>NC_091012.1:80592260-81957829 GCF_041146395.1 Eulemur rufifrons | reverse complement strand
CAAAGCTTAAAAGAAAGACCCAAAATGATGAAAGTGTTTCCAAGGAAATTAACTGCATTCCAGATCAAAGCTAAATACTATTTATAGGAAAACAAAAGTATCTAGATACAAGAAAATTAAGTTCATGTCTGCCATCCAATAAAAATGACCATGCAAGTATTCTGCCACTGAAGTGTGAAAGAAGTCATAGACAACACTTAAATAAATGGGTATGGCTGTGTTCCAATAAACCAGTTTCAAAGACAAGAAACTGGCCAAATTGAGCCTAGAGATCATAGCTTCCCGACCCTTGAGTTAAAGATTTTTACTAAAAACCCTAAAGCAACTACAAAAATAACACAACAAAGTGTTATAGATGATATTGACAAAATAATGGCAGAGATAAAAATGAAATTGTAAAAAAATTAATTAACAAGGTAGAAAAAGGGAAAAAAACACAGAACAAATGGGACAAAAAAACAACAAATAGCAAGATGGCTGATTTAAATACAACCATATCAATAATCATATTAAATATAACAAGTCTAACATCCAAATAAAAGACATAAACTTCCAGATTGAATATAAAGCAAGGAAACCATATGCTTCCCTTAAGTACCACACATTAAATATAAAGACACATAGGTTAAAGTTAAAATATGAAAAAAGATATACGAAGCTAACACAAATTTATTAAAAAAAACAGCTGGAGTGACTATATTAATAACAAAGTGAATTTCAAAACAAAGAACATTATGAGGAGTAAAGTAAGTCATTTCATCATGACAAATGGGCCAATACATCAAGAGGGAATAATAATCCTAAAGGTTTATATACCAATAACAGAACTTTGAAATACATGAAGAAAAAATTAACAGAAATTCAAGAAGAAATATACAAATTCATAATTATATCCAAAGGTTTCAATCTGTCTTAAAAATTTATAGAGCAAGCAGGCAGAAAATTAGGAAGAATACAGTAGACTTAATAGCACTATCAACCAACTTGAGCTAATTGATCTTTATAGACACTTCCACCACCCAACAACTGTAGAATACACATTCTTCTCAAGTGCACATGGGACATTTACCAAAATATATTATATTCTGAAGCATAAAGAAAGTGTAAATAAATTTAAGAGAATTCAATTCATAGGAAGTATGCTTTATGACCATAATGATATTAAATTAGAAGTTAATAATAATATCTGGAAAATGCCAAATATTCATAAATTAAATAATATACTTCTAAATATCAAATGAATCAATGAAATAAAAAAGGAAATTAGAAAGTATGTTAAACTGAGAGAAAATAAAAATATCACATATCAAAATTTGTGGGACGGCACTAAAGCAGTATTTAGGGGGGAATTTATAACACTAAACACCTACATTAAAAAAGAAAGGCCTCAAATCAATAACTTTAGCTTCCATCTTAAACAACAGAAAAAGAAAAGCCAGTGAAACACAAAGCAAGCAGTCATAAAGATTAAAGCAGAAAACAATGTAATAGAATACAGAAATAGAATAAAGAAAAATCAATGAAACCAAAATCTGGTTTCTGAGAACAACAATAAAATTCATAAACCTCTAGTGAGGCTAAGTAGGACAAAAATAGAGAAGATATAGATTACCAACATCAGGAATGAGAGCAGTGACATCACTAACAATTCCACAGCTACAAAAAAGACAATAAGTGAATGTGATGTACAACTTTATGCCAATAAATTTGATAACTTTGATGAAATGGACAAATTCTTTAAAAGACAGAAGCTAGAAAAGCTCACTCAAAAAGAAAAATAACCTGAATAGCCCTCAGCCTACTGTATGAATTGAATTTGTAGTTAAACACCTTATTGTAAAGAAAACTTCAGGCTTGGATAGCTTCACTGGTGAATTCTATCAATCATTTAAGAACAACTTATCATTGAAACTACATAAATATTTCTAGAAAGTTGAAAAGGAAAGTACTCTGCTCAACACATTCTATGAATCCAGAATTACTCTGATAGCAAAACCAGAGAAAACGATACAAGAAAATTACAGTCAAATATCACTCATGAAAAAGATGCAAAAATTCTTAACAAACTTTTAGTAAATATTATCCAACAATATACAAAAATAATAATAAATCCAGATTAAGTAGGGTTCATCCGCAAATGCAAGGTTCGTTAAATTTGACAATCAAACAATGTAAATCACCATATTGAAAGACTAAAGAAGAAAAAAATATATAATGCTCTCGATAAACGTAGAAAAAGCATTTCACAAAATCAAACATCCATTCCTGATTAAAAAAAAATTCTCTAAAAGTAGTAACAGAAGGCAAATTTTTCAACCCAATAAAATACCTATACTTAACTTTATCATTTATAGGGAAATTATTTTTTTCCCTAAGATCAGAAGCAAGGCAAGAATGCCTGCTCCCACTAATTATACTCAACACCAAACTGGAGGTTTAAGACAGTCTAACAATGACAAATTAAAAAATAAATAATGTCCACAATGGAAAAGAAGTAAAACTCCTTATTCACAGGTAACAAACAGAAAATTCTTTGAAATCTACAAAAAAGCTGCTAAAAGTAATAAGTAAATTTAACTGGATTGTAGGATATAAGCTCAATATATGAACAATTAATTGTATTTCCATCCAATTTAAAACTGAAAATAAGAAATCAATTCTATTTACAATAGCATTAAAAATAGGAACAATTTAGAGATAAATTTGACAAAAGATATTCAAGATCTATACACTTAAGATATTGTTGAGAGAAATGAAAGAAGACAAGTAAATGGAGAAAGATATCATACTCATGTATGGAAAGACTCAATGTTGTTAAAATGTCAATTATCTGCAAATTGATTCAATGCAATTTCAATCAAAATCCTACAGTTCTTTTGTAGAAAGTAAAAAGCTGATTTTTAAATTAATAAGAAAATTCAACGGACCTAGAAGAGCCAAAACAACTTCAAAAAGACAAGCAAAGTTCAAGGGAATTTGCATTATCTAATTTTAAGACATATTATTAACTTAAAGGTACAGTAATCAGAACAGTGTGATATGGTTATAAAGACAAATGGATCAATGAACAGAACAGAGTATCCAAAAATAGACTGTTCATATAAATGATCAATTCGCTTTCAACAAAATGCAAGGTAATTCAGTGAAGAAAGAATAGTCTTTTTCCAATGATAATGCTAGAACAACTGGATATCTATAAGCAAATAAAAGGACTTCAACAGATACGTATAACCATATACTAAAATGAACTCAAAATGGATCATAAACCTAGATATAAAACCAAAACTACAAACTCTCTAGAAAATGTAGGAGAAAATCTTTACCTGAGATTATGCAAATATTCCTTAAAGAGAACACTAAAAACAAAATTAATAAAAGGAAAAAAAAGTATAAATCAGACTTCATCAAAATTAAGAACTTTTCCTTCTCAACACTTATAAGAGAATCAAAAGACAAACCGTAGTCCAGAAGAAAATATTTGCAAATAACATATGATCAAAAACAACAACAACAACAACAACAAAACAAAAATAAAAACAAAAAACAGAACAAAACAAAATAACATAAGATCAAGGACTTGCACCCAAAGTATATGAAAAATTCTCAAAAATCAATAAGAAAACAAACAATCCAATAAAATATGGGCAAAAGACTTAAACAGACATTTTACCAAGAAGATAGATAGAGGGCAAATAAGCACATGAGAAGATGCTCAGCATCATTTGTCATCAGCATGATCTAATTCAAATCTATAATGAGATACCATTGCACACTTAACAGATGTCCAAAATTTTAAAAGACTGACTACACCAAGTGTTGGCAAGGGTGTGGAGCAACTGAAAGTATCATATGCTGCTGGTGGGAATGTAAAAATCATATAACCACTTTGGAAAGCTGTTTGGTAGTATCTTTAAAAGTTAAAACATACACCTACCATGACCCAGTCATTATACTCCTAGGTATTTACCCATGAGAAACGAAAACGTATATCCATACAATCCCTTGTACATGAACCTTTATAGCAGCTTTATTGGTAAGATCCAAAAACTGCAAGAATGCAAACATCCATCAACAGGTAAATGGATAAACAATCATGATATATCATGATTTATCCATATGATCAGTAATACTACCCAGCAGTAAAACTGGATGAACTATTAATACATACAACAACATGGGTGAATCTCAACTTAATTATGCTGAGTTAAATAAGCCAGACAAAAAAAAGAGAATATATACTGTATGATTTCATTGATATAAACTCCTAGAAAATGCAAACCAAATAGTAACAGAGAGTAGATTCAGGGGGTTAGGGCAAGAGGAAGGCATTACAAAGGGATACAAGAAAACTTTGGGGAATGATGGATATGCTAATTATTTTTATTGTAATGATGGTTTCACAGGCATATACAAATGTCAAAATTTATCAAATTGTATACTCTAGTATGTGAAGTTTATTATGTCAATTATAACTCTATAAATCTATTTTTAAAATGAATAAATTAAACACTACAGTAGTGTGTTTAAGTAGCTACTCAAGTTATTTAGCTTGAGTAGCTAAAGCTGTAGGCTTGCCCCTACCTACTTCATCCAGTTATTCATACTGTTCTTGTGCCTAGGAGAGTAATGAGTTGCACACACTGAGATGATCTAAATGACAAGCAGACAGAAAATGCCATTAACTCCCACATTACTAAATACTACCCAATGAAAAAAAGAATAATTAACATTTAAAATTTCAATAGGAAAAATGTAATTAGCAAAAGAACAAAAATGATTTTTCTTAGTTTTGTTTCCATAAAATATAGTAAAAATTTATAGATAATCACCTCTTTGGATAATCTTGTGAAGACGTCTCCTCCCCTGAGAAAATCCAATATTAAATACAGCTTCCCTTCCGTCTGAAAGGCTGAGTAGAAATTAGAACGTAGTAATAGAACAATCTTAAAGGCTTAAAAAGCTTAGTATATTTTTTAATTAGTATATTTGTTTAGAATTTTATCACTAAACCCCATAAAGCAATTAAGTATTTACTCACATGGTCGATTATTAGATAACAGTATCTCAAAATTAAATCCAGTGTTTAATCCAGCATTGAAATAGCTACAAACCTCTTCCCAGAATATAATCAACCTTGCATGTGGCTTTACAGAGAAACTTCTACGACCACCATTTTCCTAATTTATGAGGCATGTTCTAGTGCAGTTCCTGAAACTTTGCTCCCACTCACCTATTGAAAATCTACTAATCCTATAAAGCTCAACAAAAAAAGCTACCTCCTCTAATAAGCTTTTCAGAATTTCTCCCTTTTCACATTTCTCTATAGCATCCATACCCTCTTCCCCATCAGAATTACTTGCTACTACTTTTGAGATTTCATCTTATATCTCCCTCATGGTACTTATTCCATTTTGATTTGTAAAATTAATTTATTTGCATGTCTGTATTCTCTATAGGTTATAAATTTCATGAGGTCAGAAATTTTTTCACTTCTATATCCCACTGAATTTAATACAGTATTTACATACAATAGGTGTTTACTGACTAATATAATGGAGATTGAAAGAGGTCTTTACATACTACTACTTTTATCCATTAGGATAACTCAGAGTGAAAGAATAGAGAACTTCTTGTGGGTTTTTTTATAGAGATAATTGGGTACATATTTTAATGCATTATTTGTCAAAATTACACTAAGAATAAAAGCAATAGCTGCTTCTCTTTTAAATCTAGAATATTGAAAGTGATGTAGTAGACTGTATCAGTGATTTAAAGACAGATCATATTTATCACCCAGAGAAGTCATACTCCATAATCTCATCCATATATTCAATTAGCAATGGAGCCACTATTCAAATTCAGAAATGTCTGACTCCAAAGCTCATGTTCTTTCCATTGTATCTACTGCTTCTTACTGACACTTCTCCCCCACTAAGTATAAAATAATAACTCAAATAGACTAATATAACTACATGGTCTTCTTGAACAGAGCCGGGGAGTAAGATTAATATAGTCATTATGAACAAACGCCTGAATATTTTACATAAATTACCACAATACTTTATACCCTGAGATCATTGGGAGTAGCCAATAGGGTACAGAAATACTGTAAGACAAGTAAGTAGAAGATACTCTCTTGTTACCTTAGTCAAGTTAACCAACTTAGACAAATGAAGGAAATATGAATAAAAGCTGGATATTGATACTTGTTTCAGAAAAATTAATTTTACATAATTTAATATATTAAATAAGTCTGAATTATTTATTTCCTGTTATAGTACTGTCTGAAAGAAAATGTTAATTCTCTAATTACATAAATAAAAGAAATATTACATACCATAGTGCAATTTGACAATAAATGGATGATTTACTTCTACCAGTATATCCCTTTCCATCTTTGTCCGAATTCTATCTCGAACTAAAAATCACATAAGGATAGAATATATTACTCTTATGTATAATTTCAGTAAATACCTCCTCAATAATTTGCCAAAAAAAAAATAAAAACATAAAATACTATTTCATACGTGTCTAAATTTTCAGTCTAAATTTCCTAGATAATAATGACCATATTCTCAGAAAGCCAATAAATTGAGTTTAGATTTAGAGATGGTTTTAAGTGGCATAAATAGGTATTTGGCTAACATGCATTTATTATGTATTTGTCTTTAATTGTTCAAACAAATTTCTTAATTAAAACTGAGTACACGTATCTGTTTAAGGTATCTCCATATTGTTTTCCCTAAGAGCACATTTAGGAATAACATTAATCGGGTGTCGGGCAGATGTGGGTAGGGGGAGGGGATGGGTGTATACATATACAATGAGTGCAATGCGCAACCTCTAGGGGACGGACACGTTTGAAGCTCTGATTCGGGGCGGGGGGGAGGAATGGGCAATACACGTAACCTAAACTTTTGTTCCCCCATAATATGCTGAAATAAAAAAAAAAAAAAACTGAGTACAGTGGTATTTTTATCACAGCCTAGAAGACTGTGTATATAAGTGTATGCAGGTGGTTGTACTTTCTCAATATACAATATTCATACAGGCAGAACAGAAAAAAAAAACAAGAATCTTGAAAGAAAAGAGCATAGCTTAATAAAATTAATAAGTTTACTTTAAATTAAATATGTCACTTTTTCTAGTATCAAATTTTTAGCATGGTACACTCAGTAAATTAAGTCATATGCCAATATCAAATCTAGAAATATCACTTATGGGCTAGAACACTATAACAAATATGAATGTTATAAAGAAAATACATCTAATCACCTCATATAAGCAACACACAACATATTTCTTAAAATAAGCTTTGCCAAATTCTATTTTAATAAACTTTCTAATTTTCTACCTTTTAAAGAAGCTTTTTTTAACACCTTCATTGCATAGAGCTGCCCAGCATCAGGACCGGTCTTCTTTCTAACGAGAAAAACCTAATAGAGGAATAAAAAAAAAAGTAAAATTCATAGTTTAAGCCATTATTGCTCTAGGTATACACACTAGCACACACCTATATCCTTGAATTTTCTCTAATTTTATGTATACCTTCCCTATAATTATACCTTCCCTTGATCTTTTATAAAGATAAACCTTAACCTATAAATTACACAATAATTTATATTCTTAATCAATATTTTCTCACTTTCCTTCATTTAGTAAATTATACTATACATACATACTACTATAGACAAGAAAATTTTAAAAATAGATGACAGGGTTCTAGACTTTAAGAAGTTTGTGATGTAAAACAGTGGTCCTAAACCTTCTTGACAGAAGGGATGGGTTGCCTGGAAAACAGTTTTTCCACGGACTGGGGGTGTGGGGGGTTGGGGGGTAGAAGGCAGTGCCGCCACCTCAGCTCCACCTCAGACCATCAGTCATTAGATTCTCCTATGGAGTGCATGCCAAACTGGATCCCTCCCATATGCAGTTTGTAGTGGGGTTCCAGCTCCTATGAGGGTCTCATGCCCCTGCTGATCTGACTGGGGTGGGAGGTAGGGCTTAGACTGTGATGGGAGCTATGGGGAGTAGCTGTGGGTGCAGATGGGTCTTCACTTCCCTTCTCAGCCACTCGCCTCCTGCTGTGCCACCCAGTTCCTGGCAGCCCAGGGGTTGGGGACTTCAGATATAAGAGGCAAATAACATAACAAAAGACTAGTTTAAGCTAAAGATCTCCTTTTAGGACTCAAATTTCTTTTTGTCACCTCAATAAAGAAAAAATAACCACTAAGACTGGGAATTTGATACCTTCATTTCTGTTGCCTTATTGGTCCCTTTTAGAAGATACCAGGAATTTTCTTTTCTTTTCTTTTTTAATTCAGGATATTATGGAGGTACCAACATTTTGGTTACATATAATGCCTTTACCTCTTTGCCTAGCCCAATCCAGAGCTACAAGAATGTCCTTTCCCCATACAGTGTGCTTCTCTTCCACTGGTTGTGGGTTTAATCACCCACACCTCCACCTGACCAGCACCCAATGAGTATTACTACCATGTGAACACCTTAGTGTTGATCAGTTAGTACCAATTTGATGGCGAGTATATGTGATGCATGTTTTTGATGCTTCTGATACCTCACTTCGAAGGATGGGCTCAATCTCTACCCAGGATAATATAAGAGATGCTAGCTCACCATTGATTTTTGTATTTCAGTAGTATTGCATGGTATACATATATCACATTTTATTAATCCACTCATGGATTGATGGGCATTTGGGTTGTTTCCACATCTTTGAAATTGTGAATTCTGCTGTCATAAACATTCAAGTGCAGATGTCTATATTACAGAATGTCTTTTTTTCTTTGGGACAGATGCCTACTAGTGGAATTGCTGGCTCAAATGGTATTTCTATTTTTAGCTCTTTGAGGTATCTCCAAATTACTTTCCACAGGGGCTGTACGAATTTGCAATCCCACCAGTAGTCTAAGAGTATTCCAATCTCTCCACATCCATGCCAGCATTTGTTGTTTTGGGACTTTTTGATAAAAGCCATTCCCACTGGAGATAAGTGATATCTCATTGTGGTTTTGATTTGCGTTTCCCTAATGATTAGAGATGTTGAGCACTTTTTTATATGTTTGCTGGCCATTAATCTGTCTTCTTTTGAAAAGTTTCTGTTCATGTTCTTTGCCCATTTATTGATGGGGTTGTTTGATTTTTTCTTGTTGATTTTCTTAAGTTCTATACAGATTCTTGTTATCAGTCCTTTAGCAGATGTGTAAATATCAGATCAGCAAATATTTTCTCCCATTCTGTAGGTTGTCTATATGCTCTAATGATAGTTTCCTTGGCTGTGTAGATGCTTTTTAATTTGATCAGGTCCCATTTGTTTATTTTTGTTGCTGCTGTGATTGCTTTGGGGGTCTTGAAACACTGAGAAAAGAAACTGTAGAAGATGTAAACATATGAATATCCCTACCATGCACATGGATTAGTAGAATCAATATTGTTAAAATGTCCATACTACCCAAAGTGATCTACAGAATTAATGTAATCCCTATCAAAATACCACCAAAATTCTTTACAGATTTAGAAAAAATAATTCCACACTTCATCTGGAACCAGAGAAGACCTCGTATAGCCAAAGCAATCTTAAGCAAAATGAAAAAATTGGGAGACATTCCTGTACCAGACCTCAAATTTTACTACAAGGCTATAGTAACCGAAACAGCATGGTACTGGCACAAGAACAGATTTACAGACCTTTGGAATAGGATGGAGATCCCAAATATAAAACCACCCTCATATTGTCATCTAATCTTCAACAAAGAAGACAGAAGTATACATTGGGGAAAAGAATCTCTATTAAATAAGTGGTTCTGGGAAAACTGGATATCCACATGCAGAAGATTGAAACTGGATCCCCACCTCTCACCTCTCACAAAAATCAACTCACCATGGATAACAAACAGACTTAAACCTGAGGCATGAAACCTTAAGAATTCTGGAAGAAAATGTTGGGAAGACTCTTTCAGACATCAGTCTAGGTAAAGAATTTATGAAGAAGACTCCCAATGCAATCACAGCAGCAAAAAAAATAAATAAATAAACGGGACCTGATCAAATTATTTTCTAACAATAAATCAAGGACGATGTTTCTCTCTCTTCCAGGTAAAAAAGGATCAAATGACAAATTACCACAATAAACAAATAAAAATTAAACTCTTTAAAGTTACCAAGTAAGATTAATATCTCATTTTTTCAACTAAGATCATGACTCATTAAAAGTTAAGTTTTTACAAAGCCTCAGTTATGAGGACAAGTGTGAATAGATTATAGTTTCATAAGAACTATTCATAAAAAAAGGGATGTTTCATCTTTTAAATTAGCAAGTAATACATGTTCTATGCCTCAATCTGCTATCCCTAGCCCTAACAAATTCCAATAAAGTGTTGCTTAGAAATCATTGTACACTTCATCTAGCCAAAGCCAACCAACTTAAGCAAAAAGAACAGATTGGGAGGCATCAATTTACCAGAATTCAAGCTATACTACAAGCCTATAGTAACCAAAACAGCATGGTATTAGTACAAAAACAGAGACACAGACAATGGATCAGAACAGAGAACCTATACATAAAGCAATCCTCACATTGCCTGGTAAGCAGACAAAAACATACATACATGGTGGAAAAGAAACCCTATTCAATAAATGGTGCTGGGAAAACTGGATAGTCACATGTAGAAGACTAAAATAGGGTCTACACCTCTCACTACTCATAAAAATTAATTCACCATGAATAATGGACTTAAACCTAAGGCATGAAGCTACAGGAATGCTAGAAGAAAATGTTGGAAAAACTCTCACAGATATCGACTTAGGCAAAGAATTTATGAAATATACGTAACCTAAACTTTTGTACCCCCACAATATGCTGAAATAAAAAAAGATAAAGAAAAAAAAAGAATTTATGAAGACCCCCAAAAGCAATCACAGCAACACTAAAAATAAATAAATGGAACCTGATCAAATTAAAGAGCTTCTGTACAACCAAGGAAACAATCAATAGAGCAAATAGACAATCTGCAGAATGGGAGAAAATACTTGCATGCTATATATCTGATAAGGGGCTGGTAACCAAAAAAGAACTCAAGAAAATCATTGAGAAAATATCAACCCCATTAAGAAGTGGGCAAAAGACAAGAACAGAAGCTTTTCAAAAGAAGATAGACTCATGGCCAAGAAACATATAAAAAAATTGCTCAACATCTCTAATCATCAGGAAAACGCAAAACAAAACACAATGAGATATCACAAAACTCCAGTGAAAATGGCTTTTGTCAAAAAGTCACAAAACAACAGATGCTGGTATGGATGTGGAGAGAAAGGAATACTTACATACTGCTGATGGGACTGCAAACTAGTACAACCTCTATGGAAAGTAATATGGAGATACCTCAAAGATCTAAGATAGACCTACCATTTGATCCAGCAATCCCACTACTGGGTATTTACCCAAAGGGAAAAAAAAGACATTTTTTTTTTAAAAAAGACCCTTCCACTTGAATATTCATAGCAGCATAATTCAAAATTGCAATGATGTGGAAACAACCCAAGTGTCCATCAATACATGAGTGAATTAATAAAATGTGGTGTGTATATATGTGTGTGTGTATGTGTGTGTGTGTGTGTGTGTGTGTGTGTATATATATACATATCATGGAGTACTATGCAGCCATAAAAATATGGTTAACTAATGGTGAACTAATACCTTTTTTAACAACCTGGATGGAACTGGAGAAAATTCTTCTAAGTGAAGTATGGCAAGAATGGAAAAAGAAACACCACATGTACTCAATACTAAATTGGAACTAATAGATCAACACTTATGTGCACATATGGAAGTAAAACTAAATGGAAATCAAGCATGTGGGAGGGGGTGGAGAGGATGGGTAAATTCACACCTTACAGGTACAATGCACACTATCTGGGTGATGGGCACACTTAAAACTTTGACTCAAATTGTACAAAAGCAAATTATATAATTAAAACATTTTGACCCCCATAACATTCTGAAATTTAAAAAATAATAATAAAAGAGGTATTTTTAAAATGCAACTAAGTGAGCTACTCATATAAAACTACAGATGGGACAGCTGTTAAGTAATTTTTGTGTTGTATTGCCTGTTTTCCAAGGTATAAATGAAAATTTTTTATTCTACGTATTCTATGTGATAATTAGGTATCAAAAAACTGGAGAGGAAGTTAGTTCAAAATCTATGACATGGTATCTGTAGCAATTAACAAATTCACCTATTAAAGGATCAATGACTCACCTACCTATATTCTTATACTGCATGGGATGTCTGTTTTCTTCTATCCTGAAAGCAAAGCTTTAGAACAGACCTAAAGTAAAGGACCATTTCAGGCTTAGAGTTTTGACATTTATCCAGTGCAGTACTTCTCACACTTTGGGTAGAAGAACCAATATTTCTTTTTCCCTTTCCTCCAATCTACTGAAAATCATACTTTTATAAAATATAATCAAAATGAATCTTTTAGAAAAATGAAATTAAAAAGTCATACAAAATATGACCCTTTTTAATACTAATAGGTTTCACAGACATAAAATTACTCTGTCAAATTGTTGTTAAGGTTTCTAAATGCTTGCTTCCCATTTTTGAACATTTCTCATAGTGAATTAGCAACAGTTTATACCACACTTGGGGTACCCTAATCAAGAGAATGCACATATTAGCAAATGGTTGGCTTTCACTATATAAAACTATCTTTGGAGAAAAGAAGAGTTTAGAGGTTGAACTAAATCATCATCTTGCAGATCACCACAAATATTGCTGTACTGAAAGGGCCAGCAGATTAAAACTACTACCCTATGTCACTTTCTTGTCTCAGATCTAGTTTGAATTCTAAACAGATTTCCCCAAACAATATAGAAGCCTTAGAAAGTGTGGGTGTTACTATATAAAATTTCAATGGCTTCATTCCATGGAGTTATTTTTACTGGATTTTAACTTGGAAAGGAAGTTCATAAAAGTCCATGATTTTTCACTAATGAAAATGGTATGCATTTGAACAAAGGGTGTCAAATTTGAATATACAAGAATCTATCCTCAGTGTCCTTTATAATGGAAGCATTGGAAAATAAAATTGCATCTTATACATTAACAGTGCAAAATCAGGATTTTTATTCATAGAAGTATATAATACAAACTTGTATATCATACAAGCTGGGTATATCATACACACACACAAACTGGACAATCATGGGTCCTAAACGTCATATAATACCTATTGATTAAGCTATAGAAGCTACAACTCCAGATGTATATTTACTCAAGTGTTTTTTTTTTTTTCAAGTTTTCAGGAGTTGGCTAAAAGATAGACTTGTATGTATTTGCATAGCTCATATAAGAGGCAGTCTTTAACCACTTTACAAAGTAGTAGATTAAATGAATTGTTACAATACACACACACACACAAACACACACATACACACAAACACACACACAAAGACAAAGCTAAGAAAATGGCATTAACCATAAGCACCAGGCTGAAAGTCTCCACCCAATTTTACTGACAATACCAAATAAAGACAGATAACCGGTTTCTGTTTTCTTACTCAAAATCATAGAATCAGGTGACAACAACAAAGGAGACAAGTCATTTTATGAGCAATAACTTCACCATGAGAACAAGGACTATCTTGATCAGTCTCTTCCAGAAAAGCAGTTCTCAATCTTTTTGGTCTCAGGAATCCTCTACAATCTTAAAAATTATGGAAGACCCCCAAGAGCTTTTGTGTACTTGGGTTGTATCTATCGATATTTACCATATTAGAAATTAGGACAGAAAAATTAAATATGCATAAATTTTTAAACAACTCCATTAAAAATTGGGCAAAGAACATGAACAGAAACTTTTCAAAAGAAGACAGAAAATGGCCAACAAACATATGAAAAAATGCTAAACATCTCTAACCATCAGGGAAATACAAATCAAAACCATAATGAGGTATCACTTAATTCCAGTAAGAATGGCTTTTATCAAAAAGTCCCAAAACAATAAACATTGGCAAGCATGCGGAGAGATAGAAACACTCATACACTGCTGGTGGGACTGCAAACTAGTACAACCTCTATAGAAAGTAATATGTAGGTACTTCAAAGAGCAACAAGTAGAACTACTATTTGATCCAAGAATCCATTAAGAGTCATCTACCCAAAGAAACAAAAGGTATTCTATAAAAAAGACATCTGCATCTGAATGTTTATGGCAGCACAATTCACAATTGCAAAGATGTGGAAACAACCCAAGTGCTCATCAATACATGTGTGGATTACTAAAATGTTGTATATGTATACCATGGAGTTCTACTGAGCCACAAAAAAAAAAAAATGGTGATCCAGCACCTCTTGTATTATCCTGGATAGAGTTGGAGCCCATTCTACTAAGTGAAGTATCCCAAGAATGGAAAAATAAAGCACTACATGTACTCACCATCAAATTGGTATTAATTGATCAACACTTATGTGCACATATAGTAGCAACATTCATTGAGTGTCCAGCAGGAGAGAGTGGGGTTGGATATATTCACACCTAATGGGTGCAGTGCACACCGTCTGGGGGATGGACATGCTTGAAGCTCTGACTCGGGTGGTGTAAAGGCAATATATGTAACCTAAACATGTATACCCCTACAATATGCTAAAATAAAAATAAATAAATGAATATGCATTAATTTTTAAAACCTGCTAACGTGAACATAAATATTTTATAAAGATAACCATGTTTTCCAAAATGAAATAAACTAATGAAACAACACTTATTTACCTTTCTGCAAATTTCTAATATCCGACTTAACAGAAAACAGTTGGATTCTCACACTGCTTGTTCATTGAATCTGTTGCATTTAAGTTGTTTTGCTTGAAGTATAGGTAGAAAATTATGCCTTGTAAGATATGATTTGGAAAAGGGAGGAGTATTTTAATAGCCTTTTCATATAATTGTGGACACTGTCCTTGATGCAACAACAGAACTTAACAATGGAAGCTTCTTAAATGTGTGTTGCAATGGAAAATCTGAAACCATATCAATTAACTGTCCATATTCTGATACACAAAAATACATTTGTCTACTTTGCATTTTGAATGGATTTTTGTACCTGTATCTGATTTGTTAATATCATGTGTTGGTCAACTCAAAAATATTGATTTACTTAGTCATGTACATCTTCCAAATGGTAACACAGCAATATCATCAAAGAAGTCTTTACAGTACTGGCATACCTTGGATATATTATGAGTTTTGTTCCAGACCACTGCAAAAAAAGCGAATATGGCAATAAAGTGAGTCACAAAAATTTACTGGTTTACCACTACACATAAAGGTTATGTTTCCACTATACTGTAGCCTATTGAGTGAGCAATACAATTATGTCTAAAAAAATGAGTATACCTTAATTAAAATATACTTTATTGCTAAAAAATTGCTAATGATAATCTGAGCCTTCAGCAAGTCGCAATCTTTTTTCCTGGTGGAAGGTCTTGCCTCAATGTTGATGGCTGATGACTGATCAGCTTGGTGGTTAATCAAGGCTGGAGTGGCTTTGACAATTTCTTAAAGTAAGACAGTGAAGTTTGCCACATTGATTAACTCTTCTTTTCAGGAAGGATTTTTCTGTAGCACGCAGTACTGTCTGATAGCATTTTACACAAGTAGAACTTCTTTCAAAATTGCAGTCAATCCTCTCAAACCCTGCCAGTGCTTTAATCAACTAAGTTCATATAATATTCTGAATCCTTTGCTTTCATTTCAACAATGTTCACAGCATCTTCACCAGGAGTAGATTTCATCTAAGGAAACCAGTTTCTTTGCTCATCCATAAGAAGTAATTTCCCATTTGTTCAAGTTTCATAATGAGATTCCAGCAATTCAGCCACATTTTCAGACTACTTTTTTAATTCTAGTTCTCTTGTTACTTCCACCACTTCTGCAACTAATTCCTCGACTGAAGTTTTGAACCCCTCGATGTCATCCATGAGGATTGGAATCAACTTCTTCCAAATGCCTGTTAATGTTGATATTTTGATTTCCTCCCATAAATTGAAAATTTTTTTATTCACATCTAGAATGGTGAATCCTTTTCAGAGGTTTTCAATTTACTTTTTCCAGATCCATCAGAGGAATCACTATCTATGGTATCTATAGCTTTACAAACTGTATTTTTTTAAATAATAAGACTTGAAAGTCAAAATTACTCCTTGATCCATGGGCTTCAGAATGGATGTTGTGATAGTAGACATGAGAACAACATTAATCTCATTGAACATCTACATCAGAGTTCTTGAGTGACTAGGTGCACTGTCACTCAAGCAGTAATGTTTTAAAAGTAATTTTTTTTTCTGAGCAATAGATCTCAACAGTGGACTTAAAATATTCAGTAAACCATGCTATCAACATATGTGACCTCATCCAGGCTTTGTTGTTCTATTTATAGAGCAAAGGTAGAGTAGACTTAACAAAATTCTTAAGGCCCCTATGATTTTTATAATGGTAAGTGAGCATTGACTTCAACTTAAAGTTACCAGGATCACTAGCCCCTGATAAGAGAGTCAGCCTGTCCTTCGAAGCTTTGAAGACAGGCACTGACTTTTCCTATCTATCTATAAAAGTCCTAGATGGCAACTTCTTCCAATAGAAAGCTACTTCACCTACATCGAAAATCTGTTGTTTAGTGTAGCCACCTCCATCGATTATCTTAGGTAGATCTTCTGGAACTTTCTGTAGCTTTTACATCAAGCACTGGCTGCATCATCTTGCACTTTTATGTTATGGAGATGGCTTCTTTCCTTAAAACTCATGAACCATATGCTATGGAGATGGCTTCTTTCCTTAAACCTGATGAACCAATCTCTGCTATGATCAAACTTTTCTTCTGCAGCTTACTCATCTCTCTCAGCCTTCATAGAATGAGAGTTAGGACCTTGCTCTGGATTAGGCTTTGGCTTAAGGGAATACAGTGGCTGGTTTGATATTCTACTAAGATCACTCAAACCTTTCTCCAATAAGGCTGTTGTTCTTTCTTATCATTCATGTGTTCACTAGAGTAGCACTTTTAATTTCCTTCAAGAACTTTTCCTTTGTACTCACAACTTGGTTAACCGGCACAAGAGGCTGACTTTTCTGCCTGTCTCGGCTTTTGACATTCCTTCCTTAATAAGCTAAATCGTTTCAAGCTTTTGATTTAAAGGGAGAGACATGAAACTCTTCCTTTCACTTGAACACTTATAGACCTTTGTAGGGTTATTAGTTGGCCTAATTTCAATACTGCTGTGTCTCAGGAAGTAGGAAGGCCTGAGGAGAGCGAGAGAGACGTGGGATCAGATAGTTGGTGGAGCAGTCAGAACACACATACCATTTATCGATTAAGTCTGCCATGTTACACAGGCACAGTTTGTGGCTCCCCAAAACAATGGCAATAGTAACATCCAAGATCACTGATCAGAAAACACCATAACAGACATAATAATAGAATATGAAATACTGTGAGAAGTATCAAAATATGACAGAGACTCAAAGTGAGCATATGCTATTAGAAAAATGGCTCCCACAAACTTACTAGACACAGGGTTGCTATAAACTTTCAATTTGTAAAAATCACAATATCTGCTAATCATAATAAAGTAAAATGCAATAAAAAGAGGTATACCCTATTAAGAAGATGACAAGATCAATGTAGTAAATAAAAAATTTCCAAAATTCTTTTTTTCTTGAAAGCTCAGATTTTCTCACTGATAAAAATATTGTCAGTTGTTTTTCCATGAAGTAATAGGCTCAATCCATTCATTTTTGAGTGAACACCTACCAATACCCACACTTAAGGAACCACAGTTTGTCAACCATTCTTTCAAGTAAAAATAATGATCCATTAAAAAAGTGGCTAGTTCAGCTGACAACTCAACAAAATTACCTAAGCCCTCTGCCTTGTGAAAACCATTCTATATTGGCATAGAGCTAAAGTGCTTTATGCATATTCCCCATTTTATCACAGAATATTAGAAAGAAGGATATTCAAGTGTTGACATTTAATAAATTTAATAATTGTTAAACCTCATCAAGGACATTCTTAAACTGTAAGTGTGAGGCAGTGAAGAATACAATGACTATTGGTACTGTTTGGTGTCACTGCCTTGATTGTCCCAAGGTGCCAGCAGTTGTACAAATAATATCTTAGGATTATTATGAAATAGCTTTGACCTGAAGACTCCCTGAAAGGGTCTTGGGGTTGCACAGCAGTATGCATACCACGCTTTTGAGAATCACTGTTCTAGAGAATAGCTCTTAGTAAGATTGAAAAAAATGGAGTATAAAGAACAAGAAGAGGCTTTTCTAAAAAAGCCATTCTAACAGGGGTAAGATAAGGAAGAAAACAAGGATAGTCCATACTTTTAGGAAGACACTGTTACACAAAGAAGCCATTTTTTTCCTAGCTCTCCTAATACTCACTAGAATCCCAATATGGCATCTAATAGAAGCCATCATTTACAGTCTGGAGAAGTAAATGTTTATTTGTTCATAGCCTGATCTGTTTTTTTTTTCTTTTTTATTTTTTTCGGGCTTATGAGTGAACTATTATAGCATAAGAAAATATCATTTCTCTCTGCCAGCTTCCCACAATCAACTACAAAAGTAGTTACATGGCTTCAAACTACTGTAACTAATGCCATATGTATACATTTATAGGAAAGGATTCTTTTCAGTCACCCTAATCCAATCATGGGAAACTGTCCAGAGGAGAAATGAATTGCACCAATATATTTTTTCTCAATCACATGACTTTTATATTTTCCAAAAAGAATACTAAATAACTGCAGTGAATTGGAAAATCACATATTTTTAAATGCTAATTGAAGAGAAAGGACCAACTACAGGAAATTTTAAGATATAAGGATATAGTTTTGGGAGAAGAATCAAGATGGCAGATGAGAAAAACTGCCAGCCAGAGTGTCTCTGCAAGAAAGACAGATTTTAGAAGAAAGTTAAGAAAAATCATCAGGCAGACGAACATAGATCAACGAAGGATGGAAGGGAGAGTGCCTAAAACTACAGGAGACTCCACATGAAGAAGCTGCAGAGGAGAACTGGAAGGAGAAAGGCCCCCCGAGAGGCTTGGAGACCAGCAACAAGGTTGCTGCTTGCCTGGTAACTCCAGGAGAGTGGGACAAATCCTCAGGTGGAGAGACACTGATCCAGCTTGGGCACCCCATGGGTGACTTGAGACCAGCACTCCTCTCCCTGGAAAGGTCAGGGATAGATCTCCAGGGTCCAGGGGACAGGCCTGCAGACCAGATCCCATACATCCAGGCCTCAATCACATTGCCCTGGGCCATAGAGAAGTTATTTGTGAACGACCCTACTGAGTGTGTGTGCCTTCAGGGGCAGATCAATGTGCCTGAGGGGAAACCCTCCTCTCACAGGAAGGCCATGCGCCCAGCCCAGTCTGCGATCTTGGGCAAGGAACCTCCTGGCCTGCATGACAGCCAAAGAAAATCCACTGGCTTGAGGTCCTTCCGGCTGACAGAGGCTCCAGAGAAACTGTGGAATATGGGAGAGTGAAAAGGAGCAAGGCCTACTCTACACTGTAGGTCTCAGACAGCCCCACCCCCACACGCAGACTTTTCTGCTGAGAGGGGCCATTCCAGCCCCTCCCTGGCAGCTTTGCCCAGAGGCAAAGAACAGACCTTTGACCCCTGATAACAGCATTTGTGGAGCTTGAGGGCAGGCTCACCCAACCCAGCTCTGCCCAGACTCACTCCCTGACTTGCCCCCACTAAGGTGCACAATAAGGACACACCTGGAAGTCCCAGGGCTGCACCCACCATGTAAGGCATTAGAGTGCCTCTCCAGAGGAACGAGAGATGGTTACAGAACCAAAAAACAACACTGCAGCCTGCCCATACCAGCAAGTGCCACCTACTGACAGGGAGGTCATTCTGCAAACACTTTTACTGCATCTACTGACTAATCCTATAGGGTGTGTTCAAACCTGACCCAAAAACACCACCTAGTGGCTCAGAGAATAAACAGGGTGTGTCATCATCCAAACGAAAATCTAAAGGCAAGAAGCAACAGCAGATCCATATGGGAAGGAATCAACGAAAGAACTCTGGAAGAATGAAGAATCAAATGGAAAGCATACTCCCAAAGAAAAACACCAGCTCTCTAGCAATGGACATCAACCAAACTCAGAACACCAAAATGACAGAAGAATAATTTCAAACATGGATCATAAGAAAACTCAAAGTTACGCAAGAAAAAAATAGATAAACAATATAAAGAAACCAAAAGAAAAATCCAGGAATTGGAAGAAAAATTAGCTAAAGAAATGGAAATATTAAAGAAAAATCAAACTGAACTCCTGGAAGTCAAGAATTTATTCAGGGAACTACAAAACTCAGTGGAAGCCTCAAGAGCAGGGTAGATCAAATAGAAGAAAGAATCTCAGAGATCGAAGATAACACCTTCCAATTAAATAAGTCAGACACAGAGATAGAGCAAAGAAATAAGAGAAAAGACCAGAGTCTGCAAGAAATGTGGGATTATGTGAAGAAGTCTAATGTGAGAGTTATGGGCATTCCTGAGGGTGAAGAAGAAAATACGCAAGGGTTGGATAAGCTATTTGAAGAGATAATTGAGGAAAATTTCCCAGGCCTTGCTAAAAATCTAGATATACAGGTATAAGAAGCCCAAAGACCCCTGGGAGATTCATTGCAAATAGGAAGACACCACATCATGCAGTCATCAGACTGACCAAACTATACACTAAAGATACCCTTCTTCAAGCTGTAAGGCAAAAGGAACAAGTAACATACAAAGGAAAGCCCATTTGAATAATGCCAGATTTCTCAACTGAAACCTTACAAGCAAGAAGAGACTGGGGCCCCATTCTCACTCTTCTGAAACAGAATAATGCCCAGCCTAAAATCTTGTACCCAGCAAAGCTAAGTCTTGTATATGAAGGAGAAATTAAGACATTCTCAGATAAACAAAGACTGAGGGAATTCACCAAGACAAGACAAGCCCTCCAAGAAGTAATCAAAACAGTGTTGCATACGGACCAGCACAAGAAACACTCACGAATGTAAAACTACTCAAAAGCTAAAGATCAAAGGCGAGATACCACAAGGGCTCAAGAGAGAAAACATAGCAATGAAGTTCTACCCAACAGGATGAACAGAAATCTGCCCCGCCTATCAGTTATCTTAATAAATGTGAATGGCTTGAACTCCCCACTCAAGAGACATAGGCTGGCCCAATGGATAAATAAATACAAGCCAAGTATCTGCTGTCTCCAGGAAACTCATCTAACCTGCAAAGATGCAGTTAGACTGAAAATAAAGGGGTGGAAATAGATATTTCAAGCAAACAGAAGCCAAAAGAAGGCTGGTGTGGTGGTTTTAATTTCAGATAACTTAGTTTTTAAATCAACAAAAGTAATGAGAGACAAAGAGGGTCACAATATAATGGTGAAGGGTACAGTTCAATAAGAAGACATAACTATACTTAACATGTACGTACTCAACTGAGGTGCACCCAGATTCATAAAGCAAACCCTACTTGAACTAAACCAAATGATAAACAGCAACACCATAATACCCAGAGACTTGAACAGCCCACTGACAGCACAGGACAGATCCTCCAAACAGAAAATAAACAAAGAAATAATGAACTTAAAAAGAACACTAGACCAAATGGGCCTGACTGACATTTACAGGACATTCTGTCCAAACTCCACTGAATATACGTTCTTCTCATCAGCTCATGGGGCATGCTCTAAGATTGACCATATCCTAGGACACAAAGCAGGCATTGAAAATTTAAAAAAAATAGAAATTATACCATGCATCTTCTCAGATCACAGTGGAATAAAGTATAAATCAACCCTAATGGAAATTATCATTCTACTCAAAGTCGTGGAAGCTAAACAACCTTTTCCTGAATGATCATTTCATAAATGAGGAAATCAAGATGGAAATCAAAAGATTCTTGGAACTAAATGACAAAGGAGACACAAGTTATCAAAATCTGTGGGACCCAGCTAAAGTAGTCCTGAGAGGAAAGTTTATTTCCATAAATGCCTGAATCCAAAAGACAGAAAGTTCACAAATAGACAACCTAATGAATCGACTCAAAGACCTAGAGAAAGAAGAACAGACCAACCCCAAACTCAGCAGATGAAGTGAAATTAATAAAATCAAATAAGAACTAAATGAAATTGACAACAGGAAAACTATAAGGGAGATTAATAAAACAAAAAGTTGGTTCCTTGAAAAGATAAACATAATCGACACATTTTGGCTAGACTAAGACCTGAAAAGAAAAATCTCTAATAACCTCCCTCAGAAACATGAAAGGAAAAATTACAACTGATGCCACAGAGATATAAGATATTATCTATGAATTCTACAAAAACCTTTAGGCACACAAACTGGAAAGTGTGGAGGAAATGGACAAATTTTTAGAAACACACAACCTCCCTAGGCTCAAACAGGAGAAATAGAATTCCAGAACAGACCAATATCAAGAACTGAAATTGAAACAGCAATAAAAAACCTCTCCCAAAAGAAAAGCATAGGACCAGATGGTTTCACACCTGAATTTTACCACACCGACAAAGAAAAACTGGAGCCTATCCTACAAAAGTTATTCCACAACATCGAGAAATACGGAATCCTCCCCAACACATTTTATGAAGCCAACATAACTCTAATACCCAAACCAGGAAAGGACATAACAAAAGAAGAAAACTACAGACCAATATCCCTCATGAATATAGATACAAAAATTCTCAATAAAATCCTAGCAAACCGAATCCAGGGGCTTATCCAGAAAATAATCCATCATGACCAAGTGGGCTTCATCCCAGAGATGCAGGGATGGCTCAACATATGCAAATCTATAAATGTAATACACCACATATATAGAAGCAAAACCAAAGATGATATATGATCCTCTCAATAGATGCAGAAAAAGCATTTGACAAAAGTGAACACCATTTTATGAGAGGAATGCTTAACAAAATAGGCATAGACGGGGCCAACCTAAAAATGATACAAGCCATATATGACAAATCCACAGCCAACATTATAGTGAATGGGGAAAACTTGAATGCTTTCCCACTTAGAACTGGAACCAGACAAGGTTGTCCACTGTCCCCACTACTAGTAAACATAGTGCTGGAAGTCCTTGCGAGAGCAATCAGGCAAGAGAGCAGAATCAATGGTGTCCAAATGGGGACAGAAGAGATCAAATTCTCACTCTTTGCTGATGATATCATATTATATCTAGAAAACCCCAAGGATTCAACCAAGAGACTCCTGGAACTGATAAATGAATTCAGTAGAGTCTCAGGATACAAAATCAATACATACAAATCAAAGGCATTCATATATGCCAATAACAGTCAAACTGAGAACCAAATCAAAGACTCAATACGCTTCACCATAGTAACAAAGAAAATTAAGCACCTAGGAATACATTTAACTAAGAAGGTAAAAGACCTCTACAGGGAGAACTATGAAACACTGAGAAAGGAAATCACAGAGCACATAAACAGGTGGAAAGCCATACCATGCTCGTGGATCAGAAGAATCAGCATTCTCACAATGTCTATACCACCCAAAGTAATCTACAGATTCAATGCAATGCCTATTATATTACCAACATCATTTTTCACAGATATAGAAAAAATAATTTTATGCTTTGTATGGAACCAGAGAAGACCCTGTTTAGCAAAAGCAATTTTTAAGCAATAAGAACAAAATGGGAGGTATTAATTTACCAGACTTCTAACTATACTACAAGGCTATGGTTATTAAAACAGCTTGTTATTGGCACAAGAACAGGGACACAAACCAGGGGAACAAAATCGAGAATCCAGATATAAAACCATCCTCATATAGCCATCTAATCTTTGACAAAGCAGACAAAAACATACTCTGGGTAAAAGAATCTTATTCAATAAATGGTGCTGGGAAAACTTGATAGCCACATATAGAAGACTGAAACAGGACCCACACCTTTCACCTCTCACAAAAATCAAATCACGGTGGATAACAGACTTAAACCTTAGGTGTGAAACTATTAGAATTCTAGAAGAAAATGTGGGAAAGACACTTATAGACATTGGCCTAGGCAAAGAATTTATGAAGAAGACCCAAAGGCATTCACAGCAACAACAAAAATAAATAAATGGGACCTGATTAAATTAAAAGGCTTCTGCACAGCAAAAGAAACCATCAGGAGAGTAAATAGACAACCTACAGAATGAGAAAAAAATTTCGCATGCTACACATCTGATAAAGGATGGAGATAACTAGAATCTATTTAGAACTCAGGAAAATCAGCAAGAAAAAAATCAAACAACCCTATCAAAAAGTGGGCAGAGAACATGGAGGGAAATTTTTCAAAAGAAGACAGAAGAATGGCCAACAACCATATGAAAAAATGCTCAACATCTCTAATCATCAGGGAAATGAAAATCAAAACCACAATGAGATATCACTTAACTCCAGTGAGAATGGCCTTTATCAAAAAGTCCCATAACAATAATTGTTGGCATGGATGCAGAGAGACAGGAACACTCATACACTTCTGGTGGGATTGCAAACTAGTGCAACCGCTGTGGAAAGCAAAATGGAGATACTTTAAACAGATACAAGTAGACCTACCATTTGATCCAGCAATCCCATCATTGGGCATCTACCCAAAAGAACAAAAGACATTCTATAAAAAAGACATCTGCACCTGAATGTTTATAGGAGCACAATTCACAATTGCAAAGATGTGGAAACAACCTAAGTGCCATCAATACATGAGTGGATTAATAAAATGTGGTATATGTATACCACGGATTACTACTCAGCTATAAGAAACAATGGTGATATAGTACCTCTTGTATTTTCCTGGATAGAGTTGGAACCCATTCTACTAAGTGAAGTATCCCAAGAATGGAAAAATAAGCACCACATATACACACCATCAAATTGATTTCACTGATTATCACCTAAGAGCACATTTAGGAATAAGATTGATCAGGTGTCAGGCAGATGTTGGGGGAGGGGGGAGGGATGGGTGTATACCTACATAATGAGTGCGATGCGCACTGTCTAGGGGATGGACACATTTGAAGCTCTGACTCAGCGGGGTTGGGGGGGCAATGGCAATATATGTAACCTAAGCTTTTGTACCCGCACAATATGCTGAAATAATAATAAGATATAGTTTTAAAACTATCACTTAATAGTTGATCAATTATTTAAAAGCACGAGGGTTCGATATTTTCAAAAATTCATTTTTAAGTCCTTTAGTTAAAGGCTTTACTAACACCAGCAAAAAAATACCATTTGTTTCATTATCCATGAATGTTAAAATGTATGCTTTGTACAAATATTATTTGGCATATGATAATATGCTTGATATCAGCCAAAAGACTGAAAAGCAATGGCATATGATATATAAGGAAGGCTACTCAATTTTAAACATATTTTCATGAATTTGATTGTGTTTTAAAATAATTAATGTAAATTGGTATACATTTCAACTCATAAAATAATGAACATTAATACATGATATACTTAGTACAGAATTTTATATGCACCTTTCATGATAATAATGCATGTGTCCTTAAATTTTAAGCTATATTTAGTAGGATTCCTCCCACCGTTAAATAGATTATAAAGATATTTAATGTTATAAGGCTTTATATGGGCGAAAATCCTATTTATTGTATTTTAACAATGGAATCTTTGCAGAAAAACTTAAATAAGACTCTGAAGCCCAGAGTTTCTTGGAATTGCTCCTACATTTATCTGATTCACAGTCTTGGACAAGTTCCTGAACAGGTTCAGCCTATAACAAGTCACACCTACACATTGCCTACGCAAATGATGTAATACTGACAAGCAAGCATGTTCACATCCCAGGAAGAAAAAGAAAGAGAGAAAGAGAGAAAAGAAAAGAATAGAAAAGAAAATAAAAGAAAAGAAAAAGGGAAAAGGGAAATCAAATGGAAAGGAAAGGAAACGGAAATGAAAAGGAAAAGGGAAAGGAAAGGGAAGGGAAGGGAAGGGAAGGGAAGGGAAGGGAAGAGAGAAGAGAAGAGAAGAGAAGAGAAGAGAAGAGAAGAGAAGAGAAGAGAAGAGAAGAGAAGAAAAACAAAGCCACCTCTGTAATATTTCTTTGGTTAGTGAACGGCATAAAGATCTCTATTCTATATTTTAATATTAGGAATCTTAACAAGGCTTCAATAATAACCTGTTAAACCAAAATTCCTGCATAGACAAAGCTGAGCGTTGCCTGAATTTAAGGACTATATTAACAACTTGTCAGCATGTTGCTATTTGTGAATATGTTACTGAAGATATTTTATTATGTTATGCAATATTTTCTTTATGAAGACTCATGAGAGAAATTTCTCTGGTCTGTTTGATCTGTTTCTACCTTAAAAACACTGTCAATAATCATACACTTGAATATACCAGCTTCTTTATAATGGCTGCCAGAAACTTCAGTCCTCATTTTTTGCCCCACTTCTAAAAGACTCATAGACCCTTAGGGTCATGCATATGTGAACAAAGTACACCTGGTTTTATCTATTTTTCCTGCTCTGATTTTTCTGTTTCCATCATCTTCACTATGTATTTTTAATTTTATTTAGTATTCATCTATGAAAGCCTTAAATCCTTTCTAGAGCAAAGCTGGAGATAAATAAATACTTATATCAAATGACAAAAGAACTAGTTTTAATGGCTTGAAATGTTTTCCTGGTGAGATTTTTACTTAAGTCAAATATGTAAGCATGTAAACATTTGGGATATATATATATATATATATATGTATATATATATAGTCATCTCTGTTCCTTTAAAATTAACACCATAAAACAGCTATATAGTGCAGAACAGTCAAAAGAATATTGTACTTTCAGAAATTTTAAAATAAAGATGTGCAGAATGCAAGAGTCTACAAGTCAGTTCTATAAACACTCACCATCACCACCACCACTGATCTATTAACATTTCCTTTTAGCTTTTCTCTCCCCAGCACACTGTTCAAGTCCTATTTCCTTGTCTTATACATATCCTGTACCAATTCACTGCCAAGCCATAAAACTTCTTTTTTTTAAAGATCTGTTGGCTTTATCTACAATTCTAGAATTGCACAGAACCTGATTCTATGAAATAATATGAATGTTCCAATTAGCTGATCAAAAGAGTCTGGCTTTACAGGCAGAAATGGACTGAAGAAAGCAGAAACAGTACAAAAAGTGGATTGGTCATTTCAAAGTTAATTTCCTTATAGGATTTAAACAGAGGGAACTTTATTATCATTCCAGCTCAGATAAACTGGGCTCCTTCTGATTGGTTGCTGTGAATCTCCTATTTATAAGGAGAACTGACCCATTTCAGAGTTCAGTTTGATTATGTGGCACTTAGCACAAGTGACTTCATTTTGGTTTGTTCCAGTCTGCTGGGGCCTAGTATAGGAGGCTAGTCCAAAATAATGACCAACCATAAACTTTGCATAGCAGGGTTAAATTGCAGTATAAAATAATAGGAAATGAAAAAAACAAAAATGTGATACTTTCTTCCAAAAAATTGGTTTATGGTGCTTTAAGGTAATTTTTGTGTTGGGTCAATGATTAATTATAATGTGTATTAAAGAAAATGATACTGGCCAGAGATATTCAGAGATCTTTTGTCCATTTTTAAATCAGATTTTTTGTGGGTTTTTAAAATCCATTTGTTTTTCTTTTTGCTACTGAGTTGTCTGTCTTTCTTATATATTCTGCTTATTAATCCATTGTTGGATGAATATTTTGCACATATTTTCTCCCATTCTATAGGTTGTCTCTTCATTTTGTTGATTATTTCCTTTGCTGTGCAGAAGCTTTTTAAACTTGATGTAGTCCCATTTGTCCATTTTTGCTTTTTTTTTCTTGTGCTTTTGAGGTCTTACTCAAAAAATCTTTGCCCAGACCAAAGAAATAGAGTGTTTCCCCAAAGTTTTCTTCTAATAGTTTCAAAGAGCACTTGTGATTAAACAAAGCAAAGGAATCAAATCATTTTTACATAATCCTTCTTAGTTTGTTCTTTTTGTGTCCTGAAAATGTTTCTATATATTTCATGTTATATTCTATACTGCATAGATATCAGGCCACTTTAAGACAATTAATGTCTATTTTGTATTCACAGATACTGATTGTACAACTGTCATGTACACACTGAGTGCTTAATAATTGTCTTTCTTTTAAAATGTTCCAGAGCATTAAAAATAATTGCTGCTCAATTGCCTTACTTTTCTCCTTTAAAACTAAACCTCAGCCACTCTGAAATTAGTAGTTTTCTCTGTCTCCCCATAAATTGTGGTTGTTGCTATTTTCCTAAAGGCTGTTAACTTTCTGTATATATGCAATAATTTTCATGTCTTAGATGTTAGGTGTACAAATCGGGAAGCAGACCTCCATGCTTCTCTTCCACGAACCATATGCTATTAAGCACTTAATAAACAACACTAATAATGAGGAGTTAACCTTTCACAATTTTGCTTTTCTCCTTGAAATCTAAGCTCCTTGAGTTTCACACAATCTATATATCACCCAGTGCCTACTTTGTTGCACTTTACACACCCTTGTTCTATTTTGCTTTAACAGATAATAGATGAACCTATGAATTCATACATGAATTAAGACATAAATTCTGACTTCTGTCATAAAGCTAAGAAATATAGATGAAATCACCAGGAGAGCGCAAGCTGTGTTCATACCAGGATGAGAACAGGAAGATAAGGAAAATCAGTTTTACAAAAATCAAACTATCTTGATTTATGTAGCTAATAAAGAACATGCTACACTTTTCCCCAGAGAAATCAGTAAGCTCATAAGAATGGAAAACCTTGATTATTACAGAGAAGTATAAAGAAATTGGAATAAAATAACAGAAATAAAAAGAATTACCTTTGAGTGCATCCTTTGAGAAGTTTAGAAATGGCACATTTGGACTTCTATGTATGTATACACTTTTTCCTAAAGGTTTAGAAGAGAAAAAAAAATGTGGAAAAAATATTCATTACCTTTCCAAATGATCCCTGACCAAGAACCTTGAGCAACTCAAACTGTGCAGGATCTGCTTTCTCATATCCTTCCTTAACATGATGAGTAATAGGGATTTCTTTAACAACTCCTTCATCCTGTAAAAGGAAATCCAAACAATATTCAAATCCAGTTCCAACATCTTATGATTAGCTCCATTTAGAACCAGAAATCATATAGTACCCAACTCCCTCAATTTTGCACAGTTTTATGGGCTACAAATATCCCCATCTCCCTGTTTTATAACACATACTGATACACTACCTTCCCTAACATACAATGTCATGTAAATAAAGGCATGTAAAATAAAATCTTTCAGCTTTTCTTTCCAACTAGGTAGCAATATAGTGAAAGTGTTAATAACTAACAGTCTCAAGACCCTCATTTGAGTGTCACTTATGAGGCAGAGTCAGAAACAGTCAAGATCAAACCTTGTAAATTGTCAGGCATGAGAAAAAATGTGAGCCTCAAGAGCTCTTTTAAATAGTATTTCATGAGGGGAGAAAAAAGTGGCAGCGTGGAGGTAACCTGGATTCCTGCTCCCAGAGAGGGAGGCGTAGATCTTGGTCTGCTACACAGGAGTGGATCACTCCCCCGAAAGAACAGTGTTGTGAATTGATGGAGAGTCAGTGTGGGACACAAAAAAGCAGGAAAAAGAAAAGGGGAACGGGAGCTAAGATGGCGAAAATCTGGAGAGTGTGAAGACAATCAATAGAGAGTAGAGCATGGGATGGCTGTGCCTACCTCACCAGTGAGTGAGGTGGGATCAGTCCCACAGCAGAATATCTTGCTTCTCCACTGACCTCCACACTCACTCAGACAGGGATCTGACTGAAGTTGGTGCAAAATCACCTCGGGAGACGTGGGGGTCTGTGGAGAGGAAACATTAGTGTGAACCATCTTGAACTCCCTGAGCTCTGTGCCAGGACTGCAGTGGGCAATGGAGGGACTAGTCTGGGCTGCCGCTGGAGGCAATTAGGAGACAGGTAAATTGCCTCTACCACTCAGCAGGTCCAGATCAATGGAATTGAACACTACATAGGGAACTCTAACCTGGAAACCGCCGCAGGCTAATAGGCCTGCTCAGGGTGGATGAGAGAGAGAGAGAGAGAGCGCGCTCGCTCCTGCTGAACAGGTATGAGATTGTTGGAGCATAACATAAAAGAGACAAGGGGGCATCCTGATTACTCAGCCCCCTGACCTGGCACCTGCCAACCCCTGAACAGTAGCCCCCAGTGCTACCGCTCTGCGGGCTGGCAGTCACCATTTTGGGGGTCCACAACCCTGCCACTGCGGTGTGATACAGTGTCGGGGAGCTCCCTTCCCCCAGCACGGAGACTCTCTCAACAAGCTCCACTCTTACACGACCTATGGTCAACAGGTCGGACTCATTTCCATGTGTGAACTTCAAGTGATTCCCCAGTCATGAGAGACCAGCGCCAGGGACTTGCAGACTATCGCACGCGGGACTTGCAGGCGCTGGGGCACTGGGCAGACTGTGGCACCACCCCCTCCCCTAGCCAGCATCTCTTGCGCTAAAAGTCATAGGTGTCACCACTGGAGGTAGGGAGAGACAAGAAAAGACACGCTTGCTCTGCAACTACAGTGAATCCCAGAGGACTTGGCGCAGATCAAAAGTTGACAGCCCAGTGATTTTACTCATCAGACTGGTTTTGGTCATCAGGTCAGATCAAAACCCTGGGGCTGAACTCCTGCCTCTGATTGGCTGACAACAGTGGGATCCCCAGCTAGGGAACAAAAACCCTGACAAGAGGCCAAGACAGGCTCCCCAAGTAACGCCTCCCAAGAGGAGCAGCCTACCAACTGTGCTAGAGGAACCCTGAACAACACATTAGTGGCTCTACAATTTGACAGATCAAGCAAGCATAGAAGCACACACATCCAGGCTGTTAGGCAGCAGCTGCAAACTGCCTTGCTCCTACAGCATCTATTGGAATGGAGCCTACACAAGACCCATTAATTTCCAAATGAAAACTGAAAGGTGGGAAGCAACAACTGATCTAGATGGGAAGGACTCAGCAAAAGAACTCTGGAAGTATGAAGAATAAAACAGAAAATACACCCTCAAAGAGGAACACCAGCACTCTAGCAATGGACATTAACCAAATTGAGAACACTAAAATGACAAAAGAAGAATTTCAAACATGGATTGTAAGAAAATTCAATGTTATGCAAGAAAAGATGGATAACCAACACAAAGAAACCACAAAAATATCCAGGACTTGCAAAAATAATTCACTAAAGAAATAAAAATATTAAAGAAAAATCAAACCAAACTCCTGTAAATGAAGAATCTATTCAGGGAACTACAAAACACAGTGGAAAGCCTCAAGAGCAGGGTAGATCAAACAGAAGAAACAATCTCAGAGGTTGAAGATAACACCTTCCAATTAAATAAGTCAGACACAGAGATAGAGCAGAGAAATAAAACAAAAGAGAAAAGCCTGCAAGAAATATGGGATTATGTGAAGAAGCCTAACCTGAGAGTTATGGGCATCCCTAGGGTGAAGATGATAAAACACAAGGGTTGGATAAGCTATTTGAAGATACAATAGAGGAAAATTTCCCAGGCCTTGCTAAAAATCTAGATATACAGGTACAAGAAGCCCAAATGACTCCTGGGAGATTCACTGCAAATAGGAAGGTACCACGTCATGCAGTCATCAGACTAAGCAAAATTTCCACTAAAGAGGCCCTTCTTCGAGCTGTAGGAGAAAGAAACAAGTAACACACAAAGGAAAGCCCATCCAAATCACGCCACATTTCTCAACTGAAACCTTACAAGCAAGAAGAGACTGGGGCCCCATTCTCACTCTTCTGAAACAGAATAATGCCCAGCCTAGAATCTTGTACCCAGCTAAGCTACGTTTTGTATACAAAGGAGAAATTAAGACATTCTCAGATAAACAAAGACTGAGGGAATTCACCAAGACAAGACCAGCCCTCCAAGAAGTATTCAAAACAGAGTTGCACACGGATCAGCACAATAAAGACTCATGAACATAAAAGCACTCAAAAGCTAAAGATCAAAGGCCAGACACCACAATGGCTCAAGAGAGAAAACATAGCAATGAAGTTCTACCCAACAGGGTGAATAAAAATCTGCCCTACCTATCAGTTATCTCAATAAATGTGAATGGCTTGAACTCCCACTCAAGAGACACAGGCGGGCCCAATGGATAAATAAATACAAGTCAGTATCTGCTGTCTCCAGGAAACACTTCTAACCTGCAATGATGCATGTAGACTGAAAATAAAGGGGTGGAAATTGATATTTCAAGCAAACAGAATCCAAAAGAAGGCTGGTGTGGCGGTTTTGATTTCAGATAACTTAGTTTTTAAATCAACAAAAGTAATTAAAGACAAAGATGGTCACTATATAAGGGTGAAGGGTATAGTTCAACAAGAAGACATAACAATTCTAAATATGTATGAACCCAAATTTGGTGCACCCAGATTGATAAAGCAAACCCAACTTGATCTAAACCAAATGATAAACAGCAACACCATAATAGCCGGAGACTTCAACACCACGCTGATAGCACAGGACAGATCCTGCAAACAGAAAACTAACAAAGAAATAATGGACTTCAGCAGAACACTAGAAAAAAATGGGCCTGACTGACATTTATAGGACATTCTATCCAAAATCCACTGACTATATGTTCTTCTCATCAGCTCATGGGGCATGCTCTAAGATTGACCATATGCTAGGACACAAAGCATGTCTTAAAAATTAAAAAAAAAACAACAGAAATTATACCATGCATCTTCTCAGATCACAGTGGAATAAAAGTGTATATAAAACCTAACAGAAATTCTGAATTCTACTCAAAGTCATGGGAGCTAAACAACCTTCTCCTGAACGATTATTTTATAAATGAGGAAATTAAGATGGAAATCAAAACACTCTTTGAACTAAATGACAAAGGAGATACAAGCCATCAAAATCTCTGGGACACAGCTAAAGCAGTCCTGAGAGGAAAGTTTATTTCCATAAATGCCTATATCCAAAAGGCAAAAAGTTCACAAATAAACAACCTAATGAATCATCTCAAAGACCTAGAGAAAGAAGAACAGACCAACCTCAAACTCAGCAGATGAAGGGAAATTAATAAGATCAAATCAGAACTAAATAAAATTGACAAAAGGAAAACTATACAGATGATTAATAAAACAAACAGTTTGTTCTTTGAAAAGATAAACAAAATTGACATGCCTTTGTCTAGACTAACAAAGAGCAGTAAAGAACAATCATTAATAACCTCCATCAGGAACACGAAGGGAGAAATTACAACTGATGCCATGGAGATAAAAGATATTATCTATGAATTCTACAAAAACATTTATGTACACAAAATGGAAAACGTGGAGGAAATGGAAAAATTTTTAGAAACACATAGCCTTCCCAGGCTCAACAAGGAAGAAATAGAATTCCTGAACAGACTAATATCAAGAACTAAAATTGAAACAGTAATAAAAAACATTCCTAAAAACAAAAGTCCTGGACCAGACGGTTTCACACCCAAATTTTACTACACCTACAAAGAACTGGTGCCTATCCTGCAAAAGATATTCTACAACATTGAGAATGATGGAATCCTCCCCAACATATTTTATGATGCCAACGTAACCCTGATACCAAAACCAGGAAGGGACGCAATAAAAAAAGAAAACTACAGACCAATATCCTTTATGAATGTAGATGCAGAAATTCTCAACAATATCCTAGCAAACTCAATCCAGGCACTTATCAAGAAAATAATCCATCACGACCAAGTGGGCTTCATCCCTGATATACAGGGATGGTTCAACATACACAAATCTATAAATGTAATTCACCACATAAATAGAAGCAAAAACAAAGACCATATGATCCTCTCAATAGATGCAGACAAAGCATTTGACAAAATTTAACACCCTTATACGATAACAATGCATAACAAAATAGGAATAGACAGGACGTACCTAAAAATGATACAACCCCTATATGACAAACCCACAGCCAACATCATACTGAATGGGGAAAAATTGAAAAAATTTCCACTTAGAACTGGAACCAGACAAGGTTGCCCACTTTCTCCATTTCTACTCAACACAGTGTTGGAAGTCCTTGTGAAAGCAATTAGACATGAGAGCAGAATTAAGGGCATCCAAGTGGGGATACAAGAGATCAAAACCTCACTCTTTGTTGATGATATGATATTATATCTAGAAAACCCCAAGAATTCAACCAAGAGACTCCTGGAATTGATCAATGAATTCAGTAAGTCTCAGGATATAAAATCAATACACACATCAGAGGCATTGATATACGCCAATGACAGTCAAACTGAGAACCAAATCAAAGACTCAGTACCCTACACAACAGCAACAAAGAAAACACAGTACCTAGGGATACATTTAACTAAGGAGGTAAAAGACCTCTACGGGGAGAACTATGAAACACTAAGGAAGGAAATTGCAGATCACGTAAACAGGTGGAAAATCATACCATGCTTGTGGATCGGAAGAATCAACATTTTTAAAATGTCTATGCTACTCAAAGTGATCTACAGATTCAATGCAATCCTTATTAAAATACCAACAACATTTTTCACAGATACAGAAAAAATAATTTTGCACTTCGTATGGAACCAGAGAAGACCCCATTTAGGAAAAACCATCCCAGGCAATAAGAACAAAATGGGAGGTATTAATTTATCAGACTTCACACTATACTACAAGGCTATGGTTATTAAAACAGCTTGGTATTGGCACAAGTACAGAGACACAGACCAGTGGAACAGAACTGAGAACCCAAATATAAAACCATCCTCATATAGCCATCTAATCTTTGACAAAGCAACAGAAACATGCACTGGGGAAAAGAATCTTTATTCAGTAAATGGTGCTGGGAAAACTGGATAGCCACATGTAGAAGACTGAAACAAGACCCACACTTTTCACCTCTCACAAAAATGAAATCACGGTGGATAACAGATTTAAGCCTAAGGTGTGAAACTATCAAAATTCTAGAAGAAAATGTGGGAATGCTCTCATAGGCATTGGCCTAGGCAAAGAATTTATGAAGAAGACCCCAAAGGCAGTCACAGAAACAACAAAAATAAATAAATGAGACCTGACCAAATTAAAAAGCTTCTGCCCAGCAAAAGAAACTGTCATGAGAGCAAACAGATGACCTACAGAATGGGAAAAAATTTTTGCATGGTACACATCCAATAAAGGGCTGATAACTACAATCTATTTAGAACTCAGGAAAATCAGCAAGAAAAAATCAAACAACCCTATCAAAAAGTGGGCAGAGAACATGAACAGAAGTTTTTCAAAAGAAGACAGAATGGCCAATAAACATGAAAAAATGCTCAGTATCCCTAATCATCAGGGAAATGAAAATCAAAACCACAATGAGATATCACTTATCTCCAGTGAGAATGGCCTTTATCAAAACGTCCCATAACAATAAATTTTGGTGTGGATGCAGAGAGATAGGAACACTCATACACTTCTGGTGGGACTGCAAACTAGTGCAACTGCTGTGTAAATCAATATGGAGATACCTTAAACAGATACAAGTAGGCCTATCATTTGATCCAACAATCCAATCATTGGGCATCTACCCCAAAGAACAAAAGACATTCTGTGAAAAAGACATCTGCACTTGAATGTTTATATCAGCACAACTCACGATAGCAAAGATGCGGAAGCAACCCAAGTGCCTAAAAAGACATGAATGGATTAATAAATTATAGTATATATATACCATGGAGTACTACTTAGGTATAATAAATTATGGTGATATAGCACCTCTTGTATTATCCTGGATAGACCTGGGACCCATTCTACTAAGTGAAGTATCCCAATAGTGGAAAAATGAGCACCATATGTACTCACCATCAAATTGGTTTCACTGCTAATCACCTAAGAGCACATTTAGAAATAACATTAATTCAGTGTCGGGCAGATGGGGTGGGGAGGGGAGGGGTGTATACATACATAATGAGTATGATGCACACCATCTGTGGGATGGACACGCTTGAAGCTCTCACTTGGGTGTGGGGGCAAGGGCAATATATGTAACCTGAACTTTTATACCCCCATAATATGCTTAAATAAACAAAAGAAACAGTAAAAATTATTAATTTTATAACTCAAATAAAATAAAAAAATAAAAATCTGTCCTAATATGAAATGAGTTTTTCTGTAACAAAAATTGTGATATTCTTGGAAAAAATAAATTAATAAATAGTATTTCACTATACCCTTTTAAATATTTAAATGTTCAACAAGCCACATCAGTGAAAAAGAAACTGGCATAGACAAATAAAATCTGCAGAACCCAAGCAAATGTTTCCAGGCCATGGCCCTGATTTTACTTAAGGTTTGTATATAAATTATAGGCCAGATTTCCTAACACCTGTATCAGGATGAAAGGAAGCCACCTAGGGAGTATTTCTGCTTTTTGATGCAGTACTCTACTCAGTTGTGATGACTATACTCAATTGAGTTATAATTCTAATCCCAAACAAATCACGGTAACGAGGATGAAAAAAACCTCAGATGTATTGCATATCACATAATAATAGAGCTAGAAGGGATACCTTATCCAATCCTCTGACTATATAAAAAAGAAAACTAAGACCCATAGAGTTTAAGTTCACATGAGTAGTTAATCACAATGTCTGGAAGTCATGGTAGCTTTCCATCATACCATATTGATTTTGTTCTGGATGGCAACAATGTTCGCAATCAATTCACCTTTCAATTGATTAATCAATGGTGACTCAGGCCAAAGTGGACAAAAGTACAGTCCCAAATAAGCTAGGCTTCATGGTGGATAAAATAACATCCCTGTCACACAAGTAGTCAGATATACATTCTCGAGAGAGAGTATCTAGGCAGAGAAATTTTAGTTTTAGGTATTAGGAAGCACTACTAAAATCAATCAGAAATAAAGAATAATCAGCTCTGAAAGTATGTCAGTGGATGTTTCTTATACATCAAAATAGTATTTCACCAGATCCTTTTAAATAGTCATGTTTTTAAACATAAGAATTAAATTAAATTAAAATAAATTAATCTGCTATGAGAATGAATTTTCCCATTTGAAAAGGGCCTTTTTTAAAAAGTCAAGAACCTTTTTAAATGTAAATATTAATATACGTGCTTTGTAACTGATATTTAGGGATCATATTAAAGTATGGTTTATCTGTATGTACCTTTGTAATATATGTATACCAAAAGCAACAAAAGATTGTATGCTCTACTTAATATTACGGTTTATGGTTAACTGAGTTTTCACCACACATTATGAATGTATTATAGGTTTTCAAAGCATAGAATATAACAAAAACATACTTTTTGGACGTTTTCTACAGTGGGAAGAATACTAGAGGACAAATAAATAGAATCTTAAAGTCAATAGACTTTAAGTTTTGTTCCTAGCTCTGCCGTACATAAGCTAAGCAGCCTTGGGCAAATCACAAACTACTCTCTACTTCCGTTTTATCACATGACAAAAGGGTTGTTATATGGGTTTCTAAGGTCCCCTCAAGGTCTGTGATTCTATATTTAACACAATAAACTATTTTCATGGTTAAGAAGCACATTAGGTCCCTGACATGTTTAAGATCATCATGATAAGCATGGATCATAATGACATCAGGTTTTTAAAAAGTGTTCTGAGCTAGGAAACAACTGTACTCTAGTTTCACTAAACCTAAGCAAGTCTTCCAAATAAAAATCTTTGCCCAATGCCCCTTTTTCCCTTTATTAAAATCCATACATGGCCGTTCTTTTAAAAGGCAGAATGCCTTTCAATTTCTAGCAGCAGAACCCTAACATGAAAATGCTACTAGATGAGAAAGATCACTTTTCCCAGTAGACAGCCACCAAATAATACTGTTACATTGTGTCCTAAAAACTCTTCCCCAATGGACTGTGAGTTTCTTGAATGCAGGTATTACCACATTCATCTCTGTATTCCTAATGTTTAGCAAAATACTTGTTTGATCTTATAAGAGCAGAAAGCCAAAGAAATCTCTCAATTTCATAAAAACAGAAAAAAAAAACATTTTGAAAAAGAAAGTTCTTATCAGAGAAAAAGGGTAATCATACGAGATGATGAATATGCTAATTTTCTTGACTATAGTAATCATGTCACTGTATATAATCAAAATATCATGCTGTCCACCTTAAATATATACAATAAAAAGATTTTTAAAAGTAAAATTAACTCACAAGAAATCTCTAAATTATTTTTAAGTATCTTTTAAGAAAACAAAAAAATATGCCCACATTTTTTACTATATAAAGATGAAATAAGAAAATAAAAGATTCAGACTAATGCAATTATGTGAATTTTAAATATAACATTGTGATATTATTTCTACATTTTATCAATAAGCATTTTTCCCTTAGAATGTGAGGAATACAAATAAACATTTTTCTAGATTACTCATGGTTAGTATTTTTTTTTTTTTGAGACAGAGTCTCACTCTGTTGCCCAGGCTAGAGTGAGTGCCGTGGCGTCAGCCTAGCTCACAGCAACCTCAAATTCCTGGGCTCAAGCGATCCTCCTGTCTCAGCCTCCCGAGTAGCTGGGACTACAGGCATGCACCACCATGCCCGGCTAATTTTTTCTATATATATTTTTAGCTGTCCATATAATTTCTTTCTATTTTAAGTAGAGATGGGGTCTCGCTCTTGCTCAGGCTGGTCTCGAACTCCTGAGCTCAAACGATCCGCCCACCTCGGCCTCCCAGAGTGCTAGGATTACAGGCGTGAGCCACCGCGCCCGGCCAGTATTTTTATTACGTTGTGTTGTACTCAACAAAAATAAAAGGCATAATGACTCCCAAATCTGTATTTGTTTTAAATGCTGATATTAATGCTTGGCCATTTGTCTTTCTTAATAAACCTATGTTCCTAGGCAAACAACTACTCCATATTATACCACGAAATTATGGCTAGTTTGTCTTTAAGTAGACAATAGTTTATAATGCCTTGGCTACACATAAGAATCACCCATAGAAGAAATATTTATTTAATATACTTGTTTGGGCCATACCTTCAGAGACTGTGGTCCAGTAAGTAGAACACAGTGTGGCTCAGACATGTGTATTTTTTAAATATCACCAAATGATTCTGATACATGGCCAGGAATAAAAAATACTATTTTGTTGCTCCTAAAATTTATAGCTATAATATATAGATATATATAGATATACATGCAAATACACACACACACACACACACACACACACACTGCAGTGGTAGTTTATCATTTTCATGCCACTAGCTCCTTTTTACTGCCAAAGAATCTGATATACTCCTCTGTCACCATTTTCAATATCGGTCTTTCTTCTTTCATCTGCTCTCTGCCCCATTCTTGTCTATTGCCTAACGTTTGTCAGCCTTTCCAAGGCTATGTTTATTGATACTTATTCCCACAATGTTCTTTTTTTTCCAACTGCAACCCTCCCTCGACCTCACTTGCTTTTTATGTACATGTAATTTTTTAATTTTTTTATTTCAGAATATTACAGGGGTACAAATGCTTTGGTTAAATTTCCTTTGCACCACCTGAAAAGCATGCCTATCCCCCAGACAGTGAGCACTGCATCTGTTAAGTGTGGATTTACCCATCCCCTCCTCCCCCCTCCACCTGCCCAACACCTGATGAATGTTACTTCCCATATGTGCACATTAGTGTTGATCAATTAGTACCAATTCAAGGGTGAGCACATTTGGTATTTGGTTTTCCATTCTTGTGATAGTTCACTTAGAAGAATAGACTCCAGCTCCATCCAGGATAATACAATAGATAGTTCATCATTTTTTATGACTGAGTAGTACTCCATTGTATGCATGTATGTGTGCGTATGTATATGTGTGTGTGTGTGGATATATACCACATTTTATTCATCCACTCATGTATTGATGGGTACTTGGGTTGTTTCCACATCTTTGCAATTGTGAATTGTGCTGCTATAAGCATTCGAGTGCAGATATCTTTTTTACAGAATGTCTTTTTTTTTCCTTTGGGTAGATACCCAGTAGTGGGATTGCTGGATCAAATGGTATTTATACTTTTAGCTCTTTGAGGTATCTCCATATTACTTTCCACAGGGGTTGTTCTAGTTTGCAGTCCCACCAGCAGTGTATAAGTGTTCCTAACCCTCCACATCCACATCAACATTTGTTGTTTGGGAACTTTTTGATAAAAGACATTCTCATTGGAGTTAAGTGATATCTCACTGTGGTTATGATTTGCATTTCCTTGATGATTAGAAATGTTGAATATTTTCCACCTCACTTTCTCCAGGTTCTGCACCATTCTATTAATAAAAGCTTAAGAGTAGCAGTAATCTAGCTTGAAATAAGGTGATAATGTACTTATCAGCAATCCATTTGTTTTTTTTTCCAAGGAGTTAATCATCTTTGAAAATATTTCCCTATCCTCGTCTAATAAAATTGTGCTATATAACCTTATTTTCTCATATATACATACTTTTTAATTATTTACTCACTCAACAAATCAATAACATTCATTAAGTACATATTCCACATGAGGCACTCTGCTATACAGTGGGGATACAGAAATAAAATGTGAACTTGAGGACAGAGAATTTGTCAGAAACATCATAGCCTTTAAAGAAACAAAAAGATATAAGTACACTATGGGATAAATTGTGCCCCCCCCCAAAATTAATAATGTTAAAGTTTTAACACCCAGTACCTCAGAATAACACCATATTTGGGGATAGGGCCTTTAAGGAATTAAGGTCATATAGGTGGGCCCTAATCCAATATGACTGGCATCCTCAAAAGAAGAGGAAATTAGAAGAACACATACACACACAGAGGAAAGATCATGTGAGGAGAGAAAAGAGCCATGCATCAGCTAAGGAGAGAAGCCGCAGGAAAACAAACCCTGCCAACACCTTGATCTCAAATTTATAGATTCCAAAATTGTGGGAAAATAAATTTCCATTGTTTAAGCCACCCAATCTGTGGTACTTTATTAGGGTAGTTCTAGTAAACTCATATGTAGTTATGAAATGTTAAGGTGATCTGTAAAAAGAAAGTTACTACTATGAAATCAACATTGAATAACTTCTAGATAGGGAGCATTATTCTTTCCACATTTAAAGACAAGTATGAATCTGAGGCAAGGATGACTATGATTTAGGTTTTATTTATTTTTTGCAACCTCATAATTGGTTATAAACAGAAAATGAATGATGGCTCAATCACAACCAGAATAGTATGCTCTGACCTCTATAATATGTGATCATCTTTTTAATCCAGGGGGAAAACAATGCTGTACACTGGAAAAATATACTGATAAATTACAAATTGAACTGTCAAATACATTACTGCTCCATGCATTTGACACTTCATTTGTTTAGGAGGAAGAAACCACGTGACAATTAAGAAAGAACTGCTGACAACCTATTAGCAATATAGTATACTCAATTACAACAGTTTCAGAGGACTGTGGAACTAACCTTCAGAAAATAAGTCTAAAGAAAAGTAGAGAATTTTTAAATCCTAAATTTGTTCATTTTTATGTAATAATACAACATCCACCTGTTCAAACATTTGCTGTATTTGCTGGTAGACAGACCAGTTTGGTGAAAAGATCACCCTGAAATTCCACAAAGCATTTAGTTGTAGATTTGTTAAAACATATATGCAGAGACCTGGAAGAGCAGCTTGATGTACACTTGTCATGCAATGAATAACCCGGGGTCACTAAAAACCAAGCCAAATATTAGCATACTTTGAAATAAGGCTAACAGTAACAATAATGTAAATGTCAAAACGTCACTAAGGTGAACTAAATACATCGAAATGTTGTACACATTGGAAGATAATGGCAGAATATTTAGGTTTCTGAAAGTTTGCATTGATGACTGAAAACCAAAAAAGGGGGCAAACTAGTTCCCACTTGGGTTGATTTATTCTGCTTACTAGGGTCAGCTCTGTAGTCCCTCATCTGTAAATGGTAATAATATCTGCTCTATCTATTTTAAATCTCAGTTATAAGAATCAACTGAGAACACTGAAAGCCACAAAATATCTGTAAAAATTGAAGTTATGGAACTTATTTATACAGATACTCCTAGACTTACAATGGGGTTACATCCCCATAAGCCTACTGTAAGTTGAAAATATCTAAGTTGAATATACGCATTCAACTTACAATGGGTTTATCCAGACATAAGCCCATTGTAACTCAAGGAGCATTCTGAACCCATATCACCTTCACACCACTATGAAGTTGAAAACCATAAGTCAAACCATCTTAAGTTGCGGACCATGTGCTATTTAGGTCATTAAATGTGCAATGTCTGATTCTGAATCAAAAGTGTAGTTTATTATATCTCAAACAAGAAGCAGTGTAATCAATCAAAGTATGTAATAAAACGATCAACACGGTTTTGCCATCTTAACAGTAGCTTGTGTATGCAAGTAGCCAAGAAGCCCGGAGAGTTAGTGGTCATGAAATTGCAAAAGGCAATTTCCACAGCTTGTTGAGAACTGAGTATTCTCCTTGCAAGAGGTGGTCCAAAGCCTCAAAGTGGTAGTCAGTTGGAGCGAGGTCTGGTGAATACGGTGGCTGACTAAGAGTTTACAAGTCGAACTGCTGTAGCTTGAGCAGCGTTGTTTATATGACATATGGATGAGCATTGTCTTTTTTGGGGGGGAAGAGACAGAGTCTCACTCTGTTGCCTGGGCTAGAGTGCCATGCCATCAGCCTAGCTCAAAGCAACCTCAAACTCCTGCGTTCAAGCAATCCTACTACCTCAGCCTTCTGAGTAGCTGGGACTACAGGCATGCGCCACTATGCCCGGCTAATTTTTTCTATATATATTTTTAATTTTCCAGCTAATTTCTTTTTTTTCTTTTTGTAGAGACAGGTCTCGCTCTTGCTCAGGCTGGTCTCGAACTCCTGAGCTGAAACGATCTGCCCGCCTCGGCCTCTCAGAGTGCTAGGATTATAGGCATGAGCCACCGCGCCCGGCCAAGCATTGTCTTGAAAGAAGATTGGCCTGTCTCTATTGACCAATCAAGGCTGCTTAATAGCAAGCATCCTCATAATTTCATCCAATTGGTTGCAGTAGACATCTGCTGTAATCGATTGACCAGGTTTCATGAAACTGTAGTGGATAATACCAGCACTGGACCACCAAACAGACACCATTAGCTTTTCATGATGAATATTCAGTTTTGGACTGTGTTTCAGCACTTAATCTGTATTGAGACATTGTGTAAAATGTTTGTGATTGTCAGAAAGGATCCATTTTTCATCACACATAACAATACAGTGTAGAAATGGTTTGCCTTTATGTCGTGAGGTGAGAGATGGGGATCCAGTTTCAATCTTCTGCATGTAGCTATCCAGTTTTCCCAGCACCATTTATTGAAAGGAGATTCTTTTCCCCGTGTATATTTTTGTCTGCTTTGTCAAAGATTTGATTACTTTATGTGGATGGTTTCATCTCTGGATTCTCAGTCCTGTCCCAAAGGTCTATATCTCTGCTCTTGTGCCAGTGCCATGCTATTTTAGTTACTATAGCCTTGTAGTACAACTTGAAGTCTGGTAGACTGATACCTCCTAGTTTGTTCTTTTTACTTAAGATTGCTTTGGCTATGCGAGTTCTTCTCTGGTTCCATACAAAGTGTAGAACTATTTTTTTCTAGATCTGTAAAGAATGATGATGGTACTTTGATAGGGATTGCATTAATTCTGTAGATCACTTTAGGTAATATGGACATTTTAATGGTATCAATTCTACCAATCCATGAGCAAGGTAGATTTTTCCATCTGTTAACATCTTCTATGGTTTCTTGTCTTAGTGTCTTGTCGTTCTCCCTGTATACGTCTCTCAGATCTTTCATTAAATATATACCTAGATATTTAATTTTCTTTGAGGCTATTGTAAAAGGTATTGCGTTTTTGATTTGAGATTTGGCTTGACTGTTATTGGCGTATATGAATGCTTCTGATTTGTGTGTATTCATTTTGTATCCTAAGACTTTACTGAATTCATTTATCAATTCTAGGAGTCCCTTGGTTGAGTCCTTGGGGTTTTTTACATATAATATCACATCAACGGCAAAGAGCGAGAGTTTGATCTCATCTGTCCCCATCTGGATGCCCTTGATTCCCCTTTCTTGTCTAATTCCTCTAGCAAGGACTTCCCGCACCATGTTGAATAGAAGAGGAGATAGTGGGCAACCTTGTCTGGTTCCGGTTCTAAGTGGGAATGCTTTCAATTTTTCCCCATTCAATATGATAGTGGTCGTGGGTTTGTCATAAATGGATTTGATAATTTTAAGGTATGACCCTTCCATGCCTATTTTGTTCAGAGTTTTTATCATAAAAGTGTGCTGGACTTTGTCAAATGCTTTTTCTGCATCTATTGAGAGAATTGTATTGTCTTTTTTCTTGCTTTTATTTATGAGGTGAATTGCATTAATAGATTTGCGAATGTTGAACTAGCCTTGCATCCCTGGAATAAAGCCCACCTGGTCATAGTGAACTATTTTTTTGATGTGGTACTGGATTCGATTTGCTGAAATTTTGTTGAGGATTTTTGCATCTATATTCATAAGGGATCTTGGTCTGTAGTTTTCTTTTTCTTTTTTTTTTTTTCTGTTGTGTCCTTTCCTGGCTTTGGTATCAAAGTGATATTGGCTTCATAGAATGAGTTAGGAAGGGTACCATCTTTCTCAATGTTGTGGAATAATTTCTGTAGAATAGGTATGAGTTCTTCTTTGTATGTTTGGTCAAACAGAACTGTAGCCATCTGGTCCAGGACTTTTTCGTTTTGGGAGGTTTTTAATTGCTGCTCCAATTTCCGAGCTTGAGATTGGTCTATTCAGATATTCTGTAACCTCCTGGGTGAACTTAGGGAGGTTGTATGTTTCCAGGAATTTGTCCGTTTCCTCCTCATTATGTAGTTTTGAGGAATATAGATTTTTATAGCAGTCAAAAATAATGTTTTGTATTTCTGCGGTATCTGTTGTGACCTCTCCTTTTTCATTTCTAATTGAGTTTAATAGTGTCCTTTCCCTTTGATTTCTTGTCAATCTGGCAAGAGGGCTGTAAGTTTTGTTTAGCTTTTCGAAAAACCAGCTTTTGGTTTTGTTGATCTTCCATATAATTCTCTGGTTCTCAATTTCGTTTAGTTCTGCTTTGATCTTAGTTATTTATTTTCTTCTACTAGGTATGGAGTTGGTTTGATCTTCCTTTTCCAATTACTTGAGACTGGATATTAGATTGTCAATTTCTGATCATTCTGTTTTTTGGATGTGAGCATTTACTGCTATTAGTTTTCCTCTCAGGTATGCTTTTGCTGTATCCCACAGATTTTGATAACTTGTGTCTCTGCTATCATTTAGTTTGAAGAAACTCTTGATTTCCTTCTGTGTTTCATCTTTGACCCAAAAGTTATTCAACAATAGATTGTTTAATTTCCATGTCTTTTTGAGGTGGCGAGTATTTCTGTCGGAGTTGAACTCTATTTTTATACCACTATGATCAGAGAAGATACACGAAATAATTTCTATTTTTTTGAATTTGTTGAGGTCTGATTGTGGCCTAATATGTGATCAACTTTGGAGAACGTTCCATGGGCTGATGAGAAGAATTTATTTGGGTGGAATGTTCTGTAGAGATCTGCCAGACCCTTTTGTTCTAGAGTTCTATTTAAGTCCATTATTTCTTTTCTTATTTTCTATTTGGAAGATCTGTCCAGTTCATTCAGTGGGGTGTTGACATCCCCTGCTATTATGGCATTATTGTTTATCACGCTATTTAGATCTGATAAGGTTTGTTTTATGTAACTGGGTGCTCCTGAGTTGGGGGCATAAATATTAAGAATTGTTAATTCTTCTTGCTGGATCTTCCCTTTCACCATTATATAGTGGCCACCTTTGTCCTTTTTTACTTTTGCTATTTTAAAGCTTATGTTATCTTAAAATAGTATAGCTACTCCTGCTTTCTTTTGACTTCCATTTGCCTGGATGATAGTTTTCCAGCCTTTGACTTTCAGCTGGAAGGCATCTTTGTGGGTTAGATGTGTTTCCTGTAGACAGCAGATACTAGGCTTGTGGATTTTTATCCACTCTGCCAGTCTGTGTCTCTTCAGAGGGCAGTTTAAGCCATTCACATTTATTGACAGGATTGAAATTTGAGGTAGATTTCCATTCATATTGTTGGGGGAAATCCTGTTTTGTTTTACTCCTTGAGCCATCATGAAGTACCAGTTCTACACTTGGACTCTTCAATGATTTTACTTTGAAGAGTATCTATTGTGCTGTTCGGTGTGTAATGCAGATCTGAGTACTTCCTGTATGGCTGGTCTGCTCTTTGCAAATTCCATCAGTGATTGCTTGCCTGGGAAGGACTTTATCTCTCCTTCATAGGTGAAACTTAATTTTGACAGATGAAGAATTCTGGGTTGGGCATTTTCCTGTTTTAGAAGATTAAGGATAGGCACCCAATCCCTTCTGGCTTGTAAAGTTTCAGTTGAGAAATCTGCAGTTAGCCTGATAGGCTTTCCTTTGTAGTTTATTTGTTGCTTTCGTCTCACTGTTCGGGGAATTGCTTCTTTCATGTTTACTTTGGTCAGCATAATAACTATATGATGTGGTGACTGCCTTTTCATATTGAGTCTCCCAGGAGTTCTGTGTGCTTCTTGTATCTGGATATCAAGATTTCTGGCCAGGCCAGGCATATTTTCCTCCAGAATTCCATGAAATAAGTTTTCCAGTCCTTGTGAATTTTCTTCTTCTCCTTCTGGAATGCCAATGATTCTAATATTTGGCTTCTTTACATAATCCCGCATTTCTTGTATGTTTTGGTCTTATCTCTTGATTCTGTGTTCTTTTTCTTCATCCACTTTGTTTAGCACAAAGGCATTATCTTCAAGCTCTGAGATTCTTTCCTCTGCATGATCCATTCTATTTTTGAGGCTTTCTACTGTGTTTTGTAGTTCCTGGAATGCTTCCTTCATTGCCAAGATTTCTGTTTGGTTTTTCTGTAGTATTTTAATTTCTTTAGAGAATTTTTCATTCATTTCCTGAATTGATCTTGTGGTTTCTTTATGTTAGGATTCTATTTTCTCTTCAATTCCATTTAGGTTTTTTTTTTTTTTTTTTACAATCCATATTCGGAATTCTTCCTCTGTCAGATTAATCGTATCATGAAAGTTGGTATCAACTGATGGAGATTGAATATTTTCTTTTGGAGGTGACTTTTCTCTCTGATCTTTCATGTTTCCTGTGTTCTTTTGTTGATTCTTTCTCTCAGGCTACTTTGTCGAGGACTGGGGGTGTTGGGAATGGCTTATAGGCTTAATTCTGGAACTCCAAAGGGATGTTCCTTGACAATGCTGGGGAGATGCGCTCTGGCCCTGTATTGTCTTAGAGGAGCTTTGGTCTGTTGGGTTATCTCTGACCTGTTGTCTTCTCCTTCTACTTATGGAGATTAGTGAGCTTGGATCCCTTGCTTAGATTCCCAGGACTTGGATCACTCCTGTGTATGTGACTCCGCTGCCGACCACTAGTTTGAGGTGGAAGACACTGTGTTGGGCTATGAAGTTACCCTCTGTTCTGTTGCTAGTAGTTTGTGTGGAGGACTCGGTTACCAAGGTCTACCAATAACTTTGTATTGAGCTCTAACCCCCCAAATTGGAAATACAGGTGCCTCAATCTTTGGGGAATACTCTGCCACACCCAAGGGTTATTTGAGCCCTGTTACCACTTTAGGTGGGGTGAGAAGAGCAACATGTGCCCTCGAGGCTGACAGTGTATTCTTCAGATGTTGCTTGTCCTACAGCTAGGGGAGAGCTGCTAATATGTTATTCAAGACTCTTTCGCCACCCTTATGAGGCAGCTCTTGATGGGAGGGTTTCAATTGGTGAAATAGCTAAGGACTCTGGTCAAGATTTTCCTTCCTGGACCAGAAGCCCCTAAGATGGCAACAGCCTGGGCGCCAAGGGTAAGCCCTTGTGCTAAGATCTTATCAGATGATCAAAACCAACCCACTGTATCAAGACAGCAATCTGTCTCCTTTTTCTTAGTTCCAAGGTCCCACAGATTCAAGCTAGTCACACAGGGAAAGCGACTTTTCACCTTTCTCCCTGCCTTCAAGGGCTGAGTCTGTCCTGGTGAGCTGGGGCAGGGGCATTGGTTGAGACTTCCACAAGACCCAGCCTGGAAAATGTCTTTTCTCATTTCTCCCTTCCTCTAAAGGTGGGATATGCCTTATCACAGGGGAAGATCACCTGCCAGACTTGGGGAAGGGCACTTCCTGGGGCCTCCAGGTGTCTCAGCACAGGAAGTGGTTACTCTCGTTACTCCACCCATCCAAGCACAGGGTTTGTCTAAATGGTATGAAGTACACGCCTCGGGGCTGCTGGAGAAGCCCTGCCCAAGGCCACTGAGAGACCCAGACCTGAAAGGGGCTTACCTTGCTACTCCACCTCCTCTGGAGGCAGGGTCAGTCTCTGCAGCATGAAACACTAGTGGCCTGGTTGCAGCCAAAGGCTCTCAGCCCCCCACCGTGGGTCTCAGCCCTGAAAGCAGCCTTCCTTGCCTATCTGCTCTTCCCAGGGTGCAGTTTGTCACTTTGGGAGGAGAAACAGGCAACCAAGTCGCAGCAAAGAGGTGACCATGGGTTTCAGCTCAAAAAGCAGCCTCCATCGCTACTATACCCTTTTAGGAATATGCTCTGTCCCACTAGTGTAAGGTAGCCCAGTGGCGGAGACAATTCAAAGGGCTGGTTGCTATCCACCGTGGTTCACAGCTCGAATAGTAGCCTCTAGGGTGGAGACCAACCCTTTGGGGGCAGCACCACAATAGCCGAGTCGCAGGAAAGTGGCGCTGGCAATCCCGCGGCGGGTTTTGGCTTGCAGAATGGTCACCTTTGCTACTCTGCCCTTGTATAGGTGAGCTTTGTCCCGAAAGCAGCTAGGTGGGATGTGGAGACGCCAGAGATTTGCCTGGCGACTCAGCCAAGAAAGCAGCTTCTCTCCTTATTCTACGCCTTCAAAGGCAGGGTTTGAGCTGCCCACTCGAACCGGCCAGCAGCTGGGTTGGGAGAGAAGGCGGCTACTCTCTTTACTCCCCTCCTCCCAAGAGCGGAAACTGCTCTACCTGGCCGGGGCAGGGGCGTTGCCTGAGTCCATTCCCTGGGTAACATGCCATGGCGATTTTAGGCTATGAACTCCCAAAATGGTGGCTGCCCACCCACAGAGAGCCAGCGCTGTAGGGGACTGCAAGGCAGCAAGCAGCACAGGATTTGGCGCGCTGTCTCTAAGACCTGCTTGCGGAGCCCACCGCTTCCCTAACCCCCTGACTCACAACTGTTCAGTGGGAGGGAAGTGTACTCTGTCCCACCCTGAGCCAGGAAAATCTTCAGAGCTCTCCGAGGGCCTAGCCTCCTTTTTGGTGTTCACTTCCCTTGTTCTGGTCCTGGCAGCCTCCTGAAGTGAGAAGCCTGTCTCCAAGCCCTCACCTGCAGAGCCAGGAAGTGTCCACTTGGACCGGTCACTCCCTGCACAGAGCAGACCCAGAACAGCGCACTGGAGAGTTCAAAATGTTTCCCGGTCCTGTCTCTACTCCACACAGCCTGTCTGCCTGTGCTACTACTTAGCACTGACTTTAGGCACTTCCTTGCCTGCGTTGGGTGTGGAGGTCAGTGGAGGAAGAGTCGTCCTCCTGTGGGTCAGATCATATTGCCCTGGTCAGCCACCGGGCTCGACCATCCCACATACTGTTCTCTATTATATATCTCACGCTCTCCAGACTTTGTGGTCAATTCTCCAATTCACCTTATTATTTCCCGCGCTGCTTCTCTGTAGATTCACGAAGCTGATCCTGTGGAAGAGCGATCTGCTCACGTGTAGTTATCCATGTTCTTCACCTCCTACTCTGGGAGCAGAGACCCAGGAGGTCACCCCTAATCTGCCATTTTTTCAGCCCCCTCTGTGTTGGTTTTCAACACCATTGTTTCTTTATCCACTCATGTATTGATGGGCACTTAGGTTGATTCCACATCTTTGCAATTGTGTATTGTGCTGTGACAAACATTCCAGTGGAGGTGTCTTCTTTAAAAACATGCTTTCTGTCCCTTTGGGTAGATACCCAGTAGTGGGATTGCTGGATTGAATGGTAGGTTTACTTTTAGCTCTTTGAGGAATCTCCATACTGTTCTCCATAGAGGTTGTACTACTAATAATTTTCAGTCTCATCAACAGTGTATAAGCATACCTTTTTCTCTGCATCCTTGCCAGGAACTGTGTTTTGGTTTGGGTTTTTTTTTTTTTTTTTTTTTTTTTTTGTGTGTGTGTGTGTGTGTGTGTTTAATAATGGCCATTCTAACAGGAATAAGATGGTATCTCATGGTGGTTTTAATTTGCATGTCCCTCATGATTATGGATATTGAACATTTTTTCATATGTCTGTTGGCCACTTGTCTATCTTCTTTTGAAAAAAATTCTGCTCATGTCTTTTACCCACTTTTTGACAGAGTTGTCTGTTTTTCTTCTTGCTGAATTGACTTCTTTGTAGATTCAGGAAATTAGTCCTTTGTCAGATGTGTATTTTGCAAATATTTTCTCCCGTTCGGTAAGTTGTCCGTTAACTCCGTTAATGTTTCCTTTGCTATTCAGAACCTTTTTTAATTTAATTAAGTCCACTTATTATTGTTGGTTCTGTATTTGCCTTTGGTGTCTTAGTCATAAATTCTTAGGCTGATGTCTAGAAGACTTTTTCCTATGTTTTCTTCTAGACTTTTTATAATTTCATGCCATATATATACATATATATATATTTAATCTATCTTGAATTAATTTTTGTACATGGTGAGAGATACGAGTCCTGTTTCTTTCTTCTGCATGGGGCTATCCAATTTTTCCTAGCACCATTTATTGAATAGGGTAATCCTTTCTCTAGTGTAAGTTTTTGTCTTTTCTGTAGAAGATTAGTCGGTCATAGCTATATGATTTTATTTCTGTGTTCTCTATTCTGGTACATTGGTCTAAGTCTCTACTTTTATACCAGTACTATGCTGTTTTGGTTACTATAGCCTTGTAGTATAATTTGAAGTTGGGTAATCTGATGCCACCAAATTTGTTCTTTTTGCTCAAGGTTGCTTTGGCTATTAAGGCCCTTTTGTGGTTCCAAAGGAAGCATAGGATTATTTTTTCTAGATCTGTGAAGTACCTAAAACGTTGGTATTTTGATGAGAACTGCATTGAGTCTGTAGATTGCTTTGGGTAGAACAGACATTTTAACAATGTTGATTTTACCAATCCAAGAGCAAGGGATGAATTTCCATTTGTTTGTGCCTTCTATTATTCTTTCATCAGAGTTGTAGTTTTCCTTATAGAGAACTTTCACCTCCCTGGTTACATATTAATATGTTCCAAAGTATTTTGTTTTCTTCATAGCTATTGTAAATGATATTGAGTCCTTGCTTTGACTCTCAGCTTGACTGTTAACAGTGCATAGAAATGCTACTGATATGTGCACATTGATTTTGTAACCTGAGACTTCACTCAGGATATCAATTTCAGGAGTCTTTTGGTGGAGTCTTCAGGGTTTTCTAGATACAGGATCATATCATCAGCAAACGGATAGTACAATTTCCACTTTCCCAATAAGGACACCCTTTATTTCTTTCTCTTGCCTGATTGCTCTGACTAGGATTTCCAGTGATATGTCTTATAGAAGTGGCAACAGTGGGTACTCTTGTCTTGTTCCAGTTCTTAGGGGTAATGCTTTCAACTTTTCCCTACTCAGTATGATGTTTGCTTTGGGTCTGTCATATACGGCTGCTATAATTTTGAGGTATGCTCCTTCTATGCTTAGTTTGTTGAGGGTATTTATCATGAAAGGGTACTGGATTTTATTAAATGCTTTTCCTGCATCTATTGATATGATCATATGGTCTTTGTTTTTCCTTCTATATATGTGGTAAATCACATCTATTGATCTGCATATATCAAACCATCCTTGCATCCCTGGGATGAAACCCATGTCATCATGGTGAATTATAATTTTGATGTGCTGTTAAATTTGGTTTGCTAGTGTGCTGTCGAAGATTTTTGTGTCAATGTTCATAAGGGATATTGGTCCACAGTTTTCTTTTTATTGTTTTGTCCTTTCCTGGCTTTGGTATAAAGGTGATACTGCCTTCCTAGAATGAGTTAGGGAGAATTCCCACCATCTCAATGTTATGGAATAATATCTGTAGGATAGGTACCAGTTCTTTATAGATCTGGTAGCATTTGGTTGTGAATCCATCTGGTCTGCGTCTTTTTTTGTTGTTAAGATTTTTTTTTTTTTTTTATTACTGCTTCAATCTTGCTGATAGTTACTGGTCTGTTCAAGATTTCTATTTCTTCCTGATTCAGCCTTGAGAGGTTGTATGTTTCCAGGTATTTATCCATTTCCTCTAGTTTCTCTAGTTTGTGTGCATAAAGATATGTGTAGTACTCATGGATGTTATTTCGTATTTCTGATGTATCAGTTGTAATATCTCTTTTGTCACTTCTGAAGCTTATCTGAGTCCATTCTCTTCTATTTCTGGTTAATCTGTCTAGTGGTCTATTGATATTTTGATCTTTTCAAACCAATTTTTTGTTCCATCGGTAATTTGCATTATTTTTTGGTTTCCATTTCATTCAGTTCTACTCTGAGCTTTGTTATTTCTTTCCTTCTCCTAGCTTTGGGTTTGGTTTGTTCTTCTTTTTCTAGTTCTTTGAGATGTGATAGCTGGTTGATAATCTGTGATCTTTCTGTCTTTTTTTATTTCACAGTATTACGGGGGTACATTTTGGTTACATAAATGCTTTTGTACAATTTGAGTCAAAGTTATAAGTGTGCCCCATAACCCAGACAGTGTGCACTGTACCCATTAGGTGTGAATAATACTCATCCCCTCCTCCTTCCTCCCACCTGCTTGATTTCTGATGAGCTTTATTTCCATATGTGCGCATAAGTGTTATTTGATTAGTTCCAATTTAATAGTGAGTACATGCAGTGTTTGGAGACCATTCTTGCAGTCTTTCTGATATAAGCATTTAAGGCTGTAAATTTTCCTCTTAGTACTGTTTTTATTGCATCCTATATATTTTGGCAGCTGGCATCCCTTTTGTCATTCAAAGTATCCTTTGATCTCCCCCTTAATTTCATCATTGACCCAAGGATCATTCAGCAGCAGGTTGTTTAATTTCCATGACTTTGTATGGATTTGTTTCTCTTGGAATTGATTTCTAGTTTTATTCCACTGTGATCTGAGAAGATATATAGTATGATTTTGATTTTTCTGAATTTACTGAGACATGTTTTGTGGCCTAGGTTATGAGGAACTTTGGAAAATGTCCCATGTGCTGCTGAGAGGAATGTATATTCTGCAATTTTCAGATAGAGCAATCTATAAATGTCTACTAGGTCCATTTGTTCTAGAGTTTCATTTAAGTCCAGTATTTCCCTTTTTTGTATTTTCTGCTTCAATGATCTGTCCCGTTTTATTAGGTTATTAAGTGTGAGGTGTCTGATTTCCTTAAGTAATATGTTTGACAGTTAATACCTCTGGCATTTCACTTTGACATTTATTGTTCTATTTTTATTGTGAAGGTACATCCTCCGTCATTCAAACTCATGTTGTGGCTTGTGATTATCTTTCAAATTTTATTTCAGAGCAATGTTTGTGAAACCGTGGATAAGTCAAAAATTCGAGTTATTTTCTAATATGAGTTCCATTTTGGAACTAATGCAGCACAGACAGCTAGAAATACCAAATAAGTGTTTTAGAAGGATGTGGCTAATGAACACACAGTATGTCGATGATTTCAGAAGTTCCATTCTGGTGATTTTAACCTTGAAAATGAGCCATGTTGGTGACCTGAGACCACGGTGGATAATGGTGAACTGAAAGCTGTAGTGGAAGCAAATCCATATCAACCTATGCATGAATTAGCAGCAAGGCAGCAAGGTTCAACATTACTATTCCAACAACACTGGACCATTTGAAACAAATCAGCAAGGTAAAGACTCTGGATAGATGAGTTACCCATTAATTAAATGAGCATCAGAAGAGAAATCATCTCAAAGCTTGCCTTTCTTTGCTATCACAACATACAGGTGAACCATTTCTACCCCATTAGATTAGATCAAAAATGGATTTTTACATTAGATCAAAAATGGATTCTTTTTGACAACTGCAAGTGTTTGGCACAATGGCTGGATATAGATGAAGTGTCAAAACATAGTCCAAAATCAAATGTTCATCACGAAAAGCTAATGGTGTCTGTTTGGTGCTCCAGTGCTAGTACTATCCACTACAGCTTCATGAAACCTGGTCAATCAGTTACAGCAGATGTCTACTGCAACCAACTGGACAAAATGATGAGGATGCCTGTGATTAAGCAGCTGAGATTGGTCAACAGAGACAAGCCAATCTTCTTGCAAGGCAATGCCTGACCACATGTTGCACAAACAACACTGTCCAAATTAAAGCAGCTGGACTTGGAACCTCTGTCATCTACCATATTCACCAGACCTTATACCAACTGACTACCACATCTTGCAAGGAAAAATATTCAATTCTCAAAAAGCTGTGGAAAACACCTTTCAGGATTTCATCACCACTCACTCTCCAGGCTTCTTGGATTCTGGCATACATAAGCTATCATTAAGACGGCAAAACTATGTCAATAGTTAAGGCACATACTTTGATTAATTGTACTGCTTCTTGTTTAAGATATAATAAACTACACTTTTGATTCGATATCAGATATTTCATATTGAATGGCCTGATATCATTGGTGTGTTGAAGTCCCCAGCGATTATGATGCTACTGTTTATTTCTTTTCTTATCTCTAGTAGAATTTGCTTTATGAATCTGGGAGCTCCTGCGTTAGATACTATATATTTAGGATTGTTATGTCTTCTTTCTGAATTATATATATAAAATTATATAATGGCCATCTTTTACTTGTTTTGACATTATTGATTTAAATTCAATTTATCTGGTATGAGAACGGCTACACCAGATTGCTTTTGGTTTCAATTTGCATGAAATAATTATTTCCATCTATTTACCTTGAGTCTGTGTGTGTTCTTGTGAGTTACATGGGTTTCTTGGAGACAACACATACTTGGGAATGATTTTTGATATATTCAGTCAATGTCTTTTAATTGGAGCATTAAGGCCATTCACATTCACTGTTAGTACTGATATGTGGGGTACTCTTCTGTTCATCATGTTGAATGATATATTGCTGCTTTATTTCCCCTCTTGTGTTATTATAAGAGCTGTGAACCTTTTTATTTTGGTGTTTTTAAGTTTGCAGGTATCTATTATGCTCTTCCATATATAGTGCTCTTCTGAGCATTTCCTCTATGGCAGGTCTAGTAGTGACACATTCCCTTAGTGTTTGCTTTTCTGGAAAAGTCTTTATTTCTCCATCATTTATGAAACTTAGTTTTGCAGGATACAAAATTCTTAGCTGGCAGTTATTGTGTTCAAGAAAATGAAAAATGGGATAATCCCTTCTGGCTTGGAAGGTCTTTGCTGAGAATTCGTCTGTTAGCCTGATGGGCTTTTCTTTGTAGGTTACTTGTTGCTTTCATCTTGTAGCTCGTAGAATTTTCTCCTTCATTTTAACTTTGGGCAGGTTGTTGACTATGTGTCCTATTAGCTATGAATCTTAACTGGAGTTTGATAGCCAACTGCATGTAGATATCTGAATCTCTGGTGATATCAGGTCCATGGGGCATGGCCTGCTGGCCAGTGCATAAAACCAGGAAGCATGGCCTACCACAGAGCATGCAGATCTGCTGGAGAGTTGCCTGCCATGCAGTACGCAGGGTTGGGGGCCATGGCCTGCTGGCTGGAGCATATAACCAAGGATTATAGCCCACCGCACAGCACTGAATTCCACAGTGGCGTTGCCCACCAGTTGGCAGGCAGGGCTGTGGGGCTTGGCCTGCTGCATGGTATGTGGGTTTGCGGGGGCATGGACATTCACGTGTGTTCAGGTCCATAAAGGTGTAGAACATGGTGCAGCCATGCCCAGGGTCAGGAGGCTTGTTCCATTGTGGGACAGGGTGGGCCGCATGTGCTGGGCCACGTGGGCTGGCTGGGGAGCTCTCTCCTCACATAGGTTCCACTAGTACTGCCAATATGAGACCTCTCAAGTGGCATTGGTGCCCTTTCTGTTCATATTCCCTGGTAGGGAGGCACCTGGTTCCCAGTCATGGGCATGTGAGAGCATTTGCTCTCCCTACTCTTTCCCTAGACTGGCAAGGAGTGATAGGGGGCAGTTGTACTGAAGCCAATCACTGTGTATGCCAGGTGCTCCAGACCCACGAGCTCAGAGTGGCATCAACTGTGGCAACCCAGAAGCAGAGGCCAGCATATCCCTGCTGAGCCTGCTCTCTGATGCAACTTTACCTCACAGTCTCCAAGCAGTTCCCTGATGAGAACAGAGGCCCACAGAGGCGGGGGTGAGGGGAGCCTTGCAGCTTGAATCATAGTGTCTGCACAGGGAGGATGGGGCCCTGGAGTTCTCTCCTTTATCCCTTCCCCACATGTAGAGGTCTCTCCTAGGTATCTTCCAATATTGGTGAGTACATCTCCCCATCCCTGTCTCCTCATCTCTGAGTGTCTCCTGTTGCCTCTCTGATTATTCCAATGCTGTCTCCAAGAGGGTCTATCTGTAGCTGGGTATCTACTTGCAATTTCCAATCCTCTCCTTGAGAGTGGCATGTGCGGACTGCTTCTAGTCTGCCATCTTGTCCCCTGCACTCTGGTTGGTGTTTCTTATCAATCATATAGATTTACTAACACAAATTGAGTACTTACTTTAACCATCACACACCAAAAGTATATAGTTTTAAGTCCATATAACTCAGACCACAAACTCAATCAAATCCATGGAAGTGATTCTAGATCCCTTATTCTCCAAAACTTCAGGCTCCATCTTCTACCCCCCGAAGTTGACTGCATAAGGTAAATTAGCATCTAGCACTGTATATTTTTACTGTCTTTCCACTAAAAACTGTACTTCTTGACTCATCTATTGAAATTATATAGGTAAGTATTTAACAATCACCCTCTGTATACGTTTATGAGTTTACCTTGGCTAAACATATACATATACACACATGCATGCATGAACACACAATTTTTTCCTTTCTCTTGTGATATGGGGCATTGTGTTCCTTGTTAATTTATTAATGCTAAAATACAATAAGGCAGTCTTCTCCACTGCCCTTGTAGTTCTTTATACTCCTTATCTTTTATAATAAAACAAGCAACCTAAATATTACTATGCCTTTTAGTCCATATGATCTTTAGATAAAGTCTCTAGATGATTTTGATAGTGTATATATAATTATACTCAAAATTAAAATGTTATTTGTACTAAGTAAATTGCAAAAGCCAAAATAACAACAATGTATCTCTCATCTTGTCAATCAGAGCTGAGAGCTTTGCTACATGGTCACTATTTGCAGAAGTAGTTACATAGAACATTTCAAAGGGGTGTCTTGAACAAACCCAATTTAAATCCCTTTTGCTGATTTCTATCTGAGATAAATCCACTTATGAACAAGTTCCAAGGGCTGGGGGAGCCATCAGGTTGATTTTATCCACAACTAAACAGGAAAAGGAGAGTGTTCTCCTCATTTTCTATTTCTTTGGGTCTGCACGATATAGCTGACCTAATAGCTTGTTGATTCTGCTACTTTCTAGTTTTATCTCCTAGTATAAATCACAACCCCTCCAGGTTTCAGTAGACTAATCTATACAATGAAGGTATTATAAATATTATCTCTGAGGGACCTTCCAGCTTAAAAAAAATCTATAATTCTATGAAAATATCTATAGAAATAACAAGCATAAAATAACAACATATATGGAGAGAGTTACATTAGTCAGACCGTCCATAAAATTTTAAGAACACTCTTCTGTAAAAGTAGATCTTGTAAAATGAGAGTCTAGTATATAGACCTTGCATCGGATGGCCTAATAGCTAAGCAGTCTTTAAAATTCTTCCAAAATAATTTAGATATAATCCTTTCTGAAAGCCAGGAAATGGATTTTAAATGATTTCAAGTTATCATTATAGTCCAATATTTCCAAGTTAGATATCCTCTCTATTCTGAAGTTGGTGACAATCTTATTTAGTTTAATTCAGAGAATTCTATATTTAAGTAAATCAGTTACTCATATACTGACAATTGAAAATTACACCATTGCACTTAAAATGGGTGAACTTTATGGCATGTAAATTATATCTCAATAAAACTCTTTATTAAACATTATGTATCAGAATTTCTCACAGGAAAACTGTCCTATATTTTGAGCTATAGGTGATTTATTAGTAGTTGCATTTGCTTATTAAAAACTTGCCTGAATAAGTTTCTTTAACTGACAGGAACTTTTCTCCTTTACCTTCATTCTCTTTCCTTATATGCTAAAATGTGGCTTAATAAATAAATTAACATGAATACTTACATGGCAAGAATCTGCTTCTCCCTCTTCCATTGGCTCATCAACCATTTTAAGACCATTTACCTGAAAAACATTGTTTAAAAATTGAAATTTAGGAGTATTAAAACAGAGTAATAACAAAAAACAAACAAACAAAAAAAAAAACCTAGGCATTTCCCTCCACAATCTAATAAGACCCATACTTCCTGAAAAACAAACGGGCAAAGGATACATAGAAGGTACTTAGAAAAGGAATGCTATTAACATGGTTCCAAGATTGTCCTTGAGAAACCTTGATTTTTCAGAGCTTTATGTTTCATTTAATATTATTTAGAGCTCTGCAATGACAGATGACAATATAATAAGTGTATGATCTATGTACTTTTGTTAGGATTGTCCAACCAAATATTTATGACAGGAAAAAAAATGCCACAGATTCTACCATGTGGATACACTCAAAGCAAATTACAATGAGAAGAGTTTTATATAATTGGATTGCTGCGTATTACTCTCCTTTCATTTAGTTCAATTAAACTTTATGAGCTACTATACAGAATAAAGAATAAATTATGGGGGAGAGATATAAGTGGTCACAGAAACAAAAGTATTTCAACATACAAAGCTCATTAGGTAATATTATTCATTCTTCAATCTCTACTTCAAGAAAAAGTAAGTGTAGAAGACTTAGGCAGAGGGTCTACAAACTATTAATATAACCCATGGGCCAAATCTGGCCTGCTGCATGTTTCTGTATAAAATTTTACTGGAACACAGCCATACCCATTTGTTTCCATATTACTTATGGCTGTTTTCCACTATAACAGCAGAGTTGAGCAGTTGTGACAGAGACCTGGAAAGCCTAAAATATTTACTATATTTGGCTCTTTACAGAAAAAGTCCACCAATCACTGATCTAAGATGTTTCAAGGACTTTTACCACTGCTCATCTGTAAATTTATAAAGCAAATTAAATAGATCATTTTTTGACAGTCAAAATGGAATAAGCCTGTTAAGCCTCTCTCTTCCTGATTATAAACTAAAACTCCTAGGTAGAATACAAAAAGAAACTACCCAAGGACTCTGCAAACTGAACAATACCTAGTGTATTAGGGAGGGAAATAAAAATTTGAAAAATAACTCTGATGCATTCCTAGAGTTTATTTTCCACCTTTATCTGCTGAATTTTACCTTAGGGAAAAATGATTCATAGAACTCCACAGTAGACATGAACAAAAATTCTAAGAGAAATCCTACTTTCTGTATAAGGACCAGCAAAATATGCACTTTTGAGCCTGGGATCATAAAGAGAACACAAGTTTTCTTCTGTGTCCCCAACTTTCTCTTTTTCAACTCCCAGTCTTACTGCAAAGCAAGCTCCGATCAAGAGAAAAACCTATCTTTCTGGCCAGAGGAAGCAGGGAAACACGACCCTCTGATAACTGTGAGGGTGATACTTGTTTACTTTTTTCGCTCTTTTCTTCACTTCATTTAAAGGGCAGCTCCAATAGTGTAAAGCTATGTGACAGTACGAAAGGCTAAGACTCTGAGAGAAACTCATGTTTCTGGCCAGAGGAAAAGAATAAAGGGCCCTACAGGAACCAAAGAAAGTGGAAGAAATCACAGAGGATAGAACAGGAGAGAATACTTCTGTGTATGAACCAATACAAGTCCTGGTTTCAACAAGAAACCACATGTGTGCAGGAAAGAACTAAAGAAGCATAACAAAATCTTTGAGAATTGAACTACAATATCAACTATTGCTCAAGTCTCAGACTAATCACTGAATTAGCACACATACTGCATGGCACACACAGAGTGCTGACTCAAACACTCTGAAAACCGAATTAACATTGGAACCACTACCCAGAGAGGGTGAGACAGGACTTGGAAGTCTGAACCTAACCGGGAAGATTGCCTGCTGAAACAAAAGACAAACAAACAAACAAAGTATCGACAGGTATCAATTCCAGGATGGCTCCAATGTTGAAATATCTGGCAAAGACTTTAAAGCAGTTATTATAACTATGATAACTATGTTCTTTTGAATAAATATAAACACACCTTAATCAAATAATTAAAAGGTTTCAGCAGAGAAATAGAAACTATAAAAATGAATCCAATTTAAATAATTATAGAAATAGTTATCAACCCTTTATCAGATGTGTAGCATGTGAAAATTTTCTCCCATTCTGTAGGTTGTCTGTTTGCTCTTGTGACAGTTTCTTTGGCTGTACAGAAGCTTTTTAATTTGATCAGGTCCCATTTATTTATTTTTCCTGTTGGTGTGATTGCCTTTGGGATCTTCTTCATAAATTCTTTGCCTAGGCCAATGTCTATAAGAGTTTTTCCAACATTTTCTTCTAGAATTCTAATAGTTTCACGCCTTAGGTTTAAGTCTGATAAAGGGCTGATAACTAGAACCTATTCAGAACTCAGGAAAATCAGCAAGAAACAAAATCAAACAACCCTATCAAGTGGGCAAAGGACATGAACACAAACTTTTCAAAAGAAGACAGAATAATGTCCAACAAACATATGAAAAAATGCTCAACATCTCTAATCATCAGGAAAGTGCAAATCAAAACCACAATGAGATATCACTTATCTCCAGTGAGAATGGCCTTTATCAAAAAGTCCCAAAACAACAAGCATGGATGTGGGGAGATAAGAACACTCATACACTGCCGGTGGGACTGCAAACTAGTGCAACCTCTGTGGAAAGCAATATGGAGATACCTCAAAGAGATACAAGTAGATCTACCATTTGATCCAGCAATCCCATTACTGGGAATCTACCTAAAAGAACAAAAGACATTGTATAAAAAAGACATATGCACTCGAGTGTTTATAGCAGCACAATTCACAATTGCAAAGATATGGAAACAACCCAAGTGCCCATCAATACATGAGTGGATTAATAAAATATGGTATATGTATACCACAGAGTACTATTCAGCTATAAGAAACAATGGTGATATAGCACCTCTTGTATTTTCCTGGATAGAGCTGGAACCCATTCTACTAAGTGAAGTATCCCAAGAACGGAAAAATAAGCACCACGTGTACTCACCATCAAATTGGTTTTAACTAATCAACACCTAAGTGCACATATAGTAATAACATTCATCGGGTGTTGGGCAGATGGGAGGGGGGAGAAGGGGAGGGGTATATACATACATAATGAGTGCGATGAACACCAACTGGGGGATGGACATGCTTGAAGCTCTGACTCGGGATGGGGAGGAGGACCAAGGGCAATATATGTAACCTAAACATCTGTAACCCCATAATATGCTAAAATAGAAAAATAATAATAATTATGACAAAGGCCCACAAGACATAAAAAAATAAAAATAAAAAAATTATAGAACTAAAAATCATAATGTCTGAAAATTTTTAAAAATACTAGATAGGTTGTTCAATAATCATACCTCATAGGTACAGTGTACATTATTTGGGTCATGGGCATACTTATAACTTTGACTCAAGCAGTACAAAGGCAATCCATGTAACCAAAACATTTGTACCCCTGTAACAGACTGAAGTTCAAAATTGAGACAGCAGAGAAAACAGTAAACTCGAAAATAAATCAATAAAAATCATCCAATAGGAAGAAGAGAGTGAAAATGTTTAAAAACAAATGAACAAAGACTCAGGGACATGTAGAACAGTATCAGAAGGTCTGAAATCCATGTCATTATTTTCCCATTAAAAATAGAGACTAGTACAGAAATAAATTAAAGAAATAAAAGCAATTCCATTCATATGAAATGATTAGACAAAGAAATGTATAGAGACAGAAAGTAGTTTAGTGGTTGCTTAGGTCTAGGGTATGGAGAGATGGAAATAATAGTTAAAGGGTACAATGTTCCTTTTTGATGTGATGAAAAATTCTAAAATTGACTGTGGTGATGGTTGCACATATTTGTGAATATAATAAAAACATTAGACTGTACATTTTAAATAAGTAGATTATATGGTATGTGAATTATATCTCAATGAAGCTGATTTTTACAAAAGAAATAATGACTGAAATTTTCCCAGATTTGGAAATTTACAGTTTCAAGAAGCTCAATGAATCCCAAATAGAATAAAATTAAAGAAAGCCACCCCTAGACAAATCTTAAACTACTCTGAACCAAAAGAAAAATGGGGAAAAATTCTTAAAAGAAATGAAAGAAAACAACACATTACATAAATGGGAATGTCAGACTGAACAACTGCAGATTTCTCATAAGAAATCATGGAGGCCAGAAAATAGGAACATCTACCTGAGATAAATGGAAACTTATGTTAATACACAACTCTGTACATGAATGTTTATAGTAGCTTTATTCATAATTGTTATAAATTGGAAACAATCCAAATGTCCTTCAACTGGTGAGTAGATAAACAATAGAATATTACTCATCAATAAAAAGAAAAACTATTGGTACTTGTAACAGCATGGATGAATCTTAAATATTATATGACTCTATGTACAAGTCACGCTGAGAAAAGGCAAAAATATAGGGAAAGAGTTCAGATCATTTATTTCCAGGAGTAAGGGGTGGAAGAAGGGGAAAACCACTCAGAAATCAAAAAGAATAATCTACTGACACATTCAACAACATGGATGAATCCCAAAGGCATTCCAGTAAAGAAACTAAATATAAAAGGCTAAATACTGTAGGATTCCATTTATATGACATTCTGAAAAAGGCAAGATTATAAGGGATGGAGGAGAGATTAGTGGTTGCCAGGGGTTAGGGTTAGGGGTAGGGGTTGACTACAAAGAGGCATCACATGGGAATTACATGTGTGTTGGGGGGCTGTAACTATTCTTTGTCGTGATTGTGGTGGTGGTTACACAAGTCTATGTATAACCTCAGAACCATACTTGATAAAAAGTGAATTTTATCATATGAAAAATGTTTTCACATGGTAGAAATACTCACTGGGTGCCTGTCAGGTGGCGGTCAGAGGGGTCAGGGGGTAAACCCACAGCTAATGGAAACGGGACACACTGCATGGGGGAAGGACACGCTTGTAGCCCTAGCTTGAACGCGGCAAATGCATTTCATGTAACCAAAATGTCTGTACCCCCATAATATCCTGAATTTAAAAAAATGTCTTCTAATCCAAAAAAAGAAAAATGTTAAATCAATTTGTTAAACAGTAAATTATTCAGCATTATTTATTCAACTAGCATCTTTCTTCTAAACAAACAAAAAAAAATGGAAACCACATAGTTACCAATGATGTCTCTTTTGCTAATATATCCACCAGTCCTTATCTTAATCACTTTGCAGTATATCACAGATGACCACTCTCCTATTTGAGTTTTTAGTTCCTGTGATATCACACTCTCATTTTCTCTAACTCCGATTTCTTTTTCTGTTATTTTTCAATATCCTTGGCACACTGTAACTCCCCAGGAAATGTACTCACCTTCTCATCTCACTCCACATTCTTTACCCAGGCAGCTAATTTATTGACATGACTCACTTTTACTCAGAGACTACTGTTCTGAGCTCCTGATCCATGTATCCAACTGCCCACTTGACATTCCTACTTGTTAATCTCACATCTCTCAAAAGTAATTAGAACAAAAAGGAATTAGTGATCCCCCTAAATCTGTTCTTCCTCCAGGGTTTCCCATTTCAATAAATGGCATCACCATCTACCATCTTACCTCAACAGAACAAAGCAGGATTAAAAAAAAAAAAAAACTGTGACAGATTCATCATAAAAATAGAGAAAGAAGAATAGCAAAACAGTCCAGAAACCAATATTAAGACAGAATCCTGATAATTAAAAGTTTACTATAAAATGACTCTTAGAATTATCCACAGAAAAAGGATTATGCATTAGAAAGGGATTCAAAAGGATTATCCATAGAAAAAGAAAAATACTGCTTTCCTCTGTTACCTTAGTTACTGGTTACTTCCTATTCATACTATCTTATGACTAATTTATCATGAAGCTGTGGGTCTGAAAGAACTAGAAATAAAATGAATCTGAATGAGTCAAAAGGATCACTCTAGCCTTAAAATTATTTCAGTCACCAGAAATGGCCTTTAAAAACAGAGCACTGCATTACTCCCACTTCATTTACCAGGTACCAGGTTTTAATATAAGAACAATATAAGAATATTTATTCCCATGGAGGACCATAGCATTCACTGATACTTACTAAAATTTAAATCATTTTTATCTATGTGAAAAAAATATTTTCTGAATTCTCTAGGACAATAAACCTTTATTTCAAAAATAAAACTTATAATTTGAAAAGATAAGCGAACAAGCTACTTCCCCCAATTAAGTGCCAAATGTGGAGGAAATAATTTTTTACAGAGGATTCTGGAAATTTATCAACAATAATAAATGTAGTAATAATTTACTCAGATATTTCAAAGCCCAAGTGAACAAACTCTCATAACATAGCCTAGTGAAGAATAATTTAAATATTTTCATTTTATCAGAAAAGACTTAAATCATGTTCAAGTATGTTGGACAGATTGAAATACCAAAATGAATCTCAGGAAATCACATGGGTCACTTCAAATCTATTGTTTTCTTACTACTATTAAGAAAAGCAGCTCACCGACGAAAACTGAACTGAGAAAGAAAAAAAAAATATTTTCCCTTTCTGATCCTTGGAATTCAAGGTGGTATGGGAAAGTGAATGTACAAATACATATAGTTTTGTAAAAAGGCTTATTGTTATCTGGTCATAATTTTAAGATACATACACCTGTCCCTAAGTGTTAAACAAAGGAGTAATTTAACAGCACTCGTGGCTTGGTGCTGAAAGATATACTGAAAAAGAAAGTAGAGAGATACACAAATAAGGAAAAGCTAGGTAGAAAGTAATAAGAAATATGGGTAAATGATTAACAAAACATACATAAGACACCAGTTTCCACAACAAATTAAATAGTATATAAATTTTCCAGCAGTCTCCAGGATCCCCAAAATCTACCTACTAAAAAAAAACCACTAGTACCTAACATTAAAAGTATATTTAAAAGGTGATATTCTAAAGAAAATTTATCTCTCAAATAAGCTTCATGTTTACGTTAGTCACTGACAGCTTTTGTAAAGAAGATCCCTTCAATTCATTTTTATATTTTATTTAAATAACTTAGAGGTGGGTCTACATCTACTTGCAATAAAGGTTTATGTACATATATTGAACTAAGCCTGTAACAAAATAAAACAAAGAAACCTACCAGTTGATCAATGTGGTGAACACTCTAAGATGGGCCCCCATGATCTTCATCTCTTGGTGTTCATGAACTTGTATAATCCCCATCCCCTTGAGTCTGAAAAAGACCTGCCACTGGATTCCAACAGAAAATGGCAAAGGTGATGGGATTTTACATATATGATTACATTATTTCATATAAAACTCTACAGACTCTCCTTGCTGACTTAAGTAAGTGGTCATGTTGAGGAAGCCCACATAACAAGAGACTGTAACCATCTTCTAGGAGCTACAGGCAGCCTCTAGGAGCTGAGAGAAGCCTCCACTCAATACACATCAAGAAGCCAGGGACCTCAGTCCTACAATCACAAGGAAAGGAATTCTGGCAAGAAGCTGAGGGAGTTTAAAATTAGATTTTTTCTAAGTCAAGCCTCCATGTAAGAATGAAAGATAGCTGAAAACCTTGATTACAGCTTTGTGGGACTCTAAGCAGAGGACCTAGTTGAACCATGCACTGATTACAGTTTTTTGGTGCCCTGAGCAGAGGATCTAGTTGAACCATGCTCAGATTCCTCACCAACGGAAACTGTGAGATAATAAATGTGTTTTGGTTAAAGCTGCTAAATTTATGGTAATTTGTTTTGCAGCAATAAATAATACAATCAATATTATTGGACTATAATGCCTGTGATTTAAAATGCTCCCTATAACAGACGTTCTAGAGACAAATTTTATAGTTTAATACTTTTAAAATATATCTTTACTTTTTAAACTCATGTCTTTGCTCTTATTTGGTAGGCATGAAACTGTAGATCGGTGACCTAGGAAAAATAGTCAAGTAGAGCCAAATTTTTATAAAACAAAAGATTTGGCCAATAAGGCCACCTAATTAATTTTGGTTTTAATAAACTTAAGACTGAACAATTATATTTTTGCCTTTTAATCCTGTTTTCTGAAAAAAAATTAATCATTAACTCAATAAGCATAGTGTAGAGAACACAATTTCATATTCCTTTAACAATCGGGGATATTTCAGTATCTTAAGAGCTATCCCTCTGAATGTGAATTATCAATGGTGCAACTTTGTTGCTATTAAAGATGCAGAAGATGAAATAAAAGTCCAATGTATACTAAAACCAGAATACCCTAGAATTTACTTTTTCAAAATAATTCCACCATAGGAAAGGATGTGGAGATAATAAAGCCTTTGTGCACTGTTGGTGACCATGTAAAATGTTATAGCTGCTATGAAAAAAACAGTACAGCAGTCCTCAAAAAATTTAACATAGAATTACCATATGACCCAGCAAATCCATTTCTAGTTACAGAATCAAAAATTGAAAGCAGGGTTTCAAAGAGGTATTTGTACACCCATGTTCACAGCACCATTATTCACAACAGCCAAAAAGTGGAAGCAATCCAAATATCTAACAACAGATGAATAAACAAAATATGGTATATGCATACAATGGATTACTCAACCTTAAAAAGGAAGGAAATTCTGACATATGCTACAACACAAATGAACCCTGAAGACATTATGCTAAGTAAAATATGCCAGTGTCAAAAAGACAATACTGTATGACTCCACTTACACGAGGTACCGAGAGTAGTCAAATTCATAGAGCCAGAAAGAATAGTGCAGAAAGTAGAATGGTGGTCGCTAGGGATGGGGTCGAAAGGAGAATAGAAAGCTTTGCTTTAATGTGTCAAGAATTCCAGTTTTGCAAGATGAAAAGAGTTCTGGAGATTGGTTACACAATAATCTAAATGATGTTCAATACTTTTGAACTGTATACTTAACAATGGTTAAGATGGCAAATTTTATGTCATATATTATACAACAATTAAATTTCTAATGATAAAAAATAACATTTCACCGTATCAGGTAGATTTTTTGTCATGTGCACCTAGATTTAAAGCTCCTTGAGGACAGTTTTATTCACAAGACAGGCATAATATATCATGAGAAAAGCAATGCTTCAGTGTCAAGCAGGCCTAGATTCAAATTCTAAAGCTCTACTTTTACTGCCTTGGAAAAGTTTATTAAACTTTCTAAGTCTCAATTTCTTCAACTGTAAAATAAGCAACCTAGAGTTTTTGTCAGGATTAATATGATGTTCCTAAAACAGCTGGCATAGTGTCTGACATGTGCTCAATAAATGCCTGATGTGTGAAAGTTTTTATGCCAAAAAGCCAGAATACATAAAAAAGGCATATCAAACATTTTAGTTAATAATTCACCAAAGGTGAATAATGCTATCTGTATACAAAATAACATATCCATGAATCAAAACTTACTAATTATCACAATGCTATTAACTTAATAATTTTAGTTGTGATATGTCATAGTATTGTGGGAAGATCACTTTTAAAATAATAAAATCATTTTTTGGTCAACTTGAAAGAATCTCCCAAATCAACCCATAAATGTATACACAAACTCATGGATATACTCCTTGCTTTAAGAACCACAAACTGGTGAGAAGTGAAAAAGTATCTGTATATATTTTTACTACAGTACACTCTATCAATTCACCAACAGTCTTTTAGCAAGGAATTTCCAAAATAAGGTTGGGTTGGTTGGTGGGTTGGTTGGTTTTTTGCATTCCCTAGGAAGGTTTTAATTTGTACCCTGACTTTAAAACTACGAAATATTTTCAAAGGTTTATATTAGCAGTTACAGCCATTTCATTAGTAAACTTTTATCTTTTTAATCTTTTAGATTGAATTCTATAGTCAACACATTGCTTATGGGAAATTTCATAACACCTACAGTATTCATTTACAATGATTTACTATGATCTTTTCTGGCTTTCTAAATATACCAATATTCCTATAGTTTGTACCTCAACATATCATTCCTTTGAAACATACTCACCTAACCACAGTCACCGCTTCAGGGAAGATTTAAGAAAGGGCAATTCAGTTTCAAATCAATCTGAAAGAGTTGTCTTTTAAAGAGAGTCTCAGGATGGAATAAGAATATACAGCCTCTAAGCTATTTCTTTAGTCAGGTATTCAAAAGCTGTTATGAGGCTCTGCTATAAAACTAGTTAGTTGATAAAACACATCCATATTAGAATTAAGGCATAAAAACAGTCCAAAGTTAAATATGCATATTTGGAGTATTTATCATTTTGGGTTATCTGTGCTTTTGAACATCAACTCATCTTTACCAAGATTCAAGGGCATACATTCCCTTTTTCCTTCCACCTTACTCTACACAGACTTTTATCAGTGAATATTGTCTTACTTGTTTAGTATCCGTTACACCTCTCTATCACACTGTAAGCTCCCTGAGGAAAGAGATCACATCTTATTACTTTTTGTTACCCCCAGTACCTAGTATATTATCTGGAACACAATAGAACCTGAAAAATTATCTGCAGAATGGAATGACTGAATCTGGAACCTGAATGAATTTAATTTATAAAATAACTTCAATAATAAGTAATTATCATTTTCCCTGGGTTTAATTAGGTTTCTTAATTGAAATGTTTACAAGCAACACTGAAAGCTAATTTCATAATGTATTTAGATTAAGTCATTTTGCTTATCATTTCTGTCTCTTAAATTTAAATTCTAACAGCTAGAAGAATTTAACGCTTTCAAAATCATTTTAAAAATACATAGCTTGGATTAGTCATAAATTTTTTTCAAGAAACAGTATCTTATAATTTCTTCAAGCTTCATATCTTGCATAGAAATTACAGTCAACCCTCATTATCCGTGGGGGATAGGCTCCATGACCCCTCATGTATACCAAAGTTCACAGATGCTTAAGTCTCTTATATAAAATGACATAGTATTTGCACATCACCTATGTAGATCCTCCTATATACTTTAAATCATTTCTAGATAACTAATAGCTAATACAATGTGCATGCTATATAATTATACTATATTATACAATATTGTTTAGGAAATAATGACAAGGAAAAAAGTGTACATGTTCTGTACAGATGCAACCATCTACTTTTTGTTCTGAATATTTTCGATTCATGGTTGGTTGACTCCATAGATGCAGAACCCATGGATATGGAAGGCTGACTGCAATTCAAAGGGTTATATATTTTTTTCAGAGTTAGATTCCTAACCCTAAATTTTGTCAGCATGATTAGTACAAACTTAGCTTCAGAAGCCACATTCTGAAGTCATTTGTTTAAACTACAGCCCAATGGGCCAAATTTGACTCTCATTTTTGTATGGCCCACGAACAAAGAATTTTTTTTTCTTTTTACATTTTAAAAGGCTTGTTAAAAAGAAAAAGGAAGAAGAATAACATGTGACAGAGGTTATATATGGCTCACAAACTCTAACATATTTACTATCTGGTTCTTTATTTTAAAAGTTTACCATTCCCTGGATTTAACTATGCAATTTTTAAGTAATTATAACCATAAACTTAAAAAATGCACAAAAACAGCACCAAGTTGGCCTAGAAATGAACGAATGAACTAAAATTATCTACTTTATGTGATTATAATTGTCACAGCACACACAACATATTGCTTTACCCAGAATACATGCATAATTTCATAAAACTCTACCTGTATTTTTAACTTACTTTTACTCCAGTGTCCCTGTACCTTTGTAAATTAAGAAAAATGGCCAGTAAAAAGTATTCATGTTTTTCAATGCATTTTGAATACTAATAAGATAATCAGACCTTTATTGGCAGAAACTTGCAAATACAGCTCCCTGAAGACAGGAAGAAGAGCACATTAGGTTTTAGAAGCTATTAATCCTAATAAGAGACTAATGGGTAAGAATATTTAGTTCACTTTTTGGAACTGGCATAATATAGCCAAATCACATTCAATATTTTACTTGTATCATAAAGTCAAGCACACCACTTCGAAAGAATGCAGAATTTAAGAATATAAAAACTAAAATAATGGTGACAACAGTTACATTTCTCTCAAATTAAAAAAAGATGACCCTTAAGTTACAATATTTACCCAATGTGATAAGTTTCCGAAACACTACCCCAATTCAAGCATCATTCTCTATCTTCAGAGATGCATTTATTTCTACAAAAATGGCCATGCCATGGTCCCCTTAATAATATATCTGCAACATTGCATCCAATAGTTTAAATAAAAGGGCAAAATTCAGCCCTATGTTATCTAATCAATCTTATGTTTCCCAGGAACTGCTTACATGCATCTGTTAAAATGGGTCACATAAGCTATTGCTCATCTTGCTATCCAGGTTCCAAACAACTTCATTATGAAAATAATGAGAATAAATTCAATTTCAAAATTATACTGCTATTGCTACAATTGCCATAATTTCAGCATATACCTCAGCAAGTTTGAGGTGAAATATACCAAATCAAACATCACTGAATTGAGAACTATCACTAGCAACTTGAAGGGGGACTTGCTAACCTAGAAAACCAACCTCTAGAAATCTCATAATTTCGACATCAATGCAGCGAGTCCAAGGTAATAAAAGACCCAAACCCAAAAGCAATTCATTAGTAAAAATAAGTTCCCTTCCTCATGTGCAAAAATGATTGTAGAGGAATACTTAATAAAAGCAAGAGGGATATATGCTCAAATGTAATAATCCCCTCTAACTGCCATAATCTAATGCCAGGAGTAAGGGGTGCTAATGTAAGGCAAGAATAAGGTAAAAACTGAATTGCCATTATGTACTGAGGCTCCACTTTCTTGATAGCTTATTTGAGTAGGAAGAAATCAGTTATTAATATTTTAAAAAACACAAAAGGGTGGGAAGGATCTTCAGTGAATCTGTGAGCAATGTCACAGGAGTACAGAATTAAAACATTAACACCCCGAAAATATTTTTATTAATAAAAAGCTTTCTATAAGCCTAAATTTGTAGGTATTTGTGACATAATATATTGTTCTTCTGTTCAGACATTTCTTTGTGATTATGGAAGAATGGATAGATACGCAGTTAATTGTTTTTCAGTTGCCAAGGCAGAAACCTGGAGCAATAGCCAAATGAATCCTATCTAGTAATTAACAGTACATCTTACACACAGTAGACATTTAATAATAATTTGGTGAATGAGTACATGTAAAATAATATTTAGAACCAATTAAAACCAACCCAAGTATCATTATGCTTTTTAAAAAAAAGGACTAGTAGTTGTACTACTACTAGGTGACTACTGAATTGAACTAAGCATATCAATATTATACACACATTAGAAGGTATTTGTGGAATATCTGAGTTTTTAAAACTTTGATTCAACGACAGAAAAGGAGCTTCCCTGGTTTCTGTTTGGGCAAGAATTTGTGTACTATGCTTAGCTGAAAATTAGAGCTAATGACTTTAATAGTTTTGAATAGCTCCAACATGCTCCCAATGCCAAGGCACTGGCCATCTGGCCAGTCTCATATGGGCTACAACATATGCATTTGGAAAGTTTACTTTCAAAAAATACATGTTTTATACATGGTATAGATGAATGCACATATATACACAACCTGTGTACATACATGGCATTCTTCAATAGTAATTTTTCTCACTGTAGTAACCTCTTAGAAATATGAGGTCCACATAATTTCAATGAAATACTACCTTGAGGATACGAAATAAGTTTAAAAAATTGTCCACTGAGTTATTTATCAGGGTAAAATAAGTATTTTTGTACGATACCTAAATCTTTACTTTTTGAAAAGAACAATAACTTTATTATTCATGTCAAACATTATATACAAAGTACAATTGTTTTACTTCTCAAAATACTCATAAACACATTAATTTCCATTTTATATATGAAGAAACTGAAAAATTAATAATACCTAAAAAAAACACACAGCAAGCTAGTGACAGAAAACCTATATTTGTCCTAGTGAGTCACAGTTCCTAAATATCTTACATCATATTACTTTTCTTTCTTTTTTCGTCACTTCAGGAAAATGGAGAGAAAAGAAAAAAAGAATTTGAAAATAATAAAATGGGTTTCTATGGAGGGAAAGGCCAAAAGTGGACAGCTACTACACAATTATTAGCTTGAGGTCAAATCCTACCTGATACGTGTTTTTTATATTCTGTTGATAAACATTTGCTGTCAAAAGGCTGACTAGAGAAAATCAGGACTCAACAGATTACAGAAAACAGAAGCTCAGTAAATATAGAAAATAGAGGCTCAGTGAATGTAGCACCATCCTCTTGAGGAATAAATAAGAAAAAATACAACAGCCTTACTAAAGCTAATCAAGGAAGAATGCAACGTTTCAAAATTCAAGCCACATGGAGAATCAAATGGTCAAAAAGAAGAAATGTGTATTTGCGAATAAAATGCCTTTAACAAGAAGAAATACTAATACATATTTATGTAGGATGCTTAAGATCATCATGCAATTATTGATTTTTTTAAATTTGGAAATCTGTTAATCTTCAACAACTCAGATTACAGATGTGATACATTTAAAAGTAATGATAACTAACATTTACTAAGTGATTACAATGGAAAAGACACCCTTCAAAGTGCTTTACACATACTATGTTCTACTGTTATCCCCATTTTACAGATAAGAGCAACCAAGTAACGTACAGAGAAGTAACTTTCTCAAAGTTACACAGTAAATAAATGGAGGAGCCAGGATTTAAACTCAGGCATTCTAGCTCCAAAATACCTGCTCTTAACCTCTATGCTGTTCTGAGTTTCTAAAGAATCTGAGATGGCTAACCAATTGTTTAAAAATAACAGCCAACTTAATTAGCACAATATTCTCAATACAAACCCAACCTACATTATTCTAGTAATTCCTCTTTCACACAGGAAGGCATGAGGCCCCTAGTATCATTAAGGCTTAAAAAAGGTAGTTAAATACACAGAACTAATGTCATTCTCCTCTCAAGAGCAAAAGGAATGTATAGTTTTTGTCAATCTATGACAAAGACACCTGTACCCGAATGTTTATAGCAGCACAATTCACAATCGCAAAGATGTGGAAACAACCCAAAGGCCCATCAATTCATGATTGGATTAGTAAATTATGGTATATGTATACCATGGAGTATTACTCAGCTATAATAAATAACAGTGATACGACATCTCTTTGGTTCTCCTGGAGAGAGCTGGAACCCATTATATTAAGTGAAGTATCCCAAGAATGGAAAAACAAGCATCACATGTACTCACCAGAAAATTGGTTTCCCTGATCATCACCTAAATACACATCTGGGAATGATACCAATCGGATATCAGACTGAGGTGGGGGGTGAGGGGAGGAGATGGGTGTATGCCTACATGATGAGTGCATTGCGCACCATCTGGGGAATGGTTACGCTTGAAGGTGCTGACTGGGGGGGGTGCGAGGAGGGGATGGGTATATACCTACATGATGAGTGCAATGCGCACTGTCTGGGGAATGGACTCGCCTGGAGCTCTGACTTGGGGGGATGGGCGGTACATGGGCAACGTATGTAACCTGAACTTTTGTACCCCACATAATAAGCTGAAATAAAAAGTAAAATAAAATAAAATAAAATAAAAAGGAAACTTAATAAACACCATTTCTATTTTAAAGATCAAAAAAAAAAAATAAAAAAATAAAATTTAAATGAAAGGACAAAGGGTGGTGAAGGACTAGACAATTCCTGAAGAACAAGTTGGGAGACTTGCTATATCTGATGTCAAGATTACTACAAATCTACAGCTGCCTATTTTGTATTTTGTGACCTATGGAATGACTGCCCAGGCATTTACAATATATATAAAGCTATAAAAAAAATAACAAAAACAAGTCTATGTTAATCATGATTAACAAAGCCCCAACATTCCAGGCTCCCATTTTCTTGGCAAATAAATAGTTTCTAGAATATGAGCTGAACTTTAGTTTTGTAGCTTTCATGTCTAGTACTAAACAACTAACAGGCCACCAGCTACTGCATAATAAATAAACCGTTTGGGGTAATGTAGGGAAGGAGATATGCGGAAAAGTATCACTGCAACATGAGAAAGTTCGCATAAAAGATTACAGCACCATTAGGTTTCCTCATCTTTAAAAGGGGCTAAAAAGAGCCACTTAATATTTTCAAAATTAATGACTAAAAATAAAATATACCATAGAAATTATTTTGTCTTTTAATAAAGAATGTTTCATTAAACCCTATACAGAAAGAACCTCAAGATTTTTTTTTCTCTTTTTTTTTATTTCATCTTATTATGGGGGATACAGCCTATCCCCCCGAGTCAAAGCTCCAGGCGTGTCCGTTCCCCAGACAGTGCGCATTGCACTCATCATGTAGGTATTAAAACCATATACCTATGCTCAGTAAGTGTACTTCTGAGGCTCTATAAGTCTAATTCATTAAAATTATTAGGAAAACCACACATACATGACAACACGATTTTTGATGCAGTGCAAAGGCAATTCAATGGAGAACATGTAAGTCTTTTCAACAAATGGTGCCAGAACTGGACATCCATATGTAATAAAGTAGATCTCAACACACACTTCCCACCACATAGAAAAAACAACTAGAAATGGATTCAAGGCCTAAATTAAGGTATGCAACTAAAAAACTTCTAGAAGAAAACACAGGAGAAAATTTTTGTAACCTTGGATTAAGCAGATTTCTTAGATACAGCACCAAAAGCATGATTCATAAAATTAAAAAAAATTGATAAGCTGGACTTCATTAAGATGAAAAACCTCTACTCTTTGTTAAGGAAATAGAAAACACAAACCAGAGAATGAGACAAAATATTTGTAAATCAATACCTGATAAAGGACTTGTCCAGAATAAAGAACTCTCAAAGCTCAATAATAAGAAAACAGCCCAATTTAAAGAACAGCAAAATATTTGAAAAGACAACTCACCAGAGAAAACATACGTACATGAAAAAATGCTCAGCAACATTTGTCATTAGAGAAATATAGGCTCAAATCACAATTAGATACCACTACACACCCATTAGAATGGCTAAATATTTTAAAAAACTTTAATCTGGCAATACCAAGTGCTAGCAAGTATTCAAAGAAATTGGGACTCTTATACAGCAACCCCACTCATAAGTATTTACCCAACATAAATGAAAAGTTATGTTCAAGCTAAAATCTGCACATAAATGTGTATAATGGCTTTATTCGTAATCAACACATGCTGGTAATTACCCAAATGTCCTTCAACTGATTAACAGATAAACCAACTATGGTACATTCACACAAATAGGATATTCACAGCAATAAAATAAAAACTACTGTTATATACAACATTATAAGGACTGAATCAAATCAAATTAATATTGTTTATAGATATGAAGTTGCTAAATGATCTTGTCTTTTCTGAGAATATATATTGACTTCCCTTCAGAAGTTCTGCAAGTATTCATTTATTCTTACAAAATTGCTCTACATATGATAAACACAAATGTTTTATGATTGGGCCAGAAGGTATACTCTTCTCCATTTGTAAAATATATTATAAAATAAATACAAATTATTTCTATGTATGTTCCATCATTCTAGTATATATCTACATAATTAATGTATGGTTTTCTGTATATGCCCATATAAGTTTGAAACGGAATTATTTCTGACCACATTTATTTGTCATTGCAGCTGCTCCAGGTGAACAATCATGAACACAATGGATTTTTATCAAATCAGACCTAATGGCTTATCCATATTGCTTAGTTCAGAATTATGACTATTCTCAATTAGTACAATTTCTTTATCATATACCCCCAATCCTTTTCATGATGCTGTATTTAAGAAAAAAATAAAAGTAATATGAAACTTGATATTCAGTCCACATTACCCATCATATGAAGTTTTTATCCTTCATTTTCTAAAGTTTTGTCTGCTCTGATCCTCTGAGAAGTTTAATAAACCCATAAACTCACCTTTCATACAGCTTATGTTTTTAGGAGCATTCATGTTCCATTTTTGCCTACTTATATCTTAATGACAAATTTCAACTATATAGTTGAAAATAGTAAAAATATTTTATGTAATCATTTCCCAAGAATACTCAGTAAGGAAGTGCAAATAAATTTTAAGTTCTGCTTTTTTGAAAGAAAAAAAAGCAAATTTCCCCTAAAATTTCCTCAGATTTTAGAAACTGATCTTAAACTTTGTTGTTGCATTTTTCTCAAAATTTAGTTGAGCACATTTGTGTGGTCTATTTCTGGGTTCTCTATTCTGTTCCATTGGTCTATGTGTCTATCGTTTCAACAATACCATGCAGTCTTAATTACAGCTACATAGTAAAGCTTAATATCCAGTAGAGCAATTCCTTTTATTTTATTCTTCTTTTAAAAAATTGTTTTAGAGCTTCTAGGTCCTGTGCTTTTACACATAAATTTCATTATACAATAAGCTTGTCTATGTCTACAAAAAACAAAAACAAAAAACATGGTTGCTGGGATTTTGTTGACCTTTATTTATATCAGTAGACATGTCTGGCTATTGAATCAGTGATGTGATTGCTGATCTGATATGACTGTCAACAACTTGTCTATATTCTGTCCTTACTTTCAATATTGTCCTTATCAGGGAGATAGCAACGTATAGAGGAAAAAGCATGAATTTAATATAATCTAGGTTCAAATTCCAGATACAGCTCCCACTGATTTGCACGTATCTTTCCCATCTGTTAAAAAAGAGACACTATCTTACCAAGCTGTTTTTGAAGAGTGAATAAAACTGAATGAGGTAATCTATGTGAACCATCTAGTAGCATCTGGTTCATCATACATGTTCAATAAATGCCACATCTCTTTCTCCCTTAAGTTTAAATACATTTATTAAATGAAATGGATTCCAATGTCTTTTCAGATAAAATATTTACCTTGGGGCTCCAGCTCCATCCAGGATAATACAAGAGGTACTAATTCCTCATTTTTTATGGCTTAGTAGTACTCCATGGTGTACATATGCCACATTTTATGAATCCACTTATGTATGATGGGTGAAGTATGACAAGAATGGAAAAACAAACACCACATGTACTCACCATTAAATTGGTACTAATCAATCAATACTTATATGTACATATGGAAGTAACATTCATTGGGGATCAGGTGAGGAGTGGGTAGGAGGCAATGGGTAAATTTACACCTAATGGGTACTATGCGTCTGTCTGGGGGATGGGCATGCTTGTAGCTTTGATTCAGGTGGTGCAAATGCAATTTATGTGACCAAAGTGTTTGTACTCCCGTAATATTCTGAAAAATTTTTTAAAAGTATATTGGGTGTTAAAATTGCTACATTTCCTCTTAAAATTTGTCCTCAACCACTTTATAAGAAAAGCAGAGGAGTCATACAGTAATAATTATCAGTAGCCTTTGAGAATTGTTTTAGAGATGTAATGTGATATATGTTATTAAAAACAGAGTCGCTATCCCCTTACTTAGCTAGTATTACAATAAGGTACACAGTACAAAAGTACGCTTAACCTCCTAATTATTATATATGGCTAAACTATATCCAAATCAGCTAGGACACTAAAATTTTGGTTTTACTCTAATGAAAAAAATCCTCAAAACTAAACAGTAAGAGAATGCAAGACAGCTCAAACACACTCTTTTGAGGGTCTCATCTTAAAACAATAACAGAATGAAACACACAGAAAATTTATTGTAGAGCTCATTGCTAGCTTAGGAACTGATATGCTTTTTCATTGATCTTGTTGAATAACAAGAACTATATGGCTATTTCTTTTTACTTTGGCCTACAGCTATTCTTTAACCTGGCTGTACATCATAATCATCTGGGGAATGATGCCCGGACTGCCCTTCTCCAGATCAGTTAAATGTGAATCTCTGTGAGTGGAGCACTGGCATGGATAATTTTTTAAAACTCCAAGGTAAATCTAATATACACCAGAATTAAGAACAACCAGCCCAGAGAAACTCAAGACCAAATTTACAATTCAACTATATTTTAAACATATAGTAGACTCTTAGAGCCTGTTTACCTGTTTCTTATTTCATCCTTCACCCACTGTCCACCCTTTCCATACATCTTTACTCTATGTTTTCTCTTACCCTGAATATCAATAGTTTGTTACTGGATTGTATTTCCCGTAAACTATCTCCAATACTTTGTGAAATGAAGCAAGGCATAAGTAACATACATGTACTCTGTCTCCCTCTCCTCTCCCTCCCCCTCCCTGCCTGCCTCCCTCCCTCTCTCTCTCTCTCCCCCTCTCTCTCTCTGTCTCCACCCCCCGCACCCCCCCCCCCACACACACAGCAGTACCTGCTTTAAATGTACAAATAACAGGTTAAAAGCTAGCAGTAAAATCAGTTATGCAGAATGCCTCCAGGGCAATTCAGAAAACATCTCCATTATCTTCAAAAGCCAGATTAAGCTTAGCTCTAAATCTCTCTCACCAAAAACCAAGCAAACAAACAAAAACAAAAGAAAATACACAACGAAAAAAAACTATCAGCAAGATCAGTAAATAATCCTTGGAAATAACATAAATGGGTAAACACTACATAACAAATTCTAACAAAGTATAAAAGGTTTACCTCAAGAATCCACACGCTTACCAAATTTTCAGAATTTTTGCTAAATACAATGACAGTACCCACCAAAAATGAAATTACAGGAAGAGGGAAAAAATCTTGTATTTCTTCATCAAAATTATAGATGAGAGAGATTATGAGAGGGTGGGTATTGAAACAATATAGCCCAATAAAGCAACTATACCATTGGTAGGCCTTATTATAGAAGAGCAAGGTAATGAATGATTCACTCTCTTGATGAACTAATCAAGATAGAGAAATACAGGCCCTGCCCTGAAAGAACTGACCTGCATATTTCTAGACCAGACTGGTTTAACACATTGACTGCCACACTAGCAACATTTTTTTTCCCTTGGGGCCACAGTGTTTTATTACAAAAATAGAATAAAAAATTTGAAAACAAAATGATCCTTTCCAATTTAATGAAAAATTCATCATTTTTATTGTTTTATGTGTTTTTTCAATAAAAAAGTAATATAAAAACTTGAAAATTAGTAATGTAAAAAGTAATGTGAAAACTTGAAAAATAGTTCATAAGGGTAAAGTGTTTTTCTTGACTAGTCAGTCTTAAGTGTAATTTAAAGGTAAACATAAATAGAAAAACAAAATTTATTGACTTCTATTTCTTTAATCTATATTTTTATTTATTTTTTATTTTTATTTTTTTTTTTTTTTGAGACAGAGTCTCACTCTGTTGCCCAGGCTAGAGTGAGTGCCGTGGCATCAGCCTAGCTCACAGCAACCTCAAACTCCTGAGCTCAAGCGATCCTCCTGTCTCAGCCTCCCAAGTAGCTGGGACTACAGGCATGCACCACCATGCCCGGCTAATTTTTTCTATATATATTTTTAGCTGTCCATATAATTTCTTTCTATTTTTAGTAGAGATGGGGTCTCGTTCTTGCTCAGGCTGGTCTCGAACTCCTGAGCTCAAACGATCCGCCCACCTCGGCCTCCCAGAGTGCTAGGATTACAGGCGTGAGCCACCGCGCCCGGCCTATATTTTTAGAATTGTCAATATCAATTGTAACAATAAGAACATCAACAAGTAAGATTTTCACAAACCAGTTACAGAGTTTTGCCCAGGTTTTGTTTCACAAGGCCCAGGGCTTAAAACTAGCATGAGTTAACTACAACTCACATGCCAGTTAATGTTTTAAAGAAAGATAGACTTGGAGAAACTGAGAAGGAATCTGTGTCATGGAGGGGCCAAGCCCTTCTCATCTCTCCCCCCATGTCTATTCCAAATAAATTTGGTGAAAGGGTACAAGAAAGAAAGGTGTCCCTGCTCTTTTTTCCACATTCCAGAAACAAGGGCTGGTCACTATTTTCAGAACAGCCCTCCTACCTAGGGGCTGATGACTATTTAATGTTGGTGAAACAAGAATTATAGGCCTAAGGCCCATTTAAAAAGCATGAAAAACTTTTTAGCTAATAATAGGTGCATTCACCTTTGGCAGTAAAGATTTTAAGCATTTCAAGCATTACCATAAATTTTTAGACTGGTCTGCTTTGTTCAAGACAGTATTAGAGGCCGGGCGCGGTGGCTCACGCCTGTAATCCTAGCACTCTGGGAGGCCGAGGTGGGCGGATCGTTTGAGCTCAGGAGTTCAAGACCAGCCTGAGCAAGAGCGAGACCCCATCTCTACTAAAAATAGAAAGAAATTATATGGACAGCTAAAAATATATATAGAAAAAATTAGCCGGGCATGGTGGCGCATGTCTGTAGTCCCAGCTACTCGGGAGGCTGAGACAGGAGGATTGCTCGAGCTCAGGAGTTTGAGGTTGCTGTGAGCTAGGCTGATGCCACGGCACTCACGCTAGCCTGGGCAACAGAGTGAGACTCTGTCTCAAAAAAAAAAAAAAAAAAAAGACAGTATTAGAGAGAGGGAAGTTCTTTTTAGCTTTCTATCTCCCTATGCTGAAAAAATCTGTTTATCTTTGTAGCCATTGAGTAGATAGTATAGAGACTTATATTGGCAGGTTTGCATTAAATGTTTGTTAAATTGAATTAATTCCTACCACAATGCTCATCTCAATTGTTTATTTTTCCCCTCTTACTCCTCAATAGCCAATCAGTTACCAAATTCTAACTATTCTACTTCTGCCAGGTCTCTCACATCAGGCATCTCTTTCTTCCCCTTCTGTCCTAGCTTAAAAATCTCACTATTTCCACTAATACAACAGTCTCCTATCTGATATTCCCTACCTTCAGTATCTCCCCCACTCCAATTCATCCTATACACTTCTATCAGTTATTTTTCAAAACACAAATCTGATAATGTCATTCATGTCATCAAAAACCTTCAGCAGCTCCCATTTATAAAATAAAATTGAACCTTTAAAATGGCTTTAAAAGTCCCACACAAACTGGGCTTGGCCTACCTTTTATACATTCCTTATCTTATCTCATACCATATCTCTGCTCCCACACCACAGACTTATATCATAGCAGTATCAGCTTCCTCCTTCTTTCAGAACACCTTCATACCTTTGTTTATGTTGTCTCCACCCACCTGAAATATACCCCTGTCATCTCTGTCTGTGAAAATACTGCCACTCTCTAATTCCCTGCTCAAATTCCCCCTCCTTTGCAAGGCCATACCAGATCCATCCCTAAACCATCATCACCACCATATTACTGATGGTCTTGTGTTTTATAATAACAATTTCCACACATGCCTGTCTTAAAACTGCGGCAGTAGGGTGGGACTCTGTGGTATATTTTTAGGCATTTGACATTACAGCACTATGTGATACACTGCCTTGTACTGTCAATAAACAGTTGATGGACTGAACCAATTCCTACCATAACAAGAGTTCAGAATAGAAACAAAAAAAAACAACAAAATTAAATGTCAACAAAACACCTCATTGGCCTGATATAATAAATGAAATTACTTGTGTCTTCTTATCCTTCAAAGTATTTCTAAATATAACCCCATATTTTAACCCTGAACCACCCTGTGATTACAAATGTGCAGAGTGAGAGCTCCACTATACTTAGATTAAATGATCAGATCTAGGAAGGAAGTCTTAAGAAAAACTGTTCATAACAGGGAAAGCTGGGGCTATGGTTGTGGCTATCTATTATAAATCCCAAGGTTTTAATATAGGTAATAATAATTCAAAGTTTAAGGGCAGGGAAAAAGGCATGATGACGACTATGGGAAAAGAGAAGGAACTATTGTGTACCAGAGACCTACTATGTGCAAAACACCTTGTCAAGTTTATCAAACTCAGTACTACATTTTCTTTACATAACAGCTCTTGATTATTTTTCTCCCATTTACAGATAAAGAAACTGAGGCTCAGAAAGATTAGGTAACATGCATTGGGTCACACAGCTAGTATGAGGTGGAGGTAGGATTGGGAACCAGATTTATGTGCCTGCAAAGCTCATGTGCTTTCCTCTATTACTACAGGGTGTCATGAAAATTATTAAAACTAGCAGTTTTTCCCAATCTGGATGTATTTGTTATCCTGGGTAATTTTTTTTAAGTCTGTGGCTTTAATCCCAAACTGATTTTACCAGTTTACCAGTTACCAGTTTACCAGTTTGAACTGCATTACTCTCAAAAAACTAACTAGCTTAGCCAGGCATTGTGGCAAGTGCCTGTAGTCCCAACTACCCGAGAGGCTGGAGCAGGAGGATGGCTTCAGCCCAAGAGTTTGAGGCCAGCCTGGACAACATAGTGAGACCCTGTCTCAAGGGGGGAAAAAAACTAACTTGCTTAAATAAAAGTAGCACTAAAGAAATAATGTAAAAATACCAGAGTTTTAATATGATATGGAATTTGAAAACTATATAATCAACTCCCCCATAAGGAAGTAGGCACTCCCTGACCAAAAATAAATAAATAAATAAACTGTAATGTTCATGGCACTAACTTGTGAAAGGTTTATATCACTCGAACAGGCTGGTCGTTATGACTAATACTCATGCCCAGAATGACCAATACTCATGCCACCTTAAGTAACACCTCTTACCTGATCCTGACAGAATCCAGGCAAGATTGAAAATTGTGGCTGAGGGGCGATACACCCTTTGAAGTTCCTATTCCCAATAGACCTAATTGAGACAGTCCCTGCAAGAACTCTCACAACCAGAGTTTCCTGCTTACACTATTTCCCCTCTTTCAAGAACTTTTTCTTCCCAGGAGCCAAAAGAGCCCAAGTTTCCCTTTTTCAGGCTCATTCTCCACGTCTCACTCACTAAAACCAAGCTAATTTTTGGTTGAAACCTCAACATATTTTACCATAGAACAATTTCACAAACAGTAGTTAGGCTCTTCATCATTACACCTTGCTATTGTGTACTGAGCTAAAAATGTAACTACTCTCAATAAGTTTTTCCTATGGGAGGACATGTTAAGCATTTCAAACAATCAACTTACACACTTCTGAATGATAATTCAAAGGTTAAGAACTACCCATGCAAGCAAGACAGGTAAAAGATACAAGAGACTCCAAAATATATACTAGTGCCTATAATCTTTAATCTTACCAGGATTAACACACACAGAAATTGACAGAAATTATTTGCTTTGACATTAAACTTAACAGATTCTTACCCAATTTTTAAGGATTCCAGCACATTTTAAAAATATATATTCTACAATGAAAACACTCTTAGTCATAAAAACTATCACAGTTGAGGGTTTTAAAGCTCATACTCAAAGTTAACATTTTTAAAGCCAACATCAACAAACAGGTAACTAAAATTAATATAAATTCTCAAAAGTAAAATTGTTTCCTTCTTATCAATATAATTAAAACAATTTTTTTCTAAGTACTAAGGTGGGTCTGTTCAAATGTGACATTTAGTTTTCACCTAGAATATTTTTAATTAAGTCACTTGCAGGGTTAAATCTAACCAATCATCACTGTTTTAGAGAAAGAAGGCAGAAATACTATCTTCACCACATTACCTTCACCTTTCGTTTTACTTCATAGGGATTAACAATTTCCACTCGAGTATTTTTCCAAATTGCTGAGGTAGAGAGACCCATTGTTAAATCTCTACAATACCTAAAACATACTGCAAACAATAAAAAAAACCATATGTGGTAATTACAATTTAAAACATACTGCATTCAAAGTTAACAAAATAATAAAATAGTAGGCATGCGAAAGGCTCCCCACCTCCCATCCCATCCTTATATCAAAGCATTTAACTGTTTTTATAAACTAAACACCTGTGACTTTAAGTCAATAAATTATATACATGAATAAAACAAAATTCCTATCCCCTTCAAGACTTGCTAGAAAATTCATGCAAGCAGTTAGCATCCCCATATTTCAAGAAGAAATTAACTTCTCTTCATTTATCCCTTTCATAAGAGATACAGAATATTAAAAAATATTTCAGAATTGCTAAATTTACTAATAAAATATTCCTATACGTGTAGAGGGTTCAACTTTAGGGTACTTCTGAATTTATTTCCATTTCATCTCTTGTTACATGTTATTCTTGCATGTAATCTTAACAACAGCTTAGTTGAAAAAAATTTAAAAGAAAGAAAAAGAACAAGGTAATCAAACAACAGTCCAAGTGTATTCTTAAAGGATGGAGCAATTACTTGAACACAAAGTTGCACCCTTGATATGTTGAGGATTGTGAGTCTTACCTCAAAATATCCTATTGTGAATCAATTTGACATTCACCAACTATTTTTAGGAGGTTTATGGTGGCCTCTACTGGAGTAGTACGCAGTCGATTATGTTATCAGAAAAGGATCCGACTTTCTATCACAAAAGACACGTTGTGTTTTTAAATGCTCCCCGTTTTTTTAATAACAACAATACAAACAAAGAAAGTACCTGTGCACATCTAAGTGCACATCACAGCTGCCCAAAGCCCGGCCAGAACAGTTTCAGAAGTAAGAAGAGTGGGAAGAGAGGAGAACCAAAATATTTTGGTTGAACCTCGCTAAGTCTTAGCAAAGATTCGTCTAGTAAGGGCTAGGGTTTACTTTGCGTCCTCTTTTACCGGCCAACGGGGCGGGGACAGTGGTTGGGAAAAGGAGAAGGGGCGGAGGAAAAGGGCAGTAGAATGAAGGGGACCGGAGAGGAGGCAGCAGAACATCACCTGAAGCCTGGCGACTGGAGATAAGTCGCCAGTTCAACTCGACTTGAGCATTACAAAGAATTCTAACAAGCCACAGAGAATCAAGAAAGCTAATTTACCAGGGAATACTCAACCCTATACGCAAATGTCCCCAGAGTTACTTAGTCACCTTGCTGTGGTTTTTGTTGCGCTGGGTTCCTAAAGCGCCTGGGGCTTAACAGCGAGCTGGAGTCCGCAGCTGTCCCCCAAAGTGTTCCCAGCGAGCAAACCGGGCGCAGCGGAGAAAAAGGGATGCACGGAGTCAGGGGCGGCACCCCGCGCGTCCCCCAGTCCCACTTAGGGTCGAAAAGTGAAGAAACTTAAGTCATAACAACTCCAGCGTGCCCGCGAGGCAGGCGCTCCGCCCAAGGCCGAGCCCGGGCCCCAGCTGCACTCATTCCGCACGCCCGAGCCCACCGTCTCCTCCCCGCCCGCTCCCCAGCGAAAATGCAGTTGAGGCAGCCTCTAGGCGGCTTGCCCTGGCGCCCCGCTCGCCAGCCCCACACCCCTCTTCTCTCTCGACCCCGGGGCAGAGTCCTGAGGGGAAGGAGGGGGACCGCTCTAGCCCGTTCAGCCACCACACTAACCTCGCCGCTGCTTGCGCCGCCGCTGTCGCGGAACACCTCCATTTCTTGGTCCCTGGGCTCGTCCTGAGGAGCGACCGGTAGCATCGCCCCTTCAGGAGCACTCAAACAGGAGGGGTCGACCGCTGGCGCGGCGGTGCATCCCGTCTATTGAATTGGCCCGCCGCCGCTATGACCCCCCAACTCCTCCTTCAGCGACCGTTGCCCTCGCCGCGGGGTCCCTCAGAGGCTGGGAGCAGGGGGTCGCCGCCGCCGCCGCGGAAGGCTGCTGCTTCCCATAGAGAATACAACTCTGTGCTGCCTCTCTGAGAGTTGCCGTTCAGCTAGCGCTCAGCAGTGCCGCTGCCGCCGCCACGGCCGCTCGGCAGTGACTCCCCCCACCCCGCTTCTTCGGGCCCCCTCCCAGCCCCCAACTCTGTCAATATGGCGGCAGCAGCGGCGTTACCTGTGCGGCGCCCGGAACCCCCCACAGCAGCGACACAACAGCGTCACCCAAACGTCAATGGAGATTCCCCACCCTGGGGTGAAGGGGGTGGGAAAGTGGGGCGGGGGGATGCGGGGAACCGCGTGGTGGGGGATGGGATACAGGGGAGGGGGATTGCTGGGCAAGGGAGGCTGTGAAGAGTAGTAAAAGCCACTGCTAGCGCTCTGCTAAACCTGCCCACTCAACGGAGCATGCGCGGCTCTCTTCACACATGCTCAGCAGGCCCTTTCAGGTCTAAGGAGCAACCTTGTTGGCGGGAGGATTCCCAAAAAAGGTGAGGGAACTAGGGGACCCTCCCAAGCGCTTGAAGAGTCAGTGTCTGGGAGGACTCCAAGAGTATCTGCTTGCAGAGTTCAGGAAAAGCAGGTGTCCTATACGCCGAACCACGCCCATTTGTGTATTTAGTGACAAATACTAGGGCGGGGATTTTAGTCCATTATACATTATTAGCCTCCTCTTAGAAGCTAGAGGCAGGAGAAAATACATTTAAAAGAAATAAGTATACCTGTGCCCCCTAACCCCCCCCCACCTCCCTTGTCCTTCTCCTGATCCTCCCGCTGATTGCTCTTACACTATTGGTGACACACAGTGTTTTTCGTGTTCACACATACATACACACATGCACACACACACCATTTATTGGACTGTACCTTGGCAACAAAGACAGGATGTCCAAAACTAAGCTTTCCCCCACCCTGCCCCGAGAATATCGGATCTGTAGTGACAATATTCATAATTTTTCTACCTTCTTCAAATCAAGCTTTACTGCTTTGCTACTCTAAGCCACACTCTACTGGGTGCTACTAATACAACGGAGACAAATGAGCTGCAGCCTCATACACCAGGAATAACCAAGATCCTTCTCATTAAAATTCTTCAGAAATCAAAGTAAAATGTTATTCCACCTTTGACACTCCACAGAGACTTAGAGCAACAGTAACAGCGGCTAGCCTGCTCAGTATCTTGGAGAGGTTTCTAATGTTCTCAGTAAAACACACGCCACCCCTGTCCCCCTTCTGCACCTAGGGCTGTTGTGTACTCGTGGAGAACACTGAACTATGCCCTCCATTTATTTCACCATCTGGCATGGAGAGCTAACAAAGCATTGGTTGGCACTGAATTGCAACCAAGAATAACTAATAGTGCCCTCCCACTTACTCTGCTTACAATCTCAAAGAGAAAATGAGCTTTAGGGACATGGTTCTGTAAAAGTGAAAGCATTGAAAGTAGTGGGTGCATGGAGCTATAAACAATGAAAATGATGAGAGTGTATGTGCACACATGCGCATAAACTTATGTTTGACTGAACTGACACTGTTCTTAACTAAAGCCATTCATTTGAACGCTGGGCCTTATCCCCCCTTGCCTACTCAAAGCCTTTGTTCTGCAACTCTCTTCCACATCATCTATTTTCCTCCCTATACTGGACCTTTCCCATCAGCAAAAACCATGGTGTTATTGACTTCAACTTGCTGGACCACTCACTAGCATTTGATGCAATTCATGACTTCCTCTTTCTTTAAACATTTTGTTCAACTGGCCCACTGAACAAAGCAGTGTTCGTTTTTCTCCCACATCATTTGCCATTTCTTCTCAGTTCCCTTTGCTGGCTCACCCCTCATATTGCCAATTTCTGACTGTTGGAACTTCAGGGCTCAGTATCCCACCTCTATTTTCCCCCAAATTCTAGGTATCCCCATATCTCATCCAGACCCATGGCTTAAATCCCATCTGTATGTGAGGATGTCCAAAATTATCTCCAACCACAAACTCTTTTTTTAAGTCAAGCCTTGTACCTGCAATTGCCTGTTCAACATCTCTACTTGGATACCAAAACATATCACAAACTTAACCTATTCAAAACTTAATTTGATCCCTAGTCTTCTCCAGGGCAATTAATGACCTCCACCATCCTTCTAATTTGCTGATTATGTATTACTTCAGATAGTCCTTCCATGACCATTCTGTCTAACATACCACCCCCATATCTCTCTAGCCTTGCTCTGATTTTTTTCTCATAAAACCAATCAATACATGGTGTGTTTGTTTATTTAATCCCCCCAGCACCTAGTATAACTCCTGGAACATAATGGGGCTCAGTAAATATTTTCTGAATGAATGAATCTGTCCTTTGCCATTGTCATGTGCATTTAATATATATACTACATCACCTACATTAAGAACCTACCTTAGAATGAGTGTATTACTTTGCTTCATATATAAAATTTAACCTTCATATGTGTTCATTCATTAAACATTCACTTTAGGACATAACCATGCATATATCTCCCATATTAAAAAATAATCAAAACTCTATGGTTTTACTATACTGCTGTTTCTCACAACTTTCAAATTAACAAGCCGTTTTAACTCTATCTCAAATATTTTTAAATGTCTGCTCCATCCCCACTGCCATTGTCTCAGTTCACCTCTTAGAATATTTCCTTAAACTAATGATAAACTCTATTAACTTGTCTTTCTGATTCTAAATTTATAACCTCTCTTGCCACCAATCCATCCTCCCAGCTGTCAACCCAGTGATCAAAATTCTTCAATGATTCTTCATCATCTCCTGTAAAATATCGAAACTCCTTTACTCTGAATGCAAATGTTTTCACCGTGTGCCTTCTGACTATCTTTCCAGCTTCGTTTCATCTTCACTATTTGCCACCTCATACTCTGGTCAAATCTATGCACATGTTATTGCCTCTTCCCCATCCCTGTCCTCCCTATGCAACTTTTTTTTTTTGAGACAGAGTCTTACTCTGTTGCCCTGGGTAGAGTGCAATGACATCATCGTAGCTCACTGCAACTTCAAACTCCTGGGCTCAAGTGATCCTCTTGTCTCAGCCTCCCAAGTAGCTGGTACTACAGGTGCTCCCCATGACACCCAGCTAATTTTTCTATTTTAGTAGAGGCAGGGTCTCCTCTCCAACTCCTGAGCGCAAACAATCCTCCCACCTCAGCCTCCCAGAGTGCTAGTATTATAGGCATGAGCCAGCACACCTAGCCACTATGCAACTTAATAGCAATCAATATTAACAACAATTTATTGAGAGCCCACTATGCTCCAAGCATATACTATTCATGAATTCACTTATCCCTCATAACAACTTATAAAACTTTACATTATCTGTATTTTACAGAGAAGGAAGTTGAGTCTGGGAAAGGTTCAGTGATTTGCTCCAAGACCTCACAGTTATTAAGTAGAAAATCTTGAATTAAAAGCAGGTCTGCCTGAGACCAAATCTTCTACCTGACTCTGATGCTTTGTGAAGGCTGTCTGATCTTACCTTCCCTTCTCCAAACCTTTTCTCCACTCATCCCCTGTGGAAAATTAGCCACTCATTCCTCTGTGCCTTTATAAAATCTTTTCCATATCCTTATTTAAGCACTTTTTTTTCAGACAGGGTCTTGCTCTGCAGCCGGTTAGAGTCCAGTGGCATCATCATAGCTCACTGCAAGCTCAAACTCCTGGGCTCTAGCGATCCTCCTGCCTCAGCCTCCCAAGTAGCTAGGACTATAGATATGCACCACCACACCCAACTAATTATTATTATTTTTTTTAATTTCTTGTGGAGACAGGAACTTCCTATGTCACCCAGGCTGGTCTCAAACTCCTGCCCTCAAGCAATCCTCCTGCCTCGGCCTCCAAAAGCACTGGTATTAAAGACATAAGCCATTGCACCTGGCCCCCCAGCACTTCTTAATCTTTCTTTACCAACAATCTTTGAGCTTTTCTTAATATTGTTAAATTAATTAACTTATTAAATTCTGCATTCACAGCATAAGGTTAGTGTTCAATAAATATGTTGGATAGACAAACAGCACTTCTCTACTCTAGCCACATTATGTTAAAGCTGTGGGCTGATACAAAAATTAGTAAGACAGTACTTAACTCTGCAGAGCTTAATATTTATTTTTTATGTGTTGACTCTGTATATCAGAGACATTATTCTGATTTTAAATTACTAGTAAACAGGGCCCACATGACCTAAATTTCTACTAGCCCAGAAGGCCCTTGGACTGTTGGTGAAAAACACGGACTTCTTATTTAAGCACAAGAGCAGGTATTAGTGAAGACTTGAGCTTCTCAGTCTTCTGGAAAGTATACACAACAAAAATTATTGCTTTCTTTTTAGTATTCAGGAGATTTTTAGGCTGAAATTGTCATAAGATTATGCATCTCTGAATTTTCATTACTGTAGCATAGCATTAAAATAATACACAATGGTTGGCAATTTGGTGGTTCTGGAGATAGGATTCACTCTATGTAGTTTCTAAATAATATATTGTTTATCATAAAAGATGATGATATGGTCTCCACCACCATTAGATCATGTGTTCTGAGTATTTCCAGGACTAGGGAAAGAGTACACTTACAACTCCACACTGACATTTTTACCCTGTGACAAATGGCACACATTGAATGACCAGGGTCAGGGTGAAAGTAAGTGGTCATGTAATTTAACTAAAAAAAGTTAACTGACCCATGTTGGCCCCACTAAGGGGGTGTGAAATATGAACCAAGGGGCTTTGATCAGCAGATCATAGACCACCCACGGTTCCTACAGTGTGGCTCTGATTTCTAAACTGTGACATATACAAAGTCATGCATATTTGGGTATAATTATAGAAAGAGCCACATAGTCTCTCAGTATTCTCTGCCTTTTCCCCAAAAGATTATAATCCAAATATAAGGAAAATGGTGAGCCGACACAGAGCATAAAAACGCTATTAGAAAAATATTCAAATATCTTATTTTGGAGATATTATCATTTAAGAATACAAAAATAGAGCTCATATACAGAAACATGGAACTTATAAGTGTTTAATTATTAATAAATAATACATTAGGAGTTTCTAGAGAACTTTCTTTCTCTAAAAATACTGAGTAACATTGGGCCCCTACAAATCAATTGCAAAGATGTGAGCAATTCACACATATTTGTGAAATGTGAACTCATTATTACCTGTATGTTTAAATGAATTAGAGTAAGCAATAAATAAGTGATAAATATGATCATAATTCAATTTTTTTCTTTTTGGACAGTAACTGAAATTTATATAATATAGAGAGAATGAAATTCTTAATAATATCAGTAAGTGGGAGGAGCAATAATTATTTATTGTCTAACTCCCAATTATTTTATGAAAGATACTTCTATTTCATGATTTAACTAAAACTCCAACTACATTTCATTCTAATAATAACACCTGTTACAAAAGAGTTCTGCTATATTATATGTAAGCAAAGTGTTATACAGTAAAACTTTTTATTTCTAAATCTCTTTAAATCAGGTCAAAATACTTGGTTATAACGTTATTATCTGGAAAAGTAGTAGATCTTACTGCTGGGTTTGCCAAAATGTTAGAATAATCAAACTGCTAAACAAGAAATGAATTCTAAGGCTTATATAAATAAATGCAACAACTAGCCATAGTTGAAAAAATACTTCTTATAATTAAAGCAATGACACCAGATATGAAGATAATATTGCTGTAATATCCTTCACAGCATCATTCACCAAGGTCGAATCAACCAATTTGACTTGTTATTCAATGTCTCTTCCCTAACTGACAATTTTAAATTTGAGTTCCTTCCCAATCTTGGAACTTTGTTGAAGGGAATTTCTTCTGAGATAGGGTGAAGGATTCTTTGGTTAAGGATATGGAAGTAGCTGTTACCCTGCTCAAACTTCAAACATGCTCCTAAATATGTAAATCAATAAACATTATAAACTTGTGCATCTACCAATTTGCCTAGTTTCAGACTGTATTTTGCATATAATTTGCAAAATTATTGTCACCTACAATAAAACATGTGATTAGAGTTCCCACTACTGAAGTGATAATAAAGGATTTCCTTGGACCCATCATTACCTGCTCACTACGTTCCCCTGGCATTTAAGGTTTCTAAGTAGAAATTATATGAAATTGAACCAGATAATTTCAGACAAGAAATTATGGTATTATTAACACCTTACTCTAAGTCATCAGTAAGTGTGTATCAGAATCATCTGCAAGGCTTGTCAAAACACAGATTGCTGAGCCCACCTTAAACCCTAAATATTTCTGGTCCAGGAAATCTGGGTTGGGGACTGAGTACCTGCAATTCTACCAAGGTCTCAGGTGATTTTCATTCTGTTGGTTTGGAGACGACACTTTGAGAACTGCTGCTCTAAGTTATTAGTCAAAGCAAGTAAGATATTTTATTTTTAAAAAGTTAGCATACTAGTAGCAACTTATTATTAGTTTACATAGTTGAACATAATTAAATTTTTTTTTCTGATGACATGTTTAGGAATTCAACTAGGAAAATGGGCAAATTTGGAATTGCCTACAGAATGTGTGTGTGTGTGTGTGTGTGTGTGTGTTCATAATTCAATTAACTTGGAAACACATGGGGCAAGTGACAGGTTTCTAGGTTACCTGTGGTCAACAAGTCAGAGATAAGCAGGTTGAACTTAGAAAAATAGATAGACATTGATCTTGGCAGAGGGTTCTTTCCCAGTGGGTCAAGACAACTTTAGGTAGACATGGTCTAGTACCCTGGATAGCTCCCTGGAAGAGAATTTTATTTGAGTCCAAGCCTGGTCTCACTAAATAAGCTTTTTTATTTTTTAATATGGAATCTCACCCATTGCTAGAATTCTGAATTTTAAAGAAACCCACACATTTATGTAAAATTGAGTCCCTGAAAAGTAGGAGTATAAAATTATTTTAATTTACCAAGTAATATTCATACTGCCATCACACAAAACAGGCATATATATTGGCCTAAATTGGAGCAACGCAGAGATTATCCATAATCCCAAGTAGGCCTATGTCAGGGTCCTTAGACAAAATAAGACTTTTAACCAAGTGTTTGTTTTCTGTACTAAAACAGAGAATTATTTTCATTATTATCTTTCTTCTTTTAGTGATTCAGAGTTCACTTGGATACTAAATTACTTTTTGAGTTGACCTAATGGTTTTCAGAGGTTTTCAAAGTGAATGTTATGCAAAATAATCTTACGGTTCCTTAACATATTCAAAAAAAAAAGGAAAGCTATGTAACCATAGGAAATTCTCCAAAGATAACAGAGCTTCTACCTAACTTCGCTGCTATTTACATCTTCAAGCATGATCTAGTATATTTGAATGGAAATTTAATTAATGCAAGATTAAAACACTCTTAATTGAAAGTTCAACAATAGCATTTCTTGTCTTAAAAATCATTTCTTGTTTTTATTGATACATAATAATTGCACTTATTTATAGGGTACATGTGATATTCTGATATATACATACAATGTGTAATGATCAAATCAGGGTATTTAGGATATCCATCACCTCAAACATTTATCACTTCTACGTTTTGGGAACATTTTAAATCTTCTCTTCTAGCTATTTTGAAATATACAAGGAATAATTGTTAACTACAGTCACCCTAATGTGCTATTGAACAATGGAACTTACTCCTTCTATCTAACTTGATATTTGTACACATTAACCAACCTCTTTTCATCCTCCCCCCAAGTGTTTTCGGCCTCTTATAACCATTATTCTACTTTATACCTCCACGATATCAACTTTTAAGTCAAATATATGAGAGAAAACACATGATATTTGTCTTTCTTGTATGGCTTATGACACTTAAAATAACATCAAATTCCATCCATGTTGCTGCAAATTAGAGAATTTCATTCTTTTTTATGGATGAATAATATTCCATTGTACACCACATTTTCTTTATCCATTCATCCACTGATGGACACTTAGGTTGATTCCATATCTTAGCTACTGTGAATCATGATGCAATAAACATGGGGGTGCAGGTACCACTTTTATATGCTAATTTCTTTCCATTGGATGAATACCCAGTACTGGGATTGCTGAATCATATGGTAATTTAGTTTTTAGTTTTTTGGGAAACCAACATACTGTTTCTTATAATGGCTTTATTAGTTTACATTCCTACCAACAGCGTGTAAGAATTCCCTTTTCTCTGCATCCTCACAAGCCCTTCTAACTGGGCTGAGATGATATCTCATGGTGGTTCTGATTTGCATTTCCCTAATGGATTAGTGATATTGAGCATTTTTTTCATATACCCGGTGGTAATTTGTATGTCTTCTTTTGAGAAATTTCTATTTAAGTAATTTACCCATTTTTAAATGGAATTATTTGTATTTTTGCTGTTGAGTTGAGTTCTTTGTATATTTTGGATATTAGTCCCTTGTCAGATGAATAATTTGCAAATATTTTCTCCCATTCTACAGGTTGTCTCTTCACTCTGTTGATTGTTTCCTTTGCTGTACAGAGCTTTTTAGTTTAATAAAGTACCATTTGTCTATTTTTCAGTTTGTTATCTGTGCTTGTGAAGTCTCAGCCATAAAACCTTTGCCCAAACCAATATCCTGAAGGGTTTCCCCTATGTTTTCTTCTAGTATTTTTATAGTTTTAGGTCTTACTTTTCAGTCTCTAATATCCATTTTCGGTTGATTTTCTTGTATATGGTGAGAGAGAGGAATCTAGTTTCATTCTTCTACACATGGATATCCAGTTTTCCTAGCACCATTTGTTGAAGAGGGTGTCCTTTCCCCAGTGTATGTTTTAGCAGCCTTCTCAAAAATCAGTTGGATATAAACATATGGGTTTGTTTCTGGGTTTGCTACTCTGTCCCATTGGTCTATGTGTCTAGTTTCATACCAGTATCATGCTGTATTGTTTACTATAGCTTTGTAGTATATTTTGAAGTTAGGTAGTGTGATGTCTCTAGCTTTGTTCATTTTGTACAAGATTGCTATGGGTATTCAGGGTCTTTTGTAGTTCCACACAAATTTTTAGGATTGTTTTTTTCTATTTCTGTGAGAAAAGCCATCTGTATTTTGATAGGGATTACATTGCTTTGGGTAGTATGATCGTTTTAACAATATTAATTCTTCCAATCCATGAGTATGATGTATATTTCCATTTGTTTGTGTCTTCTTTAATTGTTTCCATCAGTGTTTTGTAATTTTTTTTGTAGAGGTCTTTCACCTCCTTGTTAAATTTATTCCTAGGTATTTTATTTTTGTAGCTATTATAAATGGGATTGCTTTCTTGATTTCTTTTTCAGACAGATTTTTATTGATGTTTAGAAATGCTATTGATTATTGCATGTTTATTTTGTATCCGGCAATATTACAGAATTTGTTTATCAGTTCTAAGAGATTTTTGGTGGAGTCTTTAGGTTTTTCTATATATAAGATCATGTCATCTGCAAACGGGAACAATTTGACTCATTTTTTTTATATAATTTTGATGCCTTTTATTTCTTTCTCTTACCCAATTGCTCTGGCTAGGATTTTTATTACTATGTTGAATAGGAGTTGTGAAACTGGGTGTAGTTTTTGCAGTTGTCAGAGGAAAGGATTTCAGCTTGTCCCTATTTAGTATGATGTTAGCTATAGTTTTGTCATATATGGCCTTTATTATGTTGAGGTATGTTTCTGCTATGCCTAATTTGTTAAAAGTTAGTATCATGAAGGGATATTGAATTTTACCAAATGCTTCTTCTGTATCTATTGAGATGATCATATGGTTTTGGTCCTTCAGTGATTTATCATATATATTTATTTGCATATGTTGAAACATCCTTGCATCCCTGGGATAAATCCCACTTGATCATGGTGTATTATATTTTTGATGTGTTGTTGGATGTGTGGTCTGCTAGTATTTTGTTGAGGATTTTTGAATCTATGTTCATCATGGATATTGGCCTGTAGTGTTATTTTTCTGTTGTATCCTTGCTTGGTTTTGGTGTTAGAGTAATGCTGGCTTCATAGAATGAGTTAGGAACAATTCCCTCATCTTCAATTTCTTTAGAATACTTTGAGAATACTTAGTGTTAGTTCTTCTTTGTAAGTTTAGTAGATTTCAGCAGTAAACCCATCTGGACCTGAGTTTATATTTGTTGGGAGACTTTTTGTTACTGTTTCAATCTCAATACTTATTATTGGTCTATTCAAGTTTTCTATTTCTTCCTGGTTCAGTCCTGGTAGGTTGTATGTGTCCAGGAATTTATCTATTTTCTCTAGGTTTTCTAATTTTTAGCGTGTAATTGTCATAATGGTCTGTAATGATCCTTTGTATTTCTGTAGTATTACTTGCAACATCTCCTTTTTCATTTCTAATTTAATTTTGAAGGTTTTATCTCTTTTTTTTCTTGATTAGTCTAGCTAGAGGTTTATCTGTTTTGTCTTTTCACAAAACCAACTTCATTTTGTTGATCCTTTGTATTTTTTTTTCAGTCTCTATTTCTTGTAGTTCTGCTTTGATTTTTATTATTTCTTTCCTTCTACTTATTTTAGGTCTGGTTTGTTCTTGCTTTTCTAGTTTTGTTTTTTTTTTTTTTTTTTTTTTTTTTTTTTTTTGAGACAGAGTGTTGCTTTGTTGCGCTGGCTAGAGTGAGTGCCGTGGCGTCAGCCTAGCTCACAGCAACCTCAAACTCCTGGGCTTAAGCAATCCTACTGCCTCAGCCTCCCGAGTAGCTGGGACTACAGGCATGCGCCACTATGCCCGGCTAATTTTTTCTATTTAGATTTTTAGTTAGCCATATAATTTCTTTCTATTTTTAGTAGAGACGGGGTCTCGCTCTTGCTCAGGCTGGTCTCGAACTCCTGACCTCGAGCGATCCACCCGCCTCGGCCTCCCAGAGTGCTAGGATTACAGGCGTGAGCCACCGCGCCCGGCCTGTTCTTGCTTTTCTAGTTCCACGAGGTGCATCATTAATTTGTTTATTTTAAATATTTCTACTTATTTTATGCAGGTGTTTATTGCTATAAAATTTTCTCTTAGCATTGGTTTTATTGTATCCCACAGGCTTTGGTATGTTGTTTCCATTTTCATTTGTTTCAAGAGTTTGTTTTTTTTTTTTCCTTAATTTATTCTTTGGAGAATCAAAGATGGCGGAGTGGTGGTGACGGCCTGAATCTGCGCTCCCGGGAACGAAGGCATCGATCCAGACCTGCCACAACGCTAGAAGACCGCTCCCACACAGGAACAGTGGTGTGAATCCACGGAGAATCAGCGTGGGACAAACAGAGCGAGTGAGGTCTGAGGTGAACGAAAATTGGGAACGCGGGACAGACACTAGTCAGCGGAGCGCGGGTCGGATACACCCGCCCCCAGCTGGGGCGGGTGCAGCCTCTCGGGAAAGCGGCTAGCCCTCCGCTCCCAATTGCATAGAGCCCTGACCCAGGCCAGCACAGAATCACTGAGGGATACGTGGCGCATTGGAGACAGGCTTTTTTGCGAAATTACCTTAGAACCTGGGGGATCTCAGCTGAGACAGCGCTTGGCGAGGAGGGACGGATCTGCCACAGGGCGCAAAAACACAAAAGACTACTGGACAGCAAATAGCGTCGTACCCCGTGCTGCCTTTTTCGGCAGTTCTCCAGCCGGTCACCCCTGGTGCGTGTCCTTGCTGGCCAGCCCCCGGGCAGTGGCGGTCTCTGCCTGCCGGGGAGCCGGCCCCCTCCAGCCCCGGAGCTCGGCAGGCGCCATCTTGAAAGCGAGGGCGAAACCGCTCGGGAGCCAAAAAGTGCCCAGCGGCTCTTTCTGCCCGTGCTGCCTTTTTCGGCGGTTCTCCAGCCGGTGACCCCCAGTGCGCGTCCTTGCTCGCCAGCCCCCGGGCAGTGGCGGTCTCTGCCTGCCGGGGAGCCGGTCTCCTCCAGCCCCGGAGCTCTGCAGGCGCCATCTTGAAAGCCAGGGCGAAACCGCTCAGGAGCCATAAAGTGCCGAGCAGCTCTCTCTGCCCGGCGCCCTCTGCTGGTCTCTGAACCAACGCGAGGAGTGCGAGATATGCCGGGGCCGCGCTCGGGGTGAAGGGGCAGAGCTGCGCTAAGGCAAAAAAAAAAAAAAAAAAAAAACACGAACAAGAAGAATAGGCTCGCCGAACTGTATATTTTATTCTTGGTAAATTTCTTCTGGGTTTTGTTTGTTTGTGTTTGTGTTTGTGTTTGTTTTTGTTTTTTTGGGTTTTTTTTTTTCCTTTTCTTTTCTTTTTCTTTTTTTTTTTCCGGCGGCGGACAGCCTTGGCGGGCACCTTTGCCCTCTGGGCCTCTGGCTGCCGCACCTTTTTGAGCGCGGAGGTTGGATCCCCACCACCCTCGGAGCTGTGCGGGCGCGCAGAGGCCATCTTGAAATCCACTGCGAAACCACCCGGGACCCAGCCAGGCGGGCGTGAAGGGGCGGAGCTGTGCTAAGGCATAAAAACAAAAACATTTAATGGCCGCTCCGGACCCAGCCAAGCGGAAGTGAAGGGGCGGAGCTGTGCTAAGGCGTAAAACAAACAAACAAACAAAAAAACATTGAGTCGCTGAATTATATACTTCAGATTTGTGTATCTTTCTGCCTTGCGGTGTGGTGAGGTGCTATGTAGTTTGTTTTTGTTCATTTTTGTTGGCGTTTTTGGTGTTTTTTGGTTTGGCTTTTTGCGTTTCTTTTCTTTTTTTTTTTTTCTTTTTCTTTCTTTCTTTTTCTTTTCTCTTTCGTTTTCTCCTCTTTCTTTTCTTTCTTTCCTTTTGTTTTTTCTTTATTTTTTCTCTTCTCTTTCTCCTCTCTTTTCGCCTTCTAACTGGGGACCCACGGTGAGCTTCGGAACAGGCCAGGTCCCGGGCTCTGGTACATACCGGATCCTGAGCAGTCACCCCCAGGGCCGGAGATCTGCGGGCACGCAATCGCCACTCTAGGGCCCACAGCAAAGTCACTGCGGAGCAATAGGGTACCAAGAGGCTCCCTGAACGGCCCTCTCCCCTGGTCCACGGACCTTATATAGGATCCCCGCCCAAGTGTAAACACTGAATACTTCTCCAGAAGCGAGAGTGTGGAACCTGATCCCTGGGGACATTGGGCCAAGACAGACTTTTGCCCGTGGGAGCTACAGCAACTGGGGCGCTGAGCAAGCGAAGTCACCGTCCTCTCCCCATAGCTAGTATCTTGCCGGCAGATAGAGTCAGAAACCTCCCCTATAGAGGAAGAACCAAAGGGAAACAAACAAACAAACAAACAAAGAGAATTTCGGTCTACTATTAGTGTGGACCCTGCCTGCCTTCTGAAAGACCACAACACAGTGTCCTAACTCACCAAAGCGGTCCTGGATCACTCCAATCCTCTAGGATTGGACCCATCGGAAGCAGTCCCCCAACGGAAACAGAAAAATCTCTGAACAATACACAACAGTCTCCCCCTCTTGCCAAAAGAAGCAACATACCTAGACTGTTTCACAGCCTAAGAATAGAGCACAAAGAGTCCTGTTAACCAGACTAAACCTATAAGTAAAGATCCAATGATAAATCTAGATGGGAAGGGCCCAGCGAAAAAAACACGGAGAGCACAAAGAATCAAATGGAAAGCTCATCCCCAAAGAGAAATACCAGCTCCCAACCATTTGACACAAACCAGACTCAAAACACCAACATGTCACAGGAAGAATTCCAATTATGGATTATAAACAAGCTGAATAATATACAAGAATCAATGGATAAACAACACAAGGAAAACACAAAAAATACAGGATTTGGAGGAAAAATTCACTAAAGAAATTGAAATATTGAAGAAAAACCAAACTGAACTCCTAGAAGTGAAGAATTCACTCAGAGAGCTACAAAACACTGTGGAAAGTCTCAAGAGCAGGGTAGATCAAACAGAGGAAAGAATCTCAGAAATTGAAGATAACTCCTTCCAACTAAATAAGTCAGTCACAGAGATAGATCGAAAAAGTAAGAGAAATGATCTGAGTCTTCAAGAAATGTGGGATTATGTGAAGAAACCTAACTTGAGAGTTATTGGCATTCCTGAGTGTGAAGAAGATAACAAGCAAGGGTTGGACAAGCTATTTGAAGACATAATCGAGGAAAATTTTCCAGGCCTTGCCAATACTCTAGACATACAGATTCAAGAAGCTCAAAGGACCCCTGGGAGATTCATAGCAAATAGGAAAACACCACGCCACGTAGTCATCAGGCTGACCAAAATATCCACTGAAGAGTCACTTCTCCGAGCTATAAGGAGAAAGAAACAAGTAACTTACAAAGGAAAACCCATCAGAATTACGCCAGATTTCTCAGCTGAAACCTTACAAGCAAGAAGAGGTTGGGGCCCCATTTTCACGCTTCTGAAACAGAATAATGCCCAGCCTAGAATCTTGTACCCAGCTAAGATAAGTTTTCTATATGAAGGAGAAATCAAGACATTCTCAGATAAACAAAGGTTGAGGGAATTCACCAAGACAAGACCAGCCCTCCAAGAAGTACTCAAAAGAGAATTATACACGGATCAGCACAAGAAAGATCCACGAATGTAAAACTACTCAAGAGCTAAAGATCAAATTCCAGATACCACAATGGCCCAGGAGAGAAAACATCACAATGAAGTTCTACCCAACAAGCTGAACAAAAAACTGTCTCACTTATCAGTTTTCTCAATAAATGTGAATGGCTTGAACTCCCCGGTCAAGAGACATAGACTGGCCCAATGGATAAAAAAATACAATCCAAGTATCTGCTGTCTTCAAGAAACTCACCTAACCTGCAAAGATGCATTTAGACTGAAAATAAAAGGATTGAAATCGATATTTCAAGCAAATGGTAACCAAAAGAAAGCTGGTGTGGCAATCTTAATTTCCAATAACTTAGCTTTCAAACCAACAACAATAATAAAAGACAAAGATGGCTACTACATACTGATAAAAGGCACAATTCATCAAGAAGCCATGACTATACTCAATATATATGCACCCAACCTAGGTGCACCTAGATTCATAAAGCAAACCCTACTAGATCTCAACCAAATGATAGATAACAATACTGTAATAGCTGGAGACTTTAACACCCCACTGACAGTACAGGACAGATCCTCTAAACAGAAAATAAACAAAGACATAATGGACCTCAATAGAATGCTAGAACAAATGGGCATGGCTGACATCTATAGGACATTCTACCCAAAGTCCACAGAATATACATTCTTCTCATCAGCTCACGGGACATTCTCTAAGATTGACCATGTCCTAGGACATAAATCATGTCTTCAAAAATTCAAAAAAATAGAAATTATACCATGCATCTTCTCAGATCACAGCGGAATAAAAGTAACAATGATCACAAACAGAAACCCTCACTCTTACTCAAAGTCATGGAAGCTAAATAACCTTCTCCTGAATAATTATTCTATAAAAGAAGAAATCAAGATGGAAATCAAAACTTTCTTTGAATTAAATGACAATGGAGATACAACTTATCAAAATCTATGGGATGCAGCTAAAGCAGTCCTGAGAGGAAAATTCATATCCATAAATGCCTATATCAAAAAGACAGAAAACATGCAAATAGACAACCTAACGAATAGACTCAAAGAGCTGGAGAAAGAACAGAATGATCCCAAACCCAGCAGAAGGCGAGAAATTACTAAGATCAAATCTGAACTAAATGAAAAGGACAACAAAGAAACTATAAGGGAAATTAATAAAACAAAAAGTTGGTTCTTTGAAAAGATAAACAAAATAGACACACCTCTGGCTAGACTAACCAAGAGCACAAAAGTAAAATCTCTAATAACCTCCATTAGGAACATGAAAGGAGAAATCACAACCGATGCTACAGAGATACAAGATATCATCTATGAATTCTACAAAAATCTTTATGCACACAAACTGGAGAACGTGGAGGAAATGGACAAGTTTTTAGAAACACATAGTCTTCCCAGGCTCAACCAGGAAGAAATAGAGTACCTGAACAGACCAATATCAAGAACTGAAATCGAAACAGCAATAAAAAACCTTCCCAAAAAGAAAAGCCCTGGTCCAGATGGGTTCACACCTGAATTTTACCATACATACAAAGAAGAACTGGTGCCCATCCTACATAAACTATTCTCCAATATTGAGAAGGATAGAGTTCTCCCCAACACGTTCTACCAAGCCAATATAACATTAATACCAAAACCTGGAAAGGACACAACAAAAATAGAGAACTACAGACCAATTTCCCTCATGAATATAGATGCAAAAATTTTCAATAAAATACTAGCAAATCGAATCCAAGTACTTATCAAAAAAGTAATCCACCACGACCAAGTGGGCTTCATCCCCGAGATGCAGGGGTGGTTCAACATACGTAAATCTATAAATGTAATTCACCACATAAATAGAAGCAAAAACAAAAACCATATGATACTCTCATTAGATGCAGAAAAAGCATTTGACAAAATTCAACACCCTTTTATGATAAAAACGCTTAACAAAATAGGCATTGATGGAACCTACCTAAAAATGATACAAGCCATATATGACAAACCCACAGCCAACATCATACTGAATGGGGAAAAACTGAAAGCACTCCCACTTAGAACTGGAACCAGACAGGGCTGCCCATTGTCTCCATTACTTTTCAACATAGTATTGGAAGTCCTTGCGAGAGCTATCAGGCAAGAGAGTAGAATCAAGGGAGTCCAAATAGGGAAGGAAGAGATCAAACTCTCACTTTTTGCTGATGATATGATGTTATATCTGGAAAACCCCCAGGATTCAACCAGGAGACTCCTGGAATTGATTAATGAATACAGCAAAGTCTCAGGCTACAAAATTAATATACACAAATCAGAGGCATTTATATATGCCAATAACAGTCAATCGGAAAACCAAATTAAAGACTCAATACCCTTCAAAATAGTAACAAAGAAAATAAAATATCTAGGTATATATCTAACTAAAGAGGTAAAGGACCTCTAAAAGGAAAACTATGAAACACTGAGAAAAGAAATAGCAGAACTTGCAAATAGATGGAAAAATATACCATGCTCGTGGATCGGAAGAATCAACATTGTTAAAATGTCTATACTACCCAAAGTGATCTACAGATTCAATGCAATCCCTATTAAATTACCAACATCATTCTTTACAGACATAGAGAAAATAATTATACACTTTGTATGGAATCAAAGAAGACCCCGTATAGCAAAAGCAATTTTAAGCAACAAAAACAAAATGGGAGGTATTAATTTGCCAGACCTCAAACTATACTACAAGGCCGTGGTTCTTAAAACAGCCTGGTATTGGCACAAGTGCAGGGACACAGACCAGTGGAACACAACAGAAAATCCAAATATAGAACCATCCTCATATAGTCACCTAATTTTTGACAAAGCGGGAAAGAATATACTCTGGGGACAAGAATCCCTATTCAACAAATGGTGCTGGGAGAATTGGTTAGCCACTTGTAGAAGACTGAAACAGGACCCACAGCTTTCACCTCTCACAAAAATCAAATCACGGTGGATAACAGACTTAAACCTTAGGTGTGATACAATCAGAATTCTAGAAGAAAATGTAGGAAAGACTCTTACAGACATTGGCCTAGGCAAAGAATTTATGAAGAAGACCCCCAAGGCAATCACAGCAGCAACAAAAATAAATGAATGGGACATGATTAAATTAAAAAGCTTCTGCACAGCCAAAGAAACAGTCCAGAGAATAAACAGACCACCTACAGAATGGGAAAAAAATTTTGCATACTACACATCAGATAAAGGACTGATAACAAGAATCTATTTAGAACTCAGGAAAATCAGCAAGAACAAATCAAGCAACCCTATCAAAAAGTGGGCAAAGGACATGAATAGAAATTTTTCAAAAGAAGATATAAAAATGGCTAACAAACATATGAAAAAGTGTTCAACATCTCTAATCATCAGGGAAATGCAAATCAAAACCACAATGAGATATCGCTTAACCCCAGTGAGAATGGCCTTTATCAAAAAAACCCAAAACAACACATGTTGGCGTGGGTGTGGAGAGACAGGAACAATTATACACTGCTGGTTGGACTGCAAACTAGTGCAACCCCTGTGGAAAGCATTATGGAGGTATCTTAAACAGATTCAAGTAGACCTGCCATTTGACCCAGCAATCCCATTACTGGGCATATACCCAAAGGAAAAAAGGTCATTCTGTAACAAAGGCACGTGTACCCAAATGTTTATAGCAGCACAATTCACAATGGCAAGGATGTGGAAGCAACCCAAATGCCCATCGGTGCATGATTGGATTGGTAAACTGTGGTATATGTATACCATGGAATATTACTCAGCTATAAGGAATGATGAAGATACGACATCTCTATGGTTCTCCTGGAGAGAGTTGGAACCCATTATATTAAGTGAAGTATCCCAAGAATGGAAAAACAAGCATCACATGTACTCACCAGAAAATTGGTTTCCCTGATCATCACCTAAATACAAATCTGGAAACGACACCAATTGGACATCAGACTGAGGTGGGGGGTGGGGGAGGGGATGGGGGTACGCCTACACAATGAGTGCATTGCGCACCGTTTGGGGAGTGGTAACACTTGAAGGTGCTGACTCGGGAAAGGGGGGGTGGGAAAAAAATATGAAACTATTGTTTTTAACTTGCACTGTTCACTTAATAATTTATCATGAATATTTCCCATATTCTTTCATATCATTGTACAAGAAATAATGTATACATTATGAGGACATACTGTATCTAACAAGATATACTGTTAGACTCTTTGATTCTGTAAAATTAAATTGAAAAAAAAATAAAAAGAAAAAAAAAGAAAAAAAAAAGAAATCAAGTTTATCCTCTTAGCAACTGTTTATTGAGCTGCTAGTATATACCAAGTGCTGGATTAAGTATTGAACATTTAGAGGTAAAATACAATATCCTAATTTCTTGTTTACAGTCTATTTGTTGACCACCAGAACATACACACTATTACTATTTTATTTTGTTTCTTTTCAATATCATAGGGTTTATTATGCTTTCCCCCTTTTAATATAAGGATTTTCTTAATTCATTAAAATTTACTCAAAACAATTTTTCACAGCTGTATCTGATATACCATCATTAATTATTTAAGCTTTGCCATATTGTTACAGGGTTTACTATAATAAATAATGCTGCAAAAATGTATTTATACCTGCTTTGATTTTTCCTTTATGATAGAATTCTAGATATAGAATTTCTAGGTTATAAATTATGAACATTTGAAAGCTCCTGATGTATAATATAAAATTGATTTTCAGAAAGTTTGCAGCAAATTTACATGACTCCCGATGCCATATACAAGTTGCAGTCTCAACAGAAAGTTGTAAGTATTTATTATTAACCTATTTTATAATATTTGATGATTTGGTACATGAAAAATATCTCTTTATTGTATTTTTGTTCTTTATGACCAATAAAGTTGAATATTTTATATTTAAAAAAAAATAAGAGTCATCTAAACAAAACTGAACTGATTTTTCCACTCAAAATGATTCATGGCTGAGTGGTACTCCATTGTGTATATATATATATATATATATATACCACATTTTATTGATCCACTCATGAGTTGATGGGTACTTGGGTTGATTCCACATCTTTGCAATTGTGAATTATGTCACAATAAAAATTCAAGTGCAAAAAAAAAAATTTATTCTTTGACCTAATGATGATTCAAGAGCATGTTGTTTAAATTACATATATTTGTATAGTTTCCAAAATTCCACTTGTTATTTATTTCTAATTTTATTTCATTGTGATCTGATAAGACACTTGATATTATTTTATTTTTAAACAATTTGTTGAGAGATCTTTGTTGCCTAACATATAGTCCATCCTAGAGAATGTTCTATGTGCTTATGAGAAGAATGTGTATTCGGCAACTGCTAGATGAAATGTACTGTAGATGTCTGTTTGGTCCATTTAATTAAAAGTACAGATTAAGTCCAATGTTTCTTTGTGGATTTTCTCTCTAGATCATATTTCCAATGCTGAACATGGGGTGCCAAAGTCCCCAACCCTCTTTGTATTAGGGTCTATCTCTCTGTAGTTCTAATTGTATTTGCTATATATCCATCTGGGTGTTCTAGTGTTGGGTGCAAATATATTTACAGTAGTTGTATTCACTTACCCAATAGGCTTCTTTATCACTATATAAAGACTTTCTTTATCTCCTTTTATGTTTTTTGGCTTAAAGTATACTTTGTCTGGTATAAATATAGTTACTCCTGTACATTTTTGGTTTGTGTTTGTGTAGAATATTTTTCCATACCTTCACTTTTAGTCTATGTGTGTGTTTACAGATGAAGTGATTTTATTGTAGGCAGCAAATAGTTATATCTTGTTTTTTTAAATCCATTCAGCCAGTCTATATCTTTTAATTGGGGAATTTAAACTATTTTCATTCAAGGTTGTTATTGGTTACTGAGGACTTATTCCTGTCAATTTGTTAATTATTTTCTTACTGTTTTGTATATCATTTATTCCTTTCTTCCTCTTTTGTTGTTTAATCTTTTTGATGTGGTGGTTTTCTGTAATGATGATATTTGATTATGTTTTCTCTTTCTCTTTTGTGTGTGTGCTCTGCCAGTAAGCTTTATAGTTTTGTGTGTTATTGTCCTTTTTCTTCCAGATGTCAGATTCCCTTAAATATTTCTTGTAGGGCCAACCTAGTGGTGATGAATTCCCTCAGTCTTTGGTTGTCTGGGAAACACTTTATTTCACCTTCATTTTTGAAGGATAGCTTCGCTTGATATAGTATTCTTGATTAACAGTTTTTATTTTTTTCAGTACTTTGCATATATCATCCCATTCTCTCCTGACCTGTAAGGTTTCTGCTGAGAAATCTGCTGTTATTCTGATGGAGATTCCCTTATATGTGACTTGACACATGTCTCTTGCTGCTTTTAGAATTCTCTCTTTGTCTTTTGACCATTTGACTATGAGGTGGCTCAGAGAGGACCTTTTTGAGTTGAATCTATTTGGGGATCTTGCAGCTGCTTGTATCTGGATGTCCAATCTCTCCCAAGAGTTGGGAGGTTTGCAGCTATTATTTAATTAAATAGTTTTTCATTCCTTACCCATCTCTTCTCCTTGTGGAACTACCAAAATTCAAATATTTGGCCACTTTATGGTATCCCATATGTCACATAGGCTTCCTTTATTCTTTTTCATTCTTTCTTTATTATTTTTTTGGACTGGGTTGTTTCAAAATACTTATTTTCAAGTTCAGAATTCTTTTTTCTGCATAATCTAGTCTATTGTTGAATCTCCTAATTATATTCTCATTTTATTTGTTGAATTTTTCAGTTCCCAGATTTCTGGGTTTTTAAAAAATGGTATCTATCTCTTTGTTGAATGTCTCATTCAGATCATGAATTGTTCTCCTGATAACTTCATAATTGTTTATTTATGTTCTCTTGTATCTCATTGGACTTTTTAAATATTATTTTGAATTATTTTTCAGCCATTTCACATATTTCCTTTTCTTTGGGATCTGTTGCCAGAGAATTATTGTGTTCTTTTGGAAGTGTCATGTTTTCTTGCTTTTTCATGTTTCTTGTTTCCTTACATTAATATCTATGAATCTGGTGTAACGGTTGTTTTTTTTCCAAATTCATGTATTGGCCTTTGTAGGGAATGACTTTTTCCTATAGATGTTCCTGTTAGTGTTCATGTTACTGTGATTGGGTATGGTGCTTTGGCTTTGATTCTGAGTGGGTGCAGTACTGTAGTTTCCATATAATTTCTTTGGCTATAATGAGCATCCATTGTATCTGTGAGTTCTTCAGTGGGTTACATTGTGGTTGTTAGTGGAGGCTGTGATGAGGCTTTTCTGGGGATGGGGATGTCAAATGGGTCAATCCTTGAGCATCAGTGGTGGCCATGGTGGGCTGACTATGCCAGTCTTAGGGCCCCCATGTGGCATACTCAGGTGCTGGTGGTGGAGAGTCTAAGTGGGCTGATGCTTCGGTTTCCAGACATCATGCTTGGGTACCAGCAGTGGCAGTGATGGGCTAGATGGGCCAGCCCTCTGGCCCCCTGGTGGCCTGAGTGGCATTACTGGTGGCAGTAATGGTGGTGGGCCAATCTTCAGGCCCCCAAGCAGCACACATGGGCACTAGAGGTAGCAATGGTGGGCTGGGTGGGCTAGTCCCTGGGGCTCTGGGAAGCATGTAGGGTAATAGCAGTGGGCAGGGTGGACCCCTTTTTATGCTGCTGGATGGTATGCATGTGCACTAGAGGTAGCAGTCAGAGTGAGCTTATTCCTGACCCTTGGACAGCATGTGTGGCCAGTGGTAATGGCTTATTGAAGCAGGTAGGGAGGACTCTTCCTCTGGCCCTTAGATGATGTATTGTGCACTGGTGGTGGCAGTGGGCAGGGCAGGCCTGTCTTTAGGTCCCCCCGGGGTGGGGGGTGACGGCTGCCATGGGTAAGGCAGGTTCATCCCCAGGCTTCTAGATGGCATACTTGGGTGCCTGTGGTCATGGTGGTGGGTGGGGTGGGGCCTGCCTTCAAGTTCCCAAATGTCACACAGGTGGGCTGATCCATAGGCCCCCTGCAAGGATGTAGAGGTGCACATCAGCCCTTCTGCTGGAAAGGGAAGGGTTCTGTCACCGGCAGTGGCCCCAAGCAGGTAGCTCTCAGGTTGTGGGGAACATACTCTTTGTCTCCCTTTGTCCTGGGGGCAGCTTCCCTGGGGCACTGCACTGCCTATTCCCTGGGGTGTAGGACACTGCATGGTCTAGAGTGCTGGGGACCTGGCCATAATGATGGATCCATCATGATACTGTAGCCCTCTGGGTGGAGGTGGAGGGATTTCAGTGGGGCTCTAGGGAAGTAGATATGCAGGGGCTGTTGGGCCCCAGGGCAGGATGTAATCTTATGGGGGCTGGGCTTTCAATATGGTACCATGTTGAAGCTGCTTGAGTCTCAGGGTATGTGTGAGACACAGTGAACTCTCCGTCTCTGGTATAATGCTATTATGTGGACTCCAGGCAGCTCCCTATACTAGTCTCTGGGCCTGCAAGGGCTGAGGGGCACTACCACGGCTAGAATTGCAGGAGCCCAAGGTGAAAATGTAGGCCACTAAGGATCTCTCAATTACTGTTTCCTCGTGTTGGGGAGTTTTTCCTGACTCTAAGCTGATCCCAGTCAGTCTGGCTGCTTTGCTTCTCTCTCCTTCAATGCATCCGAGGTTCCCTGTCATTTTCATGCTGAATTGCAGTGTTCTCTCTTACAAGCTCTATTCGATGTGTGGTTATCTACTCACTGTTTTGGTCCTTCTTTGTAGAAGAGGCGAGTGCCTGACACTCCTAGTCAGCCATCTTAAAGCCCCCAAGGTATCCCTTTTTTCTTCTCTAAAAAACCCTCCTAGCTATCTTAAGATAGCTTTCTATCTTAAGAATTTTAATCCATTTGAAGAAAATATTTTAAAGTCTACTTAAATAGTTATGAAAACTAAATCTAATACCATACCTTAGAAATCTCTTGTTTATTATGTAGCAAGGGAATGATAAAAATGTCATTAAAACATAAATCTATACCTTAACTCTGGAGATTTAGCAGCCTTTTAAAAATAATAAATTATTAACATCATAACACATCTTAGAACTAGAATAGACTAGTAGGCCTATACATAAAGAGGTATGGCACCAAGGGAAACTCATATATGATCTCTCATTCAGCTTTCTTTAAACGCATTGATTTTTTTAAAAGATGTCAACCAGATATTTGCTTCAGCCTAGGATGTTGAAAGATGGGAAGAGCACTGCTTCTTCCCTAACAATAACCAAAAAGGCAAATAAGCAACAGACTCATAACATTATTTGAGCCCCTCAAAGAGCTGAGGACACAAAGCAACCCTAAAATCCAAAGAAAGACAAGGCTTCCAAGGAGAAGAAGAATGCAACTACTGGTTCACCTGTAGCAGAACATGAAGTCAAGAGACATTTTAAAAATGAAGTATGAAAAATTAAGTTAAATTTTTTAGTGAATTGCTAAAGGCCAATTGTGGGATAGCATGAGTTGTAGAACTTCTTGGAGCTGCAGAGACAAGGAAGCTTGGAATACACTCTCAGGCTATTGTCCATAGATTAACATTTGATGATCATGAGAAAGATAGACAGCAGAACAGAAGATCAGAGAAAGCCTCCTTGAGTATTGCAGACTTGGAAGAGAGAGAGGGCTACTATTTCAGGAAAGGTAAAATTTCTGCCCAAATGCTACTGGATGTTGTGGGGAGAAAGGGGCAGCACACAATGTTGTCCCCCAGCAAACATGTGAAGACCTACTGTTGCTGAGAAAGAGTTAAAGAGTAATACCCTCTACTCCTAGGAGAGGAAAAGAAAGCTGACCTAGGCCCAGACAATTAGAGGCTTCCTACCAATGGGCAAGGAAAGCACATTCTCTCCCTTAGAGACCTGCCAAAGGTACAAGGCAGAACTTGGATCTCATAGGGAAGATTATCACTTAGAAAACTCCACCCCTGAAAACCAGGGACACAGGGCCTAAGATTGAGGCTGAGGCAACACAGTAAAAAAGCCCTCCCTCCCTCATCACATCAACATGCTAGCAAGTACCAAATAAAAAGCAACAGCCAATTGACCGAATATGTATCATATCATAAAATAATAAACTATAACACTGTAAAAGAAAACATATGAAAAAACTCTTTGTAAGTTAGGGTTTACAACTCTTAAGGGAAGAGTCCTTAAATATGACACCAAAAAAACAGAAGGAAGATGACTGACCAGAGACACCAGCTGCCAGAGCATCTCAGTAAGAAGGAGAAGTTTCATATGAAAGAGAAAAACTGAACAAACAGACAGAGATCAGGTATGGTTTTGAGGGAAGAATGGCAGAACCTTCAGGAGACTCCATGGGAAGAAGTTGCAAAGCAGAACTGGAAGAGAAAGTTATTGGTAGAGATCAACGCCCAAGAGGCTTGGAGTCCAGTGAGAAGGGTAGGTGGAGCGATTTGTTTCTCCCTCCCTCCCATCTTTGACAGTTGTTGGGTTCCCAAGCTGCTGGAGAGACTTTCTGCCCACGAGAGCACAGAGGATGCTGCCACCAATGAGCTGGTAGCCTCTTGTGGACAGGGCACCAGGCTCCCAGCCCCCCGGGGCACTTCCTGTCTCCACAGGCCTAAGCTGGGACAGCAGATGCCATATTGTTTCTCCACCCACCCTGCACCTTTGTTGTATGCAGGGGTCTTTAACTCCTCAGGTTTAATCTTGCTCATTCCCACACAAATATTTTCCAACTCTGGCCCAGACTACAGGAGCCACAGCGGACCAGTGGGTCCCAGGTGATCTGTGAGACTCCAGTGCCTGGACATTTGAGGCAGGTAGCCTCCAGGTATGAGGGATGAGGGACAGATACTACCAAAGTGCTAGCTTTTCTCCATTGAGACTCTTTTCCTCCCTTTACCCTCTCCCACCTGCAGCTGCCAAGAGAGAGAATTGAGCCACTATGCTGAGGCTTCAACATAGAGTGAGGCCCAGACCTTTCCACTTGGGGTCCTGTGGTGGAGTGAGGAGTGCTTGGACGGTGAGCTTCCTGCCTGCCAGCCCTCCTTGGTGCTGCTCGCCCAGCCTGGAAACTCCATCAAAGTAGAGCATTCCCCAAGGCAGAGGAGAAATGAACCTGCTTGGGCACCCTTTGGTCAACTGGGGACCAGCATGCTTCTCCCTAACATGGTCAGGAATTGATCTTCAGGGACCTGGGGATGGGCCCGCAGCCCAGATCCAGTACCCTAAGGTCTCAGTGGCATTGCTCGGGGGCACAGAGAGGAGACTTATGAATTAGTCTAGGGAAGCAAGGAATCCAACATGGGCAGATCAAGGGGGAGAGGGCAGTGAAGGTCCTAGCTGTAGAGTGCTCATGGGGAACTCCTCCACCCACAAGAATGCCTTGCTCTCAGCTCAGGCCAGGATCCTGGGCAGGAAAACACCTGGCCCACATCACAGTCATGGGAGTGCTTGGCTGGCTTGATGTCCTGCCTGTTGTCAGATGTCGAGAGGAAACTGCAGCATAGGGGAGGGTGGAGAGGAGTCAGGTCCTTCCCAGACTGCCAGACTGTGAATCTCAGATGGCCCCACTTACACACGCAGACTTTCTGGTTGGGTGGAGCTAATTCAGCCCCTCCCTGGAGGGTTTTCCCAGAAGCTGGGAGGAGATCTTTGACCCCTGCTGAACCAGAACCTTGCAAGCATTTCTGGAGCCTGAGGGCAAATTTACCTAACCCAACCCCACCCTACTGCACTCCACCACCAACCTCTGTTGTGGAAGAGAATAAAGACTTACCTAAAGTTCCAGGACCACACCCACCACCTGTGACATTTAAGTGCTTCTCCTGAGGGACTAGAGCCAGGAACAGGACCCAAAAACAACACTGCAGCTTGTTCCTTCCAATAATAGCCTCTTACTGACACGGAGGTAAATTTGCACATATTTTACAGCATTTACTGCCTCAATCATCCATGGTGTGGTTGATTCTCATCCACAAGCACCTCCTACTGTCTCAGAGATTAAACTGGGCATGCCATTATAATTCACATTGTTAATAGCACCCCAAAGCTGAGGAAAGAGAAAGGATTTCAAAGACCTCCATCATCCCTCATGATAGAGAGATGGGGAATCTGCTCACTCACATAGCTCACCACTCCTATAGCTTACAAACAACTAGCAACTAAGAAAACCACCACACCAAGGATATCTATAACCAAGAAATCCATCTAGAACCCAGATCACCATCAATGCACCCACAAACAAAGTGAAAGGTTCTCACCCAGCATATGCTACAAACACACCCATATGGGTGAAGCTAGGGGGAAGAAAAGCCCTATCTAAACAAAATAAAATCCAAAAATAAGAAGCAACAGCTTCTCCACATGAGAAGGAATCAGTGAAAGAACTCTGGAAGTAGGAAGAATTAGAGCAAAAGATCACCCCCAAAAGGGAATACCAGCTCTCTAGCAATGAATACCGACCAAAATCAGAATATTGAAATGACAGATAAAGAATTCCAAATATGGTTTATAAGTTAGCTCAATGAAATACAAGAGAAAATGGAAAACCAACACAAAGAAATCACAAAAAATCTAGTACAACCTCTGTGGAAAGTAATATGGAGATACCTCAAAGAGCTACAAGTGGAACTACCATTTTATCCAGCAATCCCATTACTGGGCATATACCCAAAGGAACAAAAGACATTCTATAAAAAAAGACATCTGCACTAGAATGTTTATAGCAGCACAATTTACAATTGCAAAGATGTGGAAACAACCCAAGTGCCCATCAATACATGAGTGGATTAATAAAATGTGGTGTATATATATATGTATGTATATATATATATATATATATATACCACAGAGCTCCACTCAGCCACAAAAATCAATGGTGATCTAGCACCTCCAGTATTATCCTGGATAGAGCCAGAGCTCATTCTACTAATTGAAGTATCACAAGAATGAAAAAATAAGCACCACATGTACTCACCATCAAATTGGTATTAACAGACTTAACAGAGCAATGCTTAAGTGCACATATAGCAGTAATATTCATGGAGTGTTGGGCACGGTGGAGACGGGAGGAGGGGATGGGTATATTCACACCTAATGGGGGCAGTGTGCACAGGCAGGGGGGTGGACAGGCTTGAAACTCTGACTTGGGTGGCGCAAAGGCAATATATGTAACCTAAACATTTGTACCCCCATAATATGCTGAAATTAAACACACACACACACCAATTCACAAATGAATGGAAAATTCACTAAAAAAATAAAATTATTTAAAAAAATCAAATGGAACTTCTGAAAATGAAAAAGTAATTCAAGGAAATAAAAAACACAGTGGAAAGTCTTAAGAATACACTAGACCAGGAAAAAGAAATAATCTCAGAGCTGAAGACAACACCTTGGATTTAAACAAGTAAGTCAAGGATAAAGAACAGAGAATTAAGAAGAAGGAACAAAACCTACAAGAAATATGGGATTATGTAAAGAAACCAAACATAAAAATTATAGGCATCTCTGAGGATGAAGAAGAAAACACACAAGGATTGGAAAACTTATTTGAGGGAATAATTAAGGAAATTTTCACTGGTCATGCTAGAAATTTACATATTCAGATACAAGAAGCTCAACAAACACCAGCGGGATTCATTGCAAAGAGGCAATCACTGTGACACAGTCATCACAGTAGCAAAGTTAACATGAAGGAGGAACTCTTGTGAGTCATAAGGTGAAATCTTCAGGTAACTTACAAAGGAAAACACACTAGGTTAACTGCAGACATCTCACATGAGAGTATAAAAGCCAGAAGGGATTGTGGGCCCCATCTTCAATCTTCTTAAACAAAATAATGACCAGTCTATAATTTTATGTCCTACAAAACTAAGTTTATTATATGAGGGAGAAATAAAGACTTTTTCAGAGAAGGAAACAATGAAGGAATTTGTCAAGACCAGACCTGCCCTGCAGAAAGTACTCAGATCTGCATTATACATTGATTACCACAAATGAAATGCATCAGTGTAAAATCATCAAAAAGATAAAGCGCAGAGCCCACATACAATAATAGCTGAAGAGGTAAAACAAAGGTTCTATCCAACAGGAACCAACATGCATCCCACTTATCGATTCTTTCAACAAACATAGCTGGCTTAAATTCCCCACTCAAGAGAGAGAGGCTGGCTGAATGGATAAAAAATATTCAAGCCAAGTATCTGCTGTCTCCAGAAACACATCTAACACACAAGAAATCATTCGGATTGAAGATGAAGGGATGAGAAAAAATATCCAATGCAAATATAAATCAAAAGAAAGCAGGTGTAGCAGTTCTTATGTCAGATAACATAGGCTTCAAATCAAAAATAGTAAAGAAAGACAAGGATGGTCACTATATAATGTTAAAGGGATCAATTCATCAAGAAGCCATAACAATCCTAAATATTTATGCACCTAACATAGATGTGCCCAGATTCATAAAGCAAACCCTACTAAATCTAAAAAAAGTGATAAAGAGCAACATCATAATTGCTGTTGACCTCAATACCCCACTTACAGAACTGGACAGATCCTCCAAGCACAAAATAAATAAACAAACACTAGACTTAAATGAGAATCTAGAGCAAAAGGGCCAAAAATACATTTATAGAACATTCTACCCCAAAACTAAAGACTACACTTTCTTGCAACACATGGAAAACTCTCTAAGATTTATCATGTTAGGCCACAAAACATATCTCAAGAAATTCAGAAAAATAGAAACTATACCATGTATCTTTTCAGACCATAGTGGAATAAAATTAGAAATCAACTCCAAGAGAAACACTCAATTCTATACAAAGTCATGGAAATTAAATAACCTACTGTTGAACAATTATTGGGTCAAGGAGGAAATTAAGGTGGAAATCAAATGATTACTTGAACTAAATGACAAAGGGGCACAACTTACCAAAATCTGTGGACTCAGCAAAAGAAATCCTGAGGGGAAAATTCATAGCTTTAAATGGCTACATCAAAAAGACAGAAAGATCACAAATCAACAATTTAATGAATCATCTCAAGGAACTAGAAAAAGAACAGCAAATCAAACCCAAACTGAGCAGAATAAAAAGGTGAAAGCAGAAAAAAATTAAATGAAAAAAAATAATACAGAAGATTAATGAAACAAAAAGTTGCTTCCTTGAAAAGTTAAAAAAAAATTGATAGACCTCTTGCTAGGTTAACCAGAAATGGAAAAGTAAGGACCCAAATAAACTCAATCAGAAATGGAAAGCGAGAAATGACAACTGATACCACAAAAAATTAAAAATATCATCTGTGAATACTATAAAATATACATATTAACTCTAAAAGGTTGAGGAAATAAACAAATTTCTGGTAACACCCAAGTCTCAGAAAGACATACAACTCAGAAACAGACCAGTAACGAGCAATGAATTTAAAGTAGCAATACTGAAACAGGATCTGCACCTTTCACCTCTCACAAAAATCAGCTCACAGTGGATAACATACTTAAATCTAAGCCACAAAACTACAAGAATTCTGGAAGAAAATGTAGGAAAAATACTTATAGACATTGGCCTAGGCAAAGAATTTATGAAGAAGACCCCAAAGGCAATCACAGCAACAACAAAAACAAATAAATGGGACCTGATCAAATTAAAAAGGTTCTACACAGCCAAGGAAACTATCAGGAGAGCAAACAGACAACCTACAGAACGGGAGAAAATATTCACATGTTACACATCCGATAAAGGGCTGATAACTAGACTCTATATAGAACTCAGGAAAATCAGCAAGAAAAAATCAAACAACCCTATCAAAAAGTGGGCAAAGTACATGAACAGAAGCATTTCAAAAGAAGATAGACTAATGGCCAACAAATATATGAAAAAATGCTCAACATCTCTAACTGTCAAGGAAATGCAAATGAAAACCACAACGAGATGTCACTTAATTCCAGTGGGAATGACCTTTATCAAAAAGTCCCAAAACAATAAATGTTGGCATGCATGCAGAGAGATAGGAACACTCATACACTGCTGGTGAGACTGAAAACTAGTACAACCTCTCCAGAAAGTAATATGGAGATACCGCAAAGAGCTACAAGTAGAACTACCATTTGATCCAGCACTCCCATTACTGAGCATCTACCCATCTATCCAAAGGAACAAAAGACAGTCTATAAAAAAGACATCTGCACTCGAATGTTTATAGCAGCACAATTCACAATTGCAAAGATGTGGAAACAACTCAAGTGCCCATCAATACATGAGTGGATTAATAAAATGTTGTATATGTATACCATGGAGTTCTACGCAGCCACAACAAACAATGGTGATCTAGCACTTCTTGTATTACCCTGGATAGAGCTGGAACCCATTCTACTAAGTGAAGTATCACAAGAATGGAAAAAACAAACACCACATGTACTCACCATAAAATTGGTATTAACTGATCAACACTTAAGTGAACTTATAGTAATAACATTCATCAGGTGTCAGACAGATGGTAGGGGGAAGGAGGAGATGGGTATATACACACATAATGGGTGTGGTGCACACCGTCTGGAGGATGCACACACTTGAAGCTCTGATTTGGATGAGGCAAAGGCAATATATGTAACCTAAACATTTGTACCCCCATAATACGCTGAAATAAAAAAAAAAATTTAAAAAACACGAATAAAAAATCTTTCAACAAAGAAATGTCACAAACATATGGTTTCACAACTGAATTTCATTAGAGATTCAAAGAACAATTGGTACCCATACTGCAGAATTTATTTCATAGCATCAGGAAGGAAGGAATCAGCTCCAATTCATTCTATGAAGCCAATATCACCTTTATACTAAAGCCAGGAAAGGACACTAGAAAAAAAAAAAGAGAAGACTATAGAGCAATATGCCTCATGAATATAAATGCAAAAATCCTGAATAAAATTCTAGCAATGTGAATTTAGCAGCACATCAAAAATAATCCACCACAACCAAGTGGGCTTCATCCCAGCTATGCAAGGATGGTTCAACATATGTAAATCCATAAATGTGACTCACCACATAAACAGAAGCAAAAACAAAGATCATATGTTCATCTCAATAGATGCAGAAAAAGCATTCAATAAAATTCAGCACACTTTTAAGATAAAAACTCTTAACAAAATAGCTATAAATGGAATATATCTCAAAATTCTGAAACTAATATATGCCAAACCCACAGCCTATATCATCATAATTGGGGAATAGTTGAAAGCATTCCCACTCAAAATTGGAACATGACAAGGATGCCCACTGTCACCACTTCTGTTCAATATAATTCTGGAAGTCCTAGCCAGAAAAAATCAGGCAAGAGAAGAAACTCAAGGGCATCCAAATCGGGAAAGAGGAGGCCAAACTATCCCTCTTTGCTGGTTATATGATCTTATATCTAGAAAACCCTAAAGATTCCACCAAGAGACTCCTGGAATTGATAAGTAAATCCAGCAAAGCCTCAGGTTACAAAATCAATGTATATAAGTCAGTAGTATTCCTATACAACAACAGTCAAGCCGAGAATCAAATCCAAGACTCCATCCCTTTCACAGTAGCTACAAAGAAAATAAAATACCTAGGAATATATTTAAACAAGGAGAGGAAATATCTCTACAAAGAGAGCTATGAATCACTGAAGAAGGAAATTGTAGATGATGCATACAAATTGGAAAACATACAATGCTCATGGATTAGCAAAATCAACATTGTTCAAATGTCCATACTATGCAAAGTGATTTACAGATTCAATGTAATACCCATCAAAATACCAATGTCATTTTTCACATATTTAGAAAAAATAATTCTATGCTTCATTTGGAACCAGAGAAGATCCTGAATATGCAAAGCAACCTTAAACAAAGGACCAAATTTGGAGGCATCAATTTACCAGACTTTATGCTATAGTACAGGGATATATTAACCAAAACAGTATGGTAATGGCACAAAAATACAGACATAAACCAATGGAACAGAACAGAGAACCTAGGTATAAAACCATCCATATATTGCCATCTGATCCTTGACAAAGTAGACAGCAATATACACTGGGAAAAAGAATCCATATACAATAAATGGTGTTCAGAAAATCAGATAGCCACATATAGAATATTGACACAGGACCTGCCCGTCTTATACCTCACGAAAATTAATTCAAGGTGGATCACAGACTTACATCTAAGACATAAAACAATAATAATTCTACAAGAAAATGTAGGAAAAACTCTTCTAGATATTGGCCCAGGAAAAGAGCTTATGAAGACCCCAAGGAGAATCAGAGAAACAACAAGAATAAATAAATCAGGCTTTATTAAATTAAAAAGCTTCTGCACAGCCAAGGAAACAATCAACAGAGCAAATAGATAAATTACAGAATGGGAGAAAATATTTCCATGCTATACATCTAATAATGGGCTAATAACAAGAATCTATGAATAACTCAAGAAAAATCAGCAAGAAAAAAATCAAACAACCCCATTAAAAAGTGGGCAAAAGAGATGAACAAAAGCTTTTCAAAAAAAAAAAAAAGATAGACAAATGGCCAATAAACATATGAAAAAATGCTCAATGTCTCTAATCATCAGAGAAATTCAAATCAAAACCACAATGAGATAACACCTAACCATAGTGAGAATGGTTCTTATCAAAAAGTCCCAAAACAATAGATTCTGTCATGTTTGTGGAGAGAAAGGAACACTTATACACTGTTTGTGGGACTGAAAACTAGTCTAACATCTATGGAAAATAGTATGGAGATTCCTCAAAGAATTAAAAGTAGATCTACCATTTGATCCAGCAATCCCACTACTGGGTATTTACCTAGGGGAAAAAAACGTCATTTTATCAAAAAGACACTTACACCAGAATTTTTTTTTTTTTTTTTTTTTTTTTTTTTTTTTTTTTGTTGAGACACAGTCTCACTTTGTTGCCCAGGCTAGAGTGAGTGCCGTGGCGTCAGCTTAGCTCACAGCAACCTCAGACTCCTCGGCTTAAGCGATCCTACTGCCTCAGCCTCCTGAGTAGCTGGGACTACAGGCATGCACCACTATGCCCGGCTAATTTTTTCTATATAGATTTTTAGTTGTCCATATAATGTCTTTCTATTTTTAGTAGAGAAGGGGTCTCACTCTTGCTCAGGCTGGTCTCGAACTCCTGACCTTGGGCGATCCACCCGCCTCGGCCTCCCAGAGTGCTAGGATTACAGGCGTGAGCCACCGCGCCCGGCCCAGAATTTTTATTGCAGCACAGTTCACAGTCACAAAGATATGGAAACAACCCAAGTGCCCATCAATTCATGAGTAGATTAATAATATGTGATATATGTATACCATGGAGTACTACTCAGTCATAAAAACTGAATTAATACCTTTTGCAACAATCTGGATGGAATTGGAGACCATTTTCCTAAGTGAAGTATCACAAGAATGGAAAAACAAACACCATGTGTACTCACTATTAAATTGGAACTAACTTATTAGGACTCATGTGCACACATGGAAGTAAAAGTCAACAGAAACCATGCAGATTGGAGGTGGGAGGCGGGGATTAGTGAAGTTATACCTAATGAATACAATGTACACTATCTGGATGATGGGCAAAGTTGTAACTTTGACTCAAGTGCTACAAAAGAAATTTATGTAACCAAAACATTTGTATCCCCATAATATTCTAAAATAAAAATGAATAAATAAATAAATACAATACCAAAGTAATGATCCAAAAAATTAATTGATAAATTGTACTTCATCAAATTTATTTTTTAATTTTGAAAAATATGCTGTGAAGAGTATGAAAATAGAAACCACACACTGGGCAAAATTATTTGGAAATCACATATTTGACAAAGGCTTTGCATCCAGAATATATAAACAGTTCCATAAACTCAACAGGAATAAAAAAATCCAATTAGAAAATAGAAAAAATAATGTAACAGACACATCAGCAAACAGGACATATGTGCCAATAAACACATGAAAAGATATTTAACACTGACAACACCAAATCCTGGCAGAGATGTAGAGCAACAGGAACTATCATTCATTGCTGGTGTGAATGCAAAATGGTACAACCACTTGGAAAAACTGATAGTTTCTTATAAATCTAAAGATACTCTTATGATACAATTCAGTAATTATACTCCTTGGCATTTTCCCAAAGCAGCTGAAAACTTAGGTCCACACAAAACGTCTACATAAATGTTTATAGCATCTTAACCCATAATTGCCAAAACTTGGGAGCAACCAAGATGACCCTCAATAGGTGAATGGATAAACAGACTATGGTGCATCCAGACAATGGAATATTATTCAACACTAAAAAGAAATGAGGTATCAAGCAAGGGCATGAAAGAAACTTAAATGCATATTACTGAAGGAAAGAAGGCAATCTGAATATGCTATATACTATATTATTCCAACTATATGAGATTCTGGAAAAGGGAAAACTATGTAGACAGTAAAAAGATCAGTTGTTGCTAGAGATTAGGGAAAGGGAAGAATGAATAGGCAGAGCACAGAGGACATTTAGGGCAGTGAAACTATTCTGTGTGACATTATAATGGTGGATACATGTCATTCTACATTTGTCAAAACCTATAGAATGTATAACACCAAGAGTGACCTTAATGTAAACTATGGAATTTGCATTATGATGATTCAATTTAGGTTCATCAATTGTAAAAAATGTACTACTGTGGTGCAGCAATAAGGCACTCTGTGTGTGTCTAAAGGGAAGGGAGTATACAGGAACTCTCTGGACTTTCTGCTTACTGAGTACCTAAAACTGTTCTAAAAAACAAAGTCTATTTTGTTAAAAAAAATATATCCAACATCATTACCAATTAGGGAAATGTTAACCATGATTAGATGCCACAGTACATTTATTAAAAAGGTAAAAATATTTTAAAACAAATACAGAATGTACCAAATGCTAGTGAGAATGTGGAGAAACTGGCCTCTGTCACACATTACTAGTGAGAATGTAAAATGGTGATGCCACTTTGGAAAATACTTTGGCAGTTTCTTATAAATTTAAGCATACATTTACATATTATTGAGCAATCACAATCCTGATATTTATCCTAGGGAAATAAAACTTATATTCACACAAAAACCTGTATACAAATGTTCATAGAACCTCTATTTGTAATAGGCTAAATCTGTACAAATGTAAAATATCCCACAATGGATGAGTGGATAAACAAACTGTGGTACATACATACAATGGAATACTGCTCTGCAATAAAAAGGAATAAACTATTGATATCTGCAACAACGGATTGGATCTCCGGGGCCTTATGCTGAGTGAAAAAAGAAAAGTCAAACTCAAAAGGTTACATACTATATGATTCAACTTAAATAACATTGTTGAAATTACAAAATTTTAGAAATGGAGGAAAGATTAGTGTTTGCCAGGGGTTAGGACTAGGGGAAGGGTGTGATTATTAAGGGGTAATGCAAGGGAATTTCTTTGTGGTTATGGGACAGATATGTACCCTTATTGTATTGTTGGTTACTTTAATCTACAAATGTGATAAAATTTCATAGAACTATATACTGAGAAAGAAACAGAGACAGAGAGAACACTTCAAAACTGGTAAAATCCAAATAAAGTCTGTACTTGAGTTAATTTTGACCTGACTTAAATTTCATGGTTTTGACATTATACTATGTTTCTGTAAAATATTATCACTAGGGGAAGACACATGAAGGGTACACAGAACAAAGGAACAAATAAAGAAAATAAAACTAGTAAGATGTTAGTTCAGCCAAATAAATAATTATATTAACTGTACATCATCTGAACACATCAAAAGACATTGCCAGACTAGTTAAAAGAAGCAAGATCAACTATATACACTCTTTCAGAAATCCGTTTAAAATATAGAGATATAGATAGGTTGAAAATACAAGGATAGAAAGGGGTATTCCTTGAGAACTACAGTCAAAAGAAACCTGGGGAGGCTGTATAGTAATCAGACAAAGTCAAGATCAAAACAAGCAATGTTACAGGGGATAAAGAGGGGAATTACATAAATATAAAAAGGACAATTCACCAAATATACTGAGCAATCCTAAATGTGGATGTACATAAAAACAAAGCTTTACAATACTTGAAGCAAAACCTTATAGATTTGAAAGGAGAAATAAACAAATTCACAATTATAATAGGCTACTTCAATGCTCCTCTCTGTGTAATTAAACAAACATGACAAATCAGTAAGGATACGGAAGATCTCAATAACTCTTTCAGTCAACTTGAACTGATTGACAATCTTTGAATACTCCAATCAATAGCAGAAGAATAAACATGCTTTCCAAGTATGCATGGAATGTTTATAAAGATAGACCACATCCTAGGTTATAAAGCAAATCTTAACAAATTAAAATATTTCAAATTATACAAAATATGTTCTCAGACTACAATGGGATTAAAATTAAAATTGATAACAAAGATATCTTGAAAATCCCCAAATATTTGGAAAATAAAAACATGCTTCTCAGAGGAGAAAAGATGGCAGAGTCGAGGTAACCTCCTGGATTCGTGCTCCCAGAGAGGAAGGCAAAGATCTTGACCTGTCACAATAGGAGTGGATTGCTCCCCCACAAGAATAGTTGTGTGAATCCACGGAGAATCAGCATGGGACACAAAAAGCAAGAAAAAGATAAGGTGAATTGGAGATGAGATCGCGAAAATCTGGAGAGTGCGAGACAAACAATAGAGAGTAGAGTGTGGGACAGCTGTGCCCACCTCACCAGCCAGTGAGGTGGGATCAGTCCCACAGGAGAACGTCTTGCTTCCCCACTGACCTCCACACCCACTCAGTCAGGGATCTGCCTGAAGTCGGTGCAAAATCACCATGGGAGACAAGGGCTCTGTGGAGAGAAGACATTAGTGGGAAGCATCTTGAACTCCCGAGCTCTGTGCCAGGACTGCCTTTGGCAGGGGAGGGACTGGTCTGGGTTACTGATGGAGGCAGTTAGGAGACAGTTAAACTGCCTCTACCACTCAGTGGGTCCAGATTGATGGAGATGAAAACTAATTAGGGGACTCTGACCTGGAAACCACTGTGGGCTATTAGGCCCACTCAGGGTGGATCAGAAAGAATGAGAGCCCCTGCTGAACAGGCCTGAGATGGTGGGAGGGCAACATAAATGAGACAAGGGGACATCTTGATGACACAGTGCCTGGTTCTGGCACCTGCCAACCCCTGAATATTCACCCCCAGGTCTGGTGATCTGTGGGTGGGCAGTTGCCATTTTCGGGTTCCACAGCCTAGCTGCTGTGGTGCGATAGGGTGCCATGTGGTTCCCTGGGCAGCTTCCTCCTCTAGTCCGCAGACTCTCTCTAGGAGCTCCGCCCTAGTGTGAACTCTGAGTGCTTACCCAGTCGCAAGAGATTACAGTGGACCTTGCAGACACTGGGGTGGGGCAGACCATCGCCCACAGGATCTTCAGCAGCTCTGGCACTGGGTGAACACAGGCACCACCCCTTCACCCTGGCCAGTATCTTTCATGTGGAAAGAGGTAGAAAACACCTCTGGAGAGGTGGAGACAAGAAAAAGAAACTTCTGTCTGCACACAGTGTGAATCTTGGCTGCAGATCAAAAGTCTTCAGCCCAGTGACTTAACTCATCAAACTGGTTTTAGGTCAAACAATGCTATAGGGCTGGAACCACAAGGAACAGCCCCCCAATTGAGGTAGAAGAATCCTGAACAACACATAAGTGGCTCCCCCTAGTGACAAAGGAAGCAACACACCTAGGCTGTTATGCAGCCTAGGAACAGAGCACAAGGAGTGTCACTATCCAGATGAAAGCTGAAAGAAGAGAAGTAACCATTGATCCAGATGAGAAGGACACAGCAAAAGAACTCTGGGAGTATAAAGAATCAAACGGAAATCACGCCCCCAAAGAGGAACACCAGCTTTCTATCAATGGACACAAACCAAATTCAGAACAATAAAATGTCACAGGAATAATTTCAAACATGGATTGTAAGAAAGCCGAATGATATGGAAGAAGAAATGGATAACCAACACAAAGAAACCACAAAGAAAATCCAGGACTTGGAAGAAAAATTCACTAAAGAAATCAAAATATTAAAGAAAAATCAAACCGAACAGCTAGAAATGGAGAATTTATACAGGGAGCTACAAAACATGGTGCAAAGCCTCAAGAGCAGGGTAGATCAAACAGAAGAAAGAATCTCAGAGATCGAAGATAACACTTTCCAATTAAATAAGTCAGTCACAGAGATAGAGCAAAAAGAAAAGACCAGAGTCTGCAAGAAATGTGGGATTATGTGAAGAAGCCTAACGTGAGAGTTATCGGCATTCCTGAGGGTGAAGAAGATAATAAGCAAGGGTTGGATAAGCTATTTGAAGATATAATTGAGGAAGATTTCCCATGCCATGCTAAAAGTCTAGATATACAGGTTCAAGAAGCTCAAAGGACCCCTGGGAGATTCATTGCAAATAGGAAGACACCACATCATGCGGTCATCAGATTGCCCAAAATATCCACTAAAGAGGCCCTTCTTCAAGCTGTAAGGTGAAAGAAACAAGTAACGTACAAAGGAAAGCCCATCCGAATAACGCCAGGTTTCTCAACTGAAACCTTACAAGCAAGAAGAGATTGGGGCCCCATTCTCACTCTTCTAAAACAATAACACCCAGCCTAGAATACTGTAACCAGCAAAGGTAAGTTTTGTATACACAGGAGAAATTAGACATTCTCAGATAAAGAAAGACTGAAGGAATTCACCAAGACAAGACCAGCCCTCCAAGAAGTACTCAAAACAGAGTTGCACACAGACCAGCACAAGAAAGACCCACGAATATAAAACTACTCAAGAGCTAAAGATCAAAGGCCAGATACCACAATGGCTCAAGGGAGAAAACATAGCAATGAAGTTCTACCAAACAGGATGAACAGAATTCTGTCCCACTTATCAGTTCTCTCAATAAATGTGAATGGCTTGAATTCCCCACTCAAGAGACATAGGCTGGCCCAATGGATAAAAAAATATAAGCCAAGTATCTGCTGTATTCAGGAAATTCATCTAACCTGCAAAGATACATTTAGACTGAAAATAAAAAGGTGGAAATTGATATTTCAAGCAAACAGAAGTCAAAAGAAAGCTGGCATGGCAGTTTTAATTTCCAATAACTTAGTTTCTAAATCAACAAAAGTAATGAAACACAAAGATGGTCACTATGTACTGGTGAAGCATATACAATTCAACAAGAAGATATAACTATACTTAATATACATGCACCCAACTTAGGTGCACGAAGATTCATAAAACAAACCCTACTTGATCTAAACCAAATGATAAACAATAACACTATAATAGCTGGAGACTTCAACACCCCACTGACAGCACAGGACAGATCACAATTGGGCCTGACTGATATTTACAGGACATTCTACTCAAAATCCACGGAATATACACTCTTCTCATCAGCTCATGGGACATTCTCTAAGATTGACCATATCCTAGGACACAAAGCATGTCTTAAAAAATTTTAAAAAATAGAAATTATACCATGCATCTTCTCAGATCACAGTGGAATAAAAGTAGAAATTAACCCTAACAGAAATTCTCATTCCTACTCAAAGTCATGGAAGCTAAACAACCTTCTCCTGAATGATTATTTCATAAATGAAGAAATAAAGAAGGAAATCCAAAGATTCTTTGAATTAAACAACAAAGCAGACACAAGTTATCAAAATCTGTGGGACACAGCTAAAGCAGTTCTGAGAGGAAAATTTATTTACATAAATGCCTACATCAAAAAGACAGAAAACTTACAAATAGACAACCTAATGAGTAGATTCAAAGAGCTGGAGAAAGAAGAACAGACAGATCCTAAACCTTGCAGAAGGAGAGAAATTCATAAGATCAAATCAGAACTAAATGAAATGGACAACAGAAAAACCATATGGGAGATTAATAAAAAAAAAGTTGATTCTTTGAAAAGATAAACAAAATAGACACACCTCTGCCTAGACTAACCAAGAGCAGAAAAGAAAAATCTCTAATAACCTCCACCAGGAACATGAAAGGAGAAATCACAACCAATGCCACAGAGATACAAGATATCATCTATGAATTCCACAAAAATCTTTATGCACACAAACTGGAAAATGTGGAGGAAATGGACAAATTTGTAGAAACACACAGCCTCCCTAGGCTCAAGCAGGAAGAAATAGAATTCTGAATAGACCAATATCAAGAACTGAAATCGAAACAGCAATAAAAAACCTTCCCAAAAAGAAATGCCCTGGACCACATGGGTTCCCACCCGAATTGTACCACACCTAGAAAGAAGAACTGGTTCCCATCCTACAAAAATTATTCTCCAACATCGAGAAGGGCGGACTTCTCCCCGACACATCTTATCAAGCCACCATAATTTGATACCAAATCAGAAAAGGATGCAACAAAACAAGAAAACTACAGACCAATATCCCTTATTAATATAGATGCAAAAATTCTCAGTAAAATCCTAGAAAATCGAATCCAAGTGCTTATCAAGAAAATGATCCATCACGACCAAGTGGGCTTCATCCCAGAGATGCAGGGATGGTTCAACATAAGCAAATCTATAAATGTAATTCACCACATAAATAGAAGCAAAAATAAAGACCATATTATACTCTCAATAGATGCAAAAAAAGCATTTGACAAAATTCAACATCCTTTTATGATAAGAACACTTAACAAAATAGGCATAGACAGGGCCTGCCTAAAAATGATACAAGCCATATATGACAAACCCACAGCCAACATCATACTGAATGGGGAAAAACTGAAAGCATTCCCACTTAGAATTGGAACCAGACAAGGCTGCCAACTGTCCCCATTACTTTTCAACATAGTACTAGATGGCTGTGCGAGATATATCAGGCAAGAGAGCAGAATCACGGGTGTCCAATTAGGGAGAGAAGAGATCAAATTCTCACTCTTTGCTGATGATATGGTATTATATCTAGAAAACCCCAAGGATTCAACCAAGAGACCCGTGGAACTGATCAATGAATTCAGTAAAGTCTCAGGATACAAAATCAATACACATAAATCAGACACATTCATATATGTCAATAACAGTCAAATGGAGAACCAAATTAAGCACTCAATACCCTTCACAATAGCAACAAAAATAATAAAATACCTACCTTATATTTAACTATGAGGTAAAGGACCTCTGCAGGGAGAACTATGAAACACTGAGGAAGGAAATTGCAGAGCATGTAAACAGGTGGAAAACCATACCATGCTCGTGGATTCGAAGAATCAGAATTGTTAAAATGTCTGTACTACCCAAAGTGATCTACAGATTCAATGCAATCCCTATTAAATTACCAACATCATTTTCACAGATATAGAAAAAATAATTTTACGCTTCACATGGAACCAGAGAAGACCCCGTTTAGCAAAAGCAATCTTAGGCAATAAGAACAAAATGGGAGGTATTAATTTACCAGACTTCAAAATATCCTACAAGGCTGTGGTTATTAAAACTGCATGGTAATGGCACCAGTGCAGGGATACAGACCAGTGGAACAGAACAGAAAATCCAGATATGAAACCATCCTCATATAGCCATCTAATCTTTGACAAAGCAGACAAAAACATACTCTGGGGAAAAGAATCCTTATTCAGTAAATGGTGCTGGAAAAACTGGATAGCCACACGTAGAAGACTGAAACAAGATCCACACCTTTCACCTCTCACAAAAATCAAATCACGGTAGATAACAGACTTAAACCTTAGGTGTGAAACTATTAGAATTCTAGAAAAAAATATGGGAAAGACTCTTATAGATATTGGCCTAGGCAAAGAATTTATGAAGAAGACCCCAAAGGCAATCACAGCAACAATAAAAATAAATAAATGGGACCTGATTAAATTTAAAAAGCTTCTGCACAGCCAAGGAAACAGTCTCGAGTGCAAACAGAACCTACAAAACGGGAAAAAAATTTCACATGCTACACATTCGATAAAGTACTGATAACTAGAATCTATTAAGAACTCAGGAAAATCAGCAAGAAAAAATCAAACAACCCTATCAAAAAGTGGGCAAAGGGCATGAATAGAAATTTTCAAAAGAAGACAGAAGGATGGCCAACAAACATAGGAAAAAATGCTCAACATCTCTAATCATCAGGGAAATGGAAATCAAAACCACAATGAGGTATCACTTAACTCCAATGAGCATGGCCTTTATCAAAAAGTCCCAAAACAATACATGTTGGCATGGATGCGGAGAGACAGGAACACTCATACACTGCTGGTGGGACTGCAAACTAGCGCAACCCCTGCTGGAAAGCAATCTGGAGATACCTTAAAAAGATACAAGTAGACCTACCATTGGATCCAGCAATCTCATTATTGGGCATCTGTCCAAAAGAACAAAAGACATTCTATAAAAAAGACATTTGCACCCTAATGTTTATAGCAGCACAATTCACAATCACAAAGATGTGGGACCAACCCAAATGCCCATCAATACATGAGTGGATGAGTAAAATGTGGTATATGTATATCATGGAGTATTACTCAGCTATAAGAAATAATGGAGATATAGAATCACTTATGTTCTCCTGGATAGAGTTGGAACCCATTCTACTAAGTGAAGTATCCCAAGAATGGAAAAATAAGCACCACATGTAACCACCAGCAAATTAGTTTCCCTGATCATCACCTAAGTGTACATTTGGGAATAACACCAATTGGCTGTTGGGCAGATGTGGGGAAGGCAGAGGATGGGCATCTTCCTACATAATGAGTGCAATGCACACTGTCTGTGAATGGGCACGCTTGAAGCTTTGACTTGGTGTGTGAGGGGCATGGGCAATATACATAACCTAAACTTTTGTACCCCCATAATATGCTGAAATAAAAAACAAAACAAAACAAGACAAATAAACATGCTTCACAGTAACCCAGTGATTAAAGGTGAGTTAGCAAAGAAAATTTTTAATATTTTAATTGAATAAAATGTATTTGAATGCATAGAAATTGGAGTAACACGGCAAAAACAGTACTTGAAGAGAAATTGATAGCATTAAATGCTTATATTAGAAAAGAAAAAGTTCCAAAGAATAACATAAAATTTTACCTTAAGAAAGTAGAAAAACGGAAGAAATTGCACTCAAAGCAAGCAGAAAAAGGAAATAATAAAAATCAGATTGGAAATCAATGAAATTAAAGACAGAAAAACAAAGAAAATCAGTAAAACCAAATCTGATGTTTCTTTGAAAATGTGAATCAAACTGGTAAACTCTAATCTGCACCAATCAGGAAAAAAAGAAGACACAATTACCAATATAAAAAATGAAATAGAGAATAGCACTAAAAATCCTAGAGATATGAAATATATAATAAGGAAATATTAAAAACAACTTTATACCCATAAATCCAAAAACTGAAATAAATTGACCAATTTCTTGAAAGAAACAAACAAAAAGTAACTCAACACAAAATAAATATTCAATGGAATATTATTCATCTATAAATGGAACAAAGTACTGATTCATCCTACACCATAGAAGAACCTTGAAAGCAGTATGCTAAATTAAATAAACCACACAACAAAAGACCACATATTATATCTTTTATATGAAATGTCCAGAATAGACAAATCTATAACAACAGAAAGTAGATTAATAAATAGTTTACAGGAGAGGAGGAAATGAGGGATGAATACTAATAAGTAATGGGTGTTTTTGTGGAGTGATGAAAATGTTCTGGAATTATACAGTGTTGCTGGTCATAAATCTTGAGAATACACTAAAACCCACTAAATTGTCCACTTTAAAATGGTGAATTTACAATAGCAAAAAAAAAAATAAAACCATGAAATACTTAGATATAACTCTAACAAAATGTGGTCAGGCTTTGTATGACGAAACTACAAAATACTGATGAGAGAAATCAGACAAGAACTAAATAAATGGAGAGATGTACTTCTTTTGTGGATTCAGATATGAAGACTTAATATTAAGATGTTAATTCTCCCCAATTTGATCTACAGATTCAATGTAATTCCGATGAAAATCTCGGCAAAATTTTTTTTTTTTTGGAAATGCATAAGGTGATTCTATAATTGACATGAAAGGCAAAGGTCTTGAGGAGCCAAAACAACTTTTATAAACAAGGATTTTCACTACCAGACTTCAAGACTTATTATAAAGATACAGTAATCAAGAGAGTATGTCATTAGGGTAAAGACAGACAAAGAAATCACAATACATGCTTCAGAAATAGGCCCGTACATGCACAATCAACTTTTTATAAAGTTGGAAAAGTATGTCAGTGGAGAAAGAATGGACTTTTCAACAAGGGTACTGGAGAAGTTGGCTATCCATGTGGAAGAAAATGATCTTTGATCTATTCCTTTCAACATATACAAAGAGTAACTCAAATGTATTATAAACATAAATGTAAAACATAAAACTATAAAATTTATAGTTTTTTATAGAGGAAAGAATGTAAAAAATAACATTTTTGTGGCCCCTGGTTAGGCAAAGATTTCTTAGATTTGACACAAAAAACATGATCCATAAATGAAAAAATTAAACTTCATCAAAATCTAAAATATCTGTTCTTGTAAGACACTAGAGGAAGAAAAGACAGGCCATAGGGTGGGGAAAAGATTTTCAAATCATATATCTGAAAAAGAACTTGTATATAGAATATATAAGAAACTCTACAAATCCAATAATAAGAAAAACAATTTTTAAAATGTACAAAAGATTTCACAAACACTCCAAGAAAACAAATACCAATAGGACAAAAAAAAAAAAAAAAAAACATGAGAAATTGTCAAGCATCATTAGCTACTCGGGAAATCCACATTAAAACTACAATAAGATACCATGGCACACTACTAGAATGACTAAAAATCAAACAACTAAGAAAAACCCCAAAATACCAAGCATTGAAAAGAAAGAGCATCAGCTGGAACTCTCTTACATTGCTGGTGGAAATGCAAAATAAATACAACCACTTTGGAAAACAGTTTGGGTGTTTCCTACAAAGTTAAACATACACTTATATAACTTGGCATCCCACTCATAGATATTTATCCAAGGAAATGAAATCATATGTTCACACAATAATCTGTATGTTCACACAATTCACCTGTATGTGAATGTTTATAGTGGCTTTAATAATAATTTCCAAATACTGGAACCACCAAAATGCCCTTCAACTATAGAATGGAGAAACAAAGTGTACTGTATCCATTCAAAGGAACACTACTGAGAAATAAAAAAGGAACTACTTGTACCTACAACAGATTGGATAAATTGAACATACATCACTCTAAGTGACAAAAGCCAGCCTTGAAAAACTTCATACTTTATGATTCCATTTGTATGACATCATGGAAAAGGCAAACTGTAGGGGCAGAAAACAGTGGTTAGAGATGAAGGATGAAGAGGAAAGGTTTTGTTCAAAGGGCCAGAAGTTTTGGGGATGATGAAAATGTTCTGTGGTTGTAGTCACATGATTGTATGCATTTTTCAAAACTTCTAGAACTGTATCCTAAAAATGATGTGTTTTATTCTACAAAAAGTATTTTCCAATAAACCTGACTTATAAAAAAGGATATCAAACAAGCCAAAAGAAAGGAAATATACACACACATAGATGCATGGAATATGGACAATAGTACAGGGTAACGTTAAGAGGGTTGAGCGTGGGGTAGAGAAGTACAAAAAGTAGATTTTGGAAAAGGACATTTTGAGGTTCAAGGAAAATATTTAAAGGTGAAGAAACGTAAGTGACCAAACTAGCCCTTATTCCCTTGATTATGGGTGGAGATGTTTAACATGATGATCATATAAGAACACCTCAAATCCTTTTTAGCAATATTCTGTTATGTCACTTGTTTTCCCTCTCACTAATGTACTGAGTCACTATGCTTCTAGAGTATCTGTGCAGCACAAGCAACATATTCCCTGCAATAGTGCAGAGCATCTGAAAATGGTTGGTCCAGAGTGATTGCCCTGATGTGCTGTACTCTAGAGTCAATTGTTCCACTTAAATATATTTTGATAGATACCCTCAGAAAGAAGCACATCCAAATTCAGAAATTTTAAACTTTATATGCATTATTTGGGTGTGGCCAGAGTATAACTTAGTTTGCTTTATTAAATGGCAGATAAATGACTTGCTTTTCTTAAATGTATTTTACTTACACTCATTTAATATATACAAGAGAAATGGAAAGCATTATTGGAGTGCTCTTCAATTCATTTTCCTTGGAATTTATTTCAAATATATGGGTAAAATGTGTATTTGGGAGAACAATATCTTTAAAATGTAATATTCATATTCAATATCATAGAAAAAACATGCTGTATGTGCAGATACAACAAATATTTTTGTTGAAAATATTTTCTTAAAGTAAAAGGTGATGCTGTTTCTTATGTATGGCCATTTGTAGTTTCTTATGATCATTTGGGCCTATGCTACTGACTTTCTTATTATCACATTATAATATTTTCACATTATCACAAAATCAAGATGGAAGTATTTCAGAAAGAAAAGCAATGTTTTAAACTTCTTCAAAGAGACAAGATAGACATAATACTAGTCTGTTCAGTAACTAACACCCTTCCCAACCAGGTGGCTACATGCCATTGCTAATTATCCCATTGTTTAATCTTAATTATATCATTTTGGGGGAAGGTAAATTAGTAGTGGAAAAGTTAGAATTATTTATTAATACATTTTTACACATATAATTTATTTACACTGCCTAGGCCCCAAAATAATGAGGAGCCAGATTGTTTATATTCACTGGAGCAAAGAAATGGGAATTAAATAAATGACTCAAATTAATAGAAATTCAATTATCCACAGATGCCATACATCCTCTTTACTTGGAGTACATCAGATTGTAATAACCAGCTGGTTGCCTCCACAATACCCCACCTCCCTCAATGTCCCTTACTTCTTTTTCCAATCCCTTCCCACTTCTGCCTTCTTATTTCCTTCTCTCCCAACTCTGGATTCAGGCTCCCTCAGCCCCTTTGCATTCCCTCTTGACTCCCTTATCCCATTCTTTCCCCCCACCAACAATCCACCCCTTCTCCCTCCTTTGCTTTCTCTTTACCCTCATTCCTTCTCACCATACCCAGCCCCCTCCCTTTTTTCCTTTATCACTCATTCCTATGTCTTTCCCACTCTCATGCCCCCCAGCCCCTTTTCATTTCAGTCCCTACTCTGATTTTAGGAACATTCACCTGCTTCCTCCCTAATGCTTCTTGATTACCACCTATTAGCTGCCCCTATACCCTATGGACATTTCCACCTGCCTTTTACTATATCATTTTATTATCTGCAGCTAAGCCTGTACCAAAGTGGCCATCCCATCTCAGTGGGCATGTTAAGTTCCAACTACTCACCTCTCATGGCACATGGACCATTGTGCTTTTGACTGAGTTCTCATTCTGACATCAACAGTGGTAATCATATGTTCTGATTGCTATCTTACAGCAGAATATCATATAAACATGGGATACTAGAACAGCTGAGTATATTTAATAAAATGGATACGGGATTATTTACAATAAATTGTATATTAATCCAATTTCCAAGTTTATGAAGTTGGCAGAAATAATATTCTCTTTCCAATCAACAGCATGCTTTTTTAAATAATTTTTTTATTTCAATATATTATGGAGGTAAAAAAGTTTAGATTACATATATTGCCCTTGCCTTCCCTCCCCCCCCCCAAATCAGAGCTTCAAGCGTGTCCATTCCCCAGACAGTGCACATCGCACTCATTATATAGGTATATGCCCATCCTCTCCCCGCCCCACATCTGCCCAACAGCCAATTGGTGTTATTCCCAAATGTGCACTTAGGTGATGATCAGGGAAACTAATTTGCTGGTGGTTACATGTGGTGCTTATTTTTCCATTCTTGGGATACTTCACTTAGTAGAATGGGTTCCAACTCTATCCAGGAGAACATAAGTGATTCTATATCTCCATTATTTCTTATAGCTGAGTAATACTCCATGATATACATATACCACATTTTACTCATCCACTCATGTATTGATGGGCATTTGGGTTGGTCCCACATCTTTGTGATTGTGAATTGTGCTGCTATAAACATTAGGGTGCAAATGTCTTTTTTATAGAATGTCTTTTGTTCTTTTGGACAGATGCCCAATAATGAGATTGCTGGATCCAATGGTAGGTCTACTTGTATCTTTTTAAGGTATCTCCAGATTGCTTTCCAGCAGGGGTTGCGCTAGTTTGCAGTCCCACCAGCAGTGTATGAGTGTTCCTGTCTCTCCGCATCCATGCCAACATGTATTGTTTTGGGACTTTTTGATAAAGGCCATGCTCATTGGAGTTAAGTGATACCTCATTGTGGTTTTGATTTCCATTTCCCTGATGATTAGAGATATTGAGCATTTTTTCCTATGTTTGTTGGCCATCCTTCTGTCTTCTTTTGAAAATTTCTATTCATGCCCTTTGCCCACTTTTTGATAGGGTTGTTGGATTTATTCTTGCTGATTTTCCTGAGTTCTTAATAGATTCTAGTTATCGGTCCTTTATCGGATGTGTACCATGTGAAAACTTTTTCCCATTCTGTAGGTTGTCTGTTTGTTCTTGTGACAGTTTCTTTGGCTATGCAGAAGCTTTTTAATTTAATCAGGTCCCATTTATTTATTTTTATTGTTGCTGTGATGGCCTTTGGGGTCTTCTTCATAAATTTTTTGCCTAGGCCAATGTCTATAAGAGTTTTTCCCACATTTTCTTCTAGAATTCTAGTAGCTTCTCACCTTAGGTTTAAGTCTGTTATCCACCATGATTTGATTTTTGTGAGAGGTAAAAGGTGTGGGTCCTGTTTCAGTCTTCTACATGTGGCTATACAGTTTTCCCAGCACCATTTATTGAATAAGGATTCTTTTCCCCAGAGTATGTTTTTGTCTGCTTTGTCAAAGATTAGATAGCTATATAAGGATGGTTTTATATCTGGATTTTCTATTCTGTTACACTGGTCTGTGTCCCTGTTCTTGTGCCAATACCAAGCTGTTTTAATAACCACAGCCTTGCAGTATAGTTTGAAGTCTGGTAAATTAATACCTCCCATTTTGTTCTTATTGCCTAAAATTGCTTTTGCTAAACAGGGTCTTCTCTGGAACAGCATGCTTTTAATAGAAGGAATTTAAGGGAAAAAATCACATCTCCTGATATACTCTTATTTCAGTAAAGAAACAATATGTACAATATAAGTTGCATATAGAAATCTTCCTATTCTACCCATGTTCTATAATAATAATTTATATTACCCAAGTAAAGTAGTGATTTCTCATTTAATCACTGGGATAAAGAATTGGTGGTAGCTGAGCTACAAAAAGCATAAAGGTAATCACTAATTTATGTAAGTAAAAAAACTTGGGGCCACATTCTCTTCAAACCCCTAAGATGTGGTAGTTATCATAAAATCTCCAGTAAGCAACTCAATTTGCAAGACTGAGCTCTCATAACCTGGAACAGTCAGGATAGTATATTTATTTGGTAAAAAAAATTTAATCCTGCCATCAGCAAATAGGCAGGGGCCATCAGTGTCGGGCCTAAAAAATAGCCCACCCATGGCTACCATCTGCTATTGGCAGGAGGCATTCTCAGTCCATGTGCCCGCCCACAGTATACTTTTTCTTCCTGGCATGCTGAATCTCTCTCCTTATATTACAGAGAAATGTAAGGCCCTTGCTATTTTGGTAAACTCTACACAAATGACTAGATACGTGAGTGGAGTCTTTAGAATTCATTTCTTCAGTCCTTGCATCCATGTTAATTTCTCAAATAATGATACTTATTTGTCCTAATTGTCTTCTTCTGATATGGCTATCTATCTACTAAGGCCTGAATTAATGTCACCCATTTATTTCCTGTACACTATAGAAAAGGAACAATGCGCTATTTATCTCAATTTGATGAGAAGTGACACTAAAACTTTTATCAGAAGCACAGGGCTATGTTTACATTAGATGATCTCCATCTAGCATAGAAGATAATATGCTTGTAATTTTAAAAGCAAATTATTTTTACTTTCCCCTTGTGCTTCTAAAAGTAACCTGCATTTGATTTACATGCTTCATTGATAAATTATAGTTAGATCCATTGTATATGGTGTGTCCTATTTACTTGAGTAAAGATCATGATTTAGAAATATTCATTCATCATAATAAATAATCCCATATTGTTTTCAGAGATAAAAATCAAGCTGCTAGAAAATATTTAATCAACCTGGCTTTATAACTATTATAGAAATGAACTGTGTATCATCATTGATTCATGATCTGGCAGGTCTTCTTTTTCAATCATTGGGGAGAATAATTTGTTTATAGCTAAAATATTTATGGTTTTTCCTGCTTTAGTCTTCCCTAAAACTAACCAAATGAAATGAATAAGAATAATTTATGGAAAGAAAATCATGATTAAAATATAATATAAAACTCATTTTACATCACGAATATTTTTCCACATTGAGCCTAAGTTGTCAATATCCTGGTCAAATGTGATGCTGTAAGAAGTCTGGCATGACCCAAAATGATAACTCGGAGAGTGACAACTTCCAGGTAATTCAACTCCCTTCTAGTCCCTGTCAAAATCTCCAGAATGCTTTTATTAATATGTCAGATTTGGGGTGAGGGGCAATGCAGGAACTCCTGGACTAAAGAAGGCTTAGACCCTTGTCCCAAAGGCTGGATCTCTTTATAGCCAGAACAACTCACTCAGTGCCTTAGCCATCCTGTTGCAGCAATAGTTGGCTACAAACTACTGTCAGCACAATTAGTCCATTTGTGGAATTCCCCCATTGCAGCATTTGGTCCAGAATCATGTGCTCTTTCTGTAAAAAGCTCAACCAAATATCTCTGCCAAACCCTATCCTCTATCCCTTTACTTTCACTTTCAGCCCTTTTCCTTAGATAAAACCCTCTTTACTATTTGTTCCTTCCAGACCTAATCTCTAGCAGATCTAATCAGATCTACTACTTTTGATTATTCATTTAAATTATCCTCTTTCTTGACAAGCCTAGGACCAGATCCACAGGGAAGATACTACTAACACCCATCCTGGATGCAAGCCCCTGTGTCATTTATAGTTATTATGTATAGCAATAGAAATTAGCTGCCAACAGTCTTGTTTTGGTCACGTGGTTTATGCAATTTTCCTTTCACAATGTCCTAAGTGTGTACAGGAATCTTCAAGAGTTTCACTTTGATTCTGATCTGTTCACCTGATCCTTGCCAGCATAATTGATACTTATTAGCCCCTACTGGGCAGTGCTGTGCTAGTCTGATAGTTGTACCTTTTATTACATCTGTGTCACTACAGCACTATTCTTGGCAATGGTGTCTTAAAATATTACATGTAAAGATATCTCACAGGGTTGTTGTGAAGCTCAGGTAAAATAACACATGTGTAAAAGCTTTGAAAAGAATTAAGTATTACAGAAATACAAGGAATATTACACCATTTAATTATTTTGTTTTTTGTTTCAATGGATCATTTTTCCAATCGACCTTTATAGTCATTTTGAACAAATGATTTTAAAATTGGAGATTTAATTATGTGTAGTATAGTATAAAATCCACAATTTGTTTTAAGTTGGTATAGTTGAAGTCAGAAGTCTATTCTGCCATGATATTACTATCAGCAGAGATAAAAGTTTTCCTTGGTGGAGACTATATTATTTCTTTGATTCAATTCTCTTTTTTTTTTTTTGAGACAGAGTCTCCCTCTGTTCCTTGGGCTTGATTATCTTCTTTAAAGGAAAGAGAGAGAGAGGGAGAGAGAGAATATCACTCTATACTTGATAATATTTTGCATGATATTATCCACCAACTTATACGTTCATTCTTTCATCAATCCAACACATATTTCCTGAGCATTTAGCATCTACAGACACTCTATTAGGTAGGGGTAATAGTGAAACGAACAAGATATAGCAGCTTGTGTCAATAAACAATCTAGTAAAGGTAATGTAATATCCTCGCTGAGAACCTGGAACAACAAAAAATGAACATTAAATAAAAATTAAGGAGATTTGAATAAAGTATGATCTTTAACTAGTAATTGTGTATCAATATCAGTTGTGACAAATGTACCATATTAACGTAAAGTTTTAACAATAGAGGAAATTTTATGTGGGGTACATGGGAACTCTGTACCATCTTGACAACTTTTCTGTAAATTTACAACTGTTCAAACATAAAAAGTTTATTAGAAAAAGAAACAGTCTATTGGGTAAGAAATACAGGAGAATTGATATATAAAAGCATATCTGAGTTATACATTTTATAATATAAATATGTATAAGGTGATTTAAGAGTATAGAAGATGGGCACAATACTCAGTATTATGGCAACAAGTGAGTGGGTTGAGTGAGGCAGATGTTTCGAGGGTTTCCAAGAGATAAGTGTTTAAGGGAAAATGGGAACTTGTTTGACATGAAATATGTGTGCCCTGAGGGGATAGCAGGGAGAAAGGAAGATTAGCAGAGATAAGAATGTTCTAGGAAAAGGAAACGTGTGAAGATCCTGAGGCATGAGAAATCCTTTGCTCTTGGAAACTTATTGGAGAAAAGGGTGATTTTATGTGTGTGTGTGTGTGTGTGTACTTTTGCATGCATGATACATAATGTTTCTGAAAAATATGGATTTACAATACCATCACTTCTATTCCTGTTCATTGAATTTACTCTAGCAATTTGACCATTTTCTTTTGGTAAAATACCTGTTCTACCTTTTCCCTGTATTCTTTCGTCCACATATAATTATCCAGGTAGTTAAAAAATGGAAATTAGCAATATTTGCCACTCAATTGAGATAATTTATTTGCTCAAGAATGAATGCTATTTTTCAGAACAGGATGAATGAAAGGTAAGTTTGGAGCTGGACTGACTTTTGAAAGATTCCAGACAACTAGAGATTACAGATTTCATCAGGAAAATATGTATTATAAATGTTTATGCCACAGTGCTCACACGAAATATTCAGCAGGATAAAATATGTTTTGGCTTTACTATATTTCATCTTAGCTTCTCTCCCAGTGTATCCTTTAGAGTCCCTCATAACTTTCTGACCCTTCCTCAGTCTTCTGTGACAACTCCTCTTTCTCTGAGCAACTCACAGATACATTCTTTTCTTTTCATTCTGCACAAACACATACAAACACGCACACACACACACACACACACATTGTATCTCTGTTTCTGATCCTATCCATCTACTCCTACAGCTTCAACCACCCCATTATATACCAGTGACCCCTAAATCATTATTTTCAGCCAGACCACTCTCCTGGGCACTGATAATCTCCAAATGCCTGCTAAACATCTTTACATGAAATTTCTTAGCCATCTCAAATTCAGTGTGTCACAAACCAAATTCAATGTTTCTTCCTATCATAAGAATCCCACCTTTAGTCTTTTGTGCTGTAGCTCTGTTAATGACATCATCTTATATATACTTATTTTTGCTAGAAACATTGTAGTTATCTTTAACTCCTCCATATTCCTCATTTCCCATATCTAGTTGGCAAGTTCTGTTGGTTCTGTGCAAATAAGACAATCCTATCCCCTTTCTTGAAAATCTTCACTATATCTTCAATGTACCTAAAATAAAACCAATATTCCTTTCAATGGCCTACAAGGCTCTATGTATCTCTCCAGACTCATATAAAGTTTTCCACGTTTAACAAATGCTAGCCACACAGACCCTTTTTCCACCCTCTTCCCCATGCCCCAGATTTTGCTTAGCTAATTTCTACTCATCTATGAGTTCTCAGTGTAACTGCTTCCTTTCTTATCTTAGGAAAGCTTTTTCTAACCCCATTTCTTCCACTAGATTAGAATCTCCTGGTAAGTACTTTGAAGGCACTCTGTATTTTACATTTGTATCACTTATCATGGTAATTATTACTAATAGCTTTTGAGAACTTAATATGAGATGGATGATATTTATATCTGTATTTAATATATAAGAGTTTGAAAGGTTAAGTAATTTGTCTTAGGTCACAGAACTAATAGATACTATAATAGAATCTGAGTTCAAATTTCAGCAATTCTAGAACCAACACTCTGAACCACCATGTTATATACTGCATCCAACTTTATTGGGACAGGAATTATATCTATCTTGCTCAATGCTGTATCTTCAACAGCTAAATTGGTCCCTGGCACATAGGAGGTGCTCAATAAATATTTGTTAAAGGAATAAACTCATGTGTGAATGAATTACTTGGATCTTTTCTCTCCCATCCATTCCTCCTTTTACTGCTCACAGTCTAGTCATTCATCATTTCTCACTTGGACTAATTTGAGAGCCTCCAAGTGGTCTCCTTGACTTGCTTTCTGGACCTAGTCCAGGAGTCCAGCTTGCAAGGTCTCTGAAACTTTTCTCTCCCGATCTCTTCGGCTTCTCACAAATGTCTTTCCCTTGCAGATGTGCTTGAGAGGAAGCCAAGATATTTCCTGACCTTCATAAATTCACAATTTAATGTGGGAGACAGATTCGTATGTCAGTAATACTGATAGCAATGTCTGGGGGGATGGACACCCTTGAAGCTCTGACTCGGGTGGGGCAAAGGCAATATATATAACCTAAATGTTTTTACCCTCATAATATGCTGAAATAAAAATAAATAAATAAAAATAGACTATGGCGGTTGGAGGAACGGCAGTGATCACATGTCGGCTTCTGGGAAGAACTAGATTCTCATTTCAGGTGACCATCAGAAAAGCTAAGTTTGCTGTACACTAAGGATCAGGAGATCTCATCCTCATTGCAGAACCATCCCTGATTACAGAATCTTGGGTTGTGTCTCCCACTTCATCCTCCAGACCATCCCAGAAGATCTAATAAGATTCCATCTGGGAAATCACTAGGAGTTCTTAGAAGGGAAAGAAGGAAGATTATTGGTTGGAATAAAAACAGGGTTGAATGAGTTCCAGAAAGCAGGGTTCTCAAACTCATGGACAACAATCTGCAGAAGAAGACAACTTCAAAAAACCAACTAGAATCAACATGCAGAGAAGTAAGATGAGAGGGGCATCCTCAGGAAAGAAGACAGCTGGTCCGCAGCAGAAAAATCTTGAGCCAGCTCTTCCAGGAAGATGGGGGGGGGGTCGCTCTGCAGAGAACACCCCTTCAGGATCCGTGAGGAATACAAGAAAGAACAAACAGAAGACTCCTGGAAACGGAGATGGTGGCAGTACCAGCGAAGCACCTCAGCCCCCTTGGAAGAAAAGGGCCTAGGCAGACCCCACCGTTGAAAGTGAAGAGGCATTTAAGAATAGAATGGAAGTTAAAGTGAAGATTCCAGAAGAATTAAAACCATGGCTTGTTGAGGACTTGGACTTAGTTACCAGGCAGAAGCAGCTGTTCCAACTCCCTGTTAAGAAAAATGTAGATGCTATTCTGGAAGAGTACACAGATTGTAAGAAGTTGCAGGGCAATGTCAATAACGAGGAATATGCAGTTAACAAAGTTGTGGCAGGAATAAAAGAATATTTCAACGTGATGTTAGGCACCCAGCTGCTCTACAAGTTTAAGAGGCCCCAGTATGCTGAAATCCTCTTGGCTCACCCTGATGTGCCGATGTCCCAGGTTTATGGAGCACCACATCTACTGAGATTATTCGTAAGAATCGGAGCAATGTTGGCCTAAACGCCCCTTGATGAGAAGAGCCTTGCATTATTGTTGGACTATTTGCATGATTTCCTAAAATATCTGGCAAAGAATTCTGCGTCTCTGTTTACTGCCAGTGATTACAAAGTGGCTTCTGCTGAGTACCACCGCAAAGCCCTGTGAGGGTCTACTGACCACTCACTGTTACCTGTCTGGTTTCTGTAAACACTTTTTGTTCTTAGTCCTTTTCTTGTATAATTGATGTTCTTTAAAATTGCTAATGTATAACAGGGCTTATGTTTCAGTTTGTTTTCTGTTGTGTTTTAAACAGAAAATAAAAGGAGTGACGCTCCTTTTCTCATTTCAAAGTTGCTACCAGTGTATGCAGTAATTAGACAAAGACGAAACATTCAGTAGAACATTTAATTGCCTAGTTGACAACACTGCTTGAATGCTGGTGGTTCTCTCCCTTTGACACTACACAATTTTCTAGCAATTCTGTTAATGCTACGTGACAAAACGCCCTGATTCCTAGTGCCAAAGGTTTGACTTGATGTATATACCCGAAAACCCATGCATTTGTGCTCTCTTTTTTTTTTATGGTGCTTGATGTAAAACAGCCCATCCTCTTCAAGTCCATCTATGTTGTTCCTCAGGCATTCTATCTTTGCTCAAATTGTTGAAGGATGGTGATTTGTTTCATGGTTTTTGTATTTGAGTCTAATGCACTTTCTAACATGATAGAGGCAATGCATTATTGTGTAGCCACGGTTTTCTAGAAAAGTTGATATTTTAGGAATTGTATTTCAGATCTTAAATAAAATTTGTTTCTAAATTTCAAAGCAAAATAATAATAATAATAATAATAATAAAGAAAACAAACTTCATGCTGTCAGTGTGAAAAAGGAAAATATTTATTCTTACCAGAAAAATCAAAGGATTTTTTTTTTTTTAGAATTTAAGATTTAAGTTGGATATTGATGGAAGGGTAAAATGATCTTCCTAACACATATATCTGATTTAGATACAGGTGATCATGTTATCTCCTGGATTAAAAACTTTTAATGACTCTCTATCACATTCAGGATTAAATCTAAACTCAATAGCATGTAAGAACCTCTATGAACTGGTGCCTGCATACATCTCCAGCCTCATCTTCTAATAGTTCCCTATTTTATTGCTTATACTTTTCTAACTATGCCATGTTGTTTAAACTTATATGTCTGTATAAATTATTCCTGTAGCCCCTTCCTCTTTTTATCTAGTCAACTGACTCCTAAGTTTCTGCCATAGCCTATTTCAAGTAGCCCCTCCCTTCTGAAGTGTCTTTAACTGACAGATTATGTCAAATTCCTTTGCTTTTTATTTTAATAGCATCACATACCTTTCCTTTATAGCACTTATATTCATTATACACACATTTATTGTGAGATTATTTGATTATTGTCTGATTCCTCCACAAAATGTAAGCTATAAGATGGCCTTGCCATATCAACTTTTTCTCACACTGTGTATCCCCATCATCCGGCAGAACAGCATATACTAGATGCTCAGTAAATAATTGTTGAATTAATAAATATCGATCCGTTATGTAAAATATTTACTTTGCACATAGCTCTCTTATTGCACACATCTTTGTACATGTCTATTTACCCTATTACCTTAAAGGCAAGAAGGCTTTGATGAAATTACATACATGGTAAAGATGGAAGCACCAAGGACAGTCTTCATAAATTTGCAGGCTTTTTCTATAAATGAGAAAAATTGGTCTCAAAAGGTTTAAAAGATTTACCCAAAGTCACACAGCCAGTAAATATTCCAAATTGATTCCAAATAATTTTTCATAACATAATAAATGTATTTGTAAATGATGGCATCTATTCACTGAAAATTGTTTCAATGGATACTTACCTATTTATATATCCTTTCTTCCATCAACAAGTAGCAGTGCGACATCTGACAGATGTGGGTTTAAATCATGGTTTGTACCGCATGCTAGCTGTGTGACTTTGGGCAAGTTACTTAGGCTTTCTTAGCTTCTATTTCTTCAATTTTTAAATTTATATAATTAAACCTATCTTGTGGAGTAGTTGTGAGGATTATAAAAGATAATGCATGAAAATGCCTAGCATTTCAGGTGGAGAGGAAGTTGGGGGATGAAAGGTGCCATATTAATGGTTAATTACTGTAAAAATATATCCATTCTGTTACTAATTTGTATTGATCACACTGGGCCAAAATTCAAATACTTGTGTGGTCTGTTTTTTGTGATTTTAAAAGACATCTTCAATTTCAAAATTCTAAATTCATTGAATTTACGACTTGTTCCATAGTCACATGATCTGGGTTGATTTGCTACCCTGTTTCTCAATTTGCTAAGTAATGATGAGAAATTAATTACATTGTACTTTCCATTGTTTTAAAACACTGTTTAGCAATAAAAAAGACTATTGTTGTCTTGTTTTTGCTCATAGTTTCAATTAACTGATGTTGGAGTAAAGATTCATGTTTGTAGTGGAGAAAAGTCCTGCTAATTATTCAGCCACCACTCTTTGTAGCTGCTTATTGGTATGCTCTGTATTATATGACTTGATGCCATTTCAAATGTTAATTTTAGACTTCCTTTTTTCCTTATTACACATGTTGTACCATACTACATCAGTACTGTAAGTAAGAGACAGCTTAGAATCTCTGTCACCTTTTCCACTTTCCTAATAAGCTTGTTCTCACAAGGATAATTTAAAATTGTTATTTGTCTTCAAACAACACCTTTCTTATCAGGAATCAGTATACTATGCATTCCGTTAATTAGCACTATTGCATTTAATATTCAGGCACACATAAACCAACACAGAAGTTGAGGATTTAGTCTGCTTTCTAAACAAATGCTACATTTGTAAATACTTAACACCAACACCTTTCTAGTTTTCAAGCAAAACTCACATCTTGCTTAAAGTATCCAGATGCTATAATTGATGTTAAAGAGGCCATCTTTTTGTTTAAATCATGTAGATAATTGCTCTAATTCTCCACTTCACTTTGAATGAAGCAACCAATTTAATGAAATTTCCACTGAAAAATTCAGAAGGGAAAAAAATAGTCAAAAATGAGTATTAAGTATCTTTAAGCCCCCAAAAGTAGCTTATTGCCTGAAATTACCAGTTCTTTGGTTATACAATCTTGGTGCATTATTATATAGCCATGGTGGAATTAGAAGAAAGAAAAATAAACATCCCTTTAGCATGCTTACTGCACTGCTTAGTCATATATACTCAGTGAATTAGTAGCACACTAAAAATCCTCACTTTAATTTCTCATTTTGTCTCCTGAAGTAAGTATATGTTGTGACAATTTATGTCAGTACAGAATAAAACATGATTTGAGAGCAGCTTAGCAGTTCCCTTTATTTCAGCCAATTGTCACAAACATCTGCTTTGGACATGGAGGAAAATTCTAGAGGTAGAAAACCAAGCAAGGACTAGAGTAATCTGATGAACCAGAAATATGATGATTAACTAGAAATGTTTTCACATATATCATTTTAATTTTGCTAGAACACAGCCTAGGAAGTCAGATAAACAAATGACAAGTGTGTAGGCACACTGAAAACTGGAAAAAAAAATAGTTGGTGTTAAATATTTATAAAAGTAAAATACATTTGGGAAATCTTAAAGTCTATGAAACCGTCTGTTTAAAAATACCCCTGAGGGCAAATGCTATCAAAATTATAATGAAAAACAAAATGGATGTTTAGCAATTCAATTTTCCCCTTCGAACTGGTGAACGAACCTTATTTCACAGACTTCTATTACTTAAAAAGCTTTCTAAAAATCTATTAATAGACCCACTTTGCCATATGGCCAATCTGTACTAACATCATTTTATAAAGGTGGCTGTTTTCCTTATTCAGAGAAATATCAAATATCAAAGGGGAAATTTTTTTTAAATCTATCTTTGCTTTTAAATAATTTTACTTGTTCAGTATAGTGGAGTAAGGAGAATTGTTACATAAAAAATAAACTTCTGACTTGCCCCACTATAATTAAAGCTTATCTCATCTGCTCTGACTTGGGTGGAAATGTTGAACAGCTGTCTGATACCCTCTATTCTACCCCTCATATGAAATCTCTCCAACTATTTGAAGACTTGTGGTTAAGCTAACCCTTCAGTTCTCTCAGGCTTCTTTTGTCACGGCCATTTTCTAAGACTTTCAAAGGAATCACTTTGGCTAGCTTACCCTGGCCCCTCTCTAAATACTCCATATCTCACTTGGACCAGATAGGCTGAAACTGAATACATTATTCCACGTGGAAAATGTGATAAAAACCTAACTACTGCAGAATATACCAAGAAGATTACATTTCATCCCCTTTGTGCTATTAATATATCTCTATATAAGATAATGTTCACTGTTTATAACCATAGGGCATTCTATTACTGGCTTTTTTTGACCTATGACGCCCACAAGCCCAGCACAATTATTTGCTATACTTACACATAACAAATCCAGGACCATCTTGTATTCCTGTAATCTGGTATTCCTCCATAAGTGAGTTTGCCTTAAATAGACTTTGTCTTATTTATTTTTACCCACTTCAGCTTGTCAAAGTTGTATGGAATCCCAATCTTATCCCACCTCCCCAAACCCCCATACTGACAAAGGCAGAATTCATTGAACCTGTATAAATTCCTCAGAGAAAGTCGCAAACATGAGACACCTGTTTGGTGCGTCTGCACACAGTCATGACACTAAGACATTCAACGTTTCCCACTCCTTTCTTGCTTAGTCGCAGCCTAATAAAACCCAAAGTGCTCTTACCTGATTCTCAGGTCTCTGCTGATGTTCCAAGAATGGGAGGCAACAGCACAAGCTTAAATTGGAGTCGGCCCTACAGCCAGATGCTCTACGAGGTGTCCTTCTAGAACTCATTGCACCTCAAAGCAGGTACTGTCTATAAATGTGTTCCCCCTGGAGTACAGCCTGAAAACAAATATGACTCAGGGTGGGACAGTGGTGGAACTGGGAAACAAGGCAACTCAATACAAGAGGAAGGGGAGGAGATGGGATGGGGGAAGAAGTTACCAGAACTCGAAATCTCACCTTAACCCTTGCTCTCTGGGGATGCAGAGAGAGCTTTATGCTGGCTGTAATAAATTAAAAAGCAAGCAAGCAAGCAAGCAAACAAACAAACACAATCCACAGCAACTCTTTAGGTCAACTCTATCTCTTGGACAAGAGGAAGAGAATGCAGAAGAATGGGCGAGTGAGACTCCACCCACTACAAAGCCTAAGCTTTGCATACTCCTCAGGCATGGAAGGGAAAGGAAAATAGGCCTGAAGGGGAAAATAGGCTGAGTTATTCCCTCTTCCTCTATTTTCTCCTGGGATGTTCACTTACTTGTTCTTACTTAAATTCCTGGCATTCCGTCAAAGTACTGTCTCTATCCCTTGGTAGTTCCTAGCATAAATATACCCTTCAACCTCAGTGGAGACCTTCTGGGCCACCAGCCAATTGGTCATGTCCCCTCTATCAATAATTGGATTGTCCCTAATTATACAGCATTTAGTTGCTACAAATATCAACATGAGTAATTAACTTGGACTGTGAACCTGATTGACAGCATCTAGTATGTCATAGCATTCAATACATATTAAGTCATAATAAACCAGTGTATTATTATGTCAATGTAAGTTTGTGGTAAAACTTAAAAAAATAGATTATACCAAAGTGTTTAGGTTTTTGAGAGATTAAAGTGTTTACCAATTGAAAAGATACTTGACATTTTAATTTCCATAGTACAGATATAAGTAAAGATAATTTGCAACTTTAAGCACTTGGATTTATGTGGAATAGAGTACAGCTGGAGTCTGATATTGGATTTTTATTTTATTTATTTAAAAGTTATACTCCGTATAATTCTAAAAGGGATTCAAGGCAGCTGATATTGAATTGAGATGTGCAATATTGTCAATCATACATTAAATTATTTCATTCAAATATTTTTAAAAAAGAATGATTCTATATATTTTTAACATTCCTATCCTTACTTAAATGCCTCCAAATATAGTAACTAGGTTGAAAAACAGTTTTTATCCTTTTAAGAGAACATTTGGTGATGAGGGACATTGCAAAGAATATTGCTGAAAGGGCAGACCTTCATTCTAATGAATGGTGGCAGAACATTTTTCTCCATCAAACTAATGTGTTCCTATCTCCTGCCTTTTCAACTCTCCCCAATAATGTAATGTAATAGAAAAAAATCATGTTCTCCCCATTAGAGGTAAATATCATTGCTACTATATGATGGTATATTATGGTGTCTTTTTTCCACATTGTCCAAAGCTACCCTTTGAAAACATTTCCTCACATTAGCTGTTAAAATCAATTACCAAGACATCAAACTCATGATTGCTAGTGATCCTGGACTAAGTTAATAGTGGGCATTGTGGCTTTATATGAATAAAAACAATGAAAATAGCATCCAATTTTATAGACAAGAGTAGTCAGTTTGAACAAGAGCAAAATGTAAGAAAAATGGGAGAAAAAAAATCCAGGCTAGGCAATATACTAGATGCTTTACATGTTACCTCATTAAATACTCAAAATTCTACAAAGTTGATATCACTATCCTCATTTTGCAGAGAAGAAAACTAAAGTTCAGAGAGGTTGAAAGCACACAACTAATTAGTGGCATAGCTCAAACTGGAATTGAAATCTGTCTGAGTCCTAAGGCTGTGTCTTTCTCAACACTCACCACTGTGGTAAAGAGAAAACATAAAATATTAAAAACAATTGATCTCATGGAGACAGAGAGTAGAATAATGGTTACCAGAGTCTGGGAAGGGTAGTGTGGAGGGGGACATAAGGTAGGGATGGTTAATGGGTGCAAAAATATAGTTAGATATTTATGTAGAATGAAAAATATTTGATAGCATGACAAGGTGACTATTATAAACCACAAGTTAGGGTATACTTTAAAATAACTAAAAGAGTGAAATTGGAATGTTTCTACTACAAAAAATGATAAATGCCTGAGGTAAGAAATACCCCAATTACCCGGATTTGATTAATTTACATTGTATGCCTGTATCAAAACATTGCATGTACCTTATAAATGATAGTATAAACTATCACGTACCCATAATAAGTAAAAATTTAAAAAAAAATTTAAAAAGAATGAGGCACAAAAAGAAAAGCTAATTTCCAACAGAGTGGCTACTCATTCCTTTCTCCATTGTTTTTACACTCTGCTCCAATACTAAAACAAAATAATGTGGAGTCTCTATTCAGTTCCAAAGTATATTTACATAGTTGAACTGCTTCTAAATAAATTATTTTTATAAAAGTTTATGAAAATTTTTACATTTCTGCATTCTTAAATTAAGGAAAAAATGAATTCTAAGGACCAAGGCTTAGAACTGTTAGTTTTAAAGAATTAAATATCATTAGTATTCCAAGTCCCCAAACTTAGCCTTGTGTTTCTAATATAATCATTTATTCTGCCACATAAACTCTTGGGATGCTATTCCAAAAAAACATCAAATTAACAAAAAACATTGTCAGGTAAATTATTAATATAAATGATTAAACATTACCTGACATGTATGTAGCATTAATATTCTAACACCAATGCATAATCAACTAAAGGTCTTTATTGGCTCTGTACATTGGTTGATGGCTTGATGGATTTGGTGAATAACTAGACGATTTTACAAGAGTATGCATGTTATAATAATCAAATATTTCGATCTTTAATGACTTCCTGGGGATATAAGCATGTCCAATCTTGAAAACAACTTTTATTTAATCTTATGGTTCCCTCTAGCTATCACCTTATTTACTTTTCTTTCCATGGTCAAACTTCTCAAATGGTCTATATAAGCTTACTCCACTTTCTATGTAACCTCCCCCTATATATACCACTTCAGTTTTATTTCTGCTCCACCTCACTATGGCAACTGCTTTCTCAGAGTTTATCGATGATCTCCTTCTTAAGCAGTCCACATTCTCTCTTCAAAGCATGTTGTTACCCATCACCTCCACGTTGAAACTCTTTCATTGACCTCCATAATACTACCATGATTCTTTTCCTTTCTTTCCACACACTCATACTTTGTTTACTTCACTGGTTATTCTTTCTTCTATACCTTTCTTTGGAGTTATATTTTTATGCTCTTGCTCCTTTTTTTATTCTTTACCCTAGAAATTTCATTCATTTTCCTGGCTTCTATAACATCTATGTTGATGAAAGCTAAAGGTAGATCTTCAGGCTACTTCCAGTCTCATACTTCCTAGTGAAAATATTTATATGACTAGTAATAATTACTATAGATTTCTCAAATATAAACAGAAATCACTCATCATATTTTCCAAATAAATGTCCTTTTCCTAACTCTCCCCTTCCCAATTGTAACATTCTCTCATCTATGATCAAACACTTTCCTTTATCCATTACGTCAAGTCAGTCACCAAGTCCTATCAAATTATTCCTTTCTTGCTATTCTTATTCCTCTAAATCAATTGGACACACCTGTTTAAAGCAAGAGCTGGACTGACATACAAAGCTACCACCAGCACTTCGCATTATGCCTTTCAGAATCTCACCAAGTCTAAATATCATGCTTTTGCTCTATTACTTGCTCTATCATGCCAGATTGGTTCATATTGACCACTTTTCTCTGCCAAGTCCCTCCAACTAAAGTCTTAGTTTCAGGAAGTTAGCATTTTAGATTTAACATTTGTTCCCTCACAGGACATGATTTCCATCTTTGCCCTTCTGATAAGACTGTATGATATACCTAGTGGCCCTGCCACGCAATAAAGATTACTGATGCTTTGACATATTTCAAGAATTTAGAAAAGATGTAATTCTACTGCATGCATGCTTGCTTGAACTACAACTCCCGTGGAAACACAATCAGGGAAAAGTAGAATACACCATTCCCATATTAACTTCTCTATTCAGCCTAGATCCCATTATCTATCATTTCAATTATTCTCTTACCAATTTCCTCACCTTTCATTTTCCATTGTCCTTATATAGCATTCACATGATAAAATCCAAGCCATATATCAATCCAAATGTCCACCTATTTTGCCCTAATGTGTTGAGCTCCTGAATGTTGTCGGAGAAAATGACAAATTGATTTAATGCAAAGTCTTGATCTCTAATCTCAACTTGCTTCCAATGCCACCCAGCAATCTTCCTATCTTCCTCTCTTTATAATAGCCTTTTCAAACATTCTCTACTTTCCTACCATCACTACCCCTCTGCCCCATAGTCTCTTCAGACAATCTCACCTCCTACTATGTGGAGAAATTAAAAACCATTATAAGAGAATCCCTCAAAATTTCTGCCACATATCTATAAACATACATGCTCAGCACTTAGCTTTTCTTGTCTTAACTTCTCTATAAACATATCTGCTTGGAACTCAGTCTGTCTTCCTCCCATCCTGTCTCAATGGAAAAAGTGACCTATCTCTGGTCTAAGGCTAATACTCCTACATATGTTATTGATCCTATTGTTTCCTCATGTCTCAGGGGTTGCCACCACTCCATCTAGTTCCCCACCCCAAGTGAACTCATGTTCGTATTCTCTCTCTCTCTCTCTCTCTCTCGCTCATCCCTACCCCATGTCTTTAACCTTTCTCTCTCTACTAGTTCCTCCCAACAGCATTTGCTTAAATCTCTATCTTAAAAAACATGGCTCCCCTTGATCTGGTGCCTCCTCTATTTACTGCAACATTCGTTGCTTCTATATATTAGCCAAGTTTCTTTAAAGAGTTGCCTACACACATTGTTTCAATATCCAACCCTCAAATTAACTAATTTAATATAATTTTATTTTTACTCCATTGAATGAGTGCAATTGCCAAAATTGATAATGACCAACTTATTGCTGTATCCAATGGTCACACTGACCTCTCCCTCTTACTGAAATGCCTCTTCTTTTTTTGGTTGCTAAGACACTATCCTGCTTTTCCTCCTATCTATATAGCTACTGTCTCTCTGGCTTTCTTGTTGGGGGGGGCTCTACTTCCTTCAAAATTCCTTTAAATGTTGGTGTTTCTTAGTGTTCTACCCTGAGCCCTTGACTTTTCTCATTTTATATTCTCTTCCCTATGTGATCTTACTCCTATATGCTAATAAATCACAAATTTCTTCTCCAACCCAGATATCCCTTCTTAACTATTAGATATATTCCACTTGAACTTCCTTCAGGCTACTCCACTCAGCATATCCAAAATGGAATTTATCAACCTCCATATCCGACTCCAAACTGTTAGAACTGCTCCTCCCACTTTGTTTCTATTTTCAGTAAATAGCCTCTTCATCTACTTTGTTGTCTTAACTGAGAAACCTAGATGTCAATCTTGACTCTTTCTTCACCAAACTTCTCGCCATTGCCTAGATATGGCCAGCCCTTTCACAATGTTGTGCTTTTTCAAATAGTGCTTCCTGCACCTATAATGCCTTCTCGTCTTCCTCTTTGCCTAGGACAGTTCCTACTCATCTCATCCAGATTTATTCTTGCTGATATGATATTAAGTACCCCTCTAGGACTTCACTCTTCTGACCTTCCATAACAGCCTATTTATAATTTTGCTGTGATAATTTCTTCATTGTTTTATTCATTTTTTTTTCTGTTCTCCAGAAGACTGTAAGTAATGTGAAGGTAGAGGCTTGTGCTTCAGTCATATTCATACTCATGTACTTAATACAGTAAACATTGGCATTTAAAAAGTGTTATTGAATAAATTTTTTAAAGCTTAGCAGAATAAAGGAGGCAGACAGAAAGTAAAACTAGAGAAAATTATCAAAGGGGTTTGGTAGGAAAATGTATAAATGTCCAATCTATATAAAATATAGATCTTTCCTTCATCTCTCAACATTAACACATTCTAGTCACTCTTCATGCAATTATAAAAAAATGTGTTCACTGTAGGACTGTGGGAAAATACAGATAATTTTCTTAAAAAAATAATATCCCACAATGGTATCATTATTTTTGCATTATTTTTAAATATATTCATAACAGAAAGTTATGAATATTTGATATACTCCCATATATACTATGCTTATTATTCCTCAAGAACTCTTAGATACTCTATAATCTTTTTCACATAGTTTTCATTCTCATGGGTTTCTTTTTTTCAGTGTAATGGGAGAAACATTGTTTGTGGCCAACCAAGAACTGTCCTGCTTTAAACTTAAGTACTTGATTGTCCCTCAGCAAAGTCTTTCATGATCATAGAAGACAAGTGATCAGTATCTCCCTTTTCTCTACATAAACCCTTTCCATTTTCTTGCAGGCAGCAATTACAGTATCCCTTATCTTTCTTTTCTTCGGGTAGAATAGCCTTAATTGTGTTAGGGCCTAGTCTCCATCTTGTTGATTATTTGGGTCCATTTTCAGAAAAGTCTCTCCAGTTTTTCCAGGTCTTAAACCAAATAGAATGCTATTTCCAAAAATCCAATAAGCTAAAGAGCCATTTGATAATAATAAAAGAGATATCCAGCTTAGAAGATGAGAACCTGCATTTTAACAAAGCTCCAGGAATGCTTTTGTCTTTTCCAATCCTCTACTCAGACCCACACAGAGGCAATGTCTTCTTTTTTTCTTGCTAATTCATGCCTGAAAATGAGGGTGTTCAGGGGTTAAAAAACAGTCATGAATTACTCATCGTATATAATTTCCAGCTCTTTATCAATGTCACTATTCTTTTTCATAGCCAGATTCCATTCAAAGGCAACATTTTAAAGATTAATAATAAGGGGTTTCTGCAAGCTGATTGATTTGCTGCTGACTCATTCTACTAGGTTGAGGTTGATCTTTTTCCCTCAACTTCCATAGCTACCTACACCATAGAGACAAAAGTTTTTCATCACTCCATAAACTTTCTTATACATGGCTTTTCACTAAGTCTGTTAACCAACTCAAAAATTTTCACAACATTATTTCCAATTAATTGATATTATACTCTACTTGACTTTTCTCCTCAGCTTTATTAGTCAATGCCCACGGGGGAGGACTTGGCCTCCTGTGAGCCAGGCTGGTTTATATCTTTCTTGCCTGTCTGTGACCCTGAAAAGAAAAGGACCAGAAAGGCAGAGGAGGTGGCCTGTAGTTGTTAAATGTCTTTCACTACTATGGCTATCCCCTGTCCAACAACGCCTGAAGAAAATAGATACCATATGCAAGAGGACAGTATATTAGACTAAACTAGTGTGTTTAGCTAAGTTACAAATGAGGAACAAAGGCTTTTGGCCTTGTACTTGTGTCTTCTTCCTCTCCCTCTTCTTTTCTAGCCCCTGCCCTTATGATGCCTAGGACCCCATTGCCTTTGTATTAATATTAATATCATCTCCCCAACTGCCCAAGTTCCCCACCCAAACCCATTTGTCTGGAAGAACCATCTATGCTCTGAACCTTTCTTCTCCTATTTCTCACTAGCAACCCCTAACTGTAGTGTTCTTTCCTCTCAAGGACTTGGTAGGAGCTTGAACCTGATCTGAGAAAATAACTAATGATAAGATATTAATAGATGATAAAGGCCTAATGAGTTTCTGCTCTGAGACAGCAAATAAGGACCATGATAAAAGCCTTTCATGTCTTAACTCCAAAGTGTGGTATTTTCAGGCACTGTGAATGACTTTTGAGAGATAAATTTGGGGCTTTCTCTGGTACTCCTTAAATTATATCCAACAGACATCAGCCAGAATCTCTTGAGGTTTTGTTATAGATTGATAGCAGGCATACAGTCTCATTTTTTTCTTACCTTTCAAATCTCATCCCCTGTCAGATTGAATCAGTGACAGAAAAGGACCTCTATAGTTTATCAAATACTACCTGGGGCATCTCTTCCCTTTCTTCCCCTTCCTAATAATGCAATTCTCCCTGTTTGGCAAGTGATTAAGTGCCTGGACAGAGAGGCCTGTGCTATTAATTACGTATATATACTCAAGAGCTTCTGCAATGAGCTCTTTTTATAAACTAAAAGAATAAGCAAACCAGTGAAAGGATCATGTTGGTTAGCACTCAGGGGCAAATGGACCCTCCGGGTTCAGTCCCCCTTTCAATACCCCACTCCTGGCAATACCCAATTAGTGCTTGTGCACTTCAAGGAAAGGCCAAATGGGGATGTGCCTTGCCAGGCCTCTGCACAACCCTTGGAGAAATCTACTCACTGCTGCACTAATCAAATCATTAGGCTGCACTCTGTAACTTACATACATGTTAGAGATGGCATTTTAAAATGTTAATACCATAGATAAATGCAAGCCCATTTGAGAACTGTTCATATACTCAATTGAAAGCACTCAAGTTCAAAGTATGTTTAATTATTTCCCATAAACACAATTCTGAAAGGTTTTTGTTTATTTCAAGTGAAGAAAATACATTTTCTCCCTACTTTTATTAACTCAAATAGTGTATGGGAGAAGTTTTTATTTATTTATTTTTCCTCTTTTTTTAATTTCAGCTTATTATGGGGGTACAAAAGTTCAGGTTATGCATATTGCCCATGCCCCCTCATTCCCCCGAGTCAGAGCTTCAAGCATGTCCATTCCCCAGACAGTGCGCATCACACTCATTATGTAGGTATACACCCATTCCCTCCCCTACCCCCCACATCTGCCTGACACCCAATTGGTGTTATTCTCAAATGTGCACTTAGGTGATGATCAGGGAAACCAATTTTCTGGTGAGTACATGTGGTGCTTGTTTTTCCATTCTTGGGATACTTCACTTAATAGAATGGGTTCCAACTCTATCCAGGAGAACAAAAGGGACTCCATACCACCGTTATTTCTTATAGCTGAGTAATACTCCATGGTATACATATACCACATTTTACTAATCCACTCATGCATTGATGGGCATTTGGGTTGTTTCCACATCTTTGCAATTGTGAATTGTGCTGCTATAAACATTCGGGTACAGGTGTCTTTTTTATAGAATGACTTTTGTTCTTTTGGGTAGATGCCCAATAATGGGATTGCTGGATCGAATGGTAGGTCTACTTGAATCTGTTTAAGGTATCTCCATATTGCTTTCCATTTGTCTAGCTTTAGATCTGGTTCATAGAACACCAGTCATAGAAATTCTAAAACAAAAAGTCATACAAATAATCCAAACAGGGTTTTTGAAGGAAAAATAGTTGGTAGCTTTAAGCCCAACAATTTCTCCTTGGTGACGAGTTAAACAGAATTATTTTGTAGACTGTCACCCACTGCTTTTAAAATTACTTCTGTTTTTATTCTTGCCATGAATCACTATTAGCTTTCCATCTCCCTTTCTGTGTCTAGGTCTCTTTTATCCCTCATACTCACAGCTACACATTCATTTACAGTCCACATTGTCAAAGACTAAATTATCATTCTTTGCAGCTGCTGTAACCAATGTCCCTTGTATTTTCTGAGTCATTGAAGTCAGCGAGAGGTGCTAGAACCCTTAACTGCCCATCTGCCTAATTAATGACTACGCACCGCATCAGAAATTGCAGTAAGTAATCACACAGAAGATGCAGAAGGTATCAACTGGCTTGGGAGAGGGTAAACAAATAGGCAGAGATTATGAACCATATTTCTCTTGGATTTTAGCTGGTATTTGTATTTAAATGAATAGCTTCTTAAAAGCCAGCCATCAGTTTGTACCTGAGATCTGGTGTGTATTTTGCAGCAGCATTTCTTAGTACACAGAAAAAAGGAATTATATATTGCTGCAGTAAAAATGAAAATGCTAATGTGCACATGAGTAATGTTCTTTTCCTTTGAACAGTGTATACTAACTCAGACTATGTGAAATCATTTACTGATGCATGTACTGATTTAAAATGAAACATCCATTAAAATCAATAACCTATTCAACATTCCTGGGGAAGATTATGGCCGTGAAAGCAAATGCTATTGTCTTTCTTGAAGAAATACTCCCCAAATGGCGAAATCTCTTAGATTTGTAACTAAATTAGAAATCTAGAGTAAGATCTGATTTGACAAATACCTTACAAAACATACAAATTGCCTGGCTCAACGTTTTATCCCAATAAGCTCAGTGCATACACAAACAGGTATTCCAAGGGCTTCCCTATTTGAGTAATCGATGATATTCAAGCTTTCATTTTAGTTGGAGGTTTTGAATATCCAGCCTGGTAGAAACTTATGTGGTTTTAGAAGGAACAGCTGTTTTAAGGGTAAATATAAAGTTTAATTGGTTTCTGGATATTATTTTTTGTTCCCATGACTGTGGTCCCTGAGCTGACTTAAGGGGTGGACTCTGAAGTGAGAAGCAGAGAGGTCCCAGGGGAAATACTAGATTTAAAACAGGGACACTCAGTTCCCTCACAACCCCTACTTTTTACCTCCTTTCCTCTACATACAGAGTAATAGAATAAAATCACTTAGCTGCATCATACCTATGACTTCACACCCTATAAAGCTGGTCAAAGAAGAAAGTGCTCCACATCTAAATTAGATACTCCTTAAATAGTCCAATCTGCATTATATGATCAATAAATACTTGTTGACAAGAGTGTCAAGTTTCAAAAGAAATCACAAGCTCCAAACTCAATCCTCACATTGCCATTTTGCCCCTCTGGCTTTGTCTTCTCAAGTTACAAACGGAGTCTACCCCTAAAGCTGTAGGAAAAATCTAATGTCTCATACTTGTAAAGCAGTAATAACAAAAGAACCTAAGGATAAAGCAGTCCACAAACCAGAATCACTTGTTTCTGAGTGTACCTAAAAGCTCAGGTTATCATAAACAGATATGAAGGTATAGAGCAAGGTAGACAAAGCAGTTCATTATTCATCACTTAAGGCAGTCATAAAAAGGGACACATTTTCATTAACAGCAGGTTGAATCGTTAGAAAACCTGAGCGACTCAATTCATATTCAATGCTTGCTCTGTTCTGCTGTGCTAGGTGAATATTGTGGGGGTGGGTAGATTGCTGTTAAATAAGATTCCAATTGAAAGTTTATTTCTTTGTGAGCCCAAACCAAGAGCTCAAAACTTCAGAGATAGTTAATTTTGATCAACTTTTTAGCAGGATAAAGATTTGAGTTCAGCCCAAAGATTTAGATGTCTTAACAATCCATCTTATCAAACAATAACTTTGAAGCTGTAAATTCTTACCCTATTCACTTTTCTCCAGTGTTGCCCTGTGATATGACAGCTACCATTGCTTTCCATCCACCCCATTCCCTATACCTTCATTTTCACATCTTCCCCTCACCCCCACAATTTTTCCCTTTTAATATATTCTCATTCAAGTCCCTTAGCAATCTACTCTGTGGTCCTTGAATTCTGACAGCTTTGAGATGTTTTTCCTTTTCTCCTCTCTTTTTGGATAATTTTTTCTCCTATTTTCCTCCAGAAAAAAATTTTTTTTTTGAGAAACAGTAGGTAGGGAGGAGTCATCAATATTTTACTTCTTTCTCTCTATTCTTGGCAAACTATAATCTCCCTCTATAGACCATCATTCTTTTCGTTGTTCTTGGATCTTTATTTATCTTTATATTTTCTTCAATAATCCCCTCTAACTCTTTTTATGTTTTTCCCTCACTCTGAAAACACTGCTATCATTTTAGTCCATTTTATTATATGTAATTTCAATCTATAATGGTTTACTGCTCAGGAGTTTCATGACTCATTTGCTGACATGCTCAATCCAGGCAAGCTGGTTTGGTTAACAGAAGCTAATTTAAAATAAGAAAATAAAGAGAATCTTTTCTGGTATTTTTTTAAAATTATTTTTGTCAGGGTAAGTTTGACTGAACCCTTGGTTAATATGAGGATGATAAAGACTTCTGATATTACCTTAGTCATCTTTTACAGGAGGGTAATATACTATCCTCCTTGCATCATCTATCACAATCCTTTATGGAGAGCAGCAGATGGCATAGAACAGGAGTCAGTGTGCTCTTTTTTATTCCCTTATGGCTTTTTTTCTCCTGCTTTTCCTTTCTTAGTAGGATTCTTAGTCATTAATAATATTAATAAAAAATACTCTCAAAATATGATATCCCATGGTCCAATTGGCCTAGATCAGCTGTCTCCAACAGTTAGATATTAATATAGCCTTAGATCTTAAAGCCTTACCTGGGAGGTCTCCAAGCCATGTAGATCAAGGGTTGAAGGGTTGACATGTAGGTCCGTTTCCCCAATCACACGTTCCTCTCTATGGCTTACAAACAGGCTCAGTGGAGGGATGCTTCAAGCAACAGTTTGGTTCAGAGGGGAGCTACTGCTTTAACTTAGCAACTGATACTCCCCGGCCGGCCTGCGATTATCACAAAACTTTAGTGAAATACCCATGATTCCTCATTACAGAATGGTTGTCAATTTATTACTTTTAGGGTGATTTGACAATCCCAAAAGAGAGAAAATAATATATTGGTGGTCTTGACTACTATGACCAAAATAAAAAAGGAAAAGCAAATTTGGAAGTTGTTGCTTTAATCAAAAGTCAGTCTCACATTGTGGAAAGTGCAATGATTGTTACCACCCAGTGATTAGGCACTAAAAAAAAGTTGAAGAGCCATAAAGACAATAGTCTTAGGAAATACAGTCAACCAATTACGGAGTTACATTTCCCAGGACTCACATTTAATAGATAAGAGGAATGGAATTATACTATTCTTATTAAGCCATTCTACTAGAAAATGACAAAACAAATGATACATCAGCAATGGATCCCCACAGCTACCTTTAAGCCCCTACCTTCCATGCCCATTCAGAATAGGAAAGTAGATAAAATGAACAAAACATTGCAGATTGGCAGCCAATGTAGAAGAAAACTTTCTAACTACAGCCAAAATCAATGCCATTAAATAGGAGGTTTAAGAAGACTGGGAACTTCACCAAATAGTAAATGAAGGGGCTCCTATAGCTGCTGAATCAAAAGATGCAGCTATTGCTTGGAATGATGAAAGAAGACAAAGAAAGGGCAAGTGATACCTGTGAATGAAAGAATTTATAAATGTTTGACAAAATAGAAAACCACATTAATGTTACCATGAACATATTTAAGGCTACTAAAGTTTCATTGGAGAAAATACCAAAAGCTACATATCATAGAATTTGTTAAATATTAAAAGTACTCCAGAGAAATCACAGTGAACGTATTTCAAACTCTAGTTAGTCTTTGTTTAAGTATTTATTTAAAGATTATGATCATAAAGAAGAAAGAATAGACTAGCCTAAAGCCAACAGATAGAAAGTTCTGTCCCATATTAGTAGAGATTACGGATATCACAGCACTATCTATAAGAAGTGCTAATAAATAACCTCGAATACTTCATTTTAATTAAAATTGGGATTTCACACAAGCTCCAGCCTCAAAGAGCAGGAACTGAACTGGGCAGAAGGGAAAACAAATCATCTGATTAGAAGATTATTTGCATGGAAAGTCCAATAAGGATTTCCAGAGGAACTAAAGTAAAATCTATCCTGATTACAACTGCTCCAAGTTGAGTCTTGGGAGGACATGCACTCATTTATAAGATTTTGGAATTTGAGGCAAGCATTTGGGAAACAATTAATATTATTCTGCTGCTTTCACGCATTAAACAAAATGGGAAATTATTTAACAGACAGTTATTCAAATGTTACCTACTGGACTATCTGGACAAGAATTTACTATCCAAATCCATTAGCCATCTGAAAGTACTGGGATCTGAGTTGCTGTAGAATTTTTAATACCAGAGGTTCATGTCAATACCTAGAATTATTACAAAATATTTCTTGGTCATGTAAAAACCAGCACTACCCAAAACTGCTTCAAATATCACCATGTATACATTTACCATCTACCAAATAGTTCTAGAGGATACCCACTTAAACTGTGACAAGAATAACATTAGGAGTGGTAAACAAGGCCAATTTTAAAGTAACTAAAATAGACACTTGCCTATCTGTTATAATTTAAGAGGCATTGTGAAAGGCACACGCTCCAAACTATCTCCTTCACATATAGTTGAAATCTCATCCTTAAGGCTTCATTAATTTAAGGGTTTCAAAGCTCGTAGGTTTCAACACTTCTCTCACCCCCAAATTAAAATGTTATTATTCCTAAGGAGGGCCAAGGGCTGATCTTTCTGCAGTCATCAGTTATTAATACCATAGTACTTCATTAGCTATACTTACGAATATGACCACGAGTTGAGAGAACTACACTCTAAGTTGGAAAGTAGCCCTAGGGCAAGATTTCAGCAGGATAGGATATTAAAATAACGGAGAGAGGAAGACTACTTTGTTTACTTCATTTGTCATTTTGTCAAATATTGTTCCTGCCTATAGACATGGATGACAGTTGAAGCAAAATTCCTATAAAGGCAGAGTAAGAGTAAAATTAGGGACATGGATATAGGCATTAACATTGTAAATAAATGAAGGACACTTATTGCATGGATAGAATAGAGTGTGAAAATGATACAGAGTGAAAGATAGAGGTTTGAGGTAGAGAGAAGAAAAAGTTGCAGGGGTTCACTTATAAAAACATCTGCTTGGCAATGTCAGTGTAAATACTGCGGAGAGGTAAAGTGATGAATATGGGGTGAGAGTTTAGGACTTAAGGATACTAGAAATTGTTAGGAAGTGTGATAGAGGTTTATAGAGAATCTCAACTTCCTTTAGTGACACTTGATTGCCTAGATATAGGAATGGAGAAAACAGAAGGGTCAGACTGCTAATGACAAAATATCATATGTTGCACCTGAAAACTGCAATTGAACTAATGGCTTTTCACATGGAGACAGAAAAGAGATAATTAATATTGAGAATTTAAATTGCCCCCAAACTCTCACACTTGAAGTAAACCTTTTAGGGAAAGTACGATTATGACCTATATAAGAGTGTTAGGAAAATGACTAGCTCTACACCACTAAAATGAAAAGCAGGAGATGGTATATTAGTTCCTAATAGCAAAATCAGCCTTGAAAAGTGACTTTCACTGTTCTGAGTTATATTGATTTAGCCAAGGTTTTAATTGTAAAGCTATATGAACTTAAGGCAAAAAACACCTTACTAAATGACATTGAAGGGCTTGGTGAGTTAGAATAGTGATGGTCATTTAAAATGGTCATTAATAATAACATTAAGACCAATTCTTTTGAAATTTATAAAAAAGAAAATACCATATGCCCTTTAGAAAAATGAAAAGATTGCAAATGTCTTTCAATGATAAAGTGATTGAACCATATATTTAACTTAAAAATATATGTGGAAATTTTAAAATTATATTTGGTCAAAATATGGATGATGGTCCTAAGATTCATCAGCAAATTAATAGAGACTGACATATCAGGAACACAGGGTTGATTTAAAACAAGAGACAAGACCTCACCGTATTTGGTTCACCAGCAATTAGCTTTCAAACAAGCTGTATGATCATCACCATAAGATGCACTGAGAAGGAACTATCACAACAAACCAATAAAATATGACCAAGAGACAAAGAATTTGGCCATTAAGCAAAATCTCTAACACAGTGAAGTATTCTGAAGTAGCTATTACACTTAGTATCTAAACATTAAATAGTATTTTCACAGTTTACAAAGCACTTTCACAAACATTGACTCTGTTCATCATCACAACCACCCATTTAATATTGGCTCTCCATAGACTAAGTAGTGTGGCTGAGGTCACAGCAACAGAGTCAGAACATTAAACCAGACCTTCAGTTTCCAAGTCCATCTAACTCTGTTGTTCCACAGTTATCTCTCAATAGATACATTGAAAAAATCTTACGTAAAACAAACAAGTATGTAGCTTTAGCAAGAGGAGAGAGAAATTTCTAGGCATCAGCCTGGTGACTACAGAGGGTTCAAACATCTTGGTTATAGATCATGTCCCAGTGACAATCTACACGGTGACATTAAATGAGATACTATTTCATCTTATCAGGATATTTCTAGTCCCAAAGCAAATCACTGTGATAATATTGGACAACTGATTTTATGTTATGAAGAATTTACACAGGATTATTCTGAGGGTTTTTTTTTATTTATGTTTAGATCACCATAACAACAATCGCATAAATCAAAGAGCAACTATTTTCCCATTTTGGTTAAACAAAGAGCAATACCACATCCTTTTAGGAGATAGCTTCTTTTTGGGTGCTTGTATTAATGTTTGTGTCCAGATAGAGGTAAATCCCTCCATTATTATCATTAATAATTCAAGAAGACTAGGGACTCTGATGACAACTCTGCCGTTTACTAATTTGTGACCTTAGATGCCTGACTTCACATCTGTAACCTTTACTTCTCTCACTTGTGAAATGGGGATTGTAGCAGGGATGAATGGCTGTAGGTTACAAAAAAATACCATGCACATAATATGTCATTTTTATAAAATTAATTATTTTTCTAGTCTGTGGATCAGAGAAGAGACACACTCTTTAGTATAAACAGAAGATAGAAGGGGGCAGAACTAAGAAATTTCCTCTCCTTGTGAGCATTGTGGCATTGAATATAGTTGATCTTAAAATAACATGAAGTGTTGGTCCCTTGTACATACACCTCTGCTGTTAAGAACCCATGCAAACACCACCAGGAAGCCAGCAGGAAAGAGTACCAATCAGAACCAATTTATGTATTCACTTTGATTAGTTGTTTGTTTGTTTGTTTGTTTTTGTTTAAGGCTTTCCAAAACCAGCTATATAAGCTAGGTCTGCTCTCATCAGGTTTGAGGGTCCAAATTTGGGGAATAAATTAACTTCATTCCCTAGTTGTCCAAAGTATGTTATGTTTACCATCATATGAATTTTTCTAATTCCCTCACAGAGGAAAATCCCTACATAGCAATAAATTCCTATTCCCAACATGCATTGAAGTTGCATGAAATCTCATTGCTGAAAAGAAACTAAGATCCCGAAAGGAGGCAAGCTGACGGACAAGAAACACCTCCAGCCAGAGCGTCTGAACAAGAAGGAGACATTTTAGCTGAAAGAGAAAAAAACAAACAGGTAGACAAACATAGATCAGATGAGGGTCAGAAGGAAGGGTGCCTGAACCTATAGGAGACTCCATGGGAAGAGGTTGTGGAGCAGAACTGGAAGGAGAAAGGCGTTGGCAGGGATTAAGCCACAAGAGGCTTGGAGACCAGCAAAAAGGGTAGGTGAAGCAGTTAAAATTCCCCTCCCTTGCATCTTGGACTGCTGATGGGCTCCCGAGCTGCTAGAGAGACCAGCTGACACCAGCCCAGAGACTGCTGCTGCCAGTGGGTCTCTTGTGGACAGAGCACCAGGCTCCCAGGTCCCTCAGGGAACCTCCTGCCCCACAGACCAGAGCTGATTGGTAGGCACCATAGTGCTTCATTCTCCCCTACCCCTCCCCTACCCGTGGCTGCTGAGGGAGACAATTTAGCCACCATCCAGAGGCATCCACAAGGAATAGGACCTTTCTTTTTACGGCCCTGCAGTGGAATAAGAGGTGCTCGGACTGTAAGCTCCCTACCTGATGGTCCTTCCTGGTGCTGCTTGCCTGGTGACTCCAGCAGAGTGGGGCAAACCCTGAGGCAGAGAGGCATTGATCTAGCTTTGGCACTCTGTGGATGACTTTGACACCACCATTCTTCTCCCTGACATGGTAAGGGATTGATCTCCAGGGCCCAGGGAACAGGCATGCATGCCAGATCCTGTACACCCAGGTCTCTATTGTATTGCCTAGGGGCACAGAATGGATATTTGTGCATTAGTCTACTGAGGCATGTATTCCTTCAGGGGCAGATCGGCGTAGATCTTAGCTGCAGCATGGTTGAGGGGCACCCCTCCTTCCACGGGAGGCCGACACTCCCAGCTCAGGCCATAATCCTGGGCAGGGAACCTCTTGGCCCACCTCACAGTCGTGGGAGCTCAGCAGGCTTGACGTCCTGCCTGCTGGCAGAGATCCGGAAGAAACCATTGAATAGGAGAGGGTGGAAAGGAGCAAGGCCTGCTTCAGACTGCCAGACTGTGGGTCCCAGACCACCCCACCTCCAAAAGAATACTTTCTGGTTGAGTGGGGCCACTTCAGCCCCTCCCTGGCTGCTTTGTTCAGAGGTGGGGAACAGACATTTGACCCCTGCTAAAAGCATTTCGGAGCTAAAGGGCAGGGTCACCCAACCCAGCCCCACCCAGCCTCACTCCCCAACTCATCCCTGCTAAGGTGGAGAATAGGACACACCTGAAATTCCTGGGCTCTACCCACCACCTGAGGCATTAGAGTGCCTCTCCAGAGGAATGAGAGCTGGTTACAGGACCCAAAAACAACATTGCAGCTTGCTCCTCCTGGCAAGCACCACCTACTGACAGAGGGGTCAATTTGAATGTCCTTTTACTGCATTTACTGACTCATCATACAGAGTGTGATTGATTCTTACCCATAAGCACCATCTACTGGCTCAGAGACTAAAGCATGTCATTATGTAAACGAAAAACCAAAGGTAAGAAGCAACATCTGCTCCAGATAGGAAGGAATCAGGGAAATAACTTCAGAAGTATCAATAATCAAACTGAAAGATCACCTCCAAATGGCAACACCAGCTGTCTAGCAATATATACCAACCAAAATCAGAACACCGAAATGACAAAAGAAGAAATTCAAACACAGATTGTAAGAAAACTCAATGAAATACAAGAGAACATGGATACCAAGCAGAAAGAAAACACACACAAAAAATACAGGAAATGGAAGAAAAATTCACTAAAGAAATTGAAATATTAAATAAAAATCAAACAGAGATTCTGGAAATGAAGAATTTATCTGAGGCATTACAAAACACAGTGAAAAACCTCAAGAACAGGGTAGACAAAGCAAAAATGAATCTCAGTGATGGAAGACAACAACTTTCAATTAAACAAGTCAGTAGCAGAGATAGAGCAGAGAAATAAGAGAAAAGAGCAAAGCATACAAGGGATGTGGGTTTATGTGAAGAGGCTGAACAGAAGAATCATAAGAATCCCTGAGGGTGAAGAAGAAAATACCCAATGGTTGGATAAACTATTTGATGATATAATGGAGGAAAATTTCCCTGGCCTTGCTAGAAATCCAGATATCCAGGTACAAGAAGCTCAAAGGACTTCTGGGGGATTCATTGCTAACAGGAGGACACCATGACACATAGTCATCAGACTGGCCAAAATCAACACAAAAGAGGCCCTCCTACGAGCCATAAGGTGAAAGAAGCAGGTATCCTACAAAGGAAAACCTATCATACTAAATGCAGAATTCTCAAACGAGATCTTACAAGCCAGAAGAGACTGGGACCCCATTCTCAGTCTTGTCAAACAGAATAATGCCCAGGCTATAATTTTGTACCCCACAAAACTAAGTTTTTTTTTATTATTTTTATTTCAGCATATTGCAGGGTATAAATATTTAGGTTATATATATTGTCTTCATCCCCTGGAGTCAGAGCTTCAAGTGTGTCCATCCCCCAGATAATGCACACTGCACCCACTGGGTGTGTATATACCCTCCCCTCCTCCCTCTCCCATCTGCCTGACACCCAATTAATGTTATTACTATATGTGCCCTTAAGTGTTGATATGAAGGAGAAATAAAGAACTCAGCAAAGAAAGACTAGGGGAATTCATCAAGACAGGATCTGCCTTCCAGGAAGTACTCAGAACAGCATTACACATGGATCAGCACAATAGACACTCACCAGTGTAAAATCACCCAAAAGCTAATGGTCAAATACCAGAAACCACAATGGCTGAAGAGATAAAACAAAGCAACAAAGTTCAACTCAACAGGATGAGCAGAAGTCTGCCCCACTTATCATTTTTTTCAATAAATGTGAATGGCTTGAACTGCCCACTGAAAAGACACGGGCTGGCTCAATGCATAAATATACATAAGCCAAGTATCTGCTGCCTTCTGGAAACACATCTAACCCATAATGATGCTTTCACACTCAAGGGGAAGGAATGGAAAACAATATTCCTTTCAAATGGAAATGAAAAGAAAGCTTCCATAGCAGTTCTGATTTATGATAACTTAGTCTTCAAATCAACAAAAATAATGAAAGACAAAGATGGTCACTATATGACACTGAAGGGTACAATTCATCAAGAACACATAAAAGTTATACATATTTACGCACCTAACTCAGGTGCACCCAGATTCATAAAGCAAATCCTACTTGATCTAAACAAAATGATAAACAGCAGTGCCAAAATATCCAAGGACTTCAACACCCCTCTGACAGAACAGGACAGATCCACCAAACAGAAAATAAACAAAGAAACAAAGGATTTAAGCACAACCCTAGAACAAATGGGCCTGACAGACATTTACAGAACTGTCTACCCACAAACCACTGTATATATATGTATTTCTCATCAGCTCATGGGACATTCTCTAATATTGACTATATCCTAGGCCATAAAACATGTCTAAACAAATTTAAAAAAACAGAAATTATACCATACATCTTCTCAGACCAGAGTAGAATAAAATTAGAAACCAACTCCAACAGAAACTCTCATTTCTACACAATGTCATGGAAACTAAACAACTTTCTAGTGAACAATTATTGGGTTAAAGAGGAAATTAAGATGGAAATCAAAAGTCTCTTTGAGCTAAATGATAAAGGAGACACGAGTTATCAAAATCTGTGGGACACAACTAAAGCAGTCATGAGAGGAAAATGTATATCCATAAATGCCTACATCCAAAAGACAGAAAGATCGCAAATCAACAATCCAATGAATCTTCTCAAAGAACTGGAGAAGGATGAAGAAATCAACCCCAAACCCAGCTGAAGAAAAGAAATAGCTAGGATCAGAGCAGAAATAAATTAAATTGATAGTAAAAAACAATAGGGAATATTAATAAAACAAAAAGTTAATTGTTTAAAAAAATTAACAAAATTTACATGCCACTTGCAAAATTAAAGAGCATCAGAAAAGAAAGGACTCTAATAAGCTCAACCAGAAATGAAAAATGGGAAATTACAACTGACACCACAGAAATACAAAGTATCATCTATGAATACTATTTAAATGTCTAGGAACATAAATTTGAAAATGTGGAGGAAATGAAGAAATCTTTAGAAACACAGAGCCTCCCTAGGCTTAATCAGAAAGAAATAGAATTCCTGAGCAGACAAAAATCAAGTACCAAAATGAAGCAGCAATAAAAAACCTTCCTAGATCACTTTGGGTAGTATAGACATTTTAACAATGTTGACTCTGCCGACCCATGAGCATGGTATGGTTTTCCACCTGTTTATGTCCTCTGCTATTTCCTTCCTTAGTGTTTCATAGTTCTCCCTGTAGAGGTCTTTTAACTCCTTAGTTAAATGTATTCCGAGGTACTTTATTTTCTTTGTTGCTAGTGTGAAGGGTATTGAGTCTTTGACTTGGTTCCCAGTTTGACTGTTACTGGCGTATATGAATGCCTCTGATTTGTGTGTATTGATTTTGTTTACTGAGACTTTGCTGAATTCATTTATCAATTCCAGGAGTCTCTTGGTTGAATCCTTGGGGTTTTCTAGATATAATATCATATCATCCACAAAGAGTGAGAGTTTGATCTCTTTGGCTCCCATTTGAACACCCTTAATTCTGCTCTCTTGCATGATTGCTCTCACAAGGATTCCAGCACTATGTTGAATAGAAGTGGAGATAGTGGGAACCCTTATCTGGTTCCAGTTCTACGTGGGAATGCTTTCAATTTTTCCCCATTCAGTATGATGTTGGCTGTGGGTTTGTCATATATGGCTTGTATCATTTTTAGATAGGCCCCAGCTATCATAAAAGGATGTTGAATTTTGTCAAATGCTTTTTCTGCATCTATTGAGAGGATCATGTGGTCTCTGTTTTTGCTTGTATTTATGTGGTAAATTACATTTATAGATTTGTGTATGTTGAACCATCCCTGCATCTCTGGGATGAAGCCCCCTTGGTCGTGGTGGATTATTTTCTTGATAAGCACCTGGATTCGGTTTGCTAGGATTTTGCTGAGAATTTTTGCATCTATATTCATAAGGGATATTGGTCTGTAGTTTTCTTTCTTTCTTTTCGTTTTTTTTTTTTTTTGTTGTTGTTGTTGTTGTGTCCATTCTTAGTTTTGGTAACAGGGCTATGTTGGATTCATGAAATGTGTTGGGGAGGATTCCATACTTCTTGATGTTGTGGAATAACTTTTGCAGGAAAGGCACCAGTTCTTCTTTGTAGGTGTAGTAAAATTTGGGTGTGAAACCATCTGGTCTGGGACTTTTCATTTTAGAAAGGGTTTTTAGTGCTGTTTCAATTTCAGTTCTTGATATTGGCCTGTTCAGGAATTTTATTTCTTCCTGTTTGAGCCTAGGGAGGCTGTGTGTTTCTAAAAATTTGTCCATTTCCTCCACATTTTCCAGTTTGTGTGCATAAAGGTTTTTGTAGAATTCATAGATCATATCTTGTATCTCTGTGGTATCAGTTGTAATTTCTCCTTTCATGTTCCTGATGGAGCTTATTAGAGATTTTTTTCTGCTTTTAGTTAGTTTAGCCAAAGGTGTGTCAATTTTGTTTATCTTTTCAAAGAACCAAGTTTTCATTTTATTAATCTTCCATATAGTTTTCCTGTTGTCCATGTCATTTAGTTCTGATTTGATCTTATTAATTTCACTTCTTCTGCTGGGTTGGGGTCGGTCTGTTCTCCTTTCTGCAGTTGTTTGAGTCAATTCATTAGGTTGTCTATTTGTGATCTTTCTTTCTTTTGGATATAGGCATTCATGAAATGCAATCCCTATTAAATTACCAACATCATTTTTCACAGATATAGAAAAAACAATTTTAGGCTTTGTATGGAACCATAAGAGACTCCATTTCACAAAAGCAATTTTAGGCAATAAGAAAAAAATGAGAGGTATTAATTTACCAGACTTCAAACTATACTACAAGGCTGTGGTTATTAAAACCCCATGGTATTGGAACCAGTGAAGGGACACAGACCAGTGGAAAAGAACATAAAATCCAGACATAAAACCATCCTCATATAGCCATCTAATCTTTGACAAAGCAGACAAAAGCATACTCTGGGGAAAATAATCCTTATTCAATAAATGGTGCTGGGAAAACTGTATAGCCACATGTAGAAGACTGAAACAGGACCCACACCTTTCACCTCTCACAAAAATCAAATCACAGTGGATAACAGACTTAAACCTAGGATGTGAAACTATTAGAATTCTAGAAGAAAATGTGGGAAAAACTCTTATAGACGTTGGCCTAGGCAAAGAATTTATGAAGACCCCAAAGGCAATCACAACACCACAAAAATAAATAAATGGGACCTGATTAAATTAATATCTTCTGCACAACCAAAGAAACTGTTAGGAGAGCAAACAGACAACCTATAGAATAGGAGAAAATTTTTGCATGCTACACATCCGATAAAGGGCTCATAACTAGAATCTATTTAGAACTCAGGAAAATCAGCAAGGAAAAATCAAAAAACCCTATCAAAAAGTGGGCAAAGTACATTAACATAAGCTTTTCAAAAGAAGACAGAAGAATGGCCAACAAACATATGAAAAAAAATGCTCAACATCTCTTATCATCGGTGAAATGCAAATCAAAACCACAATGAGATATCACCTATCTCCAGTGAGAATGACCTTTATCAAAAAGTCCCAAAACAATAATTGTTGGCATGGATGTGGAGAGATAGGTATACTCATACACTGCTTTTGGGACTGCAAACTATTGCAACCTATATAGAAAGTAATATGGAGATACTTCAAAGGGCTAAAAGTGGAACTACCATTTGAACCAGCAATCCCATTACTGGGCATCTACCCAAAGGAAAAAAAAAGGCTTTCTTTAAAAAATACATCTGCACTAGAATGTTTATAGCATCACAATTTACAATTGCAAAGATGTGGAAACAACCCAAGTGCCCATCAATACGTGAGTGTATTAATAAAATGTGGTACATGTATACCTTGGAGTACGACACAGCTACAAAAACCAATGGACATCTAGCACCTCTTCTATTAACCTGGATAGAGCTGGGGCTCATTCTTTTAAGTGAAGTATCACAAGAATGGAAAAACAAGCACCATATGCACTAACCATTAAACTGGTATTAATCGATCAACTCTTATGTGCACATATAGTAGTAACATTCATTGGTTATTGGGCAGATGGGAGGAGGGAGCAGAGGATGGGTATATTCACACCTAATGTGTGTGGTGTGCGCCATCTGGGGGATGGACATGCTTGAAACTCTGACTTGGGCAGCACAGAGTTAATACATGTAATCTTAACATATTTACCCCTGTAATATGTTGAAATTAAAAAATAATAGATTAAGATCCCATCCTCCTCAATACTGTGAAGTATTTGTATTCTCCAAGCCTGAAATCTCTTGACAAACATGACACTTGCAGAAATTTGTTCATCTATCTTTGTAAATAATCTAATTCTGTGGTGAAGTACATTTGACAGAACTAAAGCTCAAGCACCCTGTTATAATAATAACCTTCAGTGGGAAGGATTAAATAGAAACAACTGTAGAGACCATAATAACTCCAGAGAAAAATACCTTACTGAACTACAACTACCAAAAGGAGTATATCAAAGGCAAAAGTTAATTCCCACATATTAGAAGCTGGTCAAGGAAATGCCTCTGGTATTTTATTAGCTCGAAATGACTAAAATAACATATTCCCTTCAACAATTGAGTATTCTTTAGACATTTGCTACAATAATTGCTCAGAATCTGTTGGCATGGATGCGGAGAGACCAGAACACTCATACACTGCTGGTGGGACTATAAAATAGTGCAACCCCTATGAAAGCAATATGGAGATACCTTAAACAGATACAAGTAGACCTACCATTTGATCCAGCAATCCCATTTTTGGGCATCTACCCAAAAGAACAAAAGACATTCTATAACAAAGACACCTGCACCAGAATGTGTATAGCAGCACAATTCACAATTGCAAAGATGTGGAAACAACCCAAATGCCCATCAATACATGAGTGGATTAGTAACATGTGGTATACGTATACCATGGAGTATTACTCAGCTATAAGAAATAACGCTGATATAGGATCTCTTATATTCTCCCGGAAAGGGTTGGGACCCATTCTACTAAGTGAAGTATCCCAAGAATGGAAAAATAAGCACCACATGTACTCACCAGCAAATTATTTTCCCTGATAATCACCTAAGTGCACATTTGGGAATAACATCAATTGGGTGTCAGGCAGATGTAGGGGGTGGGGAGAGGGGATGGGTGTATACCTACATAATGAGTGCAATGCGCACTGTCTGGGGAATGGACATGCTTGAAGCTCTGACTCGGGAGGGGGTGAGGGGGCATGGGCAATATACATAACCTAAACCTTTGTACCCCCCTAATAAGCTGAAATAAAAAATATATATAATTGCTCAGAAATTATTCACAACAAGTATCCTACATGAAGTAGCCCACACAGTATGGTATACTTTCTTGCATTTTTTATTCTGCACATATTGTTATATGACCATCAAAGAAAAGTGAATGTAGATAGAACACATCATCTAATCACATGGCTAGGTGCACCCATGCATTATACCCTGGCTTACTAATGACTTTTTAAATATCTGATTAATGTGGCAGCTTAGAAACCAATTGCATCCTTGTAGCTTCAAGTTGCAAAAATCAATTTTGCACTGATTTAACAGATTGCTGTAGCATGGGACAAACAGAGCAATAAATGGTGACGTCAGCAGCCTCTTTGTCATGTAGACCTAAAAGAGTTGGCTATAATCAGTCAGAATCAAAAAGCAGCCACTGCTGCCAATATTAGCTTTGGGTGTTCAGTTTCTTTGGTGCTGAAACAATCTGATAAAAGCAAAAGGAAAAAGCCTTAGGGGCTTGAAACATACAGATAGAAATGAAGGATATATATATTAAATATGTTAGTGAATTGGTGTTTAAAATGAAAATGGGAGAGATTTATAGAAAGAACATGGCTTATATTCTAAATACCATATGAAAATGAATTGGAATTATTAAGGGGAACTCAAAGGGAAATACTAGAGTTGGTGGCTAGAGAGGTTAAGGGATAATGTTCAAAAAAGAAAATTTCTATAATTGTACTTTGGAAGAATTGTTAATTTAAGGGAGGCTCATATGTGTAATTACAGCTGTGAAGGAAAATGGGGGCAGAAGGAAAAAGTTATTTTTATATTAAGTACTTGGAAGAATTCATCAAGTGTTTTTGTAACAAATGGGAAAGAATATAGGAATTACTATCTATTCATTCAATAAGTCCTTTACATTGAGACTACTTGATACACACCATTTCTGACCGTCTTTGAACAAGCTAACAACAAAAGTCCATAGTTATACAGGAATGAGCCACTTAGATTTTAGTTTCATTCCCTTTTCTTCCCAAGAGGCAGCTTTATCACATTGCTCTGAATTTGTAGAGTTTTTCTTCTGAGAATCCTAAGTCATGTCAGATGTAGGATCACATTTCTTCCATCCGTATAAGTTAGCTAGAGGAAAGTGGGGAAAGCGGGAAGGGAGGGAAGACCTGATTATTTCTGTGAACATAGCAAGCTTATATGATTTGTTGCAATTCACCCAGGTAATCATAGAAAGTTGGTAATAAATTACAACCCAGAATTCAACTCTAACTCCCAAAACAGGGACAAAAAATGAGAGTAAATTCTCCTTGTGAGCATATCTTAGGAAAGAGAAGTAGCATTTCATCCATGATACACTTATTTTCTTCATGAAATGTTTTTCCCAGATAAAGTGATATTATGCAGAGTAGCTAACAAGAATAAGTAAATATCTGAGTATGAACTTAGGAAGCACTGCTTCCTTTAATCTTGCTTGATTGTATAAATTGGGAAGAGTTATGTGAGTTCGAAACCCCAAGGCCTGAACCCTAACTCTCAATTCTAGACAGAAAATTAAATCCCAATCTAATTTTATCCATTTAGAAACACTTGAGTGCCTACCATATGCAATACACCATGGAGGAGTAGATAAAGCAGCTGTCCCTAACATTTTTGGCACCAGGGACCAGTTTCATGGAAGACAATTTTTCCATGGACTGGGTGGGGATGGGGAGCAGTGGTTTGGGGATGATTCAAGTGCATTACATTTATTTTACAGTCAAACCTCACTGCTAATGATAATCTTTATTTGCAGCCATTAACCAGCGCTAGCATTACCAGCTCCACCTCAGATCATCAGGCATTAGAGTCTCGTAAGGAGCATGCAACCTAGATCCCTCGCATGTGCAATTTACAGTAGGGTCCCTGATCCTATGAAAATCTAATGCTGCCCACTGATCTGACAGGAGGCAGAGCATATGTGGTGTTGCCAGCGATGGGGAGTGCTTGTAAATACAGATGAAGTTTTGTTTGCTGGCCTGATGCTTACCTCCTGCTGTGTGGCCTGGTTCCTAACAGGCCACTGATGGGTACTGGTCAGCAGCCCAGGGGTTGGGACCCACAGAGATAAAGGACACTGCCCATGCCTGCTTGCCTTTAAATACTCTAATCATAGGGATGAGACATGCAAAAAAAAATGGATAGGTTAAATTGGGTTAAGAGACAGGAGGCAGTTAGGAGATTATTATAGTATTGCAGTAAAGCACATAAAAAAAATCCAAACTAATTAAAACATGAACTAGTGTGGTGGCTGTGGAATCAGAAAAAAAGAGGCAGATATTAAAGATGTTTCAGAAATAGACCTGGCGACTAATTTTATGTGATAGATGGGGGAGGAGGAGGAAAAAATGACTCCCAAGTGTTTAGTTTTCGGTGACTAGGAGAATGGTTATATCATTGATAGAAATAGGTAGGTCAAGAGGAGAAGCACATTCATGGAGGAAACTGAGGCATTTGATTTCAGGCATGATTAATTTGTAAAAAAAATGTTCTCTGATCTTATTTCTATCCTCTTCCAAACCAGTGATCTCTGTACTTTGTGTACTCCACGAGTAAATTTTTGGTACACACAGCCACCACATTTTTAGGTCAATGATATTAATGTATTAATATCTCTCTCTCTCTATATATATACACACACACACACACACACACATATTTACACATATACAAAATGTAGAACATGTAAAGAATGAGTTAAAAATACCTATAAATAGTAGTTATACCATTTTTATTCCCACACCCCAATAGATTGTTTTGCACAGTCTATGCAGGAGATCGCTTATATAATCAATTTAACTATACCTTATCTTTTCAATTTGAACATAGAAAAAATATTGATTTGCCTAACCCACATTAGTGAAAAGAAATTCAGATTATAGAAAAAAAACATACTTTGCATCATTTTAAGGTAAAAAATATTTAGTAAAATGTCCACCATTTATAATGCTCTATCTTTCAAGCTTTGGTATTAATTCAAAAGGCATGGAGATTTCTATAAACTTGATAGGGTTCCCATGTGCATTTTGCACTAATGAAACCTTGCAAAATTACAAGTTAAAACTCCCCCAAAAGGACAGACTTCCAAACTAGAGCAACAGGAAAGCAAATCCCTACGGGACACAGTTTCTCTTGGTTTTTATACTTCGTGAAGAAAGGATTTGAGAGTCTGGGGCATATTCTGTTTTAAACTTCACAACAACTTTATGGTGTACTATGCATTAGAAAAAAATGCAAAAACTAAAAAACCAGGGCTCAAAAGAATTAAATGATTTGCCCAAGGTTACTCAGCTAGTATGTGCTAGAGCTCAGATTTGAGTCCAAGTTTCAACCTTAAGTTACGTTCTTTTTACTAGACTACAGCTGCCTGAAGTCCCTTTGCCTCTTTTTTCTTTTTAAGGCTGCTTCACTCCTCTTGTCAATACACATTCTTTAAATTTCCACCTGTCTCTACCCCAAACTGCAAAGAAGAAGGAAACATGATCATTCTAAAAGGATAGGAAAGTGACAGACTAATATTTCTCTTGTCCATCTTCTTTTCTTTACTAGAAGGCTAAGGTTATATTCTCTAAATTTTCCAGCTTTTATTTCTGTCTATCATACTGACTTCTGGGTCAATTTTGTGTTAAAAATGACTGCTTCTTAAACTTGAGTTCTGTCAACCGGAATTTATGTTCCACTTCTGGGGGTGGTCAGAACAGTACAAGTGCTCTGAAGTCTAAGGACATGAGATTTCTCCTTGTTAAATCCAGATAACTTGAACCAGCAAGGCAGAGACCCATTTCCTCTTCAACAGGCTAGCATGGCTTCATGGAGAATAAGTTGGGCCAAACTAACCACATCTCCTTTTTCAGTAGTATGAATAGCCTGAAAGATCAAATGAATGTCTTATAGCTAGTATATTTGAATTGAACAAAATATAATTTCCTTGTTGTTAAGACAGATAAATGTGGCTTGAGGGAATAGGAGGATTTGTAGTTAGGTGACTAAGCATTCTCACCAAATGTATTAATTCTGTTGACAACAGTGGAAAAGTATAAGGCTCTCCTATTTTATTCACATTGTTTTCAGAGTCTCAAATAAAAGTAGAAAAGGAATCCTTTCTAAATTGGCAGATAACAAAAGTGCAAGGGAGATCAAGTTGCTCTGATACCAATCGGAAAGGATGGGTAAAATCTAGCCACATGAAATATTAGAAGTAATTAATGTAAAATATCTGAATTTAGTTTAGAAAATTAACTATACAAGGAGACCTGCCTTAAAAATCATATGCACAAAGAGGTCACTGAAACTTTTCTTGTTGATTATGAGCACAACAAACTGGTAGTGAAAGGTGGCTACTGAAAAACAAAATCACAAAGCAGAAAACACCACCACCTAAAGGCAAAGCCAAAGCAATTTAAAACAAGGCAAGGCTAGTTACAGTGGCTCATGCTTGTAATCTCAGAGCTTTGGGAGGCCAAGGTGGGAGGATCACTTAAGACTAAGAGTTCTAGACCAGCCTAGGCATACAGTGAACCGCCCCCCCCTTCCTTCTTGTCTCCGCAAAAAAATTTAAAAATTATCCAGGTATGGTTGTGCATGCCTGTAGTCCCAGATACTCAGGAGGCTGATGCAGGAGGATCACTTCAGCCCAAGATTTTCAGGTTGCAGTGAGCTTTGATCTCTGAACTGCACTCTAGCCTGGACGAGAGCGTGAGACCCTGTCTCAAAAAAAAAAAAAAAACAAACAAACAAACAAAAAAGACTAATGTCATATAAAACACTACAGTGTCCAGATCAAACTGTTACACAGAACGGACCATACTATATTCTGTGTGTAAGTATCTGGAGGGCACACATTTGAAGGACATTGACAAACTGGAATGTAAAGGAAGACAGAAAACCATCCCTGAGGAAGAGACTGTAAGGCTGGGGAGGTGATTGTGCATCAGATCCAGTAGCAACTTCCAAAAGTTTTAAGGTCTGTGAAATAAAGGTTGAATTTATTCTCATTTTGATAAGGCAAATATCTAAATCATCAATTCATAGCACTATTAGTGTTTTCATAACTAAAATATGAAACCCATAAGGGGTAGAGTAATATAAATCAGTTTTCTCCCATAGTATAAGTCACTACCTGACTATACATGATGTACTCTTGGAACTTTCACTTTTTCTTTCAGGTACTATGATTTTATGCTTTCATTTAGTTTTAAACAATAGTGACATACCTTGGGAGCTGGAGAAATTCCAAGTTAATTGCCTTCTATAGTCAGGGAGTTGCTTGAGTCTGGAGAGAAGCTGTGCTATTTCGGCAGTTGTGGATAGACTGAAGGGCCATATCACAACTATGAAGTGGGAAGAAGATTGAATAGACACTCTGCCCAGGTACATCTGTGCTCAGTAAATTTCCTAAAGGCAGGGTCATCTCTAAGAGTTTGAGGACATGAAAGAAATCACATTGCGTTCTCCCCTCTCAACAACTGAGTTATAGAGAATAAAAATGAAAGCCTGAGACTAACAGAGTAGTCACTTAAATGTCAGCCTGATAGTATAGTTATGAAAGAGAGGAAAGATAAGGCCACCCCTGGCTGCTTTGCCTTGGAGTATGAGGTAGGAGTGACTGCAGAGGGAGAATGGGATGTTCATGTGTTTGCATATGTATGCTTCAGGTATTTTAGTATCAGTTGATGAATTCCCTTCCTCACATCCTATCCACCCACAGAGGTACCTCAAAGTTCTAGTCCAAGGGAGATCAGGCCTACTTGTAATATTCTAGGAAACAGTTCTGCCCACTGCCCTGGGGAGAGGAAATGCCTATTTTCCAGCTCACCTTAACAACCAGAGTGGAGCTTGAAGAGAATGTTTTAAAGATTTATCTTCTAAATCTTAGTCTCTCAGTTTCTGAGTGCCATTCCTAGTGTCCTCTAGAAACTTCAACCATGCTTCAAATGGCTGGCAGTGATCAGAAACCAGCCTAGTGGCCCTGGCAAGGGGTGTGAGACTCTCTTGTTTACTGCCAAAACTCTACAGGAAGAAAAATTAGTGAGTTTAGAAAAATTGTCAGCTTGAACATCATAAATGGACATTTTCTTAAGAAACCAATAACTGTTAGGAAAGAAGGGAGAGATTGGCTGCTAATGAAAGCAAAATGGAATTCTGGAAAGCTCTTCAAGTATACTGAGACAAAGTAGCCTAAGTATCCAGGAATACCAGTGAAAAATTAGTCCTTCACTCTGGGGCTTCCATGTCTGTTCTAAGAATACTCATGTACTCATGAAAAACTACTCACCACAGAAAAGTTGGGCCCTTATTCATCCAGAGGCAGCCAGGCTGCTGCAGTGGGAGGGCATAGAACTGGGAAGTAGAGGCTCTAGTTTTTTAGTTCCACCTCTGCCACTTACTCATTTTGTGGCCTTGAGTGAGTTCCTTTACCTCTAACACCAGGATCTAACCACCTCACAGAGGTGCTAGAAGAACCCAATGAAATCACGGATGTGGAAGCACTTTGCAAAGCATAAAGCACTATTTAATTGTGAGGGATTTTTATCCAAATAAGTTTCGTGCCAACCCAATCTGATATCACCCTCAAGGCCTCCTCAGCTTTGGCACAAGATTCCTAACTCTCTGGTTGCTCCCTCCAAGCCCTATCTGGCTTGGGAACAGGAGATTTCACCCTCCCTTCTCTTGCCAGCTTCCTCCTTAGTGGGGCCAGTTGAATATAGTTATTCATTATCAGTTCTAGTCTCTCCTATAGATGCCCAGTCTTCCTCAAGAAAAAACTTTGCCTTTCTATGAACACCAACAACTTTTCAGGCACAACCTACCCATGTGGTAGTTTTAGGCAGTGGAGAAAGAAAACTGGAGCAATCTGCAGTTCCAGGGGAAAAATCTGTGATTTGAGTGCAACTTGTGTGTATTCTGAGCACTTCATTTTCATACACACACACACACACACACACACACACACCCTTTAATGAAAGACTCAGGCCAGTCTATATACCACAACAATCAGAAATCTTACCTGATTGCTCTTCTTTGCTCCTGAGCCTGTGCTGTTCACTCTGTCTTCACTCTATCACCTGTGAAGATTCTAATTCAGTGCGGCCAATTTGTACCCTTCTGGGAGTGGCAGGACTATAGGAATCTCTGTCCTCACAAATCATAAGTCAGAACTCCCAAATCTTTGGCCAAGTCTGATTTAACCCTGTTTGTGTAGACATTACATTAGTGTTGTCAGCTTCCTAACTGGGGGCAAGTCTTGGACTCAAAACCAAGAAGCTGCTTTCATGCCTGCTGCCTAGACTCTGGACCTGCTTTCCCCAATTCCCACAAAAAACTCCGTGTGCCAATGAGGCAGAAAGAATACTCTGAAAGTATTCATAGGCAATGTAAGGAGAATGGGGGCGAAGAAATCAAGTCCTACAGAATGAGGGGCTTAAGTATATAATGGATACAAAGGGAAGAACTAAGGTCAGGACCCTGGGAGTCATATTAAAACAGAGGGAACAGGATATGGACAGAGTTAAAATAGGCAGTGGGTTACATGCTTACAGATCCAGGCTTGGCACAAGAGCACATACCAAAGCAGGGTCCTAATATGCAAGGAGAATTTGGTAACTTGACATCCTAACTGGCATGGACAAAAATAAAGTCTAAAGATAAGACATGGGAAAACTGAGGGTACAAACTGAGTCTAAGAATAGTGTCTTAACCTGTAACACACTCAAATATGTCCCCAGAGTAGAGAAGCCATAGAATGTCTGAAATTCTTAGACCAGGAATTCCAATTTTCAGCACATTACCTTGAAGGAACAAACAAGAACCCTAGACAAGTGAGTAAGGCTATCCAGGGCTCAGAACTGAAGTTCAAGCAGGATACAGGGTTCTGGGGGTACTTTATTTGGTCTAAGTAAATCTTGGTGCAAATTCCCTATCAGAATAAAATATAGAATTTGCCTTTATGGTTTGAAGATTTGGGCATCTCAATTCATATTCAGTCCTGGAGATTTGGCTGGTAGGCAGTATACTTCTTTCTCCCTCCATTTATGTTCTCCACTGCTTCTTGCTAATTTACGTTAGCTCTTATTCCAAGTTCAATCTTGTTTGTCCCAGAATATAATTCAGGACTTGGATTTGTATGGCAGGAAAGAGGTCTGCTTTGGTGAGTCTAGTCCACACCATATGTAAATGGCCACAGGGGACAAACACTGCAGGAGGAAATGGTATTAACTCTTGGCAGGAGTTGTCATGGCAAAACTAGTCCCTACCAGAGGTGTCTAGGGACTACATCTGATATAGAGCATGCTTCTCATTCATAAAAACAAATATTTAATATAAGCATCCCTATTCTCTATGGAAGTGGGAATGGATTAAAGACATATGGCAGAGTAGGGCCCAGACAGTAGCAAGATACTATGCCAAGGGCTAAAGGTGTGAAATGGTGACCAGATGTTGGAATAGATTGTGTAGAGAAAATCACAGGAAAAGAAATACATCTGTTCTTAAGTGGCTCCATTTAAAATAATACCCACATGACGTTTTCCTTGTAGTAACTGGCATAGTGACTACCTAGCACAGAGCCTGACACATAGTAGCCACTCAATAAATGGTTGTTGATTGAATGAATCATAAATTACACACTGAAACAGCCAGGCAAAACTTTCCAAGCTCTCTAATCACAGCTTTTAAAAGGATGTAAAGTTGTAGTAAAATTCCTCATATATTGAATGAACTATTTTGACAAGTAATTTTACATAGCTAAGGTTTAATTTTTTCCTCTCATAATTTCAAGGCCTACAACTATTTCCTTAGGTATAATGAGGGAAACTATCTAAGACCTACTGAGATTAGAAGAAAATTGAGGAAAGAGGAAGGCAACCAAACAAAGGTAAGAAGGAATCCAAGCATCTTAGACTGGGAGGGAACTATTCCTCACTTTGTTAATGTGACTATGAAAGTTTGTTCTTGCAAAAAGCAATAGCTAAGGAATTAAGGGGATATATCCATAGATTTCTACAGTGAAAAATTATTTCTCTAAGCTCCCTTAATTCTGTTCAATTTAAGCTCCATTCCAAGTCTACAGTATTCTAATTCTTTACTATGTCTTGCCACATGAAGTAAAAGAAGACTGCTAGGCAAATGTGCAGGCCTAAATTGAGGCATAGGTAGGTTCTCCAGGCAAGCAGAGTCCAGAGACATAGAAGTCTGAAAGTTGTCAAGAGGATCACAGGTGTTCAGGTCTAATTATTTTTAATATGAGGGAAGCAGCTATTTGTTTCTGCTTGATTTTAAACTAATGCTGGGTGTGTTTGTACGGGTATGGATTACAGCTAGAAGAAATTAAGAAGCCTATAGGTGAATTTTGCTACTATCAAAGAGCTAGGAAGAAATATGATAGAATCACTTCTATCTCTTTTCATCTGGACTCTTCTCTGAGAGTAAAAGAGTAGTCACTTGGAAGTCTTCTTCTGTATCTTAGTGCCAACCCTTGGGGCCTATCTCCTTGCTGAGCCGACTCTTTTTATTTCCCCAAGTTTTCTGCCTTTTCCATGCTTCAGCTCCTCCTCCACTGGCTGTTTTACTGTTTCTCCTCTCTCCGCTCCCCCTCCCATTTCTTGCCCTTTCCTTGGCTCCCTGGAACGTGTTGGCCTCACAGAGCTCTGAACTATCACTCTCTCTCTCTCAAGTCATTTTAAACATGGATCTTTCAGGATGCCCTTGGCCCATAGTTCATTTGTAATCCCATAAATACCAAGTTGACAGGAAAGACTGAACAGCAAGAAAATCAAATCCAAATGTTGAGAAAATTTTTCCAGGTTTTCTTTTGTATTTTTCTAGTTTCTTAGTGGTGTTTTCCTTTATTCTAATTGTGGATTACAGAGATTTGAAGGCCATTTATTTATTTTTAAAATTTTTATTTCAGCATATTACAGGGGTACAAATGTTTAGGTTACCTATATTGCCTTTGCCCCACCCGAGTCAGAGCTTCAAGCATCTCCATCACCCATAAGATGCACACAACACCCATTAGGTGTATATATACCCATCCCTTCCTCCCCCCTCCCATCTGCCCGACACCTGGTGAATGTTATTACTATATGTGCACTTAAGTGTTGATCAGTTAATACCAATTTGATACTGAGTCCATGTGGTGCTTATTTTTCCATTCTTGTGATACTTCACTTAGTAGAAAGGGCTCCAGTTCTATCCAGGATAATACAAGAGGTGCTAGATCACACCATTGTTTTTTGTGGCTGAGTAGAACTCCATGATATACATATACCACATTTTATTAATCCACTCATGCATCATATTGACTATATGGTCAGAATGTCTATTCTCAGAATGTTGAAAATAACAATATCAAACATCAAATACTATAATTCAGTTCTATTGAGGAGGACTTGGAGATTTCTTGAAAAAACTCTTCATGGAGAAGATGTCTAGTATAGAGGAAAGATCACTGAACTAGGAGTTGAGACACGCATTCTAATCCCAGATGTGTCATTTAATTCTGGGGTAACTTTCGGCAAGTTACTCTGACAACAACAATAATAGAAAATTTGTTTTATATATTTTACTATGAGCCAAGCAATGTAGGGAGTACTTTATATCCCATTTAATCCTTATAATACTCCTACAAGGTAGAAAATACTATAATCACCACTTTATAGATTAGGTAAGTGAAGCTCAGAGAGGTTGCAAAAATTGTTCAATGTTATACAGGACTATGAAGAGTTTTAGAATTGCAGTTCAAGCAGCTAGTAAGTATCAAGACTAGTATACAACCTCACGTCTCTCTGACTCCTGAGATCACACTTTTACCTGTTATGAAATGCTGCTGCTTTACCATATTCTATTGAGCCTTAGTTTCCACATCAATAAAAATGAGGGGGTTGGGCTGATCTCTAAGGTCTCTTTTAGCTCTAACAGATTAAGAGTCTAATATTAAAGGAATATTGAGTTCTCCAGTGGCAGCTGAAATAGCAAATAAGAGCCAAAAACCAGGCATCAATTCTTTCCTTCACATCACATGGAAAGGGATTTATCATGCCATTGCCTGTCTTAGTGATGTTGGGAAGAAGCAGGAATGTGAAGCATCAATAAGATTTTGAATTATTAGGTCAAAGACAGAGAACCTAACATTTCCATCAGGAAACTAAAGATCTGGCAGAAAAATACAGCTTCTCAGTTCAAGAATGTAGTAAGTTTGCCAGGGAAAAATGGAGATTCTCTTCCAAGAGTGAGGAAGACAAGCTGGTATGCAAATTGGTAACCATAACAATGTAGCAAAAAGCCTCTGAATCTACTGAGGAGAATTCATTGAAGCTTGGCTTTCAAGGAAGGAAAGCTTTGGTATACTAACTTCAGTGTTATAAATAACGAATTACTACTAGGGAGTAATAGTCCAGAAGATAAATTCATGCCTTTTGTTGACATACTAAAAAAAGGCATGGAGCACTGATGAGGCCAAGAGTTATTATTCCAGGAGTTATCCTCTCTCCACATTCTCTTCCTTTAAGCTCTTCCCCACTAACATGGGTTCAACTATCACATCTATGTGGATAACTCCCAAATCTATGTCTGCAGTCCTATCCTATCACACTAACTCCAAATCTGTGTCTCAGCTGCCTCTGAGACATTTCCACACTGAGATTTCAACGCTAATTCAAATCCATCAAATGCCAAACCAGATTCATTACCTTCTGTTCCAAGCCAGTTACCCATAAAATAAGAAAAATGCTTTTATGTCTATAAGGACAGGTACAAACTTAACGCATTATTATTTTTCCTAGTAAATGTCAATGACAGCATTGCACTTCCAGGTACGTACCTAGTCCTGGGACTTTGGAGTATTTCTCTAAATCCAGGTACTCACTAAATCTACTAGATTCTTGGTTTGTGAGATCTCCTTTCTATTCTCAACATCATCACCTCCAGACTGATGAATCCTAAATCTTTATCTCTCATCTTACTTAAATAAATTTAAATATATATAACAAACATATGAAAAAATGCTCAATATCTCTAATCATCAGGGAATGCAAATCAAAACCACAATGAGATATCACTTAACCCCAGTGAGAATGGCTTTTATCAAAAAGTCTTGAAACAATACATGTTGGCGTGAATGTGGAGAGACAGGAAAACTCATACACTGCTGTGGGACTGAACACTAGTGCAACCCCTGTGGAAAGCAATATGAAGATACCTTTAACAGATTCAAGTAGACCTACCATTCGATCCAGCAATCCCATTATTGGGCATCTACCCAACAAAAGTCATTCTATAAAAAAGACACCTGCACCCGAATGTTTATAGCAGCACAATTCACAATTGCAAAGATGTGGAAACAACCCAAATGCCCATCAATACATGAGTGGATTAGTAACATGTGGTATATGTATACCATGGAGTATTACTCAGCTATAAGAAATAATGGTGATATAGAATCTCTTTTGTTCTCCTGGATAGAGTTGGAACCTATTTTACTAAGGGAAGTATCCCAAGAATGGAAAAAATAAGCACCACATGTACTCACCAGCAAATTGGTTTCCCTGATCATCACCTAAGTGCACATTTGGGAATAACACCAATTGAGTGTCGGACAGATGTGGGGGGCTGGGGGAAGGGGATGAGTGTATACCTACATAATGAGTGTGATGCACACTGTCTGGGGAATGGACATGCTTGAAGCTCTGAATCAGGGGGATGGGGGGCATGGGCAATATGCATAACCTAAACTTTTGTACCCCCATAATAAACTGAAATAAAAAAAGTCTCATAACTAAAACCTATATAGAATTCAGGAAAATCAGCAAGAAAAAAGAAAACAACCCCATTAAAAAGCAGGTAAAGGACATGAACAGAAACTTTTCAAAAGAAGACAGACTAATGGTGAACAAACATGAAAAAATGTTCAACATCTCTAACCATCAGGGAAATGCGCATAAAAACCACAGTGAGATATCACTTATCTCCAGTGAGAATGGTCTTTATCAGAAAGTCCCAAAACAATAAATATTGGCGTGGATGCGGAGAGATGGGAACACTCATACACTGCTGGTGGGACTGCAAACTATTACAACCTCTGTGGAAAGTAATATGGAGAGACCTCAAAGAGCTACAGATGGAATTACCATTTGACCCAGCGATCCCATTACTGGGCATCTACCCAAAGGAACAAAAGACATTCTATATAAAAAGACATCTGCACTTGAATGTTTACAGAAGCACAATTCACAATTGCAAAGATGTGGAAACAACCCAAGTGCCCATCAATCCATGAGTGGTTTGATAAAATGTGGTATATGTATACCATGGAGTCCTACTCAGGCATAAAACAACAATGATGAACTAATACCTCTTGTAATATCCTGTATGGAGCTGGAGCCCATTTTTCAAAGTGAAATATCACAAGAATGGAAAAACAAGCACCGCATGTACTCAACATTAAATTGGCACTAATTGATCAACACATATGGCAGTAACATGCATCAGGTGTCAGTCAGGTGGGGGGAGGATGGGGATGGGTAAATTCACACCTAATGAGTGCAGTGCTCATTTTCTGGGAGATGGGCCCTCTTTTAGCTATGACTTGGGTGGTGCAAAGGCAATATATGTAACCAAACTGTTTGTACTGCCATAATATTTTGAAATTAAAAAAAACATAAATATGAAAATAATATTGTAAGAAAAAAGGAGAAATAGATATAGGGTAAACTCTGGGGCAGAGATGAAAACCAGATTAGAGGAGGGGGTGACATGAGCAAAGGCTCTAGGTATACAGACAAGGCATGGCTTCACAGGGCAAAGTTCCTCCTATTGGGAGCTTCAAGAGCAGTGAACTATGAGACAAGTCCTGATTCTGCCACATTACTACCTATATGACTTTGAGTATTGTCACTTTCTCTCTGTAGATCTCAGTTTTATGACTTCTAGGGATATTGTTGATTCTTTTGTATCCCTGAGTCTGATACCCATAGGCCTACTTTTTATGGCAAGGCTGAAGCTGGGACAAAGCTTTCTAATTGGTGACTACTAGACATCCATTTCCATACACAATCTTTGACAAGAGTATGAGATTGGCAAAGCTTATCTCTGGAACCCTTTCACCTTCCTAATTTGGTGGGCAGGCCCCAGCTTCACCTTGCTGCTTATTTCAATTCCTCCCCCAGTCCTCCAATAGCTAATATAAAATCCTTAAAAGGTTAGCTGATAAAGGTTTAAATGCTGAAGGTGGGGCCTGTTGTCAGAGATTAGGGAAGCATTTATGGAGAGGAGAGGTTAATATTTAAAGTGGGAGTACCTGGGTAAAAGGGAATAACCCAGTTTGCTGGACACAAGGACACACAGTTTAGGTTTCTGGGAGAAACTGCCTAGAAAAGTTAGAATAGGATCAGATTGGGGGGCTTTATCCCCCAGGGTTGAGGTATTTGAAATTAATTTGATTGACAATGGGGAGCCTTTGAAGATTTTTTTTCCAGGAAGTGACAAGAACAAAATGAAGCGCAATTCTCTAAAAAGCCCCAGGTAAAATGCAAATTATTTTCCCCGGGAAGGTAATACATTAATTAGTTTGTTAGCACCTATTAACACCTTAGAGACATTTATTATCAAGGAGCAAAATGCCCTGAGGGACTGGGTCACAGGCAAAAGGCAGAGCCATATGGATTAAGAAGGAAAAGAGAGAAAACAAGCTTCAGAGAACAAGCAGTACTGGATTGTATATTCCAGGGGGCCCTGGAACAGAGAGAACGGCATTGAGACTGGGGTGGAAAGACATAGGGCACCTAGAGTTAGCATGTGAGGATAGGTCCCAGGCTAAAGTATAGTGATCTGCAAATCTGAAGACAACTTCTTGCTGAGAAGCTGTATTCTGCTAGCTGGAATTATATCATGAAAGATTAATTAATTCTTCAAGATCTGGCAAGTTTTTTTTTCCAAAGTGTTTTGGGGGTGCAAACGTTTTGGCTACATGAATTGCTTTTGTGACATTTGAGTCAAAGTTATGTGTGCCCATCACCAAGATGGTGTGCATGGTACCTATTAGGTGTGAATTTACCTGTCCCCTCCTGCCCCTTCCCATCTACTTGGTTTCCGCTGCATTTTACTACCATATGTGCACATGACTGTTGATTGATTAATTCCAGTTTAGTAGTGAGTACATGTGGTGTTTGTTTTTCCATTCTTGGGATATTTCACTTAGAAGAATGGTGTACAGTTCCATCCAAGTTGTTACAAAGGGTATTAGCTCACCAGTTCTTTTTATGGCTCCATAGTACTCCATAGTGTACATATACCAATCCAAATGCCCGTAAATATAGGAGTGGATTAATAAAATGTGATATATGTATACTATGGAGGTTTTCTTAAGGTATCTTGAGACCTCTAAGTAAACTCAAATACCCTATAGAAATAAACATCTAATGTGTTATTGTACTCTAGTCTCATCAGTTCTTGTAGCTTCCCTTTTCACATCTGTAAGACGGGGATAATGCCTGTTTTGTGGAACTCATATGTTTAGGATGAGAGAGATAATGAGAAGGTCAGATGAAATGGTAGGTGTTACACAATTTCATAAATGACAAAATGTTGGACCACTGTAAGTGATTATGAGTACTTTTATATTTTCCTTTCCCCCCTACAGTACCTAGCAGAGAGCTGGGCATTTTGTCATATGTATTTATGAAGACTGATTAAATTGAAATAAATTGCTTTAACTTAATATATTTTCATAGGTATTATATGTAGCTAAAAATCTCTAACAACAACAGTAAGGACAAAAAAGCCTTTCTTAAGGAAAGGTAGTCTGTGATCAATCTAATAAGATTCCAGAAGGTGTATGGAAGCTTGAGAGAAAGCAATTATTTACCTTTACTCTTGAAGTAGCCTCTGGAATATTTATGGCTAGGCTGATGAATATCTAAATTTTGCTTCAGACTATCACCACTTTCTAATTAAATACAAGTTTAGAGTACTGCTGTGTTCTATTTCACTTTAAAGATGTGATCCAGTACAATTAACTTATTGAAACAATTTGTTCTGTTTAATTTTTAATATAAGAAAATGGCTAAGTATTTTGCTCAAAATGCTTTATATCAATAGTTATCATTGGTTTCACTTTATCTAGATATATTTTTACTGAAGGTTTTTGATCATTCCAAGACTTTGTTTAAATTTGAAGGCAGAAGTCTAAGAGTCTTTAAATGTAAAAATATAGCCTACTGATTTTCAAGTCATAGTCAATTTTATAGGGCCTAGATCCTGGTATTTCAAAGCACTCTGAGGGCCACTGGTGTTGCAGTGGTTTTGTAATGGTTCTAGCTCTTCATATTCTTCCTCCTTCTTTACTTCTTTAACTACATACCAAACTGGCTGGGCACTCCCAACAGCAACAAATTCTTCAATATTGACATAGATCAGTGAAAGGACAAAAGTGTAAAGGAAAAAAAAAAAGATCATCTTATGGAAAGCTCAATTTTCAGAAGAGCAAAGGATAAAATTTGAGTTAGCCAAACTAAATTGTAGTCCTGGCCCAGATACTTACTACTTTAGTCAAGTTGCTTTTTCCTAAAGGGCCATGATTTCTCTATATGAATGAATTCCTGGAGTAGAAGATATCTAAGCTGTCTCCCACTTCCATCAATTGAATTTCAATGCCTGAGAATATAAAATACAATTCTGTCCACTGGCCTAGGAGAGCGACACAAAAGGACATGCAAATGTGCAGGTGCTCTGCCTTATTATTTCATTATATGAGTTTCTTAAAGAGATTTCATGTAAGAAAGGCCACTTGCCTAAGTAATCTCCTGACTGTTGGGTTAGCAATTCTAGATATTGGCACTAGGCCTTTCAGAGTACTTGATATTTAAGTACTCACCACAACATCTCACAAGGTATAATCTCAGGATAAACCTCATTAGGATCACCTGGAATGCCTGTTATAATGCATATTCCAGGGTTCCTTTCTAGACCTGATGAATAAGAGCCTCTTGAGTAGGTGGGGATTGGAAAACTGTATATTAACAAGCTCCTCAGCTATTCTAATTCCCACTAAAATTTAAGGACTGTGGATTATATGGTTAGAGTCAATCAAGCCTATTTCAGATACAGGAGAAGCAGGATAATTGTGCCTTGAACATAGTGCTTTTAGGGGCAGAGATGAGTGTGGGGGAGGAGGTAAGCAGGGCACTCAATATAAGAAAAACAAATCCAATTCTGGTAGTCTCATGGCAGAATATTTGGGGTTTTCTAGACAGAAGATCATATTATCAGCAAAGAGCAGTAGTTTGACCTCTTCTGTCCTCATTTGGATTCCTTAATTTCCTTGTCTTGTCTGATTGCTCTGGCTAGGACTTCCAGCACAATGTTGAATAGAAGTGGTGATAGAGGACAACCTTGTCTGGTTCCAGTGTTAAGCAGGAATGCTTTCAGTTTTTCCCAGTTCAGTATTATGTTGGCTATGGGTTTGTCATATATGGCATTTATCATTTTGAGGGAAGTCCTGTCTATGCCTATTTTGATAGGTGTTCTTATCATTAAAGGATGCTGAATTTTTTTGAATGCTTTTTATACATCTATTAAGAGGATCATATGGTCTTTGTTTTTACTTCTATTTATGTGATGAATTACATTTATGGATTTTCACATGTTGAGGAATCCCTGCATCTCCAGGATGAAGCCCACTTGGTCATGATGGATTATTTTTTTGATAAGCAACTGAATTCAGTCTGCTAGGATTTTGTTGAGAATTTTTGCATCTATATTCATAAGGTATATTGGTCTGCAGTTTTCTTTTTTTGCTGTGTCCTTGCCTTGTTTTGGTATCAGGGTGATGGTGACCTCATAAATCATGTTAAGGAGGATTTTTTTCCTTCTTGATGCTGTAGAATAATTTCTGCAGGATAGACACCAGTTCTTCTTTGTAGGTCTGGTAAAATTCAGGTGTGAAACTATCTGGTCCAGGACTTCTTTTTTTAGGAAGGTCTTTTATTGCTGCTTCAATTTTGGTACTTGATATTGGTCTGTTCAGGAATTCTATTTCTTCCTGATTGAGCCTGGGGAGGCTGTGTGATTCTAAGAATTTGTTCATTTCCTCCACATTTTCAAATTTATGTTCATAGAGATTTTTATAGTACTCATAGATGATATTTTGTATTTATGTGGTATCAGTTGTAATTTTTCCTTTTTCATTCCTGATTGAGGTTATTAGAGTTCTTTCTTTTTGGCTTGTCATTAATATACCAAGAGGCATGTCGATTTTGTTTATTTTTGAAAGAACTAACTTTTTGTTTTATTTATCTTCTGTATAGTTTTTTTTATTACAAATTTCATTTAGTTATGCTCTGATCTTTGTTATTTCTATTTTTTGCTGGGTTTGGGGCTGGTGTGTTCATCCTTGTCCAGTTCTTTGAGATGATTTATTAGATTGTTGATTTATGATCTTTCTGTATTTTGGATGTAGGCATTTATGGATATAAATTTTCCTCTCAGGACAGCTTTAGCTCTGTACCAAAAATTTTAATAACTAAATTCAGCAAAGTCTCAGGTTACAAAATAAATGTACAGAAATCAGTAGCATTCCTATACTCCAACAACAGTCAAACCAAGAACCAAATCAAAGACTCAATACCCTTCACAATAGCAACAAAGAAAACGAAATACCTAGGAACATACTCAACTGAGGAGATAAAAGACCTCTAGAGGGAGAATTATGAAACACTGAGGAAGGAAATAACAGAGGATCTAAACAGGTGAAAGCAATACCATGATAATGGATTGGCAGAATCAACATTGGTAAAATTTCTATACTACTACCCAAAGTGATTTACAGATCCTATGCAATCCCTATTAAAATACAGACATCATTTTTCACAGATCTAGAAAAAATAATTTTATGCTTCTTATAGAAGCAGAGAAGACCCCATATAGCAAAAGCAATCTTAGGCAAAAATAATAAATTGGGAAGGATCAATTTACCAGACTTCAGGCTATACTACAAGGCTATAGTAACTAAAAAAGCATGGTACTGGCACAAAAACAGAGACATAGAACAATGGAACAGAATTGAGAACCCAGATATAAAACCATCCTCATATAGCCATCTAATCTTTCACAAAGGAGACAAAAATATACACTAGGAAAAAGAATCCTTATTCAATAACTGGTGTTGGGAACATTGGGTAGCCACATATAGAAGACTGAAACAGGATCCACACCTCTCACTTCTCACAAAAATCAACTTGCATAAGATAACAGACTTAAACCTAAGGCACGAAACTATAAGAATTCTGGAAGAAAATGTTGGAAAAACTCTTTTTTTTTTTTTTTTTTTTTTTTTTTTCTTTTTTTATTTATTTATTTATTTATTTATTTTTTTATTTAATTTTACAGAATCAAAGAGTCTAACAGTATATCTTGTTAGATACAGTATATCCTCATAATGTATACATTATTTCTTGTACAATGATATGAAATAATATGGGAAATATTCATGATAAATTATTAAGTGAACAGTGCAAGTTAAAAACAATAGTTTCATATTTTTTTCCCCACCCCCCCTTTCCCAAGTCAGCACCTTCAAGTGTTACCACTCCCCAAACGGTGCGCAATGCACTCATTGTGTAGGCATACCCCCATCCCCTCCCCCACCCCCCACCTCAGTCTGATGTCCAATTGGTGTCGTTTCCAGATTTGTATTTAGGTGATGATCAAGGAAACCAATTTTCTGGTGAGTACATGTGATGCTTGTTTTTCCATTCTTGGGATACTTCACTTAATATAATGGGTTCCAGCTCTCTCCAGGAGAACCATAGAGATGTTGTATCTTCATCATTCCTTATAGCTGAGTAGTATTCCATGGTATACATATACCACAGTTTACTAATCCAATCATGTATTGATGGGCATTTGGGTTGTTTCCACATCTTTGCTATTGTGAATTGTGCTGCTATAAACATTTGGGTACACGTGCCTTTGTTACAGAATGACCTTTTTTCCTTTGGGTATATGCCCAGTAATGGGATTGCTGGGTCAAATGGCAGGTCTACTTGAATCTGTTTAAGATACCTCCATAATGCTTTCCACAGAGGTTGCACTAGTTTGCAGTCCCACCAGCAGTGTATTAGTGTTCCTGTCTCTCCACACCCACGCCAACATGTGTTGTTTTGGGTTTTTTTGATAAAGGCCATTCTCACTGGGGTTAAGTGATATCTCATTGTGGTTTTGATTTGCATTTCCCTGATGATTAGAGATGTTGAACACTTTTTCATATGTTTGTTAGCCATTTTTATATCTTCTTTGGAAAAATTTCTATTCATGTCCTTTGCCCACTTTTTGATAGGGTTGCTTGATTTTTTCTTGCTGATTTTCCTGAGTTCTAATGGAAAAACTCTTATAGACATCAATCTAGGGAAAAAATTTATGCAGAAGACTCCAAAGGCATTCGCTGCAACAACAAAAATAAATAAATGGGACCTGATCAAATTAAAAAAGCTTCTGCACAGCCAGGGAAAGTATCATGAGAGCAAACAGTCTACAGAATGGGAGAAAATATTTGCATGCTACACATCCAATAAAGGGCTGATAATTAGAACCTATATAGAATTCAGGAAAATCAGCAAGAAAAAATCAAACACACCATTAAATGTGTCCAAAGGACATGTACAGAAAGTTTTCAAAGAAGACAGACTATTGGCCAACAAACATAGGAAAAAATACTCAACATCTCTAATCATCAGGGAAATGCAAATCAAAGCAACAATGAGATATCACTTTACTCCAGTGAGAATGACTTTTATCAAAAAGTCCCAGAAAAGTAAATGTTGGCATGGATGCAGAGAGATAGGAACAATGATGGGACTGCTGGTGGGACTGCAAACTTGTACAACCTGCATGGAAATTAATATGGAGATACCTCAAATTGCTAAAAGTAGAACTACCATTTGATCCATCTCTCCAAAGGAAAAAAAGACTTTCTCTAAAAATGACATCTTCACTAGAATGTTTATAGCAGCACAATTCACAATTGCAAAGATGTCAAAACCACCTAAGTACCAATCAATACATGAATGGATTAATAAAATGTGGACACCATGGAGTACTACTGAGCAACAAAAAACTATAGTGGTTTAGAACCTATTGTATTATCCTGGATATAGCTAGAACCCATTCTACTAAGTGAAGTATCACAAGAATGGAGTAACAAGCACCACATGTACTCACCATCAAATTGGTAATAATTGATCAACACTTATGTGCACATATATTAGTAACATTCATCAGGTGTCACACAGGTTGCAAGGGGGAGGAGAGCATGGGTAAATTCAAACCTAATAAGTGCAGTGTTCACCATCTGGGGGATGGACACATTTGAAGCTCTGGTTTGGGTGGGGCAAAGGCAATATACATAACCTAAACATTTGTGCCCCCATAATATGTTGAAATTAAAAAACACATTACTCAGAAGGGAAAGGTGACAGGTAATATTTGACATTTAAAAATCCCTCTGATATTCCAGTTGTAGATAGTACATGTATGGTTGTAACATCTTTAAGTTGTCCCAATTTTATTATCAGCACTATTTACTGCCTTTCCCCAGAACTGTGGCTCTAAGTTACAGGAGGTGCTCAAATTTTCCCTTTGGAAAGTAGGATTTCCCTGGAGATTTTAAAAGCCATGCCATCAAGGTCTTCTCTGCACTCTGTGGTACCAATGCTGGCAGGAGAAAGAGTAGAAAGAGAGCCAGAGGAAAAGGAAAATGTGAGAAAGAATATGGAAAATGACAGAAGAGTCAGTGAAAGTATCTAATCAGAGAGAGAGTTTATAGGGGAAAAAAAGAGAAGGCAAAACCACACCATGTGAAATACTGACTAGAGGCTGGGAATTTGAACAAAGTTGGAAAGGAGAAAGAAGAAAACTAGGTAAATGTGTTTTTTTTTTTTTTTTTTTTTTAGTAAAACTCTGATTTGACATGTAAGGAAAATATGGTTTAATTTTGTGTATTACTTGGAGTAGTATCCACTGAAGGTCTTTGATCCTCATACAAATGACTTTCTTCTTGAAGTTCAGAGCTTGTTTCAAGGTTGTCCATGCCTTAGAATGACTTTAAAGAGCTGGTTTTATGAAGACAAACATTCCAATCCTTTTGCACATGATAATATACTAATTTGTCAGACAGACAAATCCTGAGAGGTAGGTTACTATGGTAGCCATAGGCACAATGATAGACTCTATCTTGTGATTTTAGGTCAAGAGGTTCCTGCCTAGGATGATATTGCCAACTAGCCTGTCTAAAATTCCCAGAAAGTCACTCCTTCTTGGCTTTGTATCCAGAAAGTCTCCGTTAAAATGCAAATATCATTACTAGAAGAGGTAACACATTAACCAGTTCATACCATTAACATTCATTAATTTCTAAGATTAGCTCTACAAGCAAGTTTGCTTGGATTAAGGCCCTAGAGGAGTGATATAAATTCCAGGGAGTTTAGATTTAATTTTGGTGGCAGGACTGTTACAAGAACAGGGTAGTATTGGAAAAAACCATGTGAACAGGGTGCTTCGAGGGTTCCACTTAAGGTTGACCTGGGAAAGGGTAGCAAGGGCCAGGAGAAACTTGAGGAGGTATGATGTATATTTCTTAGAGGCCAGTATTAATGGTTTGGACATCTGGGGCTGGGAGAAGTGTTGTAAAAAGGTATAGATACAAGAAGACAATTTGGGGTGGGAAGATAGGGTAGAAGGAGAAAAAGCTCTGAGGATCAATTTCTTCAGTAACTCCTGATATGACTTCTATACAGCTCAATTTCCTCATTTGTTAAGACAAGTTGGATGGACTAGATAATGTCAAAACTCCTGCAGAGTCTAGTATTTGAGAATTTTTGCTTCACAATGTGACCTGGGGCCTTCAATTCCTGGTAAAGTTGAATTACTAATGCACTGGCTATTAACAAGCACTCTGATTGGAAATGTGAGACAAGGGAAAGACTTAGATAATAACTTGCTGGCTGTTCTATCTGCTGATAAAAGTTCAATAAATAATCCATTGATTTTGACTTAGTAAAGGAATTTCATTCTCACAAGATCTAAATGCCTATGTATATGGTTGAATAACTAATTGGAAAGAAAGTATGAAGAGTTTTTGCAGTTTCAACTTTCTTGCAGAGAATAAGATTGATAAGCAATAATATCTCTCCCTGGGCAGGCAGTCAAGAAAAGAAAAAGTTCACAAATCTTCAGTCTGATGGAGTCACCAAGATCCATTAAAAGAAATGCTTTTAAAACAAAAGCATTTCCACAAAAGAAATGCTTTGGCTACTATATGAGAGAGGTATCCTAGGATAGATAATGAAATTTTCAATAAACTTTATGTACATATACATATTTAGAATTTATAATGTACAATAAAACCCTTTCAGCCCCTATAGTTACTTATCTGAAAAGGATGTGTTTTTAATGTCTATTGGTATATAAATAGAATGTTCTTCACTGAGTTCATGAGAAATAATCAATAGCTCAATAACTTTTAATCCTCTTTTTCAATATGGAGAGCAAAGATCTATTACTGTAGTCCCCCTTTCTTCCCGGTTGTGCTTTCTGAGGTTTCAGCTACCCATGGTCAACGTTGGCCCAAAAATATTAAATGGAAAATTCCAGAAATAAACAATTCATAAGTTTTAAATTGCATACCATTCTGACTAGTGTGATGAAATCTCAGGCTGTCCTGCTCCATCCTGCTTCATCTGCCTTGGACGTGAATCATACTTTTGTCTACTGTATCCACACTGCATATATTTATTACTTGCCATTTAGTCAGTTAGTAGCCATTTGGGTTACCAGATAGACTGTCTAATAACCAGTCAGTATCAAAGTGCTTGTGTTAAAGTAACCCTACCCTCACTTTACTTAATGGCTCCAAAGCACAAGAGTACTGTGTCTAATTTATAAATTAAACTTTATCATAGGTATGTATATATCATATAGGAAATAACATAGTACATATAGGGTTCAGTACTACCCATGGTTCCAGGCATCCATTGAGGGTCTTGGAATGTATAATCTGAGGATAAGAGGGGAATATTATGCCTACAAAGATGACCTAATTAGTCCCATAGACAATATTGGAAGATTACCAGAGATCATTCAGCCCAATCTTCTCATTTTAAAGGTGACAGTGTGACTTACCCAGGGTAACACAGTGATTAGAGACAAAGTCTGGATGCTAAGCAGGTCTCCTGACTGCCCACAGGGCCAGGGTGCCATCATGGTAAGAATGTGGACTTTAGAACTGCAGACGTGGGTTTGAACAACAAAACTACCACCTCCTAGTTGTGTGACCTCAAATTAGTTACTAAACATCCCTAAGTATTGGTTTTGTTTTTCTCTCATCTGTAAAATGGGGGTTATAATATTAGGTTGGTGCCAAAGTAATTGTGGTTTTAGCATTGTTACCGTTTGGCATTTGATATTGCAATACATTCTTAAATAAATGTGGTTATGTTATACATAAATTTAATGCACATTTCTCATTTTATGTTTCTTTTTGCTAATGATTTATGACTTGCTATTTATTTTATATTTATTTTAGACTATGGAAATGATGTTAGACAAAAAGTAAACTCGAGTGATTTTCTTATTCAAGTTCAAAATGGGTTGTAAAGCAGTGGAGACAACTCACAACATCAACAACATATTTGGCCCAGGAACTGCAAATGAACGTACAGTGCAGTGGTGGTTCAAGAAGTTTTGCAAAGGAGCCTTGAAGATGAGGAGCACAGTGGCCGGCCTTCAGAAGTGGACAATGACCAATTGAGAGTAATCATCGAAGCTGATCCTCTTACAACTACACAAGAAGTTGCTGAAGAACTCAAGCCCAACCATTCTATGGTTGTTCGGCATTTGAAGCAAATTGGAAAGGGGAAAAAGCTCGATATGTGGGTGTCTCATTAGCTGACCAAAAATTTAAAAAATCATTGTTTTGAAGTGTTGTCCTCCCTTTTTGTATGCAACAACAGTGAACCATTTCTCAATCAGATTGTGATATGTGAGGAAAAGTGGATTTTATACGACAACCAGCTATGACCAGCACAGTGATTGGACTGAGAAGAAGCTCCAAAGCACTTCCCAAAGCCAAACTTGCACCAAGAAAAGGTCTTGGTTACTGTTTGGTGGTCTGTTGCCAGTCTCATCCACTACAGCTTTCTGAATCCCAGCAAAACTATTACATCTGAGAAGTATGCTCAGCAAATTGATGAGATGCACTGAAAACTGCAATGAATACAACAGAAAGGGTCCAATTCTTCTCTGTGACAACTCTTGACTGGACATAGCACAACCAATGCTTCAAAAGTTGAACAAATTGGGCTACAAAGTTTTGCCTCATCTGCCATATTCGCCTGACATCTTGCCAACCAACTACCACTTCTTCAAGTATCTTGCAAATGTTTGCAGGGAAAATGCTTCCACAACCAACAGGATGAAGAAAATGCTTCCCAAGAGTTCGTTGAATCCCAAAGCACGGATTTTTACACTACAGGATAAACAAACTTATTTCTCATTGGCAAAGATGTGTTGATTGTAATTGTTCCCATTTTGATTAATAAAGGTGTGTTTGAGCCTAGTTATAATGATTTAAAATTCAAGGTCTGAAACTGCAATTACTTTTTTACCAACCCAATACCTACCTTGTGGAATTCTTGCCAGGATAATTAAATACATAATCTCTAATCTACATGTCAAGAAACAGCATAACATGGTGGTTAAGGAAAATTTGGGTACCTCTATGGGTTGGGGGTAGGGATTAGTAAAACAAAAGGAGGGAATTAAGAAGGGTGGAGGAATGGAGAGCAAATTCAGCCTTTGGCAAAACTGTGGTTTGTCTAGAGTGCCACTTATACTTTTCTCCCCAACCAATTCTTGCTGCTTTTAATACCACCTCCTTTCTGGCCATGTGGCAAACCAGTTATCTCTAAGGCATAGGTAGCTTAATGTGTTGCCCTTCCTAGGAGTATAACCATGCCTTATTTAGCAAGTCCTCTTCTAAAAGGTTATTTTTTGCAACGAAATGGATTTTGGTACAATCTTAAAATGAATCAGAATATATGAAACTGGAATTCTCTGGAAAATCTAGGTAGGAGTAGCAGTAAAAGTAAGGGGGCATTCTAGTCTCCAGTTTCTCTAATTCTGTTGTAGAGATGGAAGCTGTGTAGGAGAAACATCACTAGCAGGGTGTAGAGCCCAGGGAAAACCACATGTGGGAGCGAGGGAATCTCCCTGTGAGCCTCAGTCACATAAGCCAGTTACTTGGGCAAGAAATCTTATCTGGAGTGAGATTCCCTCTGGGATTCCCATATTCTACGAGATATCCTTTTACTTCCTTTGCATGAAGTTTCTGATTCCTACGTAGGTTGCTAAAATTAATTTTCTTCATTTTTAGAGGTATCAACAAATCCCAATTAAAAGAAGAGACTTTCCTAGCACCTTTCAAATGGTATCGGTCAAGCATCTGCCTATGGAGAGGACTTACACTAAAAGTCAATATGGGTTGTATATGGAAGTGGAAGAGTTGTCAGTATATAATTCTCCACCTGATACTTTTGCCATAGGTCACCCACATATTTAACTCAGGTATCAAAATGAGAGGATTCTCCCTTTTAATTTCACTAAGGAGAGCAGTGGCCATTTTTGAGAAGTGTTTGTGCATTGAGATCGAAGGCAGCTCACATTCAACCATTTCATTTGTTTTCAAACTGCTTACCTTGAAATGGAACTCTGAACATAACAATATGTATCAGTGGTATCCATTTCTCCCCTACCCCTCATTATGAAGTGTGAGTCACTAGTCTCACATTGCTATTTCCCTAGGTAACACGAGCCTGTCAGCTTCTTTCTCATTGCTTTAGTCATTCTAGCAATGAGTGACTTCCCCTGAGATTTGGAAATTTCAGTTCCTGCTATAACTGATATATTTGTTAGATGGATTTGGATAACAGAGTCATTTACTGTCCTGATTGAGGTCAGAGTGACAATAAACCAGGCCAGTGGAGTGGATATATCAACAAATAGACTTTTAGACTATGAAGAAATGTCAATATCTGTTAACATGTTGCCACTCTTCCAAAATGAATTTGAATTTTGCACCTGAACCAAGAATCAAGAACCAAAAATAGCAATGTGCCCTTTCCCTCCACAAGTCTCTCTCTGTTCTGGTATATGATCTGAAAGGAAACAAATCATTGAAAGTCAAAATAAAATTAAGAGAGTTTAATTAGGCTTCTCTTGATTTTAGGAACTGTACAATAAGTAAGAGGAGAAGGAGCATCCTATATGATGTGATTTTAGTGTATCGTAAGGTGGCACTATTTCTTCCAAAACATCTTCCTCTATTAAACTGCTAATGCTCTAATATCTGTAATTCAGTCATTCTATATACACTTTTGTTTACTATGTGCTAGGCACTAGTACTGGAAGACGTATGGAGAAGGGGTATGAGAAAGGGATATACCAAGAGAAGAAAAGTTTCAGAAAGGAGAGATAGACAGGTTTTCTTGGTTTCTCAATTGAGGTGCTAACAGCACTATAATATGTTTGATACATAGCTCCAATTAGCTAGTTCAGTTGGTGATCAGACCTTTTGACCAGCTAGTACTCTTTTTAGTTGTGGGAGAGAATTATCCTGCCAAGGTAATATTTTACATTTAGATTTTATTATTTATGTATTTAATTTTTTGAGATGGAGTCTCATTCTGTTGCTTGGGCTAGAGTGTTGTGGCACCAGCATAGTTCACAGCAACCTCAAACTCCTGGGCTCAAGCAATCCTACTGCCTCAGCCTCCTGAGTAGCTGGGACTACAGGCATGCACCACCATGCCCAGCCAATATTTTCTATATATATTTTTAGTTGTTCCACTAATTTCTTTCTTCTTCTTCTTATTTTTTTTTTAGTAGAGACAGGGTGTTGCTCTTGCTCAGGCTGGTCTCGAACTCCTGAGCTCAAACAATCCGCCTGCCTTGGCCTCCCAGAGTGCTAGGATTACAGGTGTGAGCCACCGTGCCTGGCCTACATTAGGTTTTATTTCTTTACTTTAAGGGTTTTGGAATGATTGTTGAGCAGGCATTGCATTAATTTAAGGTAAATTAAATCACTGAATTTATTGAATTAAATTATTGAATTTACTTCAGTAATTCAATATCCACCCATGCTGTTAGCATGTAACTGATTGATCACTCTTGTTTTGAACATAAGAAAGCAGGGAGATATTTGGGCATAGCTTGTGAAGGTTTTTCACCATATTTCATTTGTTTCTAATTCCTGAGAAGCATTACCATAGGGTATATATTTTTTGTGAACCAACTTTGAATATATTCAAAGATCACGGATTATACATTGTTGGCATCTGCAGTTTCCAACAAGGACCTACATTGGTTTTACCACTATTTTATACCTGATTCCTGAAACCAGTAGGCAAGGATACCAATAATATTCCTGGGCCACGCTGGTAAGTATGACCAGTAGAAGTAGCAGAAATAGCACAGTCTGAGATGACTGACTTTCAAAGATATTTCCTTTCTAAATCTTCTTTATATTTATGTAGTCAACCGAGAAATATAAACAATTCATTTCTTAGTAGAGCTGATACCACAAAATTATATACAAAATATTTTAAAAGGTATAAGCACAATGAAAGCATTTCTCTAGATTATGAAATGTTACCTTGGCTTATGTATAATGTACTATTGCTGTTAAATGTAAGATAAAAATTCTAGTGGTGGTACATTTATGTGATAAATTTTTAGTGATGTAAAAGTTGTCAATTTCCCAAGAGCACTACCCAAGAAAAATACTGTCCGGGCCAGATCAGTAAGCAGTCCTTCAAAATAATTCCCTTTTAATTCATCAGTTTTGGGAATTGGTTATGTCATGTAAGGGGAGAAATCTGTTTATTGAATTTTAAATATAAGATATTCACATAGGAAATTAAGCAAATGGTTCTGATTTTTGCTGAATGGGAAATATTGGATTAGAGAAACTAAGAAATTAACATGGTACAATACTATCAACTAATCTATTGACATTATCCAAATTTAACCAGTTGTTTCAGGAATATACATTTTCTTCTCCAGGATTCTATATTCCATTTAGTTGTCACATCTTCTGTGCCTCCTATGGTCTGTTACAGTTCCCTATTCTTTGCTTCTCTTTCATGACTTGGTCACAATTAGATTAAGATTATGTATTTTTAGCATGAATAGCACAGAGATAACATATCCTTCTCAGTGCAATTTATATATATATATATATATATATATACACACACACACACACACATATCTTATCATTGATCATGTTAACTTTGGTTAACATGGTGTGTTACAGATTTATGTACTGTAAAGCTATAATTTTACTCATGTAATTAACATATATCTTGTAGGGGAGATACTTTGAGAGTATGCAAATATTCTGTTTCTTATATTTTTGCCCACTTAAAATTATAACATCCATGTATGATTTTTGCTTGTGGCAATTATTACTGTGTAGTTGCCTAATGATGATTTTCTATTTCCCTCATTCTTTCTAAATGTATTCATTGAAATTCTTCTATAGGGAAGTGTTGTTTCTTCTCTCCCATCTATTTATTTATTTATTCATTCATTCATTCATCAGTTATTTGTACAAGTATGGACATAGGGATATTTATTTTATTCTATGGGCTATAATCCAGTGCTATCATAAATTTTTTGTTCAAATTGTTCCAGCTTTGGTCATGGAGATTTCCTTCAGGTTGGTGCCCTTGTCCCTTTGACATATCCCCTTTCTAGTTTGAGCACTTCATTACTTTCTGGGAGTATAAGATGCTCCAGATTCATCTTTTATAGTCTCTTCCCTAGCCCCAGAATCAGGCATTTCACCAAGGAAATGCCTGGTTACTTTTTACTGGGGAATGGTAATTAAAAACTAAGATCTGGGAACTAGGTATACTCATTGCTACTGGAATGCCACTGTTTCTAATCTCTTTTTGTGGACTGAGATAGGAAATACAGATGCTCCTCGACTTACAATGGGGCCATGTCCCAATAAACTCATTGCAAGTAAAAAAAATTGTAAGTCGAAAATGCATTTAACACCCCAATAGGCCCATCATAAAGTCATAAAATTATAATTTAAACCATCATAAGTCAGGGACTATCTGTATATGTATGTATACTAACTCATATACACACATATCATAATTATTTCTGTATCTATCCATCTGCCTATATATTAAAATAAGCAAGAGTTGATACTGATGTTTTTGACTTTTATTTCTAATTACAATCCAACACAACAGGGTTCAATTTAGCCTTCCCCCCTTTTCCTATTTGTAACTTTTTTCTCTGGTAGTGAGAAGCCTGGCTTTCATTATCTACAATCCTAGTTGGTATACACATAAAGTAGTTTCAGTCTATTTCTGCACTTCCTATTCTATTGTATAGATAATTTTTAAAAGTCCAATTAATAAGGAAAAGACTTTACCTTAAAATCAGGTTAGCACAGGGAAATAAGATTAGTAATGAGGTCTCCATCTGATCACACGAATTCACATAGACAAATGTCCCATGTGTTGTGGACTCTATTCTCTCCTTTACATGCAATCATTGTGGGGCAATTATTAAGTCCCTTTTCTTAGTTCACAGGAAGACAATTTAGGATAGCTCCTTGCTCTCCCACTTATCTACATGGCAGTCAACCTCCCAGCAAGGTTGATACTAAATAATTATAATAATAACAATAACTACAAGCTAACACATGATTACTTGTGCAAGGCACTAAGCTAAATGGTCTACATGCAGTATCTCATTTATTATTCACAGCAACCCCCCAGTAATGTAGGGTTATAATATTTTCTTTCCATTTTGCATATGAGGAATATGAGGCTAAGAGACTTAAATAACATGCTCACGGTCACACATAAGGAATAGGAGCACAAGTAATTTTGACATCAGTGTTAGCACTCAACATTATTTTACACTTTCTCACTCCAGTAAAGCATACTGATGGGAAAAAGAAGCTAAGAAGCTATAGAGAGGATGCTACCCGGGGTGGGGGGGGAACCTCTCCACAGGCCAATTCTAGTGTTGCCAGTAGCCTAAGCTAGAGTTGTCACAGTATTGTCTTAAGGACCACTAATATCAGAATCACCCAAGATGTTTGTAAAAAATGATGATTCCTGGGCCTCAATACAGACCTCTCACACCAGAATCTTTGCAGCAGGGCTTGTAAATCAGTAGTTTCCACAAATATTCCAAGTGATTCCTCAGTTTCAGAAAGGTAGGTATAAATTATGTGCTCCTTGGTGGCTTGAGTATATGTGGGCATAGTCTGAATACCTATTTTATGCCAGAGTTCCCAATGTGGAACACCATTCCCTTTATTTTCCTAAATATATGACAATATTTGGTACCTCAGGTCTATCAGTCCACATTCCTCAACCAGGAAGAATCTGATTTTAATAAGAAATACCTATTTTCTCTCAGAAAGCTACTGAAAGTCTAATTATTTCTTTCCCAAAGTTCTTTGCAGCCTTCAAATGAAGTAAAATAAAATATTATTGTTTCCTATTATTTTATAAAGGCTGTTAGTTACTGCTAAATGCTAGAAGTCTGTAAAATGACAGAGTTTATACCCTAATTTTTCAGCATTTTCCCTAAAAACTATAACAGATTTGTAATGGCAGTTGTTTCAAAAGAATAGAAAACCTCAGGAATATGAAAATATATGATTTAGGCAGGGTTAAGTTTCAAAAATTGTGAGATGTAATCATTCTTTGTTAAATCCTTGTGTAGCTAGGACCCTAAACACACCAACTACAAATAATTATATTTGTTAGTGCATTTTTAAATATAATTCATCTATAATACTGATTTATGCACCCTTTTCTCCCCCACCACTCTTTTGCCACAGGAAATCTGCTACATCACTGCTTTGCCACAGCAGCTTCCACAAGGCAGTCAGCTTTTACAAAAGCCATCCAGTGGTCCTGCAATCACAAAAGAAACAATATAGCTTTCTCTCAGTATCTCTAAATCTGGTTACAGCTATGGCAATCAAGCCTATAGACTTGCAGCAAGCTAGAAAAGCCATTGGAGCCTCATATCAGGTTGTTCTCAGAGTCCATACTATGGATCCACCCAGAGGCAGATTTGCCATGAAGTTAGTAAAGTTAAACCTTCAGGGCCCCTGACCTGCATGAGTACCTTCAAGGCTCTGAGAGGCAATGTGTTCACATGGTCACGTGCTTGCATAAAATTTTCAAAAGTAAAGTGCTTCTATTATTACTTTTTAATGGCATGGCATGTTTTTTTTTTTTTAAGTTTCAGGCCTACAAAACCTGGATTTAGTTCTGGTTCTACCACATCCCAAGCATTTTGTAGTTCTTAAACAATTAAGATTCTTTAGACTGGGCTTCAAATAGACACACTTTTTACCATATCTTGCTTAGAGTGAATACTGTTACTTACCTAAAGCCTGACTCTCCAGTTGGCAGCTCTGAGATCAGGCCAGAATATCCAAGAAAGAAACTATCTTCTTCCTTTTTTTTTTCATTTAAAGAATGATTTTCTTCACTTTACTGCTTTGAAGACAACTGTGGGTTGTTTTCTGCCCTTTGGAGTCACAGGGAAAGAACTGGCTAGTGCAAACAGCTCTCTATTTCACCATTCTCCCCATTTCTAATCTCCCACAATCCCAACCGGAAGGGTCATGACCCAGACCCAATCTCTGTTTTCTCTTCTGTCCTAGTTATCAGTGTTTAATCAGTATCTGCATTGAGATGAATGCATTTAGTAGCCTTCATGCAAGGCCAAATTTAGCACAGTAACATGCACCAGTATTCCAATCTCATTTTGAAGCAATGCCAATATTATTTACCTTCTAGTTCTGTGAGCAGCGCCTCTAGACAATTTTTAAATGTAAAGAACTTGATTCAGTACTCAATATCTACAATGCAAAAAAAACAGTGCCTGAATATATGCTTCAAAAGAAAATTACTTGTAATAAACTGAAGTTTGGTCTTTTATTCTTTTAAGGCTTCAGAGCTGTCTGCTTCAGTAACCAAAAAAAAAAAAAAAACACTTCTTGAATACTCATTGGGTGCATGATATTGTGCTAAATGTTACTGTGATTTGATGTTGTTTAGGGAAAATAGACCTCCTGTTCTTTGGGTAGAGAACCTCCAATTAGGGGTTGGAGCTTCACATGGCTACTTCTAAGTCAGAAAATATAGAACTGAATAAAACCAGAATTGAAATTTTGTTTTCAAAATTTGGCTCAAACAAAATAAAGAATGGGAGTATTGGATTGTAACCCATTGTGTATATAAAACAAAAATCTGTGAGCCCATATTGATATAAACAAATTATTGAATAAGTAAATAAATAGAACAGAAGAGTAAACTTGTATCTACTAGTAGAGTTTCAGCTAGTAAATGTGGAGAAAATGATGAACATAGAAAATTACTATTTGGCAAACACCACAGTAACAATTGTTTCAGACAATAATCATCAATGTATGCTAAAATTAGTGGACAGAAGTATTATGAAAAATATGATATTTTCATAGTGTCAACGTATCTCCCCATAAGATAGTTATCAAAAGAAAAAAAATAATGACTTTAGCATGGAGAAACCCTTAATCAAATGATCAAAGTTAACATTACCAGTAGTGGGACAAATGGACAGCAGATGTTTCCTGAAATCATGCACTGATAATCACACAATATTACTTTTGTGGTATTTCTACCAAAATACATAATGAGATTGCAAACATAAATTGAGGAATATTCTACAAAATAGCTGCCAATACTCTTTAAAGGTGTCAAGGCCCTGAAAGACAAAGACTAAGACACTGTTCCAGTTTAAAGGACACTAAAGTGACATGGCACTAAATGTAATATATGATCTTGAATTAGATACTGAATCAGAAAAAGCATATTAGTGGGACCATTGGTGAAATTTAATTAAGGTTTGTAGGTTAGATACTACTATGGTATCATTAATTTTCTGATTTTGATAATTGTGACATGGTAATGATAATGATTGGGGAATCTGATGAATGGTATTTAAGAATTCATTGTACAATTTTTGCAATGTTTTTGTAAGTCTGAAATTGTTGTAAAATGCAAAGTAAAAAAAGTAAAACAAATTTAAAAATTGGCTTATATTTCTGAACACAGCAGGTATGCTTGATCCTTTATTAACTTGCTCTTATATTTCAGAGAGGTGGGATGCTCACTAATACTGGCTTTAAGGCACTCAATGCATCACGTATTGAATTAAAATGAGCAAGACCTTTTCTCAGGTTTCAATGTAATAAAGAAAAAAGACATTCTCAACTAGGATGGAGATGATTAGTTCTGTAAGAGAGAGGCAGATAGTGTGTCATAGGTACTCAGAAAGAGTTTATTTCCTGCTTTGGAGTATCAAAGAAAATGCCTTTGAGAAATTAATCTTTGGGCTACACTTTGAAGGATGGCAGCAGGATTTTGATAAGTACAATTTTGGGTAAAGGATGCACAAGGCTAAAAGAATAGCATGAATAAACCTCAAAGGAGGAAAGAAAATTCAAAGACCACCCCCCCATGCCTCAACACAGCACATTTTCACATTTTGTTTCAGGCCATATTATTGAGCTATAATTTGATTAGTATAATTTTTAATTGTTCATGAAACTGCATACTCATCCCTATAAAACACTCAATTTGGCAGGTGTCTTTGGGATCTTCTTACCCAACCACTTCATTTTCATGCTGGGGAACATAAAGAGGCTCTTCTAAGACCTCACAAACTTAGTGGCAGCAGTAGGGCTAACACCCAGAGCTCCTGTCTCCCAATTTAATGCTCTATCTACTACAACACTGTGAAACTTTTTAATGAGTGTTCTGATATCATCCAGATGCATTACCATGCAGAGACAGGAATCTTCATACTGGTTTCACCAGCTTCCTGTTATCACCAGGATTTAATCTTACTGCAGTTCTGCCTTCCTTTCCCTGTGCCCCTACTATCTTCGTTATAAAGTTTACATCGAAGTTGGTCAGAGCCGCACAGTTTCAAGGCACTCTGTGACAGCTAATGAGTAACCAGCTATTTATTAGCTAACTTTGATGGGACTGGAGTTCTATTCTTGTAAGCCCACTCATGTGTTCATTTCTTATGGTTGTAATTGGTTGATTAATCATTCTTTTGTCTGAAACAAAACAACAGAAAAGCCAATTATCCTGTCCTTCATATCTGTTCAGGTAAAGTCTTCATAACTTTCCTACACACCCCTCCCTCAGGATCACATGCTTTCCTTTTTGAAGAGATGACTTATGAATTCTAAAAACGCAGCCCGGCATGGTGGCGCAAGCCTGTAGTTCCAGCTTCTTGGGAGGCTGAGATAGGGGAAAATAGAAAGAAAGCAGTTCGAGGCTACAGTGCACTATGATCATGCCTGTGAATAGCCATTGCACTCCAGCCTAGGAGTGATATACCATCTCTAAAACCAACATAGGGACACACCATCTCTAGAAAAAGAAATGAAAAAAATGAAATGTATTTTCTGAAATGATAATGTCCCCAGAAGGAAGGAATTCAGGCCAGAACACTTGGGAGGGAGAGTGAGGGAGTTAGGTAAGAGACTGGGAAGGAATACTCTCTACTCTTTATACTCACTCAACTGATTGTGTCCATTCTGAAGGCCTATATCTGACAATTTTATCTTTGCTGTAAAAACAAAACAAAACAAAACAACAAAAACACACAAAAAACACAAAACCTCCCTATTATCCTCAATATATCACTCTCTCATCTGTGTAGACATAGGCAAGATTTATGCACGTAGCATAGAAAATTGTGAGAAGGAGGCAGTGAGGACTTAGAGGTCTTCTCATCTTACTGCTCACTAGGCCTACAAGGTCAAAGGGAGGCCTGAAGACCCCTTTAGAATTCTAAGCAGTTTGCTGGTAAATCTTAAGGTTCTGATTGCAGTAGAAATAGCCCCTATAATGCCCAAAGTCAAGGTTAAATCCACTTAAATTTAAACCCAAGTAAACTCACTGGCCATGAATAACAATGAGAAAAGCACAAAGCAGAAAGAAATGATGGGGACGGAAGCAATAAAGACTTTGTGGCTGCTCAGCAAAAGAAACACTGAGGATTCTATTGTTAATGGGTAAATTAAAAGAGAAAGAAAGCAGCTATCTCTGTAACTCTCCCATTTGGGAGCAGCTGCTGTTATGATCAGGATCACAGCCAGAGGATGAGGAAGTCCTGACTTCTAGTCTGATAAGCATATATGTATCTCCAAAATTAGTGTGTCCAAGTAGATATGGTGAAGGAGGTCAATATTATAATTGTCTGTTACCTTATTTTTCGCACATCATCTCCAAGTTTTCTGTGTCCCCTATTTCAGTTCTTCCCCATTTGCAGAAAGGCCTGGGGGATGATACTCTTGTTTCCAATTTTCTCTTCCTATTTACTACTACTGCCTGCTCCTTCCTCTCCCACCATCAAAATTTTCCTGTCCTCTGTCCCATTTTTTCAGGACCCTGCTCAAGGAAGAACTGAGATGGTTGAGACTGATAACTGTGTAATATATTCCCTATATCAGATAACATTTATTTTCTAATAAACATTTCTTTTTTTTTTTTTTTTTTTTTTTTTTTTTTTTTTTTTTTTGTTGAGACAGAGTCTCACTTTGTTGCCCAGGCTAGAGTGAGTGCCGTGGCGTCAGCTTAGCTCACAGCAACCTCAGACTCCTCGGCTTAAGCGATCCTACTGCCTCAGCCTCCCGAGTAGCTGGGACTACAGGCATGCGCCACTATGCCCGGCTGATTTTTTCTATATAGATTTTTAGTTGTCCATATAATTTCTTTCTATTTTTAGTAGAGACGGGGTCTCGCTCTTGCTCAGGCTGGTCTCGAACTCCTGACCTCAAGCGATCCACCCGCCTCGGCCTCCCAGAGAGCTAGGATTACAGGCGTGAGCCACCGCGCCCGGCCCTAATAAACATTTCTAATCCTTTATCAAAGGGAGTGTCAAGCTAGGGAAGGGGCAACACTTTGGGGATGGGATGCTTCTTATTGCTCTTCACATCACCTGAATAGTGCCAACATCAAAGACACTCCATTCAGCTTCCTATTCTATACTCAGTAGATGTAGTATTAATGAGTTAATAATGCAGAGTATGAACATATCAAGCTGTTTTTACTGTGTGGTAGATTCATTGAGAAGAAGTTACTAATTTTGAGTTTTTCTTGAATTATCCCCATCCCTCCTATACACACACCCCGGTCCCCCACTACTTCCCCTAAGACTGTTAAAATAGCCTCCAATCTAGCATTAATTATCTATCTTGCTCTAACCTATCCTACTTTGGATGCTGCTAATTAGCTGCCTTAATGGATGGACACTGTCTGAGAATTATATAATGAGAACAACCACGAGGTATGTGACTTTCATGCTTTATCTCATATAACTGATTTGTAGACAGTTCTAGCTATTCTGAGCTAGAGAATATCTTCAGAATTCAGATGCTATCATAAGACTATGGTTTTCTGCTTTATATCTTGGCTACAAAACAGGTTTTGAGATGGCAAATCAGAAATTGGAAGTCACTTCAAACAAATTAAACAGCACCATAGTCAATATGCTAGTCATTTCTTTTTACTGTTCCTGTAATAGGTTCAAAGTCACAAAATTGGGCTTCTCAGCCTTGGGGAGGCAAATTATTTCCAGGGACAGTATGATATTCTCTAGAAGGAAAATATCTTTAATTATTAATTAAAGGAAATAAATATAACCCAGACAAGCATTTTTAGGAAGCAGGTGGGGTCATGAGTGTAGTAAAATCAGACAGATGACAAGGTTGTCCTGACTTTCCCCCAAATCAGAACTATATGCAGGAGTGTATATGTGATGTATGTATATGTAGGTATTGAGAAAGCTGAGGACAGAGTACTCTCAACTAAGTTCCTCAATTTACCAGCCTCAAGCAGAAGCTGGACTAAAAATATGTGTCTTACACAGTCCTCTAAAGGTCAGAGCCCCAGGCAGAGTCCTTTTTGCAGTAGGGAATTTCAAAGGCATATGAACTATTTTGATTCAAAGCAAAGCAGAACATTCTCAGGACCTGAGTGATAGGTATACACTTTGGGTGACAGCATGATTAGAAATATGCACTGAGTAGTGTGTTAAGGGAGGCCCAAAGAGTGAGAAGTTCTTGATTCACCCATGGGGAGACAGTTGACTAAGAGTTCAAAGGGTTCCATTCTGACATTTTTCTTAAGGGCCTAGATTTAAATTCACTGCTATAAAAGGCAAGGACAAATACCCTAGATCTGTGCAGTAGGGAAATGTCAAATGCTAACATTTTAAACATGCTCATGAACAAAGTTGAAAAGTTCATTTGCAAGGCAGTATAGGGTATCAGGAAAAAGGGCTAGTCTAGGTGAAAGAGTATTTGATTTCTAGTTCTAGTCTCTGCTGTTGGCTAGCTATGTGTTCTTGGGAAATTTCCTTCCCCTTTCTGGGCTTCAGTTTCCTCAATATTTAAATAATTTTCCTCTCTATTAGTATTTTTCAGACCTAATAAAAAAGTGGGGTGAAAATATGGGGTTGCCTAATTTTAATCTTACCAATAAAGAAACTTTAAAACTGTGGTTCACAACCCCCGGGCCACCACCCGGTACTGGACCGTGGCCTGTTATGAACTGGGCCATGCAGCACATTACCGATTGAGCTCTGGCTGCCCCCTACTCCACCCCCCATGGAAAAATTGTCTTCCATGAAACCGGTCCCTGGTGCCAAAAAGGTTGGGGACCACTGCAAAGACACTTGTAAAAATACCCCACCATCTACTATTGCCATCATCTCTTAGCTGGGGACAAAATGGTACTTACCTTATAGAATTGTGAGGATTAAATTAGCTATTATATGTAAAGTGTTTAGAACAGACACATAGTAAATATTTCATTTATGTTATTGCTATTATCATGGTTATTAATCATTACATATAATATATCTTAACAGAAAATTACAAAGAATATAACAATAGGAAAAATAGTTCTTGAAATTAATTACATTGAGCTTTATGAACAATTCAACTTGTCCTTATATTTCTTGCTGAAAAATCTCATAGACCAGGGGAAGTCTGGAATTTTGGAATCACTAGCCTGAGTGATTTTAAAAAGTCACTTCTAACACTAATGTTCTGTTTGGACTGGCCATTTAAAACTTTAAAAAATAACTAATTGATAATACAACACATTTAACTTTATGGTTCTTCATAACATTTATCATTATTAATGTAAGTGAATTATGGCAAAATTGAGAACTTTGCAAACCTAGTTTTGGTGCCTCCTTAACAATAACAGATGCCCTTTCTCTTTGTTCAGCTGGAACTTATACTGTCATGCATTCCCACTAATTCCCATTAAAGATTTTATATCATTAAAACTTTAGCATTGCTACTCAGGCTAGGGTGTCAAGCACTGATATTTACCAGATAACTGAATTGAAGCTCCTTAATAATGCAGTGCAGCTCTTGGGGCAGAGGTGGAGGTGGAGGGTAATCTGTTAAAGGTTTGATTCAGAGAGTTAGCTGGGTGAGCATCTGTCTAATGGTCATCACATTGCTGAAAGTAAAGTAGGTAGCTAAGGGAAAACAAAAAAAAAATCTGAAATTAAATATTACAATAAAGGTGAACTTCCTTTGCTCATTCCTACATTGTATTATTGCACAATATATTTTCCATATAAAGTTAGCACTAACAGTCCAGTCTTGTCCCGTTCTTTCTCACATGAAGTTTTCATTTAGGGCAAAAATTATTTCTTAATGTTGCTCATGCTTTCATTCTTTGTGCCATTTCTTCTCTTGTGAAAGTAACATTTCCCATTACCTTTCATCTCTGTCAGTTAGAATTCTATTAATCCGCCAAAGTCTATAATAATCACCATCTTTTCCATAAAGCCTCCCTTAATTCCTTTGAGTATCCATGATATTCTTTAATGCTATTTCTCTTATTCTGCTTAATATTATAATTGTTGGTATCTTTTTCTTTATCTCCTTACTAAAATCAAAAGTGCTGTGAAGATAGAGACTGTGTCTTATTTATGTATTTATTTCCCATAGCATCAGGCTGTGCTGTATACAGAGAAGATGCTTTATGAATTGCTTGTCGAGTTAAATTCAAGAAAGAGGTAGGCCAGTTGTGATAAATTTATATCTCATTAAATCTTACAGTTTTAGGTCATGAACTTGCTAGAGCCACAAAGGCAACAATGGCTTCATACAAATCAGTATATGCCCCCTGCCCCTGCCACAAAGGCTTGGGCTGTTCCATATGATATGTAGTGGTGAGAGAAATACATCCTTGAATGTTCCTATCAAGATAGCCTATCTGGCATGTTAGCTAACTCAGGTTTCTTAATATGCTCCTGGAAAAGAGAAGTTAGGACACAGCTTTGGGCCCAGCCTGTTTGTCATTCTACATAGCAGTGGCTCTAACCTTTGCCTAATGAGAAGCCTTGACTTCCTCAAGTATTATGCTGGTTGAAAGGCTTGAGTAGGTTACTGACTGTGCAAATACCTAAGAGCCATCCTCTCATTTCTGATAATCCCTTTAGAGTAGGCAGTGCTTGGCAAGGTTTTCTGCATCATGACACATATAGAAATAATATTCTGTATAGCACACTGGAGTAAACAGATGATGATTCAAGTGGTCAGAGGTTTAGTTCAAACACCAATATTAGAAGTCTAGGCATGAGGAATTGCCTCTACGTGGACCTTCTCTAAGCCTTTCCACCCCAGTCACATCTTGACCTTATTTTAAAAGAAAATGCAATTTTCTAATGTGTTCTCAGAAACTCAGACTGACATTGCACTAAAGGTCAGGCTGAAAATCATCCTGGAAATGTGCCTGACATTTTAACACCTTGGTCAAGTGCAAGTAGAAATTTTACGCACCCATGAAATGAAAGCCCAGAAAGCATCTTAGGAAGACCTCTTGAATGTCTATGAGCTCTCCAGAAGCAACATGAATGCCTCTGTATTGCTGTGCTGCCCCCTTGTAGTGAATGCAGTTTAAAAAAAAAAAAACTGATTACAGAGAAGAGCAGTATCATCTCTTTCATTTCACAAAGCCCAATGCTTGAGATGAACAGAATACAAGATTTTACACTTCCAAAGAAAAAACAGTGAGCAATTACTCACCATCATGTTGCTGGCCTTTTTAAAGGTTTCAGGTACATGAGACTATCAGATTAGCTGCTTTGCCTGAGCTGATAGATCAATTGAAGCTTACAGCCAGCAAGTTTGACAGATTCTCTTTCACTTTGCTGACAGAATTGATTAGTTATTTTGTTATCAAGTAAAGTAAGCCTTAGTATCTTCAGGAAATCTTTCTAGCATGCACCTTGCAGAGAAAATATGTTATTACAAACAGAGAAAAATATTTTTATAGGATTAATAGCTTTTTATGTCAGGAGATTGGGGATGTCATATTTTACTCAAAACATAGCTCTTTGTTTTTATCATGATGTGTTAAAATATATTGAATAATGTAACCTCCAGATGGCCTTATTTTATGCATATACAAATTATGAAATTATATCATCATAATATGAGATCAAATTATATTTTATCATTATATTTTTAAGTCTCCTATATGTATCCATGTCAGTTCAAGCACCAAATCCTCAATATGGTCACTTCCAAGTCAGCCAGTAGTCCCCTGAAATCATACTACTAGAGCCATGGGTCATTAGTCAAAAGGGATTCTGTGATAGTTCACACAAACAGGCTGAGAGCTGGCCTATTTGTGGGTTCAATCTCCTGACTCAAATATGTATACCTTGACTCCTTATATGCTTTATGAAGACATGGAGCAGAATCATTAATAATTTCCTGTTGCCTATATGTAACCTAAACATTTGTACCCCTGTAATATGCTGAAATAAAGAAAAAAAATTAAAAAAAATTCCCATTGCCTAAAAACTGGAAAGAGAGAATATTGGAGTATTGTGATCTAGTTCTCCAAAGAACTAGGAGGCAGTACCATTTCTCACTGCTTAAAATGTAGTCAAATCTACCTCTCACTTTTCAGATTATGTATATGTGCTATGGTTTGAATTTCCCTGCCAAAACTCATGTTGATATTTAATTGTCAACATAATGGTATTGGGGCTGGGGCCTTTAAGAGGTGATTAGGTCATGAGGTCTCCACCGTAATGAATGTATTAATTCCAAGAGTGAGTTATTTATGGCAATAGTTTGGCCCCTTTTTCTCTCTATCTCTCATGTGCTATTGCTTTCTCTTGCCCTTCCACCTTCCACCTTTCTGCCATGGGATGATCCTCACCAGGTGCCTGTGCCATGCTCCTGAACTTCCCAGTCTCCAGAACTGTGAGAGATAAATTTCTTTTCTTTATAAATTACCCAGTCTTGAGTATTCTGTTATAGCAACAGAAAAAGGACTAGGAAAATCTATAAAGTGAAGGAAATTATATATATATATATATATATATATATATAAAACAATAGTTCATCTTACCAACTACATATACCATTTATCTATTATTAAGTACTATAGAAAACTTTTAAAATAATATTTTTGTCCATACTGTCCAAAGTGATCCACAAATTCAGTGAAATCCCTGTCAAAATCCCAATGACATTTTTTACAGAAATGGAAAAAATATTCCAAAATTCACATAGAATCTCAAAGGACTGAATTGACAAGACAATCCTAAAAAAGAACAGAGTTGGAGGCCTCATACTTTCTCATTTCAAAATATATTACAAAGCTATGGTAATCTAAACAATGTAGTACTGGAAGAAAGATAGACACATAGACTAATGGAACGGAATAGAGAGCCAAGAAATAAACCCTCACATATATTGTCAATTGATCTTTGACAGGAGTGACAAGACCACACAATGGGGAAAGGACAAATGAATTCTTTAACAAATGATGTTGGTAAAACTGGATATACACATGAAAAGAATGAAGTTGAACCCTCACCTTATACTATATATAAAAATTAACTCAAAATGGATTAAAAACCTAAATATAAGATCCAAAACTAAAAAACTCTTAGAAGAAAATATAGGGGAAATGCTTCATGACACTGGATTTGTCAGTGATTTCTTGGATATGACACTAAATGCATAGACAAAAAAAAAAAAATCAAAAATAGACAAATGAGAATACACCAAACTAAAAAACTCCTGCATATCAAAAGAAACAATCAACAGAATGAAAAGGAAACTTATGAAATAGAAAATAATTACAAACCATATATTTGATAAGAGATTAATATCCAGAGTACATAAAGAATTACAACTCAACAACAACAACAAAATAACCTGATTGAAAAATGGGCAAAGGACCTGAATAGACATTTCCCCAAAGAAGACATACAAATGCCTAACAAGCATATGAAAAGATGCTCAACATCATTGACCATTAGAGAAATGTAAATAAAAATCACAATAGGATGGCCACTTCCAAAAAAAAATCCAAAAATGGAAACCAAAATAATAAGTGCTGGGGACAATGTGGGAGAAATTAGAACACTTGTGTACTGCTAGAGAGAATGTAAAATGGTGCAGGCACCATGGAAAACCAAATGAAGTTTCCTCAAAAACCTAAAAATAGAACCACCGTGTGATGTAGCAATTTCACTTTGGGGTATATATATATATATATATATATATATAAATACATACATATCCAAAAGAATTTAAATCATTCTTTCGAAGAGATATTTGCATACCCATGCTCATTGCAGCACTATTCACAATAGCCAGGAGATGGAAGCAGTCCAAGTGTTCATTGACAGATGAATGAATACAAAAAATTGTGATATACACATACAATGGAATATTATTCAGCCTTAAAATAGAAGGAAATCCTGTCACATGCTACAACATAGATGACCCTTGTGGACATTATGCTGAGTGAAATAAGCCAGTCACAAAGGGATAAAAACTGTGATTCTACTTATATGAGATATCTTGAGCAGTCAAAAATCATGGAAACAGAAAGTAGAATAGTGGTTGCCAGGAGCTGAGGGGAACGGGGAATTGGGATTTGTTCTTCAATGGGTATAGAGTTTCAGTTTTGCTAGACAAAAATGTTCTAGAAATCTGTTATGTAACAATATGAATATAGTTGACACTACTGAACTTAAAAATAGCTAAGGGTAAATTTTATATTATGTGTTTTAAATCACAATTAAAAAAATATTTCAGAAAGTTTGATTATCTTATTTAAAAATATATTTTATCAGTAATTAAATGATAAGTAAATTCCATTAGATGTCATGCCATTTGCTTCCAAGGTCATTTTTATTAGGTACTTTAAAAGTTCCCATCTTTGCATACATTTCTAAGATATTGTATTAATATTTCCATCTTTAAAACATGATTTAATTGTAACATTTGGCTTAGTCATATGATCTGTGTAAAACTATCTTATTTCTGTAGTTTTAAATACTGCAGTCAAAGAAGGAGGTATAGCTCACTCAAAATTCTTAATCTTGTATTCTCATATTTATAGTTACACAGTCTCACTCCAAATATTATTACATTTGGCCTCCTGTCTCTTAGAACACAGGAGCTTTATCTTACTCAGGAGGTTCTAAGGAGTCTCAAAGGCTTTGTGTCATAGCAACTCAACCCCTAGCCCCCTCCACCTTTTTGTTTAAGGTGATAGAATACACAAGGTTACAATATAGGCCGAGGATGTTATTGTTGTATGTGCTCTCAGTTCTTGGTATATAATGTAATCACACAGGGGGCAATACTCTTGTTAAGCAAAAGTAATCCTTATCTGACAATGAGATGTCACTTAACTATAAAGTATTTGGACTATACAGTCAAATGAGTGGTGTTGCCTTCAAAGTAATAACTTTGGAAAGCTACACATTTTATTCTAAAAATGCTGCATTTGCTCTAAACAATGCAAGAGCTTCTCTTTTGGAACTGTCAGCAGAGCCAATTTACGAGCCACATAAAGAAATGAGTCCCAATGCTTTATAGTCATGTCTTGTATAATGTGTGAGACAAAATGGCAGGGCCATTTCTCTCAGTGGGAACCATTTGAGATTATCTCCACACTGTCATTATAAATGAGGGAAAATTCAGACCTAGCTTAAATGCCCAAATACTTCCCTAAATTTTATTCGATTCTCTTCAGTCAGAGGGAAACTCTCCCTCTTCTGAACTACCAGACTGTCATATTGATACCATTGTTAGGAAGCTAAGGTCATATTGCTCTGGGTTATAGTTAATTCTACACCTTTCCCCTTTTTAATCATTCACTTCTTAGGAACATGCCTTATTTAGTCTCATACAGCCCTCATACAGTAGTCTATTAGTAAATATTTCTTAAATGAATGAATGACTGAGTGTAAACCACTTTTTAATATTGAATAAAGAAGCTCCCTGGATTTTATCTGCCTCACCTGTGAAATTAGAACACTAACAATCATATATAGTTCACAAGGATATTGTGAGGATCAAATCAGAAGAGTTAAAAAATACTTTAAAATTGCTAAATGCAATAAGAAATTTGAGGTATTATTAATTCATTTTTGTTAAAATGAAAAACATTGAAAACCCTCAACATGTTTATTAGCACTATGGTGAAATAAAGATGCATCTGACACTTGCCCTGCACTCAGGGAGTTTCCAACCTCCATAGCACTTTATCATTCCCTTAAATATATATTGATTATTTTTTGTCTCTTTCACTAGAAATCAATCTTAAAAAGATAGAGATGTTGTCTGTCATGTCCAATGCTGTATCCCCAGCAAACATTTGTTAAATGAATGAATGAATGATTGGTGATACCTAATAGAAAATATAGAACATCTGAGAGCATTCAAAAAATATTTACTGAGCACCTACTCTGGGCAAGACACTGGAGGATGCAAAGTGAATAGGAAGTGCACAGACATCTAACATACAAGGCAGAGTGAACAGAAAGATGAGAGAGTTAGAAGTAAAGTTCTGTGAGAATCTACAAGAATTCATGGAGGTGGCATTTGATCTGGACTTTTAAATATGGGGACAATTTGGACAAGCAGAGATAAGGTTCAAAGATTCTAAGCAAAAGTAGCACATGAGCAAAGGTATATAAGGTAGGAAGGCACATGGGAAATCTAGATAGTCCAATATAACTGGAGCATAAGATCCACAGGAAGTCAAAATGGTTGAGTCCATACTGTGGAAAGCTTTGAATGTCAGAATAATTCAGCCAAGTCATATTACTTTCTGAAGAAAGAGGAGTTTTGTGCAATACTGCAGGGAAGCAGTGGTTAGGCTTGATGACTTAGAAGTTCGCCCTGGACCCATTATTTCCTGACCTTTTAATGCTGTTATGCTACTTTTTACATTATATTTACGTTATGTTATTTAAGTTTAAAATCCAATTATAAAAAAGGTAGGGTCCTAGAGGTCAGTTTTATTCAAAGATCTTTTCTGACCCTGTAGAAAATAGTTTTGGCATGTTAGGAAAACCTGTGTTTTTGCTACCAATGGAAAATTTGAAGTAAAACAGAGAATAGCAGATTTAAGACATTTCCTTTTGTTGTCTGCCCTTCATGTCTCTGACCAGAGCTTTGTTTATGTTTTATTTTGTTTTAATTTCCATAGATCAGTACAAATCAAATAGTATCAACCTCTAGTTTAGGAAATATGAATAAGATTTTGAGCAAATGCCTTCCAAAGGACTATAATCAGAAGAAAGATGGAAGAAGAAGGTCACCTGTCAGTCTCAGCTATTTGCCCAATTTCAAGGGTAGGCGGGATGCCTTCTTACAGGGATAATATATGTAAACATGAGAACTGCTCTTTCCTTTGGTAGATTTTAACAACAAGAATTTCATTTCTTATTCTAGGTCCACTTCATTTTCTCACATGGGCTCACGTGCACGTACACACACACACACACACACACACACACCTGCCTGTAAAACCTTTGGATATGGAGGCTGTTGTTTTATTTTGTTCCTACTAAAAATTTAAAAAAATGAAAGGTGAGCATTGTAGAGGGGAAGGGCATGCCTCTAATCCTCGCTTGGGTGAGGCAAAGACATAAAATGTAACCAAAATGTTTGTACCCTCATTATATCCTGAAATAAAAATTTAAAAAATGAAAATGTCAACCAAATCAGTTGCTTTAAGTAGTCTCTTCTTTGTACACTCACCCACATAGAACAGAATTCTTTATATCTACCATCTTCATCTATCCATCCCTTCACCCATCCACCCATGCATCTATCTATCCATTAAACAAGTATTTACTAGGTATACGGTCCTTTTCAGACACCATGTCAGGTACTATTGGTACTGTGCCTTCTCTTGTCAAGGTGATGTAAATTTATTTTCAGCATATTTGCATGCAAAGTCTAGAATGGGTCTAGAAAACAAACTTATTAGCCTATAGATAGATCCATTAAAAAAATTTAAACACTTATCAGTATGCTTATTAGTTTTTTAGTAATTTTTATTTTAATTGATATTATTTATCAATTTGTGGGGTACTTATTTGTGGGGTACAATCTAATGTTTCAATACACGTGCACATTGTGCAATGATAAAATAAAGGTAATTAGCATATCCATCACCTCAAACATTTATCATTTTTTTTTTTTTGCAGTGGGGACATTTAAAATGCTTTCTTCTAGCAATTTTGAGATAATTCATTGCTAATTCCCAGTAACTCTAAATCAATTACCTTAAGACAAATATTCCTCTTAAAGTCAGTTTGCTTGAAGAGATGTTGTTAGTTGTTGGATGGAATTTTTTTTTCTCTCTCTCTCAAAGGAGGTCCAAGAATCTTAGAGATGGAAGGAACCTTGCAATTTGATCATTAAATGGCTCATTTACCTGTCATTATCAATGATGAAAGTCCCTTATATTTGTTCTTAAATATGTAGTAGAATATTTTGTTGTACTATAATATTCTGCTTTTAACTAATGCAATGATGGCCAATAAAAAGAACACTGAACTTGGAGTGAGAATCTTGGATTTGATTATCAGTTCTAACATTTATTAGTCATATGACTAGAGGCAAATCATTTAATTCTTTATGAGCCTCACTTTCCTCATCTGAAAATAGGAAAGTTAAGGCTGCTTTGTCTATCTCAGGTAGTTATTGTGAGAATCAGAAGGAATAATGGATATAAACATCCTTGGTAAACTGCTAAATGCTCTTTAGGTATAAAAAGAAATCTTTTATTATTTTTTAATTCAGGCTCCATATCCAGAAAGGTCAATATGTATTGGTTATAGTTAAGCTGCTGAAAAATGTCAAAGAATTATAGAAACTTAAAGAGAAGAGAGATATTTCCAGCAAAAGACAGAAACAAGAAGCCAAAACAAAATACCTGCAAAACCTCTTCATTTGCAGCAATGCATTAGGCAGACCCCAAGAAAAGGCCAAAAAAAAAAAAAAAAAAAAAAGAGAGAGGTGAATAAAAGCCTAGAATATTAGGAGTTTCCAATTAAGATAAGGAGAAACAGTAATTCTTGGATAGTAGTTTCATTACATTTCAAACTTGGTATTGTCTTGGTTCTAGAGTTTTTAAAATTCTTGTACATAAACTCTGTTTCTTACCAATTTCCAGCAATCATTTGTATCGAAATAGGTCAGTGTTTTTTATCTGAGTGAACCTGAGGTCATTTGCTTTTTATGTCTTAACCTTTTGTTATTGTTGCTATTTTTTTTTTTTGTTAACATACATGCTAATGTTTTAAAAATGGAAAATTAATACAAAAGTTTATGAGGACACATAAGAAAATGAATCTATTGAAATATTTATCTAATTTCTCCAGCTCCTATAGTAGTAGATTTAGAAAAATAGCATTGTGTAACTGGCTTAATGAAGATAAATGACTCTTTTCCTCTGACCCAGCGTGCCAGTGTAGATACAGATTGTGCAATTCTTAATAGAGGGGTGAACTAAGTATTTTCAAATGTTACATGATTAGAAAGCAAAATGTGTATCCATGAATAGACTGGGAGGAAAGCTGCATGTAAATATGAAACATGCAGTTAGAAAAACAATGGTGCAGATTTGTATGATAAATAAGACATATTTGATCAAAATAGATTAGTTTACCTATTCCAGAACCAATAATAACTGGCTAGAATTCACTTGATTGGAAACTAATGACAAGCTAAAACAAAGTGAGTAAAATAAAATTTCTGTAGGTAATTTCAAAGATCTATGTCAGAAATTCACCTTTATGCACACACACACACACACACACACACACACTAAGCTGGAGACCAACATTTGATATATAAACAGTCAAATGAATTTTTAAAGAAATAGCTTTTTACACAGTGGGTTTGCTTCATACAAGATTATAAATCTGTATGCGTAAGAGATAATGGATCAACAAAGGTAAATGAAATACATCATATGGCATTGATTTCTTATTCAATGCAAGATAATGAGCCAGATTTGCCTGTTCCCAAAGCACCTCTTTGATAAAGAGAGGAAAGGCTTTTAACTATCTAAGGCAATAAGAAGACCATCAAAGGCATTAACTATAAAACTGCGCTGCCCTTTGAATATGACAACTCTGCTTATCAGATACTATATGTAGGTGAAATTGTTTTGAGTTGTGTTTTGGTTCTCCTATATATTTGCATTGAGCCATCTCTGCCAGGGCAAAATTGTTAGGTCAGAGTAGTCTTTGGCTACCTTCAATCTCCTTTTCTGGAAGTCATAATAATAGTGTTAGCTAACATTTACTGAGCACTTACTGTGTACTAGGCACTGTGCTAAGCATGTTATGACAGGTTATCATACTCGTCACAAAAACTCTGTAAGATAGTTACTATCTACTATTATTCACATTTTGCAAAGAGATTGAATCTCAGAGAGGCCAAATAACTTGTGAAGATCACACAGTCAATCAGTGTTAAAACTGAGATTTGACTCCAAAATGTAACTCCTACAATATTCCATCCTAACTCACACACTATACTACTATGCATACGTTTAGCCATCTGGATTTTAGAGTGTAGAATTTCCTCTCCCCTGCCCACCAGCCACTTAGAGGCATTCATTGTGATGATTCCCTCAAGACTTCTAGAGATTCTATATTTATCCCTCTCCATTTTTAATCACTCACCTCCCCAACTATCCTTCTCTCAGTGCCCTGCTCTTGACTCAATGTTGTAAAGAATGCCCCTGATTCAGCAAATGCCACTATGGTATGAATGCCTCATTGGCTCCCTTATCTTTTTCAGGGATTATTGCATTTTATAACAAATTATCCCCAATAAATTGCAACTAATAAACTTCCAAAAGAGGCATGAATGGGGTTATAATGGACAGGAGAAACTTCCCAGCATTCATTATTTTATCCATTTGAGCAACATATAAGAATATATCCACCCATATCTCCTCCCTGGTCCTCTGTGACTAGTGACAGACTCCAAAACAAGATTAGGAATACAGGTACTTGGTGATCCTGTAGCAGAGGCTTTTTTTCCCTCATATAAACGTACTGATCTGAATGGAGATCAAACCTGTGCTCTGAGTCTTAGAACTGTGAGCTACCCAATTTAAGTTAATAAGTATTATTGATACCAGTTCCAACATTATTGAAGCAGTGCACTGAAATGGTCTCTTAGCTGCTTGAAAGAATTAATAAGCCTCCCTAAAGACCTAACTTTTAACTAGGGAGTGACTTAAGTATTAGGAAAGATTAGAGTTTCATATAGCCTAGAACACAAAGGAGGTGCTTGATTATAATAGTCTTGGTATACACTGTATTACACTATAAAATGGAAATATAAATATTGATTGTTATTTCACAGAAAAATCCAGAATGGACAAAACTTCCCAAACTTTCCAACAAACTGGCTGAAACAGAACACTATAATAAAAAGAAACAACCTTAGTTTTTTAGAGAAAAACTGGACTTGCATGCCAATTGATTTACTTAAAAAAATATTGTTACAAGTGCATATTGGTGTACCCAATGGGAAACCTTTCTAAGGTAAAAATGAGTTTTATTCTATTTTCTTAAGTTTAGCATGGTTTACTAGTGTAGGCGATGAAAACATTTCTTAGATAGTAGTATTAAGGAGAAGTGCCTTATAATTTGCAGCCAAAGTATAGCGACTTTATTATTGTGAAGATAAATAAACAGCATCATTTGTTTTAAATCTAGGTTCAGAGGTATGGGTTTTATGTAAAGCAGTTAATAATTAATTCTCTAGAATAAATGTATTTTCATCAATAGAAGTTTTGCTTTTTGTTTCTTGTATAAATTTAGAAAAATGTATTTCCTATTAGGTCCAAATGTAATTGGGGATGAAATACCTTGGTGACAAATAGTCACATGAGAAAATGTTCTCAATACATTGTTAAGAGAAAAAGCAGGACATACAACTGCATATTCAGTATAATCCCAATCTTGCTAAATACATACAAGAGTGCATAATATGCAGAATAAATGACTAGAATGAAATATACTAACATGTTAACAATGATTGTTGCTGGGTGGTGGGATTACAAATGGTTTTGCTTTCCTTTATATTTTCTATATTTTCTGAAATTTCTACAATGAACATCTGTTATTTTCATAAAAAGACATCAACAACAAAAATGTAAAAGCTCCTTATGTTTCAAGGATGTAAAAAATATCATTCAATCTTACGGGTATTCTCATCTATTGGCTTGTCTTATAAATAGATTTGTAATGATCACCATTCACTTTTATAAAATCAAAGGATTTTACTATCTTAACTCAATGTTTATGCAAATCAGAGAAAGGTTTGGGTCATTTGGAGTGCAGGTTTGTATGTTATTAATATTTTTTCCTTGCAACATTCTTGAAAATTTATCAACTGTGAAGGGAAACTGCTATTGTAGTTATGCTATTTGAAACTCACCCCATGCCCTCTCCTTTTCTTTCCACACTTTTAGGTAACATGACAAGTTTTAACTGGTAGAAGGCTTTGACAAAAAGGCATGGGCATATTTCAGCCAAATTAAAAGCATGCTCAACTGGTGTCAAAGAGAGCCAGGAAAAGTTAGGTGCAACATTCTTAAGTAAAAAATTAAAAAATCTGTTTTTAAATGCCATTCTTTGTTTATATTGTGACAATTTGCTTCCTGATTTTACCATTTAAATATGCTATTGTGGACAAATCTGTTGTCTGTTACAGAATATTCACTTTATTTCATTCATGTTGCAGTTCTTTGTTAAGTAGAGTCAATTAAGGATAATATACATGTCAGCTAGTAAGTCAACCAGATTTTCACATGAGCACTCCATGTTCTCACTTCTTTGACCCCCATCACCTTATTATAACTCTACATTTTTCTTTTTATCAGAATCTTATTTTGGGGAGGAAATAATTCACTTTAAATGGGGAAAAGTGCTTACAACACAAAGACTTTGAAAAAGAAACATTAGAAGAAAGAAATAGAAGTCTATTAGTTGGAAATCATTTATTGCCTCTATAAAAGTTTAAATAAAAACCCTACAAAAATTCACATTACAATCTGATGTGGTTTTAAGGTGATAGTATGTTTCAGAGGTAGTACCAGTAAAATGAGATGCAGGATTGCTAAAAGGAATTACTTATCAAGTTAATGCAAAATAAAATTTCAATATAGATCAATATATACTCAGTATACACTTTAATGGAACAATCATAATTACATTTGCATGAAATATTATTTTACTCTCTTTTCCCCCTTAACAATTCTGTTCTTAATAAAGGTTTGTTTCGAGCAATGGTATGTTGACTATAGGCTCACAAGTCAGCAGGCTTTTTCATTATAGCATTACAGAGCATAACTTGGTGAAGAGCATGATACAGTGCTATCTGCCAAGGATAACACTAATTTCAAAGAGAAAGATACCCATTTACTAATCATTTTGATAATACGGTACTGATAACTTCCTTAAAAAGCTAACCTATAAAATTTTTGCATTTTTAGGATCTGAATGAAAATCTAATATATTAAAAAAAAAACAATATCCTTGATATACCATCAATGCAATGTGGAAGAAGGGTAGGAGTTAAAGTTTTTAGAATTTCTTTAAAAAAAGATCATAAACTCTCAGGCTTAGATGAGGAAACTGTCCCTTAGAAATGAGCTGAATGCCCTCCCCTCCACCAAAAAAGGGGCAGCAAAGTCAATTTTATCACTCAGAATTCCTTTAAATCCACCACTTACGTTTTATCCTACAAACTTACAGACTGTTGTATATGAAAGCGCCTCAAAATAGATGTTGCTGTCTTTGGAGAAATGACCTGTTTTTTTGAGAAATGGCCTCTTGGACATTTTTTGAGGTTTGGGTGGTATACAGAGCACAGAGTATGATTGGGTCTTAGCCTTTTCTTCTGCATCAATAACAAACATTTCTATTACATGATTGCAATGGCAGTACAAAAATCCTGCTGTTGATAACCGACCTACAACAAAACATCCCCAGGTTCCATGAAGAGACCAATTTTCTTTTAATGTTTTCCTTGCATGTGCTAATTTTTCTATTGTCCAGGGCAACTGCCATTCCGATTTTCTTGTGACTAAGTTTAGCTTGGCTGAAGTGAAGAAGTTACCTTTCTTTTTTTCTCTTAAGTATACATTTTGTAAGGTAAATGCTCTTACATACACATTTCCTGCTTAGAAACTGCTTGCCTATCCTAAGCTTAAAGCAGACATCAAAATATAGTTAATTTTTTTTTTCCACATTGGCTTCTGTCTCTCTGACAGATGCTTCAGATAGTATGGTCTGTTTTAATATTGTCAAAGTCATAAAGAAAGAAACACTAGTTGATTTTTACCCCAGCTATAAAGATATTCACAAGAGCAGTCATAAACTATTTTTTCTGTGCTAAAACATTGCAAAAAATCAACTCCAATCTATATATGTTAAAAATATACTTTTTTCATAAGAATCTTTTAATACTTGACTTTGACATCTTTTTCAAATTCTACCATACATAATTTCAACCTGCCAATTATGATTCTTTTTTTTCCTTTGGTTCCTGCTATAGAACAGCCACATTTCATTTTAGAAGTGTCTTAATTCCAATGATAGTAAATAATTCTGGTGCTGAAACGCAAATGCCAAGACAAAAGAAGTCCTAAGTGTACTGTTATGATTTATATAGTTTCTATTTTAATGGAACTTTAAACAGAGACAAGGGAATCCTCTATGTTTCAAAATTGCAGAGTAAGATTCTTTCTGGAAATTACACCTAGCAGAATCTTTAAATCCATTAAAATTTCCCTTTAAGTTTTATTAATATCTTCGCAGAATTTAAAAAGAAGTATATTTTTTGTGATGTTTACAGCTTGCTAAGAAATCCAATGTCCACCATCGTCAATGAATTATTTTTTTCATTTAGTGACTAATTGCTGAAGTGTGACAAATACAATCCATACTGTTGAAAGATGCAGGAGAGAATCACCTATCCTTACTTTGCAATGAGAACCAAATAAGAAGCGGCTTAAATTAGAAATTAGAGTTGAAAGATAAACTCAATGACTGGGAAGTCGACCCTAGGGGAGATTTGAAGGGCTGGAATTTGTTCATACTGCTTAAGAAATGTTTTCTATATTTGCTGTATATAAGGGGACTCTTTATCTTATGGAGGAATTGGTATGACTGATACATTTTATTCTAATATCTGAGGTTCTGTTACTCTGTTCCTTTTCTCTGAATGGAATTTGATTTGTCTGCAAGGAATACTAAACACTGTTTGAAAAAAACATGGCTCTCAGCTAAAAGGGAGCATACCTGACCACTGAAATATTCCTGCTAACAAAGAACTGCAGCAGTAGTATGTCAGCAGTATCAAATCAAACAAATAATTGACAAAATGAATGACCATCAATGAGCCTTACCTATTTGAGTGGGAGGGAGAGAACATTTCAAGGTTAAAGATATTGATGACTGCCTTTCTGCGTTCATAATTTGGTATCAGTGAATTACAAGATCAAAATTGCCTCTAATTACAAATTTTAAAAATATTTAAAATAGAAATGATGGTCAAAACAGCCATCTAGATACTTTATTAATCTTTAGGTATAGATAATAATTTAACCATGCAACACAATTCTACACTGCCAAGTCACAAATATATGACACTGTAAGCTTAGGGAGAAACTGGTATCTTCACTTCCGTGGTTCTTAGTAATACCATCTGGTACCCCGGAAGGGAAGATCTGCAAAGAACTGTCTACAGTGTGTTGCCATCTGGTACCTACTAATAAAACAACTGGGTAACATGCCCATATTAGGTGTGTACACATAGAATAGTATCCAGGAATTTCAGAGGACTGTGATTTATAACCAAAGTAGTATAACTCTTTTTTAATACTATCCTTGGCTGATGGCTCTATACAAGCCTCACATGGAAATGAGGTAAATTTTGTGGCAAAGCTGAGTGACTAAATTAAAAAAAAAAACTCAGTGGCTTATCTTGATTTCCTGTTTCATAAAATGTAAGAACTGAAAAAATATTATGAAGATGATAATAAACTTGAAATATTTATGCAACATTTCATCTAACTCAGTTACACACAAATTTACTAGTAGAATGTGAATCTTGTCAACATTTGTCATTTGCAGTAATGAAGAGTTCCCATTAAGACTAATCTTTTACAACATTTTGTTGCTCTACACTTAGTAATTTATTTGACTTTATGTTAGTTAATTAACTTTCCATAGTGCTTCACCCCTCCCTGCAAATATTTGCGTTAGATAATAGAAGAATACCAACAGTTTACAATTACATACTTGTAATCACTTCAATTTTCAATCATTAGCTTAAGTCAAATTCTCATAGGGATTGAACAAAAAGTGGCAGGACTCATCCAGGTCAAATAATATTTTTTAAGTTTTGTTTAATTTCAGTCTACTTTCCTGAGTAAAAGTGTACGTGGATGACAGGAAAAGGAAAGGGGAATAAATAAGATACAATGGCTACAAAAACAAGACCAATTGAACTTTAGCAACTTGATAAGTAATGTCAAAATATTTTTATTGTTGTGTCTCTGGTTAAAACTATTACTAAAACTAAGATTCTTCTATAAAAATACAATTCCAATCCAATCCAAGATTTTCCCAAGCAAAAATCTTTCAGAAATTAGACATATAATATTTCATGGCTGAACTGCTCAAAATTAAATATAAATTTTTCCAGTGTTCCATCAGTTTGAAAAAAAAAACCTTTCAAAAATGCTTTTAAATTTCACATACATTTTGTGCACTGTAGCCATTATATCTTGTCCATCCTTCATAGAATATGTCTGTTTCAACAATATGTTTTTCCAACTGAAGAATATCAGGGTAACAGAATGCAGATATCTTGAAATGCACACTTGTTAGGCAGCCAAAAGACTGCATCATATATCTCCCCCTCAAATCACAAACTGTCTGAGGCATTTTTCTCTGATAAAGAAGACATACTGAATGAGGTATCATCAGGCTCTGGCGAGGTATGATTGAATTCCATCTCTTCTAATTCAGGAGGTAAATCTGACAGCAGTGCCTGAATCATAAAAATCAATTTTTTAGATTAGTATGTGGATAGATTTTTTTCCAATTTTATGTTAATATTTGTTGTCCTCTCATGTTGATTTATTCTTGCGAATTTAAGGAAAGAATCATCTCTCTTTAAGGATCTTATACAATTCCTTGCCTAAAAGAAAAATTCTTCATACACTTTTAAGGAGGTAACAAAAGACTAGATGTTTAGAGTGTGGATTATGTAGAGTGAAACCCTGTACACAGGGGAAATAGGGAGGGAAATGAGCAACTATTTTGAACCAAGTGCTTTGAAGTGTTTGAAGTAAGCAATTTTCATATTAGGTTTAAGTGTTCACTGATCACTGCTAAAAGGCTTTAAAATTGTATTCCTTATTAAAATATATATGCCCAGTTATTCTATCCTTTAGAGAAAACCACATTTCACAAAATGTGGTTCTTTTGCTCTTCTGTGGAAGAATGAATTTAGCAGTTAGAAAAAAAGTTCAGCTATTCTACTTTAGACTAAACTTTAACAACTTGAAAAGACCAAGTGATTTTTTTTCTTTCCTTAGGCTATGTCTATATCTACAGATGGCCAAGCACCCACAAGGGCACAGCTGAATCAGTGGATCTTGCTGAAGTAATGTCATATCTGGAGGGCTGCTCATTTCTCTTCTGGAGTAATTATGATAAGCCAAGAACCATGAACTAAGCTTTGCCATGTTTCATAATTGTTTCATCTGGAGTTGTAGAACATGTATCCATACTAGAGAAGTGAGTGATTAATCAAGTTTTATGTGGCTGACAGGGCTGATGCCCACTTGACCACAAGAAATTGCGAACTAAATGATTGATTTGCTGCTCCCAATACTAAAAATAATGTAGCATATCTGGCAATTTTTAGAGAGCATGACTTGTAGTGTGGGCTTTGGATGCAATGGTAAATAAGGACCAAGGGAACAGGAACAACTGAAAGCTTGCCACTACTCAATTAAGGAACAGAAAGACAGGCGATGTTGGAGAACATATGAAATTCAATGATGAAATAAGACAGTATTTGCCTATTCTCTTTACTAAAAGAAGTGACAGCTACAAATCCCATACTTTTTGCCTTGTATCACAGAGGCAAGGTCAAAACTTCCTCCTTTTTGTCAGGCTGTGTAAGGAGAGATTAACTCCTATCTGGAAGAAAGGCTGTTATTTATTTTATACGATTCAATTGCCCATGAACTTCTTGCTGAAATTCAGAGTATTTACACAGCCAAGTGACCTAAAGGTACTACATACATTCTAAGGTGCTAGGTGTCAGTAATAGGACACAGAGCAATTTTCTTCTAGAACAGTGGTTTACCACTATCCAATTCCAAGTACTACAGGGCCTTTGGCTGGTCAATCTATAAGAACTATATCACTGGATTTAATTCACTTTGCAATTTTGAAGATGTCATATTAAAGAGGGCAAAGTGTTCAAATTAACACTCACTAAACATGTGATTAGAGTTGGAAAGTCATGTGGATGAGGAGATTTAATGATATTCTAACTTCTAGTGGGGAGCCCTGCAAATCAGATAAGCACTATTATTTATTTATTTGTTATTATATTACATGTAGTTGACTGATTTAAATTAATGTAGTAAAAATATAAAAAACTTTAATATCTGAGGCAGTATAGGGCACTACTAATGCATGAGGCCCACTTTAAAATTCTTCTTTCAGTATCTTACTGGATTACAACATTGGCACACTGAACAAATTTTTGGATTATGCCAATTGTTGGAACTTCCTTTTTCATAGATACTTAAGTAAACACGATTAACTTTATTACACGTTCTTCATCAATGACAGCTATCTTCAGGGCCTGACCTAGTGTCATTCTTCTCAAGATACTAAAAACTTCCCAAATATATGATCAGTCTCTATAACACTTGTTGTAGGTCTTAGGATATGAATACCAAGTTCTATAATATTAATCCTCCTGATACTCCCTGCTAGGTGGAGAAATTGAAGCTCAAGAAAGGCAATTGACCTGGCTAAGATCACATAATGAATTATCAGGGGAAGAAAGACCATAACTAATGACTTAGTACAATGTTGGCAACCTTATTTTGATTTTAAATGGCTATTGATTTAACAACAACAACAAAATCCTTTGGGTAATCTCTTTCATTCAGAAAGTATCATATTTTTTTAAACCCTGGACTTCTTCATTGGGAAAAAATATTCTGCCGACCACATATCTCACTCAAATTACCCAAATCAAAATTAATGGAAAAGCACTGTTTTTTTTTAATGCAAAGCCAATGACCCAATGGTTCTCTTTTATTAGGTAGAATAAAAATTATTTCCTCCTAGAAATAAACCTCTAAATATTTCATAATTTAAAGATCAGTAGTTTAAGAGATGACCTAGATAAGTTTTGTGGACTACTATTGGTGTCTTCTATATTTTGAGACCATATTTTGAGATTCATTATACCCAACCTTAACTATGAAAATCAGCCAGTTTCTATTTGAGGTGTTGATTATATTGGCTATAATGTTGAATACAGTAGTTGTGTCACTTTCTCTTTCAGCCAACTTTTTGTCCATATTTTAGTTTACTAGTCTTTTATCAGAGGAAAAGTAGAAGAATAAAGGAAAAATAAAATATGCATTAGTTACTTTTCTTCTTTGTTAGTGGTCTTGGGGAAAGAGCCAAACCTGGAATGAGGTTAGAATTAGAAAATAAAATGGAGTCAGTGTGTTATCCCTAGATGTCAAGAGACACAGATGACTGCTAGTTAGTTGGCCATATAACTCTTAATTCAAAACAATGCTATGTCTTTTGAGACCAGGACCACACTCCAAGTTATTCCTACGGTTGGATCTATTTTTTTTTCTTTTTTACAGTTATTTAAAATTCATAGTACCCTGGGGACCATGTTCAGGACTACCACTCCTATTCATTTAAATTCTGTATTTTAGGTTCCTAAAAAACAAACACAATTTCAATATGTCATGGTATATGTATAACTCATATAGTAGGCTTAAAGAAAACTGGTAAAGGTAACTGAAGGCTACTGTGTCTTAGGTCTGTGGGTGGGGGCTAAGGGAACAAAATTCATCAAACAGGACACATACATGCTGATTTGAGCCTTATGAGTAAATTCTTTTAGTTTAGATTTTGTGGTTAAGCACTTCAGTAAAATATATAAATACTTTTTTCTTTGAAAAAAGGGAGACTTATGGGATGCTATGAATCTAATCTTTTCCCCTGGAGACATCTGGGATGGGCTATGTATGCGTAGACTTGCTTGGATATAAGGGATGGATTTTATACTCTTGATATTCCTTGATAAATAAAAACCTCTGAGACTGCTTCTAAATAATGGTTACCTGTGTCTCACACTACTCATCTAGAACTTCTCAGACAAGGAATCAGCATGGTGGCAAAATCTTAAAGGCAAATTCGGTATTGTTTAATATTAAATAGAGTACTTATTTTAATTTTATAATGTTTTTTACCTAAGCCTAATGCATTATTGTATAGATTTCACATGAAAATATGAGACAGAAATTGTAATTTGGAAGGAATTTGTAAACAACAATCCACAGCAACCAAAAAAAGACATTACATTTCATCTGTGGAGTATAGGATTCAAACACTCTACTTAAATTGGGAAAAGCAAGTGCTATACTGTGGTCACAAAGAATTTCAAAAAGTAATTTCATGTTTTCTTGGTGATGAGTAATATATCACAGACTAGAAGATATCCAAATACTTATGAACTCTAGTGGGAGCTGGAAGGAAACTAAGATCCAAGAGAGGCAAATAAATATTAAGCTCTTTCATTCACAAAAGGTCCCAAAACATGTGCCTCTCTAGTTAGGGTAGCCCCATCTCTATGAACACTTTGAAAAATTTCTGTAATTAAAATTAATTTTAAGATTATTTTCCCTACTTAAAATCTAGTCTGGGATTAATAAAGCATCTTAATCATGTTAATTTTGATTTTCCACTAAAGCAGCACACAAAATCTGAATGTCTATTCTCAAGAAAACTGTGTTAAAAAAGTCACAAAATAACAAACCCTTCCTCCATGCCAAACAGAAATGAAGTATAAAAATGAAAAGATATGAAGAACTCGTGTGAAATGCCATTTTTCATCAACACATATTGCATTTTACTAGTCTCTTCTTGGACCTACCTGCTGTTGTTCCTTATCGTCGGCTTTCATAGCTAGTATCAAGCTTCTAACAAAAGTCTGAAGTTTAAAGTATTTTTGCTTTTGAATCTCTAGCTCATTTTCAATGAATCTGACTTCTTCATTCTGAAGGAGAAAACATCAAACAATACAATTACCTTATATAAACATAGGACTGTACATGTTGGATGCACACTAAAATTCTACAGTGCAATCAAATTAGGGGGACAATAAAGAAAATACAATGTTAGCATAAGGAATAAAAAGCACAGAAGGAAATTATCCTGTTACTCAAAGGCTACCTTCTAAGCAAATCACAAGCAGGAAATAATTTACAAGGTTAAAAATGCAATCAAATTTCAGTAAGAGAAAAACCAAAAAACTGCTCCCATCTTGGAAAGACCCCTCCTATGTCAAATCTAATTAGCATTTGGATTAGGATTAAGAATAGAGAGAGCCTAATTAACCCCAAGAGCAATAGCAGCTGCAGTAATACCGAAGGTACCCTTCAAAAAGCCAAATACTGAGAACTAAAAAGGTTATTTTGTATCAAGGAGGGACTGAAATTTCTAAGACTGTCTTAAGTATTAATAAATTGTTGAGTCCCCTGTACTAAGTAGGAGTCTTATTCAGAAAATATTTCTAAATGTACCATTGTGTACCAGTGATGTGCGACTCAGTTTCTTTTCAATATTTTTGCTAGTTTTCTAGGAAAAACAAAAAAACCTTGGAGTAGGATTTAGGAGTATTCTAAGTGCCAGGTCTACTGATAACTGTGCAGATTAGGTAGACCATTAACCTCTCTGAGACTCATTTACTCATCTGTAAAATGGATATTATTGGTAATCCTTGACAGTTCTAGCTTTGAGTGTTATAAAGTTCATGTAAGATAATGACCATGAACGTGCTCTAAATAGGTTTACTACTAAAGCTACAGTAATCAAGATAGTATGGTTTTGGCATAAGGGTAGACATATATATATAGATCGATAGAACAGAATAGAGAGACCAGAAATAGATGCACACATGCATGGTTGATTGACTTTTGACAAAGGTGCTGAGGTAATTCAATGGACAAAGAAAGTGTAGTCTTTCAACAAACTGTGGTTGAACAAGTGTAAATCCACATGCAATAAAAGGAAAAGATTTTCAATTTTCATCTCACATCATAGACAAAATGTAACAAGACATGGACCATAGAACTAAAATGTAAAACCTATAACTATAAAGCTTCTAGAGGAAAACAGAGGAGAAAATCTTCATGAACTTCAGTTAGGCAAAAATTTCTTAAATAGAATACAAAAAGTATGAAACAAAAGAAGAAAGATTTCTTTAAAAAAACTTGGCTTTTCAAAAGACACTGTAAAGAAAATAAAAAATACAGGCCACATATTGGGAGAAAATATTTGCAAATCACATATATGAAAAAGGTCTTGTATCCAGAATACATAAAGAACTCTTACAACTCAATTATAGGACCAGCAAAAGAATAAAAAGCAGGCAAAATATTTGAACACACACTTCATCAAGGAAGCTAACTGAATGACCAATAAGCATGTAAAAAGATGTTTTATTTAATTTTTCATTAAGGAAATGTGAATTAAAATCACAATGAGATACTTCTGCTGACATACTACATTGGCAAATGTTAAAGAGATTGACAATACCAAGTGCTGGTGAGTATGTGGAACAATTCGAATTTCCATATATTGTTTCTGGGAGTGTAAAATGGTAGAGTTAATTTTGAAACACTTTGGCAGTTTCTTATAAAATTCAGCATGCTCTTTCTTACTCAACAGCAATCCTACTGTTAGGTATTTACCCAAGAGAAACAAAAACTCATGTCCACACAAAGACATATATGAATATTCACAGCAGCTTTATTCATAATATCCCCACACTAGAAATCGTGGTGGTGTTTACACAACTATGTTCACCTGTAAAAACTCATTTAACTGCATGTTTAAAGAGGTAAATTGTATTGTGTAGGAATTATATGTCAATAAACCTGGTTAAAAATTTAAAAAACTAAGCACACACACAACTTTTCCTTCTTATATAATTGAGGCTTTGTACTCTTTAACCATAATATCCACATTCTCCATCCTCCCCCCAGCCTCTGTTAATCACCATTATACTCTCTGCTTCTTTGAGTTTGATTCTTTGAGTTTGATTCTATATATAAGTGAGAGCATGGAGTATTTGTCTTTCTGTACCTGACTTGTTACACTTAGCATAATGTTCTCCCATTCCATCCATGATTTTGCAAACAATAAAATTTCTTTCTTTTTAAAAGTTGAGTAGTATTTACAGTGAAGATAGTAAATAATAATGTATTGTGCATTTCAAAATTTCTAAGAGTTAATTTCAAATGTTCTTACCACAGGAAATAAATATTTAAGGTGATGGATGTGTTAATTAGATTGATTTAATTATTCCACCTAGTATTCATAAATCATAACATCAATTTTTATACTATAAATATACACAACTATAACTTGCCAATTTACAATTAAAATAAAATAAATAAATTATCAGTAAGCCTATTTGTCAAAAACCATGAAAGTAGGTTATGAGTATTTTCTGAAGCTGGAGAACTCATGTCACAGAACATAGGACCTTTAACAGCATTTGTTCAAAAAGCTGCATAAAATATATAAAATTAGTTGATTCTGACCTATCTGAAAATGGCAGATTTGTGGTGACCTCCTGGCTCTCTGCTCCCAGAGAAAGACGTGAAGAACTTGGATGGCTACACACGAGTGGATCGCTCCCCCCACAAGAAGAGCATTGTGAAGCTGCAGAGAAACAGTGTGGGACATACAGCACAGGAAAAAAAAAAAAAAAAAAAAAACCAACGGTGAATGGGAGATATGATTGCAAAAACTGGAGAGTGCGAGATGTACAATAGGGAATAGAGTGTGGAACAGCCGTGCCCACCTGGTCAGCCAGTGCAGTATGATCTAACCCACAGGAGGACACCAGGATCCTCCACTGACCTCCGCACCCAATCAGACAGGGACGTGCCTGAAGTCAGTACAAAGTGGTTGCACAGGACACCATGCTCTGCATAAAGGAGACAATAGCAGGAAACATTTTGAAATCCCTGGTGCTCTGTGCTAGGATGGCACCAGTCTGAATGGTCACTTCCCATGACCACGCAAGGGAGTTTGGAGAGAGGTACCTCACCTCTGGTGGTCAGCGGGACCAAAAAAAAGGAGGTGAACGCTGAAAAGGAGGCTCTACTCCCCAAACCACTGACGATTTGGCTGGCTCAGGGCTGGACAGAAAGAACAGGACCTTTTGCTAGGCAGACATGAGACTGTGGGACTGTGATGCAGAGGGGACAGCTGGAGGCCTGTTGGTTCAGCCCACTGAACCAACATCTCCAAACTTCTGATTGGTCACCACCAGTGCTAGCTCTACATGGATGGGTGGACTCCATTTTTGGAGTCCACATCCCGGAGACGCTGTGGTGGGTTCCACCCTTAGAGGTGGGAAGAAACAAGAAAAGCTGCTTTCTCTGTAGGGCTGGTGTGAATACTCAGGACATTGGAGCTGAAACATAGCAGGCAGCCTGTTGATTCAGCCTGCCAGACCAGCATAGGTCCTCTAAATAAGAACATAACTCTAGGGCTTGCTCTCCGTGTCCAGGTGGCTGCCAGCATTGGGGGCTGTGGACAGGGAAGGAAAATCCTGGCCAGAGACCTCAGCAATTGAACCAATTGACCCCTCCCATCAGGAGCAGCCTCCCCAGTGTGGTGAAAGAGCCCTGAATAACCTATTAGGGACTCCCCCTACTGGCAGATCAAATAACCATACCAGCACACGCATCGCACTCAGGCTTGCAGGCCCCAGCTGTGTGCGATATATCTTGGTCTTACCACTACCTTAAGGGGGAACAGGGTCCAAGTAACCCTCGGGAGTGGCAGGACCCTTCCCAAAGATAGGGGTATCTGTATACCCCATCTGGGGGACCAGAGCCTAACCCAGAGGCATCAGATTACCTCGATAACTGGTTCCTCCACGCAAACTATGATCAGTGACAAAAAGCGTAACCCCATGGCTTAACACCTCAAGCTATTAGAGGGCAATGGACTCATATCCATAAGTGTGATCCATTGCCTGGGAGCTTAACCTGGGGGAAAAAAAACTCACTAATCTCCATTGGCAAGAAATGAAGACAACAGGTCAGAGATAACCCAACTTGTTAAAATATTCTGAGGCAATACAGGACCAGAGCACCTCTTCCCAGCACTGTCAAGGAATGTCCCTTGGGGGCTTGGTGATAGGGCCATAAACCAGTCCTAGCACCCCCAGTTCTCAGCCAAGTAACATAAGAAAGAATCAGTGAAAGAATGCAGGAAACATGAAAAATTAGAGAGAAAAGTCCCCCCAAAATGAATCATTAGACCCTCAACAACGGATATCACTTTAAATGAAATGATTACAATGGCAGAGGAAGAATTCTGAACATGGATTGTAAGAAAACTCAATGGAATTGAAGAGAAAATAGAAACTCAACACAAGCCACAAAAAAAAAAATACAGGAAATGAATGAAAAATTCTCTAAAGAAATTGAAATATTATGAGAGAACAAAACAGAAATACTGGAAATGAAAGAGGCATTCAAGAAACTACAAAACACAGTGGAAATCCTTGAGAGTAGAATGGATCATGCAGAAGAAAAAATCTCAGAGCTTGAAGATAATGCCTATGTGCTAAACAAATCAGATAAAGAAAAAGAACACAGAAGCAAGGGACAAGAACAAAACATACAAGACATGTGGGATTACATAAGGAAACCAAATATAAGAATTATAGGCATCCCAGAGAGAGAAAAAGAAAATACACAAGAGATGGAAAATCTATTTCTTGGAATGCTAAAGGAAAACCTGCCTGGCCTGGCCAGAAATCTAGATATCCAGGTACAAGAAGCACACAGAACTCCTGGGAGACTCAATGGGAAAACGCAATCACTATGTCACATAGTTATTAAGCTGGCCAAAGTAAACACGAGAGATGCAATCCTTTGAGCAGTAAGACAAAAACAGCAGAAACAAAGGAAAACCTGTAAGACTAACTACAGACTTCTCAACTGAAACCTTACAAGCCAGAGGAACTGGGAAACCATGCTCAATCTTCTAAAACAGAATAATGGCCAACCTAGAATTCTTTACCCAGCAAAACCAAACATCATCTATGAGGGAAAAATAAAGACTTTCTCAGACAATCACTGATGGAATTTGTGAAGACCAGACTTGCCCTGCAGGAAGTATTCAGACCTGCACTGTAAACTGAGCAGCACAATAGGCATGCACCAAAGTAAAATCACTCAAGAGTTAAAGTCCAGAATGTGGATTTCTAAATGGCTCTAGAGGTAAAACAAAACAGCAAGAATTTATCCAACAATATGAACAGAAATCTACTCCATACATCAATTCTCTCAATAAATATGAATGGCTTGAATTGTCCTCTGAAGAGATATAGACTGGCTGAGTGAATAAAAAATCATAAGTAAAGTATCTTCTGTCTTGAAAAAAATGTATCTAACCCACAAAGACACTTTCAGACTCAAAGTCAAGGATTGTAAAACAAACTTCCAGGCAAATGGAAGCCAAAAGAAAGCAGGGGTAGCTATCTTTATTTCAGATAACATAAACATTAAAATAGCAAAAGTAAAGAAAGACAAAGATGGTCACTAGACAATGGTGAAAAAAAAATCCAACAAGAAGATTTAATATTTACACACGTAAAACAGGAGTGCCCAGATACATAAAGCAAACCCTGTTTGATCTAAATAGCATGAAAACAGTAATGCCATAGTAGCTGGGGATTTCACCACCCCACTGACTGAACTGGACAGATCCTCCAAGCAGAAAATAAACAAAGAAACAATGGACTTAAACAGAGCTCTAGGACAAATGAGTCAAACAGACAACTATAGAACATTCCACCCAAATAAAGCCAAATATACATTCTTCTTATCAGCTCATGGAACTTTCTCCAAAATTGATCACATCCTAGGCCACAAATGAGACCTCGACAAATTAAAAAAATAGGAATTATACCATGTATCTACTCAGAACACACTGGTATAAAATTAGAGATCAATTCCAACACAAACACTCACCACTTCACATAGTCATGGAAATTAAACAATCTATTGCTGAATGACTATCGGATCTAAGAGGAGATCCAGATGGAAATCAAAAGATTTTTTTTTTTTTTTGAGATCGAGTCTTGCTTTGTTGCCTGGGCTAGAGTGAGTGCCATGGCATCAGCCTAGCTCACAGCAAGCTCAAACTCCTGGGCTTAAGCGATCCTACTGCCTCAGCCTCCCAAGTAGCTGGGACTACAGGCATGCGCCACCATGCCCGGCTAATTTTTTTTCTGTATATATTTTAGTTGACCAGATAATTTCTTTCTATTTTTTTTTTTAGTAGAGACGGGGTCTTGCTCTTGCTCAGGCTGGTCTTGAACTCCTGACCTCGAGCAATCCACCTGCCTCAGCCTCCCAGAGTGCAAGGATTACAGGTGTGAGCCACTGCACCCGGCCCAAAAGATTCTTAAAACTAAATAATAACAGGGACACAAGTTATCAAAATCTTTGGGATACAACAAAAGCATTCCTGAGAGGAAAACTAATAGCATTAAGTGCTCACATCCAAAAGGCAGAAAGCTCACAAATCAACAAACTAATAAACAAACTCAAGGAACTGGAAAAGGAAGAGCAAATTAATTCTAAACTTAGCAGAGGAAAAGAAATAACTAAGATCACAACAGAACTAAATTAACTTGAGATTAAAAGAAATATACAGAAAATCAATAAAACCAAAAGTTGGCTTTTCAAAAAGACAAACAAAATTGGCAGCCCTCTTGCTAGATTGACAAGAACTAGAAAGGAAAGGACTTCAATAAACTCAATTGGAAATGAAAAAGGAGAGGTCACTACACACATCACTGAAATACAAATCATTATCTTTGAATACTATAAAAATCTATCTGCCCCCAAACTACAAAATGTGGAGTAAATGGACTAATTCTTGGACAAACACAGCCTCATAAGCTCAATCAGGAGGAAATAGAATTCACAAACAGACTAATATCAAGCACAGAAATTGGAGCAGCAATTAAAAACCTTCCAAGAAAAAAAATCCTGCATCAGGTGGGTTCACACCTGAATTTTACCAAACCTACCAAGAAGAACTCATACTTACGGTGAAGAAATTATTCAACAACATTGAGAAGGATGGCATACTCCCAAATTCATTCATGAAGCCAATATCACATTGATACCACAACCAGGAAAGAACACAACAACAACAAAAAAGAAAACTACAGACCAATATCCCTCATGAACATAGATGAAAAATCCTCAAGAAAATCTTATAAAACTGAATCTAACAGCACATCAAAAAAATAATTCATCATGACCAGATGGGCTTTATCCCAGAGATGCAAGGTTGGTTCAACATACAGAAATCTATAAATGCAAGTCACCACATAAATAAAAGCAAGAGCAAAGCCCATGTGATTCTCTCAATAGATGCAGAAACATCATTTGACAAAATCCAGCACACTTTTAGGATAAAAACTCTTAACAAAACAGGCATAGATGGGACATACCTTAAAATTATTAAGGCTATATATGATAAATCCACATCCAGTGTTATACCAAATGGGAAAAAATTCAAAGCATTCCTGCTTAGAACTGGAACCAGACAAGGCTGCCCACTATCTCCACTTCTATTCAACATAGTGCTGAAAGTCTTTGCCAGAGCAATCAAACAAGAGAGGCGAATTAAGGGTTTCCAAATTGGGGAAGAAGAGGTCCAAATCTGACTCTTTGCAGACAATATGATATTATATCTAGAAGATCCCAAGGATTCAACCAAGAGACTCCTAGAATTGATAAATGAATTCAGTAAAGCTTCAGGATACAAAATTAATGCACACAAATCAGGCATACATATATGCCAATTACAGTCAAGCTGAAAATCTAATCAAAGATGTAACACCTTTCACAATAGCATTAAAGAAAATTAAATATTTAGGAATATATTTAATGAAGGAGGTGAGAGACATATATAAGGAGAACCATGAAACACTGAGAAAAGAAATTGTAGAAGGTGTAAACAGATGGAGGACCCTACCACGCTCATGGATTGGCAGAATCAATATTGTTAAAATGTCCATACCACCTAAAGTGATCTAGAGAATTAATGCAATCCCAATCAAAATACCATCATCATTCTTTAAAGATCCAGAAAAAAATAATTCTTCACTTTTTATGGAACTAGAGAAGACCTCATATAGCCAAACCAATCTTAAGCAAAAAGAACAAATTGGGAGGCATCATCAAGCTTTATTACAAGGGTATAGTAACTAAAACAGCATGGTACTGGCACAAGAACAGAGATACAGACCTTTGGAACAGGACTGAGAACTCAGATATAAAACCATCCTCATATTGTCACCTAATCTTTGACAAAGCAGAGAAAAATATACATTGGGAAAAAGAACCTCTATTCAATAAATGGTGCTGGGAAAACTGGATAAGCATATGCAGAAGATTGAAACTGGACCCCCACCTCTCACTTCTCACAAAAATCAACTCATGGTGGATAACAGACTTAAATCTAAGGCATGAAAACTTATGAATTCTAGAAGAAAATGTTGGGAAAACTCTTATAGACGTTGGCCTAGGCAAAGAATTTATGAGGAAGACCCTGAAAACCATCATGGCAGCAACAAAAATAAACAAATGGGATCTTATCAAATTAAAAAGCTTCTGCACAGCTAAAGAAATTATCATTAGAGCAAATAGACAACCTACAGAATGGGAGAAAATATTTGCATGCTACACATCCAATAAAGGGCTGATAACAAGAATCTATATAGAACTTAGGAAAATCAACAAGAAAAAATAAAACAACTCCATCAATAAATGGGCAAATGACAAGAACAGAAACTTTTCAAAAGAAGCCAGACTAATGGCCAACACATGTGAAAAAATAATCAACATCTCTAATCATCACAGAAATGCAAATCAAAACCACAGTGAGACATCACCTGTCTCCAGTGAGAATGACCTTTATCAAAAATTCTCAAACCAACAAATCCTGGCGTGGATGTGGAGAGTTTGGTACACTCTTACACTACTGGTGGGACTGAAAATTAGTACAATCCCTGTGGAAAATATTTTCCAGATACCTCAAAGTGCTAAAAATAGAAACATAATTTGATCCAGCAATCCCACTACTAGGCATCTACCCAAAGGAAAAAGAGACATTCTATAATAAAAGACATCTGTACTCGAATGTTTATGACAGCACAATTCACAATTTCAAAGATGTGGAAACAATCCAAGTGCCCATCAATACATGAGTGGATTAATAAAATGTGGTATATGTATACTATGCAGTACTACTCAACTACAAAAAACAATGGTGAACTAGCACCTCTTATATTATCCTGGATAGAGCTTGAGTCCATCCTTCCAAGTGAGGTATCACAAGAATGGAAAAAGCAGCACCACATGTATTCGCCATCAGATTGGTAGCAACAATTTGGTAGATCAACACTAATATGCTCACATGGTAGTAATATTCATTGGGTGCTGGTATGGTGGAGGGAGTGAACTCACAACTAATGGAGGGGGAGCATACTGTATGGGGGAAGGGCACACTTGTAGCCCTGGCTTGGGAGAGGCAAAGGCATTACATGTAACCAAAATGTTTGTACCCCCATAATATTCTAAAAAGAAAATACTTGATTCTACGGATATTTTTGTTGTTTAAATTGAGATGATGATGTATTAATCACATCCAATCTATGAATATGTTTACTTCATCATTTTTTATCAAATCAGTATAGAACTTATTTTATCTGATAAAACTGCTTCCTTTTCAGACCATTTAATATCAAGTGAATCATCTGCACAAGCTAAATTTCTTATCCAGAGATACTCTATAAAATATAAATTACAAGTAAGGATTATAACAATACTCAGCATGCTCCTGCCATAATACATTTTACTAATTTTAAACATTTGTTTTATTAGTATTCATTTTCAGAGCAGTAGTATTAGTAAAGTGCTGACAGGAAGTCTCTTTGAATACAAGAGATATCCATCATCATTACAGTATTGTCTCCTTTGAATGCACAGTCCTTCTGAGATGCACTCATAGTCCGTTAGAAAACATTTTGAAAAAGGTAATTCACATTTGTAAATTTCCAGAAGCAAAGCATCTTTTGGTATGCAGATCTCCAATTCTTCATGCAAATGTTTCTCCTCCTCAGTATTTATGCAATATATAAAAAACATAAACTGCTTTAAGATAATTTAATATTGCAGACATTTTCTTTTAAGAGCTGCTTTTTTTCCAGCCTATTAAACACTTCATAGATTATAGGCAGTAATTTATGTGTGATTTGGCCATTTTCCTAAGTAAATGGAATGCTTGTGAAAGGAACTAATAAGATAACATCAGTTACTACAATTTCACAAAACAAGATCTAGCTCATTTTTCTTGATGTTAAAACCCTCTCTACATTCCCAGTAAGTTTTGTTTATTCTTCTCCAAGATGATTATAGGAAGAACTCCAGGTTCCATGTGGAAAAGAGCTTTGATCTCTGAGCAGGCTATTTAAAATTGCATCCTGAGGTACCATTTTATGATATAGCTACTCATGCCTTAGGTACTGAGCCTGTCAATTTGTCTCATGAGCATTTTGTGTAGTTAGAACTCCTAGCAAATGATTTCTAGTGATGCATCTCAACCAGAAACTCTACTAGGCTTGAAGTAAGTATTGATGGTGGCATAGTAATAATTATCAAATGCACCAGAGTAAATTCTTTCAGCTTGCCATAATAAGAATTATAGACTGTTTTAATTCAGTATGGGAAAAATTTTTATAATGATCCAGCTCCTGATCTTATTTGATTTTATATAAATGAACACTTGCATAATAGAATTAAAATTATTTCCAAAGATCAATTAATTCATTTATTCACTCACTCAGCAAGTACTATAGTTACTGAGCTCTTGTGTGCCAGGCTCTCAACCATGTATCACAGAGATGAGTAAGGTAATTTTCTGTCCTCAAGAAGCTTATGATGAATATATAGTCATACACCACATAACAACATTTTTCTTGGTCCCATAAGATTATAATGGAGCTGAAAAACTCCTATCACCTGGTGAGGTATCACCTGATGGTGTAGCTGTTGTAACGTCATAGCACAATGCATTACCTTTTCTTTGGTTAGATAAATAAATACCCACCATTGTGTTACAATCACATGGTGTTTGATACAGTAACATGCTGTATGGGTTTGTAGCCTAACAGCAATAGGTTATACCATATAGTCTGGGTGTGTAGTAGGCTATACCATCTAGTTTTGTGTAAGTACACTTTATGATGTTCATACATTGACAAAATTGCCTAACAATGCATTTCTCAGAATGTATCCCAGTCTCTGTGATTAAGTGCTGCATGGCTATCCTTAAGAAATCAACAGAGTGATTTTTATCTCCAAGCAAGGAACACTAGTATGTATATGCAAATAGAGTACAACAATTTTCTCTGAAGACAGATTAAATTTCTACACCGGTAAGGCTGTTTTAAACTAATATCCTGAACTCAGCAATGAGAACTGCTATGTGAGGTTTCACTTACGCTTCTTTTACAATTAAAGTAACAAAGTTTACATATGAGGTGAATTGAAATATCTTTTAATAATTATTATAAAAAGATATACTTTCTATATGGGTGCTGAGTTTTGAGAGTTAAAAAAAAAGAACTTTATGTCGGATGGTGACATGTTATAAAAGACATCTCGAATGGGCTAATGAAGGACCCCTGATTTCCACAGTATTTACCACAATGGAAAACACTGGATTACTAAAATGTCCTTTTGAGTTAAGCAAAAATGCTAACCAACACTTCTGAACTGGACACTCTGCCCTGCCCTGGTCTTCAGCTCCAAACCTCTTCAAGTGGGCTGCCACCCCAGAGGGTAGAGGTCCTGGAAAGAATCCTCTGAGTTGTGGGTTCAACCCTATCTGACCTGTTTGAGACTGCTAAGTGGAGCACACTTAACAGCTGTGCAATCCAGGCTTCTCGTCTGTAGTTTCCATAGCCTCTGCCAAGTTGTGGCCTGCAGAGCCATTTTAATCCTGAATTGGGCATTTAGAAATATTATATGACTATTTAGGAGAGATTAGCATCATCTCTAGTACTTCAGAACCAACAACTTTATAATTCTGTCAGTTGGAAATACAGTTTAAATAAAGGATTGTATTGTGCTCTTTGACCACTTAGCAAATAAATTTCAAAAGATAATTTCCTTCTGTGTTTGCAATGTTCAATATTTTAAAGCCTGACATGTCATGAACATTTATAAAATGGAATCTGTTGAATGACATAAATTTCAATTATAGTAAAACTGAAAAAAATTCTGAGAAAATGACAGCTGTTGTTTTTCTGATTAAAGGTTATTTTCTGTTAACATTTAAGATTACAGTCTCTGCTTTTGGATACTGATGATATTACATAAAAATAACTTTTGTGTATGGAAGGAAGGACTACATGGCCAAACTTTCAGAAGGCCCCAAAGTTACCTAGTAAGACAAGATAGTGATTAACAAAGTGACATCATTTATATATCTATGCAGAAAAATATCGACATACAGATGATAGTTTATGTCAAAACTTAATAAAAACAAAATTATGTATTGCACACTGTCAAAGTAAGCCTTTCAGTTTAGTTACAAATGACATTAAGAAAAGGTCATCTCTATTCATATTCATTCTGCATTTGCTTTGGGAATTGTTTTTAAAATTCTCCTAGAATAGGTATATTATTATATTTTTAAAAATGGTCTACAGAAGAGGTTGAAATTCAAGATAAAGCTATTAGAAATAATGGCGATATGGCATCTCTTTGGTTCTCCTGGAGAGAGTTGGAACCCATTCTATTAAGCGAAGTATCCCAAGAATGGAAAAATAAGCACCACATGTACTCACCAGCAAACTGGTTTCCCTGAGTGCACATTTGGGAATAACACCAATTGGGTATCGGACAGAGGTGGGGGCTGGGGGGAAGGGATGGGTGTATGCCTACTTGATGAGTGAGATGCGCACTGCCTGGGGAATGGACACACTGGAAGCTCAGACTCAGGGGGATGGGGAGGCATGGGCAATATATATAACCTGAACCTTTGTACCCCTATAATGAGCTGAAATAAAAAAAAAATCTAAACAGGGAAATTTTAGAAAGGACAGAGAGAATAAAAAAAAAAGAAATTCAGGATAAAATTAGTAAAGGCCATTGGAAAAAATATCTCCCCTTTACCATCATTTAAAAATGAACGTGGGCTTTAGAAAGTCTTTGTCATAAATTTCATATTAACCACCACTATGCACTGCCCCACCTTGCCATACACCATCAATACTTAACTTGGCTCATCAAACTCTTTGCTGAAAATCATAATCACTAAACCAGCCAGCAATAATTAAAATGCCCGGCACTCTGGCTGATATTCACATTGCCTGAGAGAATCAATGCAAAGCTCCAAAATGATTACCTTATCAAATGGGAGTAACATAGGTACTGTAAAAGTCTGCCTCATTAGATATCTTCTTTTAATGAATTCAGAATTTTAAATTACCTTGTAATCCAAAAGAGAATTCACTTGTTCTACTTCAGAATTACTTATCATGTCACTTTCTTCATCACCAATAATTTCTATTTTCTGTAACACAAGTAGAAAAGTTTTCATAAGTATATATCAGATCATTATCACAATATTCAACAATGTATAGAACATATACATTCAATGTTCAGGTTATCTATTCTAAGTAATCTGGAAAAAACTCTGATAACTGACTGGCTCCTCAGTGTTACACACAGTGTGTGTCTGAGCCATCTCCTTCTACCTTTAGTTGATGACTATTTACTAACTAAAAAATTACTTTAATACTATTTAAAATAGAAAATTCCTTTCACAATATCCCTGAGAAACTAGGCATTCAAACTCTGCTTAAGTAGTTCCTTCCAGTGATGGGGAGTTCGCTTCCTGTAGGGGTAGTCTATTTTAATAGTAAACATATAAAATTGATAGGAAGGACTTTCTCTGTTAAGTCCCCACATGCCTCTTTATGACTTTCAATGTAAAATGTCAACATATGACATATATTCCAAAGTCAATTTTTTTTAATTCACATATTTACTGCACTCCATTAGCTGGACAATTAAAAGCAGATGTCTACGATGTAATGATGGAAATTGCATGGTGATTTGATTCTTTCACTGGACAATAACACTGGGCATGTGAAGTGGTCTGGGCGCGAGAGAGAGAGAGAGAGAGAGAGAGAGAGAGAGACTAAACTGCCCTCAACTTCAGATTAAGGTACAGCATAGTATCCTGCCCACAGTAGGTACTAATTAAGTACCGGTCAAAAAAAATGAACGAAACAGGCCAATGTTGATGAAAAGAATGAACAATAAGCTCTAACCGTAGGGGTAAGGCAAGTTCTCCAATCATGTAACTTTTTTTTTAAAGCAAAAACAAAAGACATAAAGTCAGCTCTAAATTTTTCTTTTGCATGTAAGAAAACACAGCTAAGAACAAACACCTGTAAACATTTAAACCCCGCCAACCCCAAGAAATTTAAAATGGAAAAGCTAAGCTAGATTTAGCCACTAGATAGTCTTTTAAGAACAAACACAGGAGCACATGAATAGCAACGTGTTGGAGGCAGGATTTGAAATCAGGCTTCCTACCCAACAAAATATATGGTGATTAAAGGTCATGAACAAACTTGGAATGGTCACATTTGATATATTGCCCACGAGGATCCAATACTATCACAGAGTTTGTGACCTGCAGGCTTCTGAGTCAGGAGGACAGCTGCAATGAAATTGCTTTCTACTGCTGCCTAGGGATGAATCTAACGTTTTGCTTTCTATAACTACTGGGGCTTAATCACATTGGCTCTCTCTAGACCTCAGATTTGATACTTTTTTGATATTTTTTAGATTGTCTACCTATTTGGATTGGTTTTTGGAAAAGAAGCTAGGAAATTCAAGGGGGAAAGCACCAAAGGCCATTATATAGATTTGTGCATATAAATAGGTATTATATGTCTGTGATTTGTCATCCATGAATAATTGGGGACACTCAAAAGTTACAGGCAGAGGAGATCAATCTTTGAAAGTTTAGAGTTTTGTCTTTGAAAATCAATTATTCTTGAAAAATTAGGTGCCTAAGCGACTGTGAGTCATCTCATGCCATGAATTCATTCATTATCTTCAAATGTCTGCTGCGGGGGAGATTCAATGCAGAAAAATTCAGGCTAAAAGTGAGCATGTCTTTAAAGGAAAAGAGGTTTTAATTTGTAAATAATTGTATATAATGTACACTATAACTCAAATCTATAGCAGAAAGAGATTATTAGTTGGTGAAATTTAAGATTAGGCCAATTCATAATTGTGGACAACAATTATTACTAACTACCTGATGAAAACATCACTTTGCCTCAGAATCAAAGCTTGTTTTCCTATATGCTTGTTGAACTTAGTGTCAGAAGGGTCAAACATCAACTTCAACCAGAACTGTAATCAATAAAATGCAATCCTAAACTATATTCTGCATGTGGAAAATACTGGTATATATTGCTGATGTTCAACAAAAAAATAGCAAAATTGTAATTATGTGCTCAACTTTTATTAAAGAGATGTGACAGGATTATAGTGTCAAATAAATGATGCTTTTAATGGAAGCCAAGGTATTTTGTAGCAGAAAAATCCGTTAGAGGGGCCATTTTTAATGGTTGCAATCAGCACAGAATACAGATGCAAAAGCAAAAACAAAAGCACAATGACATCCCCCTTTATGTCTGACTTTAGTTTAATATTATCTTGATTTCAGCATTATTTGATGGGGTCAGAATATAACAGATGCTGCTAAAACAGGTTAATCCACACAGAGTCTGCCTCTATTATTCATACTCTCAATACTGTCTTTTCTCCTTTACTGTGATTTTTAAGATGACTAATAGAGTCCAATTTAACTAGAAAGAAGAAAATGTTCCAAACACAGTATAGATAGGTATGGTCAAAACAGAGAACTCAAGAGTCAGAAATCCTTGGACACGACTGCCAGAACTAACAAAGGCTTCTTTCATGATCTCAGTCTAAACTCCGTTTTAATTCTGTCATCAGTCAAATAAGAAGAAATCTGCTCTTTGCTAAATGTGTTGAAGAATAATAGCTTGTTATGTATAAAATGGCATACATATACTAAGTATTAGATTTTTATATTTGAAGGTCTCCTCAATCAAAAAAATAGAGGTACAAATAATAGCATTTTAAATTTCATTAACTAACCCCTCAGAGGTGTATAATTTTATTGGAAAAAGCTCTGTTTTGGCTTGTGAAGTGGAGCAATGAAAGACTTTATTCTGACAACACTTTATTCTGACAACACTGATTCACCAACTGGAAACATCTTTGAAATTCATCATGTAATGAGGAAAGAATTTCAAACTGTACATACCACATTATCTGCGGATACTGCATGGTGTTCCTCCTCCTTATGAGACCTTGCCTCATTTGGAACAACTTCATTGGGCTCTTCTACAGAAAAACAAGCCATAATTTCATTTTTCATTCCTCAAAACTTTATTGAGAATGTTTTTTTCAAGATCACTTAATTTCTCTATTGTAAAAAGACACAAAAGGCAAATTTACTTCACACATGCTTTGTTAAGCAGTTCTACTTCGAACAATGTATTCTGAGGAAATAAGTGTGGATGGGGACAAATACAAGGATGGTCACCACTGTGATTTTTGTAATTGAAAAAATGGAAGAAGCATATATTCTTAACAATGGAGGATTAGAGAAATTATTTAGGACCTATCTCTATAATAAATACTATGAAGCCACTAAAAATGAAGTAGAAAAATAGTTAATAATAAGGAAAATGTTCATGATCTACTAGAAAGTGAAAAATTAAAGGTGACAAAACCTACTATGTGAGTACATATAATCTTAATTTTGTAAAAGAAGAATAAGTATAAATTTCATGGAGACTAAAAGACTGGAACTATTTACACCAAAACATTTTCATCATCATTTCTGGATGGAATTATAGGTAATTTTTTCCCTGGTTTTTTTTTTTTTTTTGATTGTTTGTATCCAAATATTTTTCTACAAAGAACATGTATTGCTCATTGTAATAAAAGTGACAAAAATAATTTTCAAATATATGATATAAACCATAAATATAGCACATTTCTAATTTTGTAAAAAGGCATGTGTATGTGAATGCATATGTACATACATACATACACACACACACACACACACACACTCTTGTATATATGCAAAGAGAAAACACTGGCAAAAATATCTTCTCACTCCTATGTTCGGAAGGGTTATCACTGAGGGGTAAGATTATTTCTATTTTTTGTTGTATTTCCCAATATTTCTACAATGAACATGAATGCCTTTTCTGATCCAAGTTTAATATTCTAAAAATGAGAAAATAAATATAAGAAAGAAATTAATTCAAAGAAACAAGTCTACTAAAAAGCTCTCTATGCTCAGCAAGGAGAAGTGGCTGTTTTAAGGCATACGGTCTTAGATTACCCTTACCCTGAACCCCTTAGAAAAACAGGAGAGCAATGTTCCTCTCTTTTTTTTTTCTGCACAGCCATGTCATGGAGATTATTTGGATAAATAGTAGAAGAATTTCTCAATCCCTTGTTAGTAGACATTTTATTTCCCCTTAGAAAGCCGAACAAAAATACTTATCAGCTCTCCCAAGATATTTCCACGTCCATTCCTTCCTATGAAAAGGCATACAGTGGTGCCTTGTATGAGTATGGGGGATGATCCGGAGGAAAACAGGGTTGATCCAGGAATTCACATATAAGCATATAGAGAATTCAAGTTTAAAATATCCAGAAAAACCTTACCAGAGTTTTAATGCAAAGTCCCCTATAAATTCAATTTAATTTTTTTCTGTCTCCACTAGATTTTCAAAAAATAAATTTTATTGTGCATAAAGTATACAAAATGATGTTATGAGATGCATATATATATATATATATATATATAGTAAAATGGTTACTTTAGTGAAACAAATTAATATATCCGTCCTCTCACATAGTTACTCAGTTCCCTCCCAAGAGTAGCTATAATCTACTCATTTAGCAAAAATCTTGAATACTACACACTGTTATCAACTATAGTCCTTATGTTGTACGTTAGATCTTCCAACTTGCTCATCCTACATATTTGCTACTTTGTACCCTTTGACCTACACTTCCCCATTTCCTCCTCCCACCCTGATCCTGGTAACCACTGTTTTATTCTTTATCTCCATGTATTTCACCTTTTTACCCCCTGCCATTTGCCACAACATGGATGGACCTGGAGGGCATTATGTTAAGCGAAATAAACTGGACACAGAAAAATATTGCACTGTGTCACTTATATGTGGAATATTAAAAAAACAATTTACATTTTTTAAAAAGAATGGTTCCTAGACATAGGAAACTATTCATTATTTGCACAATTCAAATCACAGTTACTTCAAGTCCTATGTAACCGGCATCTAAATAAAATAAGGAGAGAAAAACTGTCATCAGCTTTAGCTGCAGAGTTGGTATTAGCACTCATGGCCTCAGAGGTGGGGTTATATTGCTCATCAAGATCATTATAGGTATCATTCCCTACAGGTTTGCCTTATATTTCTAGTCTCACTTGCTAATAACTTTGTAAAAAGTTCTGCTTTACTGGCAACATATTCATGCATGGTTTGATTAATTTGGAAGATTTAAATAAAACTTATTTTGAGGATTCCTTAAATAAAAGGGTGTGACGTGATAGAGTTGAATAAGGAATGATTTCTTTTGCTTACATATAGCTTTAATTTTAAACCAAAAACACTGTCAAGGTGCCTGGTAACTTCTCAGGAAAAGCAACTCTGCTAATGGGAAAAATAAACATAAAAAATAAGTAGAATTATTAATCAATGAATACTCTAGAGGGCACTCTATGTGGTGGCTATATGCTTACACTAAGTAACGGTATATAGAATTATCTTTCATGTGCACACCCACATAATAGATATAGCTGAAAAAGAGGCTTTGCTTTAAAATTTAACATTATAGATGTTAATTATTCTCATACTTTATTTATTTATTTTTTTTTTTTGAGACAGAGTCTCACTCTGTTGCCCAGGCTAGAGTGAGTGCCGTGGCGTCAGCCTAGCTCACAGCAACCTCAAACTCCTGAGCTCAGGCGATCCTACTGCCTCAGCCTCCCGAGTAGCTGGGACTACAGGCATGCACCACCATGCCCGGCTAATTTTTTCTATATATATATTTAGCTGTCCATATAATTTCTTTCTATTTTTAGTAGAGATGGGGTCTCGCTCTTGCTCAGGCTGGTCTCGAACTCCTGAGCTCAAACGATCCGCCCACCTCGGCCTCCCAGAGTGCTAGGATTACAGGCGTGAGCCACCGCGCCCGGCCTATTCTCATACTTTAAACAATTTGCTTCCCCCGAGTAAAAATCTTTAAAATTGTGCAACTATATATATTATGTACTGTATATGTACAATATATATACAATATATTAATTGTACACAGAGAACTTGAAATTAAGAAGCTCAGTCATCCACCCATTACTTTAGTTTTCAGTTGTGGGAAGGGTGAACCCAAGTAGCTTTTTCAGTCCCAACCACACCTTTTTGAAACAGAATAATGGAACTGAAACTACTAAAAGATAATCAGCATTTTTTGTTGACTTTGGCTAAACCTGCTATTTACTGGAGTTTAAAAAATAATCTTTTTTGCTTGTACATATTTTTCTAGAAATTTTTAATGTTATTCTTGATTAATTTTTAACATGTAACATGTAAGCCCTGATTTAAAGATTTTTTACCCTTCGTAGACATTTAGAAGAAGACTCTAACCCTATGTAATCAACAGCCATATTAAAAGGACTCTGAATTTCAGTTGTCAGGTTTTTGAAATAGCATTGGCAGCTGCTCTGATTATTCTATCTCCATATCTCTGAAATGCAATTAATGGAAATTTCAAAGTAGAAATTTTCTACTACATTTCCATAAACTGGAAGATAATATGGTTAGTATATTTTAAAGGTATGGTATTAATTTAGGGCAGAGGAATACAATTCATTTAATCATTACAAAAGCATCCTATAGTCAAACCAATCATATTATTAATAGTATTCCCCATTAACAAAATGAGAAAGAGAATAGGACAGAACTAGTAAGAAACTACCATAAAGGGCTCTTTTCAGTATTTGAAAATGCTTTTATGCTTTTCTCTTGTAATTTCTGATGAGAATGAAAAGGTTTACCACGCAGCTGTGAAAAATAAGCCATGTAGAGAAATTCCAGGCAATTGTGCTTCTCATCGAGTGTTTTTTGATTCATGCATTAAATTCTCTCTCCCCTTTTCCTCATTAGGCCTTGATTACTATACCAGATGTCTAGAGAATATGCTATTAAATAACAAAAAATGCCAGTGTAGGAGCAGTAGTCCATTAAAAGTGGACCACTAAAGTGGACTTTAAAATGAACTTCACTGTTTTTCCTTTAATTACTTATTTTCTAAAATTCTCTTTTAGATGGGGAAGTGAGGGTTGGGGAATGAAACTCCACTTAAGGCCTTTGGTACTTTCCTCTATCAAAATATTGTCTCACAGCCCTCCCTCCCACCCACAGAAAAACACAAATTCCTATTTCCCCACCCTCCCTCACTGAGCTTGCTGGTCATCAGGCTCTAAATAACTAGTTATGAGTCACTATGAATAACGACGTATCTCCAGGCACATACAATTTAGTAAAGACTAATAGAAGACACCCAGCAATCCCATTATTGGGCATCTACCCAAAAGAACAAAAGACATTCTATAAAAAAGACATCTGCACCCAAATGTTTATAGCAGCATAATTCACAATTGCAAAGATGTGGAAACAACCCAAGTGCCCATCAATACATGAGTGGATTAATAAAATGTGGTATATGTATACCATAGAGTATTACTCAGCTCTAAGAAATAACGGGGATATAGAATATCTTATGTTCTCCTGGATAGAGTTGGAACCCATTCTACTAAGTGAAGTATCCCAAGAATGGAAAAATAAGCACCACATGTACTCATCATCAAATTGGTTTCACTGATCATCACCTAAGAGCACATTTAGGAATAGCATTAATCGGGTGTCGGGCAGATGTGGGGGGGGATGGGTATATACATACATAATGAGTGCAATGCTCACTGTCTGGGGGACCGACACGGTTGAAGCTCTGACTCGGGGGCATGGGGGGGCAAGGGCTTTACAGGTAACCTAAACTTATGTACCTCCCATAATATGCTGAAATAATAATAAAAAAAAGATTAAAAAGAAGACAAAAATGGTTTAATGGACCAACTATATTAAAAAATAAGCTGCTTGGAAATGGCACAATGCTTCTTCTTTCTTGATAGTTTTAAAGTCTACTTCACAGATTTCCTATACACTAAATTATCATCTTCAATATGAATAACAAATGTTGGGGTTGAAAGAGAGAGAGAGAGAGAGAGAGAGAAAGATTTTCACACTGATAACCTTTCAAACACCTGGTCTTAAAATGCATGGTCCTTTCAAAACTAACAGTTTTTCTTTCCCTTTCATTATTCAATCTGCTGCAATCTACTTGTCTTCCCCCTCCCCATGTAATTAATTGCTTTTTCGAAGAGAACCTCTTAAACATCCAATTCAATGGCTTTAAAATCCCTTTGCTTATTTTCTTATTTTCTTTCTTTCTTTCTCTCCTGTTTTTTTTTTTTTTTTTTTTTTTTTTTTTTAAGAGACTTGGTCTTCACCTACAGAATGGGAAAAAATATTTGCATACTACACATCAGATAAAGGACTGATAACAAGAATCTATTTAGAACTCAGGAAAATCAGCAAGAAAAAAATCAAACAACCCTATCAAAAAGTGGGCAAATGACATGAATAGAAAATTCTCGAAAGAAGATATAAGAATGGCTAACAAACATATGAAAAAATGCTCAACATCCCTAATCATCAGAGAAATGCAAATCAAAACCACAATGAGATATCACTTAACCCCAGTGAGAATGGCCCTTATCAAAAAAACCCAAAACAACACATGTTGGCATGGATGTGGAGAGACAGGAACACTCATACACTGCTGGTGGGACTGCAAACTAGTGCAACCCCTGTGGAAAGCATTATGGAGGTATCTTAAACAGATTCAAGTAGACCTGCCATTCGATCCAGCAATCCCATTATTGGACATATACCCAAAGGAAAAAAGGTCATTCTGTAACAAAGACACATGTACCCAAATGTTTATAGCAGCACAATTCACGATAGCAAAGATGTGGAAACAACCCAAATGCTCATCAATACATGATTGGATTAGTAAGCTGTGGTATATGTATACCATGGAATATTAGTCAGCTATAAGAAATAATGAAGATACGACATCTCTATGGTTCTCCTGGAGAGAGTTGGAACCCATTATATTAAGTGAAGTATCCCAAGAATGGAAAAACAAGCATGACATGTACTCACCAGAAAATTGGTTTCCCTGATCATCACCTAAATACACATCTGGGTAGGACACCAATTGGATATCAGACTGAGGTGGGGGGTGGGGGAAGGGATGGGGGTATGCCTACCAATGAGTGCATTGGGCACCCTTTGGGGAATGGTAACGCTTGAAGGTGCTGACTCGGGAAGGGGGGGTGGGGAAGGGAGGGATGTATACCTACATGATGGGTGCAACGCGCACTATCTGGGGAACAGACACGCCTGGAGCTCTGACTTGGGGGGAAAGGAGGTACATGGGCAACGTATGTAACCTGCAATTCTGTATCCCCCATAACAATAAGATGAAATAAAAAAAAAAAGAGACTTGGTCTTGCTGTGTTGCCCAGGCTGGAGGGCAGTGGCTATTCACAGGCTTGACCATGGCACACTGCAGCCTCAACTCCTGGCCTCATGGGATCCTCCTGCCTCAGCCTCATGAGTAGTTGGGACTACAGGCACTCACCAGCACTACTGGCTCTTTCCTTAGCATACTACCCTGGTTTTCCTGTTTCTGAATGTTCTTTCAATGGCTCCCTTTTTCCCTCCAGCCCCTAAATCTGTATATTTATCAAAAAACAGACCTTGTCCATTGTCCTTTGTCATTTTACATTTTTTCACTTAACTAAATCTTCTATTTCTGTGGCTAGATATTTTTGGCCTCGATGTGGGTGACTCCCACATTTCTTCTTGTGTCTTAAGCCCTGTTCTGAGTTCCAGACCCATATTATCCAAAGGCCTGCTAGAGAGCTCTAAATCAGATGATGGATACGCTAATTACCCTGAATTGATTAATTCACATTGTATGCCTGTATCAAAACATCACATGTACCCTATAAACATATACAACTATTATGTGCCCATACTAATTTAAAAATAAAAAAATAAAAATAAACAAAATGCAATACATGTAAAAGCTGAATTCACCTTACTACAATATCTTATCAGTCTAATGCAATGACAATTAAAATCTTGACTGGATTTTGGGGAGGGATATTGGGGAAAGGTATGACTAAAAAATTCTAAAGAATCAGTGAGCTACAAGAGGTAAGAAGAATAATGAAAGCCCTATCAGATATTCAGACATTTTTAAAGCCACATTTTTAAATAATAAGATTAATGTAATATAATAGGAAGTCTAGAATTTGATCCACATGTGTATGTCTGCACATATATATTTTTATATGTATGCATGCATATTTATATATGTATATTTGATATAAAACTACATTTAAACTCACTGGAAAAAAGATGGATTATTCAACAAATAGTGTAGGGACAACTGGTTAACCATTTGGAAAAATAAAATTAGATATTTTCTTCACACATGTTACAGCAAAATAAATTCTGCGTGAAATAATATCAAATTGTAAAAATGAAACCACAAGGATACCAGAGGCAAATGTAAGGGTATATAATTGTAGTATAAGGAAGAACTTTGTAATCATGACACCAAAATCAGAAGCCATAAAGGAAAGTATTGGTAGATTTGACAACATAAAAATTACAAACAAAAATTCTGACATCAGAAAACATCATAAACAAAATTAAAAGGCAAACAATAAACGGGAAAATATAGTGTTAATATCCTAAATAGGGCTGGGTAAAACAAAAGGAAAATAGGAAAATGCATTATTCTTTCTCAGTTTCTCAATTACAGATGCAAAATGTCTACATATGATTCCAGTTATATAAAATGCCCAGAAAAGACAAATTTATATGGTCAGAAAGAGTTGGGAGGGGGAATAGACTGCAAATGGGCTCAATGGAGTTATTGGATTGATGAAAATGATCTAAAATTGGATTTTAGTGATGGTGATGATTGTACAACTCTACAAAATTTACTAAAAATCATTCAATTCTACATTTACAATAGATAAATTTTATGACATGTAAATTAAACCTTTATAAAAGTGTTAATAAAAAAGGTGTCAGAAGGGAATTATTTCTATACTTTAAGACAAATGAAATATACTGATCATGGACAAAAGGTATATCTCCATGATATTATTTGAATTCTCATTTAGGGAAACATTGAGAGGTATTATAAAGATGATCCAGTCTAATTTCCTTTTGCAGATAAGGAAACTAAGCCCAATAAATTAAATATTTTGCCTAAAGTCACATAATCAGCTAGTGGAAAAACTAGGAGTTGCACCCAGGTTGCCTGGCTACTAACCTAGTGTTCATCACATTTTGTCATACTTACTTTCATTACAATGTGTTTATAATGCTTTAAGCTAAATTGACTAGAATTACAATAAAATAAAAATAAGCATTTATTATAATTAATTACAATGTATATATTGTTGTAACCAAAATTTCTAAATGTGGGAGATTATTATTGTGGTAGATGAATGTTCCTTGTGATGCATTGATGTGGCAGATTGTTTAGGTGGTGGCATTAAAAATAAATCTATTTATATTCAAATGCTTGGCCAAGTGTTTTGAAGACTAGATTTGAAGTGCAGTGAGCTGAAAAGCAGGTAAGAAAATGCAACAAATTTATAAAGGCTATTAGGAGGTTCAGCATATAAGTACCTTGAGAGCTTCCTTCAGACAAACAGATGGATACTTCATCATTTCTGTCATTATCCTCTCCCACTTCAGGCCCAGCTTCCTCTCCTGGTGTGAGTGCAGACAAAGAACCCAACTCTGGCTGCTCAGAGAAATCAGCAGGGCCTCCTCTTGGAGGTGGAACTTCAATCCCCATTAAACGATATTTCCTTCTTCGATTCCCAATCCAAGTCTTTATAAGAGAAATACAAGAGGAAGTTTTGTAAACACAGAAAACTCAGAAGTTCTGGCCATTAAAATAATGAATGGATGCTGCATAAATTATGATTAAAAAGAATAAATAAGTACATAGAATAATAAAATTTTATGTCAATAAGCTAAAATAAAAATAATTATGCTTTTAATTCTGAAAATTTAGTTTACAATTGACACATAATTGTATTTATTTATGGGGTACAGTGTGAGGTTTCAACACATGAACACATTGTATTATAATCAAATCAGATAAAAAATCAATTCAGGGTAGTTAGCATTTCAATCATCTCAAACTTTTATCATTTAATAATTATGATTTACCTTAAAATATATTATTAACAGAAACAGGGTATTTATCTAAATATTCAGACTTTCAAGCAACGTGAAGTTTATTACAGATCACTTTTGGTTTTGTTTTCATTCTGTTTTGTTTTTGGAGAAAACAATTCAACAAACCTTTCAGAAGAAAAATGAATTTGCTCCTTTTGAAATGGAACCAGGCATATAGATATAACTATAGTTCATATAACAATTCCAATTTTGCTCTTCCTAGGTGAAAATGTGCCCTCTATTAACTTTGGATCCATATAGTTACCTTTGTATTTCAAGTATTCCAAAATTTCATTTTATTGGATTTAGAATCAATTTTTAGAACTTTTAATATTAAAACAATTTTAGAGTCACAGAAGTTTCAAGGATAGATCTTGTGTATTCTTTATTCAATTTCCTCCAGCTTACATGTTACATAAGCATAGCACAATATCAAAAGCAGGAAATTGATATTGTACAATGTATATGCATAGTTCTATGTCCCTTTATCACACCCTTTCTCTTCCACTCCTTCCCACTATCCCCAACCCCTGGCATATAAACCACTAATCTGTTTTCTACCTCTATAACTGTGGCTTTTTGAGAATACTATATAAGTGGAATCATACAGCATATAACCTTTTGAAATCAGCTTTTTTCTTTTTCTTTTTCTTTTTTTTTTTTTTTTTCCTAAGCTGCCTCCTGTCTCTGGCAGTCTGTGGTTCTAACTGCAAATGTGAGAACCCATCCAAGGACCCATCCATCCTCATGAATCACTAGAGCTGTTTGTGTTTGGAGCTTTCTTTTTTTTTTCTTTTTTTCTTAATTTCAGCATATCATGGGAGTACACAAGTTTAGGTTAGGTATATTGCCCTTGCCTCCCCCCGAATCAGCTTCAAGCCTGTCCATCCCCTAGACAGTGCGCATCGCATTCATTATGTATGTATACACCCATCCCCTCCCCCCCCACATCTGCCCGACACCCAATTAATGTTATTCCTAAATGTGCTCTTAGGTGGGTGATGATCAGTGAAACCAATTTTATGGTGAGTACAAGTTTTTTTCATTCAGCATAATTCCCTAGGGATTCATTCAAGTTGTGTGTATCAATAGTTCATTCTTTTTTATTGCTAAGCCATATTCTATGATATGTATGTATTGATTTTTTTTAACCATTTACCTGTTGAAGGACACTTGTATTGTTTCCAATTCTGGACTATTACATATCAAGCTGTTATGAACAGTAGCATATAGGTTTTTGTGCAGACATAAGTTTACTTACCTCTAGAATAGATAGACAAGAAAGAAATTTGTAGATTGTATGATTGTATGTTAAGTTTTGTGAGAAACTGCCAAAGGAATTGGCAGAGCAGCTGAGCCATTTTACATCTCTATCAGCAATGTATGAAAAGTCCAGTCTCTTGGCATTCTTGGCAACATTTAGTATTGTCAGTATATAATACATATATATATATATATATATATATATATATTAATTTTAGCTGTTCTCATAGGTATGTGTAGTGACAGCGCATCAAGTTCTTAATTTTATTTTCCTGATGGCTAGTGATGTTGAAGATCTTTCCATGTGCTTATTTGTCATCTGTATATCTTCTTCAGTGAGATGTCTCTTCATTTTCTGATTGAAGTGTTTGCTTCTATTTTGTGTTGAGTTTTGAGGGTTCTTTATATATTCTAGATATGAATTCTTTGTCATATATGTGGTTTGCAAATATTTTCTCCCAGTCTGTAGCTTTAATTTCTATCCTCTTGGTCTTTTGCAGCAAAAACTTAAAACTGCTAAAAAAATAAAGTATGTTAATTTAAAAAAGTAAAAAGTGGGTTCATTGAAAAGATCAATAAAATTGACAAACAACTAGCAAGACTGGCAAAGAATAAAAGACAGAAACACAAGTTACTATTAAGGTCATTAAATATTAAATGTCCACTTTTGAATCAAAAGTGTAGTTTATTATATCTCAAACAAGAATCAGTACAATTAACCAAAGTATGTGCCTAAACAATCAACACAGTTTTGCCATCTTAACTGTAGCTTGCTTATGCCATCAGCGAAGAAGCCTGGAGAGCAAGTGGGGGTGAAATCATGAAAGGCGTTTTCCACAGCTTGTTGAGAATTGAATATTTTTCCTTGTAAGAAGTAGTACGAAGCCTGGAAGAAGTGGTAGTCAGTTGGTGCAAGGTCTGGTGAATACAGTGGATGACAGAGAGTTTTCAAGTCCAGCTTCTGTGTATCGAGCAGCATTGGTTTTTGCGACATGTGGTCTTGCAAGAGGATTGGCCTGTCTCTATTGACCAATCTTGGCTGCTTAATCACAAGCATCCTCATCATTTTATCAAATTGGATGCAGTAGACATCCTCTGTAATCTACTGACCAGGTTTCATGAAGCTGTAGTGGATAATACCAATGTTGGACAACTAAAGAGACATCATTAGCTTTTCATGATGAATATTTGGTTTTGGACTGGGTTTCAGCATGATATCTTTTTCCAACCATTGTGCTGAATGTTTGCAATTGTCAAACAGCATCCACTTTTCATCATACATAACAATATGGTTTATAAATGTTTCACTTTCATGTCATGACAGCAAAGAAAGTAAAGCTTCGAGGTGATTTATCTGCTGACGCTCATTTAATTCATGTGATGCCATCTATCCAGCTTCTTTACCTTGCTGATTTGTTTCATATTGTCAAATATTGTTGGAATAGTAAGGTCAAACCTTGCTGCTAATTCATGCATAGGTTGCCATGGATTTGCTTCCACTACAGCTTTCAGCTCATCACTATTGTACTTGGTCTCAGGTCATGCACCCGGCTCATTTTCAAGATTAAAATCACCAGAATGGAACTTCTCAAACCATCGATATACTGTGCGTTCATTAGCCAGATCCTTCCCAAACACTTTGTTGATATTTTGAGCTGTCTGCACTGCATTAGTTCCATGATGGAACTCATATTAAAAAATAACATGAATTTTTTACTTATCCACGGTTTCACATGAATTGCTCTAAAAAAAATTTGAAAGATAATCAGCAGGTGGGAGAGAGGAGGAGGGGATGGATATATACACACATAATGTGGCAGTGCACACCATCTGGGGGATGAACATGCTTGAAGCTCTGACTCGAGTGGGGCAAGGGCAACGTATGTAACCTAAACATTTGTACCCCCATAATATGCTGAAATGAAAAAGAAAAAAAAAAAAGATAATCACAAGCCAAAACGTTCATTTGAAAAAAAAAATGAGCATATACCTTCACAATAAAAAAGTGTGAAAGTCAATTGTCAGAGATATCAACTGTCAAACTTAGTACTTACAGAAATTGGACATTCCATAGTTAACAAGCTAATAAAACAGGAATGGACCAGGCGATATTACTACAGACTTCCAAACATGAAAAGGATAACAAGGAAATATTATAAACAACTCTACACACACAAATCTGACAATTTAGGTGAAATGGACCAATTCCCTGAAAAGTACAAACAACCACAATATGAAATAGATTACTCTAATAGCCCTATAACTATTAAGAAAATTTAATTTATCATTAAAAACTTGCCCCCCAAAGAAATATCCAGGTCCCCAAAACTTTCAGCTAACAACATGCTTAATGCTGAAAATAGGATCGTTGCGCTCTAAGATCAAGAATGAAACATGATGTCCACTATTACCACTCTTATTAAACATAGTACTGGAGGTTCTAGCCTATGCAATAATAAATGGAAATAAAAGATATACAGATCAGAAAGGAAGAAATAAAACTCTCCCTATTTACAGATTACATGACAGTCTATGTCAAAAGTACCAAGGAATCTACAAAAACACTCCTACAATTAATAAATGAATTCATAAAGGTCTCAGGATACAAAATAAACACAAAAAAATCAACTTTATTTCTATATAATAAAAATTATCACATTGAAACAAATTAAAAATATAATACTATTAATATTTTCCATCATTAAAATAATCATAGTTAGGTGTAAATCTAACAAAGCACGTACAGAACTTATATGCAGAAAACTACTAAACATTTATGAAAGATATCAAAGTAGTTTTAAGTAAATGTTGAGACATTTTGTGTTCCTGGATCAGAAAACTCCACATAGTAAAGATATAAATTCCCGTCAAATTGATATACAGTTTAACATACTTCCTATCAGAATCCTAGCAAGATTTTTTTGTAGATATATACAAGATAATTCTAAAATTCATAGGGAAAGGAAATAGTATAGCAAAAACAATATTAAAGAATAATAAAGTGCTAGGAAACTATTTACCCAATTTCAAGGCTTATTATATACCTACAGTAATGAAGACCATTGGCAGAGGGCTATACATAGATGAATGGAACAGAATAGAGAACTTAGAAATAGGCTTACATGAGTATGATCAGCTTAGCTGACTTTTGACAAAGGTACAAAAGCAATACAGTGGGAGGTTAGTCTTTTTAAGAAATGATGCTTGAGCAATTGGATATTCAAAGGAAAACAAAAATGGACCAAGACCTAAATCTCACACATTATACAAAAATGAGATGAAGATGGATCATATATTTAAATATACAAAATTCAACAATAAAACTTATAGAAGATAAAACAAGGGAAAATCTTTGAGATCTAGACTTGTTGAAGAATTCTAAGAAATGGCACTAAAAGCACAATCCATAAAAGAAAAATAACTTCCTGGAATATCGATTGGGACTGCATTGAATCTATAGCTCAAGTTGGAAAGAACTGACATCTTGATAATACTGAGTCATTCTATCCATTTCCATGGAATATCTCTCCATCTATGTAGATCTTCTTTTATTTCTTTCATCAGAGTTTTGTACCTTTCTTTACACCTACTTCAGACATTGTAGTAGATTTATACCTAAGTGTTTAATTTGGGGGAAGCTAAAGTAAATGTTTATTTTTTTCCAGTTCATCTTTTTTTAAATTTCAGAATACTATGTAGGTACAAGCATTTTGGTTATATGTATTGCTTTTGCAAAGTTTGAGTCAATGTTGTAGGTGCAACCTATCACCCAAATAGTGTGCATTGTACCCGTTAGGTGTGACTATACCTATCTCCTCCTCCCGCCTCCCATTTGCTTGGTTTCCATTGAGTTTTACTTCCATAATGCATATAAGTGTTGAGCAATTAGTTCCAGTTTATTAGGGAGTACATGTGGTGTTTGTTTTTTCATTCTTGCTATATTTAGAAGAATGACTTCCAGTTCCATCAAGGTTGTTACAAAAAGTATTAGTTTACCATTTTTTATGGCCATATAGTATACACCATGGTCTACATATATCACATTTTATTAATCCACCCATGCATAGATCAACACTTGAGTTGATTCCACATCTTTACAATTGTGAATGGTGCTGCAATAAACATTCTAGTGCAAGTGTCATTTTTAGAAAATGACTTTTTTTCTGATGGGTAAATACCCACTAGAGGGATTTCTGGATCAAATGAGAGGTCTACTTTTAGTTCTTTGAGGTATCTCCATACTACTTTCAATAGAGGTTTACTAGTTTGCAGTCCCACCAACAGTGTGTAAGTGTTCCTTTCTCTCTGCATTCACACCAACATTTGCTGTTTGGGGACTTTTTGATAAAAGCCATTCTCACTGGAGTTAAGCATTTTCTCATTGTGGTTTTGATTTGCATTTCCCTGATGATTACAGATGTTGAGCATTTTTCATATGTTTATTGGCCAGTAGTATTTCTTCTTTTGAAAAGCTTCTGTTCATGTGCTTTGCCCACTTTTTAATGGGGTTGTTTGATTTTTTCTTGCTGTTCTGCTTGAGTTCTTTATAGATTCTGGTTATTAGCCCTTTATTGGATGTATAACATGTAAATATTTTCTCCCATTCTATAGGTTGTCTATTAGCACTAATGATTGTTTCCTTGGCTGTGTGAAAGCTTATTGATTTGATCAGGTCCATTTATTACTTTTTGTTGTTTCTGTGATTGCCTTTGGGGTCTTCTTCGTAAGTTCCTTGCCTAGGCTGATATCTGGAAGAGTTTATCAAACATTTTCTTCCAGAATTCTTATACATTCATGTCTTAGGTTTATGTCTGTTATTCATTGTGAATTAATTTCTGTGAGTAGCGAGAGGTGTGGATTCTCTTTCAGTCTTCTATATGTGTATATCCAATTTTCCCAGCACCGTTTATCGAATAGGGATTCTTTTCCCCAGTGTATGTTTTCCTTTGCTTCGTCAAAGATCAGATGGCAGTATGAGGATGGTTTTATATCTGAGTTCTGTGTTCTGATCCATTCGGTTCTGTCTCTGTTCTTTTGCCAGTACCATGCTACTTTGGGTACTGTAGTGTTAATATTTTGAAATAAAAAAAAAGAGTAATCCAATTTGCAAATCTGTTTTTTAATTTATAAAATTAGACAATTTAAATTTAATGCAATTATTACTGTATTAAAGCTTAAGTATATCATTTTATTTTTTGCCTTCCATTTCTTCTTTGTGTTTTTTTTCTGTTTTTGCCCTTGCAGTCCTGTGAGTTATTTGAACATATTTAGAATTCCATTTTTATTTATCTATAGAATTTTCCTGTACCCCTTGGTGTAACTTTCTAGTGGTTTATCCAGGATATTTATCTATCTGTATTATGACAGACTGTCACAAGAGGATAAAAGTCCATATTCTACACTGGGCTTCCATTGACATCCAGTGGGGGAGGGGCTTTCTTTTACTCCTGGGTGGAGTTGGGAGTCCAGGATCTCCATTAAGCCTCTTCTGATGCCACCCCAATGAGGATGGGGAAGGAATCCTCTTTACCTCCAGGTGGAGGAGGGGTGGAAGTCTTCTAATGACATAGCAGGAGAAAGGGGGAGGAAGGATTTTTAATAGTAGCTCTCCACTCTTCCTTCTCTAACACCACCCCATCAGTGAATGTTTTGGGGCATCTAGTTGTGCCCCAACCTGGTGAGGGCAGAATTCTTGGTTCTCTACTTGGCCTTTTTCTGGTAGGGGTGAAGGTGGGACTGCAGTGCTTTTCTCCATGGTGTTAGCTGGAGTAGATAGATTATTATCTAAACATTTTCTGTCTTATGAGGCTGTCCTTTTCTGGGTTCTTTGGCTGAGACACAGGGTTTTCTTGTGTCTGTTACATAATGTGTAGGGATTTTAGTTGTACTTAGTGATAAGAACAGGGGAAATCACATCTACTGTATCTTTTTTGAAGCAGCAGTCTAAAATTAATTTTATTCTCAAGTTTCTCGGGCAATTCTCATGAAGCCCATTTTATTTGGCTATAATTTGTACCCTTTCTAGTTTTGCCATTCCAATCCACAAAGTACAAGAATTCTTAAAACCTGAAGTAGTGTAGAAAACCATTAAGTAACATTTTATAATTTCAGCTGTAAATTTGATTATGATACTCTTTCTTTGTATACCAACTAGAACTTATTCTGTACAACCAACAGGCCTACATAAATGCAAAGCCACCTTAGTTACTCTCTAATGTCAATAAAAGACATCAATGAAGTTAACTTTATACTTGGTAGGATTTTTCAAAAAGTTATGCAGGGCAAACAGGAGAACTATTCAGTTAGTCCAAGAAGAATAATTATTCTTTATATTTGTTGGAGGTTATTTTCCCTTCATCTTCAGAAAATGTAATTCCTTGGTTGTATCTAGCATTCCATGCTAAAAAATGAAGGATGAAACACATGGATTTTTTTATAGACTCTCAAGTGAAAATTACCTAGTAGAAAAAATATTTATGATACTAATTTTCATAGCTTTGCTAACTTCTTCCTAGGGGAAATACTAGTTTAAAGAGTAGAATTTCATTTCAATTTCCCTTTACATTGTCTCTTTGAAAATAGATTGATAGGTTCAGAAAAAATAAAGAACTATAACTTACTAAATTTCCTTTAAATTGTCATATATTTTCCCTATTTTCTATCTGTGATTACTTTTTCAAATTGTTGATGCAGAAGCTTTTCTTTAACAATAATCCTAGCCACTGATGCTTATGAAAATGATTATATGGTCAGAAGAAGGAAGATACAGTCTTTCTAGGATGCTTCTTGCTCTTTGGGGCCATAAAAGCTGGGGAAGAGAGAAGATAAAAGAAAGAGAAACCAAATTTCTATTTATCTTCAAGATCTTTTGCATGCTTCTTGGGAGAAGTCAGTGATTATGGAATGTACAATGTTAAAGGTAAAATTATATGTAATGTGAATATTGGACGTATGTAACATTGCATAGTGAAGCTAAAATATTTCCTCTTTGGATGTTCCTCAAAACTGGAAGGAATTGGGAAAATAATGCAATGTATAAATATAGCGATAAGGGGTGTATTACATTTTTACAGAATCATGGAAGATGGAAGTAATCTTAGAAGCTTCTATGATCTGAAAATTTGTGTCCCTGCTCAAAATTAACATGTTAAAATCCTGAACCCCAAGATGACAGTATTAGGAAGTGGGGATTTTTAGAAGTGATCAGGTCATGAGGATGGATCTTTTATAAATGGGATTAGTGCCTTTATAAAAGAGATCTCAGAGAGATACTTTGCCTCGTCTTCTGTATGAGGTTACAGCTAAAAGACAGATGTTTAGTAATTGGGCTCTCATCAGACATTGAATCTACCAGCACCTTGATGCTTGACTTTTCATCCTCCAGAACTATTAGAAATAAATTTCTGTTATGTATAAGCCACCCAGCATATAGTATTTTATTATAGAAGCATGTGATAGTTAATTTTATGTGTCAACTTGACTGGGATAAGGGATACCCAGAGAGCTTGCAAATCATAATTTCTAAGTGTGTTCTTGAGGGTGTTTCTGGAAGAAATTAGTATTTGAGTAGGTTGATTGAGTAAAAAAGATTGCCCAGACTAATGTGAGTGGGTATGATACAATTCATTGAGGGCCTGAAGTTTCCATCCAGTCTTTGCATAAAAACTTCAGGAATATGGAACATACCACTCTGCAAGATTCCCCAGTCCAGTTTTTGAACAGTTTTTTTTTTTTTCAAAATGCTCTTGCTTAAACTGAATTAATATCTATTGTTTTATTCTTACAGGTATTGTTTTTGATTATTTGCTCTGGATACTCTTCACACCAAACTCCCTTTTCTATATTCCAGCTATTAAATATGTGAAGAGTATTTTTTTTTCTAAAATTAAACACTCCTACTTTAAAATATTTATGTTTCACACATTTTATCTGACCCATTTTATATGGCTCATTGTATATTGTTGAGCCTAAGAATACTGAGTTAAAGAAATTAATGCTCCCTGTATTTCTGGAGACAAGATTTGATTTCAGAAGTCAAATAAGGCCGGGCGCGGTGGCTCACGCCTGTAATCCTAGCACTCTGGGAGGCCGAGGTGGGCAGATCGTTTGAGCTCAGGAGTTCGAGACCAGCCTGAGCAAGAGCGAGACCCCATCTCTACCAAAAATAGAAAGAAATTATATGGACAGCTAAAAATATATATAGAAAAAATTAGCCGGGCATGGTGGCGCATGCCTGTAGTCCCAGCTACTCGGGAGGCTGAGACAGGAGGATCGCTTGAGCTCAGGAGTTTGAGGTTGCTGTGAGCTAGGCTGATGCCACGGCACTCACTCTAGCCTGGGCAACAGAGTGAGACTCTGTCTCAAAAAAAAAAAAAAAAAAAAGAAGTCAAATAAGGCTTTGCCTTAAAGAAAAAACAAATGTGTTAGTTCAAAAGCTGCCTCGCCTCAGGATGGCCTCTCATTGGTCAGTAACAGCTGCACTTCAAAGAGACAGCTGTAAACTGGGTCCATTGTTCTCACATGTTTTGAAAGACAAGACAGGCTTTACCTAGGACCAAAAGGTTGCCAGAGCTGACAGACAAAGACCCCCGGAGATGAGAGCTGATCAAAGAGATATGCTAATGCCCAAGCTGGACCCAGACGGGACCATGAGGTTAAAGTAATTAACACAAAGCACAGCTCATGTTGACTTCTGAGATCCTCTCTGTCTCCAAGAACACAATCACCAGAGCCAAGATGTCTCTGTTTTTTGCTAAAGTAATAGCCTTATCATAAAACTTAGAAGTTTGCCCCAAGAAGAGTTTATAACTCAACTCATTGTTCCCCTAGAGTTAAAGGATCTGTAGTAGCCTTTTAGAAGACTTTGACCCTAAACCAAACTGCCTGTTAGTATATAAATCCCATTGCCCTTGGCAACGGGAGCCTGTATCTACCCTATAAAATACCTGTGTGGAGTTTCAGTCTTGAATATATTTTTTGTGGGAAGAAATATATCCATCCGGACACCCTCCCTTTGTCTATTTTCATAAACCTTTACTTTATAAACTATATCTTTGGCTCTGAGTATTATTAATATTATTGTTATTTTATTTCTGTTTCCTACTATTTTTTCATCCTTTGTGATGACCCCTGCCTGAGAGACCTGACCGGAAAGAGAAAAACCTCTTTGTGGGATGTGTAGCTAACTCCCCGCAGCATATAGCAAGTTATTTTACCACTCTGTGCCTCAGATGCCTTATGTGAAAAATTAGAAATCTGGTTTCCAAATACTTTATTTTACTGGATAATAAATATCTCTCCAGAATTATCATAAATCTAAAAATAATACTGTATCTTTTCTACCAGAACTACTGTGTATTGACAGTGCAAACGTAATGGCTATTAAAAATGAGGAGACTCAAGCCCTGGAGATTTCTAAGTACATTTGTATTAAACAATATAAAATTATATTCCAAACTTTTATTTTAAATATATGTTATTATATATTTGTTAATCTGTATATGCTATACATAGAGGGTACACATTTCTGTTAGATATTCATTAATTCATTCCACAAATATTAATAAACATCTACTATGTACCAAACACTATTATAGTGCTGGGAATACAATGGTACACATAACAGGATGGTCTATATCCTCATGGAAAGTAAACTTATAATCTAGTAGGGGTGTAGATAACAAATAGAGAAATATAATTATAAATTTTGACCAAGTGTTATAAAGAGAAAAATACAGTTAGAATATTTAGCCACAATGAAATAATGTACTGAAATCGTTTCCAAATTTACCTGATCCTAAGAAATATTGGGGGAAGAGAAACATACAGGTTCCCAGGTCCTTTCTTGCAAATCCTGATTCAGTAGGTCTAGGCTTGGGTGAACTGTATTTTTAAGATATATCCAAGGTATTTGTTATGATAAGGAATACCCCAGTGAGGTAGAACTGGAAATAATGTTAGACTGGGAGTGAAGAGACTTGGCCTCTAGCCACTGACTGGCTGTGTGATCTTGGGTAAGCCATTGTCCAATCTGGCCTCATTATACACACACACACACACACACACACACACACTTATATAGACATGTATAAATAGATATATATACACATTTATATATATAAATACATATATGAGTGTATATATACACACACACAAGCACATAATAAAGGCACTGAACTCATTCTCAAGGTGCCCACCAGCTTTGAATCAATATCTATGATAGGTAATAGCTTGCTATATAATTGAAAAACACTGTTCTATTTAAGGACATTTCAAATCCAGCCATGTTCCTTTAAAAATTAATATAATCTAAAATATAAATATATACATCTGTTTTCTATGAAATTTGTCTTGCAAAATGTATTTCAAACAGTCAAACATGTGTTGTTCATACAAGTATGTGACCACACAAGAGTATGTTTTGCTGTAGTCCATTATAACCTAAACATAGATGGAAAGAACAGGCATTAAACTGAATTGTAGTAAGACAGGGGAGGGAACTAACTTTTACTGAGGACTTATAGTGCTTAAAACTTATTATCCACATAAACTATCTCAAAACAGCCCTCTTATATATTATGCCAATTTATTGACAACTGAAGCTCAGGGACATTAAAAAAAATTGGCCACACTAAATTACAAGTTCCTTGGGATACCTGTTTTCCCCACAGCACCTAGAAAAGTTCTGGTACATAATACTGTTCAGTTTACCTTTACTAAATAAATAAGTCAATAAATAACAGGTACTAATCTGGAAATGATGCTTCAAGTTAAAATAATGCCATCTTATGTTAAACAAACACATACACATAATTAATAATACTCAATAAGATCAAAGGAAAAATATACCAAATTTACTTCCTAGAACTCATAGAAGTATAAGATATAACAAGGAAAATTAATCTAAAATTTCTTCTTTTCTAATATATACATTTAATATAATGTATTTTCCTTTGAAGAATAATTTCACAGGGTACAGAAGTCTAGGTTGGTTTTTTTTTTTCTAAACACTTTAAATATTTTACTCCACTGTCTTCTTGAATGAATGGTTTCTAAGAAGTCTATGTAATTCTTATTTTTGCTCCCCTGTAGATGAGGTGATTGTTTCCCCCCACCCTGGCTTCTTTCAAGATTTTTTCTTTATCTTCGATTTTCTGCAGTTTGAGTATGATATGTTAGGTGTATTATTTTATTTTTGTTGTTGTTTTTGCTGCTGTTGCATTTATCCTGCTTGGTGCACTCTGGGCTTCCTGGGTCTGTGGTTTGGTGTGTGACATTATTTTGGAGAAAATTCTAACCAAATTATGGGAGGACAAAGAGAAAGGACGTATGCCTATAAGTGAAAGAATCATTGAAGAGCTCTTGAAAGAGATTTTTTTAAAAGCCTTGCATTTCATAGTTAACACCCAATAGACAGTGCCTAACACTGAAAATTCAACAAGTAGTAACATAAACAGACATGAGAAAGACTTCCGCCTAGTCCACATTTTTGTCTTCACCTTCCTCCAGAATAATAGAAGGTTTAGCTGGGCACATGGTTACCCACAGTAAAACTACAATTGCAGCTTCCTTTGAAGTTTAGTATGACCATGTGACTAATCTTTAGCCAAAGGGACATAAGTGAAAGTGCCTTATGGCAGTTTCTAGGAAATGCTGTGTTAAAAGCTAGCAGGTACACACCCTTTGCCCCTTCATCTCCATTTCTGTTGTGTTACTTGGACCATATATACCATTAATTTGGACCTAGAGGACAAGGGTTACATCATAGGGCTGGCAGAATGTAAATTGGATGGCACCAGGGTCTCTGAGGACTTCGTAGAGCAGAATTGCCATGCCAGCAGTAAATTGCATACCCCTGGCCTTAGACATGGAATTGAAATACCTTATCTAAGTCACTGTTACTTTTGAGTCTTTCTGTTACTCACAGCTAAACCTAATTCTAATACAGCACATCATTTACAGATGAAGGTAAATACCAAAGCAATCATCTAAAAGAGTAGAAAGTGGTTGCCTCGGAATACTAGAAAATATTAATCGTAGGAGGGGAGGAGTGAGGAATTTTGGTTTTGTAGCAAGTTCTACAGAACTTGACTCCTTAAGCTATGTACATTTATAACTTTAATTTTAAAAAATAAAAATGACAATGACAAAAAACCCCATATGATCTATATTTCCCTGTTTTTGACTTTTGCTTAGGCTCCTCATACTATGATTCTGTTCCAATTCCTCTTCAGTCATTTGTGTTCTTGTGTCATCCTTCTTGCTAAGAATACTAAGCTCTTTAAAGTAGAAATAGTATCTAATGTATTTCTTTCTCGTTGTTAGTATACACTAACATATAGTAGCATGCGCAGTCAATACAGGATTGAATTTGATTTCCCATCTGGACACTAACAAGAAAAAGCAAGGCTCTGAACAGGACAGTATTTATTTTGAGAATAGAATTTATTCTCAATAATTTGTGCTCTACAACTTCTCCCTATATTGATCTTTCTTCATATATGTATGAGAAAATACTTCTCTTCTTATAGAAGAATTTTATGTTTTGTCACTTTTTCTTCTATAGTACTTCCCTCTTGATCTTCTGGGATGATCCTCTAGTGTGTGCTAAAACCAACTTAAACTTGCTCACAAGAGACAATTGTTAGCATCTCTTCCCAATTCTGCATTGAATGAGACATGGAATCAGCTATGGTGGGAATCTTTACACAACAGAAATCAACAAACACTATAAATCAGGGATTTTTCCCCTTAAAGAATTAATTGTTATATATTTACCAGCACTAGCACTATCTACATTTTATATCAACATCTTTCAAATGGAATGTAAATTACTGTTCTCACAGCTGATCAGTATAATTTTTTATCTATCATTCATTAGGTAATACCTGGGATGTATTTCAGATCGCCTGATGAAATTTTTTTAAAAAAATGTTACTGAGATATATTTAACATGACATACAATTCACTTATTCAACATGTACAATTAAAAGGTTTTCAATACATTCACAGAGCTGTGCAACAATCACTACTATCTAATTCTAGAACATTTTTATTATGCCAAAAAGAAACTCTGTACCCATTAGAGTCATTCCCTATTGCTCCCTCCCCTCCGTCCTTGGCAACCATTAATCTACTTTCTGCCTCTACAGTGTACCTATTCTAGATATTCCATATAAATCGAAACATATAATATGTGGTCTTTTGTGACTGGCTGTTTAACTTAGCATAATGTTTTCAAGGTTTATCCATTGTGTAGCATACATCAATATTTCATTACTTTAAATGGCTTCTATATTATATTCAGATACCACATTCTGTTTATTCATTCACTTTGTAGACATTTGAGTTGTTTCTACTTTGGGCTATTGTGGATAATGCTGTTATAAATATTTACGTGCAAGCTTTTCAATTGGACATATATTTTTCATTCTTTCCAGTGCGGTGGAATCCATTCTAGGAGTGGAATTTGTGAGGTCATATGATAACTCTATGGTAAACATTTTTAGGACTGTTTTCCCAAGTGGCTAAAACATTTTGCATTCCTACCAGAAGCATATAAGGACTACAATTTCTCCATATTCTAGCCATTATTTGTTATTATTTTTCTTTTTTCATATAGTCATCACAGTGAGTATGAAGTGGTATCTCATCGTAGTTTTTATTTATTTTTATTTATTTAAAATTTCAGAATATAGCAGAGGTACAAATTTTGGGTTACATGATTCCCTTTTTTGTACAATTTGAGATATGAGTCAAAGTTATGAGTGTGTCCATCACCTAGATAGTGTGCGCCATACCTATTAGGTATGAATTTACCCATCCTCTCCTCCCCTCTCCCACCTGCTTGATTTCCATTAAGTTTTACTTCCATGTATGCACATAAATGTTGATCGATTAGTTCTGATTTAGTATTAAGTACACGTGGCATTTGTTTTCCCATTCTTACTATACTTCCCTGAGAATAATGGTCTCCAGTACCATCCAGAGTGTTACAAAAGGTGTTAGTTCACCACTTTTTTATGGTTGAGTAGTACTCCATGGTATACATACACATTTTATTATTCCACTCATGTATTAATTGGCACTTGAATTCTTTTTTTTTTTATTTCATCTTATTGTTATGGGGGATACAGAATTGCAGGTTACATACGTTGCCCATGTACCACCTTTCCCCCCAAGTCAGAGCTCCAGGCATGTCCCTTCCCCAGGTAGTGCGCGTTTCACCTATCATGTAGGTATATGTCCCTCCCCCCATCCCCCCTTCCCGAGTCAGCACCTTCAAGTGTTACCATTCCCCAAACGGTGTGCAATGCACTCATTGTGTAGGCATACCCCCATCCCCTCCCCCACCCCCCACTTCAGTCTGATATCCGATTGGTGTCATACCCAGATGTGTATTTAGGTGATGATCAGGGAAACCAATTTTCTGGTGAGTACATGTCATGCTTGTTTTTCCATTCTTGGGATACTTCACTTAATATAATGGGTTCCAACTCTCTCCAGGAGAACCATAGAGATGTCGTATCTTCATTATTCCTTATAGCTGAGTAATATTCCATGGTATACATATACCACAGCTTACTAATCCAATCATGTATTGATGGGCATTTGGTTGTTTCCACATCTTTGCGATTGTGAATTGTGCTGCTATAAACATTCGGGTACCTGTGTCTTTGTTAAAGAATGACCTTTTTCCTTTGGGTATATGCCCAGTAATGGGATTGCTGGGTCAAATGGCAGGTCTACTTGAATCTGTTTAAGATACCTCCATAATGCTTTCCACAGGGGTTGCACTAGTTTGCAATCCCACCAGCAGTGTATGAGTGTTCCTGTCTCTCCACACCCACGCCAACATGTGTTGTTTTGGGTTTTTTTGATAAGGGCCATTCTCATTGGGGTTAAGTGACATCTCATTGTGGTTTTGATTTGCATTTCTCTGATGATTCGGGATGTTGAGCATTTTTTTCATATGTTTTTTAGCCATTCTTATATCTTCTTTCGAGAAGTTTCTATTCATGTCATTTGCCCACTTTTTGATAGGGTTGCTTGATTTTTTCTTGCTGATTTTCCTGAGTTCTAAATAGATTCTTGTTATCAGTCCTTTATCTGATGTGTAGTATGCAAAATTTTTTTCCCATTCTGTAGGTGGTCTGTTTATTCTCGTGACCGTTTCTTTGGCTGTGCAGAAGCTTTTTAATTTAATCATGTCCCATTCATTTATTTTTGTTGCTGCTGTGATGGCCTTAGGGGTCTTCTTCATAAATTCTTTGCCTAGGCCAGTGTCTGTAAGAGTCTTTCCTACATTTTCTTCTAGAATTCTGATTGTATCACGCCTAAGTTTTAAGTCTGTTATCCACCGTGATTTGATTTTTGTGAGAGGTGAAAGCTGTGGGTCCTGTTTCAGTCTTCTACAAGTGGCTAACCAATTCTCCCAGCACCATTTATTGAATAGGGATTCTTGTCCCCAGAGTATATTCTTTCCTGCTTTGTCAAAAATTAGGTGACTATATGAGGATGGTTCTATATTTGGATTTTCTGTTGTGTTCCACTGGTCTGTGTCCCTGAACTTGTGCCAATACCAGGCTGTTTTAAGAACCATGGCCTTGTAGTATAGTTTGAGGTCTGGAAAATTAATACCTCCCATTTTGTTTTTGTTGCTTAAAATTGCTTTTGCTATACAGGGTCTTCTTTGATTCCATACAAAGTGTATAATTATTTTCTCTACGTCTGTAAAGAATGATGTTGGTAATTTAATAGGGATTGCATTGAATCTGTAGATCACTTTGGGTAGTATAGACATTTTAACAATGTTGATTCTTCCGATCCACAAGCATGGTATATTTGGCACTTGAATTCTTTCCACATATTTGCAATTGTAAATTTTGCTACTATGAACATTCCAGTACAAGTGTCTTTTATATAAAGTGTCTTTTCTTCCTTTCAGTAAATGTCCAGTAGTGAGATTGATGGATTAAATGGTGGGTCTACTTTTAGTTCTTTGAGGTATCTCCATATTATTTCCATAGAAGTTGTACTAATTTGCAATCCCACCAACAGTGTATAAATGTTCCTCTCTCTCCACATCCACACCAGCATCTGTTGTTTTGGGACTTTTTGATAAAAGCCATTCTCACTGGAATTAGGTGATATCTCATTGTGGTTTTGATTTGCATATCCCTGATGATTAGAGACGTTGAGCATTTTTTCATATGTTTATTGGCCATTATACTATCTTCTTTTGAAAAGTTTCTGTTCTTATCTTTTGCCCACTTTTTAATGGTGTTTTTGATGTTTTCTTGCTGATTTGGTTGAGTTCTTTATAGATTCTAGTTATCAGTCCTTTATCAGATGTATAGCATGCAAATATTCTCTCCCATTCTAGAGAGTGTTTATTTGCTCTAATGATTGTTTCCTTGGCTGTGCAGAAGCTTTTTAATTTGATTAGGTCCTATTTATTTATTTTTGTTGTTTCTCTGATTGCCTTTGGGGACTTCTTCATAAATTCTTTGCCTAGGCTTATTTCTAGAGGAGTGTTTCCAACCTCTTCTTCTAGAAAACTTATAGTTTCATTCCTTAAGTTTAAGTTTGTTACTCATGGTAATTAATTTTTGTGAGAGGTGAGAGTTGCACTTCTTGTTTCAGTCTTCTACATGTGTATATCCAATTTTCCCAGCACCATTTATTGAATAGGTATTCTTTTCCTCAGCGTATGTTTTATCTGCTTTGTCAAAGATCAGATGGCAATATGAGGATGGTTTTATATCGGGGTTGTCTATTCTAATCCATTAGTCTCTATCTCTGTTCTTGTGCCAATACCATGCTGTTTTGGTTACTATAGCCTTGTAGCATAGCTGGAAGTCAGGCAAAGTGATGCTTCCCTATTTGTTCTTTTTGCTTAAGGTTACTTTGGGTATTCAGGGTGTTTCTGATTCTATACAAAGCACAGAATTATTTTTTCTAGATCTGTGAAAAATGATGCTGATATTTCAATAGGGATTACATTGAATCTGTTAATCATTTTGTGTAGTATATACATTTTAATAATGTTGATTCTGCTGATTCATGATCATAATATATTTTATCATTTGTTGACATCCTCTGCAATTTCCTTCCTCATTGTTTCATAGTCTTCCCAGTAGAGGTCTTTCACCTCCTTGGTTAAGTATATTCCAAGGTATTTTATTTTCTTTGTAGGTATTGTGAAAGGTATTTATGTCTTTGATTTGATTTTCAGCTTCAGTGTTGGCATATGGGAATGCTACTGATCTGTGTACATTGATTTTGTAACCTGAGACTTTTCTGAATTTATTTATCCATTACAGGAGTCTTTTGGAAGAATCTTTGGGGTTTTGTAGATATAAGATCATAGCACCAGCAAAGAATGGTTTGAACTCTTCTTTCCCCACACTTGCATACCTTTGATTTTGTTCTCTTGCCTTATTGCTCTGCCTAGGACATCCAGCACTATGTTGAACAGAAGTGATGACAGTGGGCAACCTTGTCTGGTTCCAATTCTAAGCAGGAATACTTTCAATTTTCCCCATTCAATATGATATTGGCTGTGGATTTGTTGTATATGGTTTTTTATATGAATAATATTAAGGTATGTTCTATCTATACCTATTGTGTTAGGAGTTCTCATAAAAGAGTGCCTAATTTTGTCAAATGCCTTTCATGCATCTATTGACAGGATCATATAGTCTTTGTTTTTGCTTCCGTTTATGTGGTGAATCACATTTATAGATTTGTATATGTTGAACCATCCTTGCATGGTTGTGATGAAGCCCACCTACTCATGGTGGATTGTTTCTTTGATGTGCAGCTGAATTGAGTTTGCTAGGATTTTATTGAGAACTTGTACATCTATATTCATAAGCAATATTGATCTATAGTTTTCTTTTTATATGTGTGTGTCCTTTCCTGGCTTTGGTATCAAGGTGATATTGGCTTTGTAGAATGAGGTGGGGAGGATTCCTTCTATCTCAATGTTATGGAATAATTTCTGCAGCACAGGTACCAGTTCTTACTATGTCTGGTAAACTTTGGCTGTGAAATCATCTGTTCCAGGACTTTTTTTTTGTTGTAAGATTTTTTTTATTGCTGCTTCAATTTCATTAATAGATATTGATTTGTTCAGAAGTTCTATTTCTTCCTGATTGAGCCTAGGGAGATTGAGTGTTTCCAATAATTTATCCACTTCCTCAACATTTTCAAGGTTATGTGTATAGAGATTTTTATGGTATTGCGAGATGATATTTTGTATTTCCATGTTATCAGTTGTAATAGCTCCTTTTTCATTTCTGATTGAGTTAATTAGGGTCCTTTGTTTTCTATTTCTGGTTAATCTAGCAAGAGGCTTATCAACTTTGTTAATCTTTTCAAAGAACCAACTTTTTGTTTCATTAATCTTCTCTATAATTTTTTTATTGTTGATTTCATTTAGTTCTGCTCTGACCTTAGTTATTTCTTTTCTTCTGCTGGGTTTTGGATTGGTATGTTTTTATTTTTCCAATTCATTGAGTTGATTCATTAATAGATTGTTGATTGTGATCTTTCTGTCTTTTGCATGTAGGCATTTATAGATACGAATTTTCATCTTCGGACTGTTTTTGCAGAATCCCACAGATTTGGGTAACTTCTATAGCCTTTGCCATTTAATTTGAAGGATCTTTTGATTTCTATTTTAATTTCTCCTTGGCCTATGAATCATGCAGTAATAGGTTGTTTACTTTACATGACTTTGTTTAGAGTTGAGTGTTTCTCTTGGAATTGATTTATAATATTATCTCACTGTTATCTGAGAATATAGATGGTATAATTTCTATTTCCTTAAATTTGTTGAGACATGTTTTGTGTCCTAGGATGTGATCAATTGTAGAGAATGATCTGTGAAATGATGAGAAGAACATATATTCAGTACATTTGGGGCAGAATATTCTGTAGATATCTGTTAGGCCCATTTGTTCTAGAGTCACATTTAAGTTCATTGTTTCTTTGTTTATTTTCTTTTTGCATGATCTGTCCCATTCTGTCAGTGGGGTGTTGATATCCCTGGTTATTATGATGATCCTGTGTAATCATTTTGTTTAGATCAAGCATGGTTTTCTTTATATATCTGGGTGCACCTGTGATGGGTGTATAAATATTCAGGATTGTATGTCTTTTGTTGAATTTTTCCCTTCACCATTATATAGTGACCATCTTTGTCTTTGTTTACTTTTGTTGATTTGAAGTCTGTGTTATCAGATATGAGAATAGCATCATCAGCTTTCTTTTGGTTTTTATTTGTATGGAATATTATTTTCTATCCCTTCAACTTGAGTCTGAATGAATCCTTGTGGGTTAGATATGTTTCCTGGGAACAACAGATAGTTGACTTGTATTTTTTTATCCATTCAGCCAGCCTATGTCTCTTGAGTGAAGAGTTCAATCCATTCACATTTATTGAAATAATTCATAAGTGGGGCAGATTTCAGTTCATGCTGTTTCATAGAACTTTATTGCTTTTTTTTTCCTCTTGAGCCATTGTGGTATCTGTGCTTTGAACTTTAGCTTTTAGGTGATTTTACACTTTTGGATGTCTATTGTGCTGATCCGTGTATAATGCAGATCTGAGTATTTCCTGCAGGGCAGTTCTAGTTATGATGAATTTCCTCAATGTTTCTTTGTCTGTGAAAGAATTAATTTCTCCATTAAATGTGAAACTTTGTTTTTCAGGATGCAAAATTCTAGGCTGGAAGTTGTTCTTTTTAAGAGGATTGAAGTTGGGGGCCAATCCCTTCTTACCCGTAAGGTTTCCACAGAAAAGTCTGCTGTTACCCTGATGGGTTTTCCCTTGTGGCTCAGTTGTTGCATACATCTAGCTGCTTGTAGGATTTTCTTTTTCATTTTGACTTTGGCCAAGTTTATTACTATGTGTCTAGGAGATGTCCTATTTTCTATGAATCATCCCGGAGTTCAATGACCATCTTGTATCTGGATGTCTGGCTCTCTGGAAATACTAGGGAAATTTTCCTCCATAATTCCCTCAAATAGATTTTCCATGGTTGTAGTGCTTCTTCTACCACAGGGATACCTATAATTCACATATGTGTTCACTTCATGTAGTTCCACATCTCTCTAAGTGATTGCTCTGCCTTTATTGTTCTTTTCTCTGCCCCTTTAAGTGATTGGCTTAGCATGAGAGCCTTGTCTTCAAGCACGGATATTGTTTCTCCTCCTTGATTTAATCTTGCTGAAACTTTCTGCAGTGTATTGAAAATACCTGAATGATTCTTTCATTACTTAAGTCCTATTATATTTGTCCTAATTTTGTCTATCTTTTTATTGACATTTTCATTAATTTCCTGAAATATTTTTAGGGGTACTTTTTTTGGTTTTCAATTTTCCCTTCAATTTCTTTCATCTTATTTGCCATCCATATTCTGAATTCCATTTCTGTCATTTTAACAGTTTACTTGTAGTTGGAGTTCAGTGCTGTAGCTCCAATGTGATCCCTTGAGGGGATTGATCTGTTTTGATTTTTCACATTGCAAGGGTTCCTTTCCTGGTTTCTTCTCATCTGATACCTCTTTTCTCAACTCAGGGCTAATAAGTTTACAGCGCTCCTGTTCCTAAAAGGAAACTCTCCTGCTTAGAGTAAGGGGGAATCACAACATGGCGCTTTTTTCCTCCCCTACTCTTTTTTCTTTTATTTCAGCATATTATCGGGGCACAAAAGTTTAGGTTATGTATATTGCCCTTGGTGCCCCACTGCCCCAAATCACAGCTTCAAGCATGTTCATTCCCAAGACAGTGAGCATCGTACTCATTATGTAGGTGTATACCCATCCCCACTCCCCCACACATCTGCCAGACATCCGATTAGTGTTATTCCCAAATGTGCTCTTAGGGGATGATCAGTAAACCAATTTGATGCTAAGTACATGTGGTGCTTATTTTTCCATTCTTGGGATACTTCACTTAGTAGAATGGGTTCCAGCTCTATCCAGGAGAACATAAGAGAGTCTATATCCCCATTATTTCTTATAGCTGAGTAATACTCCATGGTATAAATATACCATATTTTATTAATCCACTCATGTATTGATGAGCTCTTGGGTTGTTTCCACATCTTTATGATTGTGAATTGTGCTGCTATAAAAATTTGGGTGCAGATGTCTTTTTTATAGAGTGTCTTTTGTTCTTTTGTGTAGATGCCCAATAATGGGATTGCTGGATCAAATGGTAGGTCTACTTGAATCTGTTTAAGGTATCTCCATATTGCTTTCCACAGAGGTTGCACTAGTTTGCAGTCCCACCAGCAGTGTATGACTGCTCCTGTCTCTCCACATCCACACCAACATTTATTGTCACAGGATATTTTGATAAGGGCCATTCTCACTGGAGTTAAGTGATATCTCATTGTGATTTTGATTTCCATTTCCCTGATGATTAGAGATGTTGAGCATTTTTTCATATGTTTGTTGGACATTCTTCTATCTTCCTTTGAAAAATTTCTATTCATGTCCTTTGCCCACTTTTTGATAGGGTTGTTTGATTTTTTCTTGCTGATTTTCCTGAGTTTTAAATAGATTCTAGTTATCTCAGTCCTTTATCGGATGTGTAGCATGTGAAAATATTTTTCCATTCTATAGGTTGTCTGTTTGCTCTCGTGACAGTTTCTTTGGCTGTGCAGAAGCTTTTTAATTTAATCAGGTCCCATTTATTTATTTTTGTTGTTGCTGTAATTGCCTTTGGGGTCTTCTTCATAAATTCTTTGCCTAGGCCAATGTCTACAAGAGTCTTTACCACATTTTCTTATAGAATTCTAATAGTTTCACACCTAAGGTTTAAGTCTGTTATCCACCATGATTTGATTTTTGTGAGAGGTGAAAGGTGTGGGTCCTGTTTCAGTCTTCTACATGTGGCTATACAGTTTTCCCAGCACCATTTATTAAATAAGGATTCTTTTCCCCAGTGTATGTTTTTCTCTGCTTTGTCAAATATTAGATGGCTATGTGCGGATGGTTTTATATCTGGATTTTCCATTCCATTCCACTGGTCTATGTCTCTGTACTTGTGCCAATATCATGCAGTTTTAGTAATCACACCCTTGTAGTATAGTTTGAAGTCTGGTAAATTAATACCTCCCATTTTGTTCTTATTGCCTAAAATTGCTTTTATAAAGCATAAAATTATTTTTTCTATATCTGTGAAAAATGATGTTGGTAATTTAATATGGATTGCATGAATCTATACATCATTTTGGGTAGTATAGACATTTTAACAATGTTGATTCTTCCGATCCACCAGCATGGTATGGTTTTCCACCTGTTTACATGCTCTGTGATTTCCTTCCTCAGTGTTTCACAGTTCTCCAAGTAAAGGTCTTGTACCTCCCTAATTAAATATATTACTAGGTGTTTTGTTTTCTTTGTTGCTATTGTAAAGGGTATCGAGTGCTTAATTTGGTTCTCCGTTTGACTGTTATTGGCATATATGAATGCCTCTGATTTGTGTGCATTGATTTTGTATCCTGAGACTTTACTGAATTCATTTATCAATTCCAGGAGTCTCTTGGTTGAATCCTTGGGTTTTTCTAGATATAATACCATATCATCAGCAAAGAGTGAGAATTTGATCTCTGCTGTCCCTATTTGAACTCCCTTGATTCTGCTCTCTTGCCTGACAGCTCTCGCAAGGACTTACAATACTATGTTGAAAAGTAATGAGGACAGTGGGCAGCCTTGCCTCGTTCCAGTTCTGAGTGGGAATGCTTTCAATTTTTCCCCATTCAGTATGATGTTGGCTGTGGGTTTGTCATATATGGCTTGTATCATTTTTAGATAGGCCCCGTCTATGCCTATTTTGTTAAGTGTTCTTATCATAAAAGGGTGTTGAATTTTGTCAAATGCTTTTTCTGCATCTATTGAGAGGATCATATGATCTTTATTTTTGCTTCTATTCATGAGGTGAATTACATTTATAGATTTGTGTAAGTTGAAACATCCTTGCATCTCTGGGATGAAGCCCACTTGGTCGTGATGGATTATTTTCTTTTTTCTTTTTTTATTTACTATTTTTTTAAATTATTTCAACATATTGTGGGAGTACAAAAGTTTAGGTTGCATATATTGCGCTTGTCCTCCCACCCCCTGAGTCAGAACTTCAAACGTGTCCATCCCCTAGATGAACACGTGGATTCAATTTGCTAGGATTTTATTGAGAATTTTTGCATCTACATTCATAACGGATATTGGTCTGTAGTTTTCTTTTTTCGTTGCATCCTTTCCTGTTTTTGGTATCAGAATTATGTTGGCTTCATAAAATGTGTTGGGGAGAATTCCATGCTTCTCAGTGTTGTGGAATAACTTTTCTAGGATAGGCACCAGTTCTTCTTTGTAGGTGTGGTAAAATTGGGGTGTGAATCCATCTGGTCCAGGACTTTTCCATTTGGGAAAGATTTTTAGTGCTGTTTCAATTTCAGTTATTGATATTGGTCTGTTCAGGAATTCTATTTCTTCCTGGTTGAGCCTAGGGAGTCTGTGTGTTTCTAAAAATTTGTGCATTTCCTCCACATTTTCCAGTTTGTGTGCATAAAGGTTTTTGTAGATTTCATAGATGATATCTTGTATCTCTGTGGCATCAGTTGTGATTTCTCCTTTCATGTTCCTGATGGAGGTTACTAGAGATTTTTCTTTTCTGCACTTGTTTAGTGTAGCCAGAAGCATGTCAATTTTGTTTATCTTTTCAGAGAACCAACTTTTTGTTTTCTTAATCTCCCGTATGGTTTTTCTGTTGTCCATTTCATTTACTTCTGATTTGATCTTATTAATTTCTTTCCTTCTGCTGAGTTTGGGGTCAGTCTGTTCTTCTTTCTCCAGCTCTTTGAGTCTATTCATTAGGTTGTCTATTTGTAAGTTTTCTGTGTTTTTGATATAGGCATTTATGGAAATAAATTTTACTTTCAGGGCTGCTTTAGCTGTGTCCCACAGATTTTGATAGCTTGTGTCTCCTTTGTCATGTAATTCAAAGAATCTTTTGAGTTCTGTCTTGATTTCTTCATTTATAAAATAATCATTCAGGAGAAGGCTGTTTAGCTTCCAGACTTTGAGTAGGAATGAGAATTTCTGTTAGGGTTAATTTCTGCTTTTATTCCGCTGTGATATGAGAAGATGTATGATATAATTTCTATTTTTTTTTTAATTTTTTAAGACATGTTTTGTGTCCTAGGATATGATCAATCTTAGAGAATGTTCCATGAGCTGATGAGAAGAATGTATATTCAGTGGATTTTGGATAGAATGTCCTGTAAATGTCAGTCAGGCCCAGTTGTTATAGCATTCCATTTAAGTCCATTATTTTTTGTTTATTTTCTCTTTGGAGGCTCTGTGAAGTGCTGTCAGCAGGTGTTGAAGTCTCCTGCTATTATAGTGTTGCTTTCTATCATTTGGTTTAGATCAAGTAGGGTTTGCTTTATGAATCTGGGTGCACCTAATTTGGGTGCATATATATTAAATATAGTTATGTCTTCTTGTTGAAATGTACCCTTCCCCAGTATATAGTGACTATCTTTGTCTTTAGTTACTTTTGTTTATTTAAAAACTAAATTCTGTGAGATTAAAACCACCATGCCAGACTTCTTTTGGCTTCTGTTTGCTTTAAATATTAATTTCCACCTTTTTATTTTCAGTCTAAATGCATCTTTGCAGGTTAGATGAGTTTCTTGAAGACAGGAGGTACTTGGCTTGTATTTTTTTATCCATTGGGCCAGCCTGTGTCTCTTGAGTGGGGAATTCAAGCCATTCACATTTATTGAGAGAACTGATAAGCGGGACACATTTCTGTTGATCCTGTTGGGCAGAACTTCATTGCCATGTTTTCTCTCTTGAGCCATTGTAGTATCTGGCCTTTGATCTTTAGCTCTTGAGTAGTTTTACATTCGTGGGTCTTTCTTGTGCTGGTCCATGTGTAACTCTGTTTTGAGTACTTCTTGGAGGGCTGGTCTTGTCTTGGTGAATTCCCTCAGTCTTTGTTTATCTGCGAATGTCTTAATTTCTCCTGTGTATACAAAACTTACCTTTGCTGGTTACAGGATTTCAGGCTGGGCATTTTTCTGTTCCAGAAGAGTGAGAATGGGGCTCCAGTCTCTTCTTGCTTGTAAGGTTTCAGTTGAGAAATCTGGCATTATTTGGATGGGCTTTCCTTTGTATGTTACTTGTTTCTTTCCCCTTACAGCTTGAAGAAGGGACTCTGTAGTGACTATTTTGGTCAGTCTGATGACTGCGTGATGTGGTGTCTTCCTGCTTGCAATGAATCTCCCAGGGGTCCTTTGAGCTTCTAGAATCTGTATATCTAGAGTTTCAGCAAGGCCTGGGAAATTTTCCTCAATTATATCTTCAAATAGCTTATACAGCCCTTGCGTATTATCTTCTTCATCCCCGGGAATGCCCATAACTCTCATGTTAGGCTTCTTCACATAATCCCACATTTCTTGCAGACTCTGGTCTTTTCTCTTATTTCTCTGCCCTATCTCTGTGACTGACTTATTTAATTGGAAGGTGTTATCTTTGATCTCTGAGATTCTTTCTTCTGTTTTATCTACCCTGTTCTTGAGGCTTTCCACTGTGTATTGTAGTTCCCTGAATAAATTCTTGATTTCCAGGAGTTCAGTTTGATTTTTCTTTAATATCTCGAGTTCTTTAGTGAATTTTTCTTCCAAGTCCTGGATTTTTTTGTGTGTTTTCTTTGTGTTGGTTATCCATTTTTTCCTGCATATCATTCAGCTTTCTTACCATCCATGTTTGAAATTCTTCCTGTGACATTTTAGTATTCTGAATTGGTTAATGTCTATTGCTAGAGAGCTGGTGTTCCTCTTTGTGGGTGTGTTTTCCATTTGATTCTTTATACTGCCAGAGTTCTTTCACTGAGTCCTTCCCATCTGGATCAATGTTTGCTTCCCTCCTTTCAGCTTTTGTGTGGAAAGCAACTCACCTTTTGCTCTGTTCCTAGGCTGTCTAACAGCCTAGGTGTGTTGCTTCCTTTGTCACTATGGGGAGCCACTTATGTGTTGTTCAGGATTCTTCTAGCACAATTGGGGTGCTGCTCCCGTTGGGTCCCGCCCCCGAGTATTGATTTGACCTAAAACCGGTCTGACGAGTTAAGTCACTGGGCTGACAACTTTTGATCTGCAGCCAAGATTCACGCTAGTTGCATAGAGAAAGTGGCTTTTTCTTGTCTCTCTGTCTCCAGAGGTGGTGTCTACCTCTTTACCTCTTTCCATCCAAAATATGCTGGCTAGGGGGAGGGGGTGGTGCCACTGTTCGCCTAGCGCCCCAATGGCTGCAGATCCCACCAGCAATGGTCTGCCCCACCCCAATGCCTGCAAGTCCATGGGCTAATCTCTCAGGACTAGGGGAGCAAGCAGAGTTCACACATCAAAACAGGGCCATTGGCCATAGGTCGCATAAGGGCGGAGCTCGTAGTGAGAGTCCGCTGGCTGGGGGAGGGAGCTGCCTGGCACCCTGTTGCACTGCAGTGGCTAGGCTGTGGACCCTGAAAATGGTGACTGCTTGCCCGCAGATCACCAGCACTGGGGGTGAATGTTCAGGGGTTGGCAGGTGCCGGATCGGGGAGCTGTGTCATCAAGATGCCCCCTTGTCTGTTTTATGTCGCCCTCCCACAATCTCATGCCTGTTCAGCAGGAGCTATTGCTTGTTCTGAGCCACCCTCAATGGGCCTAATAGTCCGCAGTGGTTTCCAGGTTAGAGTCCCTTAATTAGTTTTCACCTCCATTGATCTGGACCCACTGAGTGGTAGAGGCAATTTACCTGTCTCCTAACTGCCTCCAGCAGTAGCCCAGACCAGTCCCCCCCCCCACCAAGCACAGTCCTGGCACAGAGCTCGGGGAGTTCAAGATGCTTCCTGCTAATGTCTCCTCTCCACAGAGCCCCATGTCTCCCATGGTGATTTTGCACCAACTTCAGGCAGATCCCTGTCTGAGTGGGTGTGAAGGCCAGTGGGGAAGCAAGATGTACTCCTGTGGGACTGATCCCACCTCACTTGTTGGCAAGGTGGGCACAGCCATCCTATGCTCTACTCTCTATTGTTTGTCTCACACTCTCCAGATTTTCACTATCTTATCTCCCGTTCTTCTTTTCTTTTTCTTGCTTTTTGTGTCCAACACTGATTCTCCATGGATTCATAATGCTGTTCTTGTCGGGGAGCGATCCACTTGGGTGTGGCAGGTCGAGATCTATGCCTTCCTCTCTGGGAGCAGGAATCCAGGAGGTTACCTCCACTCCGCCATCTTTTCTAGCTCCGCCTACTCTTGAATGTTGACTTGGCAGAGGAGGGGCATGTGCACCAGAAGACTGTAATGTAGCTATTCTGATTTGTTCTATTCACCTGTAATTGCCTCTGCTCAAGCAGCACCTGGATGCATTTGTTGTGGGTTCCCAGACTGTGTGCGTTTACTCAAACTAGGTCCCAGTGTACCAGTAGCTTGAGGCTGGGAGTCCCTGTCAAGGCGTTGGACGTTGAACCAATTCTTCCATCCCTGTTGTTGTGGTGAGGCTCCTTGGTGGGGTTTTGGTATCTTGGTGCAGCTGGAGGCTTACCAATGATGTCTCGGTCCTGGGAGGCTTCTGGAGGAACAGAAGTAGAGCCTTGGGCTCCAGTGTGAGATTCTCAGAGCTGAGACTAAAGAGGAGCCTGAAGCAGAGCTTGTAAGCAGGGCCAAGGACTCAGAAGCATAGCTGGGCAGATGTTGGGGCTTATCAGACCTGAATGGTGGGTCAAGGCTGACCAGGCAGAAGGCAACTAGGAGCTGGAGGGGGTGAGTTGGGGCCAAGAGAGTGGCAGGCTATTTCACAGGTCAGGGGCCACGCAGATGTCAGGTCAGATGGGCAGATGTTGGTTCCAGTGGCCTGGGTACTGCGAAGCTCTCCATTCCCCACTGAGGACCTACAGAAGTGGCCACCCAATGCCTCTCAGGTTGGAGCCTGCTGCTCCCCAGTCAATTCCCATGCTCAGCTCCCCTTGCACTCTAGGGGAGAAGTGCTTGTGTTCAAGTCATCAGGAATGGCTCAGGGAAGCCACAAGTCAGTTCACTCCCTCCCCATACTGGTGCAGACCTGGCACGGTGCACCCAAGAGCTCAGAATGGCTTTAGCTGCTGCCCCATCCCCACTGCACCTGTTGTCTGGTGCAATGATTCTGCATAGACTACAAGCAGGTCCCTGGTCTGATCAAGAAGACATCTCTGGGGGTGGTGGGAGCCTTCTTGCACTCAGTTCACACTGTGCCAGCAGGGCAGGCACGGTGTCCCAGCGCCCTACCTTTCTATTGTTCCCTGTGTGTTCTATGATCTTGTTATATGTATCACCCCATCACTTTTTTTTTTACACTCTGAGTGTTCTGCATAGATTTCTCTGTGATTTCGTGATGCTGCTTCACGGACGAGCAAATCCGTATGCAGGCAGCTGCCTGCACCTTTCACTTCTTTCCTTGGGAGTGGCATGCCATCAGGCTGCTTCTAGTGTGCCATATTTTCAATCTCATTGTGACTTTGATTTCTGTTTCCATAATGACTAATGATGTTGAACATCTTTTCATGTGTTTATTGGCCATTTTTATATCTTCCTTAGAGAAATGTCCATTGATCTTTTGTCTATTTTTAAACTATGTTATTTGCCTTTTCATTATTGAGTTGTAAATGTTCTTTATATACTCTAGATACAAGTGTCTTATGCAGTATATAAGAAACATATATCTAAGATATATGTATGTGTGTGTGTGTGTGTATATATATATATATATATATATCGAAAAAAATATTTCCAGTACTGTTGGTTATCTTTTTACTTTACTGATGGTATTGTTTGTAGCACCTCAGGCAGTTTTTTAAAGCTTTCATTTATTGCACTCATCAACTACAGCATGAAAATTATTGAAAATGTCTTACCCGAACTATTTCACAGTCAACATTTAATTCAGTTGCAACAGCTTCAATTTTCTCTCTACAAACAGAGCCCAGGCTGGTCATGCCATTGTCCCAATACTTCTTAAGGGTGGCTAAGTCTCGGTCACTGAACTGAGTGCGGTCCTGTAGCTGAAAAGCACATTTTTAAAAATTAGAATCATCAAAGGAAATAATGGCATGGAGAGAATCATCAGGGAGAGATGTGCTACATCATTTTCAACAAATAATAGCAGCAAAATTCATTTCGCAATTCTTACTCTATGTCCTCCCATTTTTGAAAATGATCATTTTTATCGTTTTTATTTCAACAAACTAATACAGTATGCTAGCATGAAATGAGTAGAATTTTTTTAACTAATAGCAATTAAACATTGTTGATTTTAACTGGTTTTAATTACATAAATGATACATGTTCATTGTAGGAAATATATATAAAGAAATAAGAAGAGAACTTAAATCACCCAGAACTTGGAAATAACACTTTTTGACATTTTAATGTATATTCTTTGAACCTTCTTTTCTACACTTCAGATATTTGCATTTACTCATACTAAACAAAATTAAAAAAAAAAACAGAGACAGAATTACACCAGTGTGCTGCATTTTGATAAATTAATCTAGAATTGCCATATAAATCTAGACATTGATTTCCTACTAATGTTATAATTAATTAAAAAGGTAAATAAGAGAACTGTAAGAAGATAATGTAGCCCTAAAAATCATCATATTTATGGCTTTAGAAAGTTTAATAATAAGCCTACCCTTTTTGTTCTTAATTTTTTTATGCAATAAACTATGGGCTTTATATATTTTTTAATTCAATGAATCCTGGAGGCATCCCTGAGAAGTAAATTAGAAACATGATATGATAATGACCTCTGTTTGCTAATAAGACATCAGGAAAAGAAAGGCCAAAGGTCTCATTAAACAAGGCACAGAGATTCCATGGCAGAGCTAGAAATAGAAATATCTGGGATTTTTTCTGATTTCCTTATCCCTATAATGTCTCCAATTATCTCAAGAGGTGGTGGAAAAATCTAAACTCACAATTTAATTAAAAATATATATCCTGAAAAGCCCTGTGTGTGTGTTTGTGATGAGAGATGAGAGAGAGAGAGAGAGAGAGAGAGACTGTGAGAATAAGAGTTGGATGACTGTGAGAATAAGAGTTGGATACAAATGTTGGAAATCATGGCATGAGTTATAAGATTCTGTTGCTGCCCTGTGCCTAAGATGATATGGTCTGAACCCACACAGAGGCCATAATTCAAATACTTCCTAGACATATATTTTTTTCAACTTTTCCTCTTTAACTGAAATTTAAAACAAAACCTTCTCCTAAATCAGATTCAGGTAACAATGGAAAATAATATATCTAACATATAAAACATGACCTAATAAAAAGGGTTAACCATAGCTAAAAGTGATGTAATACTAAATTTGTTTATTTTAAATCTAAAACCTTTTGAAAAGTAATTTTAGCCAACATAAAGAGAAGCAACAACATATTAATTCTTGGTTTACTACCAAGAGAGTGAAGTTAGACTGAATAATTAAAGCATGTTTCTTCATAAGATGTATAATACTTTTACTGTGTGTGCACTATTATAGTCCATTGTCAGTTAATCTGCTTCCCCTAATTTAAAAACCCTGATGAGTAACATTTATTATAAGAACTAATATTAAATGGCATGTTCCTAATAAATGAATCAAAACATGTCATTCAAGTTTTTTTTTCAATTGAGAGGAATAGCCTTCAAGTTATTTACAACATACAAATTACATTAGGTGTCCATCCTACATTGATTGCATAATAGTTGTGAATCTAAAATTCTCAAAATAAAACAGAGAGCAAAATAAATGGTAGTAAGGTTCTAGGTAGATTCAAATAATTCATCATAACAGCCAGCATAAATATTCCCGTAATTTTTCATTGCAGCAAATTCTCCAGTGCAAGCTAACCTGCATTACTGTCAGAATGGAAGGAATAATGAACAGAACACTGAACACACTCAGCCAATTAATTTGTAATTCATTTAGAGGGCAGCCAAAGCTGACTCATCCCTTAAATTAAACTAAATAAACCTTGATTTGAGTTGCTAGACATGTGCTGGGGTCTCAGGATTAGCAATGCTAACAGTGACCTATTATGACAAAACCTATTATGTAGAAGCATATAGGGGAAGAGCAGTTATTTTCAAAGCTCCTAAGTGCATATTTAACTAAAAACATAAATAAAGAAATAAAAATAAATTAGCATTGACACTGTGAATACCCATTTAGAGAAGGAAAAAAAAGTGAGCACTTAAAGTAGAAGGTGAATTCTTCCCGAAGGAAGCCCGAAGTTGAAGTCAGTTTTGTCTTTCTATTGTACTCTTGAGCCACTTTCACTGTATAAGGCATAGAAAAGCCTAAACCTCTGTCTTAGGTGAAAGAGACAGGTAATTATCTTGTTTGTTTTGTGAAAAGAGTAGCATTCCAGTAACCCAGGAAATCTACGTGAAAGCTGAGGATTAGCCCAAGTAACCAGATAATTGTGTCCACTTCACTAGGCTTAAATTGAAATTCAATAGACAGAAATCTTCTGGTCTTTTCATCAACTTCCAGGACACTTCTAAGAATTTGGTTCTTTGATTTTCTTTTAAAAATAACATTAGGTGACAAAACTCTGATATAGGGGTGGATTTTCCCTTTTTAAGTATGCATATTTGTTAAAATGCGGAATTGAGCTACATATTTGTGCTTAGATGAAGCTTTTTTGAAAGAAAAATCATTAATAATTTCTAACCCAACTAATACTTATCTCAGCTTCCTCCCTCAGTTTTCCATATGCTGTTCACTACTCTGCCTTATTCCAGATCATCAGTTCAGACACTAGCCACCCTGTTGAGATCTCAAACTTGTTTCATGAAACTTTGTTCATCCTTCCACTAGATTAAGAGTTCCTTAATAGTATAATCATGCCTTATTCCTTTTATTTTTACTTTAAAAATAAAATTAGTAATGCACTTTATACAAAAAATAGTCAAATAATCATAAAGTTGTAAAATAAATTACAATATTTCTCCTTTCCTTATTTGCAAACCCACAATCCCTACACCAAAGGCAAACACATCAGTTGTTTCTTCAGTAACTTTCCAGGATAAAAATGCATGTACACTTAAAAAGAAACCAAACAAATGGAATGATATTACAAATGTAAACTTTTCCACTTAAGTGTATATCCCAGAGATCTTTCTATTTTATGTACAGATATACCCCAGTCATTTTTTGCGTGTGGTAAGAACACAACTTGAAATCAACGTTCTTAACAAAATTAAGTGTATAGTCCAGTATTGTTAATTATAGACAAATGTTTTACATCAGATGTCTAGAACTTATTTATCTTGTATAACTGAAACTTTATATGCATGGAACAACAACTCCCCAATTCCTCTTCCCTCAGCCCCTGGAAACCACTTTTCTACTCTATGCTTCTGTGATTTTGACTATTATACATACATCATCATATAAGTGGAATCATCAATATTTGTCTTTCTGTGCCTGCCTTACTTCACCTAATGTAATGTCCTCCAGGTTCATCCATGTTGTTCTGTATGGCATTTTTTAAAGTCTGAATAATGTACATACTGAAAGTATCGCCTAGCTAATAAACTATCTAACAGAGACAAATAAACTAACAAAAAAGAGAAAACTCACAGCACATAATTGCCCCTTTAAAGGGAAAGATCACAGCACACAACTACCCCTTTTTTGATTAATCACCTGTTGTTTTGATAGTTTGTTTTAACAGCTTTGAAGAGCCCTGAGCAGACATCAGGGGTATGAGTTCTCTCCAACTCCCATTCTCCCCATACCTCATTCCAAGGACTCTGATAAGCCAGCATCACAGAGAAGAAGAGGAAGAAAAGAATAAGGAAAAGCAGATGCAGCTGTTTCACAGAGGTTTCCTGTTATTAGCTGGCAGAAAACACTTTTTGGTCCCCTTTACCACCCTATAAAAACCCTGAACTCCTTATCCTCCTAGTGGCACTTCTTTCTTTCTCTTGTGCTGAGCCCTTCCCTCCTGTTGGGAAGTAAAATAAACTCTTTTCTTTAAAAATATTCTAATCTTTGTGTCAAGAATTCCTTTTCATCCTGCATTATGAGCCCCCACCCTAATGTATACCATATTTTCTTTATTAATTCATCCCTTGATAGACATTTAGGTTGTTTCCACATTTTGACTATTGTGAATAATGCTGCGATAAACATGGAAGGGCAGATAGCTCTTTGAGATCACGAATTCAATATTTTTGGATAAATACCAGAAATGAGGTTGGTGGATCATATTGTAGTTCTATTTTTAATTTTTGTGTGTACTTTCCTCTTTTTAACTGATACATTGTGCTCCATCAAATGGGCATTCCACAATTTAGATAAAGTGTTATCTATTGGTGGACATTTAAGTAGTTTTAAGGACATTGCTTTTAAAAACAATCTTTCACAAAGCAGAAAAAAACATACACTGGGGGAAAGAATTTGTATTCAAAAAATAGTGCTGGGAAAATTGGATAGCCACATGTGGAAGACTGAAACAGGATCCACACCTCTTACCACTCACAAAGATCAACTCACAATAGATAACTGACTTAAACCTAAGGTGTGAAACCATAAGAATTCTAGAAGCAAATGTTGGGAAAACTCTTATAGAAATTGACCTAGGCAAAGAATTTATGAGGAAGGCCCCCAAAGGCAATCAAAACAACAACAATAATAAATAAATTGGACCTGATCAAATTAAAAAGCTTTCACATAGTCAAAGAAACAATCATTAGAGCAAATAGACTAGCTACAGAATGGGAGAAAATATTTGCATGCTACACATCAGATAAAGAGCTGATAACTAGAATCTATAAAGAACTCAAGCAAATCAGCAAGGAAAAATCAAACAGCCCAGTTAAAAAGTGGGAAAAAGATGCGAACAGAAACTTTTCAAAAGAAGATAGACTAATGGCCAAGAAACATAAAACATTGCTCAACATCTCTAATCATCAGGGAAATAAATGCAAATCAAAACCACAATGAGATATCACTTAACTCCAGTGAGGATGAATTTATCAAAAATCCCCAAAACAACAAATGCTGGTGTGAATGCAGAGAGAGAGGAACACTTACACACTGTTGGTGGGACTGCAAACTAGTACAATCTCTGTTGAAAGTAGTATGGGGATACCTCAAAGAACTAAAAGTAGAACTACCATTTGATCCAGCAACCCCACTACTGAGTATTTACCCAAAGAAAAAGAGACATTCTATAAAAAAGAGAACTGCACTCAAATGTTTATAGCTGCTCAATTCACAATTGCAAAGATGTGGAAGCAACCCAAGTGCCCATCAATCCATGAGTGGATTAATAAAATGTGGTGTGTGTGTGTGTGTGTGTGTGTGTGTATACACACACCCCCCCCCACACACACACACTGTGGAGTACTACTGAGCCATAAAAATGGTGAACTAATACTGCTTTTATTAAACTGGATGGAAGTGCAGACCATTCTTCTAAGTGAAGTATCACAAAAGTGAAAAGACAAACACCATATATACTCACCATTAAATTGGAACTAATTGATCAACACTTATGTGCACATATGGAAATACCATTCACTTGAAATCAAGCAGGTAGCAGGGGGGAGCAGGGGGCGGGTAAATTGACACCTAATAGGTACAATGCACACTATGTGGCTGTTGGGCGCATTTGTAACTTTGACTCAAACAGTACAAAAGTAATTTATATAACCAAAATGTTTGTACCCCCATATTATTCTGAAATTTCAAAAAAGGAAAAAAGAAAGAAAAGAATAGACAAAGCAAATGCTGAAACACACATCCTTGCACATATATCTTGTTTTACATGTGCAATTTTATGTCATGTGAAATTTCTAGCACTGTGTTTTGGTTATCTCCTCTTCTTCCTATTGGCAAGGAAGGATTTGCTGCCTTAGAATCATAGGTGTGGCCAAAAACATGACTTTCAACACTGGACAGATAATATCAACAAGTAATGTATTAGTCACATATACTCACAGTCTGAGGAAATTTTATGACATGCAAAGCCACATGGGGCTGCACTTGGGAACAGAGTGTACAAGCAGGGGCTGTGGGAGGCAAGCTTTGCAGTAACAAGAGGGTGGTAGAACTCCTGATTCCCATGGGAGGATGTGATTGGCTTGTTTGAATCATTCTGCTAGCAGAGAACTGAGGTCCACTACTCAGGAATAAGCAGGCATTTTGTATTGTGTCTGTTGAACATGGTAAGGAGGGTTGCTTGAATAGCATACTTTATCTGCAGAAACACAGTAGGGAGAGCTGTAGGAGGCCCTCCCAGTTTTTTCTAGATGCCAAAACACACATAATACAATGTCTTTATTTTAGGCCTTATAACAGAAAGTTGGATTAATGAGTCAAAGAGTATGTTCATTTAAATTTTTGTATACATGTTGTCAAATTGCCTTTCAATGAAGGCAGAAATGTACAATGGTCCCTATTTTTAATATCCTTATCAGTGATACATTTTATTCCACTTTGTAATTTTTGCCAATTTTATGAAAACCTATTTCTTGTTATTTTCATTTGTTTTTTAAATATAAGGAAGATTAATCATTTTATATGCTTATTTGCCATATGTATTGATTTTTCTGTTAAATACTCATTTAAAGAGTCATGGTTTTCTTTTTTTTTTACAAAGAAGATCCCAAAGGCAATCACAGCAACAAAAAAAATAAATAAATGGGACCCGATTAAATTAAAAAGCTTCTGCACAGCCAAAGAAACTGTCATGAGAGTAAATAGACAGCCTACAAAATGGGAAAAAATTTTTGCATGCTACACATACGATAAAGACTGATAACTAGAATCTATTTAGAACTCAGGAAAATTAGCAAGAAAAAATCAAGCAACCCTATCCAAAATTGGGAAAAGGACATGAACAGAATTTTTTCAAAAGAAGACAGAAGAATGGCCAAAAACATATGAAAAAATGCTCAACATCTCTAATCATTGGGGAAATGCAAATCAAAACCACAATGAGATATCACTTAACTCCAGTGAGAATGACCTTTATCAAAAAGTCCCATAACAGTCTGTTGTTTTTTAAACATTTTAATCTTACTGAACTAAGTATAACAAAGACCTAAAAATGAGAACTGTTCTCATAAAATGTAAACTCCAAAAAGTTTATTACAAGATATGACTTAATTCTGTTCTTAACTGTGAATGGGAAAGCTTATGCAATGGGTGTAAAACAAATATGATCATAAAAATTCAAAATTTGATTTACAGCAGGTGTGAGACAAGGCAGTTTAATTTAATAGAATATTTATATAGCAGGAAATTATCCTGCCATCTCCAGCTCTACCCCCTAAACCCCCAAGTGAAAGAAAAAAATTCATAATTGCTCTGACAATGTGTTTAAAGAGTCAAAGATTTAAATGGATAGTGTTAAGATAGCTCATGTCATTAAATTGCCCAAATCAGAACTATTTTGCTTGCATTAAAAATATGCCACTTTTAATAAGTTCATTCATAAAAACAAATTTTTAGAATGAATTAGAACACAACAACCAACCAAAAAAACCCATCCATAAATATCTTTCAAAGAATAAAACTGAGTTTAGGGCAAAGCCATGACTTACCAGCTAGGATGTGCTTAACCTCTTCATGTGTGAAGGAATGAAGAGCAGAGCTACTCTGAATAGGAGCACAAGAGATTCAAAACCCAAATCTATCTGGTACATATTTTGTTGAAAACACTGCCCCTGCATGGGCTTCTATTCACACTTGGAAACACTATAACCTGGTAGGAAATGTGGATAGGCAAAATAATATTTAGTTCTGAGTCTTAACTCTTTGAACATTATGGTAAAAAATAGGTATGTAAACATGCAAATTGAAAAGTACATTTGAATCTCTTAACACTTTTTCCTACAAAAGGAAAATAATTCTTAAGTTTCTAATAATTAAATTAATTTATGATCACTGTGAAAGTTTGAAGAATATATAAAGTTTCAAAGTAGCATATATAAAATAAAAGGGTAGCATTATTCTTAATTCTGGCCTTTCTAATCTACCTGTATAATGATGCTCCCAATGATACAGGGTAAAAAACTTTTGGGAAGGCAGAATTACCCTAGCAAATGTTTACAATTAACATGAATAGTTAAATATGATTAAAATTAAGTCACGCAAAGAAAGAAGAGGCTGTTTCTAGGTAATTTTACAAAAACTCACATCTTTGCAATTGTGAATTGTGTGATCACCACCTAAGAGCACGTTTAGGAATAACATTGATCCGGTGTTGGGCAGATGTGGGTGGGGGAGGGGATGGGTGTATACATACATAATGAGTGCGATCCGCACCGTCTAGGGGATGGACACGCTTGAAGCTCTTACTCGGGTGGGTGGGGCCAAGGGCAATATATGTAACCTAAACTTTTGTACCCCCACAATATGCTGAAATTGTAACAATAAAAAACGGTGAAAAAGAAAACTCACATGATTTTTGAAATCTGATTTCATAAATAATAATCCAAATCAACTGGAAAAATCTGTACCTGATCCAGAACTTCAAACAGTTTCCAAAGGAATGTATAGTATGTTCACCGTACTTTGTAGGCAAAATTCAAAAAAATCATCTCAAGTCTATTTTTACCTTATATTAATGTGCATTTTATGCAATTTTCACTGTTACCTTCAATAATAAGTACTAAAAATGTTAAAAGTCATTAAGACCATAGGTTTGCCTACATTTACCTGTTATTTCAATTGTTGATTTTATTAATATTACATTTGTCCCTGGATATAATATCAATTTCTAGTCACACATGCCTCTATTTCTAATGTATATAGATTTATAAACTGTTAAAATCATCTGCTATTTATAAATGTAATAACTGATTTTATTTTTTCCAGCAACTTGTTAGGAGTTCAATTCTGTTTCTAATACTGGAGCTTACTGTAATAGTAGCCTCTGTTGTGTTTGACTAGTTATACTATAAACATTTTTTATCATGTTCTTAAAATTTGCTTAGTTTTTAACTAGGATCTACTAAGGGTGGGCAGGTATTATAACAATTAATTTCCTTCTTAATAACCTTTAGTGTGAACTTAAGAGTATAATTATGAGGCATGTAGCTCATCAAACTGCAGGGATAGCATATATTCTCCAGCAATTCTCTAGTCCAGGCTGCACAAATTCAAAATTATCTAAGATAATCGAGTATCAATATTCATCTGTTGCTATCCAGCTTACCAAAGGAGGATATATGCAAGATTCCAGATGATTTTAATGTGTGACAACTTTTGCAAACTCATGTACTTAAATTGTTAGTGAAATAATAAAGGACGTGACAATGATTCTCATATAAATATTCTATTGAGCAGTAAAATTGCTTAAAGAGAACATCTGAACAAATTTGTATCTGTAACATGTTTAACAATAAGGCATTCAAATGGAGACTTGCCTCAAAACAAGACAAATCTAAAATGTGGATAAAGTGATATTTGTTGGAGCGAATGAATGTGGAATTTAAGAACCACTCTACAATCAATTTCACTTTGAAAAGTTGAGATTCAATGCAATCCATTGTAGATATTATGCATTAGGCATATCACTACAGTGCACGGTTATAAAGTTCTAGGTGTTTTGACAAATCTATGGTGTCATGTATCCAACATTATAGTACCATGTAGTCTAGTTTCACTACCTAAAATAAATCTCTTATGCTTCGCCTATTCAGCAATCCCTCCCCTGATTCTCTGGCAACTATTAATACTAATCTCTATAGTTTTGTCTTTTTCAGAATGTGATATAAATGGAATCATACAGTGTGTAGCATGTAGAAGTAGCTGCTTCTCTTGAAACTATGCATTTAAGATTCATTGATGTCTTTGCATAGTCTGATAGGCCATTCCTTATTAACACTGAACAACAGTATCCCATTATACTGATGTACCACAGTTTGTTTATCCATTCGCCTACTGAAGGACATCCTGGTGGCTTCCAGTTTTTGATGACTATGAATAAAGCTGCTATAAACATTTACATGCAGGATTTTTGTGGATATAAATTTTCAAATTAACTGGGTAAATACCTAGGAATGCAATTGCTAAATCGTGTGGTACGACTCTGTTTAACTTTGTAAGACACTGCCAGCAGTCTTCCAAAGTACCTATAACATTTTGCATTGCCAACAGCAATAATTCGCTGTCCATTATTAACTAGAATTCTCAGTGTTTTGGATTAAGCCATTTTAATGGGTGTATAGACTTTTAATCTAAGTCTAAAATATTAATATATACTATCAAAAATCACATAGAATTTTCACACTAAGGACACTGCAAAATTACACTTGCATGTAACTTTAGGGTTTTTTTTTTTTCACAATAATCTTTTTTAATTTTTTTTATTTCAGTATATTATGGGGGTACAAATGTTTAGCCTACATATATTGCCTTTGCCCCACCCAAGTCAGAGCTTCAAGAATAATCTTAAAAGCTGTAATTTTTATTTTTGATCTTAAAAATATATTTATGATAAAATTTATTCTTGCTTAGAAAATACTTTTTAAAGATTGGAACTATTTGCTACAATATGACTTGGAAAAAATCACAGTAGCTCACTCATTTTTATCAATGATCTTAGAATATAGTATGTGCTATTGGCATATAGAAAATGCTAGATTCTGATCAAACTTTTCAGTAACCTTGACTTTCAATCATCAAGCAATCTAAATCTAAACAAATAAATTCTGAAACACTGATACATAAAATAAGGCTTAAATGGAATGTCTTTTGTGCTTTATCTTTGTAACACTAAAAAGAAAGCTAAAATTGGAAGGCAGAACATGCACTCTCCTGTACCTGAGAGCCCATGGTTCATGATCTGAAGTTGTCTACACCCCTCCCAGTGGATATACGAGTGCATAGAGTTGTCGATAAGTTAGGATAGTCTCCCCATCCCAGAACAGAAGCAGCATCACAGCCCATGAAGGGAAATGGAGATAAGGACCTTCCCTTATCCAAACAACCGATGCTGCTGACATAACCACTCTGCTTTGAAGTACTAGCTTTTGGTGCAGGTGTGCTGTAGAATGGCCAGTTCTAGGCTTGGAGGTGGGGTACATCCACAATAGTATTCTTCTCACTGCACCTTGGTTCTGCATGGAGGGTTCAGTTCATTTCCATCCCTTCACGGGCAGGCAGCATTTTTGTAGCTGTCCTAAAATGGGAATCACAGACTGTGGGTCTCTATATTTCGGCATCTACAGCTAATGCCCCATAGCACCCACTTGGACTATAGCAGCCTCGGGGGACCAGCGGGTTCCAGGGAAACTGTGGGTCTTCTGGAGCTTGAGCATTCAGGGTGGGCTGCTTCTAGCTGAGAGGAGAGTGCAGCATGCCAGAGGGCCCCTTGGCGCAAAGAGGACCAAGACACCAGCTTCCCACCATTCAGTGCCTTCTCCTCCCTTCTCCTGACCACTGCGGCTGAGTCAGCTGCAGCTATTTCCACTTGGGACCAGTGAGAGTTCCACAGGGGACAATTAAACCAAGACACTCACCTCTGATGGAACATCTATTACACCTAGGTTTCCACAGAGCTTGGAGCTCACTCCTTTTCCTCTAAAAACCAAGAGCAAGTGCTTTCATGTGCCTCAAGTACAAAAACTACTGCCTCCACTAAAGGTAGGCAGGGCTAGCAGTCCTAACTGTCTGACTCTTCTAGGGAGGAGCCTACCCTTCCTGGAGGCAAGTCCCGGTATACCTACACTCAGCAAGTTGAGATGCCTCCACAACCAGTGCTGCAGCTGGGGCAGGGTGGGAGTTGGGAATCTGGACAGTTTCATACCCTGAAAGGACAGAGACTGCCTGTCATTGATGAGAGAGGGAGATGTGAGTGGTTTGTATGCCCCACAGCTACCTGCCTCTGCTAATCTCATCAAGAGGGGCCCTGCTTTTCCTGTCCAAGGCTGAGAGTGTATCCACCTTTCTCCTGCTTGAGAATTTTTCCAGATCAAGAGATCACCCCACCCTTCACTATCACAACCAGCACTTGAACTCAGGGAGGCTTGAGGGCAAGTTTGCTAGCCCAGTCTCAGTCTGGTCTCCCAGGACTCAAGGATGCCATCCACAGGCCTGGGAACTATGAATTACATAATCTAGTCCACCACTGCTGAGACCTGACCACTCTACTAGGGATATGAGGTCCAAATAACTCAAATTGCCAGCAACACCAAAATGGGTATGCATGAGCTTAAAGGCAGTGTACCTCTCCCTCTCTACACTGAGCAATAGAGTTCCTGGCAGAGAACAGGTGAACTGCAAAGCTACCTGTTTTGAACTGAAGGAGGAGGTGCCAGATGAGAAGGATACACCATAATAACTATGGCAATATGACAAAACAGGCTGTTTCAACACCTCCCAAAGGACCAAACTAGCTCTCCAGCAATGGATACCACTCAAAAGGAAAGTTTGGATATGTCAGTCATGGAATTAAAAATGTGGATCACCTGTAAGCACAATGATATTGTTGAGAAAGTTGAAAATCAACACAAAGGAAGCAAAAAAATAATAATAATAATTCAGGACATATGTGAAAAATTCACTAAAGAGATAAATATTAAAGAAAAAAACATAAAAGGAATTCTGGAAATGAAAGAGTCATTTAGGGAATTTCAAAATATAATGGAATGTTTTATCATCAACTAGACCAAGCAGAAGAAAGAATTTCAAAGCTTGAAGACAAAGCTTTCAAACTAATGCAGTCAGTCAAAAATAAAGAAAAAAGAATGAAGAGAAATAAATACAGTCAACAAGAAATATGTGATTATGAAAAATGCCCAAACTCAAGAAGCATAGGTATCCCTGAGGGAGAAGAAGAAAAAGCAAAAAGCATTTAAAACCTATTTGAGGGCATTATGGAGGAAAACATCCCTGGTCTTCCTAGAGATGTAGACATCTAGATATAAGAAGTTCATCAAACTCCTTTAAGATGCATTGAAATTGAGTATTACCAAGGAACATAACCACCACTCTGGCCAAACTCAAAATGAAGTAGAAAATTCTACAAGATGAAAACATAAAATAACTTACAAAGGAAAATCCATCAGACTAATGGCAGAATTCTTAAGAGAAACCTCTACAAGCCAGAAGGGATTGGGATCCCTTCTTTATTCTTCTTAAACAGAGTAGCTATCAGCCCAGAATTTTATAACCTGTGAAACTAAGTTTCATAAATGAAGGAGAAATAAAATTTTTTCCCAGAAATGCAAACACTAATAAAATATTTTTATCACTATACCCGCCCTATAAGAAATGTTTAAAAGTGCTCTAAATACTGAAAAGAACAGTCAATACTCATCAGTGTAAAAACACTTGAGAGTAAAAACTCAGCTCTTATAAAACATTAACACAAGGGGGAATACAAAGCAACTAAGTGACGATCAACATGTACCAATGTTAACATTAAATGTAAATGGTCCAAAAGCTTCACTTAAAAATATAGATTGGCAGAATCAACATTGTAAAAATGTCTATACTACACAAAGTGATCTACAGATTCAATTCAATACATATTAAAATAACAATAACATTTTTTGCAGATCTAGAAAAAATAATTATATACTTTGTATGGAACAAGAGAAGACACCATACAGCAAAAGCAATTTTAATCAAAAAGAACAAATTGGGAGGCATCAATATACGAGACTTCAAGCTATATACTACAAGGCTATAGTAACTAAAACAGCATGCTACTGGCACAAGAGCAGAGACATAGACCAATGGAACCGAACTGAGAACCTAGATATAAAACCATCCTCATATAGCCATCTAATCTTTGACAAGGAAGATAAAAACATACACTGGGAAAAATAATCCTGATTCAAAAAATGGTGCTGGGAAAATTGGATAGCTACATGTAGAAGACTGAAAGAGAATACACACCTCTCACTTCTCACAAAAATCAACTCACAGTGGATAACAGACTTAAACCTAAGGCATGAAACTATAAGAATGCTAAAAGAAAATGTTGAAAAAACTCTTATAGACATGGCCGTAGGGAAAGAATTTATGAAGAAAACCCCAAAGGCAGTCACAACAACAACAAAAATAAACAGAACTGATAAAATTAAATAGCTTCTGCATAGCCAAGGAAAGTATCACGAGAGCAAGCACAACCTACAGAATGGGAAAAAATATTCACATGCTACACATTGGATAAAGGGCTGATAACTAGAATCTATACAGAACTCAAGAAAATCAACAAGAAAAAAATCAAAAACCTTATCAAAATTGGGCAAAGGACATGAACAGAAACTTTTCAAAACAAAATAGATTAATGGTGAACAAACATAAAAAATTGTTCAACATCTCTAATCATCAGGGAAATGCAAATCAAAACCACAATGAGATATTATTTATTTCCAGTGAGAATGTCCTTTCTCAAAAAGTCCCAAAACAATAAATGTTGGTGTGGATGTGGAGAGATAGGAATACTCAGACACTGCTGGTGGGACTGCAAACTAGAACAACCTTTGTGGAAATTAATATGGAGATACCGCAAAAAGATAAAATTAGAACTACCATTTTATCCAGCAATCCGATTACTGAGTATGTACCCAAAGGAAAAAAAAAAAAGACATTTTATAAAAAGTATACCTGCACTAGAATGTTTATAGCAGCAAAATTTACAATTGCAAAGATGTGGAAACAACCCAAATGCCCATCAATACATGAATGGATTAATAAAATGTGGTATATGTATACCATGGAGTTCTACTCAGCCACAAAAAACAATGGTGATCTAGCACCTCTTGTTTTATCCTGTGTAGAGTTGGAACCCATTCTACTAAGTGAAGTATCCCAAGAATGGAAAAACAAGCACCACATGTACTCACCATGAAATTGGTATTAACTGATCAACACTTAAGTGCACATATAGTAATAACATTCATCAGGTGTCGGGCATATGAAGGGGAGGTGGGGATTGGTATATACACACGTAATGGGTGTGTGCGCACTGGCTAGAGGATGGACATGCTTGAAGCTCTGACTCAGGTGGGGCAAAGGCAATATATGTAACCTAAACATTTGTACTCCCGTAATATGCTGAAATAAAAAAAGACAGAATGATCCCAAATTAACAACATAATTTCACACATCCAGGATCTATTAAATAGCAAAAGTAGAACAAATCAAAGACAAAGCTAGCAGAGGACAAGAAATATCAAAAATTATCGCAGAACTAAATGCTATTGAACTCCCTCAAAAAAAAAAAAAAAGATATACAGGATCAATGTAACAAATAGTTGATTATTTGAAAAAGTAGACAAAATTGATAGACCACTAGCTAGATTAATCAAGAAAAGAAGAGATAGGATTCAAATGAGCTTGATCTAAAATAAAAAAGGACACATTACAACTGATACCATAGAAATACAAAAGATCATCTGAGACTAATATGAACACCTCTATGCAACCAAATGATAAAACCTAGAGGAAATGGATACATTTTTTGGAAGCATATACCCTACCAAGATTGAATCAGAAAGAAGTAGAAATCCTTAACAGACAAATAATGAGTAGACAGATTGAATCAGTAATAAAAAACATCCTAAAAAAATATGTGGACCAGATGGATTCACAGCTGAATTCAACCAGGCTCAAAAAGAAGAACTGGTACCTACTTTACTGAAAATGTTCCATAGCATCAGAAGGAGGGAATCCTTCCTTACTTATTCTGTAAGGCAAATATCACCCTAAAACCAAAGTAAAAAAATGCAACACTAAAAAGATAACTATACACCTATATCCCTCATGAACATGTATGCAAAAATTCTCAACAAAATACTAACAACCTGAATCTGGCAGCACATCAAAAAAAAAAAAAAAAAAAAAAAAAAAGAATGCAGCAAAATCAAGTGGGTTTCATTCCAGAGATTCAAAAATGGTTGAACATATGCAAATCAATAAATGTGATTCACCACATAAACAGAATTAAAGATAAAAAAGATATTATCATCTCGATAGATGGAGAAAAATCATTTGATAAAATCCAGTATTCCTTCATGATAAAAACCCTTAGCAAACTAGACATGGAAGAAATATACCTTAAAATAATAAAAGCAATGTATGACAGAACCACCGCCAACTTAATACTGAATGGGTTAAAGTTGAAGGCATTCCTCCTAAAAACTGGAACAAGACAAGGATGCCTACTGTTATCCCTTCTATTCAACACAGTACTGAAGTCTGACCCAGAGCAATCAGGCAAGTGAAATAACTAGAAGTTATCAACATTGGGAAAGAGGAGGTCAAATATCCCTGTCTGCTGATGATTAAATCTTATATCTATAAAACCTTAAAGACTCCTTGAACAGATTTTTGGAATTGATAAATAAATTCAGTAAAGTCTCAGGTTACAAAAATCCATTTGCACAAATGAGTAGCATTTCTATGCACAATCAAGCTGGGAATCAAATCAAGTGAAGTATCCCAAGAATGGAAAAATAAACCCACACGTACTCACCATGAAATTTGTTTCACTGATCATCACCTAAGAGCACATTTAGGAATAACATTAATCGGGTGTCAGGCAGATGTGATGGGGGAGGGGATGGGTGTGTACATACATTATGAGTGTGATGCGCATTGTCTAGGGGATGGACACGCTTGAATCTCTGACTTGGGGGGGCAAGGGCAATATACGTAATCTAAACTTTTGTACCCCCATAACATGCTGAAATAAAAAAAAAGTCAAAAAAAAAAAAACCTTAAATGTAAGACCTGCCACCACTGAATTTCTTGAAGGCAACGTAGGAAAAACTCTTCTGGACATTGGCATAGGCAAAGAATTTATGAGTAAGACTCCAAAAACTAATACAGCAAAAACAAAAATAAGTAGTCGTGATTTAATTAAACAAAAAAGATTTTTATGGCAAAAGAAATAATCAACCAAGGAAATAGACAACTTGCAAAATGAAAGAAAATATTCACAAGCTGTACATTCAACAAACGACTAATATCTAGAATCTACAAGGAACTCAAAAAAATATTGAAAAAGAAGACAACCTCTTTGAAAAGTGGGAAAGGCACATGAACTGACATTTTTCAAAAAGAAGATATACAGATGGCCAGCAAACATAAAAAAAAAATGTTCAGCATGACTAATCATCAGGGAAATACAAATTAAAACCACAATGAGATACCATATTACCTCTGTCAGAATGGCTATTACTAAAAAGAAAAAAAATAGATGTTGGCAAATTTTGGTGGGAATGTAAATTAGTGCAACCTCTAAGGAAAACAGAATGGAGAGTCCTCAAAGAACTAGAAGTAGATGTACCATTCAATCCAGCAATACCACTACTGAGTATCTACCCTAAGAAAAAAGAAATCATTATATCAAAAAGACTTATGCACTCATATGTTTATCACAGCATAATTCACAATTTCAAAGATATGTAATCAACCTAAGTGTCTTTCAAATTATGAGTAGATAAAGAAAACATGATACACACATATGTATGTATGTGTATATATATATATATATATATATAATGAAATACTACTCAGCAAATTAAAAAAAACAATTAAACAATGTCATTCGCAGCAACTTGGATGGAACTGGAAGCCATTATCCAAAGTGAAGTAGTTCCAGAATGGAGAAAACAAATACCACATGGACTCACTTACAAGTGGGAGGTAAACCATGGGTATACTGGTCATGCAGAGTGGCATAATGTACTTTGGAGACTCGGGAGAGGGGAGAGGGAGAGGGAGATGAAGGATAAAAAATTATCCTTGGGTAAAGTGTATACACTATTAAGGTGATGAGCACACTAAAAGCGCTGACTTCACCATTATACAATTCATCCATGTAACTAAAAATCAGTTGTACTCCTTAAATCTACTGATTTTTTTTTAAATGCTCAAACTTATTTTGCTGGCCTTGAGACTGTCAATCTTTTAAAAACAAAGAGTATATATTGTTAAATTATCATTTAGGAGCTATGTCACCACCAGAAGGTTAAAATCCATGTCTCTACTCCATATTTTAACAAATGACAAAAAAATAATTATTGCCCAAAAGAGATTTCAAGTTTTAAGTACACTGAAATCTGTATACTGCTTTAGAACTGATCTTAGTTTTTACTTATTTGAATATATCATAATGGACTGGACACTAAACAATACAGAAATTTTAGTTTTCCAATAATTTAAAATAAATTACAAAGTATAGACTTGTTAACCAACCTAAGTCACATTCTGCTGGAAAATATAACCAGATAGCCAACCGCCTTCAACAACTGTTATATATGCAATGGTCTATAAGCTAAGCTACTTCAACTTAATGTAGACTTCCTTAAAATTAGAAAACAAACAAACATACATGTAGGTAGACATTTAAAAATGTTTATCATGAAAACATGATATCTTGAATGCTCCTGGGAGTTTTATATGACACTCACTCAACAGAAGATGTATGTGCTCTACCAGGTTCACACTAATACTAAGTCAGAAAAGAAAGCCCATTAATTTGGGACAGAAAAAACAAACTGGGAGGCTAAAACAGTGTGTTCCTTTAATGCACCTTTAAATAAACTAGATTGGTAATCTCATTAAAAAGTCATTTCAAAATTCTTAATTTTTGATTAACCCTTTTAAAAGAGAGTTTATCTTAATTGACAAGGAACTGTTCTAACCATTTGATTCCTGACAAAAAGAACAGATTGATCAAGTTAATTTCTTAGATTGTAAAAAGTATCTGAACTATACAAATACTTTTAAAAACATATAGTAATGTTGTTAAAACATATAGACCTTCTGTGATTCCCATTACATATACTCCCCACTGTTTTACTATTAATACTAACATAGCTGTGCCTTGTCTATAGGTTATTAAAATAATGATATAATTCAACAAATTTAGAAATGACCAGGACAATTTTTTAAAAATCACCAGTCTGGTTTTTGCCCAGTAATTGACCAATGAAGACAAAATAGCTGATCTAAAGATTTCAAATAAAGAATACTCTAGAATAATATAATACCAATTCAATTCAACATGTTTAAAAACTCAGAAATTTATTAAGTATTGTAGGTGAGCACAGAGAGCTTGCCTGAAGAGATATGACATACAAACAGAAAATGAAGGCTACATGAAACAATGCAATGATGGCACAAATAGTAAACTTTATGGAATTTCAGATGGAAAGAGAATAATGTAGCTCAGCCACCAGGGAGCTGAGCCTCAAGGGATGAAGAAGATTTGGCTAGAGAGAGATAAGAGACAAAGTGAGAACAGTGAAAGTGAAGGTGAGGAAACCAGAGAACATGATATACAGTTGACCCTCCTTATACATGGGTTCTGCATCCATGGATACAACCAATAATAAATCAAAAATATTTGTTAAAAAAAGAGTGGCTGTGTCTGTACTGAATAGGTCTAGATTTTTTTCTTATTATTCCTTAAACAATATGGTTTAATAATTATTTACAGAGGAAAAAAGATGGCGGAGTGGTGGTGACCTCCTGGATTCATGCTCCCAGAGAGGAAGGCATGGATCTCGGCCTGCCACAACGCTAGAGGTTGCTCCCCCGCAAGAACAGCGGTGTGAATCCACGGAGAATCAGCGTGGGACACAGAGAGCAAGAAAAGTCTGAGGTGAATGAGAAATAAGATTGCAAAAATCTGGAGAGTGCAGGACGGACAATAGAGAGGGGAGTGTGGGGCAGCTGTACCCACCTCACCAGAGAGTGGGGTGGATTCAGCCCCACAGGAAAGCAGCTTGTTCCCCCACTGACCTTCACACCCACTCAATTGGGGATCTGCCTGAAGTCGGTGCAGAATCGCCGTGGGAGACGTGGGGCTCTGTGGAGAGGAGACATTAGCGGGAGGCATTTTTTACCGCAGAGCGCTGTGCGCGGACTGCGAAAGACTGCAGAGACAGGTGCCTAGCAGATGCGGAACTGTCTCCTTTAAGCGGGTGGCTGGGCTCCCTCGGTCCCGGCTCTATCAAACACCGAACTGTCTCCTATACGCCGGCGGCTGGACTCCCTCGGTCCCCGGCTCCTCTGGCCCCTGCCGGACCCCGAGCATTCAAGCCCAGCACCAACGATCCGCAGATGGGCGGCTGCCATTGTTGGAGTCGGCAGCCTAAACGCTGCGGAGCGATTGGGTACCGTGCGGCTCCCTGGGCAGCTCCCTCCCCTAGTCCATGGAACCCCACTAGGAGCTCCGCCTTTGTGTGAACACTGAGTGCTTCCCCAGTCGGGAGACAGTGGAGCGTGGACATTGAGGACATTGGGGCAGAGCGGACCATTGCCCATGGGAACTGCAGCAGCTGGGGCGCAGGGCGAATGAGGGCACCACCCCCTCCACCTAGCCAGTGTCTTTTGTGCAGAGAGAGGCGGAAACCACCTCGGGAGAGGTAGAGGAGCAGCCCCCCCAGTGGAGGTAGCAAAATCCTGAACAACACGCAAAGGGCTCCCCCTAGCGACAGAGGAGGCAGCTTACCTGGTGCACACGGCATGCCTCTATCCAGACTAAAGCTGAAAGAAGGGATCTTAACCATTCATCCAGATGGGAAGGGCTCAGCGAAAGAACTCTGGGAGTATAAAGAATCAAGCTGAAACCTTGCCCTCAAAGAGGATTACTAATTCTCCACCAATTGACACAAACCAGATTCAAAATAGAAACATGTCACAGGAAGAATTTCAAACATGGATCATAAATAAGCTGAACATTATGCAAGAAAAAATGGATAACCAACACAAAGAAACCACAAAAAAGATCCAGGACGTGGAAGAAAAATTCACTAAAGAAATTGAAATACTGAAGAAAAATCAAACTGAACTCCTGGAAATGAAGAATTTATTCAGGGAGCTACAAAACAGAGTAGAAAGTCTCAAGAGTAGGGTAGATCAAACAGAAGAAAGAATCTCAGAGATCGAAGATAACACTTTCCAATTAAACAAGTCAGTCACAGAGATAAAGCAAAGAAACAAGAGAAAAGACCAGAGTCTACAAGAAATGTGGGATTATGTGAGGAAGCCTAACGTGAGAGTTATCGGCATTCCTGAGAGTGAAGAAGACAATAAGCAAGCGTTGGATAAATTATTTGAAGATATAATTGAGGAAAATTTCCCGGGCCTTGTCAAATCTCTAGATATACAGGTTCAAGAAGCTCAAAGAACCCCTGGGAGATTCATACCAAATAGGAAGACACCACGTCATGCAGTTATCAGACTGACCAAAATATCCACTAAAGAGGCCCTTCTTTGAGCTGTAAGGAGAAAGAAACAAGTAACATACAAAGGAAAGCCCATCCGAATCACGCCAGATTTCTCAACTGAAACCTTACAAGCAAGAAGAGACTGGGGCCCCATTCTCATTCTTCTGAAACAGATTAATGCCCAGCCTAGAATCCTGTACCCAGCTAAACTCAGTTTTATATATGAAGGTGAAATTAAGACATTCTCAGATAAACAAAAACTCAGAGAATTCACCAAGACAAGACCAGCTCTCCAAGAAGTACTCAAAACAGAGTTACACACGGTCCAGCACAAGAAAGACGCATGAATGTAAAACTAATCAAGAGATAAAGATAAAAACCCAGTTATCACAATGGCTCAAGAGAGGAAACAGATCAATGAAATTCAACCCAACATGAGGAACAGCAATCTGTCTCACTTATGAGTTCTCTCATTAAATGTGAATGGATTGAATTCCCCACTCAAGAGACATAGACTGGCCCAATGGATAAAAAAATATAAGCCAAGTATCTACTGTCTTCAGGAAACTCATCTAACCTACAAGGATGCATTTAGACTGAAAATAAAAGGATGGAAATCGATATTTCAAGCAAATGGAAGCTAAAAGAAAGCTGGCGTGGCGGTTTTAATCTCTGATAACTTAGTTTTTAAATCAACAAAAGTAATGAAAGAAAAAGATGGTTACTATATATTGGTGAAGGGTACAATTCAACAAGAAGACATAACTATACTTAATATATATGCAGCCAACTTAGGTGCACCCAGATTCATAAAGCAAACCCTACTTAATCTAAACCAAAAGATAGATAACAACACTTTAGTAGCCAGAGACTTTAACAAGCCACTGACAGTACAGGACAGATCTTCCAAACAAAAAGTAAACAAAAAAGTAATGGACTTAAATAGAATGCTAGAACAAATGGGCCTGACTGATATCTACAGGACATTCTACCCAAAAACCACTGAATATATTTTCTTCTCATCAGCTCATGGGACATTCTCCAAGATTGACCATATCCTAGGACATAAAGCATGTCTTAAAATATTTAAAAATATAGAAATTTACCACACATCTTCTCAGATCACAGTGGAATAAAAGTAACAATGAACCCTAACAGAAATTCTCATTTCTACTCAAAGTCATGGAAGCTAAATAACCTTCTCCTGAACACTCATTTTATAAATGAAGAAATCAAGTCAGAAATCAAAAGATTCTTTGAATTAAACGACAAAGGAGATACAACTTATCAAAATCTGTGGGACACAGCTAAAGCAGTGCTGAGAGGAAAATTTATTTCCATAAATGCCTATACCAAAAAGACAGAAAACTTACAAATAGACAATCTAATGAATAGACTCAAAGAGCTGGAGAAGGAAGAACAGACCCACCCCAAACCCAGCAGAAGGAGAAAAATTATTAAGATTAAATCAGAACTAAATGAAAAGGACAACAAAAAAACCATAGGGGAGATTAATAAAACAAAAAGTTGGTTCTTTGAAAAAATAAACAAAATTGACACGCCTCTGGCTGGACTAACCAAGAGCAGAAAAGAAAAAACTCTTATAACCTCCATCAGGAACATGAAAGGAGAAATCACGACTGATGCCACAGAGATACATGATATCATCTATGAATTCTACAAAAATCTTTATGCACAAAAATTAGAAAACCTGGAGGAAATGGACAAATTCTTAGAAACACACAGCCTTCCCAGGCTCAACCAGGAAGAAATAGAATTCCTGAATAGACCGATATCTAGATCTGAAATCAAAACAGCAATAAAAAACCTTCCCAAAAAGAAAAGCCCTGGACCAGATGGGTTCACACCTGAATTTTACCATACCTACAAAGAAGAACTGGTCCCCTTCCTACATAAACTATTCTCCAATATCGAGAAGGATGGGATTCTCCCCAACACTTTTTACCAAGCCAACATAATCCTGATACCAAAACCAGGAAAGGATGCAACAAGAAAAGAAAACTACAGACCAATTTATCTTATGAATATAGATGCAAAAATTCTCAATAAAATCCTAGCAAATCGAATCCAAGTGCTTATCAAAAAAATAATCCATCACGACCAAGTGGGCTTCATCCCAGAGATGCAGGGATGGATTAACATATGCAAACCTATAAATGTGATTCACCACATAAATAGAAGCAAAAATAAACATCATATGATCCTCTCAATAGATGCAGAAAAAGCATTTGACAAAACTTAATACCTTTTTATGATAAGAACACTTAACAAAATACGCATATACGGGGCCTATCTAAAAATGATACAAGCCATATATGACAAACCCACAGCCAACATCATACTGAATGGGGAAAAACTGAAAGCATTCCCACTTTGAACTGGAACCAGACAAGGCTGCCCACTGTCCCCATTACTTTTCAACAGAGTATTGGAAGTCCTTGTGAGAGCTATCAGGCAAGAGAGCAGAATTAAGGGAGTCCAAATAGGGACAGAAGAGATCAAACTCTCACTCTTTGCTGATGATATGATGTTATATCTAGAAAACTGAAAGGATTCAACCAAGAGACTCCTGGAATTGATCAATGAATTCAGTAAAGTCTCAGGATACAAACTCAATACACACAAATCAGAGGCATTCATATATGCCAATAACAGTCAAACAAAGAACCAAATTAAGGACTCAAGACCCTTCAAAATAGCAACAAAGAAAATAAAATACCTAGGAATATATTTAACTGAGGAGGTAAAGGATCTCTATAGGGAGAACTATGAAACACTGAGGAAGGAAATCGCAGAACATGTAAACAGGTGGAAAACCATACCATGCTCATGGATCGGTAGAATCAACATTGTTAAAATGTCTATACTGCCCAAAGTTATCTACAGATTCAATGCCATCCCTATTAAATTACCAACATCATTTTTCACAGATATAGAAAAAATAATTTTACACTTTGTATGGAACCAAAGAAGACCCCATTTAGCAAAAGCAATTTTAAGCAACAAAAACAAAATGGGAGGTATTAATTTGCCAGACTTCAAACTATACTACAAGGCTGTGATTCTTAAAACTGCCTGGTATTGGCACAAGTGCAGGGACACAGACCAGTGGAACAGAACAGAAAATCCAAATATAAAACCATCCTCATATAGCCATCTAATCTTTGACAAAGCAGACAAAACATACTCTGGGGAAAAGATTCCTCATTTAATAAATGGTGCTCGGGAAACTGGATAGCCACATGTAGAAGACTAAAACAGGACCCACAGCTTTCACCTCTCACAAAAATCAAAACACGGTGGATATCAGACTTAAACCTTAGGTCGGAAACTATTAGAAGAAAACGTAGGAAAGACTCTTACAGACATTGGCCTAGGCAAAGAATTTATGAAGAAGACCCCTAAGGCAATCACAGCAACAACAAAAATAAATAAATGGGACCTGATCAAATTAAAAAGCTTCTGCACAGCCAAAGAAACAGTCACGAGAGTAAACAAACAACCTACAGAATGGGAAAAAAAATTTTGCATACTACACATCAGATAAAGGAGTGATAACAAGAATCTCTCTAGAACTCAGAAAAATCAGTAAGAAAAAATCCAAGAACCCTATCAAAATGTGGGCAAAGGACATGAAAGAAATTTTTCAAGGCCGGGCGCGGTGGCTCTCGCCTGTAATCCTAGCACTCTGGGAGGCCGAGGTGGGCGGATCGTTTGAGCTCAGGAGTTCGAGACCAGCCTGAGCAAGAGCGAGACCCCATCTCTACTAAAAATAGAAAGAAATTATATGGACAGCTAAAAATATATATAGAAAAAAATTAGCCGGGCATGGTGGTGCATGCCTGTAGTCCCAGCTACTCGGGAGGCTGAGACAGGAGGATCGCTTGAGCTCAGGAGTTTGAGGTTGCTGTGAGCTAGGCTGATGCCACGGCACTCACTCTAGCCTGGGCAACAGAGTGAGACTCTGTCTCAAAAAAAAAAAAAAAAAAAAAAAAAGAAAAGAAATTTTTCAAAAGAAAATATAAAAATGGCTAACAAACATATGAAAAGGTGTTCAACATCTCTAATCATCAGGGAAATGCAAATCAAAACTACAATTAGATATCACTTAACTCCAGTGAGAATGGCCTTTATCAAAAAGTCCCAAAAAAATACATGTTGGCGTGGATGTGGAGAGACAGGTACACTCATACACTGCTGGTGGGACTGTAAACTAGTGCAACCCCTGTGGAAAGCAATGTGGAGATACCTTCAACAGATTCAAGTAGACCTACCATTCGACCCAACAATCCCATTATTGGGCATTTACCCAGAAAAACAAAAGTCTTTCTATAAAAAAGATACCTGCACCTGAATGTTTATAGCAGCACAATTCACAATTGCAAAGATGTGGAAACAACCCAAATGCCCATCAATTTATGAATGGATTAGCAAAATGTGGTATATGTATACCATGGAATATTACTCAGCTATTAGAAATAATGGCGATATGGCATCTCTTTGGTTCTCCTGGAGAGAGTTGGAACCCATTCTACTAAGTGAAGTATCCCAAGAATGGAAAAATAAGCACCACATGTACTCACCACAAACTGGTTTCTCTGAGTGCACATTTGGGAATAACACCAATTGGGTATTGGACAGAGGTGGGGGCTGGGGGGAAGGGATGGGTGTATACCTACTTGATGAGTGCGATGCGCACTGCCTGGGGAAGGACACGCTTGAAGTTCTGACTGGGGGGGATGGGGGTAGGGGGAGGGGATGGGTGCATACGTACATGATGAGTGTGATGTGCACTGTCTAGGGAATGGACACACTTGAAGCTCAGACTCGGGGTGATGGGTAGGCATGGGCAATATATATAACCTGAACTTTTGTACCCCCATAATGAGCTGAAAAAAAATAATTATTTACATCGAATTTACATTGTGTTAGGTATTATACATAATCTAGAGATGATTTAAATTATTCAGAAGGTTGTGCATAGGTCATATGCAAATACTATGAAATTTTATATGAGATACTGAAGCATGTGAGAATTTTGGTATCTAATGGAGGTTGCAGAACCAGTTCCCAACAGATACTGACAAATGACTGTATCTGCTAAAGTGACAAAAAGAGGCAACAACCTCCATTAGAAAAGACATTTAAACATGCAAGGTAGAACCAGGCAATAGTGAGCTTTAATGCCAGAGTAAGTTTGTATTAGATTCCACAGGCAATATAGTATCACAGTGGCTGCTTCAACAGAAGAGGAACATGAAAAATATATATAGATGATAAATAAGAATACAGAAAGTGAACTGAGGCACTTATACTTCACATATCACAGTGGAAGTGAATATAAATTATGAATTCCTATTATTAAAGCAAAGCCTCATATATGTGTTAAGTAATGGGCAAATAATTAATATATAAAAGTAATACACCATATTTTAAATCCTCCTAGATTTTATAACAATTAATACTGAAGGAATTTCACAGTAGTGTTGCTGAAATTGCAAAGGCAAAATTTTTGACTAATGAAAAGGTCAAATATTAACATGCATATTGCAGTAAATATTCTTTTACTGCAATGAGGAATATTTAATATTGCAATCTGCCCCCATCCACATCTTAGCACTTATGATTCCCCTTACCCTGCACTCTTATTTTTCCATAGCAGTTATAACCTCCTCCTAACACAAAATTCTTTTGCTTATTATATTTAATTGCTTACTGTTTATTACCCCTGACTACAAAGTGAGATTCACAAAGCCAAGGATCTTTGTGTGATTCCTGATATATACCAAATGCCTACAGATCAATGCCTAGAATGAAGTGGGAGCTTCAAGTCAATATTTGTTGAGTGGATAATTGAATGAATGTATGAATTTGGGGATTTTATTAAAGTGAACCAAAATCTATCACATTCCCAGTTTGTAGAGCAAGACATGAATACAGTAATTAAAAAATAAAATATATGAAAAGGAGAAAGCAGGAGGTGTTATACAAATATTTATACTTTTAACTATGTTTATTCTTCAAGTTTCTTGAGTTAAGTACATTGATTTGAGTGAGAAGTTTGAAAGGGGAGATGTGTGAAGTAAAGAGAATAAGGGAAATTAAATCTTACTTCATAGCAAAAAATGTTATGAGATTTTCCCCTTTGGCAATGTGCATACCATCACTTATTTTCTTGGTATGGATGAATAATTATTAATAAATAGGCAGAGAATAAAGCACACACTTGTTTCACTGGGTTTTCTGTTGTAACAAATCCACATTTGCATACATATTATATGAAAATTTTAATGTAAGAATAGTCATTGAATTGAGATTTTTACCTGTATTGATTTTAAATAAATATGAACAGAGAGCAAACTCAGATAATGATATTTTTTTTTTTTCAGTATATTATGGGGTTACAAATGTTTAAGTTATCTATATTGCCCCTACCTCCCCTCCCCCAGAGTCAGAGCTTTAAGCGTGTCCATCCGTCAGATGGTGCTCATCACACTCATTATGTATATATATACCCATCCCCTCCACACCCCTCCCATCTGCCCAACACCCGATAAATGTTATTCCTATGTGTGCACTTAGGTATTGATCAGTTAAAACTAATTTGATGGTGAGGACATGTGGTGCTTACTTTTCCATTCTTGGCATACTTCACTTAGTAGAATGAGTTCCAGCTCTATCCAGAAAAATACAAGAGGTGCTGTATCACCATTGTTTCTTATAGTTGAGTAGTAGTCCATGGTATACACATACCACATTTTATTAATCCACTCATATATTGATGGGCACTTAGGTTGTTTCCACATCTTTGCAATTGTGAATTGTGCTGCTATAAACATTTGCGTGCAGGTATCTTTTTTATAGAAAGTCTTTTGTTCTTTTGATTAGATGCCCAGTAATGTGATTGCTGGATCAAATGGTAGATCTACTTTTATCTTTTTAAGGTATCTCCATATTGCTTTCCACAGAGGTTGCACTAGTTTGCAGTCTCACCAGCAGTGTATGAGTGTTCCTATCTCTCTGTATCCACACCAACATGTACTGTTTTGTGGCTTTTTGATAAAGGCCATTCTCACTGGAGATAAGTGATATCTCATTGTGGTTTTGATTTGCATTTCCCTGATGATTAGAGATGTTGAGCATGTTTTCATATGTTTGCTGGCCATTATTCTGTCTTCTTTTGAAAAGTTTCTGTTCATGTCTTTTGCCCACATTGTGATAGGGTTGTTTGATTTTTTCTTGCTGATTTTCCTGAGTTCTAAATAGATTCTAGTTATCAGCCCTTTATCGGATGTGTGAGATGTGAAAATTTTCTCACATTCTGTCAGTTGTCTGTTTGCTCTCTTGACAGTTTCTTTGGCTGTGCAGAAGCTTTTTAATTTAATCAGGTCCCATTTATTTATTTTTGTTGTTGCTGTGATTGCCTTTGGAGTGTTGTTCATAAATTCTTTGCCTAGGCCAATGTCTATAAGAGTTTTTCCGAAATTTTCTTCTAGAATTATAATAGTTTTATGCCTTAGGTTTAAGTCTGTTATCCACCATGAGTTGATTTTTGTGAGAGGTGAAAGGTGTGGGTTCTGTTTCAGTCTTCTACATATGGCTATCCAATTTTCCCAGCACCATTTATTGAATAAGGATTATTTTCCCCGGTGTATGTTTCTGTCTGCTTTATCAAAGTTTAGATGGCTATATGAGTATGGTTTTTATATCTGGATTCTCAGTTCTGTTCCACTGGTCAATGTCCCTGTTCTTGTGCCAGTACCAAGCTGTTTTAATTACGATAGCCTTGTAATATAGTTTGAAGACTGGTGAATTGATGACTCTGATTTTGTACCTATTGCCTATGATTGCTTTTGCTATATGAGGTCTTCTCTGGTTCTATACAAACCATAAATTTTTTTCCATATCTGTGAAAAATGATGTTGGTATTTTAGTAGGGATTGCATTGAATCTGTAGATCACTCTGGGTAGTATAGACATTTAAACAATGTTGATTCTGCCAACCTACGAGCATGATATGATTTTCCACTTGTTTACTTCCGCTACTATTTCCTTCCTCAGTATTTCATAGTTCTCCCTTTAGAGGTCTTTTACCTCCATAGTTAAATATATTCTTTGATAGTTTGTTGTCTTTGTTGCGATTGTGAAGGGTATTGAGTCTTTGATTTGCTTCTCAGTTTGACTGTTATTGGCATATACAAATGCCTCTGATTTGTGTGTATTGATTTTGTATTCTGAGAGCTTAGTGAATTCATTTATCAATTCCAGGAGTCTCTTGGTTGAATTCTTGCAGTTTTTTAGATATAACATATAATCAGCAAAGAGTGGGAGTTTGATCTCTTCTGCCCCCATTTGGATTCCCTTAATTCCCCTCTATTATCTAATTGTTGTGGCAAGAACTTCCAGCACTATGTTGAATAGAAGTGGAGATAGTGGGCAACCTTGTCTGGTTCCAGTTCTAAGTGGGAATGCTTTAAATTTTTCCCCATTCAGTATCATGTTGGCTGTGGGTTTGTCATATATGGCTTACATCATTTTTAGGTAAGCCCCATCTATTTTGTTCTTATCATAAAAGGGTGTTGAATTTTGCCTAATGCTTTTTCTGTGTCTATTGAGAGGATCATATGGTCTTTGTTTTTGCTTGTATTTATGTGGAGAATTTCATTTATAGATTTGTGTATGTTGAACCATCCCTGCATCTCTGGGATGAAGCTGACTTCTTCATGATGGATTATTCTTTTAATTAAGCACCTGAATTCGGTTTGCTAGGATTTTGTTGAGAATATTTGCATTCTCTAAGATTGACCATATCCTAGGTCACAAAGCATGTCTCAAAAAATGTTTAAAAATAGAAACTATACCATACATCTTCTCTGATCACAGTGGAATAAAATTAGAAATCAACCCTAACAGAAACTTTCATCTCTACACAAAGTCGTGGAAACTAAACAACCTTCTGCTGAATGATTATTTCATCAATGAGGAAATCAAGATGGAAATCAAAAGATTCTTTGAACTACATGACAAAGGAGACACAAGTTATCAAAATCTGTGGGACACAGCTAAAGAAGTCCTGAGACGAATGTTTATTTCCATAAATGCTTATATCCAAAAGACAGAAAGATCACAAATATACAACCTAATGAATCATCTGTAAGAGCTGGAAAAAGATGAACAGACTGACCCCAAACCCACCAGAAGAAGTGAAATTAATAAGATCAAAATCAGAACTAAGTGAAATTGACAATAAAAAAACAGATAATTAATAAAACAAAAAGTTGGTTCTCTGAAAAAATAAACAAAATTGACTAGCCTTTGGCTAGACTAATGAAAAGCACAAAAGAAAGAACTCTAATAAACTCTATCAGAAACATTAAAGGAGAAATTACAACTGATGACACAGAGATACAAGACATCATCTACGAATACTATAAAAACCTTTATGCACATAAACTGGAAAATGTGGAGGAAATGGACAAATCTTTAGAAACACACAGCCTCTATAGGCTCAACCAGGAAGAAATAGAATTCCTGAACAGACAAATATCAAGTACTGAAATTGAAATGGCAACTAAAATCCTTCCTAAAAAAAAGTCCGGGACCAGATGGTTTCACACCGGAATTTTACCAGACCTACAAAGAAGTGGTGCCCTGCATAAATTATTCAACAATATCGAGAAGGAAGAAATCCTCCACAACACATTTTATGAAGCCAACATAACCCTGATACCAAAACCAGGAAAGGACATAAGAAAAAAAGACTACTACAGACCTATATCCCTTATGAATATAGATGCAAAAATTCTCAACAAAATCCTAGAAAACTGATAATTGTTTATAGTAAATATTTCAAAAAGAAAAGAACTGAAAAAAACAAGAACTTTTAAGATTTTAAGTCAAACATCTATTTTCATCATCAGCATCATCATCATCATCTATCTATCCTTTTTAGAAAAGCTCAATTCCTGGATTGAATTGTAGTTCTACTTGGATCTCCTTGAGGTATCTCCATATTGCTTTCCAGAGAGGTTGCACTAGTTTGCAGTCCAACCAGCAGTGTATGAGTGTTCCTATTTCTTCTCATCCATGCCCACTTTTATTGTTTGGGGACTTTTTGATAAAGGACATTCTCACTGGGGATAAGTGATATCTCATTGTGGTTTGGATTTGCATTTCCCTGACGATTAGAGATGTTGAGAATTTTTTACATATGTTTGTTAGCCATGAGTCTATCTTCTTTTAAAAAGTTTCTGTTCATGTGCTTTGCCCACATTTTGATAGGGTTGTTTGATTTTTTTGTTGCTGATATTCCTGAATTCTAAATAGATTCTGGTTATCAGCCTTTTTATGGGATGTGTAACATGAGAACAATTCTCCCATTCTTTAAATTGTCTGTTTTCTCTCATGATAGTTTCTTGGCTATGCAGAAACTTTTTGATCTAGCAATCCCATTACTGGGCATCTACCCAAAAGAACAAAAAGACATTCTAAAAAAAAGACATCTACACTCGAATGTTTATAGCAGAACAATTCACAACTGCAAAGATGTGGAAACATCCCAAGTGCCCATCAATACATGAGTGGATTAATAAAATGTATCATGTGTATACCATGAAGTTCTACTCAGCTACAAAAAAAAAAGTGGTCATATAGCACCTCTTGTATTATCCTGGATAGAGCTGGACCCCATTCTACCAAGTGAAGTATCCCAAGAATGGAACAACAAGCACCACATGTACTCACCATCAAATTTGTATTAAGTGATCAACACTTAAGTGCATATACAATAATAATATTCATTGGGTGCTAGGCACATGGGAGGGGGGAGGAAGTGATGGGTATATACACACTTAATGGGTGCGGTGTGCACCATCTTGGTGATAGAAACACTCTAAGCTGTGACTCGGGTGGGGCAAGGGCAGTATAAGTAACCCAAATATTTGTACCTCTGTAATATGCTGAAATAAATAATAGAAAAAAATAAAAAAAAATAAAATTTTAAAAATAAAAAAAGAAAAGCTCAATTCCCATGCAATGTAGTATATCAATTTTTTTTTAATTTCAGCTTATTATGGGGGTACAAAATTTCAGGTTATGTATATTGCCCATGCCCACCCATCCACCCGAGTCAGAGCTTCAAGCGTGTCCATTCCCCAGACAGTGCACATCACACTCATTATGTAGATATATACCCATCCCCTCCCCCCCACATCTGTCCAATACCCAATTGGTGTTATTCCCAAATGTGCACTTAGGTGATGATCACGGAAACCAGTTTGCTGGTAAGTACATGTGGTGCTTATTTTTCCATTCTTAGGATGCTTCACTTAATAGAATGGGTTCCAATTTTAAAAAAATATGAATATTCTAATTATTCTATTTTTCCTAAATTTCTAGATATTCTATATGAGATAAATTACAATCTCCAGAAACTAATCCAATACTTTCGTTTTTTATATTTTCCACATTTTAAATTTGTGTGTATATACTACTTAACAACTTTTTTAGAAGTCCGCCTAAAAAGAAAGGAACATACAAGAAAAAAAATGTTTCTCAAAAGTAGCATTAAGTGAATTAAAACTATTTTTCAACCATATTTTTACTTTGCAATGATTAAAGAGTATCCCGTGTTTAGGTTTTGGAAATGATATTGTCCTATCACTTCCCCACAGACTCAGTTTGATGACTATAGTGGTTGGCTCTTTGATTTATGCTATTCTTTCACTTTCTTATTTTGAACTGTGAATTGAGAACTTGACAGGCTTTAAAAATGTTAGGGAATTCTACTAAGCTGTTGTGTTATAAGAATCTATGTTTTCTTTTCTTGTAGCCAATTTGATTTGAAACATCAACTATAATCCTTTTTACATAAATTGAACTCTAATTTGAAAACCATGATTAGCAAACCTAAAAATATTAGTATATTCAACATTATATAATGTTATTGAGCACTTTTAAACTGATGTCATTTAATCCTCAAAATTACCTTGCTTTGTATGTGAACCTTATTTGAATTTTTATAGATTTTGGAACTAAGGTTCAGAGAGATTAAGTAATTTGCTTAAGTTTACACAGATAGTTAGCTGTGGGGCATGGTTTTGAATCGACAAAGTCCCCAGTATTAACCGCGGACCACATGTGTACATGAATCTGTGAATTCCATGCTCAAGTGATCCCTGTGAATCTAATGTTCAAATAACCCTTGCCTAGTTGACTAACTTTTAAACAACTTCAGGCTTGACTGGTCTGCAGCATATGTGCAGAATATGACAGATGACTTATTATAACAAACATAACTCAATTAATAAGTGTTTACTAAGCAACAGACAGTAGACCAACATAGACAAGGTCCATATTATCATGGAGTTTAAAGTCTGTTCATAAGAAAAAAAAGGTGAACTGATAAACTAAAAAATATGGTACTTTTGGCTAATGTTAAATTCTATAAAGAACATTAAATGGGATAGTAGAATAAAGAGTAACTTGGGCTAGAGAAGGGGTTGTCTAGATAGGATGGTAAGGGAAAACCTCTCTCAAAAGAGATGATATTTAAGATAAAACCTGGATAATAACACACACACACATATATATACATACATTTCTATATTCATATACTTATATAAAATTATATTTCCAGACATTGGTATTTTTTTAAATTTAACATTACTTTATTTTTACCTGTTCAAGATATGAGACAATTACACCAAAATTAATAAAAAAAAAGTAAACTAAACAAAACAAAGGGCCACTAAGTAATTCTCCCACACTATTGTGATTTCATGGAATTTTGCAGTTTTATTTTGGTCTTTGAATTTATGGTCTTAAATCAGAAGGCTTTCTTCCTACAGCTCAAATTAAACTACTGATTTAAAAATTTGTTTCCTATAAAACTAAATAAGAATAAATACTCAAACTAAATTTCTAAGGGCATTTAATGACTTATTTTCCAAGTGTATTTCTATCATTTTTTTTAAGAGAGGAAAACCAAAGTTTCAAAGGTTTAGTTTAATGATTAGTTTCTGTGGCACCATTTTATTGCTTTTTCTGAAAAGAATTCATTGTATTTTTGGGTTTTAAATCCTGTTCCATATATAAAATATTGCAGTGCTCTTTGTCCTTTACTATGTTTCCCTGAAATTCTGAAATGATGTAAATATGGTATTAGCAGAACTGAAAATATAATATATGGCAATTCACTTAAGGGAGTAGATCACCAAGTACTGCTTTAAATTCTTAAAATTATCCTTTCTGCTGTTATTTCCCTGATTTAAATAATGTACAATATAAGAAGACACTTTAAGAAAAGCTCAGGGTATAGATAGAAGTGACCAAAAATTAGAGAGAACTTACTTGAAACTATAAATAAGTTAAATTCATAGACCTATAGTCCTTTTGGAAAAAAATCATTTAAAAACCTTAGTAAGATTATTTTTTATAATATGCCTCAATTATTGCCAGCCAATGAAATCTGATCAGTGTACCCCAGCTAGTAGAACCAAGACAATATTTCACAAACTTACCTTATCATAAGAATCACCTGGAATATTTATTAATAATACAATTTTTAGGTCTTACCCTAGAGATTATGATTCAGTAAGTCTGAGGTAGAACCCAGAGATTTTTAACAAGCACTCCCAATGCTCAACACACACATTGCAGTGATTCTTATGATCAGGCAAGGTTTGGAAATGCTATACTGACTGGGTAAATCTTTACGTTACTGACTGCTTCCTCTAGACTTGCCCCAAATTTCAGGGGCTAAAAGGGACTAGAGTTGCCTTTAGTACCCATTTAAAATGACTTGCTTAAGAGGTTATACATCCTTATCTTTCTAGACCTGAATGAAACAGATACTTTATCACCTTCATTCTTCCACTTTCTTTTTAATTCTACCCTTGCTCCAGGCATGTCAAGACTCTAAAGAAATAAAAATAAAACAGGTGTTCCTACAAAAACAAAACAAAACAAACAAACAAAAAAAAACCCTGAAGACTCTGGCTCAAAACAAAGAGTACCTTTTCGCTTTTTACTTTTTCCTGATGACAATGCAAGGCAGAATACTAAGGTTCAAGAACCAGTAAAGACTTGAGCTCTAATATAAATTCATTGACTAAATATATATTCCTATTCAAGTCATTTAACCATTGTGACTTTAGTTTTTTTAATCTATAAAGTTGAACTAAAAATGCCTGCCTTATCTAACTCTTCTTAATTTTTACAAAGATTAGAATGAAATAATCTAAATAAAATAAATTTAAACTAAAAGTACCATAAATATGCTAGTATTATTTTTCTTACTGAAGAGTCAGTCTAATGTAAGTAGCATATGGAAACACAAAATTTGTTAGAATAAAACAATCAGAACAACCATCATTCTGTGGTTCAAAACAGACAGTATCCAGATTTAATTAATTCTATTGTACTCCTAATTTACACAAGCCTCCTTTCATTCCATATGAGTGGCAACATATATTCATACAGCATGGTTAATACAAGAAATTAAAGCAAATGGAAATTCCTGATTTCTTGTGTATTGGTAATTAAGTTAGTTTTTCTCAGTTTCATAACTTTTTTTTTTTTTAGAGAGAGAAAGAAAGGCAAGATCTTTTTTGGATGAATTCTTTTTTTTTTTTTTATTTCAGTATATTATGGGGGTACAAACATTTTGGTTACAGGTCATGACTTTGTCACACCCAAACCATGATTTGAGGCATGCCCTTTCTCCCCTACAATGCTCACCGTGTGCATTAGTTGTGAGTTTACCCACTGCCAACCCTCCAACCCCCAAAGAATATTACTACCATGTGAGCACCTTAGTGTTGATCAGTTAGTGCCAATTTGATGGTGAGTACGTGTGGTGCTTATTCTTCCATTCTTGTGATAACTCACTTTGGAGGATGGGCTCAAGCTCTATCCAGGAAAATAGGAGGTGCTAGATCACCATCATTATTTGTAATTGAGTAGTATTCCACTGTATACACATACCATATTTTATTAATCCACTCATGGATTGACGGACACTTTGGCTATTTCCACATCCTTGCAATAGTGAATTGTGCTGCCATAAACATTCGAGTGCAAATGTCTTTATTATAGAATGTCTTTTGTTCCTTTGGGTAGATGCCTAATAGTGCTGTTGCTGGTTCAAATGGTATTTCTATTTTTAGCTCTTTGAGGTGTCTCCACATACACTCATTTGTACTACTTTTCAGATGTTAGAGTTGAGACTCCATAAACCACATTTCTGCTTTTACAAACTGGTTTTGTCTGAGATTCTGACAATAGCGAGCACTAGAGGGAGAATGGAAGGCTGTAAAAGGAGAGAGGACACTTCCTCCTTCCTAATTTGCTTCCTGTTCCTGTAAGTATCACCACAGGAACAGATCCTTACCCTGGCATTGGTTGTTGGTAATGGTTCTTGTTTTTCCACACTACCAGAAACAGCCTCCTTGTGCTCCCAGAGGTATCAGCATTAGCTGGCAGTGTACCCTACTCAGAGGTCTGAGTCCCAGCTCAGCAGATCCCCTTCTCTAAGCTTGTAACTTCTGGAAATCCAAATTTCTCTCCTTCATTTCCTTAGCCCTGGGAATGGTAGCTGATTCCTGCATTTATATGCTTGTTACTGTAGTGTTTCTTTTTTTTGCCTTTTAAATTCTCTAAGACCTGTTTAAACAATGCCTTATATTAAATTCCCCCTGTTGTATTTTCTTTTTTCCTGCTTGGATCCTTACTGACACAGACTGTCCATTTAATATTTAGTCAGTTCCATAAAGATGACCCTTCATGATGATGTGTATGGACAGTAAATTTTATATGAAGAGAATGCTAAAAAGTGTTCATAATGAAGTCAAGATGTATACTAGTGAGAAGAAAAAGCACCCACTGTTTCCCAAAACTGATCTGATTTTCACAGCTAGACCTCAATATTATTATAAGCTGGCCTGACACTCATAGGCAGGCTATTTTGTTTTCTTTTGGGATATAAACACCTGACAGACTATAACCTAAAACAAAATTACTCTGAGACCATGACAAAACAAAAATACTTCAAAATTTTGTCTAGTCACAGACAAAATCAAGGTTGCTATGCCAACTACAAAATATCCAATCATAGATTTATCCGTGCTTTCCCACAGTATCCAATCAAGTACAAACCCTATTCCATTACACTCCCCTTCAAATCACCCAATCAAAGCCCAAATCCTCTCATGGTTATTTGTAATATCTTCTTACTAAGATATGCCATGGTTCTCCACAATCTGTGTTCTCCTTTGCTGCAATGAATAATGAACCAAATGTGTTTAACTACTGGTATTTTTTTGATGGGTTTTATCTGAGGGGCATGACACTAGTAATATTTTCTTTGAATGTGGGGTGGAGGAATTTTCAGAGATGGTGATTATATTTCATTATGTGGGTAAAGTGGGCCTCCATAAAAACCCAGAAAGTGATAAACCTGGTCATTTGTTATAATTGCCATTTTGCCATTTTATGCTTATGTGATTGTTTAATTAATATTTATCTTTATATTAGTCCAAGATCATTAGTTCCATGAGAGCAGGCAATATATCTGATTTTCTTCACCACTGCACCCAGTGATCAAGGACAATGCCTGGTACATCGTGGACCAGTGTAGTACAATATAAATGGAATGTGAACCATATATGTAGGCTTAAATTTTCTATTAGCAACATTAAAATAATGAAAAGCTGCAGGTAAAATTAATTTTAGTAATACGTTTATCAAAAATGTTATCATCTCAACATGTAATTAATATAAAAATTATTAGTAACCCTTGCCAGATATCAGAAAAATGGCAGAATAAGTCCCAGCCCTTGTTCCCCACACATACACAAATTTAACAGTGATATAAGAAACAAAATACCTTTATGAGAAGTCTAGGATCCTGTTTAAGAAGGTGCAGTACCCCTAGATGAGCACAAAACTGAAATCAGATGCACAGAAATGGGTAAGAAGAAAAATTTCACTATGCCTGCATTATCCCCATCCCCAAGCCTCCACAGCTCAGTGTCAAGAGAAACTGACTCCTCTTTGCAAGAGGGGAAAGAGAGAATGGGACAAACTTCCAATGTCTCCTGCATTCAGTACGCTCTCTGAGGGGCAAGCTTCTGTATTGTGTCACATAGAATACTGAAAAAATAGCAAAACCTGGGTGTTTGTAACAGCTAGGGGGACAAGAACATGGTACCACTCTTCAAGGCTTGGAGAAGGTCCAGAACTGAGGTCTCACCTCCAGCAGTGAGGGAGGAGTGAAGCATGGCTCCAATGTCCCCAGGCTTTTAGTGCACTCTCCAAAGGGTCGGATTCTGTTATGTCTCACAAAAAATAACGAAGAAACTGACATAGTCTGGACATTTGGCACAGCTGTGGCCAGCACAGTGATGCAAGGCTTGGAGAAGGTGCAGAATTGATGCACCTCCTCTGATAGGGAAGGAGTGTAGCATGTCTCCAATGTCCCCAGCCTTTCAGTGTGCCACCCAAATGACTGGTTTCTATCTTGCCTCATGTGGGATGATAATGGAACCAACATAGTCAGATAGCAGTGGGCTCAAGAGATTATAGGCTCCTAAAGGAAAAAAAAATGTATAGATAACTAGGGAAGTTAGGGAACAAAGATTCTATATTCATTCTATGTTCAGACCCTTTAGCTGGGTTGACTGGTAAAGGTTTTTCCCGTTCAAAGCCAGTTCATAGAGGGGAGAGTGGACTACTTTGTCAAATGTACAGACACCAACACAAAGATGTAAGGAACCTGAGGAATCAGGAAAAAAATAATATAATCAAATGAACAAAATAAAATTCCAGTACACTGACACAAAAGAAATGGATATCTATGAATTGCCTGAAAAATAATTTAAAATAATCATAAAGAAGCTTGATGTTTACAAAAGAACACAGATATACAACTAAACTAGAAAAATTATGTATGAACAAAACATGAATATAAACAAGGAAATAGAAATGATAAAAAAAAGAATCAAACAGAAATTATGGGGCTAAAGAATATAGTAAGAGAACTACAAATTTCACCAGAGCCATTGAATCAAGCAGACTTGATGAAGCAGAAAAAAGAATCAGTGAACTTGAAGACAGTTCACTTGAAATTATGTAGCCAGAGGATCAAAAAGAAAAAAAAGAATAAAAAGAAGTGAAGAAAGCCTAAGGGGATTATGGGATACCATCAAGCAAATCAATATATGCATGATAAGAATCTCAAATGGGCCAAAAAGACGCATACAAAATAATATATTCAAAAGCAGTAGAATAAATTCTTCTCAAATGAAGAGAGAGAAATAAAGAAAAGAATAGAAAATTTATTTAAAGAAATAATAATTATAAACTGCTCAAATCTGAGGAGGGAAATAGACATTCAGATTCATAAAGGTCAAAAGATCTTAAATGAGATGAACCCTACATCAAGCAATCTACATGGGACATTATAATCAAATTGCCAAAAGTCAAGGACAAAGGGACAATTTTGAAAGCTGGAAGAAAAATACAATGCATCACATACAAGGGAGCCCCCATAGAAAATCAGTAGATTTCAAAGCTGAAACCTTGCCAGCAGAAGGAAGTGGGAGGATATATTCAAAGTGTTGAGAGGAAAAATAAACCTTGCTAATCAAGAATACTTTATCCAGAAAAAAATGTCCTTTAGAAATGGAGGAGAAATAAAGATGTTCCAAACAAAATAAAAGCTGAGGGAGTTCACTACCACTAGATCTGTCTTATAAGAAATGCTGAAGAATGGTTTTCAAGTTGAAATGAACAAACACCTAACAGCAACATGAAAGCATATGAAAATACAAAACTCACTGGTAAAGGTAAATGTACAAATACAAATACTGTAATAATGTAATAGTGGTGTGGAAATCAATGTAGCTCTAGTATAAAATTAAAAGGATTAAAGTTATTATCAGCTTAAAATATGCTGTTAAAATTATAAGATGTAAGTCTCATTGTAACCACAAAGACAATACCTATATTAGGTACACACACACACACAAAAAAAAAGAGAAAGAAATTAAAGCATATCTCCACAAAAAAGCAATAAATCACAAACAAAGACAGTGAGAGAGAAAAAGAGAAACAAAAGAAGTACAAAACTGACAGAAAACAACAAAATGACAATAGTAAGTATTTATCTATCAATAATTACTTTAGATACAAATGGATTAAACTCTCCAATCAAAAGACATAGAGTGGATGTATGGATTTAAAAAAAACAAATATATGCTGTCTACAAGAGACTCACTTTATCATCAAGGACACATCAAAATTTAAAGTAAAGGGATAGAAAAAGATATTCATGCAAATAGTAACAAATAGAAAGCTCAGGTGTTCATACTTATATCAAACAAAATGGACTTTAAGTAAAATACAGTAACAAGAGATAGGATATGTCATTGCATAATGATAAAAGTGTCAGTTCATAAAGAAGATATAACAATTTTAAATATATATGCATCTAATATCAGAGCATCTAAATATATAAAGCAAACATCGACAGATCTGAAGGGAGAAATATAAAGTAATACAATAATACTAGGAAACTTCAATACCCTATTTCAACAATGGGTAGAACTTCCATCCAGGAGAAAATCCATAAAGAAACTGGATTTGAACAACACTATAAAATAATTGGGCCAAAAAGACATATACAGAATAGTCCACACAAAAGCAGTAGAATACATTCTTCTCAAGTGCCCATAGAACATTTTCCAGGACATATCACATGTTAGGTCACAAAACAACTCTTAACAAATTTATGATTGAAATTATGTCAAATACCTTTCCTGACCACAATGGAATGCAAGCATAAATCAATAAAATACATTAAAAAACAGACACATAGACCAATGGAACCAAATAGAAGGCCCATAAATAAACTCAAACATGTACTGTTGGCTAATTATCCATGAGTGCCAAGAATATAAAAGGGGGAAAATGATAGTCTCTTGAATAAATGTCTTGGAAAAACTGCGTGTCAATTTGAAATAAGAATGAAATTGGACCCTTTTCTAACACCATACACAAAAATTAACAAAAAATGGGTCAAAGATTTAAATATAAGATTGGAAACCATAAAATCTAGAAGAAAAAAATAAGGAAAAGCTTGATATTAGCTTTCGTAGTGATTTTTTGATATAATGCCCAAAAGCTCGACAGCAAAAGCAAAAATTAAAAAAAGTGAGACTACATCAGACTAAAAATCACAACAAAAGAAACAATCAACAAAATGAAAAGGCAACCTACACAATGATAGAAAATATTTTCAATCCTTATATCTGATAAGGGGTTAATATAAGAAACTTCTACAACTCAATAACAAAAAACCCAATGAACCTGATTAAAAAATGGGGAAAGGACTTGCACTGACATTTCTCCAAAGACATACAAGTGACTAACAGATATATGAAGAAGTACTGAACATCACTAATCATCAGAAAAATGTAAATGAAGACCACAATAAGATATCACCTCATACTTGTTAGCATGGCTATTACCAAAATTCAAAAGACAACAAGTGGTGAATCAAATTGGTTTCACTGATCATCACCTAAGAGCACATTTAGGAATAACATTAATCGGGTGTTGAGCAGATGTGGGGGCAGGGAGGGGATGGGTGTATACATACATAATGAGTGTGATGCGCACCGCACCGTAAAGAGGATGGAGATGCTTGAAGCTCTGATTTGGGGTGGGGGACAAGGGCAATATACGTAACCTAAACTTTTGTACCCTCGTAATATGCTTAAATAAAAAAAAAGTTAAAACAAAAAAAAATTTGGAGAAAAGGTAACTATTGTACACTGTTCATAAGAATATAAATTGGTACAGTCATTATGAAAAACAGTAACCTAGGTTCCCTAAAAACGAAAGATAAAGCTACCATATAATCTAGCAATCAATTTTCCGGGTATATACCCAAAGAAAATTAAATCAGTACTTCAAAGTGATATTTCCACAACCATGTTCTTTGTAACATTATTTAGTGTGGTCAAGATATGGAAATATCTAAGTGTCTGTTGACAGATGACTGAATGAAGATATATATATAGATAGATAGATAGATATATACATATATGCACACACACACACATATACACACAGACACACACACTTCAGCCTTTAAAAGAAGGAGATTCTGCCATTTGTAACAATAGAGACATAGGGATGAACATGGAGGCCATTAAGTTAAGTGAAATAAGACAGACACAGAAAAAAATACTGCATGATTTAATTTATATTTGGAATATTAAAAAGTCAAATACATAAAAGCAGAGTAGAACAGTGGTTACCTGCAGTGGGGAGGTGAGGGAAATGGAGAGATGTGGGTCAAAGTTGAAGTTATGTAGGATGAAGAAATCTAGAGATCTAATGTACAGTATGATAACTATAGTTAATAAAACTATATCATATATTGAAAATTTGCTAAAAGAGTAGATTCCAGTTGCTCTCATCACAATACAAAATGGTAACTATGTGAGGAGTTAGATATCTTAATTTGCATGATTATAGTGATCATTTTACTATGTATATGTATAGCAAAATATCACATTATGTACCTTAAATATATATAATTTTTGATCTAAAACATATTAAAAATAAAAACTAAAGATGAATATGTTTTAAAAATCTTCTGTGCAACATTGTGCCTACAGTTAACAATACTGTATCATGCACTTAAAACTTAAGAGAATATATCTTATGTTGTGTTCTTACCAAAATTTATAAAAATTATTAATGATATATTTTACATATTATTTGTTGATCATACTCTTTGAAATACAATGCATATTTTACACTTACAGTACATATCAATTTGGAGGTGAAACTATCACATACACTTGATCCATATTCAAATTTCATAAGATTTACAGTTGAAAAAGTAGATTCAAATGCTAAAGTTTTCCAATTATTTAATTATTAGTTTTTCAAAGTTTTATTGAGGTATAGTTAACATACAATATGTTGCATACATTTAAACTGTACAATTTGATGTTTTGATATATGTATGCACTCAAGAAACCATCACCAAGTCAAGATATTAAACATATCCAACACCACCCAAAGTTTCCAAATGCCCCATTTTAATCAATTTTCCCCTCCCTTTTTCCCCTCCTATCTTGCCATTCAGTGACTTATCTGGTTCCTGTCACTAGTCTGCATTTTCAATACTTTTATACTATATAGTTGGATGCATATAGTATGTGCTCTATTTTTAACCTGGCTTCTTTCACTCAGCACAATTATTTTTAGATTCATCCATGCTGTGTGTATCAATAGTCCATTTTCTATTGTCATGAAGTATTTCCCTATATATAATAGATATACACAATTTGTTTATCCATTTACCTGTTAATGAACATTTGGTTTGTTTCCAGTTTTGGTTATTACAAATAAAGTTGTTATAAACATTCATGTACAAGTCTTTGCATTAATATGTGATATAAATTCTCTTGGGTAAATACCAATTAGTACAATAACTAGATCATAGGATGGGTGTATGTTTAACTTTTTCAGAAGCTGTCAAACTATTTTATAAAGTGGTTGTACCATTTCACATTCCTGACAACATTGTGTAAGTGTTCCAATTCCTTCTGATCCTAATCATTTGGTGTGATCAGTCTATTGAATTTTAGGTATTCTAGTGGGTGTGTAGTGGGCTCATTGTGGTTTAAATTTATATTTTCTTTATGACAAATTGTATTGAGCACCTTTTCATTTGCTTATTTGCCATCTCTATATCTCCTTTGGTGAAATGTCTTTCAATATCTTGCCCATCTTTTATTAAGTTTTGTTCCCTTATTATTGAGTTTGAGAATTCTTTATATATTCTGAATATATATCCTTTCTCAGTATAACTTTTGTAATATTTTCTCCCTATCTGTGGCTTGCTTTTCCTTCTCTTAGTGGTGTCTTTTATAAAATAACTTTATTGTAGCATATTTTACATATAACAAAATTCACTTATTTAAGTGTACAGTTCAGTGATTTTTAGTAACTTTATTGAGTGGTGCAAACATTACCACATGCAAGTATTAGGACGTTTTAATTCCTCTGATAATATCTCTTAATGTCCATTTCCAGTTTTTCCACATTCTCATCCCTAGCCCCTAGCAGCCACTGATATGCTTTCTGTCTCTATAAATTTGTATTTGTCTTTTTTTGGAAATTTTATATAAAAGGAATCATACAATACATGGTTCCTCTGACTTCTGTCACATTGCATAATATTTTTGAAGTTCGTCTATGATGTAGCATGTGTCAGTAGTTAATTCATTGTAGGCTTTTCATAAATGTCCTTTGTCAGGCGAGGAAGTTCCATTCTCTTCTAAGTAAACAGTGTATTTAGAGAAGCAAGAGTTTTAATTTTGATGAATTCTGATTTATCAATTTGTTCTTTTATGGACCATGATTTTAATGTCAAATATAAGTAATCTGCCTAACCCAAGGTAAAAAAAAGTTTTTCTCTTATGTTTTATTTCAAGTTTTAAGATAATTTTAGTTTCTATTATCACGTTTATGACCCATTTTGAGTTAATTTTTGTATATGGTATCATGTACGGATCAAAATTCTTTTTTTTTTTGCAGTTGGATATTCAATCATTTTGAAGCATTTTTTGAAAAGACTATCCTGTTTCTACTGAATTGCCTTCACAACTGTTTTGAAAAGCAATTGTCTGTATACGTGTGTATCTATCTCTGGATGCCATATAATGCTCCATTTATCTAAGTGTCTAACCCCAATACTACACCATTTTAATTACTGTAGCTTTGTAATAAGTTTTAAAAGTGTGCAGTGTTATCCTTCCAATTATGTTGTTTTTCAAAGTTGTTTTGGATATTCTAGTTGTTTTGGATATTTGTAATTATCATATGAATTTTAGAATCAGTTTACCATTTTATATAAAAAAGTGAATTGGAATTTTAATTAAATTGTTCTGAATTTATAGAAAATTATGAAGAGAATGGCCTCTTAGCCATATTAAATATTTTCACCCATGAAAAATGTATATCTCTCCTTTAAAACCTTGCTAAATTTTCTAAGCAATATTTTATAGTATTTAGTGTATAGGTTTTGCATATGTTTTTTGGATTCATCTCTCAGAATTTTGTTAGGAGATTTTTTATTACTTACTATTGGTCATTCGGGTTTTCTATTTTTCTTGATTCATTACTGGTAGGTTTTATGTATCTAGGAATTTATCCATTTCTTCTAGCTTTCAAATTTATTGGTATATTATTGTTCATAGTAGTCTCTAATAATCCTTTCCACTTCTGGGGTATCCATTGTGACATCTCCTTTTTCCTTTCTGATTTAATTTGTTTGGACTTTCTCTTTTTTTTTTTTTTTTTAGTCTAGGTAATGGTTTTTCAATTTTGTTTATATTTTTAAAAAATGAAGCTTTTGTTTCATTAATCTTTTATTTTTTATCTCAATTTAATTTATTTCTGCTCTGATATTTATTATTTCTTTCTTTCTACTAATTTTGAATTTAGTTTGTTGTTTTTTCAGTTCCTTGAGATGCATAATTAAATTATTTATTTGAACTCTTTCTAGTTTTGTGAGAACAAACATTTATTGCTATAAACTTGCCTTTTAGTAAAGCTTTTGCTATGTCTCATAGGATTTGGTATATTGGGTTTCTACTTTTTGTTTGTTTCAAGAAATGCCTTATTTCCTTCTTAATTCCTTCCTTAACCCATTGGTTGTTCAGGAGAACTTTTTTTTTTTAATTTCCATGAATTTGTATACTTTCAAAAGATCCTTTTCTTATTGATTTCTAGTTTTGTTCCATTGTGGTTAGATAAGATACTTGATATCATTTCAATTTTTAAAAATAATTTTTGATACTTGGTTTTTGATACTAATATATGGTAAATCCTAGAGAATGCTCCATGTGCTGATGAAAAGAATGTGTATTCTGTAGCTGTTGAATGAAATGTTCTGGAAATGTCTGTTAGGTCTGTTTGGTCTATTGTGCAATTTAAATCCAATGTTTCTTTGTTGATTTTCTATTTAAATAATATGTCCAATGCTGTGAATGTACAGATAATCTGGACAGAAAATGTCCCCAATTATTGGGGATTTTTGTTTGAAGTTATTGAAGTCTCCAACTATTATTGTATTGGAGTCTAGCTGTTCCCTTAGAATTAATTACATTTTCTTTATATATCTGAGTGCCTCAGTCTTAGCTGCATATATACTTACACAACTATATATTGCCTACAAGAAACTCACCTCACCTGTAAAGACACACATAGACTGGAAGTAAAATGAGGAAAAAAGATGTTCCATGCAAATGGAAACCAAAAGAGAGCAGTAATAGCTACACTTATGTCAGACAAAACACACTTCAAGTCAAAAGTTGTAAAGAAAGATATTGTATAATAATAAAGAGATTAATTCAGGAAGAGAACATAACAATCAAAATATATAAATACCCAATACTGGAGGAAGTTCCTTTCTATTCTTATTTTTCTAAATGCTTACCCAGAATAGACATTGAATTTTATCAAATGTTCTTTCTGTGTCTATTGAAATAATTATATGGTTTTTATATTTATTTGTCAGTATTATGAAATATATTAATTTTTAATGTTAAAGCAACCTTGTATTGCTGAGATAAACTCCACTGGATTTGACTTGCTCAATTTTTGTTTAGAATTTTGCATCTTACATTCATGAGTTATAATATTCTGCTGTTTTCTCTTGATATCTTTGCCTGATTTGGGTATGAGCATGCTTCTGACATCATAGAATCTGCTGTAAGCATTCTTTCTCTTCAATTTTCTGTAATTTGTATAAAATCAGTGTTAGTCTTTCCTTAAATATTTTGTAGAATTTACTAGTGAAGATTTTCTTTGTGAGAATGTTTATAACTTTGAAATAGATATAAGGCTATTGCATTTATCTACTTGTTTGGGGGCTTTTTTAGTTTTTCCATTTCATCTAAATTGTTGAATTCATTTCAATAGCATTCATAGTATTCACTTACTATACTTTTAATATTTCTAGAAACTATACTGATGCCACATCTCTCATTTCTGATATTGGTAATTTGTGTCTTCTCACATTTTGTCCTAATCAAACTGGTTTATCAATTTCATTGATTTTCTTAAAAAATCATCGCATGATTTCAATTATTTTCTGTATTAGACTTCTATTTTCTTTCATTGATAACCATTCTGTTATTCATGGGGTTTTTTTGCTTATATTGGATTGTGATGAAAACTGAACTGATCTGAGACATTTTGGTGGATTCTCACTTTCTAATATAAACATTTAGTGTTATAAATGTCTCCTTAAATACTGCTTTAGTGGCATCCTATAAATTTCTCTGCTTTCATTTTTATTTAATTAAAAATACATTCTAATTTCCCTTTTAATTTCTTCATTGATCCATGAGTTATTTATAAGTGTGCTATTTATCTTCAAAATATTTAGAGCCTTTTTGGAGAGCTCTTCATATTGATTTCTAATTTACCTTCTTTGTAATCTGAGAAAATATTTTGTGTGACTTAAATACTTTGAAATTTATTTAGACTTGTTATATGGCCTGGAATTACAGATAACTTGGAAAATGTAATGTGTGCACTTGAAAATAATCTGTGATATACTTTTGTTGAGCAGAAAGTTCTTTAATTATCAATTAGGTCATATTGCTTAACAGTGTCATTCACATCCTCTGATTTTCTCTCTACTTTTTCTATCAATTATTGAGAGAGGTGTATTGAAATCTCTGACTATATTTGTGTATTTGTCTATTTCTCCTTGCAGTCCTATCAATTTTGGCTGCACATATTTTGAAATTCTGTTATTAGGTGAATAAATGTCTACAACTGTTATGTCCTTTTGAGGAATTGACTTCTTTATCAACAAGGAATGATCATCTTTATCCCTGTTAATATTGTTTTCTCTGATATCTAGTTTGTCTGATAGCAGTATAGCTATTTAACCTATCTTCGTATTTCTGATGTGTGTTTCTCTTCAGCAACATATAGAGTTATGTACTGTATAATGACATTTTGTTCAACAATGAACCACATATGGTGGTTACATAAGATTATAGTAGGGCTAAAAAATTCCTTTTGCATGGTGATATCATACCTGTCATAAGGTTGTAAGGCAATGCATTATTCACGTGTTTCTGGTGATGCTGATGCAAACAAACATACTATGATACCATTCATATAAAAGTATAGCACATTACAATTACATAGAGTACATAACACTTGATAATCATAATAAATGTCTATGTTACTGGTTTATATAATTACTATACTATCCTTTTTATCATTATTTGAGAGTATACTCCTTCTACTTATGAGGGAAAAAGTTAACTGTAAAATAGCCTTATGGAGGTCCTTCAGAAGCTATTCCAGAAGAAGACATTGTTATCATAGGAGATGACAGCTGCATATGTGTTATTGCTCCTGAATTCATTCCAGTAGGACAAGATGAGAGCATGGAAGACAGTGATATTGAAGATCCTGACCCGGTCTAGGACTAGGCGACTGTGTGTGTTTCTGTCTTAGTTTTAAACAAAAACATTAAAAAGTAAAAAAATAAATAAATAAAAATAGAAAAAAGTACATAGAATAAGGCTATGAAAAAATAATCACATAGCAGTATAATGCATTTGTGTTTTAAGCTAAGTGTTATTACAAAATGAGTCAAAAAGTTAAAAAAATTTTAAAGTTTATAAAATAAAAAAAGTTATTGTAAGCTAACGTTATATATGCCAGTTACAGTCAAGCTGAGAATCAAATCAAAGATACAATAGCTTTTAAAATAGCATAAAAGAAGACAAAATACTTAGGAATGTATTTCACTAAGGAGGTGAGAGATCTATATAGTGAGAATGACAAAACACTGAGGAAAGAAACTGTAGAGGTTGTAAACAGATGGAAGAGCATATCATGCTCATGGATAAGCAGAATGAACATTGTTAAAATGTCTTTACTACTCAAAGTAATTTAGAGCTCTGATGCAATATCCATTAAAATACCTATGTCATTTTTTGCAGCCCTCAAAAAATAGTTCTATGCTTTGTGGGGAATAAGAAAAGACCTCCAATAGCTAATGCAATCCTATGTAATAAGAATAAATTGGGAGGTATCACTTTACCAAACTTGAAGCTATACTAAAGGCTATAATAACCAAAACAGTAGAATACGGGCACAAAAACAGAGAAATAGATCTAAGAACAAAAGCAGAAAACACAGATATGAATTCATCCTCAAATTGTCATCTGATCTTTGACAAAGCAGACAAAAACATACACTGGGGCAAAGAATCCCTATTCAATAACTGGTACTTGGAAAATCAGATAGCCACATGTAGATGACTGAAACAGGATTTGCATCTCTCACGTCTCACAAAAATGAATCCATGATGTATAACAGACTTAAACCTAAGGCATGAAACTATCAGAATTCTAGAAGAAAATGCTGGAGAAACTCTTCTAGATGTTGCACTAGGGAAAGAATTTATGAAGAAGATCCCAAAGGCAATCACAGCAACAAAAATAAATAAATTGGACCTGATCAAATTTAAAAAAGCTTCAGCACAGCCAAAGACAAAATAAACAGAGGAACGAGACAACCTACAGAATGGGAGAATACATTTGCATGCTATGCATCCAATAAAGGACTGATAAACAGAATCTACAAAGAACTAGAGCAAGTTAGTAAGAAATAATCAAACAATCCCATTAAAAAGGGGGCAAAAGATATGAAACAAATCTTTTTGAAAGAAGATAGGCTAATGGCCAGCAAACACATGGAAAAATGCTCAACATCTCTAATTATCAAGGAAAGGCAATCAAAACCACAATGAGCTATCACCTAACTTCAGTCAGAATGACTCTTATCAAAAGTCCCAAAACATCTGGGTGCAGATGTCTTTGTAATAGAGTGTCTTTTGTTCTTTTGGGTAGATGCCCAATAATGGGATTGCTGGATCAAATGGTAGCTCTCTCTACTTGTGTCTGTTTAAGGTATCTCCATATTGCTTTCCACAGGGGTTGCACTAGTTTGCAGTCCCATGAGCAGTGTATGAGTGTTCCTGTCTCTCCGCATCCATGCCAACATGTATTGTTTTGGGACTTTTTGATAAAGGCCATTCTCACTGGAGTTAAGTGATATCTCATTGTGGTTTTGATTTGCATTTCCCTGATGATTAGAGATGTTGAGCATTTTTTCATATCAATTGCAAAGATGTGGAAACAACCCAAATGTCCATCAATAAATGAGTGGATTAGTAAAATGTGGTATATTTATACCATGGAGTATTAGCTATAAGAAATAATGGTGATATAGAATCTCATTTGTTATCCTGGAAAGAGTTGGAACCCATTCTACTAAGTGAAGTATCCCAAGAATGGAAAAATAAGCAACACATGTACTCACCAGCAAATTGGTTTCTCTGATCATCACCTAAGTGCACATTTGGGAATAACACCAATTGTGTGTCGGACAGATGTGGGGGGTGGGGGGAGGGGGATAGGTGTATACCTACATAATGAGTGCGATGCGCACAGTCTGGGGAATGGACACGCTTGAAGCTCTGACTCGGGGGTGGGGGGCATGGGCAATATGAATAACCTATACTTTTGTACCCCCATAATAAGCTGAAATAAAAAAGAAAAGTCCCAAAACAACAGATGCTGGTGAGGATGTTGAGAGAAAAGTACACTTATACACTGTTGGTTGACTGAAAACTAGTACAGCCTCTATAGAAAGTAATATGGCGATATCTCAAAGAACTTAAAGTATACCTTCAATTTGATCCAGCAATCCAAATACTGGGTATTCACCCAAATGAAAAAAATACATTTTATGAAAAAGACACTTGCACTCAAATGTTTATGGCAGCACAATTCACAATTACAAAGATGTGGAATCAGCCCAAGTGCCCATCAATTCATGAATGGATTAATGTGGCATATGTATATCATAGAGCACTACTCAGCCATAAAAAATGGTGATCTAGTATCTTTTGTAACAACCTGGATGGAACTGGAGTCCATTCTTCTTAGTGAAGTATGACAAGAATGGAAAAATAAACACCACATGTACTCAGTGCTAAATTGGAACTAACTGATCAACACTTATGTGCACATATGGAAGTAAAATTAAAGGGAAATCAAGGCCGGGTGCAGTGGCTCACGCCTGTAATACTAGCACTCTGGGAGGCTGAGGCGGGCGGATTGTTTGAGCTCAGGAGTTTGAGACCAGCCTGAGCAACAGCGAGACCCTGTCTCTACTAAAAATAGAAAGAAATTATATGGACAGCCAAAAATATATAAAGAAAAATAGCCAGGCATGGTAGCTCATGCCTGTAGTCCCAGCTACTCGGGATGCTGAGGCAGTTGGATTGCTTGAGCCTAGGAGTTTGAGGTTGCTGTGAGCTAGGCAGATGCCATGGCACTCTAGCCCGGGCAACAGAGTGATATTCTGTCAAAAAAAAAAAAAAAAGGAAATCAAGTAGGTGGTGGGGGGAGAAGGGGGTGGGTAAATTCACACCTAACTGGTTCAATGCACACTGACTGAGGGGAACACTTATCAATACTGACTGAAACTGTACAAAAGCAAATTATGTAACCAAAACATATGTAGCCCCATAAAATTCAGAAATGAAAGTAAAATAAAATGTTCTTGTGAAAGAAAGCATATGATGCAATTATATCACATTATATCTAGAGCGTTTTAAGCTCCATGAGGACAGAGACCATGTTGCTTTTTATTTACAATATAATGCCTAATAATGAGTACTAGATAAGTGTTTGTTAAAAGAATGAATAAATAACAATTATGTATATATAAAAAATTTATTATTGAAGAAATAAAACTTTTAAAGTAAATTTAGTGTAGCCTAAGTGTAAAGAGATTATAAAGTTTATAGTAATGTACAGTAATGCCCTGGCCCTTCACATGCACTCACCACTCAATCACTGACTCACCCAGAGCAACTGCAAGTCCTGCAGTCTCTATTCATAGTCAGTGCCCTATACAGATTTAATATTTTTTTATCTTTAAACTGTATTTTACTGTATTTTTTCTATATCTATGCATGTTTAAATACATAAATATTTACCATTGTGTTATAATCGCCTACAGTATTCACTACAACAACATGTTATAAAGGTTTGTAGCCTCAGAGCAACGGGTTGTACCATATAGCCTAGGTGTGTATTATGCTATGACGCCTAGGTTTGTGTAAGTCCATTCTATGATGTTTGCACAATGCCAAAATTGTCTAACAACAAATTTCTCAGAACATATGCTCATTGTTAAGTGATGCATGATTGTAGTTACATCTTGCATATTATTATCCAATCTGATTGTCTGTGACATTTAATTAGGGTGCTTGGACTATTTACATTTAATGTGGTTATTGACTTGAATATATTTAAGTTTAACATTTTCCTATTTTCTATTTTTCTCATCTCTTCTTTGTTCTTCTTTACCGTTTCTTTTCTGCTTTATAAGAACTAATTACGGAATATTTTTATCATTTCAATTCATCTGCCTTTGTGGCTTATTAGCTTAATTTTTTATTGTTTTAGTGTTCTGATGGTTACTTTAGGGTAGGGTTTCTCAACAGCAGTGTTACTGACATTTTGGGCTGGGTAATTCTTTTTCATGGGAGTCTGTCCTGTGTATTGTAGGATGCTTAGCAGCAATCTCTGGCTTCTGCCACTAGATGCCAGTAGCATCCCTTCCTCAGTTGAGATAAGCAAAAATGTGTTCAGACATTCCCTAATGTCCCCTGGGTGGCAAAATAGCCTCTTGATGAGAACAAATACTTTAAGATTTATAGTATAGATTTTTAGCCTCTTGATGAAAACAAATACTTTAAGATTTACAGTATACATTTTTAACTTATCATAGTTTACCTTCATATGATATACTATTTTATGTATAGTTCAAGAACCTTATATTAGTATTTTTCTGCCTCTACATCTTTATGTTATTGTTGTCATATATTTTCCTTTTACTTATGGTGTAAATCTTACATTATATTGTTATTATTTTATTAAATATTTAATTATTTTTAAAGAGATATAAATGATAAGAAAAAATTCTTCTGCATTTACCCATGTCGTTGACATTTCCAGTGCTCTTTGTTTCTTTGTGTAGATACAAATTTCTACTTAGTATCATATTCCTTTTGCATGAAGGATGTCTTATTTAACATTTATTGTAATGTCAGTCTGCTGAAGGTGAATTATTTCGGTTGGTGTATATCCAAAAAAGTATTTATTTCATTGTCAGTTGTGAGTAATATTTTAGTTAAGTATAAAATTCTAGTTGACAGGTTTTTTCCAACACTTTAAAAATCTTGTTTCACTGTCTTTTCATTTGTATTTTATCTGATATCATCCTCATCTTTGTTTCTCTGTTTGTAACACATATTTTTTTCCTCTGGATGGTTTAAATTTTCTCCTTCTCATTGATATTAAGCAATTTGTTTACAATGTGCCTTTGTGTAGTTTAATTTGTGATCCTTGCACTTAATTGAGCTTCTTGGATCTGTATGTTTATAGTTTTCATCAAATTTGGAACATTTTCACCCACTTTTTATTCAAATAATTTTCTACCCTCTCTCCAACTTTTTCAGGGACTTCAATTATGCATATGTTGTGCTGCTTGAAGCTGTCTCACAGCTGACTCATGCTTTTTTTTAAGTTATCTTTTCTTCTCTCTTTCACTTTGGATACTTTCTATTGCCATGTGTTCAAATTCAGTTATATTTTCTTTTGTAACACCTAAGCTTTCATTAATCCCATACAGTGTGTTTTTCACTCCAGACATTGTAGTTTTCATTTCTAGAAATTCTGTTTGGGTCTTTTTTTACATGTTCCATGTTTGTACTAATCTTGTTTTATTTATGTAACTTATAAAACATATGAAATACAGTTAAAATGACTATTTTAATATTCACTTCTGCTAATTCTAATGTGTCAGTTATGTTTTTTTTTTCATGTAATTGGTTTTTTTCCTCATCATAGTTCATATTTTCCTACTTCTTTGCATTCTAGCAATTTTGACTGGATGAGAGATACTGTATATTTTATCTTGTTGAGTGCTATATATTTTTATATTACTATAAATAATATTGAGCTTTGTGGTGGGATGTCAGTAGGTTACTTGGAAACTGATTAATCCTTTCTGGACTTGCTTTTAGGATTTATTTGGCATAATAGAAGAGTATTTAGTCTAGAATTAACTTTATGTGTGTGTTACACAAAAGTCCATGAATTATAAGGTTTTACAGTCTCGCTAGTGAGGATAGCCATTATTACTGGCCCATATAGGCACCTATGCTTTTCTAACCTTTCTAATTTTTTGGATGGCTCTTTTCCAGGACTTAGTTTCCCTAAACATGTGGGTACTCAGTGGAATATTCAAGGGTGGCCTTCCACAGATCTTCTGAGTTCTCCCTTAATACATTTCTTGCCTCTCCAATATCTACCTGCAAGCTCTAGCCATCTTATTCTCCATGGATTCTTAGCTCCATCTTTTTGACTCGAGTCCTTTCAGTGTCCACTTTGGCTCTTCCTCCCTATGCAACATTCTGGTGACTTTCTCAAGGCAGTAATATATGCCAGTAAGCTTTAACATCACTGCTATTAATTGCATGTGGTGAACAGTCTCTAAGGTAGCACACGTATTATCCACATTGGCTGGTTTTCATTACTTTGTATATCCCTTCCCATTCAAAATGAGTGGGAACTGTGACTTGCCTCTAACCAACAGAATATGGCAAAGATAATAGTATGTCACTCTTGTGACTGTTACTTTATCAAAGACTTTGTCTTGCTAGCAGGCTCACTCTATAGACTCTCCTTGATGGCTTATATAGGAAGTAGATATGTTTTTAAAGTCCATATTATAATAAACTGTGGGAAGTACCTAGGACCTATGAACAGTGTCTAGGAACTGGAATGGCCTCTTGACAGCCTGTTCTAGGACAAGAAGGCAGCCTCTGGATAACAGCCAGAAAGTAGCTGGGCTCTGTCTTACAGTCACAAGAAAATAAATTCTTCCAACAACCTAGAAATATATTCATCCTCACTCAAGCCTCTATAGGTTAATACAGCCTAGCCAACACCCTGTTTGCATCCTAGGGAGACCCTAAATAGAGGGTCTCTTCCCATGCCTGGACTCTTGACCCACATAAACTGTGAGATAACAATAAATGTGTGTTACTATTAGGCTACTGAGATTTTGGTAATTTGTTATGCAACACCAGAAAATTAATAAAATTTCCTGATATCCAGGGTTTTGAAAACTTTTATTTCATATATTTAGATCAGTTTCCTTGTTGTTTCAGGTGGTAGCATAAATCCAGTCTGTATTACTCTGTCTTGGCCAGAGGAGGAAGTCCATGCATTAGATATCAAATTCTAATCTAAAACAATTAAATTAAATGTGAAAATTCAGTTTCCCATTTGCACCAGCCACAATCAAAGCGATCAATAGTCTGGCCATGGGTGGTAATGAAAACAGTATTAGCACAGTGGTAGACAATGTAATCACTATTTGAATTGAATAACTCTATGGCAGTTAGAATGACTAAGCATTCTCATTCTCAAGCCTCATTTCAGTGGAATATATTTTCAGGTAAAGTTATTTAAGAAAAATGAAATAAAATCATTAGAGACAGCAATGAATACAGATCATTTCTGTTATAGAAATTGAGAAAAGTAATGAATGATGAAGCATTGGGAATAAAAGCTAAAGAGAAGAGGGAATTGAAAGGTGTGTTTCTATATGTAAGAGGTTTGAACATGCAAGTATTAGAATTCACTCTAACAAACCCTTCAACTTATGTTCAATTTCATTGATTTTTGCTCTTATAAATTACTTCTCTCTTTGGTTTGGATTTATTTTCCTTTCATTTTTCTAGTTTCTTGAAATACAAACTTTGATGATCAATTTGAGTCCTTTTCTCATTTTCAATGTAATCGTGTAGTGTTGCAAAATACCTTTTCAGCATTGCTTTAGCTATAGCCTGCAAGTTTGATGTACTTTATTTTCATTTTCATTCAGTTCTATGTATTTTTCAATACTTCCTCTTTGATCCATGGATTATTTAGAAATGCTTTCAAATTTGTATGCAGTTTGTTGATTTCCATGTTGTCTTTCTGTTATTAATTTCAGTGATCAAATTATGGGCAGAGTAGACAATTTTTTATGATTTCAGTATTTTAAGTTTGTTGAGGTTTGTTTTATGGTTCTGGATAAGGTCTTATCATGGTAAATGTTCCATGTGTCATTTAAAAATATGTATTCTCACCTGGAAGTTGCAGGGCCACAGCCATGACATGAGGCATTAGAGTGCTTCTCCTGAGGAACTAAGCTGGTCACAGGATCCCCCCCCAGCCACAAAAAAAAAGAAAAAAGAAAAAAAAAACATTGCAGCTTATTCCTTCCAGCAAGAAACACCTACTGAAAGGGAGATATATTTGTAAGCCCTTTACTACAACTACTGAATCAATCATAGAGGATGAGGTTGATTCTCACCCACAAGAACTACCTACTGGCTCAGAGATTAAATAAGGAGTGTCATTATCTAAACAAAAGAAAATCCAAAAGTAAGAAGCAATATCTGCTCCAGATGAGAAGGAATCAGGAAAAGAACTCCAGGATTATTGAGAATCAGAGTGAAGAGACACCCAAAAAAGAGAACACTAGCTCTTCATAAAGGGAAACCAACCAAAATCAGAATATTGAAATGACGATAAAGAATTTCAAACATGGATTATAAGGAAGAGTGATGAAATACAAAACAAAATAGAAAGCCAACACAAACCACAGAAACAATACAGGAAATTATTGAAAAAATCACTAAAAATTTAATTATTAAAGAAAAATCAAGCAGTAATTCTGGAAATGAAAAATTCATTGAAGGAACTACAAAACACAGTGGAAAGCCTTAATATGTTAGATCAGTGAGAAGAAAGAATCTCAGTGCTGGAAGCCAACACTTCTGAATTTAAAAAGTCAGTCAAAGAGATACAGAACACAAATAAAAGAGGAAAGCCTACAAGAAATATGGTATTATGAAAAGAAGCCTCACATAAGAATCATAGGCATCCATGAGTGTAAAAAAGAAAATATAAAAGTATGCAAAATACATTTGAGGGAATAATTGAGAAAAAATTCCCTGACCTTGCTAGAAATCTAGAGATCCAAAAACAAGAAACTCAAAGATTCCTGGGAGACTCATAATGAAGAGGCAAACATTGTGACACATGGTCATAAGACTGGCCAAAATAAAAATGAAAGAAGTACTCATAGGATCAATAAGGAGAAAACACCCGCTAATGTAGAAAAGAAAACCCTCTTTTGCCCCCATCTGGATGCCATTGATTTGCTTCTCTTGTCTGATTGCCCTGGCTAGGACTTCCAGCACTATGTTGAATAGAAGCAGTGGCAGAGGGCAACCGTGTCTGGTTCCAGTCCTAGGTAGGAAGGCTTTCAATTTTTCCCCAGTCACTATGATGTTGGTGGTGGGTTTGTCATATATGGCTTGTATCATTTTTAGGTAAGTCCTATCTATGCCTATTTTGTTAAGCATTCTTATCATAAAAGACTGTTGAATTTTGCCAAATGCTTTTTCTACGTCTATTGAGAGGATCATATGGTCTTTGTCCTTCTATTTATGTGTTGAATTACATTTATAGATTTGCGTATGTTGAACCATCCCTGCATATCTGGGATGAAGCCTACTTGGTCATGATAGATTATTTATTTTATTTTATTTTTTTGATAAACACCTGAATTTGGGTTTCTAGGATTTTGTTGAGAATTTGTGCATCTATATTCACAAGGAGTGTTGGTCTGTAGTTTTGTATTTTTTTTGTTGTTGTTGTGTCCTTTCCTGGGTTTGGTTATCAGGGTGATGTTGGCTTTATAAAATATGTTGGGGGAGATTCCTTCCTTCTTAATGTTGTGGAATAATTTCTGCAGGATAGGCACCCATTCTTCTTTGTAGGTCTTGTAAAATTCAGGTGTGAATCCATCTGGTCCAGGAATTTTTCTCTTTAGGAAAGCTTTTAAATGCTGTTTCTATTTCAATACTTGATATCGATCTGTTCAGGAATTCTATTTCTTCATGATTGAGCCAAGGGAGGCTGTGTGTTTCTAAAAATTTGTCCATTTCCTCCACATTTTCCAGTTTAGGTGCATAGAGATTTTTATATAGATGACATTTTGTATTTCCGTGGCATCTGTTGTAATTTCTCATTTTTCATTCCTCATGGAACTTATTAGAGTACTTTCTTTTCTGCTTCTCATTAATCTAGCCAGAGGCATGTCAATTATGTTTATCTTTTCAAAGAACCAACTTTTTGTTTTATTAATCTTCCATATAGTTTTTCATTACCAATTTCATTTAGTTCTGCTCTGATCGTTGTTATTTCATTTCTTCTGCTGGGTTTGGGCTCGATTTACTCATCCTTTTCTAGTTCTTTGAGATGATTCACTAGATTGTTTATTTGTGATCTTTCTGTCTTTTGGATGTAGGTATTTATAGATATAAATTTTCCACTGAGGACTACTTTAGCTGTGTCCCACAAATTTTGAAAATTTGTGTCTCCTTTGTCATTTATTTCAAAGAATCTTTTGATTTCCATCCCTATATGTGAACAATGGTCAAACGGAAAAGCAAATCAGAGACTCAGTACCCTTCATAATAGTAACAAAGAAAATAAAGTACATAGGAATGTATTTAACTAAGGAGGTAAGATCCCCCTACATGGAAAATTATGAAACACTGAGGAAGGAAACAGCAGAGGACATAAATAGGTGGAAAACCATACCATGTTCATGGGTCAGCAGAATCAACATTGTTTAAATGTCTGTACTACCCAAAGTGATATACAGATTCAATGAAATTCCCATTATAATATCAATAGCATTTTGTGCAGAACTACCATTTGATCCAGCCATCCCACTCCTGTGTATTTATCCAAAGGGCATTAAAAAAGGTATTCGACTAAAAAGACATCTGCACTTGAATATTTATGTCAGCACAATTCACAATTGCAAGGATGTTGAAACAACCCTGAGTGTACAGGATCTGACCTCTGTGTCTTTTCCACGGGTCCCGGAGATCAACCTCTGACCATGCCAAGGACAAGGATACTGGTCCCAAGTCTCTCCTATGGGGTGCCCAAGTTGATTGAATGTCCCTACACCTTGGTGTGTGTCTTGCTCTGCTGGAGTCTCCAGGCAAGAAGCACCAGAAAGTTCTGACATGTAGGGAGCTCACAGTCCAGGCTCCCCTCAGTCTGTTGCAGGACCCAAAAAGGAAAAGTCTAAGCCCCGTTCCTTGTGGAGGTCTATGTATGGTGGCTGAATTTTCTCTCTTGGCTGCCATGGGTGGGGGAGGGGAAGGGGCAAAAATGAGTCTAGATGGAGGAAAGTCCACCCTCTCTCATCTCCAGCCCTCTCTTCAGGAGGCAATCCTCCCAGAATGATAGAGCTCTGAAGTCATGCAGTTCACCTGGGACCCACTGGAACCCTGTGGCTCCTGCAGTCTGGGCCGAAGTTTGGAAATGTCTGTGTGGGAACAAGCATGATGGAACCTGAGGGGTTTAGGCCCTTGGGGAGGGCAAAGGCACCCAGTGGGTAGAGAAGCAATATGGAAGATTTGTGAGGTGGGAGGTGCCCTGAGGGGGCTAAGAGCCTGGTGCCCTGTCCGCAAGAAGCTCTCCACTCACTGGCATCAGCAGTCTCTGGGTTCACTTTGGCAGAGGGTTGCTCCAGCAACTCAGGAGCCCACCAACAGTCCAAGATGCAAGGGAAGGAGATATTAGTCAATCCACCTATCCTTCCTGCTGGTCTTCTAGCCTCTCTGGGCTTAATCCTTGCCCATGCCTTTCTCCTTCAAGTTCTGCTCTGCAATGTCTTACCATGGAGTCTCCTGTAGGTTCAGGCACCCTTCCTGCAGACCCTCATCCAATATATGTTTGTTTTTTCACTTTCATCTAAAATGTCTCCTTTTTATATAGACACTCTGGCTGGTGCTGTCATTGGTCTTCCATCCTCCCAATATCAGCTGTGCCTCTTCTTTCTTGCCTCCAAGATTTCAGACAAGTCCACTGTCATTTGAATTGGTGTTCTCCTATAGGTAATGCATCATTTCTCTTTGGCTGCCAACAAGATTACTTTCTTTGAATTTAGTTTTCAGGAGTCTAATTATGATGTGCCTAGGTGTGGATTTCTTTGCATTTCTCTTGTTTGGGATTCATTCAGCTTCTTGATTCTGTGGGTTTGTGTTATTTTCCTCCAAATTTGGGAAGAGTGTAGTCATTATTTCTTTGAATATTCTTTCAGTCTGTACTCTCTCCTCTTCTTTTGGAATTCCAATGATACAAATGTTGGATCTTTTGTTATTGTCCAACAGGACTCAGGTTGTTCATTATTTTTCAGTTTCTCACTATTGTTCAAATTGTTCAAATTTTACTAATCAGTCCTCAAGTTCAGTGACTCTATCCTCTTTCACCTGTACTCTAATATTGAGCCAACAGCAAGTTTTTTTTTATTTTAGTTATTGTATTTTTAGCTCATAATTCGTATTTGATTATATTTGATAACTTCTATGGCTTTTTTATTTTCTTTATTTGTTTCAAGATAACTTGTAATTGCTTTTGTTAAAGCATTTTTTTTTTACAATGAGTGTTCTAAAATCTTTACCTGATAATTCCATCATCTGATTCATCTCAGTGTTTGTGTCAGTTGATTATTTTTATCACTCAAGTTATGATTTTCCTGGTACCTGGTATAATGGGTAATTTTCAGTTGTTTCCTGGACATTTTGGCCATTAACTTTGGAGAGTTTATGTCATATTTAAGTCTTTTTATTTTTGCAGGCAGTCACCCAGTTATGTTTAGGACATAGGTCTTAGCCTACTTTTATGGGTTATGAGTCTAATGATAATTCAATTTTCAAAGCCTTCGTGATGTTAATATCATCTGCTTGATTTATTTTGTGTCACTGATGTTATCACTGATCATTGCTCATGCCACCTAAGAGAGAGAAGTACTTTATCTGGTTCAGGCACTTGTGAGGAGATCGCCCCTGTTGGTACCACCCAACAAACCAGTGTCTATAGGTTAGAAATGGATTCTCCATCTTTCAGGGATGAATAGTGGACTTAGTGGGCTTGGTGCTTATTGTGGCTTGATCTCTCTTCTTGGTGCTGGCCAGTCACCTGGTTCTTGAGGTGGGAGAAATATTAATAATTCTCTGGCTTATAGGAGCAAAGTGGCTGCCCAGGCCAAGTTGCTCTGTATAGAAGTAACTTTTTTGACATTGCTTCCTGGTGTCTCCAGGTGAGGGAGGGAAATTTCAGGCCCGGTAAGGAAGAAAAGCACTTCTCCTGGCTGCATATTATCAGCAGAGCTTTCAATTAATTTCGCTTGCTAAAGTTCCAAGGCTTATTTCATGTTAATGGGATTCTTGCTCCATATGGACCAGAAATGAATCAACCCAAGCTGCCTTCTGTGGTAGGTTGGGGTCGTGAGTTGCCTGGATTGAGTAGCCCGATACCGCTAAGTGTGGGACAAAACACCCTGTGGTTCCTCTATGTCTTAGAGTCCTTAACCAGTGCCTTCTTCTTTATACTGTTCAGAGTACTCCTTTGATGGCTTCTTATATTATTTCCAGGGTTTATAGTTCTACTTTGTGGGGAAGAGAAGACAGAAAGGAATCTAGAGAGTATTCCTAATACTGAAGTCCTAGCTTCAGTTTTCTGTATCCCTAAATCTATCTATCATATCGTAACTTGAGTTATTATTCTTAAAGACTATTCATGACTGTTTTCTGGTTAAAATCCTTCAATAGTTTCCTATATATGGACCAGTTACATACAAATCTCCTGAGGTGCAACTAAAATGCAGTCTTACACAGACCGACTGAATTAGATGCTTTGATAAAAAACAATTTTACTGAAGTTCTGTTATATTAATATAAAAAATATAACAGATGTAGCAGAAAGTCAGAGAACAAAATAAGGTTGTTAAAAATTAATTACTCATCACCTCAAAATACTGAATTACACTAAAAAGAAATGATAAGGTAAATTATTTAATACTGATTGAGATTATTTTATGTTAGTCATGATTCAATTATATGATCAAATTAACTGGGCTAATTAGACATAGAAAAAATTATGATATTTTTATGAATTACCTTTGAATGCTTTCCAAAACCAAAAAAAAAAAAATCTGGCCACAGATTATATAGTGTGTTCATTACTATATTTTATTTAAGATTGCCTTTGTGGTATATATAAATATTATTATCTAAAAATATGTCCTTTGAGATAATGTTGTTTTATCAAGGTTCAGTTTTGCCAGCTATACATAAATCACAGTTTCTCAGTGACATTTCTATTAACAACACAAGGGAAACCCATTTGCTGCTTTAAATGAAAGATTACTTACTGCTCTTTTTCTAGAACACCCTGTAATCCAAGGCACAGTAAGGTTTCCTGAAATCTGTGAAAACAATAAATGGAATCTCAGTAAGGTATGCATTGACACTACTTGGAAGGTTGATCAACACCAAAGGATTCATACAAGATGTCAACATAAGTCTGCATTGAGAGCATATTCCCCACACAGACAAAAAAAATTGCTTCCATATTAAACTCAGCAGATGTAAAGGGACTTTCTTTTTGAAGAAATTTTAGATGTTGATTGTCTGTCTTAATAATCTGTCTAGTTTTGTCAGTAGAGTGTTGAAGTCCCCAGCTATCATGATCTTGCTTTTTGTTTATTTCTTTCCTTAATTTGAGTAGTATTTGTTTTATGAATTTGAGAGCTCCTATGTTACGTACATAAATGTTTAGGATTATAATATCTCCTTCTTGATTTGATCCCTTTATGTATCATTATATAAGACCATCACTGTCTTTTTTTATACTATTGTGTATTTAAAATCTGTCTTATCTGATATGAGAATAGCTACTCCTGCTTACTTTTGGTTTCCATTTGCATAAAATATTTTATTCACCCTTTTCCCTTGAGTCTATAAGAATTTTTCCAAGTTTAATGGGTTTCTTGAAGAAGGCATGTGTTAATATTTGGGTTGTGATTTTTTATCCATCCTGCCAATCTATATCTTTTCAGTGGAGGACTTAGATCATTTACATTCAATGGTAATATTGATATCTGAGATGCTATACCAGTCACCATGTTGATTGCTATCTATTTACTTTGTTTTCTCACTTGGGTTACTGTTTTATAAGAGCTGTGAGTTTTTTACTTTTACACTGGTGAGTATCAATCATACTGTTCAATGTATAGAGCACTTTTAAGGATTTCCTGTAGGGAAGGGCCAGTGATGACAAATTCCCTTAGTGTTTGCTTGTCTGGGAAATATTTTATTTCTCCATCACTTATAAAAGTATTGTGGAATACAAAATTCTTGGCTGACAATTATTCTATTTAAGAAGACTGAAGACACTAGACTTAAATGGAACTCTGGAACAAATGGACCTAACAGACATTTGTAGAACATTCTACCAAAAAATAGCATAATATACATTCTTCTCATCAGCACATTGAACATTATCAAAGATAGATCATATATTAGGTCACAAAACAAGTATCAACAAATTTCAAAATCAAAATCATATCAGGTAACCCCTCAGACCACAGTGGAATAAAACTAGAAATCAATTACAAGAGGAACTCTCAAAACTAAAGAAATACATGGAAATTAAATAAACTGCTGCTGAAATAACCTTGGGTCAATGACTGAATCAACAAGAAAATCAAACAATTTTTCAAATTGAATGACAAAAGTCACACCTACTACCAAAATCTCTGGAATACAGCAAAGGCAGTGCTAGGAGTGATGTTCATAGTACCAACTGCCTACATCAAAGAAACAGAGACATCAAAAATTAATAATCTAAACCTAATGTCACAACTCAAGGAACTAGAAGAAGAACAAACCAAACTCAAAGCTACCAGAATACAAGAAATAACAAAAATCAGAGCAGAAATAAATGAAATGGAAATAAACAAACAAACAAAGAGTACAAATATCAATGAAACATAAAGTTAGTTATTTAAAAAGATAAACAAAATCAATCGACCACTAGGTAGATTAACCAGGAACAGAAGAAAAAGGATTCAAATAATCTCAATCAGAAATGGAAAAAGAGACAATTCAACTGATACCATGGCAATACAAAATATCATCTGAGACTATTATGAAAACTTCTATGCACACAAACTAGAAAATCTAGAGGAAATGGATAAATTTTTGGAAACACACAACCTTCCAAGATTGAATCAGGAAGAAATAAAAATCCTGAAGAGACCAATAATGAGTAGTGAGATAGAAACAGTAATAAAAAATCTACCAATCAAAAAAGCCCAGGACAAAGGACATGAATAGAAATTTTTCAAAAGAAGATATAAGAATGGCCAACAAACATATGAAAAAATGTTCAACATCTCTAATCATCAGGGAAACGCAAATCAAAACCAAAATGAGATATCACTTAGCTCCAGTGAGAATGGTCTTTATCAAAAAGTTCCAAAACAATACATGTTGGCATGGATGCAGAGAGACAGGAACACTCATACACTGCTGATGGGACTGCAAACTAGTGCAATCCCTGTGGAAAGCAATATGGAGATACCTTAAACAGATACAAGTAGACCTACCATTTGATCCAGCAATCCCATTATTGGGCATCTACCCAAAAGAACAACAGACATTCTATAACAAAGACATCTGCATCTGAATGTTTATAGCAGCACAATTCACAATTGCAAAGATGTGGAAACAACTTAAATCCCCATCAATACATGAGTGGATTAGTAAAATGTTGTATATGTATACCATGGAGTATTACTCAGCTATAAGAAATAATGGTGATATAGAATCTCTTATGTTATCCTGGAAAGAGTCGGAACCCATTCTACTAAGTGAACTATCCCAAGAATGGGAAAAAAAAGCACCACATGTACTCACCAACAAATTGGTTTCCCTGATCACCACCTAAGTGCACATTTAGGAATAACACCAACTGGGTGTCGGGCAGATGTGGGGGGTCGGGGGAGGGGATGGGTGTATACCTACATAATGAGTGTGATGCGCACTGTCTGGGGAATGGACACGCTTGAAGCTCTGTCTCGGGGGGTGGGGGAGCATGGGCAATATACATAACCTAAACTTTTGTACCCCCACAATGAGCTGAAATTAAAAAAAGAACTAATAATAAAAAGGCCCAGGAACAGATGGATTAACAGCTGAATTCTACCAGATCTACAAAGAAGGACTGGCACCTACCATACTGAAATGTTTAACAACATCAAAAGGAGAGAATCATCCCTAACCCATTCTATGAAGCCAGTATTACCCTAATACCAAAGGCAGGAAAGGACACAACAATAACAACAACAAAGAAAACTACAGACCAATATCCCTTATGAGCATAGGTGTAAAAATTCTCCTCAACGTAATACTAGCAAACTAAATTCAATAGCACATTAAAAAGATAATCCACCGTGATCAAGTGGGTTTCATTTCAGGGACACAATGATAGTTCAATATATGCAAATCAGTAAATGTGATTCACCAAATAAACAGAATTAAAAACAAAAAAAAAACCATATGATCACCCCAATATATGCAGAAAAATCATTCAATAAAATCCAACACTCCTTCATGATTAAAACCCTCAATAAATTAGACATAGAAGAAAATACCTCAAAGTAATAAAAGCCATGTATGAGAAACCCACAGCCAACATCACACTGAATGGATTAATGTTGAAAACATTCTCCCTAAGAACTGGCACGAAAGAAGAATGCTCATTGTTACCACTTCTATTGAACATACTACTGGAAGTCCTAGCCAGCACAATCAAGCAACAGAAAGAAATAAAGGGCATCCAAATCAGAAAATAGGAAGTTTAAGTATCCCTGTTTGCCAATAATATGGTATTATATCTCTAAACCCCTAAAGACTCCTCCAAAGACTCCTACAATTGATAAATTCAGTAAAGTCTCAGGTCACAAAATACATGTACACAAATCAATAGCATTCCCATACACTAATAACAGTCAAGCTAAGAGTCAAATCAAAAGCTCAATATCATTTACAGTAGCTTCAAAAAATAAAATACCTAGGTATATACTTACACAAGTGATGAAAGATCTCTACAATGAGGACTACAAAACACTGATGAAAGAACTATTTGGTTACACAAACAAATGGAAAGCATCCCATATTCAAGGATTGGAAGAATCAATATCATTAATATGTCCATACTGCCCTAGGTAATTTACAGATTCAGTGCAATTACCATCAAAATGCCAACACCATTTTTCAAAGAACTAGAAAAAACAACCCTAAATTTCATATGTTATCAAAAAGGAGCCCAAATAGCAAAGGAGATCCTAAGTAAAAGCAATACATCTGGAGGCATTACATTACTTGACTTCAAATTATCCCATAAGGCTCTAGTAGGTAACCAAATCAGCATGGTACCTGGTATAAAGGTAGACAAATAGATCAATGGAACAGAAGAAAGAACTCAGAAATAAAGCCATATAGCTATTACCTACTGATTTTTGACAGACAAGACAAAAACATACACTAGGAAAGGAAGCCCTATTCAATAAATGCTGCTGGGAAAATTGGAGAGCAATATGCAGAAGAATGAAACTGGATCCCTATCTCTCACCTTACACAAAAATCAACTCAAGATGGATTAAAGAATTAATTGTAAGACAAGACATCATTAAAATTCTAGAAGAAAATCTAGGAAAAACTTTTCTGGACCTGGCCTAGGCAAAGAATTTATGAATAAGACCCCAAATCAAATACAGTACCAACAAATATGAGACCTAATTAAACTAAAAAGTTTCTGTACAGCGAAGGAAATAATCTACAGTAAGTAGACAACCTACAGAATGGGATAAAATATTCACAATACCTATCCAGCAAGGGACTTATATCCAGAATCTACAAATAACTGAAACAAATTAGGAAGGAAAAAAACAAGTCCATCAAAAAGCAGGCTACAGATATGAAGGGATTTTTTCAAGAGAAGATACGCAAATGATAAAAAAAAAGTGAAAAAAAAATGCTCAATAGCATTAATGTCAAGGAAATGCAAATTAACACCACAATGGGATACCACCTTACTCTTGTCAGAATGGCCATTATTAAAGCATCAGAAAACTATAGATGTTGGTATGGATGCATTCAAAAGATAATGCTTGTACACTTTTGGTGGGAATGTAAATTAGTACCTTTATGGAAAACAGTGTGGAGATTCCTCAAAGAGTTAGAAGTAGACCTACCATTTGATCCATCAATCCTTCATAATGAGTGTGATGCACATCATCTAGGGGATGGACAGGCTTGAAGCTCTGATTGGGGAGTGTGGGGCAAGGGTAATATACATAACATAAACTTTTGTACCCCCATAATATGCTGAAATTAAAAAAAAGAAACAAAAAAATCCCACTACTGGGTATCTGTCCATAGGAAAAGAAATCACTATATAAAAAAGATACCTGTACCCAAATGTTTATCACAGCACAATTCCCAATTGGAAAGATATGGAATTAACCTAAAGTCTCATCAACTGATAAGTGAATAAAGAAAATGTGGTATATACATACATACCATTGAGTGATACTCAGCCATAGAAAGGGATGAAATAATTTCTTTTGCAACAACTTTGATGGAACTGAAGACAATTATCCTAAGTTAAGTATTTCAGGAATGGAAAAACAGATACCACATATTCTCACTTTTAAGTGGGAGATAAATGATGGGTACATATGGTTATAAAGTGTAGTGGACATTGGAAACTAAGAAGGAGGGAGGGAGGAGAGGGGTGAGGGATAAAAAATTACCTGTCAGGTACTATGTACACTATTCTGTTGACAGGTCCACTAAAAACCCTGACTTCAGCATTCTATAACTCATCTGCATAACAAAATATGCTTGCACGCCCTAAATCTATTGAATTTTTCAAAAATCAAACACTGAAAAAAAGAAAAAAAGAAATTTTAAAAGTGGTGCAAAATTCCCCTAGAAATTCAAAAAACTTTCTAGGGTATTGTTGGGGCCCTATTGGGGGTCTTGAATCTATGAACACTACGATTATTATAACAAAAATGCAATGTCTTTTTGAATAAGTAAGAAAGTTGCAAAAACAAAAGTAGTTTCCACTTATCAATAGGATATATGTTCCAAGATCCCCAGTGGATGCCTGAAACCAAGGATAGTACCAAACTCTATGTGTACTATGCTTTTTTCATATATATATATATATATATACACACACACACACACACACACACATACACTTACCATAGAGTTGAATTTATAAATTAAGCACAGTAAGGAATTAGCAATAATGAATAATAAAATAGAACAATTATAACAATATACTGTAATACAAATTATGTGAATGTGGTCTATTTCTTAAAATCATCTTATTTTTCTGTACTGCAGGTAACTGAAACCATGGAAAGCAAAACAGTGGATAAAAGGGGACTACTGTAGTCACTTGTTAAACAGGGCATCACCAGAAAAAAAGAGATGACTTCATAATGAAAGGTGTCTTCTATAAACTACTTAAACACACTACTTGTATTTACTTTGATAAATCAGCACTAACAAAATTATTACTACATATGCTTTCTTAATATAAATCTTATGCCTACAGTACAAACATTTGAAACATTATTTCTCCAAACCCTGGCCTCGTGAGAAGTCTATTCACTATGCCCTCCACCCTTTCTTATAAAATGGAGAGTTATAGATTCTAATAAGTCTATTGATTTAAAGAAAGTTTCTTTTGCATCAATAATATGATTGCAAAAGTGAGAAAATGTGAACCATTAACCGTTATGATCTATACATTGAACTTCCCCATATAAAAATTTGTGTCCAATAAAATATATTCCTTTCTAGTTACATTCCAGTGCTTAGTGTTGATACTGACATTAAATATTGCAACCTTGCACACATATTCCTTGCATAGTACACAAGTATTTCCATACTTGAACAAATACCTTCTAATAATTTCCCAGAGATGTTGAAAGATTTTGACCTTTACAAATGGAGCAGGGTATGATGGTAGCTAAAGATATATTCATTGTCAATACTGCCAAATCTACCTATGCACTCACACCTCAAGTTGAAATAATGCTTCTACAAAATTCTATTTGTATGTATGATAATCATTTTTTCTTCTACCCACAAACTTTTTTTTATTTGGGATATAATGACGGTACAAACATTTTGATTACATAAAATGCATTTGCCTCGCTCAAGCCAGGGCCACAAGCCTGTCTTTCCCCCATACAGTGTCACTCGTCTCCATTAGCTGTGAGTTTACTCACCCCACTGGCTCTATACCCCACCCTGCCACCCCCCCACCTGACCAGCACCCAGTGAGTATTACTACCGTGTGAGCACCTCAGTGTTGATCAATTAGTACCAGTTTGATGGCAAGTACATGTGGTGCATGTTTTTCCATCCTTGTGATACCTCACTTCAAAGGAAGGGGTTAATCTCTATTCAGGAAAATATACCAGGTGCTAGATCAGCATTGTTTTTTGTAGTTGAGTAGTATTCCACGGTATACATATACCACATTTTATTAATCCACTCATGTATTGATGGGCATTTAGGTTGATTCCACATCTTTGCAATTGTAAATTGTACTGCTATAAACATTTGAGTGGAGATGTCTTTATTATAGAATGTCTTTTTTTTTCCTTTGGATAGATGCCCAGTAGTTGGGATTGCTGAATCAAATGGTACTTCTATTTTTAGCTCTTTGAGGTATCTCCAAATTAGTTTCTACAGGGGTTGTACGAATTTGCAGTCACACCAGCAGTGTAAAAGTGTTCCAGTCTCTCCAGATCCACCCCAGCATTTGTTATTTTGGGACTTTTTGGTAGAGATCATTCTCATTAGAGTTAGGTGATATCTCATTGTAGCTTTGATTTGCATTTCCCTAATGATTAGAGATGTTGAGCACTTTTTTATGTGCTTGCTGGCCATTAATCTGTCTTCTTTTGAAAAGTTTCTGTTCATGTCTTTTGCCCATATTTTGACGGAGTTGTTAGATTTTTTCTTGTTGATTTTCTTAAGTTCTATATAGATTCTTGTTATCAGCCCTTTATTGGATGTGTAGAATGCAAATATTTTCTCCCATTCTATAGGTTGTCTATTTTCTCTAAGGACAGTTTCCTTGACTGTGAAGAAGCTTTTTTAATTTGATCAGGTCCCATTTGTTTTATTTTTGTTGCTGCTGTGATTGTTTGCGGGGTCTTCCTCATAAATTCTTTACCTAGGCTAATGCCTAAAAGAGTCTTCCCCACATTTTCTTCCAGAATTCTTAAGGTTTCATGCCTTAGGTTTAAGTCTGTTATCCAACGTGAGTTGATTTTTGTGAGAGGTGAGAGGTGGGGATCCAGTTTCAATTTTCTGCATGTAGATATCCAGTTTTCGCAAGACCACTTATTGATAGAGAATCTTTTCCCCAATGTACATTTTTGTCTGCTTTGTTGAAAATTAGATGACAATATGAGGATGGTTTTATATCTGATCTCCGTCCTATTCCAAAGGTCTATATCTCTGTTCTTGTGCCAGTACCATACTGTTTTGGTTACTATAACCTTATAGTAAAGATTGAAGTCTGGCAGACTGATGCCTCCCATTTTTTTTCTTTTTCCTTAAGATTGCTTTGGCTATATGAGGTCTTCTCTGGTTCCAGACGAAGTGTAGAATTATTTTTTCTAAATCTGTAAGAATGATGGTAGAAATCTGATAGGGATTGCATTAATTCTGTAGATCACTTTAGGTAGAATGGACATTTTAACAATATTGATTCTACCAATCCATGAGCATGGTAAGGATTTCCATCTGTGCACATCTTCTACAATTTCTTTTTGTCAGTGATTCGTAGTTCTCCTTATAAATATCTCTCACCTCGTTCATTAAATATATTCCTAAATATTTAAATTTATTTGATGCTATTGTCAAAGATGTTGCATCTTTGATTTGATTTTCGGCTTGACTACTATCGGCGTATATGAATGCCACTGATTTTTGTGCATTCATTTTGTATCCTGAGACTTTCTTGAATTTGTTTATCAATTCCGTGAGTCTCTTAGCTGAATCCTTGAGATTTTATAGGTATAATAGCATATAAAAGCATAGAAAAGAGTGAGAGTTTTACCTCTTCTACCCACATTTGGACACCCTTAATTCCCTTCTCTTGTCTGATTGCTCCGGCAAGGACTTCCAGCATTATGTTGAACACAAGTGGGGATAATCCCTTTTTAATTAGAAACTACTAAAGCTAATGGCCAGCAACAACTTGTTACCTCAGCATTGCCACAGAGGAAGATATACAGTATTTCAGTGGAATGGATTCTCAGGAATGTTTACAAAGACCAAGGTGGTCCTCTGAGCTGTGTTTCGGGTTATCCTGGACTTAGCCATATTTTTCATGGACACACAAAGATTGGGAAGTACTCTAAACTCTCCACTTGTCCTCTTCTTCTCTTTCAAATGCATACCTCATGATTAACTCACAAGGCAAAACAGCCTCAGTAGTTGGTGGTGGAGGGGATGTTGCATTCAATCAAACAGTTAATATTTTTGATAAATTATATACAGTAATGGCATATATAGTATTATGACTACTGACAAGCAGTGATGATCAAACATTCAGTGTAAATAAGTAAAGTTATATCCTCAGTTGTTCAAACTTCAGGTAAATTATTACTGTTCCTGACAATAATTTAACTTTGAGTTCCAAATATATAACTATGCTATGGATAAACTAAAAATTATATGAACTCAAAGTAATACTTTTAAGAATGAATTTGAAAATATTTTTACTTGAGGTAAAAATCCATTACAGTAAAATTGCAATTAACTAGAATGCTAGGGGGTCATGACAAGGTGTGAATAATTGATTATTTAAATGATGAACTGAGGGTACTAAAGAAATTTCTTCTGAAAAATTCTTTAAAATGTATATTTTCTTTTCCTCCCACCAATGCATCTTGGGTTTGCAAAGTAAATTAGTTATTAGTCTCAATGAAGAAGATATATCTGCTAAAATAATAACATAATATACTCCAAGAAAAAATAGAGATATTCAACTCTGTGCATATAATCCCATCCATTAGTGACGATAATTCCAAACTGTCTATATAGAATTTCTAGAGACAATATGTTAAACCAAACAAATTAAAAACAAGACAAAACAAAATCACAAACCATTAACTGCTGAAAAATCACATATAAATAATAAAACTGATACAACAAACATGGTAGTAGAATTTGTATAAGCAGTGACATTTTAGGAAAACAAAATGTGATTTTCCTTTTAAGTCAATTGTATGTAAACAAGAAAATGGAAAACTCTTATAATCACATCAATATACAAATATTATAAATTACATGTTATTTGGGAAGAGATGAAGTTTCACATTTTGGTTTTATAATTCTGTGACAGCAGTTACATGATACTAAAATGTTATATTCAGCTAACCTCTACTGTTAAAATCTATTCTTCAGTTCCTTATGTTTCTAGAAAAATTAAAGAATGGACAGGCAGAGTAGCTAAATTTATAGACTATTTTGAATCATATTACTGTATAAATATGTTTCCCAAAATTTGGAAAGTTTTGTTTGGTGCAATATTGATGGCAGGTTTTATCACTCACCAGAAGCTATAAAATAACAGTACTGAAATTAGAAATTTTCATTTAAATGATATTTTAATTCGACACACACTTTAAACAGCCTGGTTTGGAAAACTACAAAATGAATTTACAAGGAGACCAGACTGATTTAAAAATATATATTAGTTGAGTAGTATACCATTCAACTCTGTGCATATACTCCCATCCATTAGTGAGGATAATTCCAAACTTTATACTACTATACCATGGTATACTACTCAACTACAAAAAACAATGATGATCTAGCACCTCTTATATTATCCTGGATAGAGATTGAGCCTATTTTTCGGAGTGAGGTATCACAAGGATGGAAAAACCTTCATTACATGTACTTGTCATCAAACTGGTACTAATTGATCAACACTAAGGTGCTCACATGGTAGTAATATTCACTAGCTGCCAGACAGGTAGGGGGGATGGGACGTGGGGTGTAGAGCCATTGGGGTGAGTAAATCCACAACTAATGGAGACGGGGCACACTGTATAGGGGAAGGACAGGTTTGTGGCCCTGGATTGAGCAACACAAAGGCATTTCATGAGACCAAAATTTTTGTACCCCCATTATATCCTGAATTTAAAAAAAAGAATATAAAATAAAGGATAAATGAAGCAAAATGGTGGTTGCTCAAAAAAAGTCAACATTTAAATTAGTTGCAAGAAATATTAGTATAAATAAAACAACTCTAAGTAAGAAGAAATCATTGAGTCTGGTTTAAGTGCCAGCTTTTTTCTTCTTAGTGGAACATAAACTAATGATGCATCTTACAACTGATGCCTACAGGTTCAATGAGATTACTATACCAAACAGGTATCCAATGCACATTCTTTTCAAGCAAAAATGGAAAAAAAAAGTCTTAATAAATAAATAATCCTTAAAAAAGAAAAAAATAAAAATTAAAAATATGTATTAGAGCATACACATGCAAATGAGTGCTGTATGTTTCAAAGTAGAAAACTTGAGATATTATAAACTTATTACAATGATGTTGCCATTGATGAAGGCATTTTGGAAACTTTTGGAACTGTCAGTTCATGCCTCACCATGAGCTTCTCATTACTTCACACTCCATTTATTTTAACTGAAAATATTATGTAACAGCCCAGATTGAACATCCATATTATTCACTAAACATGACTCAGAATGAGTCCTATTTTTCAAAATCAAATTTTCCCTCAAATGATGATTTGTCACCACTGAAAGCATTTAAAATAATCCCATGGGCTTTTAAAACAATTGTAAAAGAACTTTCAAAAACTTTTTGACAAATTGAACATTATTGAAATAAGTATATATAATTTTCCAAGGTAACTAATCTAAATTCTGGTCAAATGTTTATCACATATGTCTTCTATACAAGGTGCCATTTTAGGTGCTACAGGGAATAAAAATATTGGGAAAATATAATTTCCTGAAGGTCAAGAACTATCATTTGAGAGAAATAGATAAGACAAGTACATGGAAGTCTATGATAAATGTCGTAAGGGAGGTACAATAAATGAAGTGCAACAGACATTCAAAATATGACAAAATTATATACACTTGTGGATTGTTGTCTCAGGTGAACCCTAAAGATGGGTAAAATTTTGATAAAAATAAAAAAGAGAGCACTCCAGGGAAAAGGAATTGCATGAGCACAGTGGAATGAAAAGGATAGGCTCTGTGTTTGGAGAATGGTCAGTTCAACTAGAACTAGAAAGAGAGGTCGAGGTCACATTGTGGAGAACATGAATGTCAAGGTACATTTTTACCTAAATCTATAGAAAATGAGGGAGCCATTAAAGCCTTTCAAGCAGATGTACGGTATGGTCAGAATTTTATTTTTATACATTAGGAAGCTTAGTTTGTCTATGTGTGTACAGTGAAACGAAGAAGTATAGAAAATTTTATAATAGTTTGGGCACGATGTAATCAAGCTCAGAACTAGGGTAAGGGAGATAAAAATTGAAAAGAGAAATATAAAACATATTTCTAAAGAAAGGTCTTGTACATGAGGCAGAAGAGAACTAGACAGCTTGGCAATAATGCAAATAGTCTTTTATGATGATCATAAAACTGTCCCCTGAAGTGGTTGGTCTCCTTTAGGTAATGGGGAGTCATAGTTTAAATGTAAATGCAAGGAAGTGCTTACTCTTAGAAATATACATCTCATGGCTAAGAAGGTAACACACTTATTTGTATATAAACTGGAGTCACATCATATGCATAGTTAAAGTTTGTGAACTTAACTATAACACATTTGTCTGTCTCATATAAAATTATACTTATATGTTAAATTGATTTTCTATATTAGAATATTAATTAAATATATATACTCATTACTATATATGATTGTACATTCACAAGAAGGCATGCATATAGTTAAGTTTTATGGATAATTTAAGAGATTTTTAAAGGAAGTTTTAGTGTTTAGACTTTACATATGACTCAGCTGTAATATTTCTGCTAGACTATTAGATTATTAAAGGAAAAAGTATCATGTTTAAAATAATTAGTCTAATTATTTTTATATAATTGCAGACAAATTATATATAAAAAAGTATTGATTTGATTTCAAAAATCTTTATTTTATAAAAATAATTCTATACATATGGTGGATATACTATTTAAAAAATTTCAGATCAATTCATGGGTTTAGTAAAGCTACTCTCCGAAATATACTATATTTTATGTGGGCCAGAAACATTGAATATCTGTGAATTATCACTTTATCAAATGGAATTTGATTAAATGAAGCAATCAAAGAACAACCAGTTCTCTCAGCAATGTTCAGCAGTAAAAGAATCATAAATCAATGTTTTAGCTTTCCATCAATTATTTTGGTATTAGCTGAGCATTGAAACCTATCAATCATTCCGCTTTAGTTGGCTGGGTTTCCTAGGTGTTTTTCAATTATGAGATGTACAACATGGAGAACATTGGTGGCCATGTGATAGGCACTCAATAAATATTTACTTACTGATTGATTACATTAACTTGTTTTTTTTATTATTTACTAGCTATCACTTGAGGAAATTCAACAAAAGGGTGAGAGTGGCAATATGCATGAGATTACTGCACAGGCTAAGGAGTTGTGAGAGAGGAGTAAGGTGCTTCTGATTGAGAACAATGTGTTCTGGAGCAAAGAAAAAAATATGTCCTGGCATATATAAAAATATTTTCCCCTCTTCTCTCCACCAAGGCTTTGGAAAAACTTTCAGACATTGGATTACCTTTACAAATTAAAGTTTTAATATTAAAACTGTCAGATAAGCAATTAACATATTTTAAAGCATATCGACTTGTTTTGTATTAAGAGATAGAAAACTGGTGTTTAGAAAAGTTTATTAGCCTGAAAAGTTCTTGTAATTGACAAACATGCAATTTGGAATATGGTTTTTTTCCCTACATATTAGTTAAATTTTTCAAACCACAAGAGATTAAGTTCAGGAAAACTGGAATTCTAAATGTTTCAATGAAATTATAAGAAGTACTCAGACATAACATAACAAATTTGACTTTATCCTACTGATTTTTGAGATACTGGCTGTTAAAAATAATGGGAGAGTATAAGCAAAATACTATATATTACATGTGGAATCATTATCATCTGATCCCAAGGCACTGAGACTGTACAATTACAAATCTGTATCCCCCAAAATTATACTTTCTAACGTATTTCAAAATATTATCTCAATTATGCTCATGTAAAAAAGATAGACATTTGAGGAATATAAAAATTCTTTACTAATTCCAGAAAATAAATTGTTAAATGTTAGCTTTAATTTCTCAGTATATTTGTATAAATGAAACGAAGTAGGTTATTGTATGTATACTCATAGATCAGTTCTCCAAACAACAGAAAAAGATTTATTGCTCTTATCAAGCTACCATCCTTGCTCTTCTGGACTAGAGTGTTCACAATGAATCATGGCTCCATAGCTTTACTTTGCACATGGCTCCTTATTGAACCAAAAGATAGGATTTTAAAAGAAATTGAATACCCTGGCTGTTTGTTGCACTAACACTATATGGGCTGATACATTCTCTCTGTAATTTAAAAAACAAACAAACAAACAAACAAACAAAAACAGCAGAGAGAATTCAGCAAGATGAAGGACTAGGAAGCTCTAGACTTCTGTCCCCCAGAAGTATTAAATAAACAACTAGCGACTAACTGAATTAACTGTATAGTAGCTTGGAAACCACATTCACAGCAACCAAGTGATTGCCCAATTAAGAAAATGCCACATTCAAAATAGGAAACTTCCTGGTGTTTTTAATTGTTCTTCTCACATCCCTTCTGGGTATGGCATGACATGGTTTGGGGGAAGTAGTGGCCTGATCCTCAGTCTCTTCTGTGAACAAGAGACAGTGAAGTGGACTGAATTTGCAACATTATAACCTATCTGGGGGCTGACACAGGAATTGGTCTCTTTATCTCCTAATTTGGAGTTCAAATAGCCAAAAATGCCACAGATCAGAACTCAGGCTAGAGGAAGTGGCAGGAAGCAGTAGATAAGGCTTCTGAAAATCTCGAGGAAACTGCAGACCCCACAGACACCTGGGGAAGGAGACTACTGATTGAGGAATATAATAGAACAGCTAAGGGTTCTGGGAGAAGCAGGACTGAGACTCTCAGGAAAATGGATATATTTAAAAGTAGCCATGTAGACAAGGGACTTCAAGATGGCTGGCTAGAGGTGTCTGGTATTCGCCTCTTCCACAAAGAAGAACCAAAATAGCCAGTAGATAATCACATTTCAAATAGATAACGTAAGAGAGAAGGCTGGAATTAAACAAAGAAGAGACACGAAACACCTAAGGAGAGGAAGGAAAGAGGAGTCAGGCAGCCGTCTGGGAGGCTGGAGAGGCTCCTCAATGCAGAAAAAAAATAAATGAGTGACCCCCCCCAGTGGTCCTCATTCCCACAATGGACTCCTGCAATACCAGCCATGGAAGATTCCCTCAACCCACATGGGTCCTGAGACTAGCATAGGGAGCTGCCTGGAAGCCACAATGATGGCATTACTCCAGAGAGGGATCTCATGCCAGGTCCCAACCCCACCCTCCAAACAGCAGCTATGGTATGGCACGATTTTGAGTACCAAACCTCACCAGACTGCATCCTTCACTGGGGCCCAACATCTCATACCTCTCCACATCCATGAAGCCCTATTGGCGTCGCCTGCATGAAGCTTGACACTGCTACTGGCTATTGCTTCAAGGGATAAAGAACAAGACATTGGTAGCAACCTCTGAACCCCCAGGAACAGGGATCCTGCACATTTCAAACCTCCCAGAGCAAAGGCTACTCCACATATAGCCATCACCTGGGGCCAAAGCATGCACTCCTCAGCTGCCTGTTTATGACTGCTGCTGCTGAAACCCTGCCTTCCCCAGCAGCACAGCTGCAGCATAGCCACTGTAACCGCTATCCAAGCATTGAACCAGGGGATTGGGGATCACTCCACCCCTGCCTACCATAGCCAGGGACTGCATGTACCACTGTGGAGCCTCAGGACATGCCCACCTGGCGCCATAGCAGACGTAAATGTAAAGTATGAAACTCTAAGAATTCTAGAAGAAAATTTTGCAAAACTCTTATAGACATTGGCGTAGGGAAGGAATTTATGAAGAAGACCCCAAAGGAAATCATAGCAACAACAAAAATAAGTACTTAGGGCCTAATCAAATTAAAAAGCTTCTACACACAGCCAAGGAAACTATCATGAGAGCAAATACACAATATACAGAATGGGAGATATCATTCACATGCTACACATCCGATAAAGGGCTGATAACTAGAATATGTATAGAACTCAGGAAAATCAGCAAGAAAAAATAAAAAAAAAAAAACATTAAAAAGTGGACAAAGGACATGAACTGAAACTTTTCAGAAGAAGAAAGACTAATAGCCAACAAACATAAGAAAAAATGCTCAACATTTCTAATCATCATGGAAATGCAAATACAAATCACAATGAGATATCACTAACTCCAGTGAGAATGGCATTTATCAAAAATTCTAAAAACAACAAATGTTTGCATGGATGCATAGAGATAGGAACACTCATACATTGCTGGTGGGACTGCAAACTAGTACAGGAAAGTAATATGGAAATATCTCAAAAAGCTAAAATTAGCACTACAATTTGATCCAGCAATCCCATTACTGGGCATCTATCCAAAGTGAAAAAAGACATTCTATAAAGAATACATCTGCACTAGAATGTTTATAGCAGTACAATTCACAATTGCAAAGATGTGGTAACAACCCAAGGGTGCATCAATACATCAGTAGATTAATAAAATGTGATGTATATGTATATCATGGAGTACTACTCAGCCACAAAAAACAATGGTAATCTAGTGTCTCTTGTATTATCCTGGATGGAGCTGGAGCCCATTGTACTAAGTGAAGCATCACAAGAATGCAAAACAAGCACCACATGTACTCCTCATCAAATTGGTATTAATTGATCAACACTTATGTGTATATATGGTAGTAACATTCATCAGGTGTCAGGCAGGTGGGGGGGACGAGGGGATGGGTATACTTAGAGTTAATGGGTGCAGTGTGCAATGTCTGGTCATGCTTATAGATCTGACTCTGGTGGGTAAAGTCAATATATGTAATCTAAATATTTTTATCCACATAATATTTGAAAGAAAAAATTATATATATAAACAACTTTAAAAAAATAAATATTAATCCACTCATGTATTGATGGGCACTTGGGTTGTTTCCACATCTTTGCAGTTGTGAATTGTGCTGCTATAAATATACCATGGTGTATTAGTCAGCTATAAGAAATAATGGGGATATAGAATCTCTTATGTTCTCCTGGATAGAGTTGGAACCCATTCTACTAAGTGAAATATCCAAAGAATGGAAAAATAAGCACCACATACACTCACCATCAAACTGGTTTCACTGATCATCACCTAAGAGCACATTCAGGAATAACATTAATTGGGTGTTGGGCAGATGTAGGGTGGGGAGGAGGTGGGTATATACATACATAATGAGTGTGATGCGCACTATCTATGGGATGGACACGTTTGAAGCTCTGACTCGGGGGGGCGGGGGCCAAGGGAAATATAAGTCACCTAAACTTTTTTATCCCCACAATATGCTGAAATAATAAAAAAAATAAAAATGTTATGCATACAAAAAATAAATAAATATAATCTTCCCAAAGAAACAGAAGCTGAAAGAATGTAACCATTAGGCCTACTCTACAAGAAATGTATAAGGGAGTTCTACATGTGGAAGTGATAGGACAATATCTAAATTCATGAGAACATGCAGAAGTGCACAACCCACTAGTAGAGCAAACATCCAAATGAGGGAGAGAAAGGACTCAAATATTACCACTAATAAAACCCACCAAATGGCAATGATAGCGAAGTGAGAAAGGAATAAAAAATACACAAATCTACCAGAACTCAATTAATAAAATGGCTGAAATAAGCTCCCACATATCAATCATAACCTTGAATGTAAATGGATTAACTTTTCAACTTAAAAGATATAGAATAGCTAAAAAAAAAAAGTGACCCAACTACATACTGCCTACAAGAAAAACTCATCTGACCAGTAAACACACATATAGACTGAAAGTAAAAGGATGGAAAAATATATTCTATGCAAACAGAAACCAGAAATGAGCAGGAGCATCTATTCTTGCATCAGATAAAACAGACTTTACATCAAAAACAGTAAAAAAAGAAAAAGAACCACATTATTTAATGATAAAATAATCAAATCAGTAAGAGGATATAAAATTCTAAACATATATGTACCGAACATTGGAGCACCCAGATATATAAAATATAGTTTATTAGATCAAAATGAGAGAGAAACTCCAACACGATAAAAGCTGGGAACTTCAACAACCCAGTCTCAACGTTAAATATATCATCTAAACAGAAAGTTAACAAAGAAACATTGGATTTAAACTGAAGTTTAGACCAAAAGGACATAGCAGACAGATATTTACAGAACATTTCATCCAACACCTACAGAATACACATTCTTCTCATGAGTACATGGAACATTCTCCAGGATAGAACATATGTAGTACACAAAAAAGGTCTCAACAAATTTTTATAATTCTAAATCATATCAAGTACCTTCTCAGACCAAAATATAATAAAATGAGAAATGAATAATACGAATAACTTTGGATCCTGTACAAATACAAGGGCATTAAAAACATGCTCATGAATTATAATTAATGCAGATATAAAAAAATTTCTTGAGAGAAATGAGAATAGAAATATAACATATTAAAACCTATAAGATACAGATAAAGAAGTACTGTTATGGAAGTTTAAAGCAATAAATTCCCATATCAAAAAGTAGAAAATTATTCAATAAACAATCTCATGATGTACCTCAAGGAATTAGACAAGCAAAAACAAACCAAACCCATAATTAGTAGAACAAAAGAAATAATAAATATTAGAGCAGAACTAAACCAAATAGAGACTTAATAAATACAAAGGGTCAAAAAAACAAAAAGTTGGGGAGGTTTTTTGGTAAAATAAATAAAATCAATAAATCATTAGCTAGACTAACCAAGAAAAAAGAGAAAAGACTCAAATAAATAAAATCATAAGTGAAAAATAAGACCTTAAAACTGATGCCACAGTAATGTAAAAGATCATCAGAGATTATTATGAATAACTATACAGCAACAAACTGGAAAGCCTAGAGGAAATGAATAACTTCCTGGACATATACAACATACAAAGATTGAATCAAAAAGAAACAGAAAACCTGAACAGACCAATAGTGGGTAATGACATTGATTTGGTAATAAAAAACCTTCCAACACTTGGTTGTGATGGATTATTTTTTTGATAAGCACTTGGATTTGATTTGTTAGGGTTTTGTTGAGAATTTTTGCATCTATATTCATAAGGGATATTGGTCTGTAGTTTTCTTTTTTTGTTGCATCCTTTCCTGGTTTTGGTATCAAAATTATGTTGGCTTGGTAAAATGTGTTGGGGAGAATCCCATCCTTCTCAATGTTGGAGAATAGTTTATGTAGGATGGGCACCAGTTCTTCTTTGTAGGTATGGTAAAATTTGGGTGTGAACCCATCTGGTCCAGGGCTTTTCTTTTTGGGAAGGTTTTTTATTGCTGTTTCAATTTCAGATCTAGATATTGGTCTATTTAGGAATTCTATTTCTTCCTGGTTAAGCCTGGGAAGGCTGTCAAGATGGCTTCATGGCCAAAATATGCCAAACTTACAAAGAAGAAATAACTGCAATATTCCTCAAACTATTAAAAAAATTAAAAGGAGAAATTTCTCCCCAGCTCATTATATGAATCCAGCATTACTCTGATACTAAAACCACACAAGGATGCACCAAAAAGAAAACTGCAGGCCAATATCTCTGATGAATGTAGATGCAAAAATCCTCAACAAAATACTAGCAAACCAAATCCAACAGTACATCAAAAACACAATATACCATGATCAAATGGGATTTATCCCAGGTATGCAAGGATAGTTCAACATATGCAAATCAATATATGTGATATATCACACCAACAGAATGAAACACAAAAACCTTATGATTATCTCAATAAATGCAGAAAAAGCATTTAATAAAAGTCAACATTCCTTCATGACATAAACTCTTAACAAACCAGGTAAAGAAGAACATATATTAACATTATAAGGGCCCTATGATAAAACCACAAGTAAACATAATATGGAAAAAAAGCTGAAAGCCCTTTCCTCTAAGAACTGGAACAAGACAAGGATGCTCACTTTCACCACTCTTACCCAACATGGTACTGGAAAATCCTAGCCAGAGCAATCAGAAAAGAGGAAGAAATAAAAGGCATCCACAATAGAAAAGAGGAAGTCAAATTGACCCTCTTTGCAGATGACATGATCTTATTTCTGGAAATAAATAGACTTCACCAAAAAGACTCAGTTAGATCTGAGAAATAAATTCAGTAAAGTTGCAGGATAGAAAATCAACATTAAAAAATCAGTAGCATTGTTATATACCAATAATGAACTAGATGAGAAAGAATTCCAGAAAGCAATTCTATTTACAATAACTACCAAAAAATCCTAGTAATAAAATTAACCAAGGAGGTGAAAGATTTCTACAAGGAAAACTACAAAATACTGATGAAAGAAATTGAATACAATACAAACAACTGAAAAGATATCCTATATTCATGGGTCAGAAAATTTAATATTGTGAAAATAATCATACTACCCAAAGAAATCTCCAGATTCAATGCAATCCCTACCAAAATACAAATAACATTCCTCACACAAATAGAAAAACCAATCCTAAAATTCATATGGAACCAAGAAAGTGCCAGAATAGCCAAATTAATGCTGAGCAAAAAGAAAAAAACTGGAAACATTACACTATCTGACTTCAAAATATATTACAAGGCCATAGTAACCAAAACAGCAGTCATTGGTATAGAAGCAGACACTTAGAGAAATGGAACAGAATAGAGAACCAGAAATAAATCCACATATTTATAGTTAACTGATTTTTGACAAAGGAGCCAAAAACATACATTGGAGAAAGAACACACTCTTCAATAAATGGTACTGGGAAAATTTAATATACATATACAGAAGAATGAAACTAGACTCCCATCTCTCACCATATACAAAAATGAACTCAAGATGGATTAAAGATGTAAACATAAGAAAAAATATATATAACTACTACAAGAAAACATGGGGGATACACTTCAGGACATTGGTCTACGCAAAGATTATAAAATCTAAACCATAAGGCTAAGAACTCAAAAGCACAGGCAACAAAAACAAAAATATAGAAATGGGACCTTACCAAACTAAGAAACTTTTGCACAGCCAAGGATATGATCAATAGATTTTTAATGGGAGAAATATTTGCAAATTATTCATCTGACAACGAACTAATATCCAGAATATACAATGAACTCAAACAACTCAACAGCAAAAAGAAAAAACAACAACAACAAATCCCCCAGCAACAACAACAAAAAATAAAACAAACAAACAGAAAAAAATCTTTTAAAATTGGACAAAGAATCTAAATAGATATCTCTCAAAAGAAGATAAACAAATGGCTAAAAATTGTATGAAAAAAATGCTCAACATTACTAATCATTAAGGAAATCAAATCAAAACTACATTGAGATTTCATGTTACTCTAGTTAGAATGGCTACTATCAAAACGACAAAAAATAATAGATGCTGCTGAGGATGTGGGAACTCTTAGACACTGTTGGTGGGAATGTAAATTAATATATCTGCTATGAAAAATAGCACTCACAAAAAAAATAGATCTACTATAAAATTCAGCAATCCTACTACTGGGTATATATCCAGTGGAAAAGAAATCAGTATATTAAAAGGGATACCTGCAACCCCATGTATATTGCAGCACTATTCACAATAGCAAAGATATGGAAATGACCCCAGTGTCCATTAACAGACTAATGGATAAAGAAAATGTAGTATACATAAAAAAATGGAATACTATTTGATCATAAAAAGAAATAAATCATGTTATTTGCAGCAACATGCATGGAAATGGAGATCCTTATGTTAAGTTAAATAAAACGGGCATGGTAAGACAAATATCACATGTTTTCACTAATATGTGGGAACTAAAAAAGTTGATCTCATGAAGGTAGAGAGTAGAATGATAGATACCAGAAACTGTGATAAGTATGTCCAGAGTGGGTTGGATGAAGGGAGGTCGGTTAGTGGATACCAACGTAAAGTTAGAAGAAATAAATTCTAATGTTCAAAGCAGAGTAGGGTTACTATAGTTAAAAATAATGTATATTTCAAAATGGCTAGATGAGAGGATTTGAAATGTTCCCAACACATAGACATGATAAATACTCGAGGTGATGGATATCCTTAAATACCCTGACTTGATCATTGCACATTCTATGCATGTAACAAAATATAACATGTACCTCATAGATATGTACAAATATGTTCTACTCAGCTACAAAAAACAATGGTGATATAGCACCTTTGTATTATCCTGGATAGAGCTAAAACCCATTCTACTAAGTGAAGTTTCCCAAGAATGGAAAAACAAGCACCACATGTGCTCACCATCAAACTGGTATTAACTGATCAGCACTTAAGTGCATACATAGTAATAGCATTCATCAGGTGTTGGGCAGGTGGGAGGGGGGAGGAGGGGATGGGTATATACACACCTAATGTGTGTGGTGTGCACCATCTTGGGGATGGACACGCTTGAAGCTCTGACTCGGGTGGGGCAAGGGCAATATACCTAACCTAAACATTTGTACCCCTGTAATATGTTGACATAAAAAAATAAAAGCAGATGTTTATACAGAGTTATTGGTAATCAGCACATATGCAGGCCCAGGGAAGACACAGAAAAGAGGCCTGAGAGACTTTAAGATTTTATGCCAGACTGACTGGTGAAAGTTTTCAAATGCATTGAACCATAATGCAAAAACTGGGAGAGGTTTCGCTTTTTGTTATTTTGCAAATGGTCAATATAAATGAAAAGTTTCACAATGTATACAAAGAAACAGAAAATATTGTCCACTCAAAGAAGCAAAATAAATCTCAGGAAAATGTTCTTGGGAAAGCACATGCATTTGGCTTATTAGCCAAAGACTTCAAACCAACTATTTTATGTTTTATGTAAGCCTCATGGTAATCACAAAGAAAAAATAAACTTCTAGTAAATACACAAAAGGTGAACAGAAAAGAATAAAAGCATACCACTACAAAAAAAAAAAAAATCAACAATCACAAGGAAAGATAGCAAGAGAGGAAGAAAGGAAGAAAGGAATTATAATACAATCAGAAAAAAACTAAAAAATGTTAATAAGTAAGTCTTTACCTATCAATAATTGCTTTAGGTATAAATGGATTCACTTCCCCAATCAAAAGACACAGAATGGCTTAATGGCTAAAAAACAAAAACAAGATCTAGCAATATGCTTTCTACAAGAGATTCACTTTAGCTTTAAAGATAAACCTCAGTCGAAAGTTAAGGGATGGGAAAATTGTATTCCATGCAAAGGGTAACGAAAAGAGAGCAGAAGTGGCTATACTTATATCAGACAAAGTACTGTCAGTCAAAAATCTGTCACAAGAAACAAAGAAATTCATTATACAATGATAATGGGGTCAATTCATCAGGAAGATATAACAATTGTAAATATATACATGCTTCTAACTTTCAAATACCTAAATATATAAATCAAATATTTAAAAAACTGAAAGAAGAAATATAGCAATACAATAATAGTATGAGACTTCAATAATCCACTTTCAACAATGGAAGGTCATCCAGTTAGAAAATCAATAAGGAAATAGCAGACTTGAATAACCTTATAGATCAAATGAACCAAACATATATATTTAGAATATTTCATCCAACAGCAGCAGAATGCACATTCTTCTCAGAACATACAGAATATGCTTTAATATATGTTAGGTCAGAAAACAACTCAATGAATTTAAAAAGACTGACATCATGTTGAGTATCTATTCTGACTATAATGAAATGAAACTAGAGATCAATAACAGGAGGAAAATTGAAAAATTCATAAACATGTGGAAATTAAACAACATACTCCTGGAAAACCAATGAATCAAGGGGGAAATAAAAATATACTGAGACAAATTAAAATGGAAATAAGACACATCAAAATTTATGGGATACACCAAAAGCAGTTCTAAAAGGGATGATTATAGCAATAAATACATATATTAGAAAAGAAAGATCTCAAATAAACAACCAACTTTATAGGTCAAGGATCTAGAAGAAGAACAAACTCATCCCAATGTTAGCAAAAGGAAGAAAATAACAAATATTAGGGCAGAAATAAATGAAATAAAGACTAGTAAGACAATAGAAAAGATCAACAAAACTATAAGTTGGCTTTTGAAAAGATAAAATTGACAACCCTTTATGTAGACTAATGAAGGGAAAAAGAGAGAGGATCCAAATAAATTATAAATGAAATAGGAGACATTATAACTGATACCACAGAAATATAAAATATATTTGAGACTACTATGAACAATTATATGACAGCAAATGGGATAACCTAGGCAACAAATTTGATAACCTAGAATAAATGGATAAATTCCTAGATGCATAATAATCTACCAAGACTAGACCATGAAGAAATAGAAATTATGAACATACTGATAATGAGTAAATAGACTGAAACAGATATCAAAAACCTCCCAACAACACCACCACCACTACCACCACCCAGAGCATATTTCTTCACAGTCTTCACAGGTGAATTCTACCAAACATTTCAACTAGAGTTAACACCAATCCTTCTGAAAAACTCTTCCCAAAGATTGAAAAGGAGAGAATGATTCCAAGCTTATTTTATGAGACCCATATTACCATCATCCCAAAGTTAGATAAGGAACCTACAAGAAAAGAAAATTATAGGCTAATATCTCTAATGAACATAGATGCAAAAATCCTTAAAATTCTAGCAAACTGCATTCAACAACACATTAAAAGGATCACACATCATGATCAACTGAAATTTATCCCTGGGATGCAAGGATATTTCTCCATACAAAAATCAATAGACATGATATACCACATAAAGAGAACAAAGGGTAAAAATATTATTATCATTTCAATGGATATATATAGAAAACATATTTGACAAAATTTAACTTCCTTTCATGATAAAATATCTCAAGAAATTAGGTATAGATGGAATGTGTGTGTGTATACATATACACATCTATACATACTCAATATAATAAAAGCCATATGTTACAAGCCGACAGCCAACATCATACTCAGTGGTAAAAAACAGAAACATTTTTTTCTAAGATCAGGAATAAGACAAGAATTTCCACTCTCACCACTTCTTTTCAATATAGTGCTGAAAGTTCCAGCCAGAGCAATTAGGCAGGAAAAACAAATATAAGACACCTGAATTGGAGAGCAAGAAGTTAAACTGTCTCTGTTTGCAGATGGCATTATCTTACATGCAGAAAATCCTGCAGATATCACCAAACAACTGTCAGAACTAATAAATGAATTCAGTAAAGTTTCTACATATAAAATCAAACATACCAAAATAAGTTGCACTTCCATGTGCTAATAATGAACTTTCTGGAAAGAAATTATGGAAACAATTGCATTTACAATAGAATCAAAACCAATGAAATATTTAGGAATAAATTTAACCAAGGACGTGAAAGATCTGTACATTGAAAACTATAAGACTAAGACATTGATGAAATAAATTGACATAAATAAATGAAAAGGTACCTTATGCTCATGGATTAGTAGAATTAATATAGTTAAAATGTCCATATTACCCAGAGTGAGCTGCAGATTCCTATCAATGCAATCCCTATCAAAATTCCAATGGTATTTTTCATAGAAATAGAAGAAAACAATCCTAAAATTATTCAGAACCACCAAGATGCCAAATAGCCAAAGCAACATTAAGAAAGAAGAAGAAAGCTAGTAAGAACTCTTTCTGATTTTAAACTACATTATTAAGCTGTAGTAATCAACAAAGTATGACACTGACCTAAAAACATACATATAGACCAACGGAAGAGAATATAGAGCCCAGAAATAAACCCATGCATATACGGACAACTGGTGTTTAACTAGGGCTCCAAGGATACACAATGGGGAAAGGGTAGCCTCTTCAATAAATGGTGTTGGAAAAATTGGATGTCCACAAGCAAGAAAATAAAACTAGACACTTAATTGTATATCATACACAAAAATTAACTGAATGGATTAAAGATGTAAATATAATACCTGGAAACCAAATTCCTGGAAGAAAACACAGGGAAAAAGCTCTTGGACATTGGTGTTGGCAATTATTTTTTGGATTTGACATCAAAAGTACAGCCAACAGAATCAAAAATAATTAAGAATAGATCATACTAAAAGTTTCTGGCACAGCAAAGAAAACAACAAATGAAAATGCAATCTACAAAGTGAGAGAAAATCTTTGTAAACCGTATATTTGATAAAAGGTTAATATTCAAAATATATAAGGAACTCACTAGTAAAAAAGAAAATAATCTAGTTAAAAATGGGCAAAGAAACTGAATAGACCTTTCTCCAAATAAGACATACAATTGGCCGACAGGTAAGCAGAAAAAATGCTCAAAATCATTAATCATCATGGAAATCAAAATCAAAATCAGAGTAACACCTCAAATCTGTTAGGATGCCAATTATCACAAAGGCAAAAGATAACAAGAGTCAGTGAGGATGTGGAGAAAAGAGAACTCTTGTACACTGTTGCTAAGAGTATAAAGTGATACAACCAAAAATAGATTATGGAGTTTCCTGAAAAAGTTAACAAATAGAACTACTATATCATCCAGCAATCCCACTTCTGAGTATATATCCAAAGAAAATAAAATCATTATCTTGAAGAGATATTTGCATTTCCATATTCATTGCAGGATTATTCACAATAGCCAGGATGTTGAATCAACCTGAATGTCTATCAAGAGATGAATGGACTTGGGGGGGGAAGATGGCGGAGTGGTGGTGACTGCTTGGATCTGCGCTCCGGCAAGAAAGCCGTGGATCCGGACCTGCCACAACGCTAGAGGACCGCTCCCACACAGGAACAGCGGTGTGAATCCACGGAGAATCAGCGTGGGACAAACAGAGCAAGTGAGGTCTGAGGTGAACGAAAATTAAAATCGCGGAACTCTGCGGAAGGCGCGGAACAGACAGTAGCCAGTGGAGTGGGGGCCGGCTGCGCCCGCCCCCAGGTGGGGCGGGGGCAGTCTTTTGGGAAAGCGGCTTGCGCTCCTCACTGACCTCCACCCCCAATTGCTTGGAGACCCCCCCGCAAGCCAGAGCAGAATCACTGAAGGAGACATAGGGCATTGCAGACAGGAGGCTTTTTCGGGAGAATAGCTTGGACCCTGGGAAGTCTCGGATGAGACAGCCCTTGGTGAGAAGGGACGGACCTGCGCCAGAGGGGAGGGGCACGAAGGATCCTCGATCAGCGAATTGCGCTGTACCTCTGCGCTACTTTTGTCGGTGGTTCTTCAGCCGGTGGCCCCCGACAGCTTTGCCCGCCAAACCCCCCCCCCGGCAGCGGCGGTCTCTGGTCTCTGCCTGCCAGGGAGATGGTCCCCCTCCCACCTCGGAGCGCTGCGGGCGCCATCTTGAAAGCAAAGGCGGAACCGCTCTGGAGCCATAAGCTGCCGAGTGGCTCTCTCTCCCCGGCGCCCTCCACTGGTCTCTGGGCCCGCACCATCCCCGCCGGGGCCGCGCTCGGCGTGAAGGGGCGGAGCTGCACTAAGACGTAAAAAAAACATTGAGTCACCGCTCGGGACCCAACGGAGCGGGCGTGAAGGGGCAGAGCTGCGCTAAGGCGCAAAAACACAATCATTGAGCCGCTGAACTATATACTTCAGATTTGTGTATCCCTTCGTTTAGCGATGTGCTGTGGTGCTGTGTAGCTCTGTTTTTGTTCTTTTGTGTTTGTGTTTTTGGTGTTTCTGGGTTAGGTCTTTTTGTGTTATTTGTTTGTTTGGTTTTTGTTTTTTTTTTTTGTTTTTGTTTTTGTTTTGTTTTGGTTTGGTTTTGTTTTTTCTTTTCTCTTTTTCCTTTTTTTTTCCTCTTCTCTTCTCCTTTTCTTTTCTCTTTCTTTTTCTTCTCCTTCTTTTCTTTCTTTTCTCTTCCTTTTTTTTTCTTTTCTTTTTTCTTTCTCTTTATTTCTTCTCTCTTTTTGCCTTCTAACTGGGAAGCCACGGTGACCTTCAGAACGGGCCAGGCCCCTGGCTCTGGTACATACCGGAACCTGAGTAGTCACCCCCAATGCTGGCGATCTGCGGGCACGCAATTGCCATCTTGGGGCCCACAGTCAAGTCACTGTGGAGCAATAGGGTGCCAAGAGACTCCCTGGACGGCCCCCTCCCCTGGTCCACAGACCTTATATAGGGACCCCACCCATGTCTAAACATTGACTACTTCTCCAGAAGTGAGAGTGTGGAGCCTGGTCCCTGGGGACATTGGGCCAAGGCAGACTATTGCCCATGGGAGCTGCAGCAACTGGGGCACTGAGCGAGTGAGGGCACCATCCACTCCCCATAGCTAGTGTCTTTCCTGCAGATAGAGACAGAAATCACCCCTATAGAGGAAGAACCAAAGGGAAACAAACAAACAAAGAGAATTTCGGTCTACTACTAGTGTGGACCCTGCCTGCCTTCTGAAAGACCACAACACAGTGTCCTAACTCGCCAAAGCAATCTTGGATCACTCCAATCCTCTAGGATTGGACCCATCAGAAGCAGTCCCCCAACTGAAATAGAAAAATCTCTAAACAATTCACAACAGTCTTCCCCCCCTTGCCAAAGGAAGCAATATACCTAGACTGCTCCACAGCCTAAGAATGGAGCACAAAGAGTGCTGTTAACCAGACTAAATCTATAAGAAAAGATCCAACGATTAATCTAGATGGGAATGGCCCAGCGAAAAAACAAAGGAAACACAAAGAATCAAACAGAAAGCTCACCCCCAAAGAGAAATAACAGCTCTCAACCATTTGACACAAACCAGACTCAAAACACCAACATGTCACAGGAAGAATTCCAATTATGGATCATAAACAAGCTGAATAATATACAAGAATCAATGGATAAACAACACAAGGAAAACGCAAAAAAAATACAGGATTTGGAGGAAAAATTCACTAAAGAAATTGAAATATTGAAGAAAAACCAAACAGAACTACTAGAAATGAAGAATTCACTCAGAGAGCTACAAAACACTGTGGAAAGTCTCAAAAGCAGGGTAGATCAAACAGAGGAAAAAAATCTCAGAAATTGAAGATAACTCCTTCCAACTAAATAAGTCAGTCACAGAGATAGATCGAAAAAGTAAGAGAAATGATCTGAGTCTTCAAGAAATGTGGGATTATGTGAAGAAACCTAACTTGAGAGTTATTGGCATTCCTGAGGGTGAAGAAGATAATAAGCAAGGCTTGGACAAGCTATTTGAAGACATAATGGAGGAAAATTTTCCAGGCCTTGCCAATACTCTAGACATACAGATTCAAGAAGCTGAAAGGACCCCTGGGAGATTCATAGCAAATAGGAAAACACCATGCCACGTAGTCATCAGGCTGACCAAAATATCCACTAAAGAGTCCCTTCTCCGAGCTGTAAGGAGAAAGAAACAGGTAACTTACAAAGGAAAACCCATCAGAATTACACCAGATTTCTCAGCTGAAACCTTACAGGCAAGAAGAGGTTGGGGCCCCATTTTCACGTTTCTGAAACAGAATAATGCACAGCCTAGAATCTTGTACCCAGCTAAGCTAAGTTTTCTATACGAAGGAGAAATTAAGACATTCTCAGATAAACAAAGGTTAAGGGAATTCACCAAGACAAAACCAGCCCTACAAGAAGTACTCAAAAGAGAGTTACACACGGATCATCACAAGAAAGATCCACAAATATAAAACTACTCAAGAGCTAAAGATGAAATTCCAGATACCACAATGGCTCAGGAGAGAAAACATCGCAATGAAGTTCTACCCAACAAGCTGAACAAAAAACCGTCTCACTTATCAGTTTTCTCAATAAATGTGAATGGCTTGAATTCTCCGCTCAAGAGACATAGACTGGCCCAATGGATAAAAAAACACAGTCCAAGTATCTGCTGTCTTCACGAAACCCACCTAACGAGCAAAGATGCATTTAGACTGAAAGTAAAAGGATGGAAATCGGTATTTCAAGCAAACGGTAACCAAAAGAAAGCTGGTGTGGCAGTCTTAATTTCCAATAACTTAGCTTTCAAACCAACAAAAATAATAAAAGACAAAGATGGCTACTACATACTGGTCAAGGGCACAATTCAACAAGGAGCCATGACTATACTCAATATATATGCACCTAACCTAGGTGCACCTAGATTCATAAAGCAAACCCTACTAGATCTGAACCAAATGATAGATAACAACACTGTAATAGCTGGAGACTTTAACACCCCACTGACAGTACAGGACAGATCCTCTAAACAGAAAATAAACAAAGACATAATGGACCTAAATAGAATGCTAGAACAAATGGGCATGGCTGACATCTATAGGACATTCCACCCAAAGTCCACAGAATATACATTTTTCTCATCAGCTCATGGGACATGCTCTAAGATTGACCATGTCCTAGGACATAAAGCATGTCTTAAAAAATTCAAAAAAATAGAAATTATACCATGCATCTTCTCAGATCACAGCGGAATAAAAGTAACAATGATCACAAACAGAAACCCTCACTCTTACTCAAAGTCATGGAAGCTAAATAAATTTCTGCTGAATAATTATTCTATAAAGGAAGAAATCAAGATGGAAATCAAAAGTTTCTTTGAATTAAATGACAATGGAGATACAACTTATCAAAATCTATGGGACACAGCTAAAGCAGTCCTGAGAGGGAAATTCATATCCATAAATGCCTATATCAAAAAGACAGAAAACATGCAAATAGACAACCTAACGAATAGACTCAAAGAGCTGGAGAAAGAAGAACAGAACGACCCCAAACCCAGCACAAGGCGAGAAATTACTAAGATCAAATCAGAATTAAATGAAAAGGACAACAAAGAAACTATGAGGGAAATTAATAAAACAAAAAGTTGGTTCTTTGAAAAGATAAACAAAATAGACACACCTCTGGCTAGACTAACCAAGAGTACAAAAGTAAAATCTCTAATAACCTCCATTAGGAACATGAAAGGAGAAATCACAACCGATGCTACAGAGATACAAGATATCATCTATGAATTCTACAAAAATCTTTATGCACACAAACTGGAGAATGCGGAGGAAATGAACAAATTTTTAGAAACACATAGTCTTCCCAGGCTCAACCAGGAAGAAATAGAGTACCTTAACAGACCAATATCAAGAACCGAAATTGAAACAGCAATAAAAAAACCTTCCCAAAAATAAAAGCCCTGGTCCAGATGGGTTCACACCTGAATTTTACCATACATACAAAGAAGAACTGGTGCCCATCCTACATAAACTATTCTCCAATATTGAGAAGGATGGAATTCTCCCCAACACATTCTACCAAGCCAATATAACATTGATACCAACACCAGGAAAGGACGCAACAAAAATAGAGAACTACAGACCAATTCTCTCATGAATATAGATGCAAAAATTTTCAATAAAATACTAGCAAATCGAATCCAAGTACTTATCAAAAAAATAATCCACCACGACCAAGTGGGCTTCATCCCAGAGATGCAGGGGTGGTTCAACATACGTAAATCAATAAATGTAATTCACCACATAAATAGAAGCAAAACCAAAAACCATATGATACTCTCATTAGATGCAGAAAAAGCATTTGACAAAATTCAACATCCTTTTATGATAAAAACGCTTAACAAAATAGGCGTAGATGGAACCTACCTAAAAATGATACGAGCCATATATGACAGACCCACAGCCAACATCATTCTGAATGGGGAAAAATTGAAAGCACTCCCACTTAGAACTGGAACCAGACAGGGCTGCCCACTGTCCCCATTACTTTTCAACATAGTATTGGAAGTCCTTGCGAGAGCTATCAGGCAAGAGAGCAAAATCAAGGGAGTCCAAATAGGGAAGGAAGGGATCAAACTCTCACTTTTTACTGACGATATGATGCTATCTCTGGAAAACCCCCAGGATTCAACCATGAGACTCCTGGAATTGATTAACGAATATAGCAAAGTCTCTGGCTACAAAATTAATATACACAAATCAGAGGCATTTATATATGCCAATAGCAGTCAATCGGAAAACCAAATTAAAGACTCAATACCCTTCAAAATAGCAACAAAGAAAATAAAAGATCTAGGTATATACCTAACTAAAGAGGTAAAGGATCTCTATAAGGAAAAGTATGAAACACTGAGAAAAGAAATATCAGAACTTGCAAATAGATGGAAAAATACACCATGCTCGTGGATCGGAAGAATCAACATTGTTAAAATGTCTATACTACCCAAACTGATCTACAGATTCAATGCAATCCCTATTAAATTACCAACATCATTCTTCACAGATGTGGAGAAAATAATTATACACTTTGTATGGAACCAGAGAAGACCCCGTATAGCAAAAGCAATTTTAAGCAATAAAAACAAAATGGGAGGTATTGATTTGCCAGACCTCAAACTATACTACAAGGCCGTGGTTCTTAAAACAGCCTGGTACTGGCACAAGTACAGGGACATAGACCAGTGGAACACAACAGAAAATCCAAATATAGAACCATCCTCATATAGTCACCTAATTTTTGACAAAGCGGGAAAGAATATACTCTGGGGACAAGAATCCCTATTCAATAAATGGTGCTGGGAGAATTGGTTAGCCACTTGTAGAAGACTGAAACAGGACCCACAGCTTTCACCTCTCACAAAAATCAAATCACGGTGGATAACAGACTTAAACCTTAGGCGTGATACAATCAGAATTCTAGAAGAAAATGTAGGAAAGACTCTTACAGACATTGGCCTAGGCAAAGAATTTATGAAGAAGACCCCCAAGGCAATCACAGCAGCAACAAAAATAAATGAATGGGACATGATTAAATTAAAAAGCTTCTGCACAGCCAAAGAAACAGTCCAGAGAATAAACAGACCACCTACAGAATGGGAAAAAATTTTTGCATACTACACATCAGATAAAGGACTGATAACAAGAATCTATTTAGAACTCAGGAAAATCAGCAAGAAAAAATCAAGCAACCCTATCAAAAAGTGGGCAAAGGACATGAATAGAAACTTCTCAAAAGAAGATATAAGAATGGCTAACAAACATATGAAAAAATGCTCAACATCCCGAATCATCAGAGAAATGCAAATCAAAACCACAATGAGATATCACTTAACCCCAGTGAGAATGGCCTTTATCAAAAAAACCCAAAACAACACATGTTGGCGTGGGTGTGGAGAGACAGGAACACTCATACACTGCTGGTGGGACTGCAAACTAGTGCAACCCCTGTGGAAAGCATTATGGAGGTATCTTAAACAGATTCAAGTAGACCTGCCATTTGACCCAGCAATCCTATTACTGGGCATATACCCAAAGGAAAAAAGGTCATTCTTTAACAAAGACACATTTACCTGAATGTTTATAGCAGCAGAATTCACAATAGCAAAGATGTGGAAACAACCCAAATGCCCATCAATACATGATTGGATTAGTAAGCTGTGGTATATGTATACCATGGAATATTACTCAGCTATAAGGAATGATGAAGATATGACATCTCTATGGTTCTCCTGGAGAGAATTGGAACCCATTATATTAAGTGAAGTATCCCAAGAATGGAAAAACAAGCATCACATGTACTCACCAGAAAATTGGTTTCCCTGATCATCACCTAAATACAAATCTGGGAACGACACCAATTGGATATCAGACTAAGGTGGGGGGTGAGGGAGGGGATGGGGGTATGCCTACACAATGAGTGCATTGCGCACTGTTTGGGGAGTGGTAACACTTGAAGGTGCTGACTCGGGAAGCGGGCAGTGGGGAAGGGAGGGATATATACCTACATGATGGGTGCAATGCACACGACCTGGGGAACAGACACACCTGGAGCTCTGACTTGGGGGGAAAGGTGGTACATGGGCAACGTATGTAACCTGCAATTCTGTATCCCCCATAACAAGATGAAATAAAAAATAAATAAATAAATAAATAAAGAGATGAATGGACAAAGAAAATATTTGATATGGTATGTGAACTTACATATATGTGTGTGTATACACACACACACATACACACACATGCACACACACAGTTGGATACTATTCAGGCTATGAACGACCAAGTGGGCTTCATCCCAGAGATGCAGGGATGGTTTAACATACGCAAATCTATAAATGTAATTCACCACATAAATAGAAGCAAAAATAAAGACCATATATGATCCTCTCAATAGATGCAGAAAATAAGGAGATGCTGCCATCTGTAACAACATGGACGAATGTGGAGCACATTATGCTAAGTGAAATAATACAGACAAGTAAAGACAAATACTGATAATCTCATTTATGTATGGAATCTGAAAAAATCAAACTCATAATATTATAAAAGAGAGTAGAGTGGTGGTTATTTAGGGGCTGAAGATGGGGGGGAGGAGAGATTGGTCAAAGGGTACATATTTTCAGTTATAATCTAACTAAGTTATAAACTAAATAAGTTCTGCAGACCTAATGTACAGTATGGTGATTTTAGTTAATAATAATGTATTGTATGCTTGAAATTCGTTAAGAGAGCAGATCTCAAGGTTCTCACCACACATATAAAAAGTAGTAACTATGTGAGAAGATGGACATGTTAATTTGCTTGTGATAATCATTTCCCTATATATGTATATCAAGTCATCATGCTGTACATTTTAAATACAATGTTTATTAGTCAATTATACCTCAGTAAAGCTGGAAAAAATAAAGATAATATCAGCCAGCCCACCCAGCTGTTAACCAGAAGTACAGTTTCTGAAAAAAATCAATAAAGTAAGGTTTCTACTAAGACAAATAGTGGTCCCACAAAAGCCAATGTGAAGATTTAAAAACTTTAGTGCATTTATTGCAAAATGCAATTAAGCAAAAATCCAGTGTACAAATAAATATTGGGCTGCTTCTTGGATATATGAAAAAAAAAGTAGCCAGAGCATTCATCATCATAATTGAGTGATATTGTTCTATTAATAAAGAAAAAATATATTAAAAAGCAATTCCATTTAAACTAGCAGCAAAAAAGTAATATACTTAGGAATAAATTTAACAGAAGAAGTACACAACTTGTCTACTTAAAAGTAGATAACATTGTTGAAAGAAATTAAAGATCTAATGAATGAAAAGACACACCTCATTCATGGATCAGAAGACATAGCATTATTAATATGAAGTATTAATACTTATTATAATATGGATGAATATTGAAAACATTATACTAAGTGGAAGAATTAGTCCCTAAAGGTCACATATGGTATGATTCCATTCATACTAAATATATAGAAAAGGTAAATCCATAGAGACAGATACTAGATTAGTAGTTTCCCAGTGCTGGAATAAGGGGTGTGGTGTGCTAATGGGTATGTGGCTCATTTTTTGAGGTGATGAAATGTTTTAAAATTAGATTGTGGTGCTGCCTGAACAATTCTGTGACTCTACTAAAAAACATTGAATTGTACACTTTTAATGTGTAAATTCTATATTATCTAAATTATATCTCAATACAATTGTTTAAAAATGATCCCTGCTAACTCTACCCACTCAACACAGATTACTATTACTTTTTAAAAACTTGCATACTTTCCTGAGAGTCATTTTGACCAAGTCATTTTGGTCTTCATTTTCCCTAGGTAAAAATAACATTTATGTTGGTTTAGGTTAGGGTGCCATGATGTTTAAAGTTTCTACAACTATTAAATTTTCATGTATATATTTTTAAAAGCACTGAAGTCCACAAGTTCTGAAGAAGGTTGGAATATATTACTAAGGCACTTTTACTAATGGGAATATATTGTACTTATAAAGTGCTTTTTAAAGGAAGTTCAAGTGCTCTGCTTCTATTCATTCTTAAGACCTTATGAAGTCCATAAGAGATGGGAATGCAGTTAGTTATCAAGCCACAATAATAATTGAGACAATAAGTCCTGTATTTATAGCACTTGTCTTCCAAAATGCTTCAATATCTTCACATAGATGAAGATAATAAACTTTAATCACAGCAGCACTCTTATGATAAATAGGTGGTCTGACATAGAGGTAATATAAAAAGTGAATAGCAACTTTGGAGAGAGACCAATATGGTTGCAATCTGGCCCCATGAGTGAGGTTAGCCTGGAGAATTTTTGAAATGGAACTGGGCTGTGATATCCTGGTATAGTCACATTCTGCCCGTTACCTTAATACCACTTCAACCCTTGATATGGTATCTCCAAGAGGCTCCAAACCAGAGCTGATTTCAACTTCTTAGTATCCTCTAGGATTACCTCAATTCATACTCATTCTCCTAGGTAGCTTGGAACTAGACTACCCTCAAGAAATAGGATCTCAGCTTGAAGATAACTACTATAGCAGAGAAAAGAGGCAGATATCTGTTATATAGCCCCAAGGTCAGAAACCCAAGAGGCTTTCTTGCTTGCTTGCAGGTTCATAGCTAGAAAGTTGTCAAGATGACCATTGGTTCTACAGTAAGTCCAACAGTGTGGGTGACAAAGATTCATCAAAACCTTGGAGGGTGACCTCCAGTGATTCCACTTTCCCCCACTGCCTTGGTTTTCTCAAATATCAACTAACTAAAAGCAAGGTGAGGCAAAGTGATGCCCCAAGGCTTCTCTGCAAACACTCTCCATCATAATGTCTCAAGTTAAGTTGGCTAGAGGAGGTCTGGTATAGTATAAATAGGAATACACGGGCCTTTTATAATGGTGAAGGTGATAGCTGACCTCCAGTCTTCTCTCAGCCAGTACTACTACATGCTATTTCTTCCTCAATTGCCCTGTGAAAATTGAGGGCTCTGAAATATTTTACTTGAAATGGAATGTAAATGAGACCTGGACTAGCAGAGTTTCATTAATGTTCTAGCTACAAGTTCATATGCATAAGAAAGTTTATGTACCAAGGAAAGTACGAAGATATTTGTGCAGATTGTATCACTTCATGTCACAACATTCCTGTGAAGTAGGCGCTATTAACCACATTGTACAAATGAGGAAACTGTTACACAGAGAGATTAAGTTACCAGCATGAAGTCACACAAGTAGAAAGTGGTAGATCCTGGATTTGAATCCAGGTTTGTCCAGGCTGTAAGCCCATGCTCTAAATTGTTATGTCAGGTTGTCTTTCTTGTAAGAAGATTACTATTCATAAAACAGTTGCTAAGTTTTATTGCATTCAAAGGTTCTTTTATAAGAAAAACAAATTTAATTTCTTCAAAAGTTCTGTCAGAAAATAAATAGAGACTATAAAAAAGTAAAATTACAAGTTAAATTATCCTTAAGGGAGTGGTGGGTTTGTGAAAAGTTACAAATTATATGCTGCATTCTCAGGCTTCCTAGTAAGTCAAATAGAGTTGAAATAGTTATGGTGTATGGTAAAGTAGAAAAAATAGATGAATAATAAATTTCTGATGTGGACTACTGTTGTTTACTAGCTATGTGATCCTAGACAAGCAATTTAAAATATGGATAATATGCTTGTTTGTCCAAATCATTATGAAGATTAAATGAGATGGGGTATATGAAGTGACTGATGGTACCTGGCACGTGGTAGGCCCTCAACAATTGGTAAATGTTATTGTTATTGCTATTACTAATAACAACTCTGAAGGGGTAAAGAAGTACAAAAGAGTAAGTGAATGGAAGAGGATGGGTTGGGGAGGATCTTAATGTTATCATTAATTGTCACTTTAAGCATACTTTAGTAAAGAGAAAACACAGAAAAATGAGTCAATTCTCAATAAGGAATGATCATTAATGATGATGATGGAGCTCTTCTTGTGTTAGGACCAGGTGCCACAGGGATACTTCTTATACTGTGTTATTGCTTTTCATTTTGAAGCAGGGAGTAGTAAGGTGGAGGAAGTTTAAAGAGGATGGTTCCTTAAATTGGTGAGAACACCCTGAAAATATCTTAAATCCAGATAAACTGTAGGTATTGTGGTTAAGCAGACAGCCCAGCCATTAGCAAAGAAAAATGGCAGACACTTGTGTCCTGCTATTCAAATTCTCTAAAGCAGATTTTTCAAAGGGAAGATCTATGGCTTTAAGAGATGTTCTGTGTTAAGCTTATCCCTTACTGTTAAAGTGATTATTTGAAACACATCTGAATAATTCAATATGTGAAAAAGTAATTATACCTATTTTGTACACAGGTCTAAAGTTGCTTTAATTCTTACTCTGAATGTCTTTATAAACATTTTTTAAAACTATCCAATTAATGTCTCAATTATTTTTATTTTTTTATTATTTTATGTCAGCATATTATGGGGGTAAAAATGTTTAGGTTACATATATTGCCTTTGCTCCACCTGAGTCAAAGCTTAAAGTGTGTCCATCCCCCAGATGATACACACCACACCCATTAGGTGTGAATATACCCATCCCCTTCTCCCCCCTCCCATCTGCCCGACACCCAATGAATGTTACTACTATATGTGCACTTAAATCATCAGGGAAATGCAAATCAAAACCACAATGAGATATCACTTATCTCCAGTGAGAATGGCCTTTATCAATAAAATTCCTAATATAATAAATGTTGGCGTGGATGTGGAGAGATAGGAACACTCACTTAATATTTTAATATAGCATTTACTTTTGGAAAAAGCAGTTGGTTTAAATAACTCAGGTTCTGACTTCTCAGGCATCTAAAGAAATGATTGAATTGCCTGGCTATGTACCCAGGGAAGGCAACACTCATCTAGTGACATCTCCCCAAAATGCAAACAAAAACCATTACAGGAATAATCTATGTTAAAGAGGATATGGCTAGTCAATTTAACCCTATTTTAATGATTGGAAATGCCATGCTTCCCATAAAGCTACCATTTCCTGAACAAAATCATTTTAAATGTCAGGGGGAATCTTCCATGTTATAAAAATAACTATGTTCCATGGGAAAAATGTTTCATCATTTTTAAACACAACAAAGAAAGCATGAGATTCTTCAAGGAATTGACCCCAAGCCACTCAGGTTGAAGCAGAAATTTCAAATTACTTTAAAATATGAATTAAGTGATCCAGGTCCCAAGTCTAATTTGGTATAAACACAGTTTTTTTTTAACTTTTATAAAATAAGTTTATACATTACCTGGTAATTATTTTGGTTTTGTGATAATCTCAATTGGTTTGATGATGCAAAATGTGGAGAAAAATTACTCCGTGATGGATTTGTATTACTGTACATTGTACTTGATGCTGTATGTAATGAGGTCCGTGGTGTCAAATGGTAGTCTCTGTTTTGATAAAGTAAGTTGTCTGACAAATCTCTAATATTCACCATTTGTGAATTTGGCATATTTCTTCCTGGCCCAGGCAAGGTTGTACTTTGGTTCTCAGCTCGAAGGGAACTGCCACTTTCATAAAATCTCGAATAGCTTGGTATCTGTGCTCCCATCGATGCCAATTCTTCCTCTCTGGCATATTCATCCTCAGCATCTCCAGTCTCCATTGCAATGGACAAATAAGCTCCTTCTGCTGAGAAAGGCTTCTGTGGGGCATTTCCTCCCAGAATTCTCTGGGGGTAATCACTAACTGCCAATGAAAACACTTCACGGATTTCCAAATTTTGTGTTCTACAGTAAGGATCTCTAATAGTTGGCTTTTGTCCACATAAATTATGTGATGCCGGACCCGTGTATTCAGGCTTATATGCCCTTTGAATCCCAACTGGTTCAATTTTGCAAGGTCGGTGGCACACAGATGGCTTTTGAGGTACTGTCATTTCAGAAGCTTGCACTGAAGAGCTTCCATAGTTTTTCTTTGTGTGATTGAATACTGAGTTTCCAGCATTTAGCACACTTGTCTGTCTTGACAAAATAATTGTTTTTTCACCTAGGAGCAGGGAGGCATTTTTACAGTGTGCTACTTGTCTTTGGACAGGAATGTGTAACTGAAATTCAGTATCACTTTTACTGGCTGTTTTCTGAATAGGGATTTTATGTGCTTCTGCAATTTGTGTATTTGTATGTTTGGTCGTTCCTTGCCTACTTGATGAACTGGCTGGACTGTATATGCCAGTTACAATGACATCATTATTGGCAGGTGTCCAAGAAGACTGTTGGCTTGAGGGTCGAGAAATATTAACCACATTTCTGACTGTGATGTCTGGAGCTACCAAAGAGGTACCGGAAACAGTTCCTGTTGTTGCTGTTCCTGATTCAGAATTCTTACTACTCATTTTTCTTCTCTTATTTCCAACCCACGTCTGGAAGAATAAAAAATGTTATTATGAAAATATCTTAACAATAAATCAAGAAAAAGCAATTTCTGAGTGATATAGTCTCATTTGTCGTAGAACCAAAGCCTACACAAAGGTAAAAAAAAAAGATACAATAAAAGAAAAAGAAACTAAAGTATAAGGGCAAAGATGATTAAAGACTCACACTTAATAAATATCTAGGAACCTTGAGAACAGAATTTATTATTGGTCCTCCTCAAAACCCATCCAATGTATATAATACGTATCAAAACTTAAAAATGTTTATATCCTATAACCTAGTAAATACAGTTGTGGTAATTTATCCAAAAATAATCACAGATGTAGACAAAGTCATATGCAATGATGTTTACCATATATATATTTATAATAGTGAAAAACTAGAAGCATATTAAAGGTAGGCTATTTAATATTAGAAAATGCCCATAGTATTGTTAAACAAGCATACATTTGCAATAGTAAGGTTCAGTGACTTCTATTGTATGATTATATCATAACAAAATATTCATTATTATAAACCGTATTGCAATACACCTCATACATGCATCTCTGTGCTGTTGATCTGTTAGACTGTAATACTAGAAGGGAAAATTCTAGGCTCTGCTATTTTTAAAGCGACCTCCAAGGTATGAGTTCTGGTTTCCTCACACTCTCACCAAAGTTTACATTATCTCTTTGTAGTCTTTACTAGTCCAGTAGTTAATAAAAGGTATATAATTGCTATTTTTATTTGAATTTTTATGGTTACAATATGACTTTGATAGAATTGCTCCTCCATTACCTTTACTCATTTTTATATTGGGGTGTTTGTCTTTTTAAATTGATTTGTAAGAGTAATTATCTACTAAAGATAATAACACTTTGTCAAAAGTTACAAATATTTTTCAGCTTATCATTACTTTATGGTAGTTATATTATTCCTTATACTTTTTTATACTTACCAAATTTTACATAATATATATTATTTTATAAACATAAAAAAGTTATTAATAAAAATAATATCAGTGGTTGGCATTTAGAATTTGATTACAAAATACACACTTTTATATAAGTAATTTATTATAATTATCTTAGTATTATTGCCCTGAGTCATGGTTCCTAAAATATACAATTGCAATAAGAAATATTATGTTCCATAATGTGATTACTAAACTTTATTTATATACCATGATTATTCCAAAATTCACACCATATTATAAGCTACCAAAACACATTAAACTATTAAAAATTAAACAAAATAAATGAATAAACAAAAACTTTTAAATGAACTAGTCTTGGACAAACACGGTGCAAGGTATATTTGTTTAACTTTTGTGTGAATGTGTTTTTGAAAGTCATATAAATTATCCAATTTTCAGTGTTTATTGTACAAAGTATATTTATACAATGTACAATTATATACAATATTAATGTTGCTGTAATACTGTAAATAAAAGCTTGCATGTACTGGATCCCCATTATGTGTTATTTATACATATTACTTCCTTTGCTAGATGTTTTTCTTTAATTGTATAAATCAACAAATCTGAGGTTCAGAAATATCAAGTAGCTTGTGAAAGGATATCCTGGTAGCAAGTGGCAGAGCAAATATTCAAAGCCAGTTCTACCTCACTTCAAAGCATTCTTCTTCCACTGCTGCACATATAGAGGTTGGAAACTCCTGAAATAGTCATCTCTATTGGCCATTTTATTTTTATAATTATTATTTCTCCCATAAAGAAAATGTTCCAGAAACTGGGATGCTTCATTTTGCTTCACGTGAGGCAGTGGGAATTTTAAATTCACTCTGATTTACTTTCATGAAACAACAGGAGTGATAACTAGAAGTGGAAGGACATATGGATATAAATGTCACAGAAGACAGGAGAGAATAACTAAATGGTTTAAAGTATATACTTGAGAAATATATTTTTAAAAATGTAAAAAGATGAATTTTACAAATATTCAAAATAAGTTGCATATTAAGGCTTTTCAAGGAAAAAATCTGTAGGAAGTATATTTGTATATAATTTTTACAAAAATATATAAGGGTCCCATTAAAAATAAACTTTTAATGGGAAAGCACAGTGAATTGGTAAAATTTGAATTCAAGAACTCCTACATTTGGATGGAAGTTCTGGGCCATTTTTCCAAAACATAAGCACTTAACCTACTGTGTTTTCATCACACAATACCTACCTTAACTCAGGAAGTTTGAGTGATCTTAGTACATTGCAAATTTGTGGCTTACTTACATAGTTTTATAGTTTATACATATATATTATATATAGTCATGTAGTTTACTATATATTTGTATTATGTATCCATCAAAAAGTAAAATTCTGTAGAATAATATCCCTGTATATATGAAACTCAGCTATCTAGAAACCTAGCAACCTCACTTGTCCAGAACACAGCCAAAACAGATGACACAAGATCCACGTACTTCACTAATAGGACAACCTCTAACTTTAAAACCCACTTTCTCTAATTTTATACATAGTTTAAACAAATTTGATAATGCAATCTACAACAAATTGGAAATAACAAAATAGAAGGGGCACTGGTGATAGAGGTTGCTGTTGGCAAGCACCTTGATAGTACCCCAACAAAGAATGTTCACTAACATTGCTCACTACAAGGAAGAAAGGGAAAACATAACAAAACTGATGTGAAAAATCACTAAATAGCCGTCTAGGGTTCTTTAACAAGAGAGAAATTAACCCCACATACCTTATCAAGTTGTGAACATTATTTTATAGCACAGTATAATCATTGATTTCCATAATGAAAACCTCGAGTCAAAAAGTAAGGGCTTAATTATTTTCCATATTCTCAACAGAAGAAAAGTAGGTAAGTATATAAGAAATGTTTATTTTTAAAATGTTTAAAATAAAGAAATTTCATTGCCTGAAGTTTCCTAATAACCAAATTAAATTTTACTAAAAGTTGTTCTGTTATAGGATTCAAAATTTACCAATGCTTATAAGATGTAAATGATTCTCCTTGTAAATGCCTCATTGATGATAAAAAAATGAGTCAAACAAAATCAATATGATGAGAATTGGGGGTTAGGAACTAACAAAACTATTCTACATAGGAAAAAAAAAACAGAAAAAAAGTCATTTGAGTCATCAATTCTTGGTATCCATAAAATTCTCTTTCAGTTCTCTCAGAAATTCACTGTCTCTAAACCTCTTTTCCGTTTTCTATACCTCTTTCTGTTTCCCTAGTCCTTTACCCCACTAAATTTATTTTTGCTTGGATGTTTTAACGTTTTAAGTTTTCGTTACATTGGAATCAAGTTCCTAATACAGTAGAACTTGAGTTCTTTTAAGGAAAACACAACAAATATTACACTAAAAATAATAAGGAAAGGCCTCTTTCAAGGAGAACATATATATCTAGCAAAATATCAGTGGCAGGGTAGTGAAGTTATGGAATGGTGAGTCTTCAGACAACTCTCTTTTCCTGAAACTGGAAAAGCTATCAAAACTGCATTGGGATTTAGATTAGGAAGACTGACTTTCTGTACAATTTATACTCTCCTGGAATGGAGATAATGAATCTGTTTTATACAATTTCTTAAAACATAACATTTGACTTGTAATGTTACATTTTAAGAATTTATATCATTCATTCCCATTGTTTCTTTTAGATTTTTACACCATCTGGAGCATAAATTTAAATCTCTGTATTTTGACACTCTCAATATTCAAGCACAGTCAAATAAGTTATGAGGGAAAGATTGTGGTAACAAATTGGAAATATGAAAGATAATAGCCTACAATGCAGCTGCCTGGGAAAGCTTTTTACTTTAAGGTAATGGTAAGATAAAAGGAAGAAAAAAACAGAGGAAATTACTGCAGAAAAAACTGAGTTAGTACTTATGAAATGCAAATATCAACTTGAAATAGTATACACTTTTATATTACTCTTTCTAAGACAATTAAATATTTTCCTGGGAAGTTTAGTAAAGATATTTCAAATAGGCCACTTAGAGGTATCAATAGTAGATATTCTTACGCAGATCTGAGCATGATGGTTGGTTTCAGCAAATAAGAAACAGATATCCTAGATATTTTCCCCTAGAATTGGTGTCATTTAATTCCCTATTTGCAAGTGAATATATCCTTTAGTCTTTAAGAAATGCATTTTCCAAAGAATTTTTCTTAGAAAGAGATTTTTACCTTTAGAGCCTTCGAAGGTATAAGCAACAGCAAACTAAACTTAAAATAACATGTCCTGGCCGGGCGCGGTGGCTCACGCCTGTAATCCTAGCACTCTGGGAGGCCGAGGTGGGCGGATCGTTTGAGCTCAGGAGTTGGAGACCAGCCTGAGCAAGAGCGAGACCCCATCTCTACTAAAAATAGAAAGAAATTATATGGACAGCTAAAAATATATATAGAAAAAATTAGCCGGGCATGGTGGTGCATGCCTGTAGTCCCAGCTACTCGGGAGGCTGAGACAGGAGGATCCCTTGAGCTCAGGAGGTTGAGGTTGCTGTGAGCTAGGCTGACGCCACGGCACTCTAGCCTGGGCAACAGAGTGAGACTCTGTCTCAAAAAAAAAAAAAAAAACATAAATAACATGTCCTTTCTATATCCCAAATTAGTCTAATGAATGCCAATGATGGGAAAGTTGCTAATCTTTGAATGACTAAGGTTTCACACCAAGAGGATTTGTAGCATGTTCAAACAGACATGAAAGGACCTATGCATTCAATAAAATCTGTGACTAGTTCTGTTAGATCTATCTCTTGCCTCCTCTCTATCACCTTCTCATTTCCTTTCACAAATTTGTAGCAGCTCTTGATTTTTACAGCTGAATAACTATGATTGTCATGAAGAAAAATTTTCTCCCTTGGGATTTCTTGTCCCTTTCTCACTAACCCACTAAAATGCATGCATTTTACTTAGAAGCAGAAGGTATTCATAAAACAGACTAGGTTTTTCTAAAAACACAAAAATACTAAAGTTATAAATACCTGATGTAAAATTAAAATACAACAAAAATATGCTAGGTACACAGTATTCCCTCAGTCAATGCCTGTTTTATTGATCTCATTTAGGGGGGCTATAGCTACATTAATTTGGAATTTAAAGAAAGCATAAGATCAACAATTAATATTAAGGGTATTTATTAAAGAACTGAGCTTTATAAAGATATGTTTATACTGCAGTGGTTTTAGTGTTTTCAAGGTAATTATAGAAACAAATACATACTAAATGCTTAGCTCTATTTACCAAAAATTAGTATTGTGATACCAGAGAAATTAAGCTGTTTATAAGCTTATAAGCTTATAAGCTTTTAAGCTGTTACTGACTTCATATCCTGAGCAGTTTTTCTCATATTAAGAAAATATCACTTGTAATAAAAAGCTATACATTCAAGTGTAATACCTCAATACTTACCCTGACTACACTGAAGTCCAGTTTAGTCTCCTGTGCACACTGTAATATGAGCTGAAAGCAATTTTTACTTTGATTTGTCATTCCATTTTCGTAATAACGCTGTAAAATCCTTTGTTGTTCTACAGTAAATACAGAACGTAGATTCATCTAAAAATAAAAGAAGATACTCTGAAAATTGGAATAAAAATTTGGTATGTGTAGAATTGTACACTTTTGTTTTTTGATACAGTTTCAGTGCTTCCAAGCTGCAAGATTTCTTTAACTGAATTAATCCCCAGTAATGGGCAATAATTTGTGTGCTAAAGGGAGACAGAGTCTCACTGAAAAAATATGCGTAATGCAAACACCTATTGAATTTGTTCAGAAAAGGTACCAAGTTTAAAGACAAAAAAAAAAAAATAGAAAAGAAAAAGGAGGAAAGCACTTATCTAGTTAGTGTCAGTGCATGGAGAAAAAAAGGTTCTTTCACTGAAATAAATATTTATAACTAGTAAAGCCAGAGATGATGGTAGTCATACAAGGTCAATTACCAACAGGGCCATTCACTGTTCTTTGTCAAGCAAGGCATCTGGTATATGTCTTACAGACAGAAGCTGTGATCTGGAATAAAAAGGTGCTTTTATTTTTCCTCTTTCTGAAATAAAGGGGTTCTTTTTATATATTAAAAGAAAATCTCTCTTTAAAGCTTAAAAATAAACAGGAAGGTTTAATAAGTGTGAAAATTTCTTCGTTTTAGGAAATGCAATACTAACCAAAATAATTATTTTAATAATTATAGCATGTAAATCAAAATTCAAAATCACATGTGTTTTAATAAAAATAAACCATATGCAAACTATGCACCTTTTAATTAAATTGACACCATGAGAATCATACAAGATGAGTAAAAAAAAAAAAAAAAAACTTTTTAGTCTTTCCTGCCAAAAAACAAAATGTTTAATAATTAAGGGAAAACAGCTCTGTGAATCTAAAGAACAAAAAAGTCAAGTCAAATTCTATTTTAAAAAGGATGAATTCTAGTAGTGTACTTTATAAAGAACCCTTGAATTTGATTAAGGCAATTTCATGTTTTTGTTAAAAGTTGTCACACTGAAATTGTTAGTCCTAAAAGTTAACAGATATCAAAAAAAAAAAAAAAACTTTTCCCAAGGAAAGTGTCTCTTCAAAATTAGGAAAATAGCAACAACGAAACACTATAAGCCAAAGCAAACAGAAAACTTTCCAGTATATCCTATATGGAAACAAACAAGTACATTGACGTGGAAATAAAAAATAACTTCTCTTTTTCTGAATACTTTGAAAAATACAGCCATCTAATAAGGAAATGAAAGACAGTCACACAGCCATCCACTGAAATTTGTGCACCTGACTTTCTTTCTTGCCCACACAAGCATCTATTTCCCTATGCAATGTTAAGAGTACTAATAGGAGAAAATCAGATGTGGGAGAGGCACCAGGAAAGATGAGTAGAGTTTCTCCCTGAAACATCAGAGAAAAAGACCTGCACTAACTTTCTTTTTTTTTCAATTTCATAATATTACAGGAGTACAAACACTTTGATTACATATATTGCCTTTGCACCACCCAAGTCAGAGCTACAAGCCTGTCCATCCCCCAGAAAGTGTGCATCACACACATTAGGTGTGAATTTACCCATCCCCACCTCCCTCCTCCCAGCTGCCCAACACCTGATGAATGTTACTTCCATATATGCACATAAGTGTTGACCAATTAGTGCCAATTTAATGGTGAGTATACGTGGTGCTTGTTTTTCCATTTTTGTGCTAATTCACATAGCAGAATGGGCTCCAGCTCCACCCAGGATAATACAAGAGGTATTAGTTCACCATTGTTTTGTATGGCTGAGTAGTACTCCATGGTATACATATACCACATTTTATTAACCCACTCATGTACTGATGAGCACTTAGGTTGATTCTACATCTTTGCAACTGTGAATTGTGCTGCTATAGACATTCGCGTGCAGATGTCTCTGAGAACCCAGATATAAAACCATCTTCACACAGCCATTGTATCTTTGACAAAGCAGACAAAAACATACACTGGGGAAAAGGATCTCTATTCAATAAATGGTGCTGGGAAAATTGGATAGCCACATGTAGAAGGTACATGTAGAGGTACAGGATCCATACCTCTCACCTCTCACAAAAACCAACTCACAATGGATAACAGACTTAAACCTAAGACACTAAACCATAAGAATTTTAGAATAAAATGTTGGAAAAACTCTTACAGATATCAGCCTAGGCAAAGAATTTATGAAGAAGACCCCAAAAGCAATCACAGCATCAACAAAAACAAATAAATGGGACTTGATCAAATTAAAAAGCTTCTGCACAGCCAAGGAAACGATCACTACAGTAAACAGACAACCTACAGAATGGGAGAAAATATTTGCATGCTACACATCCAATAAAGGGCTGATAACCAGAATCTGTATAGAACTGAGGAAAATTAACAAGAAAAAAATCAAACAACCCCATTAAATAGTGGGCAAAAGACATGAACAGAAACTTTTCAAAAGAAGACAGATGGTCTTGTTGAATTGCTCAACATCACTAATCATCAGGGAAATACAAATGAAAACCACAATGAGATGTTACTTAACTCCAATGAGAATGATTTTTATCAAAAAGTCCCAAAATAACAAACGTTGGCATGGATATGGAGAGATAGGAACACTCATACACTGCTGGTGGGATTGCACAATAGTACAACTTCTGTGGAAAGAAATATGGAAATACTTCAAAGAACTAAAAACAGAACTACCTTTTGATCCAGCAATCCCACTAGTGGGTATTTACCCAAAGGAAAAAAAGACCTGCACTAACTCTCTGAAGGAGGTCTCATTCAAATACTCTAATGTGTAAGCCTAAACCTGACCAAATTTTCAAGGACGTTTGGACCAATGGGTAGAGATACTATCCATCAAAACAATTTTTACTATCATGGCTGCTAGCTTTCAGAGCAATTTGGGGTTCCTTTTCCTAAATAGTTCATCCACAATCTGGAGAAGATCCAGAATATGTAGGTCAAGTACCTGAAATACCTCATCTGGTGTGGATTTAGAAGCAAGGTACTTTGATAAGGGTTCTGAGGATGGTGGTAAACTCCAATTCACTAACACATAATCAGGGTAATAATGGCTCTGATCCTCCTCTGTATGGTTGTACCTACTGCAAAAAGCCTAGAGTGCAAGATATGAGTGATCACCAAGTGTGATGATATCTGTCCTAATAACATAGGAATGTTTTCCTATTGGCTGGCTGCAACTGTTACACTTATCTAAGTATGATATGAACCTTACAAAGCAGAGCAGGTCCTTACTTACCAGTATGAATAGCCAAATATAGGTGACTAAGTACTAAACAGATTCTGGATTCTACAACTCTGACAACAGACAAGCTGTGACCTTTTTAGGTTTCCCTTAAATTCAGTAGCAACAGCAGAAAGTCCACTTTGCTCAAGAGATCTATTTTTCTTTCAAATTATAGGAAGTTCATTCTTTACTGTGACAACTCCATATGAGTAAGATAACTGTCATTATTATCTCCATTCATCCTAGTTATCTTGGTCTATGAAATGGCAAGATACTGAACAACTGCACAGCCATCATTCGTAACAATTTGCAAAAAAAATAATCAGGAAGAGAGTTTTTAAAATATTCACTTTTAAAGCTTGGTTCTTATTTATTTGGAAGATAAAATGACAAGCTGTTGGTTGCCTGAGATTGAGGGCTGTTGGGTTGGGGTGGGGAGGGTGGCTGAATTACAGGATTAAGTACTGAAGTAATAACTCATTTGCCTTACCCCAAGATTTTTTAGTCTAATGCTATTTGCATTAATATATCATATTCAGGTCTTTCTCAGGTTTAGGGACTGAATGTTTTAATGAGGACTCTGATACATTGAGAAAAGATTAAATTCAGCTCAGTATGTTAGATGCAAGCAAGCTGAGCAATGAGTAAAACATTTTAGATTTGTTGCTTTAGAAGTACCTGAAAAATACAGCTTTTAGAAATGACTGCTTCCTTAGGGGTTCCAGATATCTAAGGCTATATATTCACATGGAGATATTTCAGATAAATTCCTATATACTGTAATACTCTTCTTATATATTTGATGCCATATTTAAAAGCAGCTCAGTGCCCTAATAATGCTCCAGCTGGTGAAAGCATTCTAAAAGTACCAAAAAAAAAAAATTATTCATACGTACTCATTCTTGAAAATGTTTATTTTAAAAATAGGATGAGTTGGCCAGGCACGGTGGCTTACTTCTGTAATCCTAGCACTCTGGGAGGCCAAGGCAGGTGGATTGTTTGAGCTCAGGAATTCAAGACCAGCCTGAGCAAGAGCAAGACCCCGTCTCTACTAAAAATAGAAAGAAATTATATGGACAGCTAAAAATATATATAGAAAAAATTAGCTGGGCATGGTGGCACATGCCTGTATTCCCAGCTACTCGGGAGGCTGAGGCAGAAGGATCTCTTGTGCTCAGCCTAAGAATACTGAGTTATAGAAATGCCCCTTGTATTTTTGGAGACAAGATTTGATTTGAGAAGTCAAATAAGGCTTTGCCTTAAAGAAAAATTAAATGTGTTAGTTCAAAAGCTGCCTTGCCTCAGGAGGGCTTCTCGTTGGTCAATAATAGCTGCACTTCAAAGAGACAGCTGTAAACTGGGCCTATGGTTCTCACCTGTTTTGAAAGACAAGACAGGCCTCTCCTAGAACCAAAAGGTTGCTGGAGCTGACAGACAAAGGAGATGAGAGCTGATCAAATAGATATGCTAATGCCCAAGCTGGGCCCAGATAGATATGCTAATGCCCAAGCTGGGCCCAGACGGAACCATGAGGTTAAAGTAATTAACACAAAGCACAGCTCAGATCATCTCTGTCCCCAAGAACACAATCACTGGAGCCAAGATGTCTCTGGTTTTTGCTAAAGTAATAGCCTTATCATAAAACTTAGAAGTTTGCCCGAAGATTTTGTAACTCATTGTTCCCCTAGATAGAGTTAATTAAAGGATCTGTAGTAGCCTTTTAGGAGACTTTGACTCTAAACCAAACTGCCTGTTAGTATGTAAATCCCATTGCCCTTGGCAACGGGAGCCTGTATCTATCTACCCTATAAAATACCTGTGTGGAGTTTCAGTCAGGGATATATTTTTTTGCAGGAGAGAAATATATCCATCTGGACACCCTCCTTTCATCTATTTTCATAAACCTTTACTTTATAAACCATATCTTTAGCTCTGTGTATTGTTATCATTATTTTATTTTTATTTCTGTTTCCTACAATTTTTTCATCCTTTGCGATGACCCCTGCCTGAGAGACCTGATCGGAAGAAAAAAACTTCTTTGTGGGGAGCGTAGCTAACTCCCTGCAAACTGGCATAGTCAACTTAGAGACCTGATTGGAAGAAAGAGAAAAACCTCTTTGCAGGGAACATAGCTAACTCCCCACAGCTTGAGCCCAGGAGTTTGAGGTTGCTGTGAGCTAGGCTGATGCCACGGCACTCTAGCCCAGGCAACAGAGTGAGACTCTGTCTCAAAAGAAAAAAATAGGATGAGTCCATAAAATCATCACCAATTCAAACACAATCTCTCCAATATTAAAAATTTGAATTTGTGGTAAGCCATTGATGTTTTTTTCTACAAAGAGTTGAGCCAAGTTTAATATGACACCGTGAATATCTATATCTTGGCCAATATATCTGTATTAACATTGTCCTTTTCATTATCATTATTATTCACTTTTAAATTTACATACAGCGAAATTCAATCCTTTTGATGTACAATTTAATGAGTTAAGACAGATATATATATATAGTCATGAAACCATCACCACAATCAAGACATAGAATAGCTCCATCACCCCCAAAATTTTATCTCATGCTGCCTCTTTATAATCAATCCCTCCAGCCACCCCAGCTCCTAGCAACCACTAATCTGTTCTTATAATTTTGACTTTTATGGACTACCATATAAATGGAATCATACAATATGTAGCCTCCTGTGTCTAGCTTTCTTCACTTAGTATACTGCATTTGAGATTAATCTGCGTTATTGTGTTTTATCAGTAGTTTGCTCCCTTTTTCTTAAAGAGTGGTATTCCATTGTATGAATGCACCAGAGTTAATCTTCATCCATTGAAGGACATGTGGGCTATTTCAAGTCCTTGGCTATTATGAATAAAGCTGTTAAGAACATTTGTATACAGGTTTCTGGGTGCAATTAAGTTTTCATTTCTCATGAGTAAATACCTAGAAGTGGGATTACTGGGTCACATGGTAAGTGCATATTTAACTGTATAGGTTGCTAAACTATTTTCAAAAGTGTCTATAAAAATTTGCATTTTTTTTTTGAGACAGAGTGTCACTCTGTTGCCTGTGCCAGAGTGCAGTGGTGTCATCATAGCTCACTGAACACTCAAGCTCCTAGGCTCAAGCGATCCTTCTGCCTCATCCTCCTGAGTAGCTGGGACTATAGGGGTATGCCACCACACTCGGCTAATTTTTCTATTTTTTTGTGGAGACCAGGTCTCCCTCTTGCTTAGCTGGTCTCTAACTCCTGCCTTCAAGAGATTATCCTGCCTTGGCCTTCCTAAGTGCTAGGAATACAGGCATCAGCCACCATGCCTCACTAAAATTTGCATTCTATGAACATTCAATGAAAGTTTCAGTTCCTTTACTTCCTCACCAGCATTTGTTATTGTCAGTTGTTTATTTTTTAAAAAAAATAGCCATGCTCATAGGTGAGTAATTGTATATTATTAATGTGGGTTTAATTTGTATTTCCCTAGTGACTAATGATGTTGAACATCTTTTAATATACGTATTTGCCATCCATATATCTTCTTTGTGGAAGCATCTTGTTCAAATGTTTCCCAAAATTTTTAATTGGGTTGTTTACTTATTATTGATTTTTGAGGGTTGATTATAAATTCTGGATACAAATCCTTTATCAGAAATGTGATTTAAAGGCTTCATCCCTGTCTGTAGCTTGTCTTTTTTTTTAATTAACAATGTATTTCACAAAGAAGCAATTTTTAATTTTGCTGAAGGCCAGTTTATCACTGTTTATATTTTCTAGTATGGATTGTGCTTTTTTATGGATTGTGCTTCAATTTGGCTATTCTACATTCTTTACATTCCTAAAAAAATTTTGGAATCAGTTTATCAATACCTACAAAAAATCCTGCTGGGATTATGACTGAAATTGTACTTATATTTCAGTTTAGAAAGAACTGGATTCTTAACAATATTGCATCTTCCAATTTAAGAATATGGTATATCTCTATAATTATTTAGATCATGTCTGATTTCTTTTACTATAGATTTATAGTTTTTAGCATACAGATTCAGCACATATTCAGTTTGGGGCAGGTTAAATAGTATATGGTATTTGTTTTTGTAATTTCCAATTCTCTGTTGCTAGTTTATTGACATACTATACAATTGATTTTGGTACATTTATTTTGTATTCTGCAACTTTGCTAAACTCACTTATTGGTTCCAGGAGTTTTTGGTTGATTGCTTGTTATTTTTTACAAAATGATGCTGCCCACAAACAGAGACAAGCTTATTTCTTCTTTGCCAATATGTATGTCTTTATTTCTCTATCTTGCCTTACTGCACTGGCTAGGACCTATAGTATGGTGTTTTAATAAGAGCTGGGAGAGTGGACATTCTTGCCTTATTCTTGATTTTAGAGGGAAAACATTAAGTCTTTCAGAATGAAAAGTGATTTTAGCTACAGGTTTTTCATACATGCCCTTTACCAGGCTAAGGAAATTCACTTTTATTAATTTGAGTTTTATTATTACTATTATCATTATTATGAATGGATATTGAATTTTGGAAAATATTTTTTTTTCCTACATCTATTGAGATTCTTATTCTTTAATCTCTTGATATGGTAAATTATGCTGATTGATTTTCAAACATTAAACCAGGTTTCCCTTCCTAGAATAAACTTTACTAGGTTGTGAAAAATTGTTCTTTTTTTATTGAGACAGTGTCTTATTCTATCACACAGGACAGAATGCAGTGGTGTCATCATAGCTCACTACAAACTCAAACTCCCGGGCTCAAGCAATCCTCCTGCCTCAGCCTCCTGAGTAGCTGGAACTACAAATGCTTGTCAAAATGACCAGCTAATTTTTCTATTTTTGTAGAGGTGGGGTCTCACTCTTGATCAGCTGGCCTGTAACTCCTGACCTCAAACAATCTTCCTGCCTGGGCTTTCCAAAGTGCTAGGATTATAGGCAGAAACCACCATGCCAGCCCGTTCTTTTATATATTATTTAATTTGATTTGCAAATACTTTGTTGAGAATTTTTCAGTCTCTTTTTGTGAGGGATATTTGTAGTTTTCTTTTCTTGCACTGTATTTGGTTTTGGTATTAGAGTAATGACTTAGGAAGTAGTCCTTTCATTTATATATTCTAGAAGATCTCATATAGAATTACTATTATTTTTTCATTAAATCTTCATTAGAAATCACAAATGAAGTTATCTGAGCTTGGAGTTTTCTTTGTTGGAAAGTGTTAAACTACAAATTACATTTCTGTGTTATTCAGATTATCCATTCCTTCTTGAGTGAATTTTGGTAGTTTGGTTCTTTCAAGAAACCTATCTATTTTATCTAGGCTGTTGAATTCAAAGGTGCAAAGTTGCTTATCAATATTTCCTTATTATTCTTTAAATATCTGTAGGCTCTGTTGTGATGCATCTTTTTCTTCTTGACGTTGGCAATCTGTTTCTTCTTATCTGTCAGCTAGGCAAGAGGTTTATCCCTTTTATTGATGATCTAAAATAACTAGGTTTTAGAGAGACTGCCAAGATGGCACTAGAGACACAGCTTGTTGGACCATCCCAGCTGAAAAGTAGAGAGTTGGACTGAGGAGAATGGAGAGCAATTATAGCTCGGATATTGATCATGGGAAGAGACAGCAGTGAAATCTGGGGACTCCACGGAGAGGAGCTGCAAAACTGAGAGAGAGTAGGATAGATAAAAGGGATAAGTGGCATGGACCAAATCCAGGGAGGCCCAGCGTCCACAAAAACAGTAAGGGGGGCTCCCTTACTCTACCTGGGTGCCTCTGTCCTGCAGCAGGACACAGGGCTCTCATCCCATGCAGGAGTGCCATGAGCTTGCATTCCTGCATCCAGACATCCCCTGCTCTGCACCTCCCTCATTAATGGCATCCCAGAAAATAATTTTGGTGCAATCCAGATTGTAACCGCAGCCCCTAACCCCCCCCCCTCCAGGAACTGTGATAGTGCTCCACTCTGAGAAGCCTGTCTCTCAGCAATGGGGGTGCATTCCGAGCCAAGCCTGCCTTGGAGAGTGGAGACATTGCAGGCAGCTCAAACAGGCAGGCATGTCCTCGTGCTCCCCAGACACAAGAGCGGTGCAGGGAGACCACAGCCCCTCCCCCCAACATAGCAGCCGCTAGAGTGCTCTGTGCTGAGAGGCCTGCTTCACAGTGATGGAGTGGAGTGAGTACCCAGTTGAGCCCTTGGGACAGCCACAGTCTCCAATCTTCCTGCCCACAGGCGTTTGGCAGGATCACCCACTGGTGGCTCAGACAGGCAGGCTGCACCCCATGCACACCAGTCACTACATCAGGGTGTGTAGATGTAGGGGAGTGGTCGCAGTGCCAACCTCAGGTGGTAAGAGAGCCCTCATGGCCATATCCAATGGGATGGTGTGGAGGGGCACAGAGGAGCTGGGGTCTGTGAGCACACCATCCCCCACTCCTGCTGGAGAATGGCCATAATGGAGAAGGCTGAGGCACTCAGACTGAATTAGCTTAGCCTGTCATTCCCATGGAAACAAAATGCCTCAGGTGAGCGGGCTGAACCAGAGTAGAGGCACCTCCCTCCACTCACTACTATAGGGATTGCAGCTTGATCCAAGAGACCTATGAGCAGCCTCTTCTCCCCCAGTGGAAGTGTGCCCCTGGCAGAAACCTCTGGGGATAGAGAGCCCTACCTCCCGAACCCTGGGGTCTAGTGGGGAACAGGGTTGTAGAAATGGAGATCCCTTTATCGGACAGTGTCAGGCAGAGATACATGCCAGAAGATCAGAAACAAGAACTGTTGGTCAGCTCAAGAGTCAACCTTAAGCAGAGAGGGAATTCATGTGGACAGATCAGAGGGGAAAGTGCTGTGGATTTCCAGGGAGAAAATAGGGAGGTTGCATGCTCCACACTGCAGAGAAACCAGGCTAGAGGACAGGGATTGAAAAAGCCTGGCTCAGGGCCTTAGCAATCACATGTTTAGGCCCTTTCCCTTGGGAGCAGATATTAGGGCTTGGAGAGATTGCCATGAACTCCGTATCAACGGATCCCCCTAACGGCCGCATAAGTAAACACTGAACACTGCTGAGGCTGAATAAAACCTCTCAGGCTTTAGCAACTCAGGCACCATTTTTCCTGCTCCTCTGCCCACCTCAGGGGGAGAAGAAATCAAGCAACTCCCTGAGAGCTATAGAGTCCCTCCTAAAGCTTGGGGCATTCGTGTAATCCATCTGGGGACCAGAGCTCCCTGGCAGCTGGCTCTTCCAGGTAAACTACAATCAAAGACAAGGGGAACAGCTCCATTGCTAAATATAGTGCTTCCAACTCAAGTAAAAAGGGAATGGAGAATTCGAACACACAAATTCCACCCACCATCTTGGAGATTAAGCTGGAGGACATATCTCACTATTCACTGTTGGGAAGATGTGCAGACAACAGGTCAGAGGTAACCTGAGAGGTTCATCAAATCTGCTAAAGCATCCCAAAGGCAACTCCAGAGCAGCACTCCTCTCCATAACACATTCAGGGGCCAATCTTTGAGGTTTCAGAGATAGGCCAATTAACACCCCAGCTCTCAATTGAGCAGCCAGATGAGAAGGAACTGGTGAAAAGACTACAGAAATATGAGAAATCAAAGTGAAAGGTCACCCCCAAAAGAAAACAACAACGCCTTAGGAACAGATACCAACCTAAATGAAAAGATTAAAATGACAGATGAAGAATGTTCAACATAGACACCAAATGTAAGAATCGCAGACATCCCTGAGGGTGAAGAAGAAAATACACAAGGGTTGGAATATTTATTTGAAGGAATAATTGAATAAAATTTCACTGGCCATGCCAGAGACCTGGATATCCACATATAGGAAGCTCAAAGGACTCCAGAGAGATTCATTGCAAAGAGGAAGTCACCACGATATATCATCATTAGGCTGGCCAAGGTAAACATAAAAGAGGCATTCTTACAAGCAATAAAGTGAAAACATCAGGATACATACAAAGGAAAACTTAACAGACTAATTGCAGAATTATAAAATGAGACCTTACAAGACAAAAAGGATTGGGGTCCCATTCTCAGTATTCCAAAACAGAATAATGCCCAACATAGACTTTTGTATCCAGCAAAACTAAGCTTCTTATATGAAGGAGAAATAAAATTTTTTTCAGACAGGCAAACATGGAGGGAATATGTCAAGACCACACCTGTCCTTCAGGAAATACTCAGATCAGCACTATAAAGGGATCAGCACAATAGACACCCACCAGTATAAAATTACCTAAAAGCAGAGTGCACATACCACAATGGCTGAACAGGTAAAAAAAAGAGCAATAAAGTTCTAATCAACAGGAAGAACAAAAATCTACCCCCCTTATCAATTTTTTTTAATAAATGTGAATAGTTTGAACTCCCCAAACAAGAGGCATAGGCTAGCTGAATGAATAAAAATATTAAAAAAAATAAGCATGGTATCTGCTTTCTCCAGGAAACATATCTAACACACAAGGACTCAGTAAGACTTGAGGTGAAGAAATGAAAAGCAATCTTTCATGCAAATGGAAACCAAAAGAAATCTGGTATAGCAGTTCTCATATCAGATAACATAGACTTCAAATCAACAAAAGAAAGACAAAGATGATCATTATATAATGTTAAGGGGAAAAATTGAACAAGAAGACATAAAAATCCTAAATATCCAGGCACCTGACACAGATGAGCCAAGATTCATAAAGCAAATCCTATGCAACCTAAACAAAATGATAAACAGTAGCACCATAATAGGTGAGGACTTCAACACTACACTAACAGATGGAGACAGATCCTCCAAACAGAAAATAAACTAAGAAACAATAGACTTAAACAGAACTCTAGAACAAATTGGCCTAACAGATGTTTATACAACATTGTATCAGAAACCACTGATTATGCATTCTTCTCATCAGATCATGGAAGATTCTCTAAGACTGATAATATCTTAGGCTAAAAGACATGTTTCAAAAAATTAAAAAAAAAATAGAAATTATACTGCACATCATCTCAGACCACAGTGGAATAAAGTCAGAAAGCAACTACATCAGAAGCACTTATCTCTACACAACGTCGTGGAAACTAAACAACCCACTGCTGAATGATAGTTCAAGGAGGAAATTAAGATGGAAATCAAAAGACTCTTTCAACTAAATGATAAAGGAAACACAAGTTATCAAAAGCAGTTGGATGCAGATAAAGTAGTCTTGAGAGGAAAACTGATAGACATAAATGCATACCTCCAAAAGACAGAAAGATCACAAATAAACAATCTATTGAATTGTCTCAAGGAACAGGAAGAGGAAGAGCAAACCAATCCCAAACCCAGCAGAAGAAAAGAAATAACCAAAATCCGAGAAGAATTAAATGAAATCAATAACAAAATAATTATAGAAAATATTAATAAGACAAAAACTTTGTTCCTTGGAAAGATAAAATTGAAAGCCCTTCTCTAGATTAACCAGAAGCAGAGAAGAGAGTACTCTAATAAGTTCAATCAGGAAAGAAAAAAAGAAACCACCACTGATACCATGGAAATACAAAATATCATCTGTTATACTATAACAATACTATACTATCTGAATAATATAAAAATCTCTATGCACATAAACTTAACTATGTGGAGGAAATGTATAAATTCTTAGAAACACAGCCTCCCTAGACCCAATCAGGAAGAAATAGAATTCCTGAACAGACCAATATAAAGTACCAAAATCTAAGCAGCAATAAAAAAAAACTTCCATCAAAACTAAGTTGCAGACCAGATGGAGTCACACCCAAATTTTACCAGACTTACAAAAAAGAACTGGTACCTATTCTGCAGAAATTATTTCATAACATCGAGAAGAAAGGAATGCTCTCCAACATGTTTCATGAAGCTAATATCACCTTGATACCAAAGCCAGGAAAGCACACAACAAAAAAGAAAATTAGAGTCCACTATCGCTAATGAATATACATGCAAAATTTTTCAATAAAATCCTAGAAAACAGAAGTCAACTGCACATCAAAAAAATAATCCACCATGAACAAGTGGGCTTCATCCGAGAGATGAAAGGATGTTTTAACATATGCAAATTTATAAATGTTATTCATCACATAAATAGAAGGAAAACAAGTACCATATGATCCTAACAATAGATGCAGAAACAGCATTTGACAAAACCCAGCACCCTTTTATGATAAGAATGTTTAACAAAATAGGCATAGCTGGGACTTACCTCAAAATTATAAAAGCCATGTATGACAAACCTACTGTCAACATCGTATTCAGTGGGGAAAAATTTAAAGCATTCCCCACTTAGAACGGAAACCAGACAAGGTTGCCCACTATCAACACGTCTATTTAACATAGTGCTGGAAGTCCCAGCCAGAACAATCAAACAAGAGAAGAAAATCAAGGGTATAAAAATGGGGGCAAAAGAGGTCAAACTGTCATTCTTTTGTGATGATATGATCTTATATCTAGAAAGCTCCAAAGATTCTGCCAAGAAACTCCTGGAAGTGATAAATAAATTGAGCAAAGTCTCAGGTTACAAAATGAATGTACACAAACCAGTATCATTCATATATGCCAATAACATTCAAGCTGTGTTTCAAATCAAAGACTCAATAACTTGTACAATAAGAATAAAGAAAATACAGTGCATAGGAATATATTTAACTAAGGAGGTGAAAGGCCTCTACAGGGAGGACTAAGGAAATAGTGGAGGATGTAAACAGATGGAAAAACATGTCATGCTCATGGATTGGCAGAATCAACAATGCTAAAATGTCTATACAACCCAAAATAATCTACAGATTCAATGCAGTCACTATTAAAATACCAATGTCATTTATTGCAGATATAGAAAAAATAATTCTACACATTGTATGATACTAGAAAAGACCCCACATAGCTAAAGCAATCTTAAGCAAAAGAAACAAATCAGGAGGCATCAATTTACCAAACTTCAACCTATACTAAAAGCCTATACTAACCAAAAAAACATGGTATTAGCACAGGAATAGCAACATAGATCAATCTATCAGAACACAGAACCCAGATATAAAAAAAAAATCCTCATACTGCCATCGAATAATTGACAAAACAGAAAAACATACACTGTGGAAAAGAATCCCTATTTAATAAATGGTACCAGGAAAATTGGATAGCCACATGCAGAAGACTGAAACAAGATCCACTCCTGTCACCACTCACAAAAATTAACACATGATCAATAACAGACTTAAATGTCAGGCATGAAACTATAAGAATTCTAGAAGAAAATGTTGGAAAAACCATTATTGACATCAGCTTAGGCAAAGAATCTATGAAGAAGAACCCAGTAGCAATCACAGTAAAAACAAAAATCCACAAATGGGACCTGATCAAATTAAACACTTATGCACAGCCAAGGAAATAATCATTAGAGTGAATAGACAACCTATAGAATAGGAGAAAATATTTGCATGGTATTCATGTGATAAAGGCTGATAACCATAATCTACAAAAAACTTGAGCAAATCATAAAACAAAATCAAACAACCTTATTAAAAACTGGGTAAAGTAAATGAACAGAAACCTGTCAAGAGAAGATAGAGTAATGGCCAACAAATATATTAAAAAGTGCTCAGCATCCTTAGTCATCAAGGAAATGCAAATCAAAACACAATGATATATCACTTAACTCCAAAGGGATGGCATTTATCAAAAAGTCCTAACACAAAAAATGTTGGTGTGGATGTGGATAGATGGGAATACTCATACACTGCTGGTGGGACTGCAAACTAGTATAACCTCTATGGAAAGTTGTAGGTAGATATCTCAAAGAACTAAAAGTAGACCTACCATTTGATCCAACGATCCCACTACTGAGTATTTACTCAATGAAAAAAAAAAAGTTTTATAAAAATACATCTGCACTCAAATGTTTATAGCAGCACAATACACAATTGCAAAGATGTGGAAACAACTCAAGTGCCCATAAATATATGACTGGATTAATAAAATGTGTTATACACACACACACACACACACACACCATGGAGTACTATTCAGCCATAAAAGAAAATGGTGAACTAACACCTCTTGTATTAACCTGGATGGAGCTGGACACCATTCTTCTAAGTGAAGTATCACAAGAATGGAAAAACAAACACCACATGTACCCACCATTAAATTGGAACTAATCAATCAACATTTATGTCCTAATATGTAAATAACACTCACTGGAAGTCAAGCACATAGAAAAGGGAGGATGGGATGGGTAAATTCACACCTAATGGATACAATGCACACTATCTGGGGGTATACTTATAACTTTAACTCAAATGGTAGAAAAGCAATTTATGTTACCAAAATGTTTGTACCACCTTAGTATTCTGAAATAAAAAATGAGTTGATCCTCTTATGAATATGTATGACTCTCTTTACTCCTGACAGTATTTCTTTCTCTGAAATCTTATTTATGGGATATTAATAGAGGACAGGGTTCTTTTGATTAGTGTTTCATGACATATTTTTTCTCAGTTATTTGTGTTTAACTGTGTCTTTGTATTTAAGTGGGTTACTTGTAAATAGTATATAGCTGAGTTTAAGTCTAATATGACAATATCTGCCTTTTAATTGGTATGTTTGGGCAATTTTGTAATTAATATGATTATTGAAATTGTTGGACTTAAATCTACAGTCTTGCTATTTGTTTTCTATTTGTCCCATCTATTCTTTGTTCCTTTTTTCCTATTTTTCTGCATTTATTGGTATTAAATATTTTTTATGATTTTAATGTGTGTTTTTGTTGGCCCATACATAACTCTTTTATTATTTTAATAATTATTTTATAGACCATAGTTTATCTCTTTAACTTATTACCATGTTATCTTATTATACTACTTCATATATAATAGAAAAATCTTACAATAGTATGCTTCCATTTCTCCTCTAATGGGCTTTGTGCTATTGTTGCACATTTTGCTTTTAAGTATGTTATATAACACTCAATAAATTATCGAAAAATTAAACAGTCATCTTTTAAAGTGATTTTAAAAAATTAACAGGTCTTTCATTTATACTTACATGATACCTATTTCCAGTGTTCTTCTTTCCACTATGTAGATCCAAATTTCAATTTGGTATCATTTTCCTTCTGCCTGAGGACTTTAACATTTTGGTAGGGTGTATATGCTAGTGATGCATTTTTTTTCCTTTGGTATGAGTAGTAATGACTTGACTTTGCTTTGAATTTTAAATTATAGAATTGTAGGTCAACAGATTCTTTTTATTTTAGTACTTTAACAATGTGGCTCCACTATTTTCTGTGTTGCATTGCTTCAATGAGAGATATATCTTGTCATTCTCATATTTGCTCCCCTGTACATAAAATGCAGTTTTTTCCTCTGGCTGCTTTTAAGATCTTCTCTTTTTCTCTGGATTTCAGCAATTAGATTATGATCTGCCTTGGTGCTATTTTCCTCATCTTTCTTATTCTTGGGATTGGTTGAGGTTCTTTGCTATGTGGGTTCATAGTTTTCATAAAATTTATGAAATTTTCAACTCTAAACTTTTAAATATTTTTCTTCCTCATCCTAGCTCTTGGGACTAAAAAAATGCATATGTTAGGTTGAATGATGTCCCCGAGCTTACTGTTGCTCTGCTCATTTTTTCTCATATTTTTCTCTCTATTTTTCATTTTGGATAATGTCCACTTGCATATATTCAAATTCACTAATTTTTTCTTCTGCAGTGGCTAATCTGCTGTTAAAGCTATCCAGTGCATTCATCATTTCATATGTTGTAATTTGTCTCTAGAATTTCAATATGAATCTTAAAAAAATCTCCCATTTTTTCCTCATCCTGCTTGTGCTTTCTTCTACCTTATTGAACATATGGAATGCAGTCATAACAGCTGTTTTAACATTCTTCTCTATGATTATGTATTTATTCTTTTTATTCTGTTTTGTTATTGTTTTTTCACTGGACTATGGGTTGTATATTTTCCTGTTTCCTTTCATGGGTGGTAATTTTTAATTTAATGGCAGATATTGTGAATTTTGTTTTGGACACTTGATATTTTTGTAGTCTTTAAATATGTTTGGGCTTTGTTCTGGGACATATTTAAGCTACTAGGAAATGGTTTGATTCTTTTGAGGCAAATCTAGAATTGTCCTTATTCTAGAGCTAATATGCCCCATTACTGAGGCAATATCCTTCTACCAGCATTCTCAAATGCCTCATGAAATATGAGGTTTACCAATCTGGCTGGTACTAACATAAATTATTCCTGGTCCTGTGTGAGTTCTGAGGATTATTTTGCCTATTCCTTTCTTGTGGTTCTTTCTCTGGCCTCGACAGTTTCTTCACACATTGAGCTGATCAGTATCCAGCCAGAGACTTGAGGGATCCCTCTACAGATCTCTGAAGCTGTCTCTATAGGCAATTTCTCCTCTCCAGTATGCTGTCTCACAAATTGTAGCCTCCCTGTGAAATCTGAACTCTGTCTAAACTCTGAACCCTCTCTCCTCAACTCAGAGACACTCCTAGGATATTTGGGCTCATTCTCCCTGAGCTATTGTCTGGAAACTTTCCTAAGTCAGGTAGATGAAACACCTGTAAGGCTCATCTTGTGCATTCCCCTGATCTCAGGAATCATGGCCTTCAGCTGCTTTTTGTCAAAGGCCTGAAATCCATTGTTTCCTTTGTTTCTGTTTGTTTGTTTGTTTGTTTGTTTGTTTTTAGGTATCTAAGATGAAAGAGTAAAGCCTATTTCTGTTACTTCATCATGGCTGTAAGCAGAACTTCAAGTGGCCTTTTAGAGTGGGGACACCAGGCGTCTGGATACCTCCATACCTATTAAGCTTCATTACTTGCTAGTTTTTTGACCTTAGTAGAAATAACTGACCTCTTGAACCTCAGTTCCTATATGTAGAAAATAGGGCTATAAAAACTGTCCTACTCTTCTTTACATCATGAGTTATTTTCACTAAAATACTTGAGAAACTATAATGTGCTATGTAAAGTCTATTTTTGTAAATAGTTGACATTTTTATTACCAACTGGTCATTCCTCCTTTGAATAATTCTTTTAACAGGTACCAATCCATTGCTACACTATCTGTATATAAAACTCAAATGAAGGAAATACGCATTATTATATTATCATGGCAAGAGGAAGACTGATCTTGTTGCTCTATGTGATGGGAGTTTGATCTTTTAAAATGTTGAAAAATGCAAAAGTTAAGTACAATATCAATGGCATGCTGTCCACATATGTGGATGCCTGTGCAGAATTTTTTAGTATAAATTTAATATTGAAAATTTAAAAATAACATTAAACTAGGTGAATTCTTCTATTAGAACTGTTATTAAAGTGTTTTATTTAGCAAATGCCTGATTAATATACAGTAATGCACTTATATTTGGACTTAATGAAATTTGAACATGTATAAAATAATTGCTATTGTAAATCTGTTCTCAGAAGCTGTCACTTTAACCTGTCATTTACATTTAAAGATCCTCCTTTTTACAAAAAATCTATCTATCTTATTTTATAATTAACTTGCCAGAACTTACACATATTGAAAAAATAAATTCCAACATCTTGTAATCATAAAGTCTAGGAACAGATATCCTTTCTATTATAATACTATGAAAGGATATTCATGAATTGTTTATTGGGCTATAATTTACTGAAATACATTGTACACATCTCTTATCTTATTTTTTAGAGATAAAATTGGCCTCTATCACCTAGGTGGAAATATGAAACAGAAGGAGATTTTAATAACAACCTATCATATGACTTTCTCAGGCCACAAAGAAATTATAAACTGACCTCATTCTTAAAAATTCTGTGTAATTAATATTCATGTTTGCTAGCTACACAAAATCTAAATATATATGCAAAGTGACATAAACAGAAATTATAAGACAATTTTATGTACACACCCTCCATATAAATATATGAAAATATATACATCTAAGGGGACATATACATCAATAGCTTCAACCCTAATGACGAAATTCTAAATAGAGTTAATGTTTCTACCAAAAAAAAAAAAAAGCAATAGCAAGTAGATACCCTGGATCTAAGAATGTTTCATCAATGATACTAATTTATTAACTTTCCATTAAACTTGCTTTTATCATGTGTTAATATGCTAAAATAATAAATACCTATAAACTATAAATAATTTATATAGTCAGATGTCAAAATTTATATTATAAAAGTAAAAATATCAATTTCAAGTAGATAATCAGTTGGAAGACAGAAACATAAACAGGTACTAAACTGGATAACTGATTTTCTTGTGTTTTTAGCTGTTTTTCTACAATCCTACATGCATACACCCAGACAGAATATATGACAATTAATGACCAGTGACATACAGCATCTCCTGATAAGCTAAATAGTACCTTGGTCCATACATATTTGTTGAGTAAATTGTATTTCTTTTTACATATCTAGTTCTAAATAAATTGCGCAAGTAATTCACTTCTACTTTTCACTAGTAAAAGTGTTTGCACTACCAGAAGCATTGACTGCTAACATTTCACAATCTTGAAATTCATGATTTAGGTTAATACCTTTAAAATGTAGGTTGTATTTTAATTTACTAATGAGGGAAGCAGTATAAAATTTCCCATAGCTGCACATTGAAAAAGTGATTGTACATAAATTGTTCATTATATCAAAATAATCTATATGTCCCTTGGATTTCACTATATTGAAAATTTATCCTTATTAATTCTCTCTCAACGTTTTTTTATATTCCACATAACTCCACCCTACCTCTCCTTGCTCTCACCTGATTCCAAGAAAGAATTTTGATTGGTGGCTAAATTTTTTTTTAAAAGGTTAAACCATATTTCCTCACTTAGATTAGACATTCTTTTAATGTTTCCTGAATCATATTTGCATAGTATATGTTAAGAATTAAGGGGAGTTTTGCTGAAAAGCAAAGAGATGGACTATTCAACTTTCTAATACTTCCCATTCCTGATTTTACATTAATCAACAAAAATCTTACCAGAAAAAAGTTTAAGTACATACCTATTCTTTAGGGGTTAGAGGAAGATCTCTCAAAGCACACCATCTACTGGTAAGTAGGTAACATTATGGAAACAATATACAAACACACATTTAATCAATCAAATAGTGAAAGCACAAATTTATCTCCACAAAGAAAAAGGAACCCTTGTACACTGTTGGTGGTATTATAAATTAGTACAGCTATTATGGAAAATAGCATGGAGGTTCCTCAAAAATTAAAAATAGAACTACCTACCATATAATCCAGCAATCCCACTTCTGGGTATATATCCAAAGGAAATTAAATCAATATGTTGAAGAGATTTCTGCACTCCCATGTTTATTGTAGCATTATTCACAATAGCCAAGACATTAAATTAATCTATGTGTCCACCAACAGATGAATGGATAAAGAAAATGTGCGGTGTATACACACACACTGGAACACTATTCAGCCTTAACAAAGAAGGAAATCTTGTCATTTGCAACAACATGGATGAACTTTGAGGACATTACATTAAGTGAAATAAGCCAGAAACAGAAAGACAAATGCTGTATGTGGAATCTATAAAAGTTTAACTCATAAAAGCAGAGAGCAGAATTGTGGTGGCTGGGGGTGAGGTGGGGGATTAGGTAGATGTTGGTCAGGTGATGCAAAATTTAGTAAGACAAGAGGAATAAGTTTAAGAGATCTATTGAGACTATAGTTGACAACAATGTATTGTATACTAAGAGTAGATTTTAAATGTCTTCACCTCAAAAAATAACTATGTAGATAATGTATATGTTAATTAGCTTGATTTAGCCATTCCACAATGTGTATACATATATCAAGACATCATGTTGTACAATGTAAATATATAATTTGTATTTGTCAATTAAAAAGTAAAAAATAAATTATCCATATAAATACTTGTAATAGACTAAGAAAATGCTTAATGACTTAAAAGCTTTATAGAATACAACCCCAAATCTGATAGCCATAGGTAAAGCCCCTTCTTTAGTCTTCCTTTGAAAAATAAAAACAAAAACAAAAGCAAAATCTTTCCTAGAACAGCAAAATCCATCTTTGGGTCTTTATTTGAGGTACTTTGCTTTAAGATATTCAATTCTTATTCAATTAAATGTCTTTCAATTGTGATTTATGACCATAAAAGAGAAGTTTTATCTTCATACCTGGTGAAAAGGCTTTGATTGTGAGTGTGCAAATGCATATTGTGAGGTTTTCTTTTTAAGATTATTAGTTAAATATAAACTTCAAATTTAAAAATTGTCATAAAACTTGAAGACCTCTGAAAATATGTCCTTGGATTCCTAAGGGTCTGAAGACCTCAGTTTGAGAGATGCTTCCCTGTGTCAAGCCTGTAGCATTAAGATAGAAAGCACATGTTATTGCCAAATCATAGGCATATATATGTTTGAAGAATAGGGTTATCATTAACTCCTAATGTTTTTGTTGGCACTGTATTTCTCCTGCCTAGTCATATTTCTCATGTGGATATGAGACACAAGGGGAGAGACTGTTATACAGCTAACATTCTTCTGGGTCTTTTGTTACATACCTTGGTGGTAATCAGACAAAATCTGAATGTATGAAATATATTATCCAGGATCTAGTGTACATCATAAGTTCTTTAATGTCTAAATCACTTTGTTCAACGTCTACCATATTATAGAACACAAATTCACTAAATAAGTATTTTTTTGAGGATGATGATACTTAAATATCAACTACAGGACAATCTTGACCATATTAGTTTGCTAGGACTGCTGTAACAAAGTACCAAAATCTAGGTGGCTTAAACAACAGAAATGTTTTTTATCACAGTTGTGAAGGCTAGAAGTCTAAAATCAAGGTGTCATTAGAGTTAGTTTCTTCTGAGGACTGTGAGGGAAGGATCTATTTTAGGCCTTTCTCCCTGGCTTGTAGATAGCCACCTTCATGTTTACATAGCATGCTCCCTATATGTATGGCTGTATCTAAAAGTCCCTCTTTTATGAGGACAGTAATCATATTGGATTAGGGCCCCACCCTAGTCCAGTATGGCTTGATCTGAATTTAACTAAATTATATAGGCAACTACCTTATTTCCAAATAAGGTCACATTCTGAGAAACTAGAGTTCAGGACTTCAACATACAGATTTTTCAGAGGGGGACACAATTCAACCCATAACACTAATTGATATTTCAGTAACAAGATTAGAGGATGACTTCCACTGTCATGTAAAAAGGCTATCAATTCTTGTGGTGGGCAGAAAATGACCCCTCCCCTAAGATGTCTATGTCCTAATTCTTGGGACCTGTGAATATTTTAGGTTACATGGAAAAAGGGAATTAAAGTTGCTAATCAGTTGACCTTAAAATAAAGAGATTATCCTAGATTATTTGACTAGGATCAATGCAATCACAAGGCTCCTTAAATGCGGAAGATGAAGGCAGACAAGTTAACATCACAGTGATGCAACGTGTGAAAGACTTTAGCAGGCACTACTACCTTTGAAGATGGAATCAGGCCATGAACCAAAGAATGTGGGGAGCCCTTAGAAGTTGGAAAAGGCAAGAAAATGGAATCTTCCCTAGAGCTGACAGAAAGGAAAACCCAAAGGAAATCTTGATTTTTAACTCAGTGAGACCCATTTCAGATTTCTGACTTCCAGAATCATAAGATAATAAATTTATGTTGTTTTAAGCCACTAATTTCATGGTAATTTGTCACAGCAGCAAATAGAAAACATATAGTTCCCCTTGAACATGTTGATGACAGTGACCCCAATATGTATATATTCTTCTATAACACTCTGTTGACAAGTCAAGTAATTAGGATAAATACCATTTCAATGGTGAAGCCATTGCTATCTCCAAAATAATTGGATATGCTCACTCTTAACAATTTTATTGGCCGGGCGTGGTGGCTCACGCCTGTAATCCTAGCATCTGGGAGGCCGAGGCGGGTGGATCGCTCGAGGTCAGGAGTTCGAGACCAGCCTGAGCAAGAGCGAGACCCCGTCTCTACTAAAAATAGAAAGAAATTATACGGCCAACTAAAAATCTATATAGAAAAAATTAGCCGGGCATGGTGGCGCATGCCTGTAGTCCCAGCTACTCGGGAGGCTGAGGCAGTAGGATCGCTTAAGCCCAGGAGTCTGAGGTTGCTGTGAGCTGAGCTGATGCCACGGCACTCACTCTAGCCAGGGCAACAAAGCGACACTCTGTCTCAACAAAAAAAAAAAAAAAACAAACAAACAATTTTATCTATCATATAGGTGTAGCTATTTTCTCAATAAGAAAATGTTGACTCCAGAGTGGAGCAAAGCTGATCTCTATTAGTCAGATAATATGGAATGGAGAATACTTTGATTATATATTTCTTTACACATGTGAAAACAGGCAAAAGAAAATTTAGTTGTTTTTTTCTATAACCACCAGCTCTTTAAAAGTCTTTGTTATACAAGAATTCAGATTTTACTTTATATATGCGCTTCTTAGACTTCAATGTGCATATGGAACACCTAGGGATCGTGTTAAAATTCAGATTCTGATTCAGTCTGTCTAGGGTTGGGCCAGAGATTTTGCAGTTTCTAAGCAGCTCCCAGGTGATGCCTATGTTGCCACTCTATAGCTCACACTTTGAGTAGAAAGAATTTAATAGATACAAAGTTACCAATCCCACTTTATGATAGGGTTGTTTGATTTTTTTCTTGCTTATTTACCTGAGTTCTAAATAGATTCTAGTTATCAGTCCTTTATTGGATGTGTAGCATGTGAAAATTTTTTCCCATTCTGTAGGTTGTCTGTTTGCTATTGTGACTGTTTCTTTGGCTGTGCAGAAGCTTTTTAATTTAATCAAAAGTGGGCAAAGGACATGAATAGAAATTTTTCAAAAGAAGATAGAAGAATGTCCAACAAACATATGAAAAAATGCTCAGCATCCCTAATCATCAGGGAAATGCAAATCAAAACCACAATGAGATATCACTTAGCTCCAGTGAGAATGGCCTTTATCAAAAAGTCCCATGACAATAAATGTTGGCGTGGATGCGGAGAGACAGGAACACTCATACACTGCTGATGGGACTGCAAACTAGTGCAACCTCTGTGGAAAGCAATACAGAGATATCTTAAACAGATTCAAGTAGACCTACCATTCTATCCAGCAATCCCATTATTGGGCATCTATACAAAAGAACAAAAGTCATTCTATAAAAAAGACACCTGTACCAGAATGTTTATAGCAGCACAATTCACAATTGCAAAGATGTGGAAACAACCCAAGTGTCCATCAATACATGAGTGGATTAGTAAAATGTGGTATATGTATACCATGGAATATTACTCAGCTATAAGAAATAATGGTGATATAGAATCTCTTATGTTCTCCTGGATAGAGTTGGAACCCATTCTACTAAGTGAAGTATCCCAAGAATGGAAAAATAAGTACCACATTTACTCACCATCAAATTGGTTTCCCTGATCATCAGCTAAGTGCACATTTGGGAATAACACTAATCAGGTGTTGGGCAGATGTGGGGGATGGGGGGAGGGGATGGGTGTATACCTACATAATGAGTGTGATACGCACTGTCTGGGGAATGGACACTCTTGAAGCTCTGACTCAGGGGGTAGGGTGGGGGGGGCAAGGGCAATATACATAACCTAAACTTTTGTACCACCATAATATGCTGAAATAAAAAAAAGAAAAAAAATATCACATGTACCCCCCAAAACTATGTACAGGTATATCAATGAAAAATACAAAAACAAACAAACAAAAATATATGAATGGTCTTATTCATTCAGTAATTATCTACTAAACAACTTTGTATTTACTGCATTGAGTAGATGTTGTTTGAGGGGAAGAGGAAGAAATGGTTATAACTCAAATGCTAACAGAAGTTGAGAATATAATGTGAATATCTTAGCAGGTCAGGAACAGGTAGTAATGGGATGGGTCCAGCTAAATGTTACCTGTATGATATTTCACGCACTGTTAGGTCAAATCTTCACATTTTTAAGTAGAAATAAATGTTCTGATTTTAGCATAACATTTCCCAGTCTTCCAAACAGAACAACTGTGGGCTAGATCATGATGTGTCCCAGATTCTTCTCTCACAGCTAAACCTTGCATGTGGAAGAGAGCTCTGAAACACTGGGCACACAGCGAGCCCTGATTCAGGACCTGCCAGTCCTGAAGACACGCCTCGGCCTGTGGCACTGGACTGGCTGGTTGTTCATACTGCTTGTTCTACCTGGACTCACAGGACTTACCATTTTATAGTATGAATGAGAAGCTGAGTGTGGGACAAAGGACTGTGATTTGAGGAAGATAGAGTCTGCTGACTTACATGATTTGAATAAAAGACAGTTACTTGGATATCAGAATCAGTCACCAAAGCTCGTATTTGACTAACAGCAAGTGCTGTTAAAATAAACTGGAAACCATTCAAATTTTATTTTTCAAACATTAATTTAAATTTTCTCTTGAGTCCATCACCTCCACAAATTTTATGGATCATGACATACCTCATGTGTTATTATAAATAAATAGATTTTTAAAACATAATTTATCCATCTTAATAAAAGGTTTGAACTGTGAAAAAAAAAAAAGATTTACCAATCCCTACCAAAAATGTAAATTGACTGCATATTGCAATCAATACCGAATTCAAAAAGTCTCTTTCTACATCAATATTACTAGTTGGTGGGAAAAAAAAAACACTAACTTTCAACATCTTTTAATGATTTACTGATGACAAAACTCAGCCTATAGGTTCTAAATACAGTGTCAGACTGGATACTTTAATAACTAACATACATATTCAAAGATAACTTCATTTGGTTATACTGTTGTCTTAGAATAGTGAGGATGAGTCAAGCCTGAGCATTCGAATACCTAATGCAATACTTACACTAATGGAGAATATATTTCTTCTTCCACATTTTATGATGCCCTTGGGTCTCTTCCAATCGTTGCTCTGTTGAGGAGATTTCAACACAACAAATGACTGGTCTATGGAAGGGCAAAGCTATTTGGAAAATGGGTCTCAGATAATTAATTTCTCAAATGGCACAGCCATTCCATCCATAAAACACATAATAGATAGATCAAGCTAACCAAATAAGAAAGTATTAAAGTAATAAATTAGTGTAGTAGAAAACTTATATAATCTTATAAGGTATTCTTTCATAAAATCCAATGAAGAAGTGCTTTCATCATTGGTTGGTTTGACAGTAGAAAAGAATATGGTTCTACGTGCCTTCTGCCAGTGAAGCCATTGGAGGTCAAAACAATGACCCTTTTCCCATAAACCTTAGCCTTTATATAAAAAAGTAATCTCTGCTGAGAGAAAAAGGAAAATGTCATAGGTATTAGAAGTTCAGAAAGAGAGACAAGTTGAGGAGAAATATATCTTTATAGATATAGATGCAAATTAAAAATAACAATAAAAGGCCTCATTCTAGCTCCCTAACCTATAACCTAGTAGCCTAGAAGTTAAGCATGCAGTATCTAGAATGACACTTGCCTTCAAGTCCTACCTCTGCCATTTACTAGTTCAGTTCAATGACCTTGTACAAGCACCATACACAAACGCTTGTCTCCATGAGAAAAGTGCCTACCAGGGATACGTAAGCCACATGTCTGCATGCCTGTTTTGACAATCTTAAAATAAATTGTTCCCAACTCTAAGGGAAGAGAGAGTAAGGAGATGTTTTCTTAAAATTTTTGTCACTCTGAAAAAATAACATGTTTAAAGATTCTAAGGATCAACCCAGTTGGACATAAGTCTGGTTGTAAAACGGTAGGAGACCAACAAGGTAGGAGAGGTGCCATTATAGATTTCTTTACAGAAGGCAGATGTAAAGTGTGGCACTTAATTGATTGACAGTACAATCTCATGTATCTGGCTGTCATGTACCATATACCTAGATCTTTGGTTTAATCCAGGCAATTTTGTTACTAGTTGGCACAAGGATGACTCCATTTGCACAGATAAGTTTCAACTTATTGCCTTAAAATTTTATGCAGACTGGAAAGGTCTCAGGGTGTCAGTGACAATTTCTGAATATGCTAACTTCTGTAGCTCCCTTCTTATGCAGAATATATCTCTGTAGAATTATCATTATTTACTTCCAAACCAGTATGCCCTGATATAGGGTACTCAAAGCAAGTATATCAAGACATCAACAATTTCAGTTTGAGCTCACTGACTCCACTGTCAAATCAAAATCAACAATTCAAATATTTTTATCTAGTTGGGGATTATACTATACAAAAATATAATTCCCTATGGAAGTACAATAAAATTTTAAAAGCAGAATGAATTATATGTTTTAAAATATATATTTTATACAAAGTTTCATGCCATCTTTTTCAATGAAGACTGAGAAATTGTGTTTTTAAAAATACCTAAAATAGATGCAAGTATGCACCATTTGGTCAAGCTTAAACATCACTGACTTTGTAGAAACGGTATGGTGTTCATGGGAAACACACCACACACACAAACACACATTGGGCGAGGCCTCCAGAGATTTATATCCTAGCCAAAGCTTTGTCAAAAATTTATTACATGGCCTTGGTCAAGCAGAGCCTAATGATTACAAGTCAAAAAGACCTACATTTGTATCCCAATTGTGACATTTAATAACTATGTGGTCCTGGGAAAGTTAACTGCTTTGAATATCTGTTTTGTCATTTGTAAAATGGGATATAATATTAGAAACTAATGCATAGAGATGTGAGGTTTAAATGTGCTAACATATAATATTTTTAGCACAATGCCTGGCACTAAGTGCTTAATAAATATTAAAGTTTACTAACACTGGTAAGGTACTTAACTTCTCTGAGTTTCAGATTCCTCATTTGTAAAATAAAGAGATTGACTTATTATTTGAATATCCCTTCCAGATCAATCTCTACAACTTAAATGAGAAAACTCAATGGTAGTCTCTCATTCAGATAAGAATTGTAAAATAAATCTTAAAACACAAACACCACACTCTCTTTTTTTCCATATTTTATTTTAGGCCCTCTAAAATTAACAGCGATCTAAGCACCACATTCTAACTAAAGTTGCCTAACTTTGAACAGTTTTCTCTGTTGTTCTACATGTAAACGTCTAGGAAGTCTCAATTACTATGAAAGCTGGCTACAGTCTAAGACAGTTTTGAGGGGATTCACACAATGTAGGTAATAGGAGAAAAGGTCAAAGAGAAAGGATTTTCCCTTATACTAAATAACATTCATAGTTTACTTACAATAATCTGTAACAATGATTTCCAAATTTATAGGTTATAATGCCCTGCTGGACTGCTTTTTAATCCATGCTTCTAAACAGAAAATCTTTATGTGATATTGGGATGGTGCCTCAAAGTGAGGCAGCAGCCAAAGTGAAATATGTAAAAAGCCTCTATATTAAACCATGATCACACTGTCATTCAAGTAAAACTTAAGCTCCGTGGAGCAATGAAGTTTGAAGCCCAAGGAGAAGGAAAATGACTAACAATATATTATATAATAGCAATCATAGCAACCATCACAATGATCAGCTCTGATTCAAGAGATGTAAATATCAAAACTATCAGGGATAGTCAATGTAAAAGTGATTAAAGATATAAAGCAATAAAAAGTAATTAGTAGATTTAAAAAGACACATGATGCAATTTCACCAAAAATAAGTACAGAAAAATGGAATATGTCTTAATTTAGCATTTTTCCAACTGAGAAAATTATAGACAGAACCACTTCTGGGATAATGTTCTCTTGGACACATTTATTAAAACATGATGTGTTTGGAGGCTACCCACTACATAGAGGGCTCCATAATGCCCTTTCTCTGACTTATATTCAGGTTTATTTAGTCATTGTGGGGTCCCTTGCCTGACTAATGATTAATAATTTTTTACATTTCACATGTGTACAGTAACAATATCACTTCATTTCCCAGAAAATTGTTTTCTAGGGGAAAAAAGGAATGTATGTAGCTACAGCTATTTTAATTAGTCAGTCAGGTGCTGTAGACAGATGATAAAGAAGTAGATAGCTTGGTCTCAACCCTTAAGGTGGGGTTTAAAACCCCCCTGAGAAGTCCAGTCTAACACACACACACACACACACACACACACCCCAAATAAAAAGAAAATTAAAAAATAATATGAACCAGGCTACAAGAAAATGACAAATACAAGAATTAATGTGGGAATTCTAGCAAAAGTGAGCTAACAGTTGGGATAGACTTGAAAGGCACTTATGGAGAGGTATAACTTGAGTTAAGCTTCCAACATGGGTAATATTTGAATTATGTGGAAAAGAGGGCATCCTAGGTGAAGGGGATAGCAGTGATGTGAGAAGCGTAAGGAGTGGTATGGAGGTAGGTTGTTCAGGGAACATTAAGGAGAGTTGTGCATTGAAAAATAAAGTAAAATAAGGTTCCTATGGTACAATGAGGCCAGATTATACAGCTCTGTGAAATCCAGGTGGAATCAGGCTTGGAACAATAGAAAATAATGAGCCAAGAATATTCTGGTAAAGGAAAATGACTTGATGAAAGAAGTGTTCACAGATATTAGTCTGGTGGGATAAAGGATTTGGGGCATAGGTGAAGACTGGCTAGGAAGCTTCTGTTGTGACTAGATGGGTGATGATGAGAGTTTAGATTTTAGAGTAAGGGAGGAAATATGTGAGAGGGCTTTCAAAAGAATATTCACCAGGACTTTGTAATCCCTTAACCACAAGTAATGGAGAAAAATCCAGATTCTTCTGTGAAATAAATCATATCCATGATCAGATGGTGGAGGGCAATTAATAACACTACTGTACAATTTTTCCACCAAGGACAGACAGGAATGTTGTTCCTCACAATTGCTGAGTAATATAATCCCTCACAATAAAGTGGTGTTGGAGAGGGTCCCTCAAAATAATATTTGTCTACAGTGGTTCTAGCAGAGGCACAGAGGGAGAAGAAAGAAGGACTCAGCACCAAACCTGGAATCAGGACTAAAGATTTATAAGATACTATTTTAAGAAAACAAAAAGAAAAAAAAAAAAAAGAAAAATTTCTCATTCTGAGTCTCCACAATGGATTTCACGCTATCTCCAAAGAGTTTAAGGTTCAAAATCAGTCACCCCACATCAGAGTTCCTCTAAGATTAACAGTTAGATTTGTTTGCATAATTAGTGTTTACTTTTTTCTCCAAACACAAATGTTTCTTATCTGAGAAATTTCTATCCCACAAATTCATTTCTGCATCTGTTCCATTATTCCACATCTAATATCTATAGATTAAGAAACTGCCTTCTCAAATTTATCAGGCCCATTTTGGGCCTGAGTATAGTCAGGAGGCCAGATTCAAAGTAACTGGCAGAGAGCCCTCCCCACCAACTGGTACTTGAAACATCACAAGGCCCACCCCCCAAGCCTTCCCATATTCAGCAGAGAAAGGGCTCAGCCCTACCCCCTCCAACAAAACGGAAAAAGCGCCTGCGCACGCTCCTTTCAGATTCTCGCGGTGAACCACCCTGCTCAAGGTACTAATGCGCAGGCGCAGCTCCCTCGATGCGTTTGAGTAGGGCTGTGAGAAATCTACTGTCCAGTGAAATCTAGAAGTGGTAGAATTCAACCCCCTCGTTTCTTTGGAGGCAAGAGTGCCACTTCATTTTACTACCGTGCCGGAAGCGTGTCCCAAACATCACCCTCTCTCGGAGTAAGTTTCTTCGTTCTCTGGCAATGTCTACTGCATCCCTATTCTCAGCTCGTTTCTAACCTCACGCTGCTGCCAAACCTGCGCTCGGAGGGTAGAGGCAGTTAGTTCCCAAGAAGCCACACCAGTTTGTTGGCTGCCTGTTTAGGCCACAGAAACCTACGGACCCCCCACTGGGCAAAGCATTATCCCGGTGCCTTGCCCGCCCCGCTTCGTCTTTCATACCCACCCAGGTTAGGTGCTTACCTCGGGCGTGGTGCGGTCACGGAAGGGATTAGAGGAACCCAGATAGGCCACTGCTGGGACAGGCGGATTCAGCGAGATTTTTCCTGGGTCTCCACTGCCGCCTTAGACAATGAAATCAGCGTGTCCGATCATCAATTCTCATCATGATCGTGACGTCACAAAAGACAGCGGCCAATGGGAACCCGAGATCAGCTCCGGACAGTCCCTGGCCTCAGCCCAGAACCCTAGAATAGGGAGGGGAGAGGAGAGATGGCTGCCTGCAATTGGGCTGCCTCTTCCCCCCGCCTCCCCGCACATATCAGCTACATCTATGGCCAGGCCTTCCTGTATCTCTCCCTCCCCGAATAGCTGTGAACACCCATCATCCCTGTGACTATAGTAGTTAGTTACATGCCAGCCATTTAAGCAGGTGCTGCTTAGCCTTCCAATTTGAGATTAGCTGTCAAAACCAAATTAATCTATAAAAAAGACACCTGTACCCGAATGTTTATAGGAGCACAATTCACAATTGCAAAGATGTGGAAACAACCCAAATGCCCATCAATTCATGAGTGGATTAGTAAATTGTATATGTATACCATGGAGTATTACTCAGCTATAAGAAATAACGGTGATATGGCATGTCTTTTGTTTTCCTGGATATAGTTGGAACCCATTCTATTAAGTGAAGTATCCCAAGAATGGAAAAACAAGCACCACATGTACTCACCAGCAAATTGGTTTCCCTGATCATCACCTAAGTGCACATTTGGGAATAACACCAATTGGATATCGGACTGAGGTGGGGGGTGGGAAGAGGGAATGGGTGTATAGCTACATGATGAGTGCGTTGTGCAGTCTGGGGAATGGTCACGCTTGAATGTTCTGACTCGGGGGGGACGGGCGGGACATGGGCAGTGTATGTGGCCTGAACTTTTGTACCCCCATGATGATAAGCTGAAATAAATAAAAAATAAAAATAAAAATAAACATGATAAACCTATTAAAAATAAAAACCAGTGATTTATTTGCTTATCTAGGGGTACACATTTTAACTTTCTGAATGTCACTGTTTGTACTCAATAACTTCTCTAAATTTTGAAGTAATAAAAATAGAAATAGTAGCAACAACAAATAAAAACCAAATGATAGCAAAAGAACACAGATCTTCTTTTGTGGTCAGTGTTCAATTGACAGGTATATATTCAGTTTTACTAAAATCAAGAAGGTGTCCATTGAGCCTTTAGAAGTTTTCAGTAAGAGCAAGTGTGCTGTTATATGTGACTGGTTGACTGTGGTGACTGAGTTAAGAAGCTATGGGTTCCATTCACCTGACCTCAGTCTCTCTTCTTCCAGAAATTACTTGGGTGATCTCCATTACACCATTACATCAAAAACATCAGGCCACATGTCACATCATTTAACACACTTAATATATTCCTCGAATTTGCTAGATGCCACGAAAAGCCCTAGGGCAGGAGACCTCAATCTTCTACAGTCAATGATCTGCAGAGAAACTTAGGTGATTTTTAAAAACAAAAGTCATATCATGCCCAGCTCCAGACTATCCAGTGGTTTCCATTCACATATGCTACAAAATGTGAATTGCTTACCATGTCCTCGAGGCCCTAAATTTTCTGGCTTTTGCCATCTTCCTCACCTCATCTCCTGACACTCAGCCACTGACTCACTTTCTAATCATACTGGCCTTCTCTCCATTTCTCAAACGAATCAAACTCATGCCCACACCAGTGACCTTGTACTGTTGTGCCCTCTGATCTTTATATGACTTAACCTCGTCACTTGATTAAAATCTCTGCTCAAAGGCAACCTCTTTAAAGAGGTGTTCCCTATTTAAAACTGTGGTCTTCTTAATGTTTCCTATAAACCCTTTCCTGTTTCATTTTTCTTCATAGCACTGATTCTTATCAATCACACTCCAAATTTTTAGTTATTGCAAATATAAGATCCCCTAGGGCAGAGTTTTTGTTTGTTTCTTTTATTACTATATCCCTGTCATCAAGAAGAGTTCTGGACACAAAGTAGACGAATCAGTAAGTATTTCTTGAATGGATGACTGAAAGCAAATTTTTCAAAGTCATAAACTTGCATTTTCCATTAGATTGTGATAGGCTGGAGTGAGAGACACCAGTTACATAGTTGTAGTGGTAATCCAGCTCTTAGATAACTTGGCACTATATCAGGGAATTAAGAGCAGGAATGAATATAAATGATGAAATCTGAGACATTTCAGATGAGGAATGACAAGGATGAAAGTGGAGGATTCCAACATGACCTACTGGTGATGAATTACCATATTCATTAAGTACCTACTGTGTACCCGGAACTGAAGTGATATGAGAGAAAAAGAGCAAGGTCCCTAACCTTGGAGACTTTATAGTCCAAAGAAAAATGAAACCAGAGTGCAAAAAAGAGGCAATTTAATTCATCCAGTTGTTCATTCCTCTTTTCCCCTCACACTCTATATCTAAGACATCAGTAAGTTTAAAGCCTGTACCTTCAAAATATGTCCCAAATCTAAGCACTCTGTACCTCCTCTTTCACCACTACACCAAAGTCTCTATCACCTCTAGTTTGAAGTACTGCAAAAGCATCTTACATGATTTTGCATCTTCCATTCTTGTTCTTCTTCAATATTTTCTCTTACTCAAAATGTTCTTTAAGAAGTTTGAATCAGATAATATCACTATCTGGCTTAAAGCTCTAAAAATGCTTCCCATTACATTAACAATAAGATAATTAACAGCTAATAAATAAAGTTCCAAGTTATGGCTTATTGCTCACTACTCCTTACTGCCCTGTTTGTCTGTCTGTCTGTCTCTGTCTCTGGAAAGCCTGTTTCCTTTTCAGAGACTTTAAACTTGCTATCTTTGGAAAACTCTTCCCCTAGATCTTCACATAGCACACTTCACATCACTCAGGCTGTGTGCTAAAGTATTATCTTCTCAGATGTGTCTTCATGGACTAATCTATTTAAAATCGCACCCCTAAATCACTACCTTCTATATCTTCTTATTGTGCTTTATTTTCCTCATATCACAATGGAAAATTACATTATTTGTTTGGTTACTTGTTTATTTTGCCTTTCCCCACTAGAATGTAAAGTTCAAGGGGGCAGAGACTTACCTCTGTATTTACTAGTATATCCCTAGTACCTAGAACTGTACCTGGCACATAATAAACACTCAAAGAGCCTTTGTGGATGAAAGGATGTAGACAAGCATTGATCGTGTGGTGCAGGCTAGATATTCAGAGATAGGTATTCAGAGATGTTTCCAATATGTGACTTAGGTATCTGTACCTGTCCTGTTTACAGTATAGCAATTAAAGACATGATTATTGAACTTGTAGATGAAAATATCTAGGTAGAATAATTAAAGCATAGATATTAACCAAAATTTCAAATATCTCAAAAGATCCAACATACAAATGCAGCAAAATGAAGTTTGACAGGGAAAAACTGTAAGTCTTGCTTTTAGGTTTATAAAAATCAGTTGCACAAGTACAGAATGGGCAGTAAATACCTAAGTTGGAAAAAGTTTATTTAAAAATTTTATAAATTCAATATAAGTTGGTATAACATAGCTGTTAAGCAAGGTAATTTATACTTAAACTATAATACATTGATAAAAAGTTAGCATCTGAATTAAGAGAGTTTAAGAGTCCTACTAGTCTATACCCTAGTCAGACCACACTTATTCTGTTCTGTTTATTATCCTTATTTTGGAAGAAATATTCACAAATGGCTACATGGAGAGAAGAGAAACCAGGAATGATGAGGCATCCACAAAACATAAGATATGAGGCAAGGCTCCAGTAAGTGATGATGCTTAGCTTAAAGAGATGACCTTGCAAAGATATAACTATGTTCAAATATTTGAAAAGCTGCTGAGGCAAAGACAGATGTGACTTACTGTATGGTTCTCTAGAATGGGCAGAACCAACCCCCGCCCCCACACTCCTCAAAAAAGATAACTGACAGGGAGATAAGTTGTGGCTTAAACTTCAAGTGTTCAAAAATGATAGGGACTCTTTTGTAAACACAAAAGGCATCAATCACTGTGAATGTTCAAATATAATGACCATCAATTAGGAATACAGGCTTATCTATATCGAGTGATTGCTAAAGTTCATTTCAGCATGGAGTTTACTAATTTTTCAATCATTTCAGATGGGAAGTGGGAAAATTTCTTAAGGGAAGAGATGACTTTGGTCTTTTGGGATTTGGTTTGATGGAGCTGAATGGGAGGAAACTTCTAGGTTGGGATACCACTAATGAAAGACAGTTAAGTTACTGTTCTCCTATTGCTTCTATCTTCATTATGTTGAATATAAATAAAGCATTTCACAGTGCATTTTGAATAATCATAGAACTGCATACACCAAATAAAGTGCTCCCAACTTTCATTTTTTCCTGTTTAATTTTTCTCATTAATAAGGAATTCATTTTCAAGTTCATTTTAACCAAGTTAACCATTTATTGATATATGTGAGACCTGGTTAGATAAACCCAGAACATTATTATAACATTGGATTACTAGGTTTACAAAACTAACTTCCAATCTATTTAAAATTAGGCTAATTTCTCTGGTAGAACTGATTTTTATTAAGCTGAGGCTCTGTTTTGTTTGTAGATTATTAAGGCTCTTTTCTTCACTTTCACTTTTATACTGCCTTTTTTTTCATTTTTTCCACTTTTTAAAAATTTTTAATTATTATGGATACATAATAGTTGTATGTCTTTATGAGGTACATGTGTTGTATACCCATATCCTGCCTACTTCTTAGGCATTTTGCAGCTGATTAACATCTTCATTCAAAGTTGTGCACCAAAAAGTTGATGAGAAAACTAAAACTTAAGTGTTGTCTCTTTAAATCCTCCTGATTCAAAGCATGAGAAAAATAATTTTAAAATGAAAATGCAATGTTAAACTTACAGGTTCTCTGTGGATTTCAATTATCCATGACAGCCTTGAACTTAGTATTTTAGTTAGTTAAAAAGATGCTATTTTAAGGAACTTTCTTCGTCTTACTTTGGCCAAGTCAGAGTAAACTCCTTCTCTAATGATTCTATAAATGACCTTTGTAGAACATTAAATTTCTAGTTTGTAATTTATTTATTAATGTACTTCATTCTGTAGAAAATGTATTAATGAAACTTGTTCACGTAGCAAATTTCTGAAATCAAACTGATTTCTGAGCTCCACTGTGGTTTTTGTGATGTGATATATTACTAATATTCCTGCTTTTTTTCTACTTAAATTAAGCCAGTGGTTCTCATAATCTTTCCCCTGGAGCAGCAGCATGAACATAACCTGAGACCTTGCTGGAAATGCAAAATATTGAGCCCTACCTACAGATTCAGAAATTCTGAGGGAAGGGACTAGAAATTTGTGTTTTAGCAAGCCATCCAGGAAATTCTGATATATGATAAAGGTTGAGAATAACTATATAAAGCTTTAAATATAAAAGAGGAATAATGGAGGCAGTTTCATTCCAAAAATATTTATTTAGCTTGTGTTGTATGCTCAGAATGTAGAACTTACTAAAATATGATTTTTGTCCTTGAAATATTCATAGTCTAGTAGAGCAGTCACAGACTTAAAGAAAAAAAATTCAAAATATTATGATAGTCCTTAGACTTGGGGCAGAGATCTGGGTTGAATGGATCTAGGGAAATTAGGGCTGTGAATATGAATGACTGGCTTTTGCAGAGTAGGATATTATTTCTAACATATCAAGCACTATATTTCTCATATGGCTCCAAATGTTTTCCGTGTAGTCATGTTATTGATGCCAGGATAAAATGAGAGAGCAGAGCCTCAATTACTCTAATTATCAGTTGTATAATAGCAAACTCCAAAAACACCCATTTTGTATATATCCAGAATGAATTTTACTTATATATTTCTCTATTGAGTAAATGGTGAAATATATTAGTGTTTCTCTAATTCTATATTGAAATTTATTTGTAGCATTTTACCAGATATCTAGGAGACCTACATATTAACACTGATTGACTTCTAGTAGCAGCTTGAATCCTATTGCTATGAGAAAGGACAATTACTCTTTGGCAAGGTTAAAATGCTTTTCCTTAAATTTTAAAGTGGTACTCAATCATTTGGGGGATTGGAGATACTTTTGATAATATGGCAAAGCCATGGATCCTTTATCCAGAACCATATACATATATAAATTGCATATTTATTATGAGTGGAGTCCATGGATTGATTTCCTTTATATCATTTGTGAACTTGCTGGAATGGGTATATCCTAGGTAAATAACTATCCTGTTAAATTATATTAGATGATATGCAAAGTGAATTATTTGATCATAAGAGTATTAGTAGTCCAGAGAAGTTGTCTGGAAAGTGGTTAGTTACTTATTTAGCACTATGAAATGTGGGTCATCCAGGAATTCTTGAAATCAATATCTTCTTTAATCCACACAAATATATCAATGAGGCATATTGTAGTTTGTTCTGAATGTTCATTGATCCCTGGGGAAACTAACATATCTGAGGAACTGAGAAGACCAGTAGTCTTCGGTTCAAATCAAGAGAGATACATTGAGAATATCTTTGCCCAAACAAGCAAAGTGAATTTGAAGAAGCAACCAGATGCATTTTTTATCATCCATGTTATTATTAAATAAGACAGCAAAAAAAAAAAAGAACTAATTATGCTAAACCAATACTTGGTATGCAAGGAGTGTTGGGTAAGAAAAGTCTTTTGAGCTCTTAAGAATTCAGAGTCATTTGACAAACTACTCTGAACTTAAAATATAAAGGATTAAAATGGCTATTTTTGAAGTAAATTAAGTAAGAGAAAAGCCTATCTCATTTTTACATCATTTTGCCATCAACTTTATGGATAAAGAAAATAAAGTACAAGGAAGAAAAGTGAATTACCTAAGGTCTATGGATCAGTAATTCACTAAATGATATACTTTTGATCAAATAAAGTTGATGATCACTTGAAAGTGACTATTAACATAGTCATTTTCTATTGTAGTTAGTGGATGAAGGTTGAAGAGCCAAAGTTTGGCAAGTCAAGTTAGGGATTCAAGGACTGAGTCTAAGTCAACGTGGAACCAATGATCTGAAACAATGTGAATAGACCAAAGTAGGTGCATACTGAATGACCAACAGAATCAGGCAATGAGGCCCAAATTATAGGTAGCTGGGGAAAACATAAAAGGTCAGACATGTAGCAAAAGTCATAGCAGATAATATTATGGATCCAGAGATGTTCAGAATTGGCTATAGACATCAAGAACTAGTTAAAGAGAATAAGTATCAGAAAACAGACAAAATGTAGGGAAAACAGCATTTAAGATTTAAGTTGGCAGGTAAAAAGTCAGGCAGATGCAAATACAAAGGTCAAGTTAAAAAGAACGAAGACAGAGACCAAACAAGATAAATTCAGGCCAAGCCAGTTTGATTTATTAATCAAGAAAGTGAGTGGTTGGTTTGGAAGTCAAGGCAAATCAAGAAAAAGGGAAGTCACAGAATCTTAAAGCACAGAGCACGTGTAGGTGAAAGGACAGATATAAATGCCCAGGTGGATCCTGATAAATGAGGGTGCTCTCCGGCCTTGGCTTTGAGATTTAGTAATCCTACTGTGGCCAGACTGGGTGCAAATAATTGGGAATACCTCTCTGAGATGAATTTTGTATGGGCAGAAAAGTAGTAGCTTCTGGCAGTCAGATTCCAAAAACAAAACCCAGAGGAAAATATGAAGAGTTTAGAATGCTATAAGAGTTTTTAAGATAGCATCTTTCTTTCAAACTTAAATGAGTATCACTGCTTCCTTTAAATTTTCTAAATGACACATAGCAAAATTATTTAGTAATGAAATTTTCATGATTCCTTTTCAAAAGTTGATACTATATTATACTACTAACTTGCATTACACACACTGTGTAAAAATGTTATATCATCATTTTATAAGCTTGCCATAAAAACTTATTTTAATTCTTATTATTTTTCTTCAACAAATATCCCAAATCGGCTTCATAGTATCGATCTATGTTGTGTTGTCTAGATTCATATCCCTTTGTTGATTTCTGTAATTGAGTTCCATTTCATCTTTTCAAATTTAGTTGGTGACACAATGCATAGGCAAGGGGCTATAATGAGCTGGTTTGAGCTGTGTGGCAATATAACGCATTCTTTTTCCAATTGGTGTGATATATCAGAGCCTTTTATAGGTTCTAAAAATCTAAATCTACAGTATTAGCAGTATAGCTGTCTAATTAGGATTCAACAGTTAGGATGACACGAGCCATTTTCTTAACATTTAATATTTTCAATTGGCAATATAGCCTACAGTTATGCATGGTTGGTTCTTATGGTAACCCACCACTGTTTTTGTCCTTCATAACCAAGACTTTAGCATTAAGATCTTATGTAGCAATTTCAAACGCACAGTTCTTTGCATCTTTAAAAACTGGAAAATCTGCTACTTTGTATGAGTTTACCTGTCATTTTAATTGCTTTAAGTTTTGAGTATTAATGTAGAGTCTTTTATATCCCTCCCTCCCTGCAGCCTTTCTTCCATCACCAAAAGCATTATATCCAAAGATATTTGATAATTGTAAAAGTAAATATATTAAGTATTATTATTCCTTGGAGTAAGTGGGTAGAAAGAGAAATAGGTGAATGGTGGCAGTGGCCTATTGGAGCCTGACAGCACTTGCTTAGGAGAGGTGATTGTGGTATTGTGTTCATCTCTTCCCAACTCTGTGTTCAGTGACCTCACACTGGTAACTTCAAATCAGCCATAATGGAGGTAGCAACAAGGTGAAAATCAGCAAATGGTACAAATCAGGGCTTACCCCTCACCAGAGAGCCAATTGTTAAACATTTACCAGCACACTACTGAAGGTGTGTGAAAACAAGAGTATGAGAATGGATTATAGGGAAGTATTTTGAATTTAACTGGGAATGATTGTTTAAGTTTAATTTGGTTACTATTAAAATATGAGGTAGAGCTGAAAAATGAGTCTATGTTTGGAAGGAATGAAAAGATTGCACTGTATATGTGCCTTAAAAATTCACTTTTTAAACTGAAAATAGAATAATTTATGTAGCAAGTGTATTGAATACAATTCACTCTTTTGGAATATTGTTATTGAGTAGCTAAGCTATTTGGTAATAATAATAATTTACCTTATCCTAAGTGTTACCTCTTACTTTATAAAAAATAATCGAAAGCACTCTTAAGTAATGTGAAGCCAAGGATAGCAGGTATATCTTTTAAGGAAGTTGATTTGATGTGGGTAATGGCAAAAGATGTTGGTCAAGGGAGTTTTAAATCTAAACTGGGCCTGACAAGGACTGCATCAAATAGGTCAGTGTTCTGCCTGAAAGTTTAAAGCAAGACTTGAACTCAGTGATCAGATGTGGAGGCAGGATATGCAGAAACAGAAGGCAGATGCTGAAATAATGTGTGAAATATTATAGAACTGAAAGTAATACTTGCCCAAAATGGGTGTTAAGATTGCAACAGAAATCAGTGTATTGAAGAGATATGTGCACTCCCATGTTTATTCACAATAGCCAAGATATGGAATCAACCTAAGAGTCCAACAGTGTATTAACAGATAAAGCAAAATTGATACATATTCACAGTGGAATAATATTCATCCATAAAAAAGAATGAAATCCGGTCATTTGCAACAACATAGATGGAACTGGAGTGCGTTATGTTAAGTGAAATAAGACAGGCACAGAAAGAAAAATATCACACATTCTTACTTATATGCAAAAGCTGAAAAATTGATCTCATGGTGGTAGAGAGTAGAATGATTATTATCAGAGGCTCAGAAGGAGTGATAAAGAGGGATTGGTTAAGGGTACAAAAATATAGTTAGATAGAGGGAATAAGATCAAGTGTTTGGTAGCACATAAGGGCAACTATAGTTAACAATAATTTACTGTATCTTTCAAAATAACTAGAGGAGTGGATTTGGAATGTTCCCAACACAAAGAAATGATAAATGGTTGAGGTGATGTATATCCCAATTACCCTGATTTAGTTATTACATACCATATGCATTTATCAAAATATCACATATACTCCATAAATATATATAACGATTATATACCCATAAAAATAAAAATAAAATGAAATAACCCCCACCCCCCAAAAAAGATTGCAACAGAACATGGGAACTCCATTTTAGAGACTCATATATTAAATCTATTTGTACATAAGTACCTTCTTTTAGTGAGGCTACTCTGGATGTTCTGAACAAACTCACCTAAAGACAATGGTCAATATTCTCAAATTATAAAGACAATCTCTATCTGGACAAAGGTCAGAATTGGTATTCTAAAAGTGTGGGAAATAATGTTCAACATAACTTAGAATTATAGGTCTTCTAAGGACCATAAACATCCATCTAGTCAATTTTTTTCTTTCTAAATAAACTTATTCCTAAACATTATCCTTTGTGATATTTTTAATCTGTATGTCATGAGCAATAAACTATGAAGACTCAGGATACATGAACAATTTAATGTGGTAATCAAATAAAACTTACAAAATAAGACATTTTAAAGCTCAGATCTAATCTACATTTATTAAGCTTCCATAATATTGAACACTGTACTATCGGATATATTCATATATGTGGTATCATTTAATCTTCACAACCCAGAGAGGAGGGAGTTAATTCTGTTTCACTGTTGATAATACTGAGTATGAATAATCATGGCAATAAAGCAGAAATTTGTAAACATTTCATGTAAATGACCTTAATTAGCATGAGTTTTTGCATAGCCAAACAGAAGTTTTAGTTTTTATTTCATAGCTAAAACTTAGAAAAAGCAAAATCCACATATTTTTCTGATTTAGGGTATACTCTGTTCCACTTTTCTCATGCCACACCTAGTAATGGTAATACTTGTGATCTTATTGAATGATAATCACATGCCAGATACTATAATAAATTATATACTCTCTTGTTTGAGCTCGACAACAACTCTATGAGAGATTATTGTCTCCATTTTGAGAAGAGAAACTACGTCTTAGAGAGGTAAACCCCACAAAACTTGTATGTGGGAGAATCAGGATTCAAACTTAGTTGTCTCTAATTCGAAAGCTCATCATTCCTAAGTATTTTGTTATATTGCCTTCTGTGCTCATGTGATATTTATATTCTTTTTATTATTTTAAGTCCTGTCTGGGAAATTTGATTAAAAACTGGATAATAGATGGCACCAAGAAACTTTCATTTTGGTAAGTATAATATTAGCATTGTGTTTATGTAAGAAAATGTCCATTCTTACAGAGATACATACTGAAATATGTAGAGGTGAAAAGATGTGATGTCTGAGTTTTGTTTTGAAATATTCAGCAAATACAAAGTTTAGATAAAGCAAATATTGGCAAAATATTGACAGTTGACTCTGAGGTATGGATGTGTAGGGGTTTCATCATTTGTTTTCTTTACTTTTGTGTATATTTAAAATTTACATAATTATTATTTGTAAAGGAGTCGTGAATATAAATACCCAGTAAACCCTCTGTGGCCCTATTTTTTCTTAGCTCCATCTCAATGGCCAATGGGGAGAAGTGCCCATATTCTTACCTACACCATGCCTTCTATATAAAAGGTCATGCACAGAAGAATCAACTGGTTCATATTCTTTATTTCCTCCCTGGAATGAGCTACTTTAGGTCTTGGGTACCAAAACTCCTTGAAGGTAATAGAAACTCATGACTACAGGAAGTTATATTAATAGTATGCTCATATGCCTTAACTATCCTATCATAAAAAAGACACACTATTTTCTGACCCTGTTGTTCAGCCTTACTTTTGCTCATATAACTTATCACCTATATAACATTATATTATTTATTGTTTACTTGTTAATCTACTTCTCCTTTCCCCATTAGATGGTAAGCTCCATGAGGTAAGAGGTCTTTTCTGTTTTGTTTACAGCTATATTCCAAGAAGTTGGAACAGTGTCTATATCATAATAAACACTCAATAAGTTTTTGTTGAATAAATGAACAAATGAATAAAAGAGTAACTGCAATCATTCGTGGATTTCTGACAGTAGGCAAGGGAAAATTAACACATAAAATTCATTTTATGTGCTCAAGTAGGAAAAGGTAAATTGAAAGCTTAGGAAGAGATAGCCTTCCTCTACTGGCCTGGTGATGGTGTTACAGATTTTTCCAAATGTTGGGGGCCAAAAACTGGCTTGAATAATACATTTCTCACCTCCATTCTGAGAAACGGTTAGGGCACTGAAGACCTCTAACTATCTTCCATCTTCCATAGGGGACTGCATGGACCAAGGCTAGGGGCAATAAGTCAAACCATTATAGGTTTTCAAATATCAGAGTGTTTGAAGTCCCCAGAATAACTTGAAGTCATTGAAAGGTTGGTGAGAGGGTACCAGGTCCCATTCTTTTCAGGAAAATGAAGGCCCTTACTCAGTTTTCATTGCTGTACATTTGTTACCTGGGTATGAAATGCAGGATTGGCATCTTCTTTCAGCTTTGCTCATATTACCCTAGAGAAATGAGAAATAAAAAGAAGCAATTTATTACATTGCTACTCACCTGGAAAATTTTAACACTAAAATGTTATCAGTAGCAGATTGGCCTCTTTATCAGATTAAGCATAGAGGAAGAGACCAGGTAGTCACTGAGGTTATGAAAGGGAAAGAAAATGAACAGAGGTGGATGTCACAGAGAATGGGTAGAAACAAAGACAAATTTTGCCTACTTCTCAATTTTGGGCATAATAATTTCAGATCCTAAGTTACTGCACATTTTAAGTGTCTCTCTAAAATGGTACACTTTCAATCCCTATGACAAATGTTAACAGAAATAATTAAATTTTTAATACAAAGTAGATAAAACCTTAAGAAAGGTTACCTGACATTAGAAGAACTAGAAGGGGAATAGACAGATTACTAAACTTGTTTTATAGGGATGTAGTGAGGATATTATCAAAATACTTGTGAAATTCCCTATAAGTGTGGAAAAATTATTAGATCATATGCAAATAGGATTAAGTGTACTTATTTTTAGGTAACTAGATATACAAATATAGGGAGTGACTGAAGTGTTGAAATATGGAAATCACTCAATTTTAAAGCCCATGTTCTATAAATGAAGACATTTTTTGTCTTAAATCATATATTAGATGGTGATACTATCTTACAAGCAAAACTTTATAAAAAGAGTAATAAAATACCTTGACAAAAGAAGAAAGGCAAGAATATTATTGACACTTCAAACATGTGGTCAAGGAATTTCTAGAAATAAGCACAATTTATCTAAAGTAATGGTGTAAGGTAAACCCCAGATGTAGGAAAGTGTTACGAAGGAAAGAGCTACTGGAAGGAAACTATAAACTCCTATCAGTCTTACCATTGCTGAAAAACTTCAAATACCCAAAGGTCCATGAAATTGGCTACTATCTTAACAGTACTTAAGCTTAGTAATGTAAATTTTCCAAGCTATAGGATAGGACTAACTTTTGTTACACACCATCCTTAGAAGAAATAAATGCTTAAACCTCTCCACCACCACCACCACACTACCACCCACTCACCCTCTGCATTATACTTCCCAAGAAGAGAAATAATAATTATTAAAACAAAATGGAGTCTTCAAAGTCATACAATTGGGCATACAAGTAGTTTCATGAGGTAGAACTTTTATCAAATTGGGTAAAGGGACCATAAATAGTACTAGACTGTTACAATACCTCTCTTCCTACCTAAGTGGCTGGTGTGGTAAGATATGACTGGAAAACATTGGACCAGGATAAAACCTAATAAAAACCTGATGAGGGCAGCTTAAAAAAAATTATACTGCAGGAAGAGGATTCAGGTAAAGGGAGGCATAGACCAGGTACCTCAGGCTTCTATTTAGCAATTGGGCTGAAGGAGCAAGAGTGGACTTGAAACTCATGCACAGTTTGGCCTAGCTCACTGAAGCATTCTTTTTGCATTTATGCCTTGGAGATTCATTAAATATAAACCTGGAATTGGCTGGGCGTGGTGGCTCACGCCTGTAATCCCAGCACTTTGGGAGGCCAAGGCGGGAGGATTGCTCGAGGTCAGGAGTTTGAGGTCAGCCTGAGCAAGAGCAAGACCCTGTCTCTACTAAAAAAAATAGAAATAAATGATTTGAACAGCTAAAAATATATATAGAAAAAAATTAGCCGGGCATGGTGGTGCATCCCTGTAGTCTCAGCTACTCGGGAGGCTGAGACAGAAGAATTGCTTAAGCCCAGGAGTTTGAGGTTGCTGTGAGCTAGGCTGACGCCATGGCACTCTAGCCAGTGCAACAGAGTGAGACTCTGTCTCAAAATAAATAAATAAATAAATAAACCTGGAATTATGGTCAGAAATATGAAAACTCTCTAACTATAGTACACCTAGAAATCCTGGAAAAAAATAACAACTGCCTTTTAAATGTATAGCTGAGCTTGAAAAAAGTATGGGAAAGACTTCCATTTCAGTAATAAGAGATCAGGTTGTTCTCATCAATCTTTCTTGAAAAAAAACAAATTAAAATACTGTATCAAATGTTTGCTTTAAAAACTCTTTTTAGAAACAACAAATAAATGATAAGATAGTTAGGAATTACCAGGAAAAATTGAAGGGGGAGTGAGAATCCACAGAAGTAAGAAGAACAAAGCTGCTTTGGTCCTGAGAGCATTTGGCAATCTGGAAAAACTTTAAAAGCAGTGTACTCGTAGTATAGACCCTCAGCATAAGAGTAAACCAGATGCTAATTATTTTTTGTAACCCAAGTACACATCACCTGAGTAAGCCATAATCCCTCAAGCTGTGTATTTAGTTTAACATAACAACAGAGTTATAGTGTCCCTATGCAACCAAAAGCACATGCAAATTCTCTCTGGATGAAGGTCTAACTTTACATTTTAAATTGTTTTCACAGTTAATTTTTCAAGCACAATGAATGACACATAAAAATAATCAAGTATATGAGGAACCCAAGTACTAGGAGGAAAAAAGAGCAGATCCACAAAGATCTCAGACAATAAAATGATCAGAATATATTTTAAAATAACTGTGGTTACTAGGTTTGGAGAATTAAAGGAGAATATTAGCAATTTTAAAGTTAATAAGAACCTATAAAAAGTGTTCCAACAGATTTGATAACAGCAGATTTGGTAGAACTTAAAAAAAGTAAAAATCACAATAAAAATTCAAAACATGAATAAGATATATGGCTTTTAATAGGAAAGTAGACATAACTGAAGAGGGAATCTGTGAACTGGAATATAAGTCACAAGATGTTAGCAATGATGGAAGCATGAAGAAAGAAAAAAATTAAAAAATATGCAAGACAGGAAAGAGTCAAGGAAAATAGAATGAGAAGGACTGACAAGTGGTTAATTATAGTTCCAGAAGGAGGGAAGAGACAGGATGAAGTAGAATCAATATTTAAGGAAATATTGATTATGGATTTTACAGCAATGGTAATAGACACCAAAGATTCATGAATCTCCAAAAGGATAAATAAAATAAACTCACATCTAGACACATCATAATGAAACAGCCAAACACCAAAGAGAAATAGAAAAAGCTTAATAAGATCTACAAAGAGACATTATCTTCAAAGCAGTGGCAGGTAAAGTGACAGATGGCATCTCAATGGCAGCAATGGAAGTCAAAAGACAGTGGAATAATATATTTACTGTCCTGGGGAAAAAAAACTGCCAACTTAGAAATTTATAGTCAGTAAAAATATATTTCAAGGAGAGGGTAAAATGAAAATATTATCAGATAAAAGTAAACTAAAAGAGTTAACAAGACAACCTTCACAAGGAAAAATTTTAAAGAACGTTCTGAAGGTAGAAAAATAATAATTTTAGATAGAAGAAAATAATGAGAAAACAAAGTGTTAAACATGTGGGTAAATATAAATGCATATTTACTGTATAAGACAATAATATTGATGTCTGTGGGATTCAATTTTGTAGGTGAAGTTACTTTTTACAGTAATTTTAGGTTCTAAAAATATTGATCGGAAGCTACAGAGATCTCCTGTATACTGTCTGCCCCTCTAGGCATAGCCTCCCCTATTATCAACATCATCTACCATAGTGATACATTTGTTACAATTGATGAACCAACATTGATACATCATTATCACTCAAAATCCATATTTTACATTAGAGTTCACCCTTGATGCTCAATTTTTTGCATATTGGGATTGAATTTTTTAAGAAGGTATAAAATTAAAATATATGCCATCAATAACGTATGTTGAAAGAAAGTGAATGGAATTAAAGTGTTAGGAAGTTATTGTATTGTCTGAGAGATGATTAAATAATTTTATTGAATTTAGACTTTAATTTTTGAAGTCTGATGTTGTAATTTATGGAAAAAACATTAAAATATGAGAAACATAATCCATAATTTCCAAACAAATATCAGGAAGAAACCTGAAATGTTTTAAAAAATGATTGAAAAGTAGACAAGGAAGAGAAAATAAAGAAAGAACGCTCAGGACTAATACACAGCATAAAATAGTATGGGAAATATAAATCCAAACATATTAATGATGACACTAAATGTAAGTGGATTGATATTCCATTTCAAAAGTAAAGTTTAAAAGGCTGTAGGGGAAAAAAATCTAACTATAAACTTTAGAAGAGGGCCATATAAAACCTAAGGCTAAGGAAAATTTGGAGGTAAAAGTATAGCAAATTTTAAATCATGAAGCTATTAATTTAAATATAGCAGTTTATTGATCTTAAAATTCATACAGAACCACAAAAGACCTGGAGTAGCCAAAGCAACCTTAAGCAAAAAGAACAAAGCTGGAGACATCACACTAACTGACTTCAAAATAAACTAAAAGCTTGTAATAATCAAACAGCATGGTACTGCCATAAAAACAGACACAAAGACTAATGGAATAGAAGAGATAGCCAAGAAATAAATCCATGTATCTACAGTAAATTAATTTTTTTAAAAAGGTGCCAAGAACACACAATGGGGAAAGAACAGACTCTTCAATAGATGCTGTTGGGAAAACGGGATAGTCACATGCAGAAGAATGAAATTAGACTCTTATTTCACACCATATACAAAAATCAACTCAAAATTGACTAAAAACTTAACTGTAAGACCTGAAACAATAAAACTACCAGAAGAAAACATAAGGAAAAAGCTCCATGACATTTGTTTGGGCAATTATTTTTTAGATATGACCCCAAAAGCATAGGCAACAATAGCAAAAATAGACAAATGGGATTGCATCAAACTAAAAATCTTTTGCACAGCCAAGGAAACAATCAACAGAGTGAAGAGACAACCTATGGAATGCAAGAAAATGTTTGCAAACCATACATTTTATGAGGGGTTAATATTCAAAATAAACAAGGAGAAGAAACTCAAAGCAAGGAAACAACTCAAATAAAAAATGTGCAAAGGATCTGAATAGACACTTCTCAAAAGAAGACATCAAATGGCCAACAGGTATATGAAAAAACATCTGAGTATCAGTAATTATCATAGAAATGCAAATTAAAAACACAATGAAATATCCTTTCACATCTGTTAGAATGGCTGTTACCAAAAAGATGAAAAATATGTGTTGGAGAGGATAGGGAGGAAAAGAACACTTGCACACTTTTGAGGGAATGCAAATTACTACAGCTATTATGGAAAACAATATGGAGATTTCTCAAAAAATTAAAAATATAACTACCAGCATCCCACTTCTGAGTTTATATTCAAAGGAAAGGAAATAACTAGCCCAAAGAGATATATGCTCTCCCAAGATATCAGGACTGTTTTGCATTTATTCACAATAGCCAAGATACAGAATAATCAAGTGTCCACCAACAAATAAAGAAAATGTGGTGTATGTACACAATGGAATATATTCAGCCTTAAAAGAGAAGGAAATCCTGTCATTTACAACAACATGGTTGAACCTAAAGGATATCATGCTAAGCGAAATAAGCCAGGCACAGAAAGAAAAATACTGCATGATCACATTTCTATGTGGAATCTAAAAATTTGAACTCATAGAAGTAGAGAGTAGAATGGTGGTTTCCTGGGCCTGAGGGAAGGGGAGGGGTTTGAGGGGGAAGTTAGTCAAAGGATAAAAAATTTCAGTTAGGAGGAATAAATTCAAGGGATCTATTGTACAAGATAGTGACAGTTAATAACAATGTACTTTATTCTCAACAATACCTAAGAGAGTAGATTTTAAGTGTTTTCACCACAAAAAAAAATGATAAGTATGTGAGGTAATATATGTGCCAATTAGCATGATTTAGCCACTTTACAATGTATACACATTTCAAACAAACATGTTGTACACTATAAATACATACGATTTTATTTGTCAATTAAAATAAATGAATACTAAAAAGGAAATGCCCACAAAAATAGCAGTTTACTATTTATTTTATATTTTTATTTTTATTATTTTTTTATTTATTTTTTTTTATTTCAGCATGTTATGGAGGTACAAAAGTTTAGGTTATGTATATTGCCCATGCCCCCCACCCCCCCAAGTCAGAGCTTCAAGCTTATATGTGTATTATTTATTTATCAATGTTTTAAAAATTATTTTATTTACTTTAAAAAACTGAAATAACTATGTCAGACAAGATTAGACTTTAATGTAAAAAAAGCATCACTATAATGAAACAAGTCACTTCCATAATCCTGGAAGACACAATCCTGAACACCATAATTCTGAAAATATGATTCTGGAAAAAATAATAAAAATTTTTAAAAGATATTATTTACTTAGAAATTTTTCAAAAGAAGATATCAGAATGGCTAACAAACATATGAAAAAATGCACAACATCTCTAATCATCAGGGAAATGCAAATCAAAACCACAATGAGATATCACTTAGCTCCTGTGAGAATGGCCTTTATCAAAAAGTCCAAAAACAATACATGTTGGCATGGATGTGGAGAGACAGGAACACTCATACAGTGCTGGTGGGACTGCAAACTAGTGCAACCCCTGTGGAAATCATTATGGAGATACCTTAAACAGATTCAAGTAGACCTACCATTCGATCCAGCAGTCCCATTATTGGGCATCTACCCAAAGGAAGAAAAGTCATTCTATAAAAAAGACACCTGTACCCGAATGTTTATAGCAGCACAATTCACAATTGCAAAGATGTGAAAACAACCCAAATGGCCATCAATTCATGAGTGGATTAGTAAATTGTGGTATATGTATACCATGGAGTATTACTCAGCTATAAGAAATAACGGTGATATAGAATTCCTTTTGTTCTCCTGGAGAGAGTTGGAACCCATTCTATTAAGTGAAGTATCTCAAGAATGGAAAAATAAGCACCAAATGTACTCACCAGCAAATTGGTTTCCCTGATCATCACCTAAGTGCACATTTGGGAATAACACCAATTGGGTTTTGGACTGAGGTGGGGGTTGGGGGGAGGGGGGGAGGGTATAGCTACATGATGAGTGTCATGCGCACTGTCTGGGGAATGGACATGCTTGAAGCTCTGATTCTGGGGGATAGGCAGGACATGGGAAATATATATAACCTCAACTTTTGTACTCCCATGATAAGCTGAAATAAAAATAAAAAAATAAAAATAAAAATAAAAAATAATAAAAAAATAAAAAAAGATATTATTTACATTTTAAAAGGGGATTTATTTGAGAAACATAAAAACATGAAAGAGCACTTTATGGGCCGCTTTACATAATGAAATAGGCAATAATTGCAAACAGTTCAGTTTTGCAAGCATAAACACTCAAGTATACAAACCAAAGTCACATGGGTTTAACAGTTATAAGCAGACAAACTATTAATAAGGAAATAGGTCACAAAGGGAAATTTATAAATGGATATCACTATGACTGGTAATTGTGTGCACCCAGCTTTGTAACTGTGATCATCTGAAATACCGTGATGAACAATCTGTCTTTTGATGAGATTGATCAAAAACGGAGGTAGCTCACCACCATATATGCAGTCATTGAAAGAGCTGAGATCTGGAGACATTTTACCTTTCACAAATGTAGACATATAAAAAGGATATATCTTCATTTACTGATGAAGTTTTGACGTTTTTAAGTACACATGCAATACACACAGAATCAATATTGTGACAACACATTTTCATGAAGTCAAATCTTTAAAAAATACATAAAATGAATTATTAATAGAACTCTCTAAAAATATCTACATAATTTACACCTTCAGTATTGGAAATAATGGAAAGGTGAACTATATAGCATAGGAAATTGCTTTACTAGGTTTCTAGGTGTTTCTTAATCCAGTCAAGTTGACACCTAAAATTAAGTCCACTAGTTCACTCCTTGTCAACTTAGAACATATATGCAACTCCTTTTACTATTCTTAGCTTCCAAATAAAGACAATAACAAGGGAATAGTTCTACCTAACATGATGCAACTATTCTGTGATTGTGATTTTCCGGGTTTTAGATGTTAGAGATTTTTGACTTTAGGGATTTAGTTAGGCTTAAAGGATTTTGGTCTTTAGAAATTTTGATATTTTGAGATTTCAGCATTCAGTATTATGGAATTGAGGATTGTGTCTTTTGAGATTGTGTTCCAAACCTGTCAGTTTATGGTGATAAATTTTCAATTCACCAGGATAATGTAAAAAAATTATACATCTAATAGCATAGCCTTAAGATATATGAAGCAAATATTGATAGAAACACAAGAAGAAACAGACAAAGCCACCTCATTAATTTATAAAACAAGTAGAAATAAATCAGAACATATAGAATATTTGAATAACATGATCAGTAAACTCAGTAAAATGTTTCCAACAAATAAAATCTGAATGCAACAGCTACAGAATATATGTTCTTATGGACATTTATTTAAAAAAAATACCAGAACTGTGCCATGAACCTTATTCTGGCTAATGGATAAATCTGTATCTTGGAATTATATCATGATAAAAATATAAAATATATGGCTTTGGCTAAGAGACTGGTGCTAGATGGTAAGGCAACTTATACTGGAGCTTGGGAAGATGGTGATTCATGATATTAAGTGGCAAAGCATTTGGTAAAATGGTTTCCTGCAGTAACTTGGGAAGCAAATGATATCATGTCCACAAATTTCAAAGGATTTAAATCGTATAGGACATGTTACCTGGAAATACTTATTAAGACAGAAACAGAGTGGAGTGGGGAATGGGGAGAAGGAAAGTAGGAAGGGAGATGGAGAGAGAACATGAGAGGGTGGAAGAAAAGATAACCAATATCAGGAATGTAACCATGAATTATCACTGTTTTAAAGATATTACAAATATAAGAGGCTACAATGAATAATTTTATGTCAATAATTTTTGAAAAGGCAAAAGAAATATACACATTCTCTCAAAGAGAAAATGTCTTAAAATTCACTAAAAAAACAAATGGAAAACCCGAGCAGTACTGTAACCATTTCAGCATATTACAGGGGTACAAAGGTTTAGGTTACATACATTGCCTTTGCCTGCCTGAGTCAGAGCTTCAAGCCTGTCCATCCCTGAGACAGTGTGCACCGCACCCATTAAGTGTGAATATACCCATCCCTTCCTCCCCTCTCCCACCTGCCCAACACCTGATGAATGTTACTTCTATATGTACACATAAGTGTGGATCAGTTAATACCAATTTGATGTGAGTACATATAGTACTGTAACCATTAATAAAATAACTGAGTAAGATGTCAAATGCTTTTTCCACAAGGAAAACTCCAGGCTTAGGTGCATTAGATGGTGATTTCCACCAAATATTTTTAAAAATGTTATTGTTACACCATCTCTACAAGAAAACAAGAAAAAGAGGGAACAACCTCCCCTACTCATTTTATGAAACTAGAAAATCCATGATACTAAAATCAATCAAGGACAGTATGATAAAAGATAAAGTCAGTATCACTCATGAACATAGGTATAAATTTTCTACAGAAAATATAAACAGAAATACAGCAATGTGTAAAAACAATGATATATTATGACCAACAGAGCTTATTCTTGGAAAGCAACGTATGTTTAATTTTATAAAATTGAATAATGTAATTGATCACCTTAAAAAATTCAGAGTGAAAACTTATAAAATTATCTTAATAGATTAAGAAAAGTTTGATAAAATTCAACATTCATTTATGAATAAAATTATAGCTTAGTAGGGGAAAATAATGAGGAAGCTTTATCAATCTGATTCCAGGTATCTAGCAAAAAATAACTACATAAGTTTATATATTTCTTGATGAAGCATTGAGAACATCACCTTTGAAATCAAGACACAAGAAAAGGATGATTGCTATCACACGTTCAATTCAACATTTTGCTGGAAGTTTTGTCATTTTTCACAAATAATACACAAATTATCTATGCATAAAGTCAAAGGAATTGACAGATAAATTGCTAGAATTAATAAATGAGCTTAGCATATTCCTGAATATATAGTTATTCTTTCATATATTTACACTAAACAGTTAAAAAACAAGATTAAAATGTCCATATCTATGTATACATCTATACATCTAGGAGAAAATCTAATACAATATATTCAAGAATCTTCCACTGGAGAAACTTTTTTTACTTTATGTAGAGACATTAAAGAATATCTAAAAAAATTAAGAGATGTGTCATGTTTAAGGATTGGAAAACAATATTGTGAAGAAGCCAATTCTTCCTGAATTGATCTATAGATACAATGTAATTACAAAATGGGACCTGATCAAATTAAAAAGCTTCTGCACAGCCAAGGAAACTATCATGAGAGCAAACAGACAACCTACAGAATGGGAGAATATATTTGCATGTTACACATCCGATAAAGGGCTGATAACTAGAATCTATTTAGAACTCAGGAAAATCAGCAAAAAAAAAAAAAAAAAAAAATCAAACAACCCTATCAAAAAGTGGGCAAAGGACATGAACAGAAACTTTTCAAAAGAAGATAGACTAATGGCCAACAAACATATGAAAAATGCTCAACACCTCTAGTCATCAGGGAAATGCAAATCAAAACCACAATGAGATATCACTTATCTTCAGTGAGAATGGCCCTTATCAAAAAGTCCCAAAACAATAAATGTTGGCATGAATGCAGAGAGAAAGGAACACTCATACACTGCTGGTGGGACTGCAAACTATTACAACCTCTGTGGAAAGCAATATGGAGATATCTCAAAGAGATACAAGTAGAACTACCATTTGATCCAGCAATCCCATTACTGGGCATGTATCCAAAAGAACAAAAGACATTCTATAAAAAAGACACCTGCACTCAAATGTTTATAGCAGCACAATTCACAATCGCAAAGATGTGGAAACAACCCAAGTGCCCATCAATACATGAGTGGATTAATAAAATGTGGTATATGTATACCATGGAGTGCTATTCAGCTATAAGAAACAATGGTGATATATCACCTGTTGTATTTTCCTGGATAGAGCTGGAACCCATTCTACTAAGTGAAGTATCCCAAGAATGGAAAAAATATGCACCACATGTATTCACCATCAAATTGGTTTCACTGATCAACACCTAAGTGCACATATAGGAATAACATTGATCGGGCATTGGGCAGATGGGAGGGGGGAGGAGAGGATGGGTATATACATACATAATGAGTGTGATACACACTGTCTGGGGGATGGACACGCTTGAAGCTCTGACTCAGGGGGGAAGGGGGACAAGGGCAATATATGTAACCTAAACATCTGTAACCCCATAATATGCTTAAATTAAAAAAAAAATCAATTCTATATGAATAACAGACTTAAGCATAAGGCATGAAACCTTAAGAATCCTAGAAGAAAATGTAGGGAAGACTCTTTCAGACATTGGACTAGGCAAAGAATTTATAAGGACGACCCCCAAAGCAATCATAGCAGCTACAAAAATAAATAAATGGGACCTGATCAAATTAAAAATCTTTTGTACAGCCAAGGAAACTATCATTAGAGTAAATAGACAACCTACAGAATGGGAGAAAATATTTGCTCTCTACACACCCGATAAAGGGCTAATAACAAGAATCTATCTAGAACTCAAAATAACAAGAATAAATGAAACAACCCATCAATAAATGGGCAAAGGACATGCTGGTGGGACTGAAAATTAGTGCAACCTCTGTGGAAAACAATTTGGAGATACCTCAAAGAGGTACAAGTAGAAATACCATTTGATCCAGCAATACCACTATTAGGCATCTACCCAAAGGAACAAAATTCATTCTATAATAAAGACATCTGCACTCGAATGTTTATGGCAGCACAATCCACTATAGCAAGGATGTGGAAACAACCCAAGTGCCCATCAATCCATGAATGGATTAATAAAATATGGTATATGTATACAATGGAATAATACTCAATTATAAGAAACAATGGTGATCTAACACCTCTTATATTTTCCTGAATAGACCTTGAGCCTATCCTCCAAAGTGAGGTATCAAAAGAATGGAAGAATAGGCACTACATGTACTTGCCATTAAACTAGCACTGACTGATTGACACTAAGGTTCTCACTTAGGAGTCATATTCTTTGGGGGTAGGGGGTTCGGGGTGGGTAAAATCACAACTAATAGATGTGGTAAGCATTGTAGGGAGGGGATAGGGCATTTCTGAAATCATGGTTGGGATGTGGCAAAATCATAACATGTAACCACAATGTTTGTACCCCTATAATTTCCTGAAATAGGAAAAAAAACCTCCCCCAAAAAGAAAATCCCAGAACCATTTGGAATCACTGGAAAAATCTACCAGACATTTAAGGAGAATTAACATCAATCTTTCTCAAACACCTCAAAAAAAATTAAGAGGAAGGAACACTTTCTAACACATCTGATGAAGCAAGACAAAGCCACTATAAGAAAGCTACAGACTAATATTTCTTATGAATATTTATGCAAAATGCCTAAACAAAATACTAGCAAACTGAATTCAACAGGATATTAAAAGGGCTATACACTATGAACAATGGGATTTATTCCTGGAATGCAAGGATACTCCTGCCATAGGAAAGCCAATCAATCTAATACACCACATTAATAAAATCAAGGAAAAATTTATGGTCATGTCGATTGATGCAGAAAAAAATTGAAAAATTCAGCACCATTTCTTGATAAAAACATTCAATAAACTAAGAATAGGCTGAAAAAATTTTCCCCTAAGATTAGGAACAGAACAAAGATGCCTGCTTTTGCCACTTATAGTCAACATAGTATTGAAAGTTCTAGCCAGAGCAATCAGGTAAGAAAAAGAAATAAAGTACATCCAAATTGGAAAGTATGAAGTATGGAGATCTCTATTTGTGAATGGCAAGATCTTTTTTTTTTTTTTGAGACAATATAGGAGTTTAACTTTTATTCCATATTTTGTTTTTGTTTTGTTTTGTGTTATTATTTCAAAATATTATGGGGGTACAAACATTGAGGTTACATATATTGACTTTTCACTGAGTCATAGCTACAACTATGCCCATCCCCAGACAGTGCGTACCACAACCTGTAGGTGTGAATTTACCCATCCCCTCCTCTGTCTCCCTCCTACTCAACACGCAATGAATGCTACTTGCATATGTGCAGTTAAGTGTTGATCAATTAGTACCAATTATATAGTGAGCACATGTGGCACTTGTTTATCCATTCTTGTGATACTTCACTTAGAAGAATGGGCTCTAGCAGTATCCAGGATAATAAAGGAGGTGTTAGTTCACCATTTTTTTTTTGTGGTTGAGTAGTACTTCATAGTATACATATACTACATTTTATCAATCCACTCATGTATTGATGGGCACTTGGGTTGTTTCCACATCTTTGCAATTGTGAATTGTGGTGCTATAAACATTTGAGTGCAGATATCTTTATTATAGGATGACTTTTTTTCCTTTGGGTAGATACCTGCTAGTGGGATTGCTGGATCAAAAGGTAGTTCTACTTTTAGTTCTTTGAGATATCTCGATATTGCTTTCAATAGAGGTTGTACTAATTTGCAGTCCCACCAGCAGTGTATGAGTGTTCCTATCTCTCTGCATCCACGCCAACATTTGTTGTTTTGGTACTTTATATAAAATCCATTCCCTCTCTGATTCCCTGATACTTTGGGATTATAATCATAACCTCAAATTGACCAATAATCATAGGTACTAAAAAACATCTTAGGTTGCTTTATAAACTTACCTTGGAAAGATAACTCTTTTTGATTCTAAATATGCCTCTAGACACTTCTGAATTTGGTCAAGTAATGCATTATTGTTTTGAAAAGTCTCTAGAAGTCCTGTTTATTGAAATAAAAATGTATTGGTAAAATCATGTTAAAATAAATAGAGAATATAATTTTAAATAGAAATAAAATATACTATTAATATTGTAAAAGCTTTGGTATTATTTGACAAAGTAATTATCTAATAAATAATAATTGGAGGATTGGCAAAAAAATAAAATAAAATAAAAGCCATTCCCACTGGAGTTAAATGATATCTCACTGTGATTTTGATTTGCATTTCTCTGATAATTAGAGATGTTGAACATTTTTTCGTGTTTCTTGGCCATTAGTATATCTTCTTTTGATAAGTTTCTGTTCATGTCCTTTGCCCACTTTTTAATGGGATGGTTTGAATTTTTCTTACTGATTTTCCTCATTTCTATATAGATTCTAGTTATCAACCCTTTATTGGGTGTGTAGCATGCAAATATTTTCTCCCATTCTGTCTATTTGCCCTAGTGATAGTTTCTTTGGCTGAACAGAAGCTTTTTAATTTGATCAGGCCCCATTTATTTATTTTTGTGATTGTTTTTGGGTCTTCTTCATAAACTCTTTGCCTAGGCCAATGTCTATAAGAGTTTTCCAACATTTTCTTCTAGAATTCTTGTAGTTTCACACCTTAGATTTTAAGTCTGTTATCCACCATGTGCTGATTTTTGTGAGAGGTGAAAGGTGCAGATCCTGTTTCAGTCTTCTACATGTGGCTATCCAGTTTTCCCAGAACCGTTGATTTAATAAAGATTATTTTCCCCAGTGTATGTTTTTGTCTTCTTTGTCAAAGATTAGATGACTACATGAGGATGGTTTTATATTTGGGTTCTCAGTTATATTCCATTGGTCTATGTCTCTGTTCTTCTGCCAGTGCCATGCTGTTTTGGTTACTGTAGCCTTGTAGTATAGCTTGAAGTCTCGTAAACTGATGCCTCCCAATTTGTTCTTTTTGCTTATATTTGATTGTAAGCCTTTAGAGGTTTTTCCCATAGGAGTGAAATGATACACATTTTGCAAATAACATAACCTTTATGTCATCTTAATGTGTAGAAAACCCTAAAAATTTCACAATAAATTTCAATAAAGTTGCAGGAGACAACATCAAGGTGCAGTCTGTTGAATTTTGATGCACTGACACTGAACAATCCATAAAATAAACTAAGGAAATAATTCTATTTAAAACAGCATCAAAAAGAATAAAATTCTTAGGAATAAATTTAACCAAGGAAGTGAAAGACTTGTACAATGAAAATTACAAACATTGCTGAAAGAAATTAAAGAATATATAAATAAATAGAAAGACAGCCATGTTTGTTGCCTGGAAGACAATATTGTGAAGATGACCACACTACCCAAAGTGATCTACAGATTCAGTGCAATCCCTACTAAAATTTCAATAGTATTTTTTGCAGAAATACCAAAACCCATCCTAAACTTTACATGGAATCTCAAAGACTCTAAATATCCACAACAATGCTGAAAATGAAGAGCAAAGTTAGAGATATCACACTTCCTGATTTCAAAATTTACTAAAAAAACTTATACTCATAAAAACAGGGTGATACTGGTATTAGGACAGACATAAAGACCAATGAAACAGGAAAAAGAGCCCAGAAATAAGGGTCCACATATATGGTCAATGATTTTTTATATGGGTGCCAAGATCATTCAATGGGGAAAAGGGCAGTCTTTTCAATTAATTGTGCTGTGAAAATTTGATATCCACATGTAAAATAGTGAAGTTGGACCCTTACCTTACACCATATACAAAAATTAATTCAAAATGTGTCAAAGGCCTAAGCAATAGAGCTAAAATTGTAAAATTTTCATTAGAAAATATAAGGAAAAATCCAGTGACATTGGATTTGGTGAGGAGTTCCTGAATATGGCACCAAGCAGAGAACAGAAGAAGAAAGTTTAAAAACTATACTTCATCAAAATTTGCAACATTTATGCATCAAAGTACACTATTGAGAGAGTGAAAAGACAACCCACAGAATGGGAGAAAGTATTTGGAAACCACATGTATGATAAGACACTAATTTCTAGAACATAGAAAGAACTCCTACAACCCAACAGCAACAAAAAACATACAACCACATGTACTCGCCATCAAACTGGCACTAACTGATCAACACCAAGTTGCTCACACAGTAGTAATATTCTTTGGAGGTGGGGGGGTTGGGAGCGGGTAAACTCACAACTAATGGACACGGTGAGCATTGTATGGGGGGAAGGGAACGTCTCAAATCATGGTTGGGATGTGGCAAAGTCACAGCATGTAGCCAAAATGTTTGTGCTCCCATAATTTCCTGAAATAAAAAAAAATTAAAAAAAAAAAAAAATATATATATATATATATACACACACACACACATCTCTGCAAAGGAAGCCTTGATGTGCATGAGAGACTGCCCTCTGCTGTGGATTTTCATTAGTGCTATAAGTGTTCGTCTTGGACACCTTGGGCCAGACAGGGAATCTAAGTGCAGGAATTTTGAAGTACCCATGCAAATGGAAGGCACTGACCTGTCCTTCAAGCTCTGTTCCCACCAAAATGGAAAGAGCAATCTACAAGGTTCTCAACCAAATGAAGAATTCTAGGGGAGCAGCTGAGATTGAAAGGCTGTTGCCACAACCTGACACATTCACATGCCTGAGGACTCACCTTTGAGGCCAGTTAAGAGCTCACAAGTAGAATAAAGGCTAGTTAATTTCTGAAGCCTCCCTAAATTTCAGGTAGACAGAAAATTATTAAAAAATACCAAAGGAATCAGCAATAGGCAGATGAAAGATAAGTCTGCTCCTCTTTCCATATTTAAAAATGCTTGGAAAGTTTCTACAGATCACTGTGTTGGTCTGATATCTCTCATGGTACCACTACTGGGAGAAGGCTTTCAGATGGACATATGGAATGATCCAGTGGTCACAGCTGACCAGTGATGATGAGTGCCCATCTATCAAGGTAATCAGACAGAATCTGGATGATTTCTTAGGGAGGGGGAGAAATATCAATATTCCAGCTTCAGAAGGCAGTTGGTCTACACCAATGTTCTCAGAGTTTGAGATTTTACAGATCAGAAAAACATCTAAAAATAATTTGGGGGAGCTATATAGGGTTTAAGGACATTTGTAAAAACTATTGCTTAATATCACCATGATTTCTTAGAAGAACAATTGTTTAAAAGAAAAATAAAAGACAAACATCATTATTTTTGAATTGAATGAATTTACCTGAATGCACTTCACAACCCTTAGCCTTCATGTTTTTATAGGAACCAGTGAAAACATTATCACAGAACAGACCTTTTTACCCGTTAGCTTTGGAGAAACTTTATTTTATAATCAACAAAGTTGATAAAGCTATTTTCACTTTGGAAAAAATGAGAAAAGATCCCATCCAATCTGAGAGCGTGTCCAGGCTCCCCCACTGGCCCAGGAAAAGGATGAAAGACAAGAGAAGCACAGCCACCCAGCCAATCCACAAACTCACAAGTTGGAAATAAGTGCTTAGGTTGCATGCCACTGAGATTCTGGGGTTAGTTGTTACACATCTTTAGGGTAACAACAGCTAACTGATACAGGACCCAAATTGCAGAAGTCTCTGTAGTCTGTGTAGAAGTCTGTGTAGAAGAGAGTTACCTGATGCTATTAGGGCTGGGAGAAAGGCAGTGATGAGAGGCACATTGCAACTTCTTCCTCAATCTCATTCACACCAGCTTCTACATAAGCTCTTAACTCCTTTCCTATTTGCAGGTTCTAATCAAAAGTTGAGTCTTCTGCTCAAGCAAAGAAACAAATTAGCTGGGTCCCCATCTTCTGTTATTTTGGTCACTTAACTCCAATGGATGTGTGTGGGTTTTTTTTGTTGTTGTTGTTGTTGTTGTTTGGTTGTTTTTTTTTTGTCAAATATTTGCAGATTATCTTTTTAGAAGTCCAACTTTAATCAGTTTTACTTGCAATTGTTTCAAAAAAAGTGTTAGAGACTTGCCTACCTCAGCAGGCAGAGCATATAGCCCACAGTTTTATCTTCTGTGTAGGAAGGCAGAATAGGGCATAGAATATAGAAATAAATCAAAACTCTGCAACCTAATAACTTTCGACCTTGTGCAAGACATGTAACATCTTTGAGCCTGTTTTCTCGTCTCCAAAATGGGATTTACTTCAGAGGGTTGTAGAAGATTAAATGAAATAATGTATGTATTACTTGGTTATGGAAAGTGCCCCCCAAAATCTCATACAGATGTGTTGGTCAGTATGGCCTTGAGTTGCAGTATGGAGAGACCATTTGAGGCTTGGGCAAGAGCTTGGGTTTCAGAGTCAGAACTGGGTTCTTACCCTGGCTCTGTCACATACCAGCTGTGCTGAACACGCCACTTCACCCTTCTGAGCCATGGTTTCATCCTCTGTCAAATGGTGATTGTAAAAATCAAAAGCAAAAACAAACAAAAAATTCCATGATATTGATATCATGAGATAATATATGCAAAAAGGTTTGTAAAAACCCTAAAGACCTGAGCAAATATCAGGTTATTCTTATTTCCGGACAGACCACAGGGATGTATTCAGGGGACACTTCTGTTTTAATGGTGCTTAATAAATGGAACTTAACCAATGGTGTTTAAATTGATACTTAATAACTAAATACTATTGAAGTCTGTTTATGAAAAACCCTATGAACTTAAATGGGATCCATTTATTGAGGCCTAGCCAATCAAAAGTGAAAATGCAATTTAAAGGAGTTTTCCAAAAGGGTAGAAAACCACAGAGATCTATTATGATGAATGTTCCTTTCAGTCTAAGAAGATTATGCTTATGAAACCAAATCCTAGAACATAAAAGAACACAGGATTCAAAGTTTCCTCATTTTGTGGGTGCACAGAATGGACGGATAGAGGCAGGGAGCAGCTGCCACACGGAGAATCTATCTCAGTAAATCTCTGCTCTGAAAACTGAGAACCACCAACTAAATGAAGCTTTTATGTGGCTTGTAATCAAACCTGACTTTGGTTAACATACTGAAATTTATTAAACATATGGGTCATCTTTCCGGAAAAAAAAACAAACATACAACCAAATTAAAAATTAAGCAAATGATTTGAATGCACATCTTTCCAATGAAGATATACAAATGGCCAATAAGCAAATAAGCTCAAGCATAACTAGTCATTCGGATACTATAAATCAAAACCACAATGGATACCATACCCAATAGGATGGCTATTATCAAAAAACAAAAATATTGCGAGTATTATTGAGGATATGATGAAATTGCAACCCTGTGGAAAACAGTATGGTGGTTCCCTAAAAAATTAAACATTGATTACCATATGATCCACTAATTCCTCTTCTAGGTATTAAATATATACCCAAAAGAATTGAAAGAAGGGACACAAAGAGATACTTGCACACTAATGTTCATAGCAGCATTATTGACAGTAGTCAAAAAGTAGAAACAATCCAAATGTCCATCAATGGATGAATGGATAAACAAAATGTGATATATACATACATATATATGTGTGTGTGTGTGTATAAATTGAATATTATTCAGCCTTAAAATGGAATAAAATTATGACACATGGTATAAGGATGTACCTTGAGAATATTACACTAAATGACAAATATTATATGATTTCACTTACATGAGGTACCTAGAATAGGGAAATTTATAGAGACATAAAGTATAATAGAAGTTACCAGGGATGAGACTGGGGAGAAATAGGGAGCTACTGTATAATGGGTACAGAGTTTCTGTTTGGGATTATGAAAAATTTCTGATAATAGACAGTGGTGATGGTTACACAACATTGTGAATATACATAGTGCCACTGAATTTTACATGTAAAATGTAAAAATTGTTAAAATGGTAAATTTTATGTTATGTATATTTTACCACCATAAAAAGAGAAATAATGATAATAATGGCTATCAGAGTATTTATCATGTTATGTGCTACATGAATAACTTTAATAAATTACTTTCATTTTTCTCTGAGAAAATCTTATCTGCATCAGAAATCATCATAAATAACTAGGAAAAACTGTAACCTGAGAATATATAAGCAATGTCTATTACTTGCAAATAATCCTTTTTCACAATAGATTCTAAAAGTTCAAAATCACAATGAGATATCACTTAACTCCAGTGAGAATGACCTTTATCAAAAAGTACCAAAACAACACATGTTGGCGTGGATGCAGAGAGACAGGAACACTCATACACTGCTTGGTGGGACTGCAAACTACTGAAACCCCTGTGGAAAACATTATGGAGATACCTTAAACAGATTCAAGTAGGCCTACCATTTGATCCAGCAGTCCCATTATTGGGCATCTACCCAAAGGAAGAAAAGTCATTCTATAAAAAAGACACCTGTACCTGAATGTTTATAGCAGCACAATTCACAATTGCAAAGATGTGGAAACAACCCAAATGGCCATCAATTCATGAGTGGATTAGTAAATTGTGGTATATGTATACCATGGAGTATTACTCAGCTATAAGAAATAACGGTGATATAGAATCCCTTTTGTTCTCCTGGAGAGAGTCGGAACCCATTCTATTAAGTGAAGTATCCCAAGAACGGAAAAACAAGCACCACATGTACTCACCAGCAAATTGGTTTCCCTGATCATCACCTAAGTGCACATTTGGGAATAACACCAATTGGGTATCGGACTGAGGTGGGGGTGGGGAGAGGGGATGGGTGTATATCTACATGATGAGTGCATTGCACACTGTCTGCGGAATGGACGTGCTTGAAATTCTGACTCGGGGGGATGGGTGGGACATGGGCAATATATATAACCTAAATTTTTGTACCCCCATCATAAGCTGAAATAAAAAAGGAAAAAGAAAAAAGAAAAAAAAAGATTTAAAATTTTCTTAATACATTTTTTCTTCTGTTCCAAAGCAACAACAAAAATCACTTTAGAATGTATTTCTTTATAATCAGAAACACAATAAAGCTCTTCTTGTTTGAGGGGAAAAAAAATAAATAAAAGTTCTACAAATCTGACCAATACAAAATGGTCAGAAAATGTGAATAGACTTTTAGCAGAAGAGTATGCATGAATGTCTGACAAACATATTATAACCTCTCTAAACATTAAGGAGTGCATATTAAAACAACAGTGACATAGCAGGTCACGTGCATAAAATTGGCAAAAATTAGAAGTCTGACAATAACAAGTTACGGGAAAGATGTGAGACAAGAACTATCATACACAATGGCAGGATTGCAAAATAATATAAATATTTAATATAAAAATTTGAAAATATATAACAATGGAGGGACCAGTGGAATGACACAGGGGTGGGAGACTTCAGTTATACAAATGATGTTTTCTTAAGCTGAGGAATCTATACAAGATGGTTAATACTATTATCTACGATATTACCTATGCCTGAAGTATTTCATTATTTAAAAAAGTAAAATGTCATTGAGAACGTGGTATGTGAAGATTTAGATTCCATTAATACCTCTCCTCTAATGTGACTAAGCTTCAGATATTGAAACATAATTTCTCTGAAGTGAAAGAGGAAAGATATATATTCCTCAATAGCATTGTAACTCTCAAAGCTATCATAAAAAATTCAGTCATTAGAAGTAAATCCAGCATCAGTTTCTGGATCCTGGAAGTGGCTATAAGTTTTCAAGGTAACTGATGTTCTATTCCCCTAACAATTTTATACCTAGCACCTGGATCATTAGACTATACTAAACTTGATACAAGGTATTTGTCATGAACCTTATTTGAAGGAATCAATAAATAACTTAGAGATCTAAATCCTTAGGGTATGCAGGCACTTGCTTGTCCACAGATTCTTGGGGTCCTAAAGGTTTAACCACTTGCTACATACAAACGCAAATATTGTAGCCAAAGAATCATTTCTTGTTTGTTTTTCTAATTTTCTAGCAAAGCAATTATCATTCCTGCATTATTTTCAGCTCTTCAAGGTCGTGAGGCTTAAATTCTGGCTAAATTCTCTTGGCTTTTGACCTTTCAGTTTCAACAGTAAGACACTCAAGTCTCAATCTCAGCAATAAGAGATGAGGCCTCAGAGCTGGTGTTTTGTCTTCCAACACTGCCTATCCGATATCATTAGGATCAGAAGCAGGATTAGAGAAGTCCCAGTCCATAATTTAGGGGCTAAACTCCAGTTAGAATCAAATGTATAGAGGGGAGTGGGGGAAATGGGGGAGATGTAATTCAAAAGGTACAAACTTTCAGTTATAAGATGAATAAACTCTGGAGATATAATGTATAGCATGGTGACTATAGTTAATAATACTTTAATAGTATTGCTTATTTGAAATTCGATAAGAGAGCAGATTTTATGTGTCCTCACTATACACACATACACACAGAGAAATATTTAATAGTAACTATGGGTGGTGATGGATATATTAATTAATTTGAATGTGGTAATCAGAAGTTTGTTTCCTAAATTCTGTTCCAAATTGAACTAAAGGTTTTCTTTCCATCCTGGGCTGAAAGCTGCGTGAGAATAGAGACCCTATGCATCTTGTTCACCACTGATTCCCCAGTACCGCACACAGAGCTCAGCCTATAGTAGCCACTTAAAAAAGTGTTTGTTGAATAAATGAATCAATATTTCTCTGATGCTGACTAGTTCATTATTCCATTCTTCATTGTTTATGGTTATTATGACAAAAGTCCTGGACTTCAGAGATCTAATACTTTTTGTTTCATATTGATACTCCAGTGGGGCTGAGACAACTGTGCTTCCTCATGTGATTTGAAGCCAAATTTCTAGACATTTTAAAATTGACAGCTTGTCCTGTAGCAGGAGTCCCCCACCTATGGTGAGTTGTATAATTATTTCATCATATTTTACAACGTAATAATAATAGAATCAAAGTGCACAATAAATGCAATGCCCTTGAATCATTATGAAACCCTCCCCCCTGACCCTGAGTCCATGGAAAAATTATCTTCCATGAAAATGGTCCTCGGTGCCAAAAAGGTTGGGGACAGCTTCCCTGGAGTATGGTTTTCAGGGTCCCAGAACTTTCTAAGTTATCAGGACCATGTTCTGTTTTAATTGTTCCTTCAGAGAGATTTGAAACAATGTCATCCCAATATAGCAATGGGTATATGGGTCTTATCAGGAAGTTTGAGTTTTGATCCCAGTTTTTCTATAAATTAACTATAAGCCTTTAAGGCAAATCAACACTGCCCACCTCACTGATAAAATGAGGGAGTTGAGTTAGAATATCTTTAAGTATCCTTTCAGCACAAACAATGCATAAATTATTAAGGAAGTGGCATCTTACAAGTACAAAAAAGGGACTTTAAATATCACTGCCGAATATAAATGATGATAATATTAACAACACTAATAAGTAACATTTATAGAGCACTTACTATGTACTAAATGTTTCAAATGAATTATTTTAGGGTTAATTTAGTTGTTTTTCTTTAAATATTTATATTTCATATGAAATTATAGGTTTTAAATATAATATATACTGCTTTTTCTCATTAGCACATGTTTGTTTTAGAAAACTTACAAAATAAAGAATACCAAAACACAAAATTCGATAAATTTTTGGTGTGTACATTCCAAATATATGTGTGTATTTGTATTTGTAAATAACCAAATTTGAATTATTTTGAAATCCTATCTTACAAATTCTCACTCAATATAAAGTAAACCTTTCCCTAAAATGTGGCACTTAAAAAAGGAAATCAGTATATTGAAGAGTTATCTTCACCCTCATGTTTATTGCAGCACTATTCACAATAGCCAAGATATGATCTCAACCTAAATGTTCATCAACAGATGAATGGATTAAAAAATATGGTGTATACGTATACAATAGAATATTATTCAGCCATAAAAATGAAATTTTGTCCTTTATAACAACATAGATGGAACTCAAGGACATTATGTTAAGTGAAATAGACCAAGGACAGAAAGAAAAATACTGCATGTTCTCACTCATATATGCAGGAGCTAAAATTAGTTGAGCTTATAGAAGTCGAGAGTAGAACTGTGACAATTAGAGGTTAGGAAGGGTAGGGGGAAGGGAAGATGGTGGAGGTCAGTTAATGTATACAAAATTACAGTTAAATAGTAGGAATAAGGTCTAGCATTCTATAAGACTGTGGGGTGAATATAGCTAACAATAATTTATTGTATATTTCCTAATAGTTAGAAGAGAGGATTTGCAATGTTCCCAACACAAAGAAATAATAAATACTTGAGATGATGGATATGCTATTTACTCTGATTTGATCATTACACATTATATACATGTATTGAAATATCACTCTGTATCCCACAAATATGTACAATTATTACATGTCAACTAAAAATAAAAGTAAAAAAGATGGCTTTTAATAACTGCATATTATTCAATTATATAGCCTACCACAATTTATACAATCCTTTGTTGTTGTACTTATTAGGTTGTCTTAAATTCTGTGATATTTTAATTCGCTATGAATATCTTTATACATAATGTCAGATCAAACCTTTGATTATTTAGAAAAAAATATATTTTAATTGCTAAGTCAAAGGTTATGTACATTTTTAAGGCTTTGAGTACATATTACAAAATTTCTCTTCCGAAAGATTTTACCAATTTACAATGTCACCAGCAGAAAGCCCTTTCATCTCACCCTTTCTGACCTTGAATATTATTATTATAAATTGCCAAACCTATAAGGGAAAATGACATATCATTTTGACTTGCATTTCTTAGGTTAACATAATTTTTAAAAATTTTCTTCTTTTGTGAATTTCTTGTTTATTACCTTTGCTCATTTTATAAAAAATCAAGTGTTAATCTTTATCTAACTGGTTGATTAATTTAAAGTCCCTTTTTTGTACTTGTAAAAATTCTTCCTTACGAACATTAAATATTTATAATATATGTTGCAAACATTTTTCCAGTCTATTATTTGTTTCTGTTTGTAGTGTTATTGAATCTATTGTTTCCCACGTTTTTTGCTTTAACACTTAGAAATACATTAACTGCTACAGATCAGTTACTCATATTTTATTTTATATGTTATAATTTCATATTTTATATTGACCGCTTGAAGTTCTGACTCAGGGGGGATGGGGGGTGGGGGGCGGGGATGGGTGTATACCTACATGATGAGTGCGATGTGCACTGTCTAGGGAATGGACACGCTTGAAGGTCAGACTCCGGGGGATGGGGGGGCATGGGCAATATATATAACCTGAAATTTGTACCCCCATAATAAGCTGAAATAAAAAAAATTTATTTTGGTGTATGATATAAGGTAGGAATTAAAATTATTTTTTCACCCATCCCCTCCCCACTACCCCCCACCTCAGTCTGAAACCCAATTGGTGTTATTCCTAAATGTGCACTTAGGTGATGATCAGGGAAACCAATTTGCTGGTGAGTACATGTGGTGCTTATTTTTCCATTCTTGAGATACTTCACTTAATAGAATGGGTTCCAACTCTCTCCAGGAGAACAAAAGGGATTCTATATCACCGTTATTTCTTATAGCTGAGTAATATTCCACGGTATACATATACCTACATGATGAGTGCATTGGGCACTGTCTGGGGAATGGACACGCTTGAAGCTCTGACTTGGGGGGATGGGCGGGACATGGGCAATGTATATAACCTGAACTTTTGTACCCCCATGATAAGCTAAAATAAAAAAAAATAAAAATAAAGTCATTTTTTCAAATAATTGTCATAACATCATTTCTTGAGTAATTTGTCTGTCTTTTCTCCATACACAGTTTAAACGACAATGTTCTAAAAATTATTTTGTCCTGGGGTTCTTAGAATTTTCTCTTGTTTTCATAGTTTTCTTTTGGTCTTACAGTAATTCTGTGAAGTCAGTGTTACATTTCTATTTTACATAGGGCAAACATGAGTCTCAGATGTTGATTGACTTGCCTAGGTCATATAGCTAGTAAGTGACATAGCCCAAGCTGGAAATCGAGTGGTGTAACTCAAATTTAAATTATTTTGCCTCATCATTACCAGAAATGACAAGAAATTTCAAACAGGTATTTAGAACAGACCAAGTTTCAGGTCATTTATAGGTTTATAGTCGTAGATACGGTCTCCACACTCACATTTACTGAACCCAGTAAACATTAATACACTAACAAACATACACTAACAAACATACACTGCACAATCTTAATATAGAACTCACAATTTTAAAGGTATATTTTGACTTTAGAACTATTTTTGCCAATTTTATCTTTCTTGAACAGTGATACATTTACTGTATATGTAATGAAACGATAGTCCATCTACTGGCAAGTTTTCCAACATCTCATATGTACACATTTAAATGTTCTTTGGTTTTGAGAAAATTATGCTAGAAAAAGGTAATGTTTAGTTATATGTTATGTAGCCTTATGGCACCTGAAATTTCTCTTAGCCATTTTGTTGGGTCTTCAGCCAGGCCTGATGGCTCATACCTGTAATCCTAGCACTTTGGGAGGCCTTGGGAGGATAACTTGAGGAGAGGAGTTCCAGACCAGTCTGAGCAACATAGCCAGACCCTGTATCTGCAAAAAGTAGAACAATTAGCCAGGCGTGGTGGCACGTGCCTATAATTCCAGCTATTCAGGAGGCTTAGACAGGAGGGTCACTGGAGCCTGGGAATTTGAGGTTACAGTGAGCTTGATGACTCCCCTCAACTTTAGCCTGAGCAATAAAGTAAGGCATTGTCTCAAAAAAATAAAGAAAATAAAAATAAAGAAAAATAAATTGGATCTTCAAACAAGATATTTTCATTCTGAGGAATAACACTTATTTTCTGCCTAAGATGCCTAGAGCTGGGGTCTGAGAATCATATAGTAGGAATGATTTGTCTGGGCCAGCTCACAATAATACTACTGTCATCACAGAACTTATCTGTCATAAGTCATTGTAAAGCAAAGGTCAGCAGAAGAAAATTCAATTTCCAGATGCCCCCTACCCTCACAGAAGCATAACGCTGTTTCCTATGTTCTCACTTACACATGAAAGCAACAGACCCAGAGTGTTAACTTCCTATATAAAAGACACTAAGGTTTTTCTCTTTTACTAACACCTCTCTTTACTAATTCCCACCACCAGTCTCTCAAAAGCCAAGGAGGCATTTCATTACACCCACCACCACCAGCATAATTCTGCCAGCAATTTTATTTAATGTAAGCTCTTTCTTCTCTTTTATTCTTTTTTATTTCAGCATATTATGGGGGTACAAAAGTTTAGGTTACATATATTGCCCTTGCCCAACCAAGTCAGAGCTTCAAGCGTGTACATCCCCTAGATGGTGCGCATCACATTCATTATGTATGTATACACCTATCCCCTCCCTGCCCCACATCTGCCCGACACCCGATTAATGTTATTCCTAAATGTGCTCTTAGGTGATGATCAGTGAAACCAATTTGATGGTGAGTACATGTGGTGCTTATTTTTCCATTCTTGAGATACTTCACTTAGTAGAATGGGTTCCAGCTCTATTCAGGAAAATACAAGAGGTACTATATCTCCATTATTTTTATAGCTGAGTAGTACTCCATGGTATACATATACCACATTTTATTAATCCACTCATATATTGATGGGCACTTGGGTTGTTTCCACATCTTTGCAATTGTGAATTGTGCTGCTATAAACATTTGAGTGCAGGTATCTTTTTTATAGAAAGTCTTTTGTTCTTTTGATTAGATGCCCAGTAAAGGAATTGCTGGATCAAATGGTAGATCTATTTGTATCTTTTTAAGATATCTCCATATTGCTTTCCACAGAGGTTGCAATACTTTGAAGTCCCACCAGCAGTGTATGAGTGTTCCTATCTCTCTGCATCCATGCCAGCATTTATTGTTTTGGGACATTTTGATAAAGGCCATTCTCACTGGAGTTAAGTGATATGTATCTCACTGTGGTTTTGATTTGCATTTCCCTGATGATTAGAGATGTTGAGCATTTTTTCATATGTTTGTTGGCCATTATTCTGTCTTCTTTTGAAGTTTCTGTTCATGTATTTTACCCACTTTTTGATAGGGTTGTTTGATTTTTTGTTGATGATTTTCCTGAGTTCTGAATAGATTCTAGTTACCAGTCCTGTATCAGATGTGTAGCATGTGAGAATTTTCTCCCATTCTGTAGGTTGTCTGTTTGCTCTTGTGACAGTTTCCTTGGCTGTACAGAAGCTTCTTAATTTGATCAGGTCCCATTTATTTATTTTTATTGCTTCTATAATTGCCTTGGGGGTCTTCTTCATAAATTCTTTGCCTAGGCCAATTTCTATAAGAGTTTTTCCAAATAGATGCAGAAAAAGCATTTGGTAAAATTCAACGCCCTTTTATGATAAGAACACTTAACAAAATAGGCATAGATGGGGCTTACCTAAAATTGACACAAGCCATATAGGACAAACCCACAGCCAACATCATACTGAATGGGGAAAAATTGAGAACATTCCCACTTAGAACTGGAACCAGACAAGATTGCCCACTATCTCCACTTCTATTCAACATAGTGCTAGAAGTCCTTGCTACAGCAATTAGACATGAGAGCAGAATTCCAAATGGGTGCAGAAGAGATCAAACTCTCACTCTTTGCTGATGATATGATATTATATCTCAAAAATCCCAAGGATTCAACCAAGAGACTTGTGGAATTGATAAGTGAATTCAGTAAAGTCTTAGGACACAAAATAAATATACATAAATCAGAGACATTCATATATGCCAATAACAGTCAAACTGAGAACCAAATCAAAGACTCAATACCCTTCACAATAGCAACAAAGAAAATAAAGTACCTAGGAATATATTTAACTAAGGAGGTAAAAGACCTCTACAGGGAGAACTATGAAACACTAAGAAAGGAAAGAGCAGAAGACATAAACAGGTGGAAAACCATACCATGCTCCTGGGTTGGCAGAATCAACATTGTTAAAATATCTATACTACCCAAAGTGATCTACAGATGCAATGCAATCCCTATTAAAATACCAACATCATTTTTCACAAATATAGAAAAAATAATTTTATGCTTCATATGGAACCAGAAAAGACCCCGTTTAGCAAAAGCAATCCTAGGCAATAAGAACAAAATAAGAAGTATAAATTTACCAGACTTCAAATTATACTACAAGGCTATAGTAATTAAAGCAGCTTGGTATTGGCACAAGAACAGAGACATTGACCAGTGGAACAGAACTGAGAACCCAGATATAAAACCATCCTCATATAGCCATCTAATCTTTGACAAAGCAGGCAAAACCAAACGCTGGGAAAAGAATCCTTATTCAATAAATGGTGCTGGGAGAACTGGATAGCCACATGTAGAAGACTGAAACAGGATCCACAGCTTTCACCTCTCACAAAAATCAACTCACAGTGGGTAACACACTTAAACCTAAGGCGTGAAACCATTAGAATTCTAGAAGAAAATATTGGAAAAACTCTTATACACACTCAACTTTCAAGGAACCCATCTACTCAGTATAGAAATACACACACAAAATACAGGATTAATCCAAATTGGAATGATAGTTGGAACAGCTGGTGCTTTCAATTGCCCAGTCACCCATTAATGAAGGATTTGGAGCCCTCATATGTTGCATCTTATTATTGCCCTATAAAGTAACTATCCATCCACAATTTAAAGTTTCAGGAGGGATTCACATCCTGTTCCTAAATAATAATTAATAAATACGTCCCAAATAGAATTCTTTATTCCTATATTCCATGATTTTTTTAAATGTGTCAGCACTTTTCTTATTTGTTCTAGAATAACATAAATTTGAAGGGAGTTGAATTGGTTCTTGTTATATTATTGAGAACCCCATAACAAATACTATTGACATAACATGAGAAAGATGATGTATATTCATAGTTTCGTAGGATAAATTTACAGATACTGTTATACTAGTTTCTGTCAAAGTTTGAAGCAACGATACTCTAAGCTTACCTAAATCTTGTATACATTAATACATACCCAACCATATAATGGGAACATCAATTTGCCATAGCTGATTTATCCTTAAGCCACCCTGTGCTTCCTGCTTCCATTAAAATATACTGGTCAAAGATAGTCAAAGTAAAAATTCATAAGTAACAGAAAAGTTATGAGATGCCAGAAATTTTAAATAATAATCTGATTTAATAAAGTCAATATTTGTCTTTAAAATAAAACCTGAAACTCGGTGGTGCAATTTAATATTTTATTGTACATTCATTTTAAGGGAAATAGTTCTATTATTGGAATATTGTTTATACCATAATCAAGCAGTTACATGATTGCACATAAGATCTTAAAGTTTACAACTAACATCATACTTCATAATATAATGTAATAGTGAAGCACTTACATGAAGGTTGCTTTTATTATACATTATACATAATACTATTTTCTCTTTTCACATTATGAATTAGAAATGCTTTTTAATAGGGCTCATATGAAGAAGCATTTTGTGTCAACTATGAGGGAAAGTATTTTAGTTTAAATGTGTGAGGTTAAAGTCAATTTCAAGTATGGAATTGAAAAAAAAATAACAGTGACATAATCAAGGTCTTAAAAATAATCTCTCTTTTTCTTCATTTTGCTTCCTAGTCCTCAAAAATCACCTTTTCATTTGAAGCCTTAACTTAATAACCTTCCCTGACATTCTGAAGTTCACACTGATTTCTCCCTTTTATGGACTCCTACTGCACTGAGAACCAGCACCACACAATTTTGCACTTAATTGTGATAATAGTTTCATGAGTTAGTCTTCTTAAATAGATTGTAACTTCCTTAACTACAGAAATCATGTCTTACATTTCTCTTGCCTGGCACAAAATCAGATAATTGTTGATTAATAAATGCAGCCAGTAATTTCCTCCCTTTTGAATCTTTCCTCTCCTTTCATTTGGGGCTGCTCAAGAAAAGTCAGCTCCTTACAAAAAATTTTACCTATGCATTTAACTATATCTTGTAGTGCTAAAACACAGTTGATTAGCAGCTATAGAATATCAAGATGCATTGTATATACAGTCTGAATTTTACATAATGTGTTAGTATATGTCTTCAGAACTACTTCCTGTCTTAAAGTGGAGATGTTCTGTAATGAAAATTCATTCATCAACATGTATTGGGCAGCTATGATGAATTAGGCTTTACTTAAGGGACAAAAGTAGTTGTGAAAGGCCTCTAACTAATAAGGAAGAGAGCTTATTCCCAGAGCTATGCTAGCTGCTTTATATAACATGATTGAATTCTTACCCACACAATAAGGAAGGTACCATAATCACCATTTTGCAGGCGACCAACTGCAGTACAGAGAGTTTAAGTAATTTGCTCAGGGTCATAGCATCCAAAAAGGAGAAACGAAATTTGAACCCATGCTTGTCTATCTCAAAGCCTGAGCTTACAGTTCTCTAAGAGATATAGCCATATGAAGAAATTCTTATAATGTAATTTGATAAGTGACATAATAAAAATATGCATACCAAATGATATGGGAGCACAGGAACATGAAGGGAACACAGAGAAGATAGTGACTAAAATACTTCCTGGGAAGAAATGAGACAAAGTTCTCAAGAGTCAAATAACCCATTTCTAAACTCTCAGAATACCATGATACTTTCTTTTTTTTTTTTTCCAGAGTTTTATTTTATTTATTTATTTATTTTTAATTTGTTAATATATGTTTTTTTATTTCATCTTGTTATGGGGGATACAGAATTGCAGGTTACATACGTTGCTCCTGTACCGCCTTTCCCCCCAAGTCAGAGCTCCAGACGTGTCTGTTCCCCAGGTAGTGCACATTGCACCCATCGTGTAGGTATATATCCCTCCCTTCCCCACCCCCCCTTCCCGAGTCAGCACCTTCAAGTGTTACCACTCCCCAAACGGTGCGCAATGCACTCATTGTGTAGGCATATGCCCATCCCCTCCCCCACCCCCCACCTCAGTCTGATATCCAATTGGTGTCGTTCCCAGATTTGTATTTAGGTGATGATCAGGGAAACCAGTTTTCTGGTGAGTACATGTGATGCTTGTTTTTCCATTCTTGGGATACTTCACTTAATATAATGGGTTCCAACTCTCTCCAGGAGAACCATAGAGATGTCGTATCTTCATCATTCCTTATAGCTGAGTAATATTCCATGGTATACATATACCACAGCTTACTAATCCAATCATGTATTGATGGGCACTTGGGTTGTTTCCACATCTTTGCTATTGTGAATTGTGCTGCTATAAACATTCGGGTACATGTGTCTTTGTTAAAGAATGACCTTTTTTCCTTTGGGTATATGCCCAATAATGGGATTGCTGGGTCAAATGGCAGGTCCACTTGAATCTGTTTAAGATACCTCCATAATGCTTTCCACAGGGGTTGCACTAGTCTGCAGTCCCACCAGCAGTGTATTAGTGTTCCTGTCTCTCCACACCCACGCCAACATGTGTTGTTTTGGGTTTTTTTTGATAAAGGCCATTCTCATTGGAGTTAAGTGATATCTCATTGTGGTTTTGATTTGCATTTCTCTGATGACTAGGGATGCCGAGCATTTTTTCATATGTTTGTTAGCCATTCTTATATCTTCTTTTGAGAAGTTTCTATTCATGTCGTTTGCCCACTCCTTGATAGGGCTGCCTGATCTCCCCTTGCTGATCTTCCTGAGTTCCAAATAGATTCCTCTTATCAGTTCCCTATCTGATGTGCAGTATGCAAAAACTTTTTCCCACTCTGTAGGTGGTCTGCTTATTCTCGTGACTGCCTCCCTGGCTGTGCAGAAGCTTTCCAATTTAATCATGTCCCATTCACCTATTCCTGCTGCCGCTGTGACTGCCTTGGGGGTCCCCCCCACAAATTCTTTGCCTAGGCCAATGTCTGTAAGAGTCCTTCCCACATTTTCCTCTAGAATTCTGATTGTATCACGCCTAAGGTTTAGGTCTGTTATCCACCGTGATTTGATTTTTGTGAGAGGTGAAAGCTGTTGGTCCTGTTTCAGTCTTCTACAAGTGGCTAACCAATTCTCCCAGCACCATTTATTGAATAGGGATTCTTGTCCCCAGAGTATATTCTTTCCCGCTTTGTCAAAAATTAGGTGACTATATGAGGATGGTTCTATATTTTTTTTTTTCCCTAACCCTAATTCTTTTTTTTTTTTATTTTTTTTTTATTTTTTATTTTTTTTCAATTTAATTTTACAGAATCAAAGAGTCTAACAGTATATCTTGTTAGATACAGTATGTCCTCATAATGTATACATTATTTCTTGTACAATAATATGAAATAATATGGGAAATATTCATGATAAATTATTAAGTGAACAGTGCAAGTTAAAAACAATAGTTTCATATTTTTTTTTCTCCACCCCCCCTTTCCCGAGTCAGCACCTTCAAGTGTTACCACTCCCCAAACGGTGCGCAATGCACTCATTGTGTAGGCATACCCCCATCCCCTCCCCCACCCCCCACCTCAGTCTGATGTCCAATTGGTGTCATTCCCAGATTTGTATTTAGTTGATGATCAGGGAAACCAATTTTCTGGTGAGTACATGTGATGCTTGTTTTTCCATTCTTGGGATGCTTCACTTAATATAATGGGTTCCAACTCTCTCCAGGAGAACCATAGAGATGTCGTATCTTCATCATTCCTTATAGCTGAGTAATATTCCATGGTATACATATACCACAATTTACTAATCCAATCATGTATTGATGGGCATTTGGGTTGTTTCCACATCTTTGCTATTGTGAATTGTGCTGCTATAAACATTTGGGTACACGTGCCTTTGTTACATAATGACCTTTTTTCCTTTGGGTATATGCCCAATAATGGGATTGCTGGGTCAAATGGCAGGTCTACTTGAATCGTCTGTGTCCCTGCACTTGTGCCAATACCAGGCTGTTTTAAGAACCATGGCCTTGTAGTATAGTTTGAGGTCTGGCAAATTAATACCTCCCATTTTGTTTTTGTTGCTTAAAATTGCTTTTGCTATACGGGGTCTTCTTTGATTCCATACAAAGTGTATAATTATTTTCTCTACGTCTGTGAAGAATGATGTTGGTAATTTAATAGGGATTGCATTGAATCTGTAGATCACTTTGGGTAGTATAGACATTTTAACAATGTTGATTCTTCCGATCCACGAGCATGGTATATTTTTCCAGGTGATACTTTCTTAAATAGCACTAATCACGGTGGTTATTTTATATTTTATGAGTTGTTATTTAATTACTTCCCCCTGCTAAACATTAAACTCTATGACTTAAGACAATATTTCTAATTTTGCTTACCACACACTTAGCACAGTGCCTGGCACATAGTAAGAACCTAATAAATGTTTAGTGAATGACTGGGTGAATGGATGCTGTGAGAATTGAGTGGAGTCCTGAATGATGATGAGTAGAGGAGTGCAAGGTGATAAAGAGGAGAAATGTCTAATCAAGCAGATACAGATCAAGCAATAAAGTTCTTTACTGATTGGATGAGCTCAAGTAATTATATTAAAAATTGCTAAATCTATATACCAAGCAACTAAGGACTATTCTCTATCACCAAAATGTTACCCCAGATGTGACAAAGGGTACAGATTAGGTGCAAGGTATTACTTTGCTCTGACTTGGACTTTGGATCAAATATGTGACAACTGGTAGCTTTTCCAGAAACTGAGAAGAATGCTTCATCAAATATATATTTCCATACCAGATTACTGTGTTTAATCTAGTATAATAGAGTGACTGCAACCATAATGTGGCATTCAAGAATATATTTTAAAAGAAGTCTTTGCCAGAGCAATCAGACAAGAGAATGGAATTAAGGGTGTCTGAATGGAGGCAGAAGAAGTCAAACTATCACTCATTGCTAATGATATGCTATTATATCTAGAAAATCCCAAGGATTCAGCCAAGAGACTCATGGAATTGATAAACAAATTCAGTAAAGTCTCAGGATAAAAAATTAATGCACACAAATCAGTGGCATTCATTTACGCCAATAACAGTTAAGCAGAAAATCAAATCAAAGACACAACACCTTTGACAATAGCATCAAAGAAAATTAAATATTTAGGAATATATTTAACAAAGGAAGTGAGAGAGATTTATAGGGAGAACTATGAAACACTGACAAAAGAAATTGTAGATGATGTGCACAGATGGAAATTCCTACTATGGTCATTGATTGGTAGAATCAATATTGTTAAAATGTCCTTTCTACCTAAAGTGATCTACAGAATTAATGCAATCCCTATCAAAATTCCACCATCATTCTTACATATTTAGAAAAAATAATTCTATGCTTTGTATGGAACCAGATAAGACCTCGTATAGCCAAAGCAATCTTAAGCAAAAAGGAAAAATTGGAGGCATCACTCTGCCAGACTTTAATCTTTACTATAAGGCTATAGTAACCAAAACAGCATGGTATTGGCACAAGAACAGAGATATAGACCTTTGGAATACGACAGAGATCCCAGATATAAAACCATCCTCATATTGTCATCTAATCTTCGACAAAGCAGACAAAAGTATACATTGGGGAAAAGAATCTCTATTCAATAAGTTGTCCTGGGAAAACTGGATATCCACATGCAGAAGATTGAAACTAGATCCCCTTCTCTCGCCTCTCACAAAAATCAATTCACGTTGGATAACAGACTTAAACCTAAGGCGTGAGACCTTAAGAATTCTGGAAGAAAATGTGGGGAAGACTCTTTTAGGCATCGGCCTAAGTAAAGAATGTATAAAAATGATGTGTTGTATGTACACAGAGGAATATTATTTAGCCATTGAAAAGAAGGAAATTTTGTCATTTGCAGAAACATGGATAGATCTGGAGGACATTAGTTTAAGTGAAATAAACCAAGCAGAGAAAGACAAATATTTCATTTTCACACTCATATATGGGACCTAAAAAAAATTGATCTCAAGGAAGCAGTGAATAGAATGGTGGCTACTAGAGATTGGTAACGGTGATGGGATGGGGTAATGTAGAGAAGTTGGTGAAGGGGTAATTTTGTTTAATAGAAGGAAGAAGTTCTGATGTTCACTGGTACAATGGGGCAACTATAGTTCACAATAGTTTATTGTATTTCAGAATAGCTAGAAGTTTTCAAATGCTCCCAACATAAAGCAATGATGAATGTTTTAGGTGAATTTTTTCCCAGTTACCCTGATTTGATCATTGTATGTTGTGTGCTTGTATCAAGTATGTAACATGTAATACATGAATATATACAATTATTATGTATCAATAAAAAATTAAAAAAAGACCTATGTCAAAATATTGCTGTGTTAGCTTATATAGAGAGTATCAGCATAATATTTCAAATGTGCTCAATAAATATTACTACCATACTAACGGCAGTTCTTGACTGTAAACAAAAGAAAGCAAGATGGATAATTAAGCAGAAAAGGAATTTATTGGAAAGGTACCAGATAGCTGGCAGAGGCTAAAAACAAGTCTTAGACAGGGCAGGAATCCTTTATACATGATGTTATATCTTAGTGCATTGAACTGGGAGACCCATGATGTTGATTTGTTCTATTATTAGTGATGTTAATTTTGATTACTTGATTCAAGTGGTAATTGACAGATTTCTCTACTGTAAAGTAACTATTTTTATTGATTGATTTTCATATATTAAACTCACCCCACATTCATAGAATAAAAAGAAGAATTTATGAAGAAGACCCTCAAAGCAATCACAGCAGCAACAAAAATAAACAAATGGGGCCTGATCAAATTAAAAAAAAACTTCTGCACAGCCAAGGAAACTGTCCTTAGAGAAAATAGACAACCTACAGAATGGGAGAAAATATTTGCTTTCTGCACATCCAATAAAGGGCTGATAACAAGTATCTATATAGAGCTTAAGAAAATCAACAAGAAAAAAATCAAACGACCCCATCAATAAATGGGCAAAGGACATGAACAGAAACTTTTCAAAAGAAGACAGACTAATGGCCAGCAAACATATAAAAAAAGTGCTCAATATTTCTAATCATTAGGTAAATGCAAATCAAAACTACAATGAGATATCACCTAACTCCAGTGAAAATGGCCTCTTTCAAAAAGTCCCAAAATAACAAATGCTGTAGTGGATGTGCAGAGATTGGAACACTCTTACACTGTTGGTGGGACTGCAAATTTGTACAACCCCTGTGGAAAGTAATTTGGAGATACCTCAAAGAGCTAAAAATAGAAATATCATTTGATCCAGCATTCCCACTACTAGGCATCTATCCAAAGGAAAAAAAGACATTCTATAATAAAGACATCTGCACTCAAATGTTTATAGCAGCACAATTTACAATTGCAAAGATATGGAAACAACCCAAGTGCCCATCAATACATGAGTGGGTTAATAAAATGTGGTATATGTATACCATGGAGTTCTACTCAGCCACAAAAATCAATGGTGATCTAGCACCTCTTATATTATCCTGGATAGAGATTGAGCCCATCCTTCGAAGTGAGGTATCACAATGATGGAATGACATGCGCCACATGTGCTCGCCATCAAACTGGTACTAATTGATCAACACTAAGGTGCTCACATGATAGTAATACTCACCGGGTGCCGATCAGGTAGAAGGGCGGGGGAATGGGGGTAGAGCAGGTGGGGTGGGTAAACCCACAGCTAACGGAGATGGGGTGCACTGTTTGGGGGAAGGACACGCTTGTGGACCTGGCTTGTGTGAGGCAAATTCATTTCATGTAACCAAAATATTTGTACCCCATATTATCCTGAATTAAACAAAATAAATAAAACAGCATCAGATCTATTTTACATTAGTTGGCTCCAAAAGGAAATTTGGAGCTTCAAGGTACTAAAATAATTATATGATAATGAAGATAATGATAAAACCCTTACAATCTTATTTTTAAACACTTATTTCAATCAAATTTGCAAGAATGCCACTGGTCCAGGCCATATACCTATGTTTTCCCTTTTACAAACTAGAGATACTTTAAATATCAACATGAGCAAGTTTGGAAAAAAATGTCATATAGTTAGTGAGCTTATCCTCAAATCATCTTGGAATATCAATGAACACTCTTACTTCTACATAATTCTGGCTCATCAGTTGCAGCTAAAATTGTGGATAAGATAATAACATCGACTGGGATCCATAATATGAACACTACAATTGATGAGATAACTTCCAAAGTGAATCTAGGCAGGTTTGCATTATCAGAGTTGTGAAACATACAATGTACTTGTAGACAGTCAACATTTCTGTGTCTTAGCTGGGTGGCATAAAAGATGTGGCTATAATTCCATCCAGCAATATATTTTGAGGGCCCGAATCGCTTTCTTCTTCATTTGGGTACTGTATATAGTTATGAAATCTTTTTATGATGTAAGGCAGAGATAATTAGAACACTCCCACCCAAAATTAATTTATATTAAAAGTCCTTATGAGGTCTGTTGTCACTTTTGTTCTTTCAAAATTTTCTTAATCTCAGATTGAAAAGACTCAGCAAAAGAAACAGGTTCTTCACTCAATTATCTAAAGAAAAAATTCATTATTTACCCTGACATATAGGATACATAGAATAAGTAAATGGGATCTATAGCATTGGAAACCTTCGTGCAAGTGGGTACTGATGAGTTCTAAAAATATCTAATATTTTCTTTGTGCATCATCTCATTGAAGTAATATATTGCAAATGGTGAGAAATAGAACTGATTTAAATTCATGAGGAAAACCTGCCTTTTGATTGCTAATAAGCAAACATTAGTAAGAAAAGCAAGTATATTCTTCCAAGAAAGCCCTATTATCTTATGTCTGTGTAGAGACATATATTTTTAATAAACTATTTAAAATGCCACATAATCTGGTTGGATGCCAAAAATACAAATGGAAATGTAATAGAAAATATGATCGGCAAATTGAATATGTATTGCTCAAATACTTTTAGCAGATAAAAATGTTTCCAAACAGGATATCTGAATTTAAATTGCCTGCTTGTTAATTTCTCATGAATTTTGCTATTACTCTCTTCCACATCCATACCATTAATGTTGGCTTCAGTTCAATGAACATTTATTGAGTGGTCACCATGTTAAATGTGTGTAGCAGAGAAGAGAGCATACAAACATGAATTAAACATGGGCTCACTTCTCAAGGAGATTACAATATACTGGGTCAAGACATGTATAAAATTGACTTAGATTCATATATGCATGAAAAGATCACACTCAATAAGATTTTGTATAATTTCCCTACTATGATTAAAATGTGGCTTTTCATGGTATGATTCTGAAGTGTTTTCTAAAGCTTACCTGGGTGTTAAGGTGAAGGAGAAAAAAGAAGAGAGGATACTATTGACAGGCCTTGCCACGGAAACCGTCACACTCTTAGCTCAGGGTAATGGTGGTTCTGGATAACAAACCATGCACATGAAACTTGAAAACAAGTGTGAAGCAATATATCAAAAGTGGAAAATGATAAAATTTTTAAGGCATAAATCCTGAAGATTTATATTAAGTAAAGGATATAAAAGTAGTTTAAAAAATTGTAAGATTTATTTTGCTTTAGGTGATATATGTATAACATGGAGTACTACTCAACCATAAAAAATAGTGAAATAATACCTCTTGTATTAACCTGGATGGAACTGGAGACCATTCTTCTAATCAAAGTATCACAAGAATGGAAAAACAAGCACCATATGTACTCACCACCAAATTGTTTCTAATTAATCAATACTTATGTGCACATATTGTAGTAACATTCATCGAGTGTCAGGCAGGTGGGAGGGGAAGGAGGAGATGGATGTATAGTCTCACCTAATGGGCGTGGTATGCATTGTCTGGGGGATGTGCATGCTTGTAGCTCTGACTCGGTCGGGGCAAAGACAATATATGTAACCAAACTGTTTGTATCCCTGTAATATTCTGAAATTAATTAAAAAACAAAATTCTTTAAAAGATGTAGCTGAGCAAAATAGCATAGTAATTATGAAATCTGAATTCATATTCACAACCTTGTCAAACATTCATGGAAACATAAGTCCTATTGGTCACCTACACAGTGCAAGTCCTACTTGCTCCAAAAAACTTCTCTGATTTCAAGTTATGGCAGTGGGCAATGGCTTCCCTCAATAAGTTGCTGCAGCCCTCACGGTGTGTACTGCTTATTTACTGCCTAATGATATCTTCTGTATAGTTGTTTTGTATTTTTAAAACTTTTCACTAGTAGTGTCTGGCTTTATGAATAGACTGTAATCTCTTTGATGACAATAGGTTTTCTTATTTTTTTACATATACATACATTTTTGAAATTATAGCTCCCAGTGAAATTAATTTAATTTAAATTAAGATAGAAAAAGACCTACAGCATAAGCAACTTTAACTACTACACTATAGTTATGCCTGTTCTAAACTTAGCTTTCTTTTAAAAAGTGGGTTGTGTAAACCATACAGATTCAGAGTTCCACTAACATGGAGTCATCAAAATGTTTTCCAGTCTTGGGATACTTCACTTAGTAGAATGGGTTCCAACTCTTTCCAGGAAAATACAAGAGGTGCTATATCACCATTGTTTCTTATAGCTGAGTAGTACTCTATGGTATACATATACCACATTTTATTAATCCACTCATGTATTGATGGGCACTTGGGTTGTTTCCACATCTTCGCAATTGTGAATTGTGCTGCTATAAACATTCGGGTGCAGATTTCACTGATCATCACCTAAGAGCACATTTAGGAAAAACATTGATCGGGTGTCGGGCAGATGTGGGTGGGGGAGGGGATGGGTGTATACATACATAATGAGTGCGATGCACACTGTCTAGGGGATGGACACGTTTGAAGCTCTGACTCGGGAAGGGGGGCGGGGGGCAAGGGCAATATACGTAACCTAAACTTTTGTACCCCCACAATATGCTGAAATAAGAATAAAAAAAATGTTTTACCTGAGCCATTATTTTCCTTTTCAAAGTTTTAACTATTCTCCACAGGGTTAGGACCCTAATGGATTATATCATGATGGACTTTGTTAATAAGTGAGTTAAATATTATAACCATCTTTAAAGTGAAAAACACGTGTATTTCTCATTTTCCCTCAGTACCACAAGAAATGATTCTCTCTAGGCACCATGAAAAAAAAAAAAAAAAGAAATTTTGGAAGTAGTTCTGAAGTAATAAAGTAAATGAGAGGTAATGTTGTCATTCTGTACCCTGAGATAAAAATGCTCATCAATTACTGAGAAAATAATTGGCCACTATGAAAGGACATTTCAGCATAGTCAATAAAATTATTTTTAGTCTCAGCCAGAACTTTCATATTAACTAGTTTCCCAGAATATCAAGAATTTCCAAACAGTCATTCCTTTGGATTGCCCACTGTTCTTTTAGTTATGTAAGAGAATGCAAGAAGTCATAAATCTTTATTGGTACTTTGGAAGAGATTGAAGCTATTACACTGAGATGCCAACTGGAAAACCACTTGAAAATTAAAGTAGTTTCAGCCAAACAAGAAAATAATTAGAGTCTAAACCTGTCAAAAATTTAAAATAGATATAAATCTTATGACAATCAAATACTTTTCAACACCTAAAAACTCCCAATTCATCCATTTAATTTTTATTTGTAATGACAAATATGAAATGGTAAAACTAACCATAATTAGAAAGAATAAAACAGACATTAAAATATTTGTGTGAAAATAAGAAAAAGAGTGTGGCTATATTTGAAAGCCATAGAGTCATAGGACCTGTTTTAGCACATACCTAACTAGTTAGGCACAGAATTGATGTCCCCACTTTTTGTCTTACTCAAAAAGCAAGCCAACCCCAAAGTTACTTAAAAGCCCTCAACATAAATTCCTATCCCCAAATCATAGTATCACAATCCATTTTCTTGTACATTTTCAAGGATGTTTGAATCTTATGGGAGTTTAACAAGAATGGTGGTTTGCTGTGGTCTGAGTGAAGTCCCTCATCATAGCTTTTAGAACAGCTGGTTCTTCCTCTAATACATCCCTAGAGCCTTAGGATAGCCAGTTAGTAAACTGTTATTTCTACATTTATCCCAACAGACGTTAGGCGACTAAGCCACAAGGCACAGCTGCTATATAGAGACCTGAAGAAAATCCAGATATGTGGAGCAATACTTGATGATTTCTAGGCTTTCTACCCCCTTACTTCACCAGAGAATGGCACAAATTTTTAGCCTAAATATATTAGAGTGTTATTCCTCATGTGATTACAAATCTTACACAGCTCCTCATGCCCTGGGATTGATGTCGAGGCAGAAACTTAACAGCTGCTTGTAAATTTTTTAAGAATTTTCTCAATTTGACACAGTGGTTCTGACATCCTCTCTAACTAAGCTTCTGAAAAGGTAACAAGAAGAACTGTGGTGTCTTTATTGTTTTCTTACTAGAAAAATGCTAGTTTCTTAGACCTCTAGTCTGTTATCTGTAGAAGATTTTCTGTTATTGGAACAGGAAGGAAAAGGGGAAGCTAGGGTTGAGATAGAAAATTTCTCTGGTTTATACACTCATTCTTTCATATGGCCAGTCAATAATTAGTTATTGAGCATCTATTATGTGACAGACATTGTTCTATGTGCTAAACATACAGACAGAAGACATCCTTGCCCCTACACATGTTATGTTAAAGTGGAAGGAGAAACAAGTGAGAAAACAAATAAGAGAATAAAATAGATACTGACTAGCAGTTGAAAGCGGCTACTTTAGATAGGATGTATAAGGAAGATCTCTCTGAGGAGATTTCATCTGAACTGATACATGAATGACAAGAATGTGCCAGCCATATGAACACCTGGAAGCAGATAATTTCATGGGGTAGTAGTAATAAGCTTGGCATGTTCAAAGCATATAGAAAAAAAAAAGGATTTTGGAAATAGAGCATAATTAAATCAATAATTAGGTCATAAAGGTATGCAGGTATCAGATCTTTTAGGCCTTGGTAAAAGGTATGGATTTTATTCTAAGTGTAATGGAAAGCTACTGGAGGATTTTCAATTAGGAAATGATTTTATAAAATTTATATTTAAGATCACTCTGGCTGCTGTATAGAAATGGGCAGGGGGAGAAAGGCAACAATAGAATCAGGGATATACGATAGGAGATAATTCCTGTTGTTCTGGTGAGAGTTGGTGCTAGGTTTCACTAGTTGATGGTGGTGAAAATAAAGGAAGGAGGGCATATTTAGGATATATTTTGATGGTAAAACTGATGGTACTGGCTAGTGAACTAAGTATGGGGAGGGAGAAGGTAGCAGTGAGGAAAAGAATGGTACCAGAATGCCTTTGAATAACAAGTGGGAGGTGATACCATTTATTAAGAAGGGGAAGACTGAGGAAAGAACAGGATAGAGGGGTGGAAGTCAAGAATTTCATTTTGGCCATGTTAAGTTTGGATACCAATTTGATAACAAGTCAAGGGTTCAACTGGACAGTTGGATATAGGATTTTGAAGAACAGAGGAGAGAGAGAGGCTAGATATATTAACTTGGTAGCAATCAAAATACAAACAATATTTAAAGCCATGGGAGTCTATGATATCACCTAAAAATATATAGGTGGAAGACATTTATCAAGTCTTATTTTATCCTAACACTTCAAGTTGTTACTACTTATTTTTTACAACATTTCCAACCTCCTGCTTTCTGGCTCACCCACTTCAGAATTCCACTGCCTAACACCTTGACACCAAATTTACCTTCCCCCAATTTTCCCAATGATCTCAGATAACTACTGTGAGTCCTGAAACAGACAGATATATCTAGTGAAGCACTGAGTTTTGAGCTAACTCAGATGCTTTCTACCAACTGCCAATGGTTTCCCCACTCCCAGCTACTTCTGTTGAATTTAGAGACAGCTGCATAAATTCTACAACAGGATTTCTGATTCACACAACATAAAAGTTACTATGGCAATAGACATTCAACAGCTATTCATTGAATGAAAGCATGAGCTTTCTCTCTTTTATTTGGAGGATTTTATTTTCTTTATTTTTTGTTATATTGTTTTTGTTTAGTTTAGTTGTATCATTATGAACTCACAGATTTTTAACATATTTAACGTGTTTCTATTTACTGTTATTATTTTTCTTAGTGATGCTCAAATTCCCTCAACCTAGCCAGTGGGGAGACTCTTTAAGTTAACTTAAAGACATTTTTGGATTTTACATTATATTTTGTTAGTTTTTTATTATTTTAGGAAAATTGATCCCACTTATGTGAGATATCCAAAATAGTCAAAAAGTAGAAGGTGGCTGCCAGGGGCTGGGGTACGGGGTTGGGGAGATACTATTCAATAGTATAAAGAGCCAGTTATACAAAATTGATAAATTCTAGATATCTGCTGTACAACATTGTATCTATAGTTAAAAATATTGTATTGTACTCTTAAAAATTTTTAAAGGGTAGATTTCGTATTAAATTTTCTTACTCTTTTGTGCTCTTGAACCAGAGCACAATTTAGAGAGAAGGGAAGAAAGGATCAGAGATAAATGAACATTAATTGCAGAATGATGCTTTAGTTGTTTGTAGCCGAATCCTGATTAAACTAAGGCTAAGGTAAGAGACCTCTACTCAATAGTCACTGGGAAAATTCTCACCTGGAAGATAATTGGTGACCCTGATGATTAATAGCCCATGGTCTGACCTAGACATAGTGTCTCAATCTCTTCTAGCACTCTAGCATTATCTACTTACCAGATATATCCATTGAGAAGATTCACTTTCACTTCAAACAATATGTCCAGAATCCATTTTTCATACCCCCATACCTTACTTCTAAACTAGTATACATTTCTTCTCTGGTCATGTTGATATTCTCATTGAATACACAATGCCATTATAACTATCCCAATTTTACATATTCTTCAACACTCAATTCAGGCATAACTGATCCTTAAAGCATTTTCCAATTACTAAATCTCATAAGGGGTTCCCATGGCTCTGAATTCCCCAAACCAGAATTATATACTAACGCATATCCCTGTTTCATGTTTGTAAACTATTTATGAGCTTTGTCTGTCCGACCACAATTGTTGTCTTGAAGGTAGGGACCTTGGACAGGTTTCCCATCTTCAATGAGTCCCAGTTTCCCCATGAAAAAAAAGGAAGTTAATTGTACTTACCTCACAGAGTTGTTTTTAGGAAAATCCCCTAGCAGAATGACTAGCACATAATAGATGTTCAGAAATGCTAGCTCATTTCTTATGTGTCACTTTATAGAGCCTAGCACAGGTCTCTACAGCATTGCACATAGTAGGTACTAAGCAAGTTCTGACTAAACCAAACACAGAGAACCAGAGAATAGCATCAGCCATTTTCTTATTGTTGTTAGTTGTTGTGCTGCTAGTGGTAGAGGGTGTATTTGTGAGCAGGTTTGCTAAAAGGGGGAGGGGGAAAGAAGTAGAGAAGAAAGGAGAAATTTTATGATATACCTCTGAGATGTTACAATTCCCCATTGGCCTCAATTCATTCAAGATGATGTTGGGAAGGGTAAGAAAACATCAAAAGGTAGATTGTCATGTGGAATAATAAAGATTCATGGTGTTGAATTTCCATTTCTTTAGGTATTAAGAAAACAGCTGAATATCTTTTACTAAAATGTGACACAATAATACCTCTCCAACTCTGTTGGACACATAAAACATTTTTATAACAGTAGTTTAAGAAGTACCACAAAATATTTTTACATTTGCAACAAACCAAAGGCCAAGGGAAAGGGCGTATATATCAAGGAAACTAAGCAGGAAAGACTGGATTTTAATTCCTCAAGAATTAATGGAAACTGCACACATATATACACACACAGGAATTGACAAGTTCTTCCTAGATGTTAAATGTAGACATTTCTTGACAATCGCCTATCTGCTTAGGACAGAACAATAACCTTAAATATCTCAAGAGGCCATAATTGTGTCTCTTCAGGTCATTTCATATGTTTATTTGCATAATACTACATGAGTGTTCAAAGGTAATAGTAATCATTATTATCATCATCATTATTTAGATATATATGTATATATGTTGCAGAGTTATTTACAGTTCACAAAGTGCTTTCACATATATTTATATTCAAATGAGCACTTAGTTCAATTATAAGCAACTATTCCATCATATGTGCTTCTACAGACATTTCCTTTGCTCCTCACAAGATTTCGTAAAGCAAGCAGAGTAGCAATATTATTCATATTTGCAGATGAGGAACTTGAGACTCAGAGTATAACTTTCTAAGACCACATGGACAGTTAGTGGCAGAGCTAAAACTAAATTGTTTGATTTCTAACCCCAAACCAGTCCCTTTTCTTCACTTTACAATACTAACTTCAGTTAAATTCTTAATAAATCCCTTTGTATGAATTTCTGACACTTGAGATTTAACTTGTCAAAAAAGAAATTTATTTCATCCCCCAGACATCACTTTGGCTTTTACCACCATTGACACCATCATTCATCCATTATTCCAGATTGACAGCCCTTAAAATTATTTTTTATTTTTCCCTTTCACTTCTCTTTTCTGCCACATGTAATCTAAATCCTGATGACTTTTTAACCACTTATATATCAAAGTTACCATTTTTCCCTTATGGACTGTAAGTTTTTTTCATCTGTGAAATGAGGAGGTCAAACTTAGGTTTGACATTTGACTTATGAATTGTCTACTAGATTGAACACTCTAGCATTCAAATAAATATCTGGAAATGTTAATAGTTATTATTTCTGGTGGTGTAATTACTTTCATTATTCCATAATTCAACAAATTCATTCAGTTAGGAGAATATGGGCTAGAATACAAACCAGGCTTTCACAAAACTACTTCAGAGGCATGGGAAGGAAATCAAGGGTGGGAAGGAGATGATAGGTTTTGCTTTCATGTATCTTTGTACTCTATTTTTTTTTCATTTATTCCCACAAGCATGAGTTACTGTTATAATTCGAAAAAAAATAAAAAATATTTTTTAATTCAAAATATTATGGGGGTACAAATATTTTTGGTTACATGGATGGCTTTTTTAGTATTTGAGTCAGGGCTTTAAGTGTGCCAATCACCCAGATAGTGTTCATTGTACCCATTAGATAGGTTTTCACTCATCCCCTACTCCTGCCTCCCCCCTGCTTGATTTCTACTGAGTTTTACTTACCTCTCTGTGCACATGTGTGCTCATCAGTTAGTTCCAATTTAATGGAGAGTACCAGTGGCGCTTATTTTTTCCATTCTTTAGATACTGCACTTAGGATAATGGTCTCTAGTTCCATAAAATTGTTGGAAAAGGCATTAATTTATCCTTTTTTATGTCTGAGTAGTATTCCATGATATACATATACCATTTTTTTTAATTCACTCATGAATTGATGGACATCTGGTATGATTCCACATCTTTGCAATTGTGAACTGTGCTACAATAAACATTTAAGTGCAGGTGTCTTTTTGATAAAATGGCTTCTTTTCCTTTGGGTAAGTACCCAGAAGTGGGATTGCTGGATCAAATGGTAGGTCTACTCTTAGTTCTTTGAGGAATCTTTATATAGTTTTCCATTGGGTTGTACTACTTTGCAGTCCCACCAACAGTATATGATGAGCATTCCTTTCCCTCTGCATCCAGGCTAGCATCTATTGTTTTTGAACTTTTTAATGAAAACCATTCTAACTGGGCTAAGGTGATATCTCATTGAGATTTTAATTTATATTTCCTGATGATTAGTGATGTTGATGATTTTTTTTCATATATTTATTGACCATTTATCTATCTTCTTCAGAAAAGCTTCTGTTCATGTTTTTTGCCCACTTTTTAATGTGATTGTTTGTTTTTTCCTTGTTGATTTGCTTCAGTTCTTTGTAGATTCTGTTTTTTTTCCCTTTATTATATATATAGCTTGAAAATATTTTCTCTCTTTCTGTAGGTTCTCTATTCTGTTGATTATTTCCATAGCTTTCTAATTTAATCAAGTCCTATTTATTTATTTTGTTGTTGCCATAATTGTCATTGGGGTCTTAGTCATAAATTCTTTGCTTTGGCCAATATCTAGAAGAACTTTTCCAACATTTTCTTCTAGAATTCTTATGGTTTCATGCCTTACATTTAAGTCTTTTATCCATGTTGAATTAATTTTTATGAGTGGTGAGAAATATGTATCCTGTTTATTCTTCTGGATGTATCTATCCAATTTTACCAGCACCATTTATTTAATATGGCTTATTTTCCCCAGTGTATATTGTTTTATGCTTTGTAAAAGATCATTTAGCTGTATGTGGATTATTTTATATCTGGATTCTCTGTTCTGTTCCATTGATTCATATCTCTATTTTTTTGCTAATACCATGCCATTTGGTTACTATAGACTTATAGTATAGTTTGAAGTCTGGTAATGTGATGCCTCCAGATTTGTTCTCTTCACTTGAGATTGCTTTGTGTATTCAGGATCTTTTCTGGTTCTAAATGAGGCATAAAATTATTTTTTCTAGATTTGTGAAATACAACATTGGTATTTTCATGCGGATTGCATTGAATCTGTAAATCACTTTGGGTGATGTGGACATTTTAACAATGTTGATTCTGCTGATCCATGAGTATGATATGTTTTTCCATTTGTTTGTGTCATCTGTGATTTCTTTCCTCAGTGTTTCGTAGTTCTCTTTGTAGAGCTCTTTCACCTCCTTGGTTAAGTGTATTCCTCGGTATTTTATTTTCTTTGTAGCTATTATGAATGGTATTGAGTCTTTGATTTGACTGTCAGCTTGATTGTTATTTGTGTATTGAAATGCTACTGATTTTTGTATCTTAATTTTGTAACCTGAAACTTTGTTAATCATTAAAACAAATTGATTCATGCCTTCATGAAATATTTATCAAGCACCTGAAAAGCTTGTAGTATACAGTGGTGAACAAGACAGATATCATTCTTGTTTCCAGGTACCTTAAAACAGTGATAAGTTCTCTGAACTTTAATAAGGACACCTAACATGAACAGTATTTCCCATGGTGTGGTCTGGAGATTACTTGCATCAGAGCTATCTAGGCACTTGAAACATTTGTAATTCCAGGATTCATCATAAACTTACAGAATCAATAAAGCTGAGGATGGTGCCTGGGGATTTCAAGTTTTAATGAGCACCCTAGGTAATTCTTCTGCATATTATAATTTGTGAACTCCTCTTCTAAGGTGTGGACTAGTCTTACATTTTCTTGTTCTTGCTTGTAAGCATTTTCTACAGTTTCTTCTGTGAATATGCAATACTTAAGAAAAACACTATTAAAATGATTTAAGACAATTCAACCAACTATATGAGTTAGAATTTCAGGTCAATAGAAATCAGTGTAGTGATCTGGGTATGGGTGGATAAGCAGAAGCTAAAAAGTTGGTCTTATAGAAGTACAGAGTAAAGTGGTTACTAGCAGCTGGGAAGTTAGCAGGATAGGGAGGAGTTGGTTAAAGGATACAAAATTACAGCTAGATAAGAGGGATAAATCCTAGTGTTCTATAACACTGTAGGGTGACCATAGTCAACATTAATTTATTATATATATTCAAATAGGTACAAGAGAGGATTTTGAATATTCCCAACACAAACAAATGATAAATGCTTGAAGTTATGGGTATACTAATTACCCTTATTTTATCAGTATATACATTATGTATCAAAATTCTATGTACCCTATAAATTTGTACAATTATTATGACTCAATTTAAAAAATTAAGGAAAGCTTCTTCAAGGTAAAGAGCCCAGTATAGACATTTTAACAATGTTGATTCTACCAATCCATGAGCATGGTATGGTTTTCCACCTATTTACATGTTCTGCAATTTCCTTCCTCAGTGTTTCATAGTTCTCCCTATAGAGGTCCTTTACCTCCTTAGTTAAATATATTCCTAGGTATTTTATTTTCTTTGTTGCTATTTTGAAGGGTATTGAGTCCTTAATTTGGTTCTCTGTTTGACTGTTATTGGCATATATGAATGCCTCTGATTTGTGTGTATTGATTTTGTATCCTGAGACTTTACTGAATTCATTGATCAATTCCAGGAGTCTCTTGGTTGAAACCTTGGGGTTTTCTAGATATAACATCATATCATCAGCAAAGAGTGAGAGTTTGATCTCTTCTGTCCCTATTTGGACTCGATATGGCATCTCTTTGGTTCTCCTGGAGAGAGCTGGAACCCATTCTAGTAAGTGAAGTATCCCAAGAATGGAAAAATAAGCACCACATGTACTCACCAGCAAACTGGTTTCTCTGAGTGCACATTTGGGAATACCACCAATTGGGTATTGGACAGAGGTCGGGGCTGGGTGGAAGGGATGGGTGTATACCTACTTGATGAGTGCGATGTGCACTGCCTGGGGAATGGACACGCTTGAAGTTCTGACTGGGGGGGATGGGGTGGGGGGAGGGGATGGGTGCACACCTACATGATGAGTGCAATGTGCACTGTCTAGGGAATGGACACACTTGAAGCTCAGACTCGGGGGGATGGGGAGGCATGGGCAATGTATATAGCCTGATCTTTTGTACCCCCATAATGAGCTGAAAAACAAACAAAAATAAATAAATAAATAAATAAATAAAAAGGTAAAGAGCCCAAATCTAGGTTTTGATGGACAAGATGCCAATGGGTTAGCAGAGAAAATATTCCAAAAATGCAGCACAGATTCTGTTAATGAAAACATGGAGGTAAGTGTAAACAAAATATGATCAGTGGATTAATGAAGCAAATCTTTCCAGAGCATAGAGTTATGTTAGGGAGGAATGTGATCAGGTTAATGAGAATAGGGTAATATATCAATGAAAAGGTTTTGTTTATCTAACTGAAGAGTTTTGATTTGATTCAGAAGTCATTCAATGGATGTCCTTTATTGGAGTGGATGGAATTATGCAAATAGAGCTTTGGAAATATTTGTTTGGTAGTGTTATTCAGGGTGGAGTGAAAAAAGAGAAAGATCAGAATAAAGATCAGCTATAAGGCTGGTAGAGTAATACAAATAAAATTTGATCAGGTTTGGAACTACAGTGATGACTGTGAAACTTGAATGAAGGTTTAGGAATATTCAATGAAAAATTTTTAAAAGTTCAGGCTTTTTGTTGAGCTCTATTCTGTATCCTTCCCTATCCTCTCTTAATTAACATGGAATTTTGATTTTTGAGTAGAAGATGGCAGTTTCTGTATTAGGGTATTCGGCTCTTTCATATATATGATGATCTGACTGGCCATGCTTGAAGATTGGTCCATTTTGGGCATTTGGTCTATATATCGGAAATTGTTTAGTAACAAACTACTTGTTCTTTGTAAATGCCATGCCAACAATGACAGCCTTTACTCACCTAGCTTGATTTCAGTTATAAGACTTTAAGAACAAAGCTCTTAGGTAACATTGTCCCATATGTTTGGGGTGCAGTAATATGATGAGAGAAAATGTGCATTGCATTTAGATAATTGATTAATGTCAGAGCTAAAGAGGGCCATGGTGATTATCTAGTCCCACTATTTTATTTTACCAATAAGGAATTTGAAGCCCAGAGAATTTAAGTGACTAAATCTGCATTATACAATGAATAAAGGTCAGAGTCTGAAGTAGAGCCCAGAGTTCTGACTCCCAATCTTAGTCCTTTTCTGATATACCAAGTAGCCTCCTGACATCTTTGCATAATTTTGCCTCTGGCCAACCATTTTGATTACCCCAATCATTACACTTGAAAAAAAAGTCTGATTTGTTAACCTGGCAGGTGCTCTCCCATAAGCACAGTCAAGTAATGTCACACTTGCCACTTAGGTTAATCAAAATGTACTATTCTTCCTGTAAGAAACTTACACATAAAATATAAAGTCCTCTAGTTCCATATTCTAAGTTTTAGCCTATCACACTCCCCCTTCCCAATTAACACTTCCAAAGTCACATTGAAACTTCTGAACCTTAGTTTGTTTGTATGTTTTTTTTTTTGAGGGTTAGAATTATTTAATTAAAATTTATTTCACTGGGCTAATGTACTATTTGTATTTCCCCCTTTTTATGATAAATGCATCTGGTACTTGACCATCTTATACTACTTTCTTTTTTTCCATTTTTAATTTGAGTTTTATGGGGGTACAAACACTTTGGTTACATAAATTGCCTTTGCACTGCCAGACAAGCATGCCCATCCCACAGACAACCTGCACCACATCCATTAGGTGTGTATCTACCCATACCCTCCTCCCCCTCCCACCTACCTGACACCCTATGAATGCTACTTCCCATATATGCATATTAGTGTTGACCAATTAGTACAAATTTAATGGTGAGTGTATACAGTGCTTGTTTTCTCATTCTTCTGATACTTCACTTAGAAGAATGGGCTCCAGCTCCATACAGGATAATACAATAGATAGTTCATCATTTTTTATGGCTTAGTAGTGCTATATGGTACACATATGCCACATTTTATTAATCCACTCATGTACTGATGGGCACTTGGGTTGTTTCCACATCTTAGCAATTGTGAATGGTGCTGTTATAACCATTCGAGTACAGATGTCTTTATTATAGAATGTCTCTTTTTCCTTTGGGCAGACACACAGCACTGGGATTGCTGGATCAAATGGTAGTTCTACTTTTAGTTCTTGCGGTATCTCCATATTACTTTCCATAGAGGTTGTACTAGTTTACAGTCCCACCAGCAATGAATGAGTGCTCCAATCTCTCCACATCCACACCAACATTTGTTGTTTTGGGACTTATTGGCAAAAACCATTCTCACTGGAGATAAGCGATATCCCAATGTGGTTTTGATTTGCTTTTTCCCTGATGATTAGAGATGATGAAAATTTTTTCCTATGTTTGTTAGCCATTAGTCTATCTTCTTTTGGAAAATTTCTGCTCATGTCCTTTGCCTACTTTTTAATGGGGTTATTTGATTTTTTCTTGATGATTTTCCTGAGTTCTATATAGATCCTAGTTATTGGACCTTTATTGAATGTACATAATGCAAATATATTCTCCCATTCTTTAGGTTGTCTGTTCACTCTAGTGATAGTTTCTTTGGTCGTGCATAAACTTCTTAATTTGATCAGGTCCTATTTATTTATTTTTGCTGTTGCTGTGATTTCTTTTGAGATCTTCTTCATAAATACTTTGCCTAGGCCGATATCTATAAGAGTTTTTCCACAATTTTGTTTTAGAATTCTTATGGTTTCATGCCTTAGGTTTAAGTCTCATGTTCATCATGAGTTGATTTTTGTGAGAAGTGAGAGGTGTGGATCCCATTTCAGTCTTCTACATGTGGCTATCCAATTTTCCCAGAACCATTTATTGAATAAGGATTCTTTTCCCCAGTGTATGTTTTTGCGTGCTTTGTTAAAGATCAGATGGTGTATGGGGATGGTTTTATATCTGGGTTCTCAGTCCTATTTCATTGGTCTATGTCTCTGTTCTTGTGCCAGTACCATGCTGTTTTGGCTACTATAGCCTTGTAGTATAGCTTGAAGTCTGGTAAATTTATACCTCCCATTTTGTTCTTTTTGATTATGGTTGCTTTGGCTATACAGGGTCTTCTTGTACCTTACCCTTAAAATAAATGAGGTAAGATGCTGGAGTTTATAATGGTATGCATGTAACATCACTCCAGTCTCACTCGGGTGTTGACATTTTTCCTATATTTAGATGGCCTGTGATAAATGTGTGAGGGCAAAGACCATAGGCAGAATTTGAAACATTGTCAACCTAACAAAATTTACCCAGATAACCTAAATGGAAACAGTTTTTGTAGTACAGTCTATGTATTGCCAGAAATAGTTCCTCTTCCAGGCCAAAAGAAGAAGCGATGCAGAGGAAGGCTTGAAAAAATATTGCTTCCTCCCATGGGAAATAAGTGTAAAATTATAATTATAATCTCTGGCAGGGGGAGGCACATTTTTAAAAACCTTGAAGTTTAACAAATATAGTAAAATGCACTTTATGGATTTATCCCTTGCTAAATCCATGTCCATGTTATTACATTGACTGTTCATCCTTTGTCACCAGGCATCTCACTCCAAGACTCAGGCCAACGACTGATTCCCTTTCCTACACATTCCCTCAAGATGGCTGATCACCCCATGCCAGAGTATGGGTGGGTCTATCTGCATATGCAATGGCTTGACATATTGATAGGAAAAAAAGGTGTAGTTCGACCTCTGTCTCTCTCTCTATCTCTCTGTCTCTGTTTCTCTCTCCCTCTCTCTCTCTCTCTCACACACACACACAAACATGCATGCAGAGACCTCCAAACAAGACCTATCTCTTGGCAATATATATCCTGACAAGATCTATATGTATTTGGCAAATTGGAGCAATTACTACACATTCTTTACTTTGCTTTGGCTGACACTACTTTCTTGACTACTGTAAGAAAATGATTCAGAAATAGAGACACATCGAATAGAGAAAAAGAAAGTACCTAGGATGCTAGAATACTCTATCTTAAATCATACTTATGAAATTAGTTCATGAATGAACTCTGTCTCATCAAGACAAAGCTCTTTCTTGATTCCACATTTGCCCTCCCTCCTTTCCATTGTGACTTGGTAATCATTTTCCCTCTTAGAGTTACCTTGAATCATGAAGTATCTACCAGCTATCTTACTCTCCACAAGTTCAGAACATGTCTCCTAAACACTACCAATATGACTGCTTAAATAGCAGCTTTAGCCCAACTCATTAAATTATTTTGTACCAACTGATTCTTCTTTTTGACCCATCCATTGAGAAATTGTTATTCCCAGAACAGCAAATTCTGTATTAGATATCTTGTGGAATTGAACTCAATAATTTTGTATCAAATATCTTCAGTGTACCAAGCAATGAACTTACATTGTGTGCTTGTGAGTGTGGATAGAGGGAGCATGGGGAGTGAAGGGATTGTTCGAGGACAAAATAAACAAATTCCCTCTAACCTCAAAATACTTCCAATCTGTTTAGAGAGTAAAACACATTATAGATCCTGAGGATTTAAAATAACTTCTAGCAAAGAACAGAGAAAGCAAGTAGTAGGAAAATGTCACCTTAGGTATATTTTAAATCCGACAGATAGTAACATCAATTACAATTACTTAACTACTTCATTTCAGTTCAAACTAGGCAAAACCCATAGCATAATAGCATTCTCTGACTTCATCAACCAATAAATTCAAATATTCTTCTTTCTGATACCAAAGGCTCATCTCAATATCACATTGTATCAAATAAATGTAAAGTTAAAAGCTATCCAAATAACAGTGATTTAAATAAACTGATTCTGAAGTTGGTATTTTCAATAAGTGTCCACAGAAAAGACAGAAAATCTTAACTTAAAAATTATTTTTAATAAATTTTCAGGTACAGAAAGCAAAAAGAAAAACTTTATGTCTATATTTGGCTCCCACTAATTCACTCAGGAATAAGCAAAATTTTGGTCTAGAAATGTGGATTATAAATGTGTTACTTAGTTAAATTACAGCAAATATTTGTGAGGGGACATGCACTTGGCAAGATTAAAGGTTCTTAATTTTTTTTAAAATAGGGTCTTGCTATGTTGCCCAGGCTAGCCTCAAACTCTTGTACCCAAGTGATGCTCCTGCGTCAGCCTTCCAAGTATCTGGGACTGGCCTGCACCACCATGCCTGGCTAAGACTGAAAGTTTTACTATTCTTCTTGACTTCTTAAAATATTTATCACCCTGTTGCTTCTAAAATGGTGTTTAGTTTCTCTCTCTCTCTCTCGTTTTACAGACTTACCTCATTTTATTGTGCTATGCTTTAATATGCTTCACAGATACCACAATTTTCACAAATTGAAGGTTTTCAACACCTCAGCATTGAGCAAGTCTATCAGGGCTATATTTTTCCAACAGCATGAGCTCACTTTCTGTCTCTGTGTCAGATTTTGATAATTCTCACAATATTTCAACCTTTTAAATTATAATTATATCTATTATGGTGATGTATTATAAATAATCTTTGATGTTACTGTTGTAATTCTTTGGGGAATCCATGAACCATGCCCATGCTAGACAGCGAACTTAATCAATAAATGTTGTGTGTGACTATTCCATAAACCAGCTGTTCTTCCATTTCTCTCCCTCTCCTGAGGCCTCCCCATTCATTGAGACACAATAATATTGAAATCAGACCAATTAATAACCCTACAATGTTCTCTAAGTGTTCAAGTGAAAGGAAGAGTCACATGTCTCATGTCTCTCACTTTAATCAAAAACTAGAAACAATTAAGTTTAGGGAGGAAGGCACATCTGAAGCTGAGATAGGCTGAAACTTGGATCTGTTGAGCCAGACAGTTAACTATGTTCTGAAGGCAAAGGAAATGTTCTTTTTTTTTAAGAATTAAACTTTATTTGAGATGATTCACATCTAGTTGTAAGAAATAATACAGAAAATTCCATGTACAATTTACCCAGTTTTTCACAATGATAACATCTTGCAAAACTGTCATGCAATATCACAAACAGGAAATTGACACTGATACAGCCAATGTAAAAAAAAATTCTGTCAGTATAAAGATCCCACCTATTGTACTTTTATAGGTGCAAAGGAAAAGTTCTTGAAGAAAGTTAGTATTGCTAACCCAGTGAACAAATGAATGTTAAAAAAGCAGAATAGCCTTATTGCTGATATAGAGAAAGTTTTAGTGGTCTGAATAGAAGATCAAATCAACCACAACATCCCTTGAAGCCAACACTGAGGGAATTTGTCACTACCAAACCTGCACTGTAGGAAATACTCAGCACTGCATTATACATGGATCAGCACAATAGATACTCACCAGTGTAAAATCACCCCCCAAAACTAAAGCTCATAGTTCATATAAAACAATAGCACAAGAGGGAAAACAAAGCAATAAAGTATATCCAACATGACGAACAGAACAGCATCCCACATAGCAATTCTATTACTCAAAATTAATGGTCTGAATGGCCCACTCAAGATACATAGGCTGGCTGAATGGATAAAAAAATACACCCCAAGTAAATTCTGTCTCCAGGAAACCCACATCTGACCCATGAGGACTCATACTCAAGGTGAAGGGATGGGAAAAATATTCCAGACATACAGAAACCAACATAGACTAGGTGTACTCATTCTCATGTTAGATCAAATTGACTTTAAATCCGCAAAGGTATAGAAAGACAAAGAGGGGCATTATATAATGTCAAAAGGAACAAATCAACAAGAAGACATAACAACCCTAAATATATAATAGATGCGTCTCAGACAGGAGCTCCCATTATACATAATTCAAATTTTACTAGAGCTAAGCAAAGAAATAAACAGCCCCATCATAATTGCCAGAAACTTCACCACCCCACTGTCAGAGCTGAACAAATAATCGAGGAAGAAAATTTAAAAAAGGAAACACTGAACTTAAATGTAACTCTAGAAAAATGGGACTAGCAGACATTTACAGAGCATTCTATCCCACAACTACTGAATATACATTCTTCTCATCACCATATAGGGCAAGATTGGTCATATCTTAGGCCACAAAACATGTCTCAACAAATTTTTAAAAAATCAAAATAATATCATGTATCTTCTCAGACCACAGTGGAATAAAACTGGAAATCAATTTCAAGAGAAACACTTAAATCTATACAAAATCATAGAAATTTAACAAGCTACTGCTGAACAATTATTGTGTCAATAATGCAATTAAGATGGAAACCAAAAGATTCATTGAACTGAATGACAAAGGGGACACAAACTATCAAAATCTGTGGGAGTCAGCAAAAGCAGTCCTAGGGGGGATTTCATAGCCTTAATATACCTACATCAAAAATACAGAAAGAACAAAAATTAATAACCTAACGTCAGATCTCAAGGAACTAGGAAAGGAAGAGCAAACCAAACCCAAATCCAGCAGAAGAAATGACATAATAAAGATCAGAACAGAACTAAATGAAATGGAAAATGAAAAAAATAATACAAAAGATCAATGAAACAAAAATTTGTTTCTTTGAAAAGATAAACAAAATTGATACACCTCTTGCTAGGTTAGCCATGAATAGAAGAGAAAGGATCCAAATAAGCTCAATCTGAAATGAAAAAGGAGATATTATAACTGATACCACAGAAATACACAGCATTGGTGAATACTATGAAAATCTCTATGTACATAAACTAGAAAATGTAGATGAAATGGACAAATTCCTGAAACACACAAACTCCTAAGACTCAATCAGGAAGAAATAGAACTCCTGAAGAAATCAGTAATGAGCATCAAGATAGAAGCAATAATAAAATCTTTTTCAACAATAAAAGCCCTAGACGAGATGGATTCACAGCCAAATTCTATCATATCTACAAAGAAGAGCTCATAATGTAAAAATTATTCCATAACATCAATAAGGAGGGAATACTCCTCAACTCATTTTATGAAGCCAGTGTCACCTTGATACCAAAACCAGAAAATGACACAACAAAAAAAAAAAAAAAAAAAAGAAAGAAAGAAAACTACAAATATCTCTCATGAATATAGAAACAAAATTTCTCAATAAAATATTATTCTAATTTAAATGAATTAGTCAACAGGCACAAGAACTTTTCTGCTCTGAAATCAGTGTAATGTTTCATACTTTCATATACATTATCTCATTTGATGTTCATAAAAATCCAGATGTAGGCAGAGCAGATGTTATCACCCTCACTTTAAAAATGAACACGTTTAATCTCAGAATGCTTAAGGACCTTTTCACCAGGATCACTCAGATAGAAGTGGAATAGTGATCCAAACCAACTCTGTCTGACTTTCATCCTTCCCACAACACCATACATTTAGTTGCTTACTTTTAAGATAAGTAGTTCTTCCAAAATGCAGAGAAATCAGATTACTTTCATGTAGATAACACTTGATATTTACATAGACAAGAGACCAGACCTCTTCTGAGTGCCACACCCATATTGAATGTATCTACTCAAGGTCACATATGTACCTAGAATTCAACATGTTCAAAACTGAAATAATGATCTTCTCACTACCAAAAAACAAAAATAAAAACAGCTAGAGGAAAGTGTTCCATGCTTTCCATTCCATATCAGGTTGTGCAATCCAGCTACTTAAGTATCAACTCTAACATCTTTCTGTAGATTTTATCCCTAAGTCTATCTTGAATACATTCATGTTTTAATCACATCTATGCCCAATACACTATCCCAAAGCTACCACTATATCTTTCTGGAATAGCCTCCTGATGTATTTCCTTGTTTCCTCTCTCCCCCCTTCTCTAAGAAATTTGCTCTCCATATAGCAGCCAGAGTAATAGTTGCTTTTTTTATACAGCTTCAGTGAGGTATAACTCATATGCCAAAAAAGGGTACATGTTTAATGTATGCAATGTGTCGAGTTTGGACATATGCATCTACCAATTATACCATCACCAAAATTAAGGCAGTACATACATCAAACACCTACAAAAGTTCTCCTTTGTCCCTTTGTGGGTATTTTACTTTTGCTTTTGTTTTGTGGTAAGAAAACTTGACATGCAGTCTACCCCTTTAGCCAATTTTTAAGCACACAATGCCATATTGTTAACTGTAGTCTCTATGTTTTACAACATATCTCTAGAACTTATTTATTTTGCATAACTGATATTTTGTGACCATTGAGTAACAATTCCTCATTTCCTTTCTCCCCTCAGTCACTACCTTTCTACTGTTTCTATAAGTTTGACAATTTTATATTCCTTATACAAGTGGATTTATGCAGTATTTGTCCTTCTGTGGCTGGTGTATTTCACTTAACATAATGTCCTTCATGTTCATCCATGTTGTCTCAAATGGAAAGATTTCCTTGTTTTCTAAGACTGAATAATATTCCATTTTATGTATATACCACATTTTCTTTATCAATTCATATGTCAATGGACATTTGAGTTGTTTCCATATGTTGACTATTGTGAATTATGACATAATGAACATGAGAGTACATATATCTCTTCAAGATCCTGATTTGAATTCTTGTGGATATATACTCTGAAGTGGGTTAGCTGGATAATATGGTACTTATTTTTTTAACTTTTTTTTTGAGAAATCCCCATACTGTTTTTCATAGTGGGTACATCACTTTATTAATAATTCCCATCAACAGTATACAGTGTTCCAATTTCTCCACATCCTTGACAACTTATCTTTATTTTTTTGATAATGTCCATCCTAACAGGTATGAAATGATATCAAATTGTGGTTTTAGTCTGAATTTCCTTGATAGTTAATGATATTGAACACCTTTTCACATACCTGGTAGCCATTTGTATGCCTTATTTGGATAAATGTCTATCCAAGTCCTTTACTCATTTTTCAGTAGTGGTATTTGAGTCTTTTTTATCAAGTTATAGGAGTTTCTTATATATTTTGTATATTAACCCCCTACACATAAATAGTTGGCAAATATTTTCTTCTATTCTGTAGGTTACCTGTTCATTCTGTTAATTGTTGTCTTGGCTGTTAAGAAGTTTTTTAATCTGATGTAGTCCCACTTGTATATTTTTACTTTTCTTGCCTGTGCTTTTGATGTCATAACAAAGAAATTATTGGCAAGACCAAATTCAAGATGTTTTTCTCTACATTTTCTTTTAAAAGTTTTACAGTCTCAGAAATACGTTTTTTTCTGTGATTTTTTTTCTTTTTTTAATTTTTTTATTGATACATAATAATCGTACATATGTTCCTCTTTTGTATTACCTTTGGTTACCTCAAATGACTTACTTAGAAAAAGTAAATCTCCTTTTTATAAAAAAAATTTAAAAAAATAAAAGTCTTACAGTCTTAAGTGTATGTTTAAGTCTTTAATCCATTTTGAGTTGATTTCTGTGTATAGTGTATATGACAAGTGTTCAATTTCGTTCTTTTGCATGTGGCTATCCAGTTTTCTCAAACCGCCTTTGTTAAAACAGAAAATCCTTTCCCCATTGTGTAAACTTGGGACCTTGTTGGGGATCAATTGACTGTATGTGCTTGGGTTTACTTCTGGGCTTTCTATCCAGTTGCATTGGTCTATATGTCTGTCTTTATGCCAGTAACATACAGTTTTAATTATAATAATTTAGATTTGTAATATACTTTGAAATCAAGAAAAGTGATGACTCCAGCTTTGTTCTTTTTGCTCAAGATACTTTGGCTATTCTGGGACTTTTGTGTTTCCATATCAATTTTAGAATTTTTTTTTTTCTATTTCTGTAACAAATACCATTGAGATTTTCACAGGGACACCATTGAATCTTTAGATTGCTTTGGGTGATATGGATATTGTGTATCTCAGCATAATAAAGGCCACATATGACAAGCCCACAACTAACATGGTACTCAATGGTGAAAAAGTAAAAGCTTTTCCTCTAAGATCAGGAACAAGGAAAGGATGCCCACTCTGGCCACTTCTATTCAACATAGCTGAATACAAATAGGATTGGAAGTCCTAGTCAGAGAAACTGGGCAAGAAAAATAAATAAAAGGCATTCAAATTGGAAATGAAGTAAAATTTTCTCTTCAGATGACATGATCTTATATATAAACAGCCCTAAAGACTCCACTAAAAAAAACTGTTAGAACTAATAACCAAATTCATTCAGGTTGCAAGATACAACATCAACAACAAAAAACAGTTGGTTTTTTGTACATTAACAATAATGTATTCAAAAATAAATTAAGAAAACAATTCTACTTACTACACCAGGAAAAATAATAAAATACTTAAGAATAAACTTAACCAAGGAGGTAAAAACCGTCTACACTGTAAAGTACAAAATACTGATGAAAGAAATGAAAGAGGATACAAATAGTGGAGAGACATCTAGTATTCATGAATTAGAAGATTTAATATTTTTAAAATATCCAGAGTCATAGTTTCAAATTGCAAATCCAGTCATGTCACTCTTAACACCATTCCATGGCTTTACCCTGCATTTAGGATTAAGAGTGGAATCCTTATTATAGCTTCTAAGGCCCAGTATTGTCTATGGAGTCTACCTTTAGAACTTCATTTCAATCCAATTTCCCCCTCACTCACCAGGGTGCTTCAGATGCATTGACCCTCTTCCAATTCCAAAACTACCAAAATTTTATGAATTGTTACAGTACTTTAAAATGTGGTTAAATGACTTTAAATTATTGTGATAGTTATTTTTACTAACATAGTATATATACATATATATATATATATTTTTTTTTTTTTTTTGAGACAGAGTCTCACTCTGTTGCCCGAGCTAGAGTGCCATGGCATCTGCCTAACTCACAGCAACCTCAAACTCTTGGGCTCAAGCAATCCTTCTGCCTCAGCCTCCCGAGTATCTGGGACTACAGGCATGTGCCCGGCTGATTTTATATATATATATATATATATATATATATATATATGTATTCCAGCTAATTTCTTTCTATTTTTTTTTTTTTTAGTAGAGATGGGATCTTGCTCTTGATCAGGCTGGTCTTGAACCCCTGAACTCAAAGGATTCACCCACCTAAGCCTCCCAGCTAACATTGTATAAATTTTAAATTTATTTATTAACTGTTATTTCATTTTTGTCAACTATAAACTCTCTGTTTTTGAAGATGGTCAAAGAATAAGCCCGACTTAGATTCCTGATAAGTATGCATTGGTTAGCCTAGGAGTGTTATAAAACAGACCAGATAACCACTTTGCAATTAATAAAAATGTACCTTAAAGTAATATTTCATTTTTTTCACATTTATCTATTTATTTATTTATTTCAGCATATTATGGGGGTACAAAAGTTTAGGTTATGTATATTGCCCTTGCCCCGCCTCTCCCCCCCAAATCAGAACTTCAAGCCTGTCCATCCTCTAGACGGTGCGCATCGCACTCATTATGTATGTGTGAAATACTGATAAGGAAATTGCAGACCACGTAAACAGGTGGAAAACCATACCATGCTCATGGATCAGAAGAATCAACATTGTTAAAATGTCTATACTACCCGAAGTGATCTACAGATTCAATGCAATCCCTATTAAATTACCAACATCATTTTTCACACATATAGAAAAAATAATTTTATGCTTTGTATGGAACCAGAGAAGACCCTGTTAGGCAAAAACAATTTTAGGCAACAAGAACAAAATGGGAGGTATTAATTTACCAGACTTCAAACTATACTACAAGGCTGTGGTTATTAAATCAGCTTTGTATTGGCACAAGAACAGGGACACAGACCAGTGGAACAGAATCAAGAACCCAGATGGAAAACCATCCTCACATAGCCATCTAATCTTTGACAAAGCAGAGAAAAACATACACTGGGGAAAAGAATCCTTATTCAATAAATGGTGCTGGGAAAACTGGATAGCCACATGTAGAAGACTGAAACAGGACGCACACCTTTCACCTCTCACAAAAATCAAGTCACGGTGGATAACAGACTTAATGGATTTACTATCAAGCAAATTAAATCACTTGGGACAGATGTGTTTTTAGAATTATCTGAGACAATCAATCTGTGAGTAGAAAATTTTTGGTACCTGCCAAGCTGTCCTGTATAATTCAAAGATATGTCACCCAAGTACTTCCTTTTCTATGGCTGATAGAGAGTGTTGGTGGGAAGGGAATGATCAGAAAGGGGGCAAGTGCATACTAATCTAAATTGTATACTACAGGCTTTCTGCAAATTGTGAAATATTTGGAAGAATGAGCAAGAGTAGAAAAGTTAAACAGGAGGCAACATGATGGATAACAAAGGATGCAGGAAGGAGATGAGGGAGAAGGAAATAATTTAAAGGAATACTGTGTGGCCAATGAAGAGTCTGATCTTCATACAAAGAGAAATGGAGAGGAAATTGTAGGAGAGAGATAACCAAAGTTATGAGCAAGAAAGATGGTCTGAACTCAGTAGGATGGAAGAAAAATGGTGATGTGGGGACAGCCGATGATAAAACTGTGGTAATGCATAGATTTAAGAAAGATTAGAAATATGAGTGTTGAACAGTCAATGGAAAAAAACAGATACTTCTTTTTTCAAAATGCTTTCCTAATGAGATTTGGATAATTATTACTACTGGTAGTAGTCAGGTCTCTAAAATACAGCCTTAGCCAGGCGTGGCAGCATACACCTGTAATCCTAGCTACTTGGGAGGCTGAAGCAGGATGATTGCTTGAGCCTAGGGGATTTGAGATTGCAGTGAACTACTATGATGCCACTGCCCTCTAGCCCAGGTAATGGAGCAAGACCCTGTCTCAAAAAATAAATAATAAAATAAAGACACAGCAAACCTTGGCTGACTAGTATCCTCTTTGTTCATTTTCCCAGAGAAAAAGACTCTTATCAATAATCAGAGCCATCCCTAAAAGAGTATGTTTGGTAGGTCAGGAGTTAGCAAACTCACTCTGTAAGAATCAGATAGTAAATAAAGGCATTTCAGGTTGTATTAATTTCCTACTGCTGCTTGAATAAATTACTATAAACTGAGTGGCTTAAAACAACACAAGTTTACTATCATACAGTTCTGGAGGTCAGAAATCCTAAAATGAAGATGTTGGTAGGGCTGTGCTCCTTCTGGAAGTTCTAGGGGACAATCCATTTCCTTGCCTTTTCTAACTCCTAGACAACCTACATTCCTTTGACTGTGGCCCCTTTTTCCATCTTCAAAGATAGCAGCACAGCACCTTCAAACCACTCTCCTTCTCTGACTCCGACGTTAGGCACACTCAGATAATCCAGGATAATCTCCCAACCCCAAATTCTTACCTTAATCACATTTGCAAAATCTCTTTGCCATTTAAATTAACATATTCACAGATTCCAGGAATTAGGACACGGACATTTTTTGGAGGCTATTATTCTGCCTACCACATGGGCCATTTTGTCTCTTGGTGCAACTATTCAAGTCCGCTTTTGTAGAGGAAAAACAGCCACAGACAATATATAAATCAGTGGAAATGGCTATATCCCAGTAAATCTGTGTTTATGAAAATAGATTATGAGCCAGATTTATTCCCTGGGCTATAGTTTGCTAACCCCTAGGGTAGATTTAAAAAAAAAAAGCCACTGTAGGTATTTCAAGCAGAAATAAATTTAATACAGAGAATGGAGGCTAAAAGAATGAAGAGAAGAATGCATGCATCAGAATACATAGAAAGCAGAAACTCCAAAGAAGCAGATGTTCTCAGCTGTCTGCAGCATTGGCCTAGATGATTTTCAGGAAGAATCCCAGAATCCCTGGAAGCCCTGCCTTTGCTTATGCACCTACCCTCAGCTGATGGTGAAGATAATGGTTTATTCTTCTCTTCTGTCTCCTGAATCTTGTGAAGGCCTCTTATGATGGAGTATAACCAAACACCTTTTGGTACAGAAGCCTGAGGAATGTATTTTCCTAGACTTTAGGTTCTTGATGGGAGAGCTTAGAGGGGTCTGGATGGTCTTCAGTGTCCACAGGTAATACAGGGCAAAAGTGATAAAATATCGTGTTCCAGTCAAGTTAACACATAAAATTAACAATTACCCCATCTGATAAATAGAACCAAAGGACCAGGTCAGGTTGACTAATTCTGTGGACTTGGCCATCCTTGAAAGAGAGAGAAAATCTCATTTTGGCTTCAAATCCCTGACACATTCTTCCATCAAGCATTATCATCAATAAAACCAAAGTTTGATTCCTGTTAAAAAAAAAAAGGTGCGAAACTATTAGAATTCTAGAAGAAAATGTGGAAAAACCCTTATAGACATTGGCCTAGGAAAAGAATTTATGAGGAAGACCCCAAAGGCAATGACAGCAACAACAAAAATAAATAAATGGGACCTGATTAAATTAAAAAGCTTCTGCACAACCAGAGAAACTGTCATGAGAGTAATATTTCTTATATGACTCAAAAGTCATATCAAGGTCATCATTATAAACTTCAGTTACATGTTGTAAATGTGTAGTTATTAGTTACAAGTGATGGAGTGATAGTTGGAAAGAATGCCAGGCAAAACAGATTTTACTATGTACTATCACAAAGATGCAACTTCCATAACATCTAACCATCTCTGTCCATACACATATATGTGTGTGTGCATGTGTTTGTGTGTATGTATGTATACACATATACATATATGTATATATCTGTCTACGTGTGTATACATATATATGCACTTGCATGACAACTTGTATAATTAGTCTCAGTTGATTGATTCCCATTTTATAGCCTATGATAAAATAGGCAATACAGTAATTTTCATGGGATTATTCTCTCAAATCACTTCTACCTATGATCATATTTGAAAACCTATTTCTGAATATACTTTTATATATTCGTTTTGGTATGATCTGATGCAGTTAGCTTCCTCTTTTTTGGTTATATCTCACTTTATTTATATTTTATTATTTAATAAAATATTAAACATCCCCCTTAAAAATTTCATATTATTGGAGCATATTTTAAATTGTTGCTTTAGATTTGGTAACTAAAATAAATATTTTCTTTTTCATAAGAAGAAACTATAATTTAATTAAAACTTTTTAAAGTTCTGAGAAATACTGGCTCTTTCTGAAAACACCTTTATTTTGTTCTAGTAGGGGTAAAAAAATGTGGAAACATTTTTATATATTAATTAAATAAATCATAATATTTATAGACCTTGTGCAGTGTTTTAGTTGCACACAATGAAAATCCCATTATTCTCCTTTTGGGATACAGTATTAACTTGCTTATCATACACATATACAGAAGGGGAGATGTGACTTTTAATTCATTTTTATAAGTTCCTAATTTCTCAATAACAGTGGATAAATGAGGAATAATTAAGAGCAGTTGAAGAACAGCGGCTTATCCTACACATTAAAATTTTTAAAGTACTCAAACATTAAAATAGATAAAATTATACAGATAAAAATATATCTTACCTTCTTCACAAAAAATAATTAGGAAGTTATATGAAGGAAAATATATAAATTATTATTATAACTGTCTCGTTTGTCAGTATTTTCTAAATTCTTCTTGCTATCAACCCGGAGGGTTTGCATGATTCCTATACCTAATGTCATCACCCTTCTCTAATCTAAAAGATTTTCAAAGTGCATCATCAGTCTTTCAAGGACAATTAGCTTCACCATAAACAGAAATTTTCTAGACTTTCAGTGTTAAACTGTTTCATCTGATTTGCCCACCTTTTCCTGTCTCATGAACAGCCTCTCTTCTTCTAAAGTCCAGGCCAAATATCGTCCACTCGGAGAAGCCTTTTCCAATCCCCTATCCCCAAGGCAGAACCCATCCTTTATGATATTTGCACTCACACCCTTTCCTCATACCTCTTTAAGACCTTATATCTTACTATATTATAATTATATATTGCATAAGTTAGCAATTGTGTTTGATGGTCATTAAGAAACTTTTTTAAAATTTTTAAATTATTATGGGTACATAATTGCTGTATGTCTTTATAGGGGATGTGTGACGTTTTGATGCAGGCATACAATGTGAATTAATTGAATCAGGGTAATTAGAGTATCCATCACTTCAGGTATTTATCATTTCTTTGTATCAGGAATACTCCAATTCCACATGTTTAGTTATTTTAAAGTATACCCTAACTTATTGTTGATTAAAGTAATTTTGTTGTGCTATCAAATATTGTTCATTCTATCTAACTATATTTTTGCACTTATTAACCATCCCCACTACATCCCACCTCCCTGATACCATTCCCAGAATCTTGTTATCATCAATCTATTTTCTGTCTCCACGAGAGCAATTGTTTATAATGTTTAGCTCCCACATATGAGTGAGAACATGTGAGATTTGTCTTTCTGTGTTTGGTTTATTTCACTTAAAATGATATTCTCTACTTTGATCCATGTTGTGGAAAATGACAGGATTTCATCTTTTTGTGGCTATAAAATATTCCATTTTGTATATGCACCAAATTATTTTTTATTATTATTTTAAAGTTTAGGTTATGTATATTGCCCTTGCTCCCCCCACCCCCTCGAGCCAAAGCTTCAAATGTGTCCATCCCCTACACAGTGTGCATCGCACTCATTATGTATGTATACACCCCTCCCCTCCCCCCCTACATCTACCCGACACCCGATTAATGTTATTCCTGAATGTGCTCTTAGGTGATGATCAGTGAAATCAATTTGATGGTGAGTACATGTGGTGCTTATTTTTCCATTCTTGGGATACTTCACTTAGTAGAATGGGTTCCAACTCAGACTGACCAAAATATCCACTAAAGAGGGCCTTCTTCGAGAATGATGCACCAAAGTATTTTTATCCATTCATCTGTTGATGGATACTTAGGTTGATTCCATATCTCAACTAGTGTGAAAAATGCTGTCATAAACATGAGAGTTCACATATCTTTTTGATATACTGAATTCTCATCCTTTGGATATATACCCAGCATTGGGATTGCTGCATCATATGGTAGTTCTATTTTAGGTTTTTGAGGAACCTCCCTACTGTTCTCCATAGTGGTTACACTAATTTACATTCCCGCCAAGTGTGTACCAGGGATTCCCTTTCTCCACAGCTTTGCTAGCATTCATTATTGCCTGTCTTTTTAATAAAAACATTTTTAACTGGGATAAGATGATATCTCATTGTATAATACTCTTGGATGACATTTATTTTTCTATAACTAATAATTTTAAGCATTTATTCATATACTTGTTGACCATTGGTATGTTTTCTTTTGAGAAATGTCTATTCAGATCTTTTGCCCATTTTTTAAATCAGATTATTTTATTTTTTCCTATTAGTTGTTGGAGCTCTTTGTACAGTCTCATGATTAATCCATTATCAGATGGGCAGTTTGCAAATATTTTCTCCCATTCTGTGGGTTGTCTCTTCACTTTGTTGATTATTTCCTTTGTTGTGCAGAAGCTTTTTACCTTGATGTGATCCAATTTATCCAATATTGCTTTGGGGGTATTACTCAAGAATTCCTTGCCCACACCAATGTCCTGAAGTGTTTCCCTAAAGTTTTCTTTTAGTAGTTTCCATGTTTTGGGTCTTGGATTTAAGTTTTTAATCAGTTTTGATTTTATTTCTATGTATGGAGGGAGACAAGGGTCTAGTTTCATTCTTCTGCATATGGATATCCACTTTTACCGGTACCATTTATGGAACAGACTGTGTTTTCCCCACTGTATGCTATTGGCACTTTTGCCAGAAGTAAGTTTATTATAGATGGATAGATTTAATTTTGGATTCTCTTTGTGTTTCATTGGTCTATGTGTCTGTTTTATGCCAGTATCATGCTGTTTTGGTTACTACAACATTGTAGTATAATTTGTAGTATGGTAATGTGACCCCTCCTGTTTTGTTCTTTTTGTACAGGATGGCTTTGGCAATTCTGTGTGATTTTTGGTTCCATATACATTTTAGGATGAATTTCTATTTCTGTAGAGAATGTCTTTGGTATTTTGATGGGGATTGCATTGAATCGGTAGATTGCTTTGGCCAGTATTTACATTTTAACTATACTGATTATTCCAGTCCATTACTATGAAATATATTTTCTTTTTTTTATTGTCATATTAACCGTCTTTAATCACTGTTTTACAGTTTTCATGATAGAGATCTTTCATTTCTTTGGTTAAGTTTATTCCTAGGTATTTTATTTTATTTATAGCTATTGTAAATGGGACTATTTCCTTAGTTTCTTTTTCAAATTATTTATTGTTTGTATATATAAATGCAACTGATTTTTTTCTTCTTTTTTATTTCAGAGTTTTACAGGAGTGCACAAGTTTTGGTTACATCATTTGCTTTTTACAGTTGAGTCAAAGTTATAAGTGTGCGTTTCACCCAATTAGTGTGCATTGTACCTGTTAAGTGTGAATTTATTGATTCCCTCATCCTACCTCCCACCTACTTGATTTCCTTTGAGTTTTACTTCTATATGTGTGCATCAGTGTTGATCAGTTAGTTTGGAGATGCTACTGATATTTGCATGTTGATTTTGCGTACTGTAACTTAACTGAATTTGTTAATCAGTTCTAATATTTTTTTGTGGATTCTTTAGGTTTCTCTGATAGGATCATATTATCCATAAACAAGCGTAACTTGACTTCTTTCTTTCCAATTTGGATGGCCTTTATTTCTTTCTCTTGTCTGATTGCTCTAGCTAGAATTTCCAATACTATGTTGAATAACTGGTGAAAGTGAACATCCTTCATGTGCTCCAAATCTTAGAGGAAATCTTTCAATTTTTCCCATACAGCATGGCACTAGCTGTACATATGTCTTATATCATGTTGAAGTACATTCCTTCTATACCCAGTTTTTTGAGATTTTTTTTCATGAAGCGATGTTGAATTTTATTGAATGCTTTTCCAGCATCAGTTAAAATGACCATATGGTTTGTCTCCTTTGTTCTGTTGGTATGATGTATCACATTGATTTATTTGCATATGTTGAATCATCCTTGCATCCCTGATCCCACTTGATCATGCTGAATATCTTTTTAATGTGTTGTTTAATTCAGTTTGCTAGTGTTTTGTTAAGGATTTTTACATCTGTGATCATCAGGTACATTGCTCTATACTTTTTTTTCCTGTATGTGTGTCTTTGTCTGGTTTTGAAATCAGAGTTATAGAGGTGTCATAGAATGAGTGTGGGAGTATTCCCTCCTCCTCAATTCTTTAGAATAATTTGAGCAGGATTGATATTAGTTCTTCTATCAATGCTTGGTAGAATTAAGCAGTGAAGCCATTGAGTCCTGGACTTTTCTTTGATGTAAGAAGTTTTACTAATGCTCCCATGACATTACTTCTTATTAGGTTTATTCAGGTTTTGGAATTCTTCCAAGTTCAATCTTGGTAGGTTGTGTGTGTCTAGGAATTTATCAATTTCTTCTGGATTTTCCAATTTATTGTCATATAGTTGCTCATAGTAGTGTCTAATGATCCTTTGAATTTCTGCACCATCAGTTGTAATATCTTCTATTTCATGCCTGTTTTTATTTATTTGGGTCGTCCCTCTTTTTTTCTTAGTTAATCTAGGTAAAGGTGTGTATACTTTGTTTATGTTTTAAAAATCAACCTTTTCTTTGTTGATCTTTTGTATGTTTTCTGTTTAAATTACATTTATTTCCATCTGATCTTAATTATTTCTTTTTTTTAATTTTTTAATTTTCTTCAAGATATTATGGAGGTACAAACATTTTGGTTACATATTATGACTTTGCCACACTCAAACCATGATTTGAGGCATGCCCTTTCCCCCCACAATGCTCACTGAGTCCATTAGTTGTGAGTTTACCCACCCCAACCCCCCAATACCTACAGAATATTACTACTGTGTGAGCACCTTAGTGTTGATCAGTCAGTGCCAATTTGATGGCGAGTACATGTGGTGCTTATTCTTCCATTCTTGTGATACTTCACTTCAGAGGATGGGCTCAAGCTCTATCCAGGAAAATGTAAGAGGTGCTAGGTCACTGTTGTTTTTTTATAATTGAGTAATATTCCATTGTATACATATACCATATTTTATTAATCCTCGCATGGATTGATGGACACTTGGGTTTCCACATCCTTGCAATAGTGAATTGTGCTGCATAAACATTCGGGGGCAGATGTCTTTATTATAGAATGTCTTTTGTTCCTTTGGGTAGATGCCTAGTAGTGCTATTGCTGGATGAAATGGTATTTCTATTTTTCGTTGTTTGAGGTATCTCCAAATTGTTTTCCACAGAGGTTGCACTAATTTTCAGTCCCACCAGCAGTGTGAGAGTGTTCCTATCTCTCCACATCCTCTCCAGCATTTGTTGTTTTGGGATTTTTTGATAAAGGTCAATCTCACTGGGGTTAGGTGATATCTCATTGTGAGTTTTTTTTTTCCTTTTTTTTTATTTCATCTTATTGTTAAATGGGATACAGAATTGCAGGTTACATACGTTGCCCACGTACTGCCTTTCCCCCCAAGTCAGAGTTCCAGGCGTGTCTGTTCCCCAGATAGTGCGCGTTGCACCCATCATGTAGGTATATATCCCTCCCTTCCCCACCTCCCCCCCTTCCCGAGTCAGTACCTTCAAGCGTTACCATTCCCCAAACGGTGCTCATTGTGGTTTTGATTTGCTTTTCCCTAATGATTAGAGATGTTGAGCATTTTTTATATGTTTGTTGACCATTTTCTGTCTTCTTTTGAAAATGTTCTTTTCATGTTCTTTGCCCATTTATTGATGAGGTTCTTTGATATTTTTCTTGTTGATTCATATACACCAATAACAGTCAACCTGAAATTCAAATAAAAAACTCAGTATCTTTTACAATAGCCTCAAATAAAATTAAATATCTAGGAGTATATTTAATGAAAGAGGTGAGAAACATATATAGGGAGAACTACGAAACACTAAGAAAAAAATTGTAGAAGATGTAAACAGATGGGAAAATATACCTTGCTCATGGATTGGCATAATAAACATTGTTAAAATGTCCATATTACCTAAAATGATCTACATAATTAATGCAATCCCTATCAAAGTACCATCATCATTCTTTACAGATCTAGAAAAAAAATAATTCTATGCTTTATACGGAACCAGAGAAGACCTCGTATATCCAAAGCAATCTTAAGCAAAAAGAACAAACTGGGAGGTATCAGTCTACCAGACTTCAAGTTGTACTACAAGGCTATAGTAACTACAATAGCATGGCACTGGCACAAGAACAGAGATGGCACCTTTGGAACATGACTGAGAATCCAGAGATGAAACCATCTGCATATGGTCATCTAATCTTTGACAAAGCAGACAAAACTATACACTAGGGAAAAGAATCTCTTTTCAATAAATGGTGCTGGGAAAACTGGACCTCCACATGCAGAAGATTGAGACTTGATGCCCCCCTCTCGCCTCTTACAGAAATCAATTCACTACAGACAACACAGTTAAACCTAAGGCATGAAACCTTAGGAATCCTAGAAGAATATGTAGGGTAAACCCTTTCAGACATCACCCTAGGCAAAGGATTTATGAACAAGACCCCCAAATCAATCACAACAGCAACAAAAATAAATAAATGGGACCTGATCAAATTAAAAAGCTTTTGCACAGCCAAGGAAACTATCATTAGAACAAATGGACAGCTTACAGAATGGGAGAAAATATTTGCTCTCCACAAATCTGATAAAGGGCTGATAACAAGAATCTATCTAGAACTCAAAACAAAAATGATCTTTATTATTTCTTACACCAATTTTGTGTTTGCTTTGTTCTTGTTTTCTAGTTATTTGAGATGCATTATGAGGTTGTTTATTTGAAATTTTTCTACTTTTTTGATGGAGGCACTTATTATAATAAACTTTCCTTTTATTACTGCTTTTTCTGTGTTTCATAGGTTTAACATGTGGTTTTATTTTCATTTTTTAAATTTTTTAATTTGAAAATGTTAAGGGGGTAAAAAAGCTTTTGTTACATGAATATCTTGTATAATGCTTAAGTCATGGCTTTTGATGTGTCCATCACCTTAATAGTGTTTATTGTACCCAATAGGTAAGTTTTTATCATTCACCCACCCTCCCACCATCCTTACTTTTCTTTATCACTTCATGTATTGAAGGACAATTAGATTGATTCCACATATTTGCAATTGTGAAATGTTCCACGATAAACATTTGAGTGCAGGTGTCTTTTTGATTAAACGACTTCATTTCCTTTGGGTAGATACCCAGCAATAGGATTTCTGGATCAAATGATAAGTCTACATTTTTTTCTTTGAGGAATCTCCATACTATTTTCCACAGAGGTTGTACTAATTGGCAGTCCCACCAACAGTGTATAAACATTCCTTTCTGTCTGCATCCATGCCAGTATGTATTTTTTTTTTTTTTTTTTACTTTTTAGTAATATCCATTCTGTTAAGTGTAACGTGGTAGCTCATTGTAATTTCAATTAGCATTTCCCTGATGATCAGTGATGTGGAGAATTTTTCCATATGTCTGCTGGCCATTTGTCTATTTTATTTTGAAAACTTCTGCTAGTGTCATTTGTTCACTTTTTGAAGGATTGCTTTTTTTTTTTATTGCTGATTTGTTTCAGTTCTTTGTAGAATCTAGATATCAGTCTTTGCTCAGATGTATAGTTTGTGAATATTGTCTCCCATTTTGTTAGTTGTCTATTCACTCTGTTATTTCCTTTGCTGTGCAGAAGCTTTTTAATTTAATTAAGTCCCATTTATTTATTTTTGTTGTTGCTATATTTGCCTTTCGGTCTTAGTCATAAGTTCTTTGCCTAGACTCATGACTTTGAGAAACTTTTCTACATTTTCTTCTTGAATTTGTATGGTTTCATGCCATATATTTAAGTATTTAATTCATCTTGAATTAATTTTCATATATATGGTGAGAGATAAGAATCCAGTTTCATTCCTCTGCACGTGGCTATCCAGTTTTCCAGAACCATTTATTGATTAGGACTTCCTTTCCCAAGCATATGTTGTTGTCTTCTTTGTAAAAATCAGTTGATTTTATGTAGATGATTTTATTTCTGCATTCTCTATTCCGTTCCATTGGTCTGCGTCTCTGCTTTTACACCAGTACCATATCCTTTTGGTTACTATAATCTTGTAATATAATTTGAAGTCAGGTAATTTGATGCCTCCAGATTTGTTGTTTTTACTTAAGATTACTTTTGCTTTTTCGGCTGTTTTTTGATTCCAAATAAAGTTTAGGATTATTTTTTCTAGATCTGTGAAACATAACATTGATATTTTGATGGAGATTGTGTTGAATCTGTGAATATCTTTGTACAGTATGTATATTTTAATGATGTTGAGTCTACCAATCCATGAGCAAGGGATGTGTTTGTATCTGTTTATGTCATCTGCAATTTCTTTCATCAGTGTTTTGTAGTTCTCCTTGTAGAGATCTTTTACCTCCTTTGTTAATTATATTCATAGGTATTTTATTTTATTTTTGTAGCTATTGTAAATGGTATTGAGTTCTTGATTTGATCTTCCACTTGGCTAGTATAAGTATATAGAAAAGACACTGATAGAAAATCCAAATATAAAACCATCCTTAAATAGAAACCTAATCTTTGACAAAGCAGACAAAAACATACTCTGGGGACAAGAATCCCTATTCAATAAATGGTGCTGGGAAAATTGGATAGCCACATGTAGAAGACTGAAACACGACCCACAGCTTTCACCTCTAACAAAAATCAAATCATGGTGGATAACAGACTTAAACCTTAGGTGTGAAACTATTATAATTCTAGAAGAAAATGTAGGAAAGACTCTTACAGACATTGGCCTAGGCAAAGAATTTATGAAGAAGACCCCCAAGGCAACCACAGCAACAACAAAAATAAATGAATGGGACCTGATTAAATTAAAAAGCTTCTGCACAGCCAAAGAAACAGTCACGAGAATAAACAGACCACCTACAGAATGGGAAAAAATTTTTGCATACTACACATCAGATAAAGGACTGATAACAAGAATCTATTTAGAACTCAGGAAAATCAGCAAGAAAAAATCAAACAACCCTATCAAGAAGTGGGCAAATGACATGAATAGAAATTTTTCAAAAGAAGATATAAGAATGGCTAACAAACATATGAAAAAATGCTCAACATCCCTAATCATCAGGGAAATACAAATCAAAACCACAATGAGATATCACTTAACCCCAGTGACAATGGCCTTTATCAAAAAGTCCCCTCATTGTTGATTTCTCATTTATTTCCATTGTGGTCACAAAAAAGTCCTGGGTATGATTTCAATTTTTTTTTTAATTTTTTCAGAGTTGTTTTGTGCCCTAGCATGTGGTCAAACCTTGAGAATGATTCATGAGCTGAGGAAAAGAATCTGTATTCTGCAGCTGTTAGATGAAACAATCTGTAAATATTTATTAGGTCCATTTGTTCTAGAGTGGAGATTAAATCCAATGTTTGTTTGTTGATTTTCTGTCTGGATGGTTATTCCAATTCTGAAAGTCAATTGTTGAGGTATCCAACAATTACTTTATTAGAGTGTATCTCTCTCTCTCTTTTTTTTTTTTTTACATCTGATACTATTTGCTTTATATATCTGGATGCTCCAGTGTTGGGTGTGTGTGTGTGTGTGTGTGTATAAATATAATTGTTACATCGTCTTGTTGAATTGACCCCTTTATCATTACATAATAACCCTTTTTGTCTCTTTTTAAAGTTTTTTTTTTTTCTTGAAATCTATTTTATCAAATAGAAGTATAGCCACTCTGGCTCTTTTTTGGTTTCCATTTGCATGGAATGTCTTTTTCTATCCCTTTATTTTCAGTCTATGTGTGTATTTCTTTTTTACTTTTTTATTATTATTTCAGCATATTGTTGGGGTACAAAAGTTTAGGTTATGTGTATTTCCCTTGCCCCCCACACCTCCAAGTCAGAGCTTCAAACGTGTCCATACTGTAGACAGTGTGCATCGCACTCATTATATATGTATACATCCATCCCCTCCCCCACCCACCCGATCAATGTTATTCCTAAATGTGCTCTTAGGTGATGATCAGTGAAACCAGTTTGATGGTGAGTACATGTGGTGCTTATTTTTCCATTCTTGGGATACTTCACTTAGTAGAATGGGTTCCAATTCTATCCAGGAAAATACAAGAGGTGCTATATCACCATTGTTTCTTATAGCTGAGTAGTACTCCATGGTATACATATACCACATTTTATTAATCCACTCATGTATTGATGGGTACTTTATTGATGTAGTCGGTTTCTTGCAGAGAACACACAGTTGGCCCTTGTTTTTTTCATCTGTTCAGCCACACTATGTTTTTTGACTGGAGAATTTAGTCCATTCACATTCAATATGATTACTGATAGGTAAGGACTTACTACTGACATGTTGTTATTTGACTTCTGATTGTTTTGTAATCCTCTCTCTCTTTCTTCCTTCCTTCCTCTCTTTCTTTGCTAAAAGTAATTTTATCTGATAGTGTGCTTTAATTTCTTACCTTTTATATTTTGTGTATCTGTTGTCCATTTTTTGATTTGATGTTACCTTGTAGTTTGCAAAAAATATTTTTTAACTAATTATTTTAATTATATGACAACTCTGCCTAAAAACAAACAGGGAAAAGAGAAATCTAACAGAAATTCTATCCTTTCACTCCACCACCCCTCTTTTTAACTTTTTATTGTTTCCATCCATATCCTTTTATACTATCTATCTCTCAAAATGTTGTTGTAGTTATTTTTGATAGGTTTGACTTTTAGTCATCCTACTTAAGATATAAGTGGTTTATGCAATGCAATTATAGCAATACTGCATTGTATACTTGTGTACTTACTATATCCAGTGAGTTTTATATCTTAAGAGGATTACTTATCATCCATTAATGTTCTTTCGTTTCAGATTGAAGAGCTCGTTTTAGCATTCCCTGTAGAAGAGGTCTCGTGTTGATGAAATCTCTCAACTTTTGTTTGTCTGGGAAAGTCTTTATTTCTTCTTCATTTTGAAAGACATTTTTGCAGTATGTAATATTCTAAGGTTAAAGTTCTTTTTTTTTTTTTCCTTCAGCACTTTGTATACGTGATTCCACTCTCTCCTTCCTTGTAATGTTTCCACTGAGAAATCTGCTGACAGACATATTGGAGCTCCTTTATATGTTATTTTTTTCTTTATTCTTGCTTCCTTTATGACCCTTTCTTTATTTGTGACTTTTGAAAGCTTGATTATTAAATGCCTTGAAATAGCCTTGTTTGAGTTAAATCTACTTGGTGTTCCATGATATTCTTGTACCTGAATATTGAAATTTTTCTCTAGGTTTGGAAAGTTTTCTGTTATTATTTCTTTGAATAAACTTTCTACCCCAATACCCCTCTCTACCTCCTCTTTAAGGCCCATAGCTCTTAGATTTGTTCTCTTCAGTCTATTTTCTAGATCTTATAGACATGCTTCATTCTTTATTCTTTTTCCTTTTTTACATTTTAACTATGTATTTAAGTAGCTTGTCTTCAAGCTCAATAATTCTTTCTTCTGTTTGATCAATTCTGCTGTTGAGTCTCATGCATTTCTCAGTGTGTCAGTTGAATTATTAAGCTCTAGAATTGCTGCTTGTTTTTTTATTATTTTAATCTGTTTGTTAAATTTCTCTGATAGGCTTCTGGATTCCTTCTTTGTGTTGCCTTGAAGTTCACTGAGCTTCTTCAGGATAACTACTTTGAATTATTTTTCTGAAAGTTCACCTATCTCCATTGCTTAGGGATTGGTCACTCGTATTTTATTTAGTTCTTGGTGAGGTCATGTTTTCCTGGATGTTCTTGACATTTGTTGTTTGTCAATATCTGGCAATTGAAGAATTAAGTATTTATTTCAACCTTTGCAGTCTGGGCTTGTTTGACTATGTCCTTCTTGTGAAGGCTTTCCAGGTATTCAAAGAGAATTGAGAGCTACAATCTAAATCTTTGGCCACTGCAGGTGTATCAGCACTGGGATTACCCTAAACCCAGTAATGCTGTTACTTTTGCAGAACTCCTGGTGGTACCACCTTGGTGAGCTTGGGTAAAATAAAAAAGACTTCCCTGGATTACCAGGCAAAGTTTTTCACTCTCTTTCCTCACTCTCTGCGCTGGGCTATTGAAGTTGGGGAGGAGTGACAAGGGCACCCCCTTGTGGCCACCAACACCAGGTCTCACCTGAAGCCAGCCCAGTTTCTCTCAAAGCCAGTGGTGACTTTTGCCTGTCTACCTCATATGCTTACTCAAAGCCCAAGGGCTCTTTAGTCAGCAGGTAGTCAATCCTGCCAGGACTAGATCCTTCCCTTCAAGGCAGCATGTTTCTTTGTGGTCCAAGGTGGGTCCAGAAGTACCATCGAAGACCTAAGGCCTGGACTCTAGGGATTCTTTTTTTTTTTTTTTTTTTTTGAGACAGAGTCTCACTCTGTTGCCCGGGCTAGAGTGAGTGCCGTGGCGTCAGTCTAGCTCACAGCAACCTCCAACTCCTGGGCTTAAGCGATCCTCCTGTCTCAGCCTCCCGAGTAGCTGGGACTACAGGCATGTGCCACCATGCCCGGCTCATTTTTTGTATATATATATTTTAGTTGTCCATATAATTTCTTTCTATTTTTAGTAGAGACGGGGTCTCACTCTTGCTCAGGCTGGTCTCAAACTCCTGACCTCGAGCGATCCACCCGCCTCGGCCTCCCAGAGTGCTAGGATTACAGGCGTGAGCCACCACGCCCGGCCTCCAGGGATTCTTGGTACTTTATTTTAGTGTGGCTGAATCAGTATTCAAGTTGAAAAACACATTCCTCTGAACTCTTCCATTTGATTTCCCCAAGTGGAAAAAGACTCGTCCTGAGCTGCACTGCCTGTACAAGTTTAGTCCAGGCTCCCTGCTGCTTTGGTCAACTGGTAGTGCAGCTAAATGAAACTCTGTTTTGGGGGTTTAGGGTTTCCCTAGGAAACGCAAGATTGTCTTTTTTGCCCTCTCCAGTGCCTCTTTCCCTGATAGAGTGTTAAAACCAGGTAGTATGATTGCTCACTAGATTTATGTTTCTTCTGAAGGTGCTTTCTTGTGTAGATAGTTGTTGAATTTGGTGTTCATGTGGAGCAACATTCACTGGAGGTTTCTATTCTTGACATGTTATTTGTCTATAACACAAAATAAAAGCAAAAGTAGACAGCTCAGGATTGCTAGGGTCACTCATTTCATCATTTTAATCTATATTTGAAGTCCAAACTCTGCCTCCCCAGTTCAATGTTTTCTCAATGTCACAAGATTGGTGTTGTAGCTCCAGTCATCACATCCATGTCCTACGGACCTAGAAATATTCCTTAAAAGTCCTGAGGACACTTTCTCTTTCCACTGAGACAATGTCGGTCTTGATTTTTCTAATGCTGGCAGACAGGGGAATGTGGGTGACCCTCCTATTGGGGTGGATCTGGTAGGTCAGTGGAAGAGTGCTGCTGGGAGTGGTGTGGGGTCATGGGGAGAGAAATGGGGTGAGAGTTGACATACCTCTGCTGTTCCATCAATTCTTCTGCTTGTGCTGCTAAAAACAGAGAGCCAATGAGTCCTGAATTCTGGTTCTATCTAGGGCTCCTGGAAGGGGAGGCCTTGTTCAGTGATGTGTTTGCCTCTCCCAGCATGGCTACTGGAACTGTCACTGTAATTGGTGAATGCCTTCACAAGGAACAAACCAATATAGGCTTTAAGCTGTGTTCAGCTTTCACAGTAGCTGCATTTGAGCTGCGGTGACCATATTAAGAGATGAGAAGTGCTGGGCATTTCCTCATAATTCCCTTTTCCCCATGCAAAAGTTCTATGTTCATTGCCTCAAGATAAGTGTGAAATATCAGAAAGGGATTTTAACAAGTCTTTACCTGGATTTTTAATTTCAAAAATCTAGCACCTTATGTTGAAACAGGATTCATGGACATGGACAATAGAATAAATATGGAATAAAACAGAGGACATAAAACAAAGCTTCTGACTCAAAACAGAAAAGAGTCTTTGGTAAATAGAGAGAAGCTAGAATGTGGTGCGTCCCTGAGAGTAAAGTAACTGTGCCTGTCACTCTTTCATGGCAAATCCTATGAGTGGGGAAAGTAAATGAAAAACAAAACAAAAAATATCCTTAGATTGGTTAGGGGTATGCTATAGTCTGAATGTCTGCACCCCACCCCCCGAATTCGTATGTTGAAACTTAGTCCCCAGTGTGATACTATTATATTAAGAGGTGGGTCTTTTAGGAGGTGATTAGTTCATGAGGGTTCTGCCCTCATGGATGGCATTAATGTCTTTATAAAAGAGGCCCTAGGGAGTTTGTTTGCCTCTTATACCATGTAAGTACACACAGAAGTCACCATGTATGAGGAATAGACCCTCACCAGACACCAGATCTACTGGCACCTTGATTTTGGACTTTCCAGCTTTCAGAACTCTATGAAATAAATTTCTGGGGTTTTTTTATGAATTACTGAGTGTAAAATATTTTGTTACAGTGGACCAATGGACTAAGACAGGGTATCTGAGTGAAGAGAATATCAGTGTCATTCTTGCTTTTTAGAACCCAGGAAGGCAACTAAATCGCTAAATCTTAATGTAGCAATAGCTGACTGATATATTTAGAGACAGGTTTAGGCCTGAGACAGCCTTATGGAGGCCTCCTGTGTACCTAAAAGGGGCTGAGATAGAGCTGCATCTGATGGAACTTTGGGGTTTGTAAACAAGAGATGACATAGAAGTGAATTATGTCCTATCAAGTACCAGCACAGATAAATGAGTGCCTGCCTATTATTTAAGCCTTAGTACCACATAGTCCCCACCCCAGCCTTGGAACTCAGATTTGATTCTGGGGGAAAATGAAGAAACCCCAAATGGGTTGAGCTTAAGTTTTTACCACTACCATTTGGTGGAATGGTAGCTTATAGTAGAAATTAAGTTCAGTTATTAAAAAATTATTCTATTTTATATACGCCTGTATTTTGGCCTGATATCTGTACTCTCAATGCACTGAATACACATTTTCTATTATTTGTGGTAGTTATTTGGTTAATGTTTATGTACTCCACAAGATGATAAACTTCATGTGAATAGGGACTGTGCTTGTTCTTGTTCACCAATATATCCTCAAACCTAACACAATTCCTGACACATAGTAGGCACTATGTTTATTTTCTAGGTGCATGATGGGGAAAAGTTACATTGATGAATAGGTTTAAAAAAAATGGAAAACCACTCTATTACTTTCCTAAGGCTTCTGTAACAAAGTACCACAAACTGTGTGGCTTAAAATAACATAAATCTATTATTGCACAGTTCTGGAGGCTAGAAATCTGAAACCAAGGTGTAAGCAAGGCCATGCTCCCTCTTAAACCTATAGGGGAATCCTTCTTTGCCTCTTCCTAGCTTCTGGTGGTTTTCCAGCAAATGTTGGTATTTTTTGACTTGCAGATGCATAACTACAATCTCTCTCTTCATTATCACATGTCATTCTCACTATGTGTCTCTGTCTTCATATGGCTATCTTCTTAGGAGACTACTAGTGCTCTTGGAGTAGGGGCCCACCCTCATCTTAACTAGTTACACCTGCAATGACCCTATTTCCATATAAGATCACATTCTGAGGTATTGGAAGCTAGGACTTTAACATATCTTTTTTGAGAGGAGGGGGACACAATTCAACCCAAAACACCCACATACTTCCAATATCTTGCTGGCATTATCAAGTGCCAGGCCTTGTTTTTGTTGTACATTCATTATGTCAATTATTTAACCCTCACATGAAATATTATTCTCATTTTACAGAGAAGAGAATTGAGGCATTGAGGCTTAAAAAGGTTAATTAACTTGTTCAAAGCCATTAGGCTAATAATAGGTCTGGGTATCTCTGAATCCAAGATAGCATGCCATCTCTCAGAAATCTAAAGGCTTGATGACTTCTTAAAAATTTTTCTCTTTCCCTCCTCTATGAGAAAGAATATGAAAATCAAATTTTATTCAATGTATGTACACATTTTTACTTCATTGGTGCATTACTGATAGAAAATATGCTATACTACATGATAAATAATGAAAAATAATGATGACACTCTTACATTTGTAGAGGACTTCAGTTTTTCAAAGTATTTCCACATATATTTTCTAAATTAATCTGACAATAAACTTGTAAATCACTAATAATTTAAAACAAATAGTAGAATGTGGATTAATCTACCAAGGCAAATAAAGCAATTTGTTGATCATAGGAAATCAGTGCAGGATATCTCTTTCTAGTGTTATCTTTGACTAAACAGAAAAGTTCTTTTAAGGATAAATTATAGCTCTTCTATTAGATTATTCCATTTCAAAATATGTTGTCTACTTGGCCCAAGGTTAAGTGGCCAGTGGTTATACATTATAAAACTCAGAACTATCTGGGGGTGAATTAGGGGTCATATTACTTAAGCTTTTAACGACTTTATGATATCTATACATCCTGGTGGGGGGGTAAGCTTTTTAGTATTTGCTATAACAGCTGAAGAAGCAGATGTTATCCCATGGGGGAAGAAAAAATTTCAATACTGAGTGTAATCCTAGATGGATTTGTGTAACAACTAGAACCTTTGGCTACTATATAAAATTGTAACTCCCACTGCTTTTACTCCATCAAATATGCTATGAAAACTATTACAAAATCAGACTAAGAGTCATAACAAAATGAGATAACAAAAATCTTCAATAGTTCTAAAACTCTTAACCCACTGAACACATTTCTAGGTGACCAATGCCTGCTTTCTATGCCTTTTCCATGAAATGAAACATCTCCTTCCTTCAGTAGGTACCCAGTACTTTCATACTCCTAGCATCCTTCAAGATTTGTTCTGCCTGAATGATGCTCTGAGCTTCTCCCTTCACCCTCCCTATTATAAAACTCTATGTGAAGCTTTCATACTACAAATTATTGGATAAAGTAGAGATGACTGATAATATGTTATCCCATCTAGGAAGATTGTTGAATCAGTTAAGAACGCAATCTCTTGGAAAAATCAGAAAACATTAGCATAAAGAAGGCATAATGAAATAAGTTTGGGAGTTGGCAGTCTAGGGATTAGTACTGTAGCTCAATAATGCTATCAAAGATCTAGATTCCTTCTATCTTCCTCTTTTCCATTCTTACCAATATAGGTTTTTGCTTCATGCTTATTACTTCTTGCTTGGGAAATAACTATTCTACCTCTGGACCTTACAACTGAGGTGTTGTAAGGAAAAAGGGGAGGGGGAGCCCGAAGGGGAAAAATGGTGAAAGGCTTTCTCCTAGTAAGATTTTTCCTTTCAGAACAGAAAGGGATGCACTTCCCAGGGACTTTTTTATACACCTTATTGGCCAGAGCTATGTGTCATGGCTAATTTTAATGATTTAACAGCACTACAGGAAAATTGAGAAATAGAGTTGTTTTTAGCTGGTACATTACTACCATGAACAAAAACAGATTTCTGTTAGTAAGGGAAAAAAGGGACATAAAACAAGCAATATCTACCACAATAAGTATTTTGACACAGCGTGGAAAGAAAGAAAGAAAGAAGAAAAGAAAGAAAATGTTTTTGTCACCATCAAATTGTTTTTAACTGATCAACACTTAAGTGCACATGCAGTAATAACATTCACTGGGTTTTGGGCAGGTGGGAGGGGGGAGGAGGGGATAGGTATATACAGATATAATGAGTGTGGTGCACAACGTCTGGGGGATGGACACGCTTGAAGCTCTGACTCCGGTGGGGCAAGGGCAATATATGTAACCTAAACGTTTGTACCCCCATAATATGATAAAATAAAAGAGAAAAAGAAAAGAAAGACAGACAAAGGAAAAGAAAAAAATCTAATGGTGGCATTCTAAGCATAAATGAAGGGACCGTAGAGGAGATATTTTAGAGATTAAGTGGCCTTTTTTGAGACTCCTCAAATTATCCATATAGGCAGAAGCCTACTTCATCAATATCATAAAAGATACTAGTTGTTGAAAGTCAACTTTGTGCCATGCACTGTATGTATTTTGTTTCATTTAATTTTCACAGCAACCCTGCAAGATAGGAGCATACAGTCTAATTACAATACCATGTAAGAAGTGCTAATAACAAGACACAGTGTGCTATGGGAGTACCAAAGAACAATGCATATAGTTCATCTATGAGCTTCGTAAAAGTTGAGATTGTATGTATCTGTTTTCAAAATTCTTTCATTGGTAGTATAAGAGAATATAGTATAGTAGAAAGGGTAAGCGACAAAATTAGATTTTTACAGTAGCCCAATAAGAAAACATATGTTTAAGCTTATACTAGGTCTGTATTCTGTTGTTGCTTTTGAAACTTTATGTCATGGTTACCCATTGTAGGGAAATTTGTCCCTATTTTTCCAGCACTGTCTTAAAAGTACACTAACAGATAATTTGTATTGGCAAAATTGTTCATTCTAGAACACCTGTCAACAGATCTCATAAGAACTAAAGTTATTTCTCAAAATGTTTTATATTTATTTCACCATGGCTTTCTGCTTGTTTGGCCTGTTGTTTGGTTGTTTGCAAGTTAGTCATCCTGCTATTGGCCACCTTTTACGAGAAAAGACTCTTTTTACAAAGGTTGCAAGAGGATGTTTTGTGTGCTTTTCTGAACAACTTGAAACAGATTGAAAAGTTCCATAATGCATTTGAAAATCTGTTTTTTTTTTAAAGGGTACCAGGTGTTCAGTGCTACCTACGCATGAGAACTGCCATTGTTAACAATACAAAGAAATGAATGAACATATAGACATTCTTTTAATATGGCCTTAACAAAAAGATATTTCTCCAGGTCTCAGATAAGCTTGTTATGTATCCCATGATTTATTTTCATCAGAGAAAGCAGTCTTTCACTAATACCTAACCAACAATGAACAGAATACAGACTATCCACCTTAAATACTGAAAATATATAGAAGTCTGTCATTGTAGACAGAATATCCAGCACTGAGGTGATTCACCTTACAAATATACTTCCCTCTGTATACCAGACACTTAAGCATCTCAGTTGTTAGATATATTTTTTGTTATGTTTGGCTTCTTAAAAATGAGTTTGTAATTCAAGTAACCAGAGATTGTTTCCTTAACAGTGGAAGATACCACAACTGCCAATATCACCATCTCTTTAAGTATACTTTAAGTGCAATGAGTGTTTTGAGATACCTGAATCAAGTATTTGATTAGTAACACATGCTTGTACATCTCTTAAGTAGAGGTGAAGTGTACTTAGTTTCTTATTTTTAAGGTTTTGTCATCTTTTCCATGTTAATGGAAGGTACAGTGCAAGTTAGAGAAACAGAGGATGATGAAAAAAACTAAAGGTATCTTTAGAGTTAAGTGGCAGATTTAGTTCACCATTAAACAGAAAAAAAGAAGAGAATGAGAATGAGATGTTTTAGCTAATACTGAGTTGAAAATTCTAAGCTTGTACAAAGCCCCAGGCAATATTTTGATGCTTGGTTATTATATGTATATGTTCTTCTTTCCCCCCTCTGTAAATGGTTTCTGCATCACTGCTGGTGTCTTCTATCCAGGGTCTTTTCACTTTTTTTTTTTTTTTGAGACAGAGTCTCACTTTGTTGCCCAGGCTAGAGTGAGTGCCGTGGCGTCAGCCTAGCTCACAGCAACCTCAAACTCCTGAGCTCAAGGGATCCTCCTGTCTCAGCCTCCCGAGTAGTTGGGACTACAGGCATGCACCACCATGCCCGGCTAAATCTTTTCACTTTTTAATAATGAAAATTGTCTGAGTGCTTTTGAGCCAGAAAATATGTACGTTTATAATAGATAAATATATATCTGGTTCGTTTTTTGTTTTCTGGACCAAGCTGGTGTGCACAGTTGAGGGAATTGTTACAAGCCATCATTTCCTATGGATTTAATTAAGACTATAAATTCCTGAGACCAAAGACCTCATCATCTGTATATTTTAAACTACGTATACTGTGATGCTGTCAGCCTTATTCTCTCAAGTGTTTAGGCAACATGTGCATTCAATCTGATTGCACTAGGGAAAACAGGCTTCTTCATAATTCTATCTCCAAGCCAGCTCTGGCTTTAATTCTAATCAGCTCCTGAGCTGATTCTTCCTGCAGCCATGGCTACACATAGTCACTTTACTCTGGCACCTATTAGTAAGTCTCTAAGACGTACAAAAATAAGACACACAGCTGTATTAAATCTGATCCTATTTGCAGAGAATTTCTAAAGAAGAACACAGCCCCTATTAATCACAGAAACTCTCTGTAGGTTTACAATAGCTCATGATCTATGGGTTTAAAGAATCAGGCAGAATAGGAATGATCCGGATTGAATATTGACACTGCTGCTTCTAAATTGTTTATTCCATCTTCAGGAATTAGTTCCAATCTCAGTTTAAATAACACAATATGATTTCCTTCATTTTCAAATACATTACAGGCTAACTGTATATATCCAAACAAATGGAAGTTATATCACACTATCTATTTTCAAAAGGGCTGCCTTATTTTTTCAATAATGTTAAACAATATGAAATATTATAATATAGAAAAATATATTCTTGATATAACTTATATTTTTAACATTTTTCTTAATTACAAAGTAAATATATGCCAAGTGCAAAAAAATTTGTTAAAACACAAAATAATACAAACATCAAAAATCATTTGTAATACCACCACCCAGAAATAATCATTGTTAATGTTTTGCATATATGTGTCTATCTACAGTTATATTTATAACTGCATTTCTTTATCTAATCCAAAGCAGAATCATGTAATATTGTGAATACTATTTTGAGGCTTTTATTTTAACTTAGCACTGGATTGTGAATTAATATTCCTCAATGACATGATTTGAATGGCAGTATACCTTACCTCTGTATGGACTTACTATAATTTGCTTAAGCAATTCTCCATTGTCTGACATTTTGATTGTTTCTAATTTTTCATTATTATAAATAACATCATGATGAAAATCTCTGTGTATTAATTTTTGCATACATCTCTTATTATTTCTTTAGTATAAATTCCTAAGAGAGGGAAATTTCTTAGAAACCTTAGATGAAAGGTTATGCCAAACTATAGCTGGCCTTCTCATAATATGTTTACATTTTCCTGTAGAAATGAAATCCATTGGATTTTTTTATGTGAAGACACAGCTACTCATATATTTAAATATTTATACTGTGGCTATGATATTTTGCACATAATGAAACATCTGCACATAAGTGCATTTATTTCTATCTGGCCATTATTTGTGTGGCAAACCAGTATTGCAAACATTTAGTTTTCATTAAATACAGGACATTTCCCAGAAGCTTTGCCTGAACACAGATATCACAAAATGAGAATGGAAAAAGCAAAGCACCAAGTGATTTTCCATCAACAGAACTGAGCTTTCTCAGAATGTATGTACCCTGGATATACAATGTAAATGAAAATATAGGGGCAAAATGGCAAGGGCCATTCAGTAAGCCTATATCTAGTGTCTGCTTTGTACATAGTATTATGCTAAGTACCCTGCATTTGTATGTGCATAGAACGAGGGATATTGGTGCAAAGTTATACATAGAAAAACAGAGGTTCTTCTTTCAAGGACTGCCAGGAAATGGTTGCTGAAAAATGGAATATTCCATAAAAAGACTACCTGGGGAATGTAGCAAAGCGATCTCACCAGACAAAAACAAATCTAGATGAGTAGATTAAAGCTAAAAATAGGCTTGTGATGATCAGAAAAAAAGTTCATTGTAATAACTCTGTATTTTAATCATACCATCATTGTCCTAAAATTTTAGGACTCCCTAAAAAGTATGCTATAATGTGACAGGAAACATTCACACACTGAATATAGACAAATAGCAGATTTTCAAATTTGTCCTGACCCAAATGTTCAATTGTAAAAATCTTTGTAGAAGAAATAATAGATGCTCATAAAAGGTGGACAACTTTAGAATTGAGGTAGGGACAGGGAGGGGTCTGTTGGACTCCTGGAAAGCATATGTGCTATGATTTATTTTTTTATTTTTTTAATTATTATTTTTTTTAATTTCAGCTTATCACAGGGGTACAAAAGTTCAGGTTATATATATTGCCCATGTCTCGCCCATCCCCCCGAGTCAGAGCTTCAAGCGTGTCCATTCCCCAGACAGTGCGCATCGCACTCATCATGTAGGTATACACCCATCCCCTCCCCCCTCCCCCCACCTCAGTCCAAAACCCAATTGGTGTTATTCCCAAATGTGCACTTAGGTGATGATGAGGGAAACCAATTTGCTGGTGATTTATTAAACTTTACTTCTATTTTTTGACCACCTACTCTTTGATTAGCACTTTCTAGGCCCTGTGGAGACAAAGACAAAGAAGACAAGATCTCTGAACTTATCTGACGGAGAATAGCATTATATCTTGTGTGATGGAAAAGAATAAAAATGGATAATTTTTATTGAACTTGCTATATGTATCAAGGTTCTTGGCTGCAAGAAATAGAAATTGACTCTGGCTAAATTAAGCATAAAAGGATTGTTCATACACTCTTAGTCTAATGGGACCAGAGAACTAAGCTTGAAGGTCTTATAGGTTGTACTGTTGAGGTCACTGACACTGGAAACTGCCACAAGAACTTATACCATTATTGCCTCCAGTAACTGAAAATAGTTGTTGCTACTGCCACTGCCCATCACCAGAATTATTTCTGGATGACCCCAGTGTCCTCACATTATTAGATTCTATTCAAGTCTGGGGTTGGTGATTCTGATTGCCAGAGGCTAAGTATTTTCATGCCCTATTTGCAAGGGTGGTTGGAAAAGGGAGTATCTGGTATTTCCAGCTTCTATAGTGGGAGGTGGGATATGCCTTATAAAGTGAACGACTGCCAAGACATAAGTAGATGTTCAAGACAATAGGCAGCTACAATTAATTACAAATATCCTCTCTGGTTACACACTGTATTAAGTTATTTATTCACCTTTCTTTTTTAATCTTCAGGGAACCACTATGTTAGGTGGATGTATTAGTCATGTTAGGCAAGATTAATGTTAAAAAATGGCCTCCAAATCTCAATGGTTTATAATAGTGAAAGTTTACATCTCACTCATGCTGCATGTCCATTGTAGGTCGGCAGTGTAGGGAGGTGGTTTTGCTGTCATTGTCCTCACCCAGGCACCCAGAATGACAAAGATTTCAGCATCTTGTTATGCCATCTCAGTATTAGACTTTAGAGTTTACTAAGTCAGAGAAAGAGAGAGCAAGGGTTAAATCATGCCAATTAAATGCTTCAGCTTGGAAGTGAAACAAGTAAGTTTTCCATTTCATTAGCCGTAACTACTTGTGTAATCATGTCTAAGTTAATGAAAGTGGGGAATTATAATCCTCTATGTATCAATAAATTAAAAAAGAACTAGATTTGCAGAGAATATTAGTAATGTCTACCACTGTAGGCACTATTTTTATCAGCACCTTTATTTTTGAGGAAATGTACACACAGAGAGTTTTAAGTGAGGTAGTAGTAAATGATAGAACTGAGATTTGCATATTTTCTAATATTACATTATGTATTATAAGAATATCTAACATACATTGAAATTACTAAGTATCATTTTAATTTTCACAACCCTTTCATATAAACTTAATCATTGTCTCAATTTAATAGATTAGGAAACACAGGCTCTGAGAAATTCAGTAATTTGCTCAAGGTTACATAGCTAGTAAATGATGGATCAAACCTGGAAGCAGTAGTGCTATTTCAAAGCTCATGTTTTAACCTCTATACCATATGGCCTTCACATGCTCTGCTTTCTGACACAATAGAGATAATGTACAGTAACCAGCTAGCTTGAATGAATGTAATTAATTACTCAAAGTTATTTATAATAGATATTTAGAACTTCAAGGAATTTTAGAGATTGTCTAATCCAATGTTCTGCTTTTTCATATTAGGAGATTGAGGACAAAAGGGAGAAAAAGGTTTACATAGAATCATTGTTATATACTGGTAGAGCTAGAATTCAAATGCAGGTCCTAAGCAATATTTAGTCAGATATTGAAACCTGAAGGAGTTTTCTGCATCTTTAGATACTAGGATTACCTCAGAAACTCATCCTAGACCATATTCCATCCAGTCCTCACGGATATGTACTCTTTTCTTTCATTCACAAGAATATTCTCACTAGTTTGCAGGGAGTGGGAAGAAAGATGAATGATGGAAAGATAAATGTATTTGGGTAGACCAACTAACCAAATTTAAGAAGGGAGGATTACTTAAGAGCCTCTTTCTACCTTAGCTGTGAATTGACTGAAGGGAGAGGGGGAAAAACCTGCTTAATAATAGCCAATCAGAAAGAGAATGTCTGGAAATTTTCCCTCACAGCTATTCTAAATGGATCAAAATCATAAATTCATGTGAAAAGGTGAGGTGAAAAAAGATGATTAGGCCTTATATTTTGCTGCTCACACCCCTTTGTATCATTTTATTCTCATTCCAAATGTTTGTTTGTTGTGATAGTTAGGCTAGCTTCTGTTATAGTCAGCTCAGGTTGCTATAACAAAATGCCATAGACTGGGTGACTTAAACAGCAGCCATTTATTTCTCGCTGTTATGGAGGCTAGGAAGTCCCACAATCTGGTTGTTGGCTGATTTGATACCCTCTTCCCGGTTTGCAGATGGCCAGCTTCTTGTGTATGTTCACATGGCAGAGAGATTGGGGGAGGGGGAGCTCTGGGCTTTTCCTCTTTCCATAAGGGTTTGCTAATTTCATCATTTCATCATCAGGGATCCACCCTCATGAACTTATCTAAACCTAATTACCTCCCAAAGGCCACATCTCGAAACATCATCACACGGGATTAAGATTTCAATACATGAATTTCGGAGGGACAAATACATTCAGTCCATTTACTCTGAAGCAGGTTAAAAAAATAATTCAGTCCATAGCAGCCTCTGTTTAATAAATTCTAATCCTATGGCAAGATTGTACTACTGTTACTTATATTTGAATTAACAGATAATTCAATGGGGATCTTAATTACACAGAGTGCTCATTGTGTATTCTTTGAATAAAACAGCTAGAAAACAGTTTCAAATAAAGTCAACATTTATAGCCCTTGTCTGGTATGTGGAGGGAACTACGCAAGATATTTCTTCTGAGAACTTTTGTAATAGTTTGAAATTTAGGAGGAAGAAAGGCCAAATAGGAAGGAGAAAAAAATCTAATTATTAGTAGAATAAGACTACCAGTGATTAAGATTAAGAGTATAAATGTGTCCTTCTGATATATAAATAATGGCATTTCTGAAGACATAGGACTGGAGAGTAGTTAGGTGTTGGATAGAGTCCATTTTTATTAATAGCTATACAATTAAATATGATAAGTTATTTCCATGCTCTTTGGTGGTTTTATGGGTGACTTCAGCTATCAGCATTGGAATTTTAACATGAATTCTGCACCTGTTGGAAGTGTAAAAAATCAAATTAATAGATAAAAGAAACTTCTTTCAAATTGTCACATGCCACAATAAGCATAAATCTATTTTATGTATGTATGTATGTATGTTATCTAAATTGAGTTTAAGAAACCATCAAAGCCCTAGAGGAGCCTCATGAAACATGACAATTAAATGTAATGTGATATCGTGGATGAGATCTTGTAACAGAAAAAGAATATTAGGTAAGAAATAAGGAAATATAAATTAAGTATGGACTTTAGGTAATAATAGTGTGTCGATATTGGTTTCTTACTTTTGACAAAGACTATAACAATGTTAACAATAGCAGAAACAGGGTGTTGGGTATACGGACTGTCTGTAATATACTTTCAACTTTTCTTTAAAATTTTGGTAAAATAAAAAAATTATTAATTGTTTTTAAAAAGAGAAGTCTACTAGGCTAGAGTGGAAGAGTTCTACTAGTAAATATAATTTAGTGACTATAAGTTTAGTGTGAGTCTAGGAAGTGTCAAATAGATTAATGACAGTGAGTAGAACCCAGAAATTACACTCACAGGAACATAGTATGATCTTAAGGTGATATTTCATAAAATCTGTGAAAAATTGGAATATTTAACAAATAGTGTTGGGACATTTTAAAATATGCAAGACATGTTCAGGAAATGATAGGACATTTGAATGACTGAGAGATGGGATGTGTTGAGGTTAGGAATAGAGGGAAAGACAGGACAAGGATTTGGGAAAAACACTGGAGTTAGTATAATACAGTGGCTAAGAGCTTTATCCTTGGAGTCAGGTTTTGTTTTTGGTTTGATTACTTACTTTACCAATCAACAAATATGTGACTTTTGGCAGAGAGCCAAATTTCCTACATCTCAGTTTTTTCATCTGTAAAATGAATATAATAACTACCTTTCTAATAAAGAGGATTTAATGAAACATTTCATAAAAACCTTCTGAAGACTACTTGGAATAAGGCAAATTTTAAATAAATGTTGTCTATTCTTATTAAAAATGACATTCAATTGTTAATTACTGTTACAACAATTAATTAGAGTGCTTATTTCCCATTTAATTTGCAACACAGGGATTATCAAACATGTTTATTTTTTAAGTGAAAAATGACACCTTGTTGATACTGTTTATATTTCTCCAATTATAAGTGTGACAAAACATATTTTATTATGCTTATTGACCACTTGTATTTCTTATTTTGTGAATTGACCATTTTGTCTTTTTTTCTACTGAGGGGTATATTTTTTCTGGTTAACCTGTTTGACTTATTTGTATATTAAGGGCAGTCACTCTTTCATAGCATATACCTTTCAGATATTTTTCTCCAAGCTTATCTTTTGCCTTGTAGCCTAATTTGAAAACAGATACATCTTAGAGGTACCTTAGTAGTTGTATTTTCCAACACAATTTTTTCCAAAGCAAAATAATCTTCAAATTTTAGTGTTGGAAGAAGGTACTTCAGTTCTCATAGCCTAACCACCAATTAATTTTTTTTACCAAATCCAAACAAAAAAACCCAGAATCTCATCTAATATTTTCCTTGAGAGATGATCATCCATGATCTGCTTGAATACTTCCAATTATGAGGGTTCTTTACTTCATGAGATTGAATGTATCACTTTTTGACATTTCTGAAAAAATCTTTCTAATATTGAACTAAAATCTATCACTTTTCAATTTCCATCTTTTGTCTTGGTTCTTTTTAAAATATAAACACAAAACAATTTTTTCTTTTCCACATGACAACCCTTCAAATACTTTAAGGCAGATCTTATTCTTCACCTTAGCTTTCGTTTCTCCAACATAAAGATATTTGTTGGCACAGGATAAACATTTTGGCAGTTATTGTTAAGGGTGTGATTCGGAGGAGGCAAACAATGTACTTTTCTTTCTTTTCTTTTAAAAAACTTAATAGAGTGTATTTGAGCAAAGAACAATTTGTGAATCAGGCAGCCCTCAGAGCCAGAAGAGATTCAGGTAACTCCCAACAACTTACTTGTCAATGGAATAAATATGAGCTTCATACATGCCACCTGTGAATCTTTCATTTAATTCACCAAGGCTCTCCAGATAGTGGAAGAAAATTACATTTGTCCCATTGTTTTAAAGTTTGTGTCACCTTTTCCTTTAATTGAATAGTTATTGTGTTATACATATGACATGGAATATGTGTTATACATATGACATGGAACCTTTTAAGGCAGTTTTAATAAGAAGTACATCACCCTGAAGAGGTACATCAAATAAAGCATTTAATAAGTCACAACAGATTAGCATGCTTTCAAGTTTAGCAGCTAGCCATTCTAGTTTTCTGGCTCTTGAGGTGCCTTGTGTTTATGTGTATAGAATTTAATAGCAAAGTGATAGTTGCTCCACATAATTTAACCTAACAAAAGTTTATAAATGTGCACAAAACTCTTGTATATACTCCAATCAACCAGATATAAAAGTGTTATGGTTTGGATATTTGTGCCCCCCCCCAAAACCTCATGTTGAAATTTGATCCCTAATGTTTAAGGTGGGACTTAATGGGAGGTGTTTGAGTTTTGGGAGTGGTTCCCCCATGAATAGATTAATGCTCTCTCTTGGAGTGAGTTCTCACTCTATTAGTTCATGTGATGGCTGATTGTTAAAAAGAGCCTGGCACCTTCCCCTCTCTTCCTTTGCTTCCTTTTTAGTCATGTTATCTCTGCATAAGCCGGCTCCTCTTCTCCTTCTACCACAAGTGGCAGCAACCTGAGATTCTCCCCAGATGCAGATGTCAATGCCATGCTTCTTATATAATCTGAAGAACCACGAGTCAAATAAACCTCTTTTCTTTATAAATGACCCATCCTCAGGTATTCCTTTATAGCAACACAAAATGGACTAAGACAATACGTAACTCTTAAGTTTGCTCAGAAATTAAATATTTCTTTACATCATTCTTATTTATTTTTCCTAGCATCATCCTTATTTTTAGAAAAATAATAACTATGATTTTGTAACAATAAGACTTTCCCATTATGAACATTCAAATACTGCATAAAGGTGTAAAAATAAATTTTTAAAAATTAAATCACACCATTCAGAATCAACTGTTGTTAACATGTGATAGACATCAAACCAGACATCTCATCATGTACTGATGAAAGAATGGATGAATAGATGGATAGATGGACACCATATCAGTAACCTATTGCTGCATAACAAGCAGTCACAAAATATTGGTGGTACTCAATGAGAAGCGTTTATTTGTCACTCACACTTCCGTGGGTTGGCTGTGGGAGTTTTTCTGCAGGCTGTAGGTCTATCAGTTGATTTTGCTCCTTGTCTTTCATTTTGCTGCTCTGGCTGGAAGAATAGCGGCTATAAGGATATGTTTCTCTCATGGTAATGACCTAAATCCAAAAGAGCCAAACCAAACTGTATGAACACATTTCAAGCCTCTGCTTGTATCTTGTCTGCTAACATCCTCTTGGGAAAAGAAAGTCAAACCACTTAATCCAAAGTTAAGGATCAGAAAAGTACAGTTTACTTACCCTGAGACCATGGCAAAGGTATGGATATATAATTGTATTTATAGGACAATAAGTAACTGGGACCAATATTTCAATTTATCACATATGGTTGGAGGGATGGAAGGATGGAGAGACAGACTGACCATCTGTCAGAATTACCCAAATATAATCTAACTATTCAAATATGTTTTTAAATAAAAACATTCAATTAAATGTTAATTGAATTTAACAGAAGAAAACAAAACTGAACTAAAGGAATTTGTTAACACCAGGTAATTGTTTTTCCACCATAAGATATATAATTATTTTTTAAAATTTCATTTAAACTTTTAATAAAATATAATAAAAATAAAATATTGGGGTTGGAGTAATGTTTTCCAAAAGTTTATTTCAACGTTTGAAATCTACTATCTACTCTGTGATATGAAAGATGAGGAAATAAGAACTCCTACACTGCCTTCCTTCTCCTCTCCCCTCACCTCCTGGTTTAGTACTGTTAATTTTATAATGTCAGTGGTGTATAACATTTCTATTATTTTCTGTATTCATAACTCCCATAATTGTTTAATATTAGTTCTTTGAGTAAAATGATTTGACATTCACTACTATTTTTCATTGAACATCTCCATTCTATTCTTTAGTAATTTGTTTCTAATTCATCTCTTTTATGGATTTGATCATCAGGTAATTAATTATGTATACAGAAAAGGCTCATTGTTGCTGTATTCCTTGAGTTGCTGCACACTGCAAAGGACTCATTATTGATTTTCAGCCTGAAAGATAACTTGGCTTGGTGTTGTCTGGGGATCACACTGTCTTTCCTGGAGCACTTTGCATATTTTGCTTTAATGACTTCTGACATTAGGCATTATTTCAGAGACATCTGAGACCAGTTTGATGTTACCTTTCCTGGAAAATTTAGTAAGTTCACTAGCATATATCTTGGTGTTGATTGGTGCTAATTAATTTTTTCTAGGGCTATTTTGTGTCCCTTTATTCTGAAGATTCAAGGCTTTCTTAACTGAAGAAGAATTTTCTTCTCAATTTTATAAAATGTATTTTTGAAATTTGTATCCAACTCAGTTCTAAAAGTGAAAAACAGAACAAAACATTGCAAGCTTATAATGAAAATAGCAGTTCCTTGCCTCCCCCTTACTCCACAAAGTCCTGTTCCACAAAGGCAAATACTCTCAAATCTTCTAGGGGTATATTCAGCTATTTGCCATCCTCAAGCCAGCCTGGGCACTGAGAAGTTTAGGTTTCTTTTCAAACAAATGTATTTTGGACAACCATTTTAATGGTTCACCATTTGAAAACCTTCCTCAGTCTCATTTTTATGTCAAAGAGAACAGGTTTTATTCTAGTTTCATTTGCCCAGAATTAGGAGGTTTTTTTCTGGCCCCTTATTGATGATGACTTGTCTTTGGCCAAGCTTTGAGGACAGAAAGTCACACAAGCATCATCATCACAAACATGTTGCAGATCTTATGAGGTTTTTCCAATCTGTTCCTCCACCAGGCCAAAACTCTTCTTCCTTTGTGTTTTCTTACTAGAACATTAAATGTTGTGCATGTCTTTCTAACTGGCACAATTTCACAGGGACAATTTGGAATTATAGTGACCACTTTGAGGAACTTTTAATGTGGGCAAAGTTGATAATTTGAGAGGTGACTTAGAACAAAAACAAAACAAAATTCCAAATGATCAATGGTCTGCTTTCTTTAATTGGTATGAGGAGACTTGTAAATGAAATTTGGACTCAGAAATTGCCTCCTTAAAAGAAAGATTCTTTAGCTAAAGATAGTGCAAAATATGAGAACCTGAAAACTCTTTCTTTAACCAGCACCTTTAGGCAACATTCAGGATTACCTCCTGATGTTATTTACAATGCCCTTTCCACTGTCTTGTTAATGGTTTAAAGCCAGAAGTCACAGATACATAAATAACAAGAAGAAAAATGGCTGGCAAATCAATGCATTGCATGAAGTGAAATATTTTTAGTATTTTAGGTACCAAAACCAAGAATATTTCTCAAGAGAAAATTGAGTTATTTGTCTAGAAGATAGATAATTTTGCTCAATGTGGGAATAAAGCCACTTCCTATGTTTCTGTATTTCAGAGATTAGTAAGTGCTGAGTTTTTTGCTTTTTCGGCATGAGAAAATTATCAAGGGCTCACATTATGTCACATCAGTTGTGCAATACTCTTTTGTGTGTATATGTCGAAAACTCTTTTTTAATATCTAAACTTTTTCCCTCTCTTTACAAAAAGGAAATAATTAGCTATTTGCCTGAAGGTGACTCTGTCTCATAATTATGTTTTACTTCTTTTCTCTGTCTGCTTTTCAGAAACTTCAAAGATTAATTAATCAGATAATCATTCAGTTATATATTTACTCTAGGAATATCTAGATCAGATAAACAGACTAGTAAATGTATTATAGCACACTGTCTTACTTAATATCCCAATAAATTAATTATTTTTAAACCTATAGGTAAATATTTTAAAGTATTGCCTTTTTTAATACTTATACTTCTGTGTATGCCTCATATAAAGGAATATTAATAAATAATTTACTACACATTATCACATCAATAAAGTTCCAAAACATAAGCCATAGTGAAATTCAAAGAGACTGTCATTAACTGTTAGAGATAATTTCAATTCCAGAAAAGGAAATGGAAAAAATTAGGAAGCTCATTGTATAAAGATAATATTTTACACAATATTTATGGCATCTGTTCTCATTTGATGCAATGAGTAATAAACACAACTTTTAAATTACAGTTATGTTTTTGGTAGTCTTTGCTTAAAGGTCATTGGTAGTCCTTTGTGTCTTTAATTACGTGATGGTAAGACATAGTGTGCAAATTTTTCATTCAGTGTGCTGAATGAATTCTTTGAAAATGCTCTCTCCATTTTTTCATCTTTTCTCTTCCTGGAACTGCTATTAGTTGGATGTTGGACATACTAGTCTAATTGTCAAATTTTATTATATTTTCTCCTTTATTTTCTATATTTTCGTATTTTTGTACTTTCTATGAAATTTTCTCAATGTTATCTTTTCACCCATTCCTTTATACTTCATTATTTGATTACAGTTACGAGGCCTGGAATATGTTTAGGATGTAGGAAAAATGGGAAATTACCTTGAAAAGAACTAATGTGGTAACTCAGAATCACAGAGAAGTAAATTAAAACTCAAATATAGTCAAATCTATTGATCTAACTACCACTATAGAGGAAGGAAGAAAGGTAAAGATACATATTAAAGACCCTTGAGAATGAAGTTTGTCAAATCTAGAGTGTGGGAAATTCTATAGGACATAGAACTCAATTTCCCCAACCAGCAAATGTTATGGATAAAAAAGGAGTGATCTGTTACAGATTTAAAGAACTTTAAGATACATATAAACCAAATACAATGTGTGGTTTAGATCTTTATTCAAACAAAACAACTGCTAGGCAATCATAGCAACAACAAAAATAAATGAATGGGACTTCATTAAATTAAAATGCTTCTGCACATCCAAGGATAATTAACAGAGAAAATAGACAACCTACAGAATGGGAGGAAAATATTCTCAATCTATACATCCAATAAAGGATTAATAACCAAAATCTTCAAAGAACGCAAGCAAATGAGCAAGAAAAAATCAAACAACCCCATTAAGTGAGCAAAAGACATTAACAGAAGCTTTTGAAAAGAAGACAGACAAATGGCCAATAAACATATGAAAAAATTCTCAACATCACTGATCATCAGGGAAATGCAAATTAAAACCACGTTGAGTGGTATTCCATGGTATATATATGCCACATTTTATTAATCCACTCATGTATTGAAGGGCACTTGGATTATTTCCACATCTTTGAAATTGTGAATTGTGCTGCTATGAACATCTGCATGCAGATGTCTTTATTATAGAATGTCTTTTTTTCCCTCTGAGTAAATACCCAGTAGTGGGATTGCTGGATCAAACGGTAATTCTACTTTCAGTTCTTTGAGGTATCTCCATATTACCTTCCATAGAGGTTGTACTAGTTTACAGGCCCACCAGCAGTGTATGAGTGTATCTCTCTGCATCCATGCCAATATTTATTGTTTTGAGAAGTATCACAAGAATGGAAAAACAAACACCACATATACACACCATTAAATTTGTACTAATCGATCAACACATATGTGTACATGGAAGTAACATTCATCAGGTGTCAAGAAGGTGGGGGAGAGGAGGGGATGGGTAAATTCACACCTCACAGATGCGGGGCATGCTGCCTGGCAGATGGGCATGCTTGTAGCTGTGACTATGGCAATGTAAAGGCAATTTATGTAACCAAAGCATTTGTAAACCCTTAATATTCTGAAATTAAAAAGAAAGTGCATTGAGATGTCACCTTACTCCAGTCAGAATGGCCTTTACTAAAAAGTCCAAAAACAATAGATGCTGATGTGGATGCAGAGAGAAAGGAATGCTTATACACTGTTGGTGGGACTGCAAATTAGTACAACCTGTATGGAAAACAATATGGAGATTCCTCAGAGAACTAAAAGTTGACCTACCATTTGATCCAGCAATCACATTACTGGGTATTCACCCAATGGAAAAGAAGTCATTTTACTGTTGAACCTAAGAAATATTGATTTATAGAAATGCTCCATATATTTTTAGAGACAGATATGATTTCAGAAGTCAAGCAAGGCTTTGCCCTAAAGGAAAATATAAACGTGTTAGTTCACATATCAAAACCTGCCTTGCCTCAGGAGGGCCTCTCAATGGTCAGTAGCAGCTGCATTCCAAGGCAACTGCTGCAATCTGGGTTTATGGCTCTCACCTGTTTTGAAAGACAAAGCAGGTCTTGCCTAGAGCCATAGGTTGCCAGAGCTGATTAACAAAGACAGGCCACCGATGAAAGCTGATCAAATAGATATGGTAAGATCTGATCAAAGAGTTATGCTGCTGCCCAAGCCAGGCCCAGACAGAACCGTGTGGTTAAAGTAAATAACATAAGGCACAGCTCATGTTGACTTCTAAAATCTCTGTTCTAATACACAATTACCAGAGCCATGATGTCTCTGTTTTTGCTAAAGTAGTAGCCTTATCATAAAACTTAGAAGTTTGCCCTAAGAAGATTTTATAACTCATTGTTCACCTAGATAGAGTTAGTTAAAGGATCTGTAGTAGCCTTTTAGAAGACTTTGACCCTAAACCAAACTACCTATTATTATGTAAATCCCATTACCCTTGACAATCAAGACTCTGTATCTGCCCTGTAAGTACCTGTATAAAACTTCAGTCTGGGTTGCATTTCAGTGGGAAGAGACGTAAACAAACTTTCCGGCCACCCTCCTTTGTCTATCTTCATAAATCTTTACTTTATAAACTATATCTTTGGCTCTGTGTATTATTTTTATTTCTGTTTCCTACTATTTTTTCATCCTTTGTGACGACCCCTGCCTGAGAGACCCGAACTCTTTGGGGGGAGCATAGCTAACTCCCCACATTTTACCAAAAAGGCACCTGCACTCAAATATTTATTGCAGCACAATTCACAATTAGCAAAATGGGGTACTACTCATCCATAAAAAAGGGTCAATTAATGCCTCTTGCAGCAATTTGATGGAACTGGAGACCATTATCCTAAGTGAAGTATGTCAAGAATGGGAAAAAAAAAACCCACCAGTTGTATTCACTACTAAATAGGAACAACCCATGAGCACACATGTGCATAGAAGGAAGTAAAACTCAATGTTAATCAACAAGAGGGAGGAGGGGACAGGCAAAAACCTACCTAACCACTACAGTGAACAGTATCTGGGTGATGGGCACTCCTGTAACCATGACCCAAGCATTATAAAAGTTATTCATGAAACCAAAACTATTTGTACCCTGTAATACTTTGAGGTAATCAAAAAAAAAAAAAGTAACTGCTAGGAAGAAAACATTTTTAAGACAGCCTAGGACAATGAAACATAGACTGAATGGCAGAACATATTAAGGCATTTTTAGTTTTGTTGGATGTAATAACGGTATTGTGTTTATACTATAATCTATACATTTTTGTATGTTTAAAAATGTCTATATTATATGGAACTAGAGAAGACCCCATTTAGCAAAAGCAATTTTAAGCAATAAGAACAAAATGGGAGGTATTAATTTACCAGACTTCAAACTATACTACAAGGCTGTGGTTATTAAAACAGCTTGGTATCAGCACAAGAACAGGGACACAGACCAGTGGAACAGAATCGAGAATCCAGATTTAAAAACCATCCTCATATGGCCATCTAATCTTTGACAAAGCAGACAAAAACATACTCTGGGGAAAAGAAATCTTATTCAATAAATGGTGCTGGGAAAATTGGATAACTACATGTAGAAGACTGAAACAGAACCCACACCTTTGACCTCTCACAAAAATCAAATCACGGTGGATAACAGACTTAAACCTTAGGAGTGAAACTATTAGAATTTTGGAAGAAAATGTGGGAAAGAGTCTTATAGACATTGGCCTAAGCAAATAATTTATGAGGAAGAACCCAAAGGCAATCACAGCAACAACAATAATAAATAAATGGGACCTGATCAAATTAAAAAGCTTCTGCGCAGCCAAAGAAACGGTCATGAGAGCAAACAGACAACCTACAAAATGGGAAAAATTTTGCATGCTCCACATCCAATAAAGCACTGATAACTAGAATCTATTTAGAACTCAGGAAAATCAGCAATAAAAAATCAAACAACCCTATTAAAAAGTGGGCAAAGGATATATTAAGAGTATCTTTTTGAAAACTGCATGGGAATTGGAGTTGAAGGCAAAATCATCACAATAGTATTTTCGGTTTACTGTTAACCATCTAACCTCTTCACCAAAGGAGATTGCCAAGGCAGGAGTGGGGAAGAAGAAGGAGGAAAGGAAAAACTGTCAGTCATATCATAACACTGAAAGCCTATAGAAAGCCTGTGACTTAGAAGGACTTGTTCTGCGTCTCACCTGTTTCCAAACCATAATAAATTGAAGGGAGCCACCATACCCAAGGTTAAGTAAAATAACAGATCTGATGACAGGGGCTCCTAAAGAACAACACCCAAGAGAAGTTTCAAACTTCTCTGGGTCCTAACTTTCTTTCTCATCCTATTATCTGGCAAAAAGACCATTCCCATTCAAATATGATGAATTATTAAAAAAAAAAAAACCCACATTAGGCATATACATAGATACTGCAAAATAAAAGGAGAACAAAAACACAAGTAATGTTGAAAGGAAAACATGCAGTTCCAGATAAATTCAGGTCAAGAATTCAGATAAGGCCAGGCACAGTGGCTCACGCCTGTAATCCTAGCACTCTGGGAGCCCGAGGCAGGAGGATTGCTTGAGGTCAGGAGTTCGAGACCAGCCTGAGCAAGAGTGAGACCCCATCTCTACAAAAAATAGAAAGAAATGATTTGGACCGCTAAAATATATATAGAGAGAAAAAGTTAGCTGGGCATGGTGATGCATGCCTGTAGTCTCAGCTACTCAGGAGGCTGAGGCAGTAGGATCGCTTGAGCCCAAGAGTTTGAGATTGCTGTGAGCTAGGCTGATGCCATGGCACTCTAGCCTGGGCAACAGAGTGAGACTCTGTCTTAAAAAAAAAAAAAGAATTCAGATAAATTTCTCGCTAGTTCCTAAAATAAACCATTAGACTATGTTAACTCCTTTTAAGAGAAATTACTGAAGAGATACAAGCATTGAAGAATGAGAAAGTAAAATAAAAGATGGAAGCCAGCAAAGCTCGGGAAAACTGACCACTGACTTTTGTGGAAATCTACTCAAGAACTAAGGAGGCTGGTTTTGACTTCCAGGCATCTCCTTTAGTCTGATATTCACTTTATGGTATCTAGTAGTTACATTTCCAGGTTTGTGATACAACCATTTACTTGTTTTATTGAAGCTAGAGTTTATTTCCCTCATATTTTCATTCTTATTGTTGATGTTAATGGGTTTTGAAGAAGAGGTTAAGTAAAATTGCCTCTATTCTGCCACCTTGCACAAATGAATAAAGTGGCAAATAATGTTTTAAAAATTATCAGGTTCTTTAAACAGGTAAGGTACTACCTATCTTCTTTATACACATAAAGCAACTGGGACCCATAGAATTTGTGACTTACTCAAGCACATAGGTACATTAATCATTAAAATTGTGGCCCTTTCTTAAAATGCAATGTTATTTTAAATTAGAAAGTCATATACAAAATTCTTAGGAAAACTTGGCCCAGTATCAGGTGATGACAGAGGTATTAGCATCTGTACATATGACTAAAATCTAATAAAAAGAGAACCACCATTATCACCAACAAAAAAAAAATCCTGGCATTTAAAATATGTTCATTTATTATTGTGAGAGATTGTAGCCCAGTTAATGAGGTAAAGAGGCAAGAGAAGTTACAAAATTATAATCTAAACTTTAATTCTACATTCTGAGAACCTAAAAGATAGGTTTCTAACTATCATGATTGATAACATTAAGTGGTGCTTTTTCAATTAGAACAAAAAAAATGTTTTGGATAGATTAAACCTGGGGAAAAAAAGAATCAAACTTCCCCTAAAATTCAGACATTCCTAGTTCAGAGACAGATACAATCCCAAACCAAATCCACTGCTTGAATCCAGTTTTCATAAATGATTTGTGTGGAGTTAGAGGGCACACTTAATTCTTGCTCTTCAAAGGGAAGTGTAATGAAGACTTGAATTTTTTCCCAAATTTCTTATTTGTAGAGTCAATGATAGGACCTACATTGAATTTTTTAGAGAAAAACATCAATAAGGTGAATTATAGTTCTTTTAGAGCCTGTTATATCAGTTTCTTTGGGCATTTGTAGAGAGCTATATTTCTGGACATTATCTAGTGTTCCAGGAATTATATAGAGAGCTATGGGGACAACTAAAATCACAAGAGTGTACACTATCATGTAGATTTCTTTCTTGAATGAGCTTCTAATGACCTTTTAGTAAATACATTGAAACAGTTCTTCTATGTTTTAGATGGAACAACTCTATTGAGAACTATCATTCAGAGATGATGCTGTAAGATACTATCAGTTGCCTTGCATCAGAGATCTAAAGGAACATGAGAAATATGTGAAATATGAGAAATGAGAAATATGTGTAGGAAAGTTTCTGGAAGCTGGGCCTCAGGAAAGAAAAAGCGTAGGCACCCGTGTATGATCAATTGAATGGGTCCTTGAATAAAGCTAGGAATGGCAGAATCTAGTGCTCAGTTAATACCCAAGTACTGCACTGTGTGAACAAAAGGAATCCAGATATCAATTTTGAATATAATCTGTACTCCTGGCAAGGCTCTAACATTGCACAGAAGTCAGTTCTTTTTGTTTTTAATTTTTTATTTTTAATTATTATGGGTACATAATAGTTGTATATCTTTATAGGATATTTGTGATGTTTTTGATACAGACATACAATGTGAATTAATCAAATCAGGGTAATTTGAGTACACATCACATCAGGCATTTAACATTTCTTTGTGTTAGGAACATTCCAGTTACACTCTTTTAGTTATTTTAAAGTATACCCTAACTTATTGTTGATTATAGTCACTTTGTTGTGCTATCATATATTTTTCATTCTATCTAATTATATTTTTGCACACATTAACCATCCCCATATTATCCTCCCATCCCCTGTACACTTACCAGCCTCTGATAACCATCATTCTATCCTCTGTCTCTATGCAATCAATCATTTTTAATATTTAGCTAGCACATATGAGTGAGAACATGTGAGATTTGTCTTTCTGTGCTTGGCTTATTTCACATTACATAATGTTCTGCCGTTCCATTCATGTTGTTGCAAATGGAAGGATATCATTTTATTTGAGGCTATATAATATTCAATTGTGTATACGTACCACAATTTCTTTATAGATTCATCCATTGATGAACACACTTAGGTTGATTCTATATCTCAGCTATTGTGGATACTGCTGCAATAAACATGGGAGTGCAGATATATTTTTGATATACTGAATTCCCATCCTTGGGCTATATACCCAGCAGTGGGATTGCTAGATACATGGTAGTTCTATGTTTAGTTGTTTTTTTTTTTTTTTTTTTTTTTTTTGAGGAACTTCCATACTGTTCTTTATAGCAGTTGCACTAATTTACATTCCCACCAACAGTGTACCAGGGATTCCCTTTCTCCATAGCCTTGCTAGCATTCGTTATTGCCTGTCTTTTTGATAAAAGCCATTTTAACTGGGGTGAGATAATATTGTAGTTTTTGTTTGCATTTCTCTGATGACTAAGGTTGTTGAGAATTTTTTCCTATACCTGTTGAACATTTTTACGTCTTCTTTTGGTAAATGTCTATTTAGATCTTTGGCCTATTTTAAAAAATTGGATTATTTGATATTTTCCTATTGAGTTGTTGGAGCTCCTTATATAGTCTAGTGATACATCCATTGTCAAATGGGTAGTTTGCAAATATTTTCTACTATTTTGTGAGCTGTCTCTTCACTGTTGATTGTTTCCTTTGCTGTGCAGAAGATTTTTACCTTATGTGATCCCATTTGTCCAATTTTGCTTTGGTTGCCTGTGCTTTGGCAGTATTACTCAAGAAGTCCTTGCCCAGACTGATGTCCTGAAGCATTTCCCAATGTTTCCTTTTAATAATTTCACAGTTTGAGGTCTTAGATTTAAGTCTTTAATCCATTTTGATTTGATTTTTGTATATGGAGAGACATAAGGATAAGTTTCATTTTTTTGCATATTGATATCCAGTTTTCCCAGTACGATTTACAGAAGAGACTGTCCTTTCCCCACTATATGTTCTTGACAACTTTGTTGAAGATAAGTTCACTATAGATGTATGGATTTAATTCTAGTTTCTCTATTCTGTTCCATTCGTGTATGTTTCTGTTTTTATGCCAGTACCATGCTGTTTTGGTTAATACAGCTCTGTAGTATAATTTGAAGTCAGGAAATGTGATTCCTCCAGGTTTACTCTTTTTGCAAAGGATAGCTTTGGCTATTCTGAGTTTTTTAGTTCCATATAAATTTTAGGTTTATTTTTTTGTATTTCTGTGTAGAGTGCTTTTGGTATTTTAATGTGAATTGCATTGAATCTGTAGATTGCTTGTGTAGTATGGACATTTTAACAACACTGATTCTTCCAATCCAAGACCATGAAATATAATTCCATTTTGTTTATATTCTACTCACCATCTCCATCATTGTTTTATAGTTTTTATTGTAGAGATCTTTCACTTTTTTTGGTTAGGTTTATTCCTAGGTATTTTATTTGGAGCTATTCCAAATGGGATTATTTTCTTGGTTTCTTTTTTCAGATTGTTCGCTATGAACATATGGAAATGCTACTGATATTAGTATGTTGATTCTGTATCCTGCAACTTTACTGAATTTTTTTATCAGTTCTAGTAGGGTTTTTTTTTTTTTTTTTTTTTGGTGGAGTCTTTAGGTTTCTATGGATATGAGATCATATCATTTGCAAATAAGGATAATTTGACTTCTTCATTATCAATTTGGATTCCCTTTATTTCTTTCTCTTGTCTGATTGCTCTAGCTAGAATTTCTAGTTCTATGTTCAAAAACAGTGGTGAAAGTGGGCATCCTTGCCTTAGCCAGATCTTAGAGGAAAGGATTTTAGCTTTTTGGGTTTTTTTTTTTCCCATTTGGTATAGTACTAACTGTTTACCTGTTATATATGGCTTGTATCATGTTGAGGTAAATTCCTTCAATACATGGTTTTTTTCAGTTTTTTTTTCCTTTTTATCATCAAGGAATGTTGAATTTTATTGAATGTGTTTTTAGCATGAATTGAAATAATCATATGGTTTTTGTCCTTGATTCTGTATCACACTGATTGATTTGCATATATTGAACCATTTTTGCAACCCTGGGATGAATCTCACTTGATCAGGATGAATAAATTTTCCAATGTGTTGCTGAATTTGGTTTGCTAGTGTTTTTCTTTAATTTATTTTATTTCAGCATATTATGGGGGTACAGATGTTTAGGTTACATATATTGCCTTTACCCCACCCAAGTCAGAGCTTCAAGCATGTCCACCCCTCAGACAGTGCGCACTGCACCCATTAGGTGTGTATATGCCCATGCCCTCCTCCCCCTCCCATCTGCCTGAGACCCAATGAATGTTATTGCTATTTGTACATTTAAGTGCTGATCAGTTAATACCAATTTGATGGTGAGTACATGTGGTGTTTGTTTTTCCATTCTTGTGATACTTCACTTAGAATGGGTTCCAGCTCTACCGAGGGTAATATAAGAGGTGCAATATCACCATTGTTTTTTCTGGCTGAGTAGAAATCCATGTTATACATATACCACATTTTATTAATCTACTCATGTACTGATGGGCACTTGGGTTGTTTCCACATCTTTGCAATCGTGAATTGTGCTGCAAACAGCAGACAAACTGAGAACCAAAGAAAAGATTCAATATCCTTCACAATAGCAACAAAGGAAATAAAATACCTAGGAATATATTTAACTAAGGAAGTAAAAGACCTCTACAGTGAGAACTACAAAATGCTGAGGAAGTAAATAGCAGAGGACATAAACAGGTGCAAAACCATACCATGCTTATGGGTTGGCAGAATCAACATTGTTAAAATGTCTATACTACCCAAAGCAATCTACAGACGCAATGGCAATGCAATCCCTATGAAAATACCAATATCATTTTTCACAGATCTAGAAAAAATAATTTTATATTTGTATGGAACCAGAGAAGACACTGTGTAGCAAAACAAATCTTAAGCAAAAAGAACAAATTGGAAGGCATCAATTTACCAGACTTAAAGCTATACTACAAGGCTATAGTAAGTAAAACAGCATGGTACTGGCACAAGAACAGAGACATAGACCTATGGAACAGAACTGAGAACCCCGATATAAAACCATCCTCATATATCCATGTAATCTTTGACAAAGCAAACAAAAACATACACAGGGAAAAGAATCTGTATTCGATAAATGTTTCTGGGAAAATTGGATAGCCACATGTAGAAGACTGAAACAGGATCCACACCTTTCACTTTTCACAAAAAATCAAATCATGGTGGATAACAGACTTAAACCTAAGACATGAAACTATAAGAATTCTGTAAGAAAATGTTGCAAAAACTCTTATAGACGTGGGCCTAGGCAAATAATTTATGAAGAAGACCCCAAAGGCAATCACAGCAGCAACAAAAATAAATAAATAGGACCTAATCAAATTAAAAAGCTTCTGCACAGCCAAGAAAACTATCATGAGAGCAGACAACCTACAGAATGGGAAAAAATATTTGCATGTTACACATCCGATAAAGGGCTGATAACCAGAATCTATATAGAACTCAGGAAAATCAGCAAGAAAAAAATCAAACAACCCTATCAAATAGTGAGCAAAGTACGTGAACAGAAACTTTTCAAAAGAAGATAGACTAATGGCCAACAAATATATGACAAAATGCTCAACATCTCTAATTTTCAGGGAAATGCAAATCAAAACCACAATGAGATATCACTTATCTCCAGTGAGAATGGCCTTTATCAAAAAGTCCCAAAACAATAAATGTTGGCATGAATGTGGAAGATAGGAACACTCATATGCTGCAGGTGGAACTGTAAACTAGTACCACCTCTGTGGAAAGTATTATGGAGATACCTCAAAGAGCTACAAGTAGAACTACCATTTGATCCAGCAATCCCATTACTGGGCATTTACCCAAAAGAACAAAAGCCATTCTATAAAAAAAGACATCTACACTCAAATGTTTACAGCAGCACAATTCACAATTGCAAAGATGAAGAGTTTTGTATGTATGTACATTAGCTGTATTGGTCTATACTTTTCCTGTTTTGTGTGTCTTTGTCTGGCTTTTATATCAGGGTGATAAAGGCCTTCAAAAATGGGTTTGGGAGTTTCCCATCTTCCTTGATTTTTTGGAATTTGGAGGATTAGTATTAAGTAGGATTACTATTAGTTTTTATTTGAATGTTTGGTAGAATTCAGCATTGAAGATATTGGGTCCATAGGTTTTTCGTGATGGGAGGCTCTTCATTACTGCTTCTATGTACTTAATATTGCTTTATTGATGTTTTAGATTTCTTCTTGGTTCAATTTTGGTATGGTTTATGCGTCTAGGAGTTTATCCACTTCTAGGTTTTCCAATTTATTGACATACAGTTACTCATAGTAGTCTCTAATGGTCCTTTGGATTTCTGCAGTATCAGTTGTTATGTCTCTTTTTTATCTCTGATTTTATTTATTTGGGACTTATCTCTTTTTTCTTAAATAGTCTGGCTACAGGTGTGACTATTTTGTTTATATTTTCAAAAAACCAACATTTGTTTTGTTGATCTTTTGTTTTGAGTTTTGGTTTCAATTTCATTTATTTGTGCTCATTATTATTTCCTGCCTTCTACTAATGTGGGGTTAGGTTTGTTCTCTTTCCCTTTAGGTCTTTGAGATTCATTCTTAGATTGTTCATTTGAAGCTTTTCCACTTTTTTGGTATAGGCACATATTCCTATAAACATTCCGCTCATTACTATATTTTCTGTATCCCATAGGTTTTTATATGTTGTGTTTTTATTTTAATTTGCTTTGATATAATTTTAATTTACTTCTTAATTTCTTTATTGACCCACTGTTCATTCAGGAACATATTTTTAAATTTTCATCTGTTTATATATTTTCTAATGTTTTCCTTGTTATTGATTTCCAGTTCATTTCCATTGTGCTCAAAGAAAATACTTGGTATGGAGGTCCTCTACCTCCTTAGTTAAATATATTCCTAGGTATTTTATTTTCTTTATTGCTATTTTGAAGGGTATTGAGTCCTTAATTTGGTTCTCCATTTGACTGTTATTGGCATATATGAATGCCTCTGATTTGTGTGTATTGAGTTTGTATCCTGAGACTTTACTGAATTCATTGATCAATTCCAGGAGTCTCTTAGTTGAATCCTTTCAGTTTTCTAGATATAACATCATATCATCAGCAAAGAGTAAGAGTTTGATCTCTTCTGTCCCTATTTGGACTCCCTTGATTCTGCTCTCTTGCCTGATAGCTCTCACAAGGACTTCCAATACTCTGTTGAAAAGTAATGGGGACAGTGGGCAGCCTTGTCTGGTTCCAGTTCAAAGTGGGAATGCTTTCAGTTTTTCCCCATTCAGTATGATGTTGGCTGTGGGTTTGTCATATATGGCTTGTATCATTTTTAGATAGGCCCTGTCTATGCCTATTTTGTTAAGCGTTCTTATCATAAAAGGGTGTTGCATTTTGTCAAATACTTTTTCTGCATCTATTGAGAGGATCATATGATCTTTATTTTTGCTTCTATTTATGTGGTGAATTACATTTATAGATTTCCGTATGTTAAACCATCCCTGCATCTCTGGGATGAAGCCCACTTGGTCGTGATGGATTATTTTTTTGATAGGCACTTGGAATCGATTTGCTAGGATTTTGTTGAGAATTTTTTCATCTATATTCATAAGAGATATTGGCCTGTAGTTTTCTTTTTTTGTTGCATCCATTCCTGGTTTTGGTATCAAGATTATGTTGGCTCGGTAAAATGTGTTGCAGAGAATCCCATCCTTCTCGATATTGGAGAATAGTTTATGTAGGATGGGCACCAGTTCTTCTTTGCAGGTATGGTAAAATTCAGGTGTGAACCCATATGGTCCAGGGCTTTTCTTTTTGGGAAGGTTTTTTATTGCTGTTTCGATTTCAGATCTAGATATCCGTCTATTCAGAAATTCTATTTCTTCCTGGTTGAGCCTGGGAAGGCTATGTGTTTCTAAAAATTTGTCCATTTCCTCCAGGTTTTCTAATTTGTGTGCATAAAGATTTTTGTAGAATTCATAGATGATATCATGTATCTCTGTGGCATCAGTCGTGAACTATGAAACACTGAGGAAGGAAATCACAGAGCATGTAAATAGGTGGAAAACCATACCATGCTCATGGATAGGTAGAATCAACATTGTTAAAATGTCTATACTGCCCAAAGTTATCAACAGATTCAATGCAATGCCTATTAAATTACCAACATCATTTTTCACAGATATAGAAAAAATAATTTTACGCTTTGTATGGAACCAGAGAAGACCCCATTTAGCAAAAGCAATTTTAAGCAAAAAAAAAAAAAAAAAAAAAAATGGGAGGTATTAATTTGCCAGACTTCAAACTGTACTACAAGGCTGTGATTATAAAAACTGCTTGGTATTGGCACAAGTGCAGGAACATAGACCAGTGCAACAGAACAGAAAATCCAAATATAAAACCATCCTCATGTAGCCATCTAACCTTTGACAAAGCAGACAAAAACAAACTCTGGGGAAAAGATTCCTTATTTAATAAATGTTGCTGGGAAAACTGGATAGCCACATGTAGAAGACTAAAACAGTACCCACAGCTTTCACCTCTAACAAAAATCAAATCACGGTGGATAACAGACTTAAACCTTAGGTGTGAAACGATTAGAATTCTAGAAGAAAATGTGGGAAAGACTCTTACAGACATTGGCCTAGGCAAAGAATTTATGAAGAAGACTCCTAAGGCAATCACAGCAACAACAAAAATAAATAAATGGGACCTGATCAAATTAAAAAGCTTTTGCACACCCAAAGAAACAGTCATGAGAGTAAACAGACAACCTACAGAATGGGAAAAAATTTTCACATACTACACATCAGATAAAGGACCAATAACCAGAACCTATTTAGAACTCAGGAAAATCAGTGAGAAAAAATCAAACAACCCTATCAAAAAGTGGGCAAATGACATGAATAGAAATTTTTCAAAAGAAGACATAAAAATGGTTAACAAACATATGAAACATCTCTAATCATCAGGGAAATGCAAATCAAAACCACAATGAGATATCACTTAACTCCAGTGAGAATGGCCTTTATCAAAAAGTCCCAAAGCAATACATGTTGGCGTGGATGCGGAGAGACAGGAACACTCATACACTGCTGATGGGACTGTAAACTAGTGCAACCCCTGTGGAAAACAATATGGAGATACCTTAAACAGATTCAAGTAGACCTACCATTCGATCCAGCAATCCCATTATTGGGCATCTACCCAGAAGACCAAAAGTCATTCTATAAAAAAGACACCTGCACCCGAATGTTAATAGCAGCACAATTCACAATTGCAAAGATGTGGAAACAACCCAAATGCCCATCAATTAATGAATGGATTAGCAAAATGTGGTATATGTATACCATGGAATATTACTCAGCTATAAAAAATAATGGTGATATGGCATCTCTTTGGTTCTCCTGGAGAGAGTTGGAACCCATTCTATTAAGTGAAGTATCCTAAGAATGGAAAAATAAGCACCATATGTACTCACCAGCAAACTGGTTTCCCTGATCATCACCTAAGTGCACATTTGGGAATAACACCAATTGGGTATCGGAAAGAGGTGGGGGCTAGGTTTATAACTACTTGATGAGTGCAATGTGCACTGTCTAGGGGATGGATACATTTGAAGCTCTGACTTGGGCGGTTGGGGGGGCAAGGGCAATATTCATAACCTAAACTTTTGTACCCCCACAATATGCTGAAGTAATAATAAAAAATAAAAAAATAAAAAGAACTGAAAAAAAATAAAAACCATTTATGCTTTTAAGACACAAACTCAACTTTCCTAAATTAGAGCAGATTGTTTTTAATACCAATGTAATCAAAGCATTATAGGTATGATCAGTATTTCTTTTTCTTTATTATTTATGAAATTTTACTTTATATGTATTTTATACATACATGTGATGTATTCAATATTTATTATGTAATTACTCCCTGCTGCACACCATGCTAGATGCATCAGTGAGAATAAAAATATGGAAAACGATGGAGTCTTTACCCTATTATCTAATGGGAGAAAGAAAATATGTACCCAAAGACTCTTCCATAAGGTAAAAAGTGAGGTACAGATGAAGGGATTGTGGTGACTTGTGAAAGAATTGACATTTGTTGATTGCCTTCTGTGTGGCAGGCACTTTTGCACACACTGTTTTTTTGATCTTCGTGTTACAAGTTATAATAAGCTATGACATGGCTATTATTATGTCCACTTTTACAGTTGAGGAAACTGTGGTTGAGGGAGATTAAGTTGCTCAAAACTACCTGGCTAATAAAATTCAGAGCTGGTATTTCACACTATAGGGCAAACTCCAGTGCCTAAACATAAATCAATATTCCAGCCCCTTTGATCATGGGGTTCTCTGACTCCTCATTTTTGTACCTTCCATTCGATAACACATTACCTTGATTATATCCTCTTTTTTCCTGTCCTCACTTTACACTCCCAGTCTACCTCTCTATTAAATTTAGCTTTAAGTAGGAGACATAATGTGTTATGAGCATTGGAATAATGCAGAATAAAGTTATAGTCTTAGCTCTACGTTTATCTGGTTGCATGACCTTGAGTTCAGAGAGATCATGGTAGACTTCATGGTAAAGTGGCATGTGCTCTTGGCCTTAAATAATTGTTAAGAATTTAAAATACTCTGATCATGAGGAAAATATTAGGAATAGGGAAGGCATTGCAGAAATAGAATGTATGTGCTTTGGAAACATGATTAACTTTACAGTGAAGGGAAGAATGGAGAAACGTAGATGAGTAAACATATCTCTAGGACCTGGAGCTTGGGTGAGTGGTATGTATACGAAACCATTGACAGAAATAGGGACGATGTAAGGGGAACAGGTTTGGGATGAGGGGAAGAACATAATTACAGTGTTTTTGAATATTTTGAGTTAGAAGCAACAGTAATTTTGAAGTTAAGGTTGAAATGTCTAACAAGCATATGAAAACAGATTGGCTTAATCAAAAAAATAACAATGTGTTTACCCAATGTAAATGCTGGTAATGTCATGTATCAATCAATCTAAAAGGATGATGGAAAGCCAGTAACAGTGATATCTTTGACCTTTGGGCACCTCAATTACAATTCTATTCTACAATGCTGTTTTGACTTTGAATAATATTTACCCCCCACCAATTTTTACCTTTACTGTTCAAGGGGTTCTGTTTGTTCATTCAGCCATTAGGATTTTTGTGCTTATATTACTAATGTAAATAGAAACAGAAAATTAGCCAAGTTTAGATCCCTGGGTGTAAATATCACAGTTTTTGTAGGCAAATTGAATACAGATGGTTTTACGGGTTAGATTTTCCATCTTTTTGCTAGATATGATTGAGATAATAGTGGGCGGGGGGAATTTTTGACCCCAGCGTTGCTTTTGAATATTCTGAGGTATGTATTCTAGTTTCTGCAGGCATGAGTGCATGAATGCTTTCCTTCATAAAACATGTATTGTACACCCTAGCATGTACTGGGAATATAAATATAGTGTGTATGTATGGAATTTTGTTGATAATGTCACTTAGGGAAAAGCAGTAGTAATTATTAATTTGCAGTACTCATTTCTGGAGACTTTGAAGCTGCAATCAGAAACAGCAAGAAGACAAATTGAAATGGATCTACCTCTTTACCTTCTTTCAGGAAGCTGAGAAAGATGCTATTTTAAGGTAATGAAGTAAGACTGAATGAGTGAGAGGCATAGGAACAGAAGACACAAACACAGAATTAAGTTTAAGAGGTTGCTTTAGAGGAAAAATTTGAGGAGTTACAGCAAAGCTTTCCTCCTTTTCACCTACTCCCATCACTTAAACATCTCTTAGTGTTGTCAGAACCTTTCATTCACTATTGAGCAACTTCAAATGCAGATGCTTCTGAAAGAAAATGCATGGTTACTGACACCTGCCATGGAAAGAAGTATTTGTTAGGAAATCAGTGGGTGTCTGAATGGAGAAAGTCACCTTGGTAGGGTAAAAGACAACAGAGAGAGTAGAGTGGAGGAAGCAGAGGCAAACATTGTTGATTTCATTACTTTAACCGAGGTACTGACTGTTTGGCCTGAAGATCAAGAGTCTTTGGAGATTACTGAATAGTTGTCAAGTCTGAGATGTGGCCCTGAGAAAACAACCTATTTTATCCAAGTTCAAAAAATATGTATCTGCCTCCAAATGTTTATACACCAGTATCAGATCTGATGCCAGTATCAGAATTTCTTAATCAATTTACAGCTTTTTGATTCCTTTATTCAAGGCTTACTCTTCTTTCCCAGTAACGAAGGAAACCAAGTTAGAATCAGAAAGTTGCTTGTTGAGATAGAGTTACTGAGGCCAAAAGGAGGCTTAAGATAGTTCTGAGGGATATTTCATTTTGTTAAAGATATGAAACTTGTTGTTGTTATACCGTAGGACACAGTTTTCTAGTGGCCATGATATTATGTTTGGCCAAGACAGTAACTCTATTGAAAGACAGGGCCAGAGACACAGAGAGTTATTTCCCCCCATTTACTTTTCTTGGGATGCTAAACTCACTGTTCAATTCTTTTATTTATCTCTATCTTTCTCAGATACACCTCCAATCTCTTTTTTAGTTACTAACTACTAGTTTGCAATAATCCTCTGAGATCAGGGAAGACCCTCATGCCAGACCAGGAACTGAGGGGGCAACCTGTTATCTGGGCTCCAGAGCCAGTTCCTGTGGCACCATATGTCTGACCTTGGTTCTGGGCAGCTAGATGCTACAGCTCCCAAATAATATGATATAGTATTTCTGTTTAACTGCATAGACTTTTCATATTATTTTAAGAATGTATGTTTTATAAGTAAGATAATATCAGGGCATTTACTCTAAAATATTACAGAAGAAAGCCATTTGGTCAGCTCACCATTGATGAGTCCTTCCATTTCTAAAATATTCTTTCAATTAGATATTAGAAGATACTAAGGAATTATTGTCAATTTTGTTAGATGTGATAATAGCATAGTGGCTATATATTTTTTAAAAACATAAAGCCTTTATCAGTAAAGCTGATAAAAGCTATATACTGAAGTGTTATGGAAGAAATGACATGATGTCTGAAATTTTCTTTAAAATACTCTGGGGAAAAATGTTAACTGTGGGCATGGGAGGTTGGGATGAATATATGAAACAATTGGCAAAATGTTAAAAATTGTTGTAACTGGGAGATGGATACATGGAAGTTTACTATACTATTCTATTTTTGTATACAATTAAAATTTTCCACTATAAAAAGTTTTATTTAAAATATCTCCTCATTTTCCAAAACTATTAAACACGTTTATGTATTTGTATACATACATGTACTATTTATGACTATATACACAAGTATATATATATATAGATAAAAAAGTTAAGAATTTGAGAAATGATTATGTCCTTGAGTGAGCATGGGCTTTGGTGTTAGCTAGACCTGGTTCTTAGTTCCTGATAAATTGTGTCACCTAGAAGTAAATTGTTAGATCTCTTTAAACCTTGGTTTAGTCAATGATAAAATGGGAGTTTTTTATAGGAATGCTGATACCCACCTTGCATAATTGTCATGTGGGTACAGTAAGGTCTAGCACATGGTATCTATCTATCAACCTGTCTATCATCACTGGATATCCTACAGAATTGTCTTTATCCAAAGTTATATGCACACATATGAAATACATGATTGCTACATGGTTAAATCAGATTTTCTTATGTTGTGTCACAAAAGAATATCTTCATATTTAAATTGTATTAGGCATTATTCAGGCATATTTTTTCCCATTCTTCTCATGTTGGTTTCCTAATTCCATGTAAAACCAATTTCTATCATTTTGCAGATGGAAATTGGGGACAGAAAGGTAATGGCACTTGGCTAAGTTCATATAGATAATAAATGGCAATATTACAGATATTATGCATTATTTAGACATATTTTTATCTTCCATTTTTTTCTACACAGTAATGTTGCTGTGTTACATTGATAAGTTACCTTCGTTGTCCTCTCCATGCACTGGGTAGAAAAGGAAGAAGGAAACACCAAAACACCATCATTGGCTTTTAAAATGCCATTAATAAACTGAAAACAAAAGAAACTGTTAATGAGTATGTTTTATCTTTAAAAAGTTATTGCTTTCACTTTAATCTTTATTCTTGAAAATGCTTTAAATATAGACCTTATTCCTGCAAGAAAATAGTTTGTTCATTTTGTACAATATCTCATTGAACTGGGGTTTTTCAAAACTGAGCTATAGCTTGGGTACTATTTAGCTTGAAATCAACTAAATCACACACACACACAAACACACACACACTCACTCTCACTCTCACTCTCACACAAACACAGAGTATCCTTAAGGTGTAATAATTGTCAGTTTAAGTCCACTTGTCAAACATAAACTTCAACTCTTTCTTTCCCAAATTGAAATTAGGAAACACTCACTGATTTGACTAGATCCAAATAAAGCTTCAGTGGGCTAATCACCAAGAGTTTCTCTAGCTAGAAATAGGCTCAAGAGGATCACAATGTTTTTTCTGTCCTATTAGCCTTATCTAATTGTGTGGGTAAAAAAGGCAGATAGCCAGACCAGCTGGGACTAGACATTAAAACAAAAGTAAGGGAGGTACCTATGATATGACCATTTATTGAATTGCCTTGAATAGGGCAATTATTTTCTGCCCTATTCAAGGTGAGGAGTATTTGTTGTCTTAATACAGTAAGACAGAGGTGGCATTGTGAATGGCTCAAAACAAAAGCTATGATTGAACTATAATGATTTCTATCAGAAGGGTTTTCAAAATGATACAAATAGAAATAGGACACAGTGGGCTACAATCCTCTCTTGTTTACTTGTCCCTTTATAATGAGTTATGCATACGGAATGAAGTAGGATGATATATAGGTACACATAGAATTTAATTATGATAAAGCAATGCCAGTACTTTGGGTTGTGGTAATTACTATGCAAATGAAGGACTATTCTACAGGACAACCTTTGTGTGTGCACATTTGTGCTCATACTCATGGAATATTAAAACCAAAACATTTGGGAATATTGAATCCAACCTCATCATTTTACAGATGAAGAAATTGAAGCACAAAGAGTTGTAATGACTTGACTAAAGTCATATAGCTAGGGAGTAGCAAAGCCATGATTAAAATTTAGTTTTCTTCAAAACTTGAAACTACCGTCTAAGATTTAGAAACAGTGTTGAATAGTGATTAACACTGTGGGCTTGAAGTCAGAATACCTGCATCTGCAATTCCAGCTCTCCCTTTTGTGATCTTTTCCCAAGTTACAAACCTCTTTGTGCTTTGGTTGACTTTTTTACAAAGTTAGGATAGGGATAACAGTGGCACCTTATTGATAGCAAGCAGATGATTAACATAGTTCCTGAGATACAATAAACAATCAATGGATGTTATTTATCATTATTACGAATCAAGGTTTAGTTTTTCTACTTTACCATGATACCCACTCCCACCTTAGAAATATCTAAGGTACTTTTCTGAATCATTGCTAGATCTTTAGAAAGGAATATGTGTGAAATAAACAAGAATTATAGATGAACACTGTAGGTACACTCTTAATTAACTAATATGTTCTTGCATAAGCCTTAATTAGAATATTGCAAGCAGTCTTTAAGTCTATAATCATGTGTTCTACTAGTTATAGCTTCAGTCCTGAAAATGCCAATATAGCAGTGGTAACTTCACCAAGAACACCAATGTTGGTCTTCAGTGAGCTCATCCATTAAGCAGTAGTCAGATGTGTTCCAGGAAGAGGCTCATGGTAAGGTGGGTTAGACCAAATTGAGTTTCAGAATGGAGAAGGGAATAAAACCTTTTACTCTGGCTAGTGGTTGCCTTGGAAACAAGCCAATAAATGACTGAGTACAAAGTACACAAAATAGTTTTCTTTAAAGGAGCTTAAAACTCCCTCTTTCAGCTAGGAACTTGAGCCTGAGCCAGTTTACTCTTAGTCAAGAGCATTTGAAACCAGAGCTGAAGACTGAAGTACAATGTATTGTTCTCAGTGGTTTTCAGGGTGACATTTTCCCATTTTCAATCAACGCAAGCATAAAGGCTTGGGTACTAACTGAACTCTTCAAATTATTTACCAAGTGAAGGCTTAAGTCTAGACATCTTGATTTTTTACTCAATGCTGTTTCTACAAATAATAACTTCATACTCAGTTAATTACACTATAAACCTCAGTTTCTTCATACTATCTATTTAGGATTATACTATTACCTACCTCAGCAGGTTGTAATGAGGATTAAAGAAATTAATGTACATACTGCACTTGGCAGAGTACCTGGCACATAGTAAGTGCTCAAGAAAGATTAACTGCTACTCTCATTTTCCAGCCTAGGGAAGCTTCTCTTAAAACCTGATGCTCAGAATTGCATTCTGTGTGCGCTTCTACTCTGGTACCAGGATGTGAGCTTGCCTCTGGTACAAAGATAGGAGCATCTACATTTTGTACTGTGGTTTTCATAGAGGCATATTAAGTAACTAGTTCAAGTTCATCCAGCAAGTAAGTGGTCAAGCTGGGATTCAAAACAGGATTCTTTTCACACTGTTTTTTTGATGAGGTTTTTACTTAGTAGGCACTCCATAAATCTTGCTGACAGTGAATGAGTAACTCTCAATTTTACTTTTTAATTCATTCATTATATCATTCATCAAATATTTATATACCTCCCTTATTCAGGGTATTACATTTTTATGGAAAGTTGCTATTCAATAAGTACAAAGTTGCAGTTATGCAAGATAAATAAATTTTGGAGATCTGCTGTACAACATAATGCCTGTAATTAGCCCCTACAGTATTGTGCACTTAAAAATTTGTTAAGTGGGTAGATGTCATGTAAGGTGTTCTTACCACAAACATAGCAAAGGGAGATAAGGAAATCTTTGGAGGTGATAAATATCTTTATCACCTTAATTGTGGTGATGGAATTATGAGTATATGCATATGTCCAAACTTATCAGATTGCATATATTAAATATGTAAAGTTTGTTGTATATTAATTATACTTCAACAAAACTGTAAAAAAAGTCTAAGAGTTCACCATCATTTGGGAAGCCACACTGAATTATTGACTTATATCAAACTAACTGCCTGATCATATTTAATTCATCTGATTGCACTGTCATTGAACTTACACTTCTCCATCTTGTCCATGCAGATATTATGAGAAAGACTCTGTCAAATATCCTACCAAACTCCAAATACAGCCATTGTCTTAGTCTGTTTTGTGCTCCAATAGCAGAATACCAAGAATAGGTAATTTATAAAAAAACAGAGATGCATGTCTTAACAGTTCTGGAGGCCGGGAAGTCCAAGATAGAGGGCCCAGTATGTTGTGAGGGCCTTCTTGCTGCATCATGTCATAGCAGAAAGCAGAAGGGAAAGAGAGCACAAGAGAGAGAGGAACAGGAAGGTGGCCAAACTCGTCCTTTTACCTGGAACCCATTCCTGAAGTCACCAATCCATGCAAAATATAACCACATTAATCCACTCATGAGATCAGAGCCCTTATGACCTAATCCCCTCTTAAAGTTCCCACCTCTCAACATCTGTTGAATTGGGGGTTAAGTTTCCAACACACGAACTTTGGAGGACACATGCAAACCGTAGCAGTTATCTACAATATTTCCTTTTAAAATTAGCTCAAGACACAGCATAGTTTAATGATTAGGTTCTGAGATTTCTAATTAGGTTTGAATCCAACCTTTACTTTCTAGCTGTGTGGCCTTTTACATGTTATTTTTAAGTTGGCTTAAGGTCTCTAAGTTTGTTTCTTCATCTGTAAAGTGAACATAATCATATAGTATGAGATTATGGTAAAACATGTGAAAACAATATATAATAATAAGATATAACAGTATACAATTGGTAATACAACTCTAGGGCTATTGTGGATATTAAATGCATGAGAAATTCTTATCATAGTGCCTATCACATAGTAAATTCTGCTATTACTCTGTCTCTCAAATGGACATGGTAAATACCGCACAGGATGATTGGGAGATGGGAATCCAATGATGCATGCAAATTGCCTGACATATAGCTGGACCTACTCCACTTATTCTCCCCTTTCTTCCTTTCCTATACCTACCTTCAGTCCCTTTTCCTTCAATTCCCTTATAGCCCAAGTGCTTGAGTGCAGAGTTGTCATAGCCTGGCAATACCTCATCCCCCACATCTCCCTCCACCGTCTGCTAGCTTACCGGTTGGTAACTGTTCTGTGAAGTCCACAAACCTCCTGAAAGATCTGAGTTTTCCAATGAATTTTGCACAAACCCCTGCTGAATCACAGGCTAATTAATATGTTTACCCATTGCAGATCTGGGCCCAATCATAGGCAGTGACTTGGTGATGAAAGATAAATCCTTTGAGCTAGTCAGTCCTCTGTCTGGTTTCCTTCATAAGAAACAATTAACTACGCCTCATGACTTGATATAAATGAACCCATATAAAAGCCTTTTACAGGTCTTTTCAATTTTGCTTTTGCACCACACTGTTTAGCTGCCCAAAACTGTGTTCTGGGGTCCACGGACTGAATAAGGAAGGAGACACAAAAGCCATCACAGAATTAGTAGCATGTTTCATTTCTGCTTGTTTTATTATAAAATAGATTACTGTAGGAAAGTCACTTCTAATTTGTGTCTCTTAGTTTCTCCAGCTATAAACTGAGAGGGTCTCTTGAATCATTTACAATTTTAATATTTATGAACTAATATGATGCAGGTTTATTTTTTCCTATTCAATTGATCTGACAGTGAACATAATACTTCACATTTGTCAAGGGACTTTATCTTTTTAATATTAATAAAAGGGATCCCACACACATAATCTCACATTATCCTCTAAGATACATAGGGCCAAGAAACTTGAACCCAGCATATACAGATTAAATGACTTGCTCATGGCCATATAGCATATTAGTGACAGAACCAAGATGTCAACCCAGGTCTCCTGACTCCTAATCCAGTGTAACTACATAGAAAGATGAATTACTGTAATATGGCTATAAGAAACCCCATTTAAAAACTCTTATCACCTATAACTTCATTACTTTATTTTATTTATTTATTTATTTATTTATTTTATTTCAGGATATTATGAGAGAACAAACATTTTAGTTACATTTTATGTCTTTGCCTCACCCAAGCGAGAATTAGAGGCATGTCCTTCCCCTCTACAATGCTCATTGCATCCATTAGTTGTTAGTTTATCCCCTCCCCGAAACCCCCTAATCCCTGGAGAATATTACTACTGTGTGAGCACCATAGTGTTGATCAGTCGGTGCCAATTTTATGGCAAGTACATGTGGAGCCTATTCTTCCGATCTTGTGATATCTCACTTAGGATAATGGGCTCAAGCTCTATCGAGGAAAATATAAGAGATGCAAGGTCACTGTCAATTCTTATAATTGAGTAATATTCCATTGTATACATATACCAAATTTTAATAATCCATTTATGAATTGACGGATACTTGGGTTGTTTTCACATCCTTGCAATAGTGAATTGTGCTGCCATAAACATTCGGGGCAGATGTCTTTATTATAGAATGTCTTTTGCTCTTTTGGGTAGATGTCTAATAGTGCTATTGCTGGATCAAATGATATTTCTATTTTTAGCTCTTTGAGGTATCTCCAAATTCCTTTTCACAGAGGTTGCACTAATTTGCAGTCCCACCAGCAGTGTTAAGAGTGTTCCCGTCTGTCCACATTCTCGCCAGCATTTGTTGTTTTGGGATTGTTTGATAGAGGCCAACCTCACTGGGGTTAGGTGATATCTCATTGTGGTTTTTATTTGCATTTCTCTAATGATTAGAGGCATTGAGCATTTTTCATATGTTTGCTGGGCATTATTCTGTCTTCTTTTGAAAAGTTTCTGTTCATTTCCTTTGCCCATTTATTGATGGGGTTGTTTGATTTTTTCTGGTTGATTTTTTTAAGTTCTAGGTAGATTCTTGTTATCAGCCCTTTATCGGATGTGTAGAGAGCAAATATTTTCTCCCATTCTGTAGGCTGTCTATTTGCTCTAATGATAGTTTCCTTGGCTTTGCAAAAGCTTTTTAATTTGATCAGATCCCATTTATTTATTTTTGTTACTTCTGTGATTGCTTTGAGGGTCTTCTTCAAAAATTCTTTGCCTAGGCCAATGTTTAAAAGGGTCTTCCCAACATCTTCTTCTAGAATTCTTAAGGTTTCATTCCTTAGATTTAAGTCTGTTATCCATCTTGAATTGATTTTTGTGAGAGGTGAGAGGTGGGGATCCAGTTTCAATCTTCTGCAGGTAACTATCCAGTTTTCCCAGCACCATTTATTGAAAATAGATTCTTTTCCCCAGTGTATATTTTTGTCTGTTTTTTCAAAGATTAGATTACCATATGCGGATGGTTTCATCTCTGGATTCTCAGTCCTGTTCCAAACGTCTATTTCTCTGTTCTTGTGCCAGTACCATGCTGTTTTAGTTACTATAGGCTTGTAGTACAGCTTGGAGTCTGGTAGACTGATACCTCCCAGTTTTTTTTCTTTTTACGTAAGATGTTTTGGCTATACGGGACTTCTCTAACATCATTACTTTTTAAGGTGATTTATCTTCATTAGTTTTTAGGGGTTAAAACTGTCACTTTCTTCAAGTATTTTTTCCTGAGTACAAAACTTCCTGTATACACCCCAGAGACCAGTGAGTATCATTTGGTCACTGTTATAATGGATAAAATACCCCCAAGAGCTGAGTGACTAAATTGGGGAAGTTACTTAATAATATCTATGATATGAAGACAATTTCACTTTATTAACTTTATGCAAGTTGCCTAAGAAGTAAATGGAGACCTTTAAATAGGTGTGTCTTCTAGACAAGTGTGTCCAGAGTTTTCTACTTTATTTAACTGGACTTGGCAATTAAGCAATCTCACCTTTTTAAGAATAGTATTTGGAATCATGAAAGGAGTGAAAAAATGTATCTGAGCAATGAAAATGATCGTTAAAAGACAGTGCTTTTATCCTTTCTCCACACTTTTAAGGAGGCTGATCACCTGGTGTTCAAATCTGCAGAAAATTACAAATGAGAAGAGGGGCTACAGGAGGCAAGCACATTGATAGCCAAATTGACAGCTGACAATATGACAGAAGACGGGGAAAAATAAAAGCAATAAAGCCCAGATACAAGAATTCACAAATAGCAGCAATCTCAGATCTTTTAGCATATGGGGAGTTCAGGCCCTGGGGGCAGCTTTGTGCAATAACATAGCACACTATTCAGATTCTGAATGATGCCTTGAACTCATTAAAACATTAGCCACAATGAAAAGGTTAAAAAAAATTACAGATTTTGTTCTCTGCTTAAAAAATCAGGGAAAAATCCTCAGGAGTGACAATGTTCTCAAGTACTAAATTTTAATTTGTTTACAACCTAAAAATAAAGACATCGATTATTAGTTTTTTTTTATTTTATTTTTAACTCAATAGAATTTAGTCTTATTGAAAATGAAGAGGGAGGCAGAAATATTTTAAATTTTAGGAGAACTGATGGCCAAGAAATAAACTTCAGCTATTTGGAAAACTGTGCTGTTTGGAATGACTCATTCTGAAAGGTTCTTCATAGCTGAAGTTTACTGCAGTTATATAGCAAATTAGTCAGCATGAGTGATTTTTCCCTAACTTGGCCATCACAGACAGAAAATTGCCTACATTGATATATTTGCTAAAGTGGCCCTCGATTAATGCCTTTCTGGGCATGGTAGCATCACAGAGCACTTTAGGCAATGAGATAACAAACACTGACCTGGCTGCAAATTCCCTTGAGCAGAAAAGAATGTTTGGGATTGCAACTGCAAAAAAAGGTGCTAAACATTTGTACCTCCATAATATGCTGAAATAAAAAAAGAAAAAAAGAAAATAAATAAAATAAAATAGGAATGCTAATATTAAAAAAAAAATAGGTGCTAAGGACATACCAGTACATTCTTAGAAGCAATGTTTCCTTCTAAATTGTATGTATAGCTTATAAATATAAAAATGAGAATTTGTTTTTATAGTATGTGGTCTCTTTCCAAAAATTTATGCCTTAATATATTACAAAAACCTGTTTATTCTTGCATTTCATAAAAAGGTAGCTGAGAATGTTTGAATCCATGTTTCTGCTACTCTGGGCAGGTACTTTTATCTACCTGTGGCTAATAATGTGAGGATGAGAAGAGAGTTATACATTCAGTATTTCTTTATAAATTCATTAGTATACCTAATGATTATCTTTGGGAGAGAATGAAAACTGCCATGAAGGGCCAAGGCACAGTAAGGAATTTGGAAGGGAGAAGGACATTTTTTCAAAACTGGCAAGAGAATGATTCTTCAAATGGTGTATTTTATCTCTCTCTGTCTTCAGATTCTGAATCTAATATTCAAAAATTCAAATTAGGGTCATATATCCTAAACTTCATGCATTTTTTTTCTGAGTAAAGATTGAACTGTCCAGCATTATAGCTGATGCCAACTAAATGATTGTATTTATATATTCCCTTAATGTGAATGACAGCCTGTTTCTAGCAAAGATAAGACAATCAGTTAGCAAGTTATAATTCTGCTATTTTCTCCTACACCAAAGAGACACATTCTGAAATTGATTATGATGAGAACTCCTTAGATAACTTTAAGTCTAGAGGCAAACAAACCTGATTATTCCAAGGGATCTATACATTGGTATTTCTTGGAGTCTAGTAAGTAGATCTTGGGATAGAAACTAATTGTAAGAGTATATAAGTTAGATTAGTTTTTAATTAAAATATTGGTGCTCTAAGTTGGTTGAGGGTGTTACGCAGCAGGGGAAGTGTGATAGATAACCAATAGGGCTAACTGTGCTCATTATTGGTTTGGTATGAAAATAAAACATACATACACACATACATCAGATCATGGCTTATTATGGGACTACATTGTAAATGGTACAGTGCTCCCTTTTCTGCCATGCTCTGAGGGAGACAAAAACATTTTTCTGCCCCCTTTCCCCTTCCTTCTTATTTATGCTCCTCTCCTCTTCTGTCCTCTCCTTTATTTTCCTTTATTATCATTGACACTGTTAGCAAGCAAGACACCTCAGCATATCTTCGGCAAAAGGTGAGGTTTTCTACATATTTTGCTTGCATTTTCTGCTTCCAGTGTAATTTTTTTTATCTAGTTTTGTGGTGGGGATGGTGAATCCTGTTGGTTTTGGTCACTTGTGAGTTCACTTTGAATGTATTCATATGCTATGTAATACAGTAGTTTCCCTTAAGCCTGATTAAATGGAGCTGATTGAGCTTCACAGCAAGCATGCTGCCAGAATCTGCTTAGCAAGAAGTGCTGTTGAAATTGAATGCTTCAGTAGACAAACACAGGCAAGTCTATATACTTCTTTATGTGCCGGATGATATGTTGGTTTTATGTTTGTGTAGCTTTCAATCTCTTGGATTAGGTGCTTTTTATCTCCTTTAAAATTAAATGATGTTGTATGGTCAGAAATCATGCATGCATGCAGCACCTATAGAGAGTTTTCAGTCAGAATCCCAAGAATGCCAAATGATGGCTGGAATAAAAAATCTTGCTAATGTCAGTGAACCTAGTTAATTGTCTGGTTTCTTCCTTGTTTAGTGTATTTGTTTTGAAAATGATATGTTTTAGGACAATCGCTATTATGGTGGGAAGTACAGTCTTTGCTCAGTGTAGGGATTGTGGTACAAAATGACAGAGACTGCTTTTTCTGTAAGTATACTGTCACGAGGGAAACTCTTTAGGAAAACTTAGAAACCATCATCTGGCTATTTATCTGTAGCTCATGATATGTAGGTAGAAAAATAGAAAAATATTTTCTTTTTATATGTAAGTGCATTAGATGCAAGGTTTTTAATATGGGTAAAATGTTTACAGTCTCTACTGGATATGAATGAAGTCAGTATTTGAAAATTAGAAGCAAAAATGACATTGGAGAAGAACCTGGTTTTTTCTGCATGATTTTATACTCTTCCAATTCAATTAAAAGTATATTTATTATTTCTGCTGCAGCAAGTCAAGTTGTTTGATTTTAAGGAGCACAAATAGACTGCTTACATACCTGTTACCCCAGAATTTTTTTTAAACATTTTCACTTAGTGGGGAAAAAAAATTCTGACTCAGGAGGATTGTGATGTCTCAGTGTTCATGATATATGGGAAAAAATCAGTCATTTAATGCTAATTTTAATTTGATGAAATATGAGCACAGAAGCAGATATTATTAATACTAATATCAATGAGTAGCTTGTCTAGACAAAGGAAAATGTTGTAGTTTGTTTCCAGAGCACTGTGGCTGTCAACTCAGAATAGTGGAAATGCTAATTACCCCATGTGTTTCATCCAAGATGATTTCTGATTTGACTAGCTAGATGAGAGATACCTGTGTATGCATATCCAGACAGAAACAAGCCCTTTGTCAAAAGATGAGATGTGTTAAATGCCCAAAATTTGTCAATATTTATCGTTTTCAAAATTGTAAAGAGGAATGAGCAAAAGGGAAATTTATGATGTCAGCAAAGGCTGAATCAAACCCTAGAATGATAAAACCCAGTTGACAAATTAGATAATATTTGTTGCTGCTTTTCAAACATACACTGACACCTTTGAAGAAAATTTTAATTAAATATTGGCTAATGTATTTGCCTGTTATTAGTAACTACCTATATATTTCTCTATGAGTGTTTATTAATAGTTTGCCAACTCTACATACTGTTTTTTTCTTAATATACAATTAGACTTTTAATACTATTATTCTTCAGTTGTAAAATTTGTTAACATGAATAATGGGGAAAACATTTAGTAGTCTAAGACTCCTGTGTTTTTCCAATGCTCTAACATGTCCACTGAAAGTAACTTATTAAATAAGACAATTTGAAATCATCTCATTGTAGTATCCAGTAGGTTTGTAAATATGAGTGAAAGTATAAATAAACTTCCAATCCTTTGTTACTAAATTAATATTCCTCTTTTTGAGACCTGTAACTATCTCAAGGGTACTGGCTCTACATGTAGCCTGGGATATATTTTCTAACTAAAAAGAAACCTCAGAAAAGTGTATTTTAAAGTATTTACATTTGATGTTGCTAAGCCTTTGGTGTGCATTTTCATTCTAAGCAATGTGTTTAAAGGCTTAAGAAGTATCATTGTGCTTTAGTTTTTTATTTAGCAGAAGGACAATTAGTTCAGAAGTAACTTTTCTGTCATTTTTCCTGATTAGTGCCACTTTAGTACGCATTTGGCAGGTGACTATTTCATTACTAATCAAGATGAAACTCTAGAGTATTCTTGGTATTCAAGTAATATGTACTATCTCCACAGGAATTGCCTCAAACTTACCCACTGGCTGGTATTTACCTTTTAAATATATTGCAATGCCGAAGACTGATTAGAAACCCTCATTTGTTATGCCCTGTCATATTCTGGCTTCTCTTTTGGGTTAAATGTATTTATTTAAGATCTACAATGTAACTGTAAAAATCAACCATTTCCAGAATGATGTCATACACACACACACACACACACACACGTATATGTATATATATATATATACATATATGTATACATATATATACACACACACATATAATTTCAGAATATCAAAATATTATAGGGGTACAAAATTTCAGTTACACAAATTGCTTTAGTATCATTTGAGTCAAAGTTATAAGTGTGTCCATCACCCAGATAGTGTGCATGGTACCCATTAGGTGTGAATTTACCCATCCCTTCTCCCCCCTCCAAAGATATTTTTAAAATCAGTTTTTTCTAGCACTGATGGCAATGGGGTTTCTGTTATTTATTTTCTCACTTATTAAAAGGATTTGTACTGTAAAATTTGGATTCAGTCAAAGGGTTGCCCTCAAGGATCCAGAAGGCCACATGTGGCCCCTAGGCCACAGGTTCTTTACCCCTAGCTCAGGTACATATATCCTTGTGAGATTTTCCTTGGGAAATAGGAGCTAAAGTGATGAGGGTACATTTCATTATTGAGGGCTGATCCACAAGGTTTGGGCAGACTACATCATGTTCCATTGCTAATGCACAGCAACAACTGAACAAATCACAAGGTATTAAGTGTTTACTTTGTGGCAGTTACATGTAGGAAAAGTAGAATGAAGCTGCATGTGTTACAATCTGTTCTATTATTAACTAATTGTTTAAGTAAAGGCTAAAGCTAAATGCTAAGTCTATTTATAAAGTGCAATTACTCTGAGAAGCATTGGCTTTATGTGGTCAAAGCATTTTTTACATACTGATTATACTGATTAAAATGTAACTATTATGAAAGAAAACACATTTAATAGGCAATTACAGGGTTTTTAAAAATGTTGCTAACAACAGTCAACTCAAGTTAAGCATTTCTTATACAGTTTCTGGATTATCCAAATTATTGGTTTTCCCCTTTCTTCTCTTGTTTATTGCTCCTTTTTCCCTCCCTAAAGCCTGGACAGGTAACACTTTATACATTACATTTTGCTACTTTGATTTCAACTAGCCATGCTACCTCTACACACTGATATCATATCATGGCTAATTAAAAGTTGACTATAAATATGAAAATATAACCTAAGTATACTAGTCACATAAAACCACTAATATTTTTATTCTAATTTCAAAATGATTAGAACTTTCATAAATGCAAAAGTAAAAAGAAAGGCAGATAGCAGGGAGAATTTTGGTACCATATAAAGCCCTGATTGAGTTTTATGACTAACACAAGTGTTTGAAACATAGAGGGCAGTTGAATATTAATGAGTAACTGCAGAAGGTTGGTGGAACACAAATAAAGAGACACTACAATTTAAGATAGAGTCCCTGGTACATCCAGTAAAGAGATTATTAATACATAAGCTTCTAGATGGCATTAATGGTGCTTACCTTGCTGATCTGTAAACCAGTTTTGGCTATATATAAGATTATGTAGTTCTGCCACCAGCATGTAGGTTTGAATCCCTTCTCCCTTTTTAAATCTAAATGTAAATATCATAAATATCAAAAGTAGAAAAAATAAAATTCCAGCTACTTAAATTTGTTGTCATTACTGAGGATTTGATTTTGCAGAAAATAAGAAATTATGAAAAATATAAGAAACATGTGAGTAAAGAAAATAGCAATTATATGGCAGTCAAATGCTAGGAAACACCATTAATGTGGATGAGATATTAGTGGATGGTGGGAGATTTCTCTTTTTAAATCAGCCAAAATCTGCTCCACTGAGTATCATCCTACAGTTGATTCTTAAAATATAAACAGTTCTTTATTATAATATCTACATGAATGGAGGTTTCAAAGTGGTATGGATATTGAAAACTGTATAATTTAACCAAAATTTGTTATATAATGTATTATAAAACTATTTTTGGAGTGGGGCATGGTGAATTTAACTTCCTAAATGATATTACATTAGGCTTATAGGGGCAAGAAAGAGAGGACAGAGGGAACAGGAAGCCAGATTGGGGTTTTAAAGATGCGATGGTAATTCATGTGCAGTTAATTCAGATTTAGCTGTTTATTTTGATGTTCTGTTGAATAATCATTGAAAAAGATATTTTTCTTTTATATTTGTAGCTTCTGCAGAAGCTACAAAACTATACCCTAGAGGGTATAATTTTAATACACTGTAAGAACATAAGTGACATAGGTTTCTAAGTGTGTAAGGTCTTTTTGCATGCACCAATTATGCACTGCGATTACTTTGCCAGAGTTCATTTTAGTCATGGAAATTCTAGAGTCCTTAAGGAGGCAGTAGTGGTAGTTGTTGGGGGTGGGTTGACGGAGGAGGGGTGATTCATACAGTTATAATTTCTCTTCTCTCATGAAAATGTTTATATGTGTGACTGACACTCCAAATGAACACCATGAATGAACCCATTTGTCATGACTCCATCTTGAGTAAAGAACTGGCTTTATTAGAATCAGAGATTGTGTCAGATCAAAGCCTGTGGGGATTTCACAGTCTTTGCATCATCTGTCTTTATGTTTAGCCTTTGTGAGAACTCACTTGCCAACTGTAGATGAGGTCATTTCTGATCATTCTATTTATTTATTTTTATTAGTTATTTTATGCTTTCGTTCCTTTTAATAGTCAATCACTGCAATTCTGACAGGCACAGCCATTTCAATAATTAACCAAAAGCTTTGCCAATATAATTAATATATACATAATAAAATAATAACTGCCCAGTTACTCTCTCCTACAGCAGGAAGTCCCTTTTGTGAGAGATAAAAAAATAATTGAATCACTAGGACTATAAACTTACTTTGTGACTGTAGGTTAACTAAAGTGCAGCTTTTGCTCACCTATACTCTTGATGCAGTTACAAATCCAGCTGAATGCCTTGGAGACATAACTATAAATGAAAGTAAAAACAGAGAAGGAAGGAAAATTTCAGACAGCTGTGAAAGGATAAACAAGGAGTCTTCTGAAATTGTTTATTAAATATTTTAATAATTGAACAGTTTAAAGTGGCTGTTTCATTTTTAATGACAAATATGCAGGGAAAAGGTTTAATTTTGACTAGTGATGTGGAATTTGCTTAGTGTATAAAAACAAATATGAAGAATTAGCAAAATAATTCTACTTTTAAAGAAGGACATCCAAACTAAATACCTCTGTTACTGTTTCATTGCTATAAGATGTTAGGATGGATCTTCAAATCTCTCTGGTAATATACTTTTTACCTTGTATATTCATTTTTTCTTATTATAAATTCTTTTTATCTTGGGTAGTTCATAATTATGGAAAGATATCTTAAATGTTCTTTATAATTTTGGAGAGAGGTATAGAGAAAACATAAGGTGTGTAGTTGCTATTTAAACAAACAAAATGCCTTCCTTTTAATACTATCAATACAAATAGTTTGACCTTTCTTGTTTCCTGGATGATTCTTAGACCACTGTTAATTAGACACTTTTACATAATATCACACTATCTTTTGACATAGTTTAACTGGGAAATATCATAAGACATAATTTCTAAAATGGGCTAGAATGCTGTGCCTCAATTGTGAACATACATTTGTTTAAAAAATTGTGTGGGTAATCTACTAATATAAGTAATCATATTGATATGCCTACTTTGGGTTTTGCAGAGCAATATTTTTCACGTTGTCCAATAGTATTGTTACCAAATCAGCTTTAGAAAAGAGAGTATGAAGTGATTTTGGGGAGAGGATTTACCAAAATCTCTCTGGTAACTGCCTAGAACTCATCCATGGATGATTACTTCCTTTGGACCTTGAATGAACTTAGTGTATTAGCTCCCTTATTACATTTTAAATATCCTGTGGGCAGAGAAACACCTTAACTCAAATAATTAGCAGTTGAGAGTTTATTGGAAATTCATTTTCCTGAATAAGGCTCATCTAGACTAGATGATAGCATGGATATTTAAAGGAAAGAAAGGAGAGGTGAGTGCTTGAGTGATAGGGGATTGCAAGCAGAAAATGGCTTAAAATTTTGCCTTCTCATTGCTGCTTTTGGTGACTAAATCCAGATATTTCCCTTTACTGGGGTCAGAATTTTAAAACCAGACCCGCTCTTAGGCTGTGCTAAAAATTTCACCCTTTTAATTTTAAATAACTATTTTCTCATTAAGTTTAATGATGTGTCTGTTCTTTTTTTCTGGTTCTTTTTGAGACTGCTCCTCGTCATGGCAACCATATGAAAAAAATTAATAATAAATAAATACAAAAAACTAAAAATATACAGAAATAAATGTGAAAAATTCTCAGTTTGAGTGAAGAAGCCATGAGAGAAGAAAGGAAGTAGTATTAATTCAGAGCACTTCAAAACCTACAGGTTACTTAATTATGCCTCTTTTTCTTGTCAGATTCAATTCATTACATTAAAAATCCAACACTAGAATTTTCTTTCCCTAACAACGCATGATTTACAGTATTCGTCTCATAGAAACATTATATAATGATGTGGAATCACTGAATCCTTTCTTAGGATAAAATCAGTATTAATTTTGTCAGAGTAACACAGTTATACATGCCTTTCAAAGACAATAGTTAGCTTATATATGCATATAAAAATAAATATAAATAGTTTAATGCTGACTCTTCATTAAACAAAGTAAATATTTTTGGCATTAAATATTCAGAAATGGTGTCTTGGTTGGATAATACCCCATCACTTGGAGCCACCAACATATATTTAATTGACATTTATTTATGTTGATTCTAATATTTTGTTGTTTTTAATAATTCTGTCTTTGAGCATAAATATACAAAAATCTTTGCCCATATCTCTGATTACTATTTATGAACTAGAAAATTGGGTTCATGGGTATAAATAATTAATTGGATGATTGTTTACATGTTGTAAAATCACTCTCTAGAAAAGTGGTACCACTTAATGCCCTCATAAGGAGTGTATTAAACATTATTTTACCTCATACTTATGTGGTTTTATGTACATTGTGAATATAGTGTTTTTCAGTTAAAAAGAAAAAAGAAAAACCAAAAAACAAAAAACAAACCCACTCTCTCATTTTTTAAATGTTTAATTTTTATTTTTATTATTTATTTTCTATCAGCATATTACAGGGATACAAATGCTTAGGTTACATATATTGCCTGGGTATATTTACTATCTAATTTTTTACATTTCAGAATATTACAGGGGTACAAGCATTTTGGTTACATGAATTGTTTTTGTACAGTTTGAATCAAAGTTATAAGTGTGCCCATCATCCAGATACTGTGCACTGTACCTATTAGGTGTGAATTTACCCATGCTCTCCTCCACCATTGTGCCGGCTTGATTTCCATTCAGTTTTACTTTCATATGTGTACATGCATGCTGATTGGTTAGTTCCAATTTAATAGTGAGTATGGGTACTGTTTGTTTTTTTTAATTTTTTTTTAATTTCAGCATATTACGGGGGTACAAATGTTTAGGTTATGCATATTGCCTTTGCCCCACCCGAGTCAGAGCTTAAAGTGTATCCATCCTCCAGATAATATGCACCACACCCATTAGGTGTATATATACACATCCCCTCCTCCCCCCTCCCATCTGCCCGACAACCCAGTGAATGTTATTACTATATGTGCACTTAAGTGTTGATCAGTTAAAACCAATTTGATGGTGAGTACATGTGGTGCTTGTTTTTCCATTCTTGGGATGCTTCACTTAGTAGAATGAGCTTCAGCTCTATCCAGGATAATACAAGGGGTGCGAAATCACCATTGTTTTTTGTGGCTGAGTAGAACTCCATGGTATACATATACCACATTTCATTAATCCATTCATGTTACTGATGGGCACTTGGGTTGTTTCTGTATCTTTGCAATTGTGAATTGTTATGCCATAAATATTTGAGTGCAGATGTCTTTTTTATAGAATGGATTTTGTCCTTTTGGGTAGATGCCCAGTAATGGGAGAGCTGGATCAAATGGTAGTTCTACTTGTAGCTCTTTAAGGTATCTCCATATTAGTTTCCACAGAGGTTGTACTAGTTTGCAGTGCCACCAGCAGTGTATGAGTGTTCCTATCTCTCCCCATCGACACCAACATTTATTGTTTTGGGACTTTTTGATAAAGGCCATTCTCACTGGAGATAAGTGATATCACATTGTGGTTTTGATTTGCATTTCCCTGATGATTAGAGATGATGAGCATTTTTTCATATGTTTCTTGACCATTAGTCTATTTTCTGCTGTTTGTTTTTTGACAAAATTTAGTTCTGGTTTTAAGTGGGAATGCTTTCAATTTTCCCCATTCAGTATGATGTTGCCTGTGGGTTTGTCATATATGACTTGATGTATGTTCTATCTATGCCTATTTTGTCAAGCATTCTTACAAAAGCGTGCTGAATTTTGTCAAATGCTCTTTCTGCATCTATTGAGAGGATCATATGTCTTTTTTTTTATTGTATTTATGCAGAAAATCACATTTATAGATTTGCATATGTTGAACCATTCTTGCATCTCTGGGATGAAGCCCACTTGGTCATGGTAGAATATTTTTTTGATGTGGGGGTTAGGGGGAGGGGATGGGTGTATACATACATAATGAGTGTGATGCACACTGTCTAGGGGATGGACACATTTGAAGCTCTGACTCGGGGGGTGGGGGAGCAAGGGCAATATACATAACCTAAACTTTTGTACCCCCACAATATGCTAAAATAAGAAAAAAAAAACAACTTTTTGTTTCATTAATCTTCTATATAATTCTTTTGTTATCAATTATATTTAGTTCTGCCCTGATCTTAGTTATGTATTTTCTTCTGCTGTTTTGGGGATCATTTTGCTCTTCCTTTTCCAATTCAATGAGATGATTCATTAGATTGTTGATTTGTGATCTTTGTGTCTTTTGGATGTACGCATTTAAGGCTGTGAATTTTCCGCTTAGGACTGCTTTTGCTGAATCCCACACAATTTAATAACTTTTGTCCCTTTGTCACTTAGTTCAAAGAATCTTTTGATTCCCATCTTAATTTCCTCGTTGACCCAATAATCATTCAGCAGTAAGTTGTTTATTTTCCATGACTTTGTGTAGAGTTGAGTGTTTCTGATGGAATTGATTTCTAATTTTATTCCATTGTGGTCTGAGTAGATACATAGTATAAATTATTTTTTAAAAAATTTATTGAGACATGTTTTGTGGCCTAGGATGTGATCAATCTTAGAGAATTTTCCATGTGCTGATGAGAAGGACATATACACAGTAGTTTTGGGGTAGAATGTTCTGTAAATGTCTGTTAGGCCCTTTTGTTCTTGTGTCCTGTTTAAGTCCATTGTTCTTTATTTTCCTCTTGGAGGATCTGTCCTATTCCGTCAGTGGGTGTTGAATTTCCCAGCTATTATGATGCTGCTGTTTTCTGTTTAGATCAAGTAGGATTTGCTTTATGAGTTTGAGTGCACCTTTGTTAGGTGTATAAATATTAGAGATTGTTCACAAAGATGTGGAAACAACTCAAATGCCCATCAATACATTAGTGGATTAGTAATATGTGGTATATGTATACCATGGAGTATTACTCAGCTATAAGAAATAACGGTGATATAGAATCTCTTATGTTCTCCTGGATAGAGTTGGAACCCATTCTACTAAGTGAAGTATCCCAAGAATGGAAAAATAAGCAACACATGTACTCACCAGCAAATTGGTTTCCCTGATCATCACCTAAGTGCACATTTGGGAATAACACCAATTGGGTGTCAGGCAGATGTGGGTGGGGAGGGGATGGGTGTATACCTACATAATGAATGCGATGGGTACTATCTGGGGAATGGACACGCTTGAAGCTCTGACTCAGGGGGATTGGGGGGCATGGGCAGTATACATAACCTAAACTTTTGTACCCCAATAATATGCTGAAATAAAAAAAAACTTACAAGGAAAAAAAAAGATTGTTATGTCTTCTTGTTGAATTGTTCCCCTCACCATTACATAATGTCCATCTTTGTCTTTCTTTACTTCTGCTGATTTGAAGTTTATGTCATCTGATATGAGAATGGCTATACCAGCTTTCTTTTGCTTTCCATTTGTGTGGAATATTGCTTTCTCCCTTCACCTTGAATCTGAATGAGTCCTTGTGGGTTACATGTGTTTTCTGGGACAGCAGATACTTGGCTTGTACTTTTTTTTATCCATTCAGCCAGCCCATGTCTCTTCAATCGGGAGTTCAAGACATTTACATTTATTGAAATTATTGATAAGTGGCATGGATTTCTAGTCATCCTTTAGAGTAGAACTTTATTGCTTTGTTTTACTTCTTGAACCATTGTGGTATCTGGGCTTTCACCTTTAGCTTTTGGGTGATTTTACACTGGTGGGTTTCTATATTGCTGATCCATGTATACTACAGTTCTGAATACTTCCTACAGGGTAGGTCTGGTTTTGACAAATTCCCTCAGTGTTTGCTCTCCTGAGAAAGCCTTTATTCCTCACTCATGTAAGAAACTTAGTTTTGCAGAATACAGTATTCTAGGCTGGCCATTATTCTCTTTGAGAAGACTAAGTATGGGGCCTCCATCCCTTCTGGCTTATAGGGTCTCTGTTGAGTGTCTACAGTTAGTCTGATGGATTTTCCTTTGTAAGTTACCTAATGCTTTCACCTTACACTTGTAGGAGGGCCTCTTTTGTGTTTACTTTGGCCAGTCTGATGACCATGTGTTGTGGTGATTGCTTCTTTTTGATGAATCCCCCAGGAATCCTTTGAGCTTCTTGTACCTAGATATCTAGATTTGTAGCAAGTCCAGGGAAATTTTCCTCAATTATTCTTTCAAATAAATTTTCCAACCCTTATGCATTTTCTTCTTTGCTCTCAGTGATACCTGTGATTCTTACGTCAGACCTCTTTACATAATCCTATATTTCTTGCAGGCTTTGTTCTTTTCTCTTATTTCTCTGTTCTTTCTCTTTGATTTACTTTTTTAACTCAAAGATGTTGTCTTCAAGCTCTGTGGTTCTTTCTTCTGCCTGATGTAGCCTATTCTAAAGGCTTTCCACTGTATTTTATATTACCTTGAATAATGAATCTTTTACTTCCAGAAGTTCTATTTGATTTTTAAAAAATTTTTCAATTTCTTTAGTGAATTTTTTAATTCATTTACTGCATTGTTTTTGTGGTTTCTTTGTGTTGTGTTTCTATTTTCTCTTGTATTTCATTAAGCTTCCTTATAATCCATACCCAAAATTCTTTATCTGTCATTTCAGTCTTTTCGTTTTGGTTGGTATTCATTAATAAGGAGTTATTGTTTTCTTTTGCAGTGTCCTTTTGCTCTGATTTCTCATGTTTCTAGAATTCTTTCACTGATTACTTCTCATCTGTCCTCTTGATCAAGACCTGGGGATGTTAGGCCTGGCTTACTGGCCTGTCTCTGCAGCCCCAATGACAGACTCCTGAGTGTGTCAGGGAGAGGAGTGCTGGTCCTGAGTTGCCTATGGGATGTTTTAGCAGATTTGATTAACCTCTTGGGTTACCCCTGCCCTGCTTTATTCACCTCTTCCCAACAGTGTGCAGTGAGTTATGTACTGCAGCTTAATCTCCAGTATTGTGGGTCATATTTGTGAGTACAAATCAGTCATTCCATGTTTGCTTGAGTTGGAAGGTACTATGGTTAGCTATGGTTTTTTTCCCCGTCATTGATTAAACTTTGCATGGATGTGCCAGCTGAAGATGTTCTTTTATGTCAGTGGTAAGCTCTGCTCCCCCAGGTGAGGCACACAAATGCTCCAAGCTCTAGTAGGGGCCCTTTGGCACTCAGGGGGTTACTTGATCTCTACTCCCCCTAATGTGGGGGGATGAGCAAGACAGACCATGGCTGGATTGCTAGAACCTGAGAGGCTTTGCAAAGCCTTGGTGGGGCTCAGAGGTTGCTTATTCGGCAGATAGAGGTAGCTGCTGGTATGAAGTTCAGGGCATTCTCTCCAAGCTGGGAAGGCTGTTCCTGCAGGAGGGGTCTAATTACTTGAGTGCTAAGGGCCCAGGCCAGGCTCTTTCCACCCTTGGTCCACTAGTGAGTTTTCTCTGCAGGGTGGTATGAGCATCTTTCCCATTCCCTGGAACTCCACAGCACTCTCCCTTAAGATCAGACCACGTGGTTTCCCTCACCACCCAAGACTGACTCTCAAGCTACCCCTCAGTTTTTGTGTCTCACCCATTAGCATGCACTGGCAAGTAGGAGGATCCCCAATTGTGTACCCCTGTTCCACCACAAGACCCCAAGAAGAGAGAGGTAGTCCTTTCTATACACAGGTGCCGCCACCGGGGGCATGCTTTTGCCAGGGAGAAGCGGCCGCTTTTGGTTTTCTTGGCTCAAGCCGCATTCCCTTTTGTAATGCGTGAGGGGAGGGGCCACTGCTCCCATTCAGATGGTGGGCCCCAGTCATTTAGTTGTTATGGGAACCAGGGGCTATGCTAATTTACTCTGAGTGCTGCACCCCAAGCCAATATGGTGGTTCTCCAGCAGGGGAGAGGGCTGGGCATGCTCACAGATCCCTTTTCCTCAGTGCCCCTCCACACTCTTCCATTGAGTAGTCCGCGAGGCTTCCTTGCCATCTGAGTCCGGGACTGAGAGCTCTCCCCTGCATCTCTCTGCACTGCTCATGTGTTTGGGGGGGGGAAGGTTCTGGGTCTGGACTGCCTGTCTAAGCTGCCAGTGTGTGATACTGTGAAATGCCGGTGGCCTTGCTCTCATTGGCGGGCTTGGATGGGAACATGCACCTGCCATAGGGAAGCAGCTGTTCTGTGCTTCTTGGTTCAGAGTACTCTTGCAGTTGCAGTGGTTGGGCGGAGGGGCTGTGGCTACCAGCTAGCCTGAGCTAAAATTACTTTTTCTGATGCAGTGACTGGAGGAGCTGCAGAGGAGGAAATGTCTAGGTGTAACAGAGCTGGCACTGTGGTCTCTCGTGGCACTCTCCCATGGGGTGTCCCTTCCCAATACCTGTACTCCTGGAGTTTGCTAGTTCACCCCACTATTCCTACTTAGCTACCATGCCTGGGCTCTCGAAGGGTGTTAGCGCCTCCCATATTTTTTATGTTCCTCTGTTCACCGAAGGTACCTAGGTGGTGGAGGGGAACCCCCCCCCCTTATCTTTCAGTGGGCTCCAAGACTCTCTGGAATTGGTCCATGCTGCTTTCTTTTCTCTATCTTCTCATTCAGCTTCATGGCTTTTCTTGGGGTCTGCAGACATCTCTATTGTCTCTCCCTATGATCCACACTTGAGCTGCAAGTGCTTTCTGCTCTCCTAAGTCCAATATTCTACCTTCCGGCTGGGATGATCTGACAGGTGGTGTCTCTAGCTGATTGCCTATTTCATTGTTTTAATTTGGTATTGCTGGTTTTTAATTGATTTGTTTATTGGCCTCCATTTTTTTTCCTTTATCAAGTCTTCTGCACATTTTTATACTTAGTGCTAGAATATTTTTCATTGATGTGTAAGAAAATTTTATATAATAAGGATATTAATCTTTTACTTATGGAAAATATTAATTTTATCAATTTATCATTCAAATTTTAATATTGGTTTGGCATTTTGACATATTGAAGACTTTAAAATTTATCATCACATAGACTTCTTTAGTAATACTTATGCTTACAATGTTCTTACACATCTTGATATCCAACAAATGCTTACCCCTATTTCTTCATTAAATATTTTTTTTTCCATTTAACTATTTGATCCATTTAGAATGAATTTTGATTTTAGGTGTGAGTATGGATGCAACTTTGTTATTTTTTCTAATTTGTTGAGATAATTCTTTCATAGTGATTTATTGAATGGTCTTTCCTTTTACCACTGCTTTGTTATGTGATGATTCTGATAATGTTGGACTATTTTTAGTGTTTTTCTTTAAAAAGTTACAACTGTGGCATTCTTCTCTCAAGATTCTGAACTACATAGTGCATTTCAAATTATCCATAGTTGCCCTCTCTGTGTATGCACATTCTATGTTCTTTGATCACAGAGCACATAGCTTCTTTCAGATACTTTCTGGATCCCAAACTCTTAGGGCCTAGAACAGTGCTGCTTAAAACAGTAGGTATTTAATATGGCATAGTGGTTAAAGGTGAAGGCTCTGGACCTGAACCCTCTCAGTTTGAATCTTGGCTGTACCATGTATTGCTTTTTTTTTTAAATTAACTTCTCTAAGTCTTGGTTTCCCTAGCTGTGAAACAGGGGTAAATAACCATACCTATCTTGTAGAGATTTTATGAGAATTAAATGAGATAAAGCATGCAAAATCTTTAAGCACTTAAATTATTATTATTATTGCCATTATTATTATTATTATTATTGCAGTAGCAATGGTGAAGATCAGCACTGACAATAGAAAAGCCTTATTGAGGACAGGGATGTTCACTGCCTCCTGGATGTCTAGAAGCCCAGCTAGAAGTAGAGCCACTCTCGGAGTTAACTTTGCAATGGTAAGCATCATGGTTTCCTCTTTGCCATAGTGTCATATGACAATAGAAATCAAGAGACAAGGGGAGGAAAAGTGCCAGAAAAGTATTCACTAGGTATCTAGGTAACATACTTATTATATATAATTTTATTAGAAAAAATAGAAAACTATAACCATTATCACGTTGTTCATTACTGGTGGAGTGTCAAGGTAAAATTTATTTAAAACAGCTTCTTCATTGACCCAATTTGGCCTTAAATTGAGGCAAAAATCATAGAACATTATACACAAGGAACCATGTAATCTCAACTTCTCATTTTCAGTATCAGGACACTATCGGGATAGAAGGATTAAGTGACTTACCCAAGGTTACTCAGAAACTTACATGTTAAGCTTGGAATTTCAGGACCTCTGAATCATACCTAAGTGTTCTGTAAATTCCCTCTATATCCATAGCTTAATTTGAAAATAGAGGTAAAGAACACAAAAAAATTACACTACCCTTAAAATATTATCTCAAAGTATTCCGAAGATTCCTAGGGTAGAATATCAATGCTGGTTTGTATTATAAAGTACATTTAATGGAAGACAATGGGACATTTCAGTTAGAGATCAAAATAATTATTATCCCAAAAATTCACAGCACTACATGTTACTGGATTGAACATGGTTGCTAAATTTGAGTTTAAAAAATAACGTAAACTTTGCTTCAACTGTGCCATTTGTAATAACGTCATGTAAAGCTAATTATTCCAAATTGGTGCTGATTTATCCCAGTGATTATCTGTGGAGTAGCTGGGAGGAAAGGAATGTTCCAAAATGACTGTTCATACGTGACTGTTCATGTCTTTCACGAATGGAACTTATTTTTTATTAGTATTATTCCTTGAGTTCTGTATTCCTAACAGGTAATCCAGAGATAAAAATTCAAATAAAATAAATTTATTCAGTTGGTAACTGACTAACTGGGGTGCTACATTGATCCTTATTCAGATCAATTAAGTTTGGATAAATGGTTTTCCTTAGCATGTAATTCCCTGATTTGAAACTGGCTCATAAATGACGAAGGGTTTGAGAGGAAGCAGAGATATCAGTGACATTATTGGATCTCATTAGCATTCTCATCACACAGGTCTCCCGTGATTCCCTTTCAATATTTTTTTTTCCTTTCTGTTAAATCAGATACTTGCTTTGTGTTCTTATAACATGGTGAACTCCTTAGTTTGTGTAATACTTTAAAGCAATGATTTAAATTGTGGGCACAATGGTAAATATAAGAATATGATATTCTTTTGTGTGTGATGAACTCAGGAGCCCTCAACTCAATTCTGTCAAAACCCTATCTCTTTGAACCTCCTCTGTAGTTAACAAAATTTTAGAATTTTAAAAACTGGCATAGGGCAGTGTATCTGTCTGTCACAATGGAGGCCAAAAATATAGTTTTGACTCAGTAGGAAAATGAGTCCCAGGAGTAACTTAATGCTTTTAAGAGAGAGAGCGAGTGAGAGAGCGCAGAAATAGCAAAATAGTGCTGGAATGCTTGAAATGTATGTTAGAGTCCTATCTTTCATGTCAGCTGTGCCCCCTGATGTGTACTACGGTGTGATACTTATGAGGACCTTGTACCAAAAGCATAGTCATGATTAAACAGCTGATGTGAGTTCTCAGCCACTACACTAATTTCTAGCTTTTCCACTCCTTCCTCCTCTACATCCTTCTTCTGGATGGCTTTGTAATTTGATCCCATCCTATTGCAGCACTGTACCCAGATAAATTGTCAAGCCCTCTAAGAAGGCCAGTGTTTTCCTGCCAAGTGCTGTTTCTGCAAAATATTAAATTACTATAAAAACCATAGACCAGGTGGTCAGTATAAAAACCAGACTATCATGAGCAATCTGCTCTTATCTGTTTGTCTTTCTTCCCTAATGAGGTTCATTAGGGGCTTGTGCAAGAGAGAGAAAACTCAGTGTTGAGCACTCCTTACTAAGTATCCCTGTTCAGTTGCCTCTTTTTGCAAAGCAGAGAAAATATTAGAGGCCATTCTGCCTCCCTTATTTTTTGATGAATGACAAAGTTTTTCTTTTTCCCTTCTAATTTTGTTAAACAAGAATGGGCAACCAGTTTAAAATAACAAAAAAGATCTTATCCTTTACTTGCATACTATTTCTATGAAATATTGGTTTACCTGACATTTACTATACAAAATACTTTTACATAAATTATCTCATTTGATCCTCAAGCAGCACTTTGAGGTGTTATTGGCCCCATTTTGCAGATGAAACAATTGAGGCTCAGAAACATTAAATGAGTAACTCAAGGCAATTAAGTAATACAGTAGGAATAAGACTTTTGGATTTCTGAGTAAATGTATAAGCTGAGAAACTCAGAGCAGAGAAACAATTTAGATCATCTGAAACTTGAGAAAATTCATTTGTCAGTGTCAGGGGCAAGTGGATATGAGGCCCCTAGTATTTTTTCCCAGACTAATGCAGGAATATTGTATGTACTCTAAACCAGCACAGTTAAATCTCCATTTACAGCCCATCTAGGAAAAATAATAGTGCAATGAAGGATTTTGAATCTATCCATTCAGAATCAATGCACCATGTCAATGCTTTTATAAGCATCTTATTTGAAGACGACAAGTCACTGTTTTGTACAGTCAAGAAGCAAATGAAGTCGTATTCTATTTCTTAGATTTAACTTTTTAATTTTTCCCAGCTTTATTAGGGCATAATTGACAAATAAAAATTATATATATTTACAGTGTACAACATGATGTCTTGATATATCTATACATTGAGAAATGACTAAATCAAGCTAATTAACTAAATAGGGTAAATATTATTCCACTGTGTATATATACCACATTTTCTTAATCCATTCGTCTGTTGATGGACTCTCAGGTTGATACCATGTCTTGGCTATTGTGAATAATGTTGCAATGAACATTGCTTCCTTCTTAAACAAAGTTTACTGAACAAAAATTGACTTTTTTCCTGGATAATTTAGGATCATCATCATTACCATTAATTATTTTGCTTTGCTTTAAAGCTAGGTGATGTGTTCCAGGACTACTAAGAGATGTAGGACTGTCAGTTTTCACACTGCATGACCCTGGTAAATAATATATACCTGCAGTTATTTTTGCAATTTTCTGGTTCTCTGTCAGGTCTCACTTCTTGCTACTCTCAACTTAGCCTATAACTAACTTCAGTTTCTTGATCTGTAAAATGGGCGTATCTTACAGGGTTGTTTATTGAATTTAGATGAGCCAAAATTGAAAAGAACTTAGATCAGTGCCTTGCATATTTTAAGTGTTCAATAAACACTGACTGAATATTATCTTTCTTCTACTGTCTTCCTTAATTTAAAGCATGGATTTTGCCTGAAATGATACTTAAAATCCATACCTGTGCTTCTTAATCTCAATATAGATGTCCTGCTTGCCTCTACCAATCTTCATTCCACCTCAGTATTTCCTTCCCTATCCTGTGTTTACCCTCCTTTCCCTCTGTTGTGAAAGAGCATGTTTCACTTTTTCCTGGTTAACTCTTTAGCTTCCAGCTTTTTAGAAGCCTGATTTTTTTTTCCTTTATTGTGTCTTTGATCTCTCTCTCTCCACTAGCTCTAGTCTACAATTATCCTCAAGGATCATATCTTCCTGTCAAATATTCCCTCAGCTCTATTGGTTACTAAAATTTCGGTTCTATTTCTGGCCTTCATATCACTGTTCAACTTTTTAAATTCATGTGTGTCATGAAATTTGCAGATAGACAGAAATATTTCAAACCCATCTACGTCATTTACAAGCTATGTCATCTTAAACATATCAAATCTATGAGGTAGTTTTCTCATCTAGAAAATGGGAATAAAAATTCCACCTCATAGAATTGTTATAAGAACGAAAAATATTTTAAAAAGTGCTTAGTACAGGTAATATCGTTTCTTGACTTTGGCACTGTTTACATAGGAGTGTTCAGTTTGAGAAAATTTGTTGAGCTGCATACTTACGAAACATACTCTTTTTGTATATGTATAATAATGTATGTCATATTTATCTAAAAATAAATAAATGTTATCATAGTTCCTGGCATGGAGTAAGTGCTCAATAATTGTGGCTATTATAATATTTTTTGTTATTAGTGCTTGCAATCTGGATTCCACTTCCACCACTCTAAGTTCATCAGTGACCTCTAATCAATATATCCAATGCCTTTTCCTGTTTGAAGAATGGACACCATCACTTTGAATCCTTTTTCTCCCTTGACTTACTCAACATTCCTTGAGCTAGCCCACTCAAATACCAGTTGACTCAGCAGGATTTAGTTAGCAGATTTCTTTTTATTTATGGAAAGTTGTTAACAGAGTTTTTCTATTCTTGTAAGAAGAAAAATTTTGCAGCCATTATTAAAAAATTAGTCAAAGGAACTAGTTTTGGTAGGTTAATTGAGTTGATAACAATAGGTGTTGAGATAAATATGTATGCAAAGCAGGGATTTGGGGATGTCCTGCAATAAGCAGCAGTTTAATTTCAAGAAGTAAAGGATATTTTTAAGGCAGTGCATAAAGAGAAATTTATATTTGTCAGAGTAAGAGGAGGAGTTGGAATGAGAGGACAGGGAAGAAGTTTTTTTTTTTTTTTTTTGAGACAGAATCTCACTCTGTTGCCCGGGCTAGAGTGAGTGCCGTGGCGTCAGCCCAGCTCACAGCAACCTCAAACTCCTGGACTTAAGCGATCCTACTGCCTCAGCCTCCCGAGTAGCTGGGACTACAGGCATGCGCCACCATGCCCGGATAATTTTTTGTGTATATATATATATATATATATATATATATATATATTTTAGTTGTCCATATAATTTCTTTCTATTTTTAGTAGAGACGGGGTCTCGCTCTTGCTCAGGCTGGTCTCGAACTCCTGACCTCCAGCGATCCACCCGCCTCGGCCTCCCAGAGTGCTAGGATTACAGGCGTGAGCCACCGCTCCCGGCCTTAGGAAGAAGTTTTTGGAGAGTTAGAATTGAAGCCAGAATGGTGCATTGTCCAGAAAGCCAAATCTTATGCTTTTGATGTGCAGTTTTCTATTAATCTCTGAAGGGGAAGTCAAAATCTTTGCAACATGAGGTAAAAAAAAAAAGAATCATTGAAATATTTGTTATTCCTACTTGAGAGGTGGTAGAGAGAACTCTAAGGTAGGAGTTAAACAGTCTTGGTTCAAGTCTCAGCCCTTTTGCTTAGCTAGCAGTGCTGCATTGGGCAAATAATTCAATCTCCCTGAGTTTCAGTTTCCTCATTATCTGATGAAAATAATGAATAGTCTCTCCTTCCAACCATTTTCAGAACTTTGCTCTGGGGCTCAAATGAGATAATATACATAAAGATGCATTGCAACTCACATGACATCACACAGATGCAGGAAATGATTTGTAAGGTACTTGTTACATATCCCCTCCCATGCAGCTGCCATGTGACTGGATGCTACTACAGTACAGCAAATAACGTCAGGGAGAGCAATGACCAGTAGATGGATGAAAGCTGTTGCTTAGGGGAGTAGGTTGTATTTGGGAGGCATTTCTCAGATTACAGACCTGGTGGTGAGCTCTCTTATACTGACTTGTAAGAGTCAGTGTTTGAATTTCATCTTGAACGTGACAACCTCCTGCTTGTTCATAGGTGAGTCACTCTTTCTTATAAATTTATATTTGTATCGTGGTAAGCAACTGTGCCTGACTTGTATGGGAGATCAATGAAGAAAACAGGAAAGAAAAAAAGTGGAGTGATTTTGTTGTTGCTGCTTTTATTAGCTAATATTGTCAAGATAAAGAATAGATATTTCAAGAGTTAAAGTTAAAAGATCAACAAACAACATGTTCTATGTAGATCCTCAGAAGGATATGTATGAGTTTGTAATGGGGAGAATTGCATTTTACTGGAAAGGCTAAATTTCAGGGCTAAATGTTTGGGAAATGGGATTTTTAAACTGATATTTTTTTCCAGATTTATTGAGGTATAATTGACAAAAATTGTATATATTTAAGGTGTGCAATGTGATATTTTGATATATGTGGATATTGTGAAATGATTACAACAATCAAGTTAATTAACATATCCATCCATCACCTCACATAGTTACCTTTTTTATTTTGTGGTGAGAATACTTAAGATCTCTCTATAATGCTTTAATCTTCTAGTAAATTTCAAGTATACAATTCATTATTAACTATAGTCACCATGCTGTACATTAGGTTAACTGAGATTTTTTTTTCATGCAACCTTCCCTGCTTATAGAAATCAGAGTTCTATCTTGTCTAAGGTACTTGAGCCTTACAAAGAAGGAAATAGAAACTATGAATTAAGTGCAGTTATACAGTTAAATTGGACTCGTGATTTCAATTGTATCATAGTAAAGTAGGGAAATTTGCTATAGCACTTTTACTCTGGTTCTGCTATGTGGTAGGATTTTGCATGTGAAGAAGAGATTAAAAATGGAAAAAAGCAAGATACTATGTTTTTGAGATAATATCTTCAAAATGGCAAGTCCATAATGTGTTTGAATAGCTTAGGAAGCTATAGATACCTATACTAATATATGATATGTTTTTTTATGGAGATTGTGACAGAGATTCTTTGCAAATACCACTGCCAGTAGTAAAATGAAATTCACCAGATACTATGTAGCTGTCATATTTATCAAAATGAGTTATTGACATTTATTAAGTTTTGGTTAATAGTTATTATCCAGTCACAAACTTAATTGGCTCTGTTAGTAAAATGTAGCAGTGATTATGTACCCATAAGAATTTGGTCTTGTTTTCTGGAAAATGGTAAAACATTGGTTGAAAGAAATGAGAAGATGGCATGTGAAAGTCCTTTGAAATCTGTGATGTGACATTCATAAAGCCTATTACTGTGTTTTTCATTCTTAGTTTTCTTCTTTTGTACACACACAAACACACACACACACACGCACGCGCGTGCGTGTAGTCTCAAGGGACAAATAGAAAGGGGCTCCAGGAGTAATTAAACCTTGCGAGGTCTCTGTGATTACCATTCAGCACACAAAGCTACTGCTTAATTACAAATATCTTACAAGGGAGGCTGGCAACAATTATTAACAAATTAGCACATATTGGCTTATCAGATTAACTTGCACGAAGCTGAAACCCTGGGGAATAACAATAAATGAAGTATTATGCCCCAGCTCCAAAGAGATATCTCCCATTAATTAAATAATAAAAAATAAGATTTCCATAATTTGAATGTGCCAGCTCTAACCCAGCTTCGGTGAATACATAGGATTTTGAATGATACAGTCAAATACCCAAAGTAAGATAATTTTGGCTTCAGGAATTCCACAGTTATATCAATAATAACAATAACAACAGCATCTTAAATTTGTGTAGTAGATATGTATAGATTGAGGAAACGGGAGAAGCTGCTTTGAGACAGTTTATAAAGGTGGTGAAGGTCTATCTTTGTACAAATGGATATAATCCAGTACCTTTTACTCTGCTTGCTAACTGGTTCTAATAATTTAATTTGGTCCCAAGTAATTCATATACCTTCACGCTGGTAAAACAGTAATTCTTTTCTATATTACTTCCACCTCTCCCCACTCACCATCATCTGCTTTCCTCTCTCATCATTAGTGTTTGGATGTTTTCTCTTGTCTTGCTTTGTTTTGTTTTCCCCACCCCTTCATGTGTTTAGATCCTGGGAGACAGAAACCTATGTGGCATTTCTTCACAAAGCTTTCTCCATTCACCGGAATGCTGTTTAATTCTGGTATGCATGGGGTTTGGTGGAGGGGACACTGTACAGATGCCTGGGTTCTTTTTCTAGTTCTGCCACTAAATTATTGTGTAACCTTGAACAACTCTCTTCTCTCTGTGCCTCAGTTTCCTAATCTTCAAAATGAAGGGATTAGATAAAATTATTTTCTCAAGTTCATTTCAGATATACTCAGCATTCAGTAACTCGATTTGGTTGACAGATAGCCTCCTTTTGGGACATGGAGCTCCTGGGGAAATGGTTTCTATTGAATGGGAATATTAACATAAATTTTCATTTAGTTTATTACAGCTTTTATGCATTTCCTTAAAAATAAATGCATCCATCCATTATGGTACAATGTCTGGTGCCCACAGCTCCAGGAACACTTGATGCAGGAAAAGGAATATTCAGATGTGATATTAAGGCAGATTTCAAAGGCATGACAGGATAATTTCAGCTTTGTTTAAAACGGGGTTCACAGATTCACAAGGTGAAGGGAAGCAGTGTTCTGGTTTGTGTTTAAATGAAACAAAATATTCTAAGTTTCATTGTGGACACTGGGTACTAGTTTGGGTCCACTTTAAACCAGCATTATCTAAATCCCGGGGACACGTCAATATTGGAGCTACTTGAACTAATGATCACAGTAGAAGGAACAGTGGGTAAGGCTACATAGCCCTAGCCTTTCCCTACTCTTTGCCCCTTCCAAGTCTGGGTCTCAGTTTTATGGTCCATAAAGTTAGATTAAGAAAGGGAAAAAAAGTGGATTTCCCACAAATGCTAGAGAGGGGCACGTCTTCACTGCAGCTCAGCATTCCAGCGACAATCCCATTATTCAGAAATCTGTGACCACTTGTTGCTTCTCCCTTATTTTTCTTTTTCCCCTGAATTCATGCTCAATCTGCATGAGTGTGTTGTGGGTGTGTGCGTGCGTTTAATCTTCTTGTGAGAATCCTTAAAGCACGCCCACAGATTTTCAGGCAATTTCTCAAGGAGAACAAACTTTTTAAACAGCTATTAAGTGCCAGGAAAGGGCGAACACCAGCAACCGCCCAACCCCCAGCCTGGCTAGAGCTAAGTCACGTCACCAGCAGCCTGAGGCTTCTTGGCACGAGCCGGGGGTTGGGAGTGAGCGGTGACCAGGACGCGGTGCGGCGGGATCAGTCCCTCCTCCCACACCCAGCGGCTGGATTGGCTGCTGAGGCAATCCAGCCACCCGCCCACCCCCCCGCCCGCGCCTCTGGCTGGAGGGGGTAGGGGAAGAGGCAAGTATCGAGGTCGTCTGCTGTAGCTCTCCAATGCAACTGTAGGGGGAGACAGAGAAGCGTTTACCGCTCTGAAGAGTATCCCTTTGAAAGCCTCAAGCTGAGACGCGGTTTGACCAGAACCGGGGTATTTCTGGAGCCGAGGTCAGCCTGGGCAAAGGGACAGGGAGGGAGTGAGAGTGACCAGGCGGCCCTGGGTCCCTTTGGCCTCAGCTGGTCAGGCCGCCTTAGCCTGGCACCTCAGCTCCGAGCTCCACATTGCAGGTGGAGGTCCTGACAGACTAGTGGGGGAACTTCGGGTGGGGACAAGACTGGGAAACTGTTCTGAGAAACTGAAAACGGAAAATGGGGGTGCGGGGACGGTTAGGATGACCAACTGACAATTTGGCGGGACGGGGTCAGACTTTGGATGGCTCTTTCTGAAGTGAAATACAGAAGAGACTCGTTCACAGGAACAGCATGAGGCAGAACTAGGACAAAAATAGGTAGGTGGGGGCACGAGTTCTGCGAAGGCAGCCTTCAGCTCAACGAGAGGAAAATTTCCCTCAGAATTTTGTCTGTTCGCAAGCGCAGGCTGCTACCTCATCAAGCCTTGGGCCATTTTTATGGCGGCCATTCTAACTATAGAATGGTTGGTCTTTTGATTAGATATCGCCTCTATTTTTCTTAATCCCCTTGACCCTTTATGATCCCTCTTAGTATTATTTATATAATTCTGTTATGGAAATAGAAATCTTCCATGCTCAGGTCAGCTGATATGCTTTCTATTTTTTGTGGGTTTGTTTTAAATCGTAACACCTTATTGTCATGGATACGGTTAGTAGACTTCTATTGTGCATTTAAAACATATTAAGCTTAATTAAAATGCTAACAATTAGAGGCCCTCTAACTTCCAGCTTATCCCTCTATAGACACAAGCCTTTCAACAGAAAGGAATGTAATTGGAAATAAACCTCTTCTCAAAGCTAGTAAATATTCATAGAAATAGACTCTGAGGTCTTGAAGAGCAAAATTATCCACTACTGAGATCATTGAAAGTTTTTAAAAATTGTTTTGGCAGTTTTTGTTTCCTTTATTTCCTTTTTTGGTTCTTAAAAGCTGAGATGAAAATCCTTGGTGAATGTTTTATAAAAACAGACATATATGTGGTTTTAAAAGAGGAGAATACAGTCCACAGTCATCCTCTTATCTGATGTTAAAGGAAGAAAGCAATGGAAGCTGGAAAAGCCAAAACCAAAACAAAACATTTAGGTAGATTAGAGAAATAATGTACATATTAAATAGTATAAAAGGATAGGCAAAATTGCCCCCACTGCACACAAAAAATTCTTTTCCTTGAAATGAGAGGATCTTAGGTGATATTACACAATTATAGAAAGCACAGCTACAAGTTTTAAAATAACGAAATGCCCTGTGCTTGGCACATAGTAGGCATGCATTATCCATTTGTTGAATATGCTTGAATGTAATTAAATGTCTTCCCTTTTTTTAACAAACTGTCTTTTGCTGAATGCCAGAACTTTGATAAGTGTTTGTCTTCTTAAATTCATTTATTTTTATTTTTTTAGAGTAACTGAGAAAAGCCTTCACAGTTCAACAGTGGCCTACCCAAATCACCTTTCCTATATCTCTCATCCTCCCCCTCTGTACAGTCTCTCCTACCCTCACGGCTGTTAGTGCTGGTGGGCTCCTTGCTAGTTTCATCATGAATTTTAAGACAACGGATAATTCAACAATAAGCATAAATATTTTTTTAGTTCTTCCAATTCCCCTAGCAGCCTTCATTTTCAGTATGAGATCATCCACCGAGTATATGACCCTAATACTTGATTGGAAACTCCAGGACTGCGTTGTACAATGCAGTAACCACTAGCCACATGTGGGTATTTAAGAATACATAGGCAAGAAACACTTACATTACATGGAAATCGTTCTGAACAAAATAGCTGTCTTTACCTACTCTTTTTAAGCAAAAACTGTTTCCAAACTTTTTGGTGTTGAAACTATGACCGAGTGTCTCCTGATTTTTTCCATTGTGTTTGATGAGGGCTATGACCCTGCCATAGGTATTTCTCCTCCTGACTCTTTGGGGGAGAAGTGATTTAGGGATTGATTTGGGGAAGTGGGTTTTTGTCCCATCCCATCTCTTCTTCTGTTTCTCCTCTTGTCAATATCTGTATTATTCAAAGAAATGGGGCAATTGTGTCCATTACTGAGATTATTAAAATATTAAAAAGTAGTTGTAGAACTGAAAAATTAAAGAGCTGTGTTTTAGAAATGCAAACAATTAAATAGAATTAAAAATTTATTTCCCAAGTCTCACTAATCACATTTTACATACTTAATAGTGCTATATGGCTAGGGACTACTGTATTGAATAGTGCAAATGTATGCTATTTCAACATTGCAGAAAGTTCTATTGGGCAGCACTGTTTTAGAAGGCCTGTCAGCCTGTTGCCATTTTTGCTGTTTAAAAGATATTTAGATTCAAATTCAGTTTTCTTGAGGGGTAAGATAAGGGTAAACACAAAATGCCCTGAAGTAGTTCAAGAAGTGGCTGTGCAAGGCAGGGTCTGAGTAAATTGGGCTAAGTGAAGAAGGGGAAAAGCAAAACAGCACCACACATCTAATTTAGTCCTACTTATTTAGGCTGGGAAAGTGAGTCCTATAATGAACGTTTTTTTAGAAAGGGCTTTTGGCTATGGTTTTAGACCATTTGTTTAACATGGATATTAGGGATTTACATTTGTAAAGCATTTTTACATACATGGTCATAAAATTTAGTTAAAAGTCAGTAAATGGAAGGGTAAAACAGTTGATTCTGAGAGCAGCTGCACTATCACAATCCTATTTTTTAAATTGTTATCATGTCATTTGTATCTTCCCTAATGTGGGTTTCAAGAGCTGACTAATATAGTCATGGACACTGCAAGCTGCAACAAATTGGAGCTTCAAAACTACCAAGATTAATAATGATTCACATTTCCATAAGAATTTTTTACATTCTAGAAAGTGTTTTTCTTCTCATTTTTCTCTCCACGTGTCATACAAGACATTCAGGATGTAGGTAAAGCAGATATTATCACTTTTTCCCCCCAAGATTCTTTTTCATCTAGTCTTCTTTGGCTTTACTCAGATACTACCTGATGCATAAAGCTGTCCCTTTTCCTTGAAGTTAAGCATAAACTCCTTAACATTTTTCTTCCTATGCCACTGGTCTTAATTAACAACACTGTGTGTTTTTGATCCTTCTTATTAGATTTACAATTTCTGTGGGATAGAAGTTGTGTTAGATTTATATTTGAATTCTTGTATTTTACTAAAGTGTTAATAAATAATAGTTTAATTATTAGTTATTGGAGGACTAGTTTCCTCCAAACTCCCACACCTTATAAGATATGCCAATAGAATTCAGTCTGTAGGAATAGATAAGGCCTGAACTTGATTAAGTTCTATTATTTCATTCTTAGGTGCTCAGATTATCAAAGCCTTAAACATTAACCCCCAGAGGATTATCTCTATTTATCCATTCTGTGACATGGCCCAATCATTTCATCTTTTCCAAGGAAATCCTACTGTGATATCTTCTCCCAGTGAAGTTCGTGTGTGGATAGAAGGTAAGATATTCTGAAACATTTTAGAGTCTTGTTTCTGCAAATAACATTTCATCTTCTTTTACATACTCAGATTCCCAGATTTCACAGAATATTCATACATAAAAACACATTATTTTGCAAAAGCACTTTAATATTAAAGTTTTGCACCTGAAATCTGTAACTTTAAGGTCATAACATTATGTCTTAATAAACATATTTCAAGAATAATTTCCTTGTCTTGATTAGTGTCATTTGATTAGTATGTTTCTTGTATGAATATTGGAATTAATGTATTAATTACATTTGAATTAATATATTAATGCATGGTTTTGGACTTAATAGAATTGATATATCATTATTGGAAGCAACCAAACATTCTAAAATAATGACAGGAGATGAACAGTAAAATGCACTAATAGATATGATTTACATTCTTCTGTTGGAAAGAGCCAATGTTGACTCAAGAGAATTGACTGTATAGAGGAATAGATGCAATGAAAGGAGTATTTAAATGCAATTAACTTAATTAATTTTATTGTCAATTAAAATTTATTACATTTAATTGATACTTAGCCTTTGAGAACAAAAGCTATGCCTGCCTCCATCACTTGTTGTTCACATTAATAAATTCTCAATGAATCATATGTTTAACTAACCTAAGAAGGAGGAGAGATCCAAAGACTGTTTTTTATCAGGTGTCTTTATTAGTATCAAACTAAAGAGTATTTTGGGAAAGATTGGCAGTCTTTAGTGTTTCTTTTAACTATAGAAACTCTTGTAAAGATTATTAATTACTATAAAGCTTTGAAGTATTGCAGTGTTTTCTTTACAAAGTGATTATTAAAGATGGTTTAGCATATTCTGCTGTGTTAAGTAAAATGAATTAGGTACTAATGATGTGTTATTATTACATAATCATAGTATCTTTTTAAAGTTTTAATTCCACATCTATAACATAGCTTTAGTACAATAAGTTTTTTCTCACATTAAGTTGAAATGGTATGCTTATATGATGCATCAATATATGTGAGAATTTATTATAAAATAATTTCTATTGTGTCAATATAATTATTTTAGTGCAGAATAATTTCAAAGGAAGAGGAAATTCCAGATTTTTTGGCTCACATTTTGGTTCTAACTTTTTAAATTTTTAATGTCAAAAAAGTTAAAAAAAAAATGAAGTCAACCTCACTGAGTGGTTTAAGACCTTGATTCCTGCTTTTGGAAGGGAATTCCAAGTTTTCTCAATTGCAATTGCTATTTTTTTTTTCTTCTGTGAGTTATTTCCTTTTAATTTTCAGACCTTGCATTTTCAAACTACTCAGAATAGGACTAATGCAAGAAGAAATGTCATCCTCCCCTGTGCGCCCATAACATTTCCTTTCCTTCTCAAACCACTTTCTGCCTGTTATTTTTGTGTGTGCATATATTTATGTGTGTGTTTATGCATGCATGTTTTATTTTTTCCTTATCAAATTGTAATTTATTTGAAGGCTAGAGGTAATATTTTATTCATCTTTGTATCTAACAACGTTCATTACAATACCTTGCAAAGAATAGGTAGTTAGTAAATATTATTATCATTGACAACATAATGACTTTAATATTTCCCTCCTCAATTTTTCCGGTAAAATTGCCCTTATGACCAAAAACTTTCAAGTTGTTACTCTTAGTTACCTTTTTTTATGGGCATATTTTATAATAGTAATTGTAAAAGAAAATAATTTCAATCAAGCAGGTCTTAAATTATAGGTATCTGACTGTAATGCATTTAATTTTCTGATCAAATGTAAGATTAAAGACACTTTCCTTACCAGTATCCTAGCTTTGATTTGGCATTTGATTCATGGCCAGTTACAATGTTATTATAAAGGTGAAAAGTTTCTGTTATCTAAGAGAAAATCGAAGATGATTTATAAAAATTTGACTTAACTGAAGACCTTTTCCACAGTAAATTCAGAGGGAAGCAGTCAGAGCAGACTAGCAGTATTTAAACTGAAAATTCCTGGGGATTTGCAGGAAGCTGTTATTTTAGTATATCCAAGATATTATCGTGCTTAGTCAGGGATTATTACCCATATAACACTGTCTGTTGAAGTTTGGGTGGAGTTCGAGACTCATAATGTATTTTAAAATAATGCTCTGGTATTGAGACTGCCAGTGTTTAGAAAAATCATAATTTAGTCTTTCATTTTTATTTGTTTTTTGATAAAAGACTTTTCTGGATTTTGGAAGAGAAGAGAAAGTATGATCTAAATTTAACAGGTAGAACATCCTGAATCCACTGAAGGAACATAGGCTGAGAATTTGTAGACCTCACTTCTAGGCTTGATTGTACCATTAAAACCCACTGTGGCCTTAGACAAGTCACTTAACCTTTAGAAGTCAGGATTCTTTATTTCTCAAATTTGTAATACAGTCATATATGTTTGAGAGATGTATTGTAATGAGAAATAAAAATCAATTATAACTAAAATATTTTGGGAGTGGAAAAGTGCCAAATAAATATGAGATGTATTTTATCATTGTTCTTATTTTATCCCATTATGAATTAAACTGTTGTTATTATTATTATGTTGATGATGTAAAGTGTGACACAGAAAATTACACTATTAGCAGCACCAACATATATTGTTACTCTTTATGGATTTTATTGAATCTTATAGGTTTGGAAGATTGTTAGCTTTATCTATATATGGATTTTAATAACAAAACAAGGTAGGTGTACCTTAGCTTAGAAAACATCAGGGGATAATTTTCATTCAGAAAATATTTGTTAGTTTGAAAATGATGAATTAAACTGGGGAGCTTGCAAAATTAGGGAATTAAGAAAGATCATAATACTGTGCACTTACGTACCTCTCCTACTCTTAACATACATTAAGATTGTCAAAATGATAGACTGTGAAGGATGTATCTGCTATATTGCCTATGACAATATCGAATTTATCATTCTAGGGGAGATCTATGAATGAGCAGAAGGGCCTGGTCAAAGGATACAAAGTTCCAGTTAGATAGGAGGAATGAGTTCTAGTGATCTGTTGTACATAATGGTGACTATAGTTAATAACAATGTATTGTATATTTCAAAATTGCTAAGAGTAGATTTTAAATGCTCTTACTACAAACATGTGTTAGGCAATTTATATGTTAATTATTTTTTTTTCAGCAAGTAATTTTTTTTTATTATTTTTTACTTTTTTTAATTCTTACTTCAGCATATTGTGGGGGTACAAAAGTTTAGGTTACCTAAATCGCCCTTCCCCCCACCCGAGTCAGAGCTTCAAAGGTGTCCATCATTCTACAATGTAAACATATACCAAAACATCACATCGTACCTATAAATATATGCAATTATTTATAAATTTAAAAGAAAATTTAAAAAAGATATAAAAATGATATGAAAACATCAGGAAAGATATCAAGTAATCATTATAACATATTCCCTGAAATAATTAAAAAACACATAGATTTTGGGAGAGGTTTGGAATAAATCACCAGTTATACAATCTGATGCATTAAGAGGAGAGAAAGTTTTTATTTGGAGGTAAGACTCTTTAAAATGCTTCTGGAATTGCATTTCTTAGATGACTGACTGTGATCTCTTTACCTCTACATTTAAGGCCAACAGAGTAGCAGTACAATTATAGACATCACTGTGTCTACAGTTATAGACACTATTGACACCTTCTTCTTGGTCTCTGTCCTTATTCAAGGTATGGGGATGGAGATTTGTTCCAGATAATTTAATATGAGGTTGGGATGGCTACAGCTGCTTCTAAAGCTATGGAGGAAGAAACCTAGAGGAGAGTGGGGATATAAGACAGTAGTGGTATATAGGGAGGTGGGATCCCCATAGAACTCGAACTAAGGTGGAGAAATTGTCATTGGGAGATAAACTGGTATCAGTTTCCTCTGGATTTTTAGTCTCTTTTCTTGATGTGTTTAAAGGAAGGTTGAGTGTATTGACATTACTTAATATCACACTGTGTATGATGATGTTTTAGCTCTACTATATTCATAAAAAAAACTAATGAAGACTAATTGAAAGGTTAAGAAAATGATTAAGTAAACTGAAGTTACAGAGTTTCTCTCATACAAATTCATACCATCCCTACACATATCTTTTCATTGAATTCTTCATTGTTATTTCATGTTTGTAATTTTAATTCGGCCACAAACACTTTGTTATTTAATGAACATACTCCCAAATTCCTCTAGTTATAGTAAAAATAAGCCTATAATCTGATTTGTAATAAAATTTTGTGACTAGCATAAAATCTAAAAAGCACCCGTGTATTATTATTGCCATATGTGATGTGTGAATATGTTTTTAAAAATATTATCCTTTTTTAATTTTTTTTAAGAAAAGATGCACAGGATAAAAACATCACTTTAAAAATTTCTATTTTTAAGTAATAAAAAAGAGCTATTTTCCTAGTGTTTGTTGTATTACATGTTTTTACAAGAGGACATAGGCACCTTCCCTAGCAAAAGAGTGTGGAGATAAAATAGATCTTTTCTCTACCAAATGGATTGTTCTGGGCCTTCCTCAGAACACAAAATGACAAGACCTGTAAGCAATGACAGCTTTTCATGCCCTTACTGAGGAAGAGCTTACATGCATCTCATTGTAAGTGCCAACCTATTACTACCAGAAGTCTACAATACTCAGTGTCACAGTTAATGGTTGAGGTGACCAAGCAATACACTCACACAAAGCTTTATTTTATGCATTTTCTCTGAGGAAAACAAACATAATTTTGATTGGGGTTCCCTCTCCTTGAAGTTATTCCAGAATTCTTAAGTACAAATTCCTTCTACTTAGACCAGTTGTGTTAATAGAATTGAAGGTTAATACTCTTAAGGATGCAAGGCCTAAGTGTTACATCAGTGCTGCAGCCTATTCTGAATGATCATAATCTTAATGTTTCTTTTTTCCAGCTTTATTTAGGTATAATTGACAAAAATTATATACATTCAAGGTGTTCAATGTGATGTTTTGAGATACACATACATTGTAAAATAATTACCACAATCAAATTAATAAACACATTTATGACTTAGTTACCATCTCTCTCTCTGTGTGTGTGTGTGTGTGTGTGCACATGTGTGTCAAAAAATTAAAAATAGAACTACCATATGATCCAGCAATCCCACTTCAGGGTATATATAAAAAGGAAATGAAGTCAGTATGTCAAAAAGATATCTGCACCACTATGTTCATTGTAGCATTACATTATTCATAATAGCCAAGATACGGAAACAAATTAAGTGTTCACTGATGAATGGATGGATAAAAAATATGATATTCATACACATGTACAAAAAAGGAATACTATTCAGCCACAAAAAGGAAGAAACCCTGCCATTTGTGACAACATGGATGAATCTGGAGGACATAATGCTAAATGAAATAAGCCAGCCACAGAAAGACAAATACTGCATGATCTCACTTATATCTGGAATCTTAAAAAAGTCAAAGTCAGAGGAGCAGAGAGTAGAATGGGAATTTTCATGGTCTGGGAGGTGGGGGAAATGAGGAGACATTGGTCAAAGGGTACAAAATTAAAGTTAAAAGATGAATAAGTTCTGGGGATCCAACATACAGCATGGTAACTATAGTTAATATTCTATTGTTCACTTAATGCTTCTTTAATGGTCTGCTATTTCAACTATTTTTTAAAAAATCTCAAGGCATTTATAGGGTTATATTGTTCTTATTTTACAGGTAAAGATTTAGACTCAATAAGGTCAAGTATGTAGCCTAACATCGCACTCACATTGATAGTATATGGTAGAACTGAATAAGCTGCTCTTTTGACTCTGTCCAGTGTCTTCTCTATTACATGGCTTTAGCTAAATTATTCTAACATTTCAGCAAAAGCATCAATAAAACATGAAGCTAGAGATCTCTAAGATTCCTTCTGGTTTTGACACTTCATGTCTAAATTATAATTTAAGTGTTAAGAGCGCTCCATTGACACTCAAGGAAACTCTTATTTACTGCTTGCATGAATCATTGGAGCATCAGCCAATTTAAAGATTTACCTTTGGATGTATTTGTAAAGGGATATAAGACAAGTCAGTTAAGCTAATTATATTGTGTCATATTCTTTTTTTTTATTTTAGCATATTATGGGAGTACAAATGTTTAGGTTACATATATTGCCCTTGCTCCCCTTCCCCACCCCACGTCAGAGCTTCAAGTGTGTCGATCCCCCAGATGGTGCTCATCGCACTCATTATGTATGTATATACCCATCCCATCCTCCCCACTCCCACCTGCCTGACACCCAATGAATATTACTACTCTATGTGCATGTAAGTGTTGATCAGTTAATACCAATTTGATGATGAGTATATGTGGTGCTTGTTTTTCCATTCTTGTGATACTTCACTTGGTAGAATTGTCTTCAACTCCATCCAGAATAATACAAGAGGTAATAAATCACCATTGTTTTTTGTGGCTGAGTAGTACTCCATAGTATACATATACCACATTTTATTAATCCACTCATGTATTGATGGGCACTTGGGTTGTTTCCACATCTTTGCAATTGTGAATTGTGCTGATATAAACATTCCAGTGTAGATGTAATGTGATTCTATTTTATGTATGTAAATGCATGCAATTATAAATTTATTTTATAAAATTGGTTGATCTATGTACAATTTTTTTAGTACTCTGGACATTATATTCCAGTTTATTGGTAAAGCATGTGATTTGTTCCTGTCAGTGACTGAATAAAGAGTTAAAGACTTTTGGGGGACAAGGTTCTATATTAACTCCTTCACGATTAGGAGTTCCCAAGCTCCTCACAGGAATGTCATGTACAAAATAGATCAAAACTAATTAACAAATATATTTATTTACTGTCTAGTGTTCATGCATTAACTCATTCAATATGCATTTCTCTGGCAAAAACTATATGCTAAACACTGTGTTTAGCATTCTAGGGGGTTCAGGGATGCATCACAAAGCATCTTTCTATCCAGCTTTATTTCGAAGCTGGAAATACCATGATTGAGGAATATTTTCAGAGAAGCAATATGGAAAATATTCAAATGCCAATAAGCTCTTTTCAGATTCTGGGCTAACAATCACCTTTACACTCATGAATATTTTATTAATATATTAAGTGAGTTATTTAGAAAATGGAGAAACTGGGCTGGGTGCAGTGGCTCACGCCTATAATCCTAGCACTTGGGAGGCCGAGGTGGGTGGATCGTTTGAGCTGAGAAGTTCGAGACCAGCCTGAGCAAGAGCAAGACCCCATTTCTACTAAAAATAGAAAGAAATTATCTGGACGACTAAAAATATATAGAAAAAATATTAGCTGGGCATGGTGGTGCATGCCTGTAGTCCCAGCTACTCGGGAGGCTGAGGCAGAAGGATTGCTTGAGCCCAGGAGTTTGAGGTTGCTGTGAGCTAGGAGGATGCCATGGCACTCTAGCCCGGGCAACAGAGCCAGACTCTGCCTCAAAAAAAAAAAAAAAAAAGAAAGATAAAGAAAAATAAAATGGAGAAACTGAGGCACTAAAAGTTTTAAAAAATAATGCTGAGATCTATTATGAAGCCAACTAACTGCTTTTAGTGATGGATGTGAGCACATCTAGGCATTAGTTCCAGCTCACTATAGCATATGAGCCAGGGGCCTTATAGAAATTGTGAAAGAAATAGATCTGTTATTTTATAAAGATTTCAGAAGACTGTCTTTGTCCCTTGATGATCTTCCTAAATCCTTGGTGGTTTTCCTATTCACCTTTTTTTTTTTTTTTTTTTTTTTTTTTGAGACAGAGTCTCACTCTGTTGCCCGGGCTAGAGTGAGTGCCGTGGCGTCAGCCTAGCTCACAGCAACCTCAAACTCCTGGGCTTAAGCGATCCTACTGCCTCAGCCTCCCGAGTAGCTGGGACTACAGGCATGCGCCACCATGCCCGGCTAATTTTTTTTGTATATATATATTTTAGTTGTCCATATAATTTCTTTCTATTTTTAGTAGAGACGGGGTCTCACTCTTGCTCAGGCTGGTCTCGAACTCCTGACCTCGAGCGATCCACCCGCCTCGGCCTCCCAGAGTGCTAGGATTACAGGCGTGAGCCACCACGCCCGGCCTATTCACCTTTTATTTCTCATATTCTAACCTGTAATACAGTTTTTAATGGGAATTTACTTCATGCCATTCCCTTCATTCTTATTTTTAAACCATGCAGGAGAAGTTTGTAACCTTCGCAGATTGCTTGCAAGAACAGATGGAAGAGGGGAAGGAGAAAATACTTAGAGCAGTTTTAGAATCAGATTCAGCAATATTTGTCTTCTAGATTGAATACTATAGGGGATACTCAGCATCTACAAAGACCCTCAGAATCAGCCAAGCTAGAACACTGGAGAAGTGTTAAAATAAGGGGGAAGGTAGTTTGAAAAGCAATTGGAAAATAATTCTCATACAATACCCTACATTCAATGAAATAAGGGCTTAGAGAGTGAATGAAAGCAAGACTAAAATTTAAACAGAGTATTTTGTGCAATTTTCTGTTGTTAGGAATTAATAAAAAGTGTTTTAAGTTTTCTACTCAAAATACAAATTCATTCAACTTCTCATCTTGTTTTACGAATCTTTAACATTTAATGAGCATAAACTTTTTCTCAGCATAGAAATTGAATTTCCTTTATGAGAATAGTGACACTTCTGAATGAGGAAAAAATTGTCCCTCAAGGAATACCACAATTAGAGATATTTCTGGTAACATTTCTGGGTTCTATTTATAGGCATAAGTACTGCCTAAGCGTCCTTAGCATGTGGAAGACATCTCATTATTAAGTAATTATAAAAGAGAAAGGGCACCCTCTGAAACACTTGTTTGTGGGTATAGAGTTTAATGTTGTAGGCCAGAATGTATGTACTTTTATCATTTAAGTATTTTAGGTGGAATTGAGCAAAAAACAATATTTTTTGGTGTTTCTTAGCTATTTATTTTGAGGGATGAATTTATACAAATGATATTTTGACTATAAGCTTCCAGTAGGCTCTGTTTATTCTCCAAATAAAGCTATGCAATCTTGAATGAGAATCAAATAGGAACGAAGATGTGCATTAGTGAGGATATTGGAGTTGTGTGGCAAGATGGTTGCACATTCTCATTAAATTAGGATTATGTAGTTTCTAGTGCAAGGTGCACTGGACCCAGTTCTCTTCCACTGAAAGTATGTCAAATCATATTTCTTTGTGGAAAAATGAACAAAAGAAAAAAAATCTTTAAATACCAATAATAATCATTAACAGTTACATCTCCATTTCCTGCGCTTGTTACTCAATCTTTTCCATTTAATGTTGTAGTGTAAAAAGAACGGAGTTAATAATACCTTGTCAGGTGTCTGACACTGTACAAGTCATTTAACTACTCTGAGCCTCAGTTTCTTCATTGTTAAGTGAGAATAATATATAATTTGCCTGCCTCACAGAGTATTTTCAAAAATCAGAAAAGATGATAGTATGTATGAAAGCACATTGTATATTGTAAAGTACTGTATGTAAGATAACAGTTGTATTCTAACATTTACTTCATTTGGGATCATTTTCTTATTTACAACTATGGATGTTCAGTGTTTCACATTTTTATTTTTCTAGTGCCAATTTTTTTTCTGGTGATATATTTACCTTGTTTTCACCCACTTTGTTTCCCTTACCTTGTGACTGTCTTTCTTCTTGCTCTTTTGAAATTCTTTCTGAAGAAATCAGTAATCAAATCAAAATTATAGATCAAGTTAGATAAAAAGGAGGGGGTTGTCTAGGTATATTTGAGGTAATGGAGTTTGGTTTTTAAAATACGCTGGTCACTTCAGGAGAAGGGTTGGTGGGGTTGTGTTTTCTTTTAAAATCAACTCATGTAGTGTGTTTGTGTATGTGTGCTTTTGTGTTTTGGAAATTTATTTATTTTATTTAAGTAACATTCACAGAGCACATAAAATGCACTCAATTTAAGCATATAGCTCAGTTAATTTTTACATATGTATATACTGTGTAACTCTGCAGAAAAAGACATACAACATTTTCAACATCCCCAAAAGTTCCTTTGTGCCACTTCCCAATCTCTAGAACCTCAGAGTTCACAGGAAGAGACAGCCCCTGACCTACAGTGGTTTGAATTATGACTTTTCAACTTTATGATGGTGTGAAAGCAATACACATTCAGTATGCTTCCCAACTTACAATGGGGTTATGTTTGGACAAACTCATGGAATATATATATTCTGTTTTAGTTTGCTAGGGATGCTATAACAAAATATTACTGAGTAACTTAAGCAACATTTACTTCTTATAGTTCTGGAGGCTAAGAAGTCCAAGATCAAAGTGCTGGTCCAGTTTGGTCCCTGGTGAGGGCTTTCTTCCTGGCTTGCAGACAACTGCTTTCTCACCATGTCCTCTCATGGCAGGGAGAGGGAGAGGGAGAGTGAGAGTAATCTCTCCTGTTTCTTCTTATAAGGGCATTAATCCTATCATGAGGACCCTATCCATATAACTTCATCTAAGCCTAATTACTACCTAGAGACTCCATCTCCAAATACTATCACATTGGGTGTTAGGACTTCAACATTTGAATTTTTGGTGGAACACAATTTAGTCCTTAGTGTATTCTTACTTCTGGGACCATCAAATAGTTTTGTTTGTTCTTGAACAATGGAATCTTAGTTTGTGCTTTACTGTGTGCCGGGTTTCTTTCATTCAACAATACATCTGTGAGTTGTATCCATGTTGTTGCATGTCTAGGAACTTGTTCTTTCTTATTGCTGTGTACATGCCAAAGTTTGTTTATGTATTTATTTATGATATAAATAGAGATACTATAATAATATAATAAATACATGTACTATGACTATCATTATACATATCTTTAGTGGGCATACATCCTCATTTTTTCGAGTATATATCATAGGTGGGACTACTTAGTCATACGATAGGCATGTGCTTGGTTTCGGTAGGTACTGCCAAACAGTGGTCCAAAGAGGTTGTACCATTTTATATTCCCATTAACAATATGTGAGAGTTTCAGTTGTTTCACGTTTTCATCAACACATTGAATTGTCAGACTTTTATATATTTTTTCCATTGAGGAGAGTGCATGCTTGTGAATAACAGTCTGTTTTTAATAAAATAGTTATACCATCTTTCTTGTGTTCAGGTTAAGCCTGCTATATTTTCCTATTCTTTTACTTTCTATTTTTCCTCTTGTTTTACTTTCTATTTTTCCTTGTCCTTGTGCCTTAGCTGTGTCTCATAAGTAGCATATTATACAACTTTTTAATACAGTATTACAATATATGCCTTTGAAATGATGAGTTTATTTTATTTGTTTAATGAAATTATTAGCATTTTAGATTTTCACATCTAGTTCTCTTCTTTTACCATGACATTCTTTTAAATAAATATATATTAGTATATCTTTTTCTCTTTACTACTTTGAAATTTATGTACTCGATTCTTTTAGTGATTATTCTGTAAATTTAACTCTGAACAGTTAATTTTACAAAGTCTAAAATTGATTAAATCCTTTTCCAAAGAATTTGGAACTTCGAAATACTTTACCTTCAGTCAGCCTTTGCTTAATTTAAATGCTATTTTTTGTGCAGAATTTTACTTTGGTACTTTTGATAATTCCTCAAATTTAACATCATCATTTTATACAGAGATACATTTACTTTGTACTCAAAATATTTAGTTGAACTCATGTTTCTTTCATGTTTACATTATTGCTTCTTTTACCTCAGACCTTCCACTGCATTGTTCAGTTTTTTTCCTTAAGTTTATCTGCTGGAAGTTCCCTTAATGAAGGTCTGGCAAGTCAGAATTTGGGATTTCTCTATCTCCTACCCATGGCTCTTCTCTTTGATACAATGTGAAGATTACATGTGGTTCCGTAACTAGTTCTCCAGCATGACATTCTTGCATAGGTCCTTCTGATAGGGGTCCAAAAGTTGCCATTCTTTCTGGGTGAAGTCCATAGGTAAATCTTCAAATAAGAATGACTCCTATAATGTCATTTTCTTTTTTCTTTTTTTTTTTTTTGTTGAGACAGAGTCTCACTTTGTTGCCCAGGCTAGAGTGAGTGCCGTGGCGTCAGCTTAGCTCACAGCAACCTCAGACTCCTCGGCTTAAGCGATCCTACTGCCTCAGCCTCCCGAGTAGCTGGGACTACAGGCATGGGCCACTATGCCCGGCTAATTTTTTCTATATAGATTTTTAGTTGTCCATATGATGTCTTTCTATTTTTAGTAGAGACGGGGTCTCACTCTTGCTCAGGCTGGTCTCGAACTCCTGACCTCGAGCGATCCACCTGCCTCGGCCTCCCAGAGTGCTAGGATTACAGGTGTGAGCCACCGCGCCCGGCCGTCATTTTCTTATTGTCCAAGTGAGGTGATTAGCAAGTCTGAGATCTGTTCTATTTTGTGTTTTTTCTACCTCTGACCTGAAGCTGTAGGATGAGATCTTGGCTAGGTCTTCTGCACTGAGAATGAATTCCTGGGTCAGGTCCTCCTTTATTATCTCACATGAGCAGGCTTATTTCTGGAGAATCAGGACTTGTGGACTTGGCACCTTCCTGCATTACGCTGCAAATCTCCCTGTAGCTAGCAGTGCTCACAATTATCTTTAGAAGAGGAAACCTTTATTCTTCTCCAGTAATCCCAGTCTTCATCAATTTACAATAAATTCTTTTTGTTTAGCCATGGATTCTATCACTTCATTCTGACCTGACCTGGTATCATAGCTGAGGACATCCAGGGATACCTGTATCATATGAGGATAACACCACCTTTTAAAAATCAATAAATATGTTGACATCAACTCCCATGGGCCTCCTATGTCTGATACCAAAGGACAAAGAATTACATAATATCCTCTAATCAGCTCTTCACTATTCCTTTACCAGTTAATTGTATTGAGAACCTCAGGGGATCATTTAGCTTATCTCAACAAGTGCATTGTAGATTTTCAAAGAAAATCCATGACTATCTGTGCTAACCTTTAGTTTTCCCAGGCAGGTGAACAACTTCTGGACTGAAGTCATAAGAAAAAGTTTGGAATAAAATGGTTGCTGCTGCCCAAAAGATCACCTGATGGACAGAAGAATAACAAGCTATAAAACCCGTTGTAATTCAGAATATTGTGTAGCATTTAAAAAATTTAAAAAGCATTTTCTGTTCTCTAAGCTCAGTCACATTTTTCAGGAATTAAATGCATTATATCTTGGTGGGGGGTGGTTTGGCAGAAGCCATAGTTCACGTTTTGATTCACTTTCTTGTTTTTCACCTGTAATTAAAATAATATACATAATAAATATAGACCAAAACATTCTGTTTCTTGCTGATAAACACAAGCTAATAATGGGTACTTAATTACTGGGCTGTTTAGACTCACATAGGCAGAATATTGTATTCTTGATGAAACAGTTTCAGTTTTACAATAATACTTTTTTCTCATGGATACAGTAGCCTTTTGACAGCATATCCCAGAGGTATTAGTGATCTCAGAGGATGCTGAGTATATTTTGTTAGAATCTTTTGCTATGAAAATGAGCTTATATAATTGTATCTGCTTTCCCTTGTGTTGATTCTCTGTTCTTTCTAGTTTCTCTCTTGCTTCCTATAAGAATTTGGTTTTTGAAAATAGTGTTAAGGAAATGGAGGAAGTACATAACAGTGGGTGTAGCAGAGATTGCTATTTATTGACATGCACTGAATTGTGTTGACCCCAAATCCATGTGTTGAAGCCCTAAACCCTAATGTAACTGTATTTAGAGATAGCGTCTTTAGGAGATAATTATGGTTAAATGAGGTCATAAGGATGTGGCCCTAATCCACTGATAGGAGTAATGTCCTTATAAGAAGAGAAAGAGAGACCAGACCTTGGTGTCTGTTTCCCCCCCTCCTTTCTCTCTCTCTGTGTCATGTGAGGACACAGTGAGAAAGTGGCTAACTGCAAACCAGGAAAAGAGGCTGCACCAAATCCAACCATGCTGACCCTCTGTTTTCAGAGTTTCAGCCTCCAGACTCATAAGAAAATAAGTTGTTGTTGTTTAAACCAATCAGTGTTTGGTATTTTGTTATGGCAGACTGAGCTAATATATTTATTATCATAAATTTTTAATTAACCAGATGCTGTATTTAGTTGGCATTATTTTTGGCTACAGGATTTTTATCAGAAATAGAAACATCACCAGAATATGTATGGACATAAAAGACATTGAACAAAGCAGCCTTTGGCATTGTCTCAAAATTGGTACATGTCTAGCTCAATCTCATAACATAGGCAGCTGGGGCCCTATATGATGTTTTGATTTTAAGAATGATGCTCTAAAAGTCCTAGAGTGTTTTTTATACCAAACAGAGTTTCAATTATAGTAATTAGACTATATTTACTAAGACATAAAAATGGATTTAGATATTTTTAGAAAGAATTACCAAAGAGAGTTCAATCAAGAAGGGTTATAGCAATAACATTCATCGAGTGTGGGGCAGATGGGTGGGGGGAGGAGGGGATAGGTATTTACACACATAGTGAGTGTTATGTGCACCATCTGGAGGATGGACACGCTTGAAGCTCTGACTCAGGTGGGACAAGGGCAATATACGTAACCTAAACATTTATACCCCCATAATATGCTGAAATAAAAAAGAAAAGAATAGATTTGATAAAAAAAAGAAGGGAGGGTTGTTATAAGCCTGTGGGAAACTCTGAACACATTAACTAAAAAATCTAATCCCTGAATGTTGTAGCTTTTATCATAAATTTACTGTAAAAGTAATTGATATTATATAAAGACTGACATTTAATAAACTTTGTATAAAGTATTACGGTCTTTTAAACTTCAAACATTTTATGCCTTTCTATCCTCTGCTAATCCATTTGAATAAGTACAGTATGAAGTTAAAACAACCCCCAGATATTGTTTCCATTAGTGAGAAATGACATCTATAATTAAGAAAAATTAGAAGGGGTTGTGAAAATTCTGCATTTTGGGTCATCTGGGCATTACATATAACTCAGGGAGAGTGACCAAATATGAAACTATGAAAGGGCAGAGGCCAATATTCTTGTAGTATGTTTAGTTATTTGCCTTATGTTGTGAAAATTATAATACTTTATGTAATAAAGAGAACATTTAGCAGTACAGTGGCTTCGTATATTTAGAATGTTGGATAGGAGTCAACCACAATTGCCACTAGACACATGGAAAGTGCTTGGTTCATATTATTACCTGGCCAATAAATCATAAACAACTTTTTTCCTCCCCTCAACCTGGCGAGTATTAGAATAATTTGGAATAAGGGGACCTTTGTCATGTAGGATGCACAGGGCAATATCAACACCTCACTAAAGTAAATGTTATTAAAAAGATCAAGATCATTCATACGTTAACCCCCAGTTTTCCCTCTTCAGTGTAAAATGTATGCATTTTTTTCCCACCAGTGAGTCAAAGTGAACCATCATTTCAGAGATTTATAGAGGGCTTTTTGTATATTTTTTTTCTTTTTGGTCATAACTTTATAGTTCTTTATACCTCTCACATAATAACTAATTCTTATAATTACAGTTCTCATATGTGTATTGTATTAGTTTTCTATGGCTGCTGTAACAAATTACCATAAACTTGGTAGATTAAAATAATACAAGTTTATTATCTTACAGTTGTGGAGGCCATATATCTGAAGAAATCAAATTCACTGGGCTAAAGGCAAGGTTTTTGGCAGGGCTGGTTCTTTCTGGAGGCTCTAGAGGTGAACCTGTTTACATGCCTTTTCTACCATCAGGAGGCCTCGTAGATTCCTTGGCTTGCATCACTGCAACCTCTTGCTTTCATCACCATATTTCTTACTACCCTTCTGTAGTCATATTTTCTTCTGCCTTTGTCTTATAAAAACATTTGTAATTACCTTTAGGGCCCACCTGGATAACCCCCATCTCAATACTTAATAACATCTACAAAGTCCCTTTTGCCATTCATTCACAGGTTTCAGGGATTAGGTTATGGATATTTTAGGGTATCATTATTCAGCCTAACATGTAATATGCGTTGTGTGTAAAAGGGTTCCATGTAAGAGTTTTTACTTTGAGGAATAAAAGATAGATACAGATATGCTATCTATATATTTGAATATTTCATTCTGTTAATTGTTTACAGAGAATAGCAAACACATGCATGAGGACAGCATAGTGAGTGGGCAGAAGGTAGATAGGCAATATTAAGCATTTGAAAAGACTGTATGTTAAAGGTTTTGGTGGAGTTTGCCTTTCTGGGCTTGCACCACAATACTATAGGCAATGTTTAAATACTAAGAAAAACTCTAGTGAAAGAGGAAAGTTGGAGGGAAATTTTGGTACGTGAGGAGAGCAGTAACATTGTAAAAATAAAGCATTTCAGGGGAAGAAAAATTGTGATTTCTTTAAAGCTACGTTTGAATTGAAAAATGCCACTCTTTTCATAGGGCAGGAAAAATAGTCAAATGTAGTTAACTGAGGAATCATAGCACTGCTTTTCTAGAGGGTACCAGAGGGCTTGAATAAGTGTAAAGGATTACCTGAGCTGATGATTCAGATGAGAAAGTAATGTAGTATAATTGACAGCATAAATATTCATTTCATATACTAACGGGATTATCTAGAAAGTCTAAGAAAAGTGATATAGAAGATAGTTGGTTCTAGGCTTTCCTTTCAGCATTTAAGGTAATAAATAGCTAATGAATTCTGAATAAATTTTGAACTCCAAACAGAACTGACTCATCCTGTTGTTTTTCACCCTAAGGTATAAACTGAGGGGAAAAGGAGGAGGGTGTGTGGGAAGATGTGTGTGTGCGAAGAGTTTCAAATATAAGCTTTTTAAGCTTATTTCATAAGTGAATGACACTTACATTTCTGAGTAAAACATGACCACTGAGCTTCATGTAGATTGTTTTTGTGGTGATAGGGGGAGTATCAGCTTGGCATAATCTATCATTTCTGGTAGCTTTCTAAACTTATTTAAATTCACTCTAATAAGGTACATGCTGGAACACATTTAACAGTTACGTCGCTTCATAAAGATTTAGCAGTAACCTTTAGAATCTAAGTAATGAAAAACAACTGCTGATTTTATCAGCAGTTTTGAGATTAAAGGCTGTTTATAAAGGATATCTGGAATTGGCATATGTTTTATCATTGGACTTATCAAGTTCTCTTAAAACTGAAATCTATTGTTTTTATTTTTTTTTTATCTTGTGGAAATCTCAAGTACATACAAAGTAGAGACAATTATATAATAAATCTTGATTCCTTTGTAACTCAACTTCAGTAATTATTAATGTATGGCTAAAATTCTTTCAGTAGTGCTCTTACCCTTTTCTCTTGTATCGTATGGTCTTTTGAAGGAAGTTCCAGTTGTCTCACAGTTTTATCTGTAAACATTTTAGAGTATATATTTCTATAAGACAGACACTCAAAAGACTACACTACAATTCTACCTAAAATCAGCAGTCATTCCTTAATATTTTAAGATATCCACTCACTGTTCAAATTTTATTGATTGTATTATAGTTTTTTATAAGCTTGTTTGTTTAAATACGGATCCAAATAAGGTCCATATATTGCAATTGGTTGACATACCTCTTAAAGTCTCTCTTTTTGTCAATTAAATAATTAATTCATTTTTTAATTTAAAAATATTAAGGAGGTACAAATGTTTTTGTTATATATATATATATATATGTATGTATATATATATATATACACACCTTTTTACCTCTCCATTTCTTTCTTTGTTGTTACACTGTAATTGTTGCTGTTATTATTGAAGAAACTGGATTGCATCCTTATACAATCTTTTAACATATTCTTTTGTTCCCTATGTTTCCTATAGACTGGTGGTTATATCTAGAATTTAGATCACAAATATATTATTTTAGATAGTTCTGTTTATTTACTCTTCTAAGATCCAAGGAGAAATGTCTGTCCTGAACTTCAAATTTTCACATTTATTATTTTTGGAACACCAAGCTTTTAGTAAGACAGTTAAATAACCTAAATATTGCATTAGAGAGATTAGAGGGAAATGACTAGGGTGACATTTCCCAATTGTTTGTTTTTATTGGCATGTTGATTTATAATGTTATTTGTAAGACTTTGCAAATAGTGATTATAAGTTTCTGAGGTTGTATAGGTTGAGTATCTCCTATCCAAAATTCTTTGGACCAGATGTGTTAATAAATTTCAGATTTTTTTAGATTTTGGAATATTTGCATATACATAATGAGATATATGGAAGATAGGACCAAAGTCTAAACATTTATGCTCATTTATATTTTATATACACCTCATATGCATTGCCTGAAGGCAATTTTATACATATTTTTAATAATTGTGTGTATGAAATAAAATTTTTTACTGTAATATGAAATATTTATTTTTCTGAAATCAACAGATAGAAATGAATCATTCCTCACTTAGCATTTCTTATCAAAAGAAATATGTAGCATTTTCGAGATCTGCTTTTGACAATATTTTCAAGCTATTGCATTTAAGAAAATATAGTTGAATAGTATTCCCCCATAATATCCTGATTAGAAAAAAAGAAAGAGAAATCTGAAGCAAAAAAAAAAGGAAAATATAAATTTGGAAATGAATTGCAAATGGCACAATTACAGTGGCATTCACATTTTCTTATATTTTGAGAAGTTGCATAAATGTAGGCATTCTTACTATATCTAAAAGAGCAAGGGTTTATATCACTTCTCAACTTTCCCTTCAAAGAAAATTAAACTAGATGGACTACCCAAATTTACAAGTAGAATTTATTTTGTCACTGGCTATTCTACATAAAATATAATGTTCATTTTCTATACCTAAAATGAACATAAAATTCATCTTCCAAGCCAGAGTGAAAGGAAGACACTATTAATTGTTACATCAGAAACATGTAAAACTGATACTGTACTAGGCAAACCGTGCATATAGTCATCTTGCCTGTCATTGACAGGCTATAAGTAAGTTTTCAAAATGTCTTTTAAATAACTAACACTCTGTCATTCACACACTCATTAACAAGTACCTTCATAATTATCAAAAAGAACCTATATTCCCTATACATGCATTTCCAAATAATAAAATTGTGGACTTTGGAAGTGTTTTCCTTGTATTTCATTTCACCATAAGCATAATACTTCTCTTTGACAAACTTTATGTTTTGTATTGGTTCTCTTGCCCAACTTTCAAACTCTGAGCTCCAAACAAATAGTAAGAACCTCATGATGTGGGTTACTGCTGCTTTTTTTATTGATACATAGTAATTGTACATATTCATGGAGTACATGTTATATTTTGATACAATCATATAACATATAATGATCAAATCAGGGTAATTGGGACATGATTCACCTGAAACATTTATCATTGCTTTATGTTGGGAGCATTTGAAAACTTCTAGCTATTCTGAAATATAATAAATTATTGTTAACTATAGTTGCCCTATTGCACTATTGATCACTAGAACTTTTTCCTTCTATTTAACAAAAATAAAGTTTTGATTATGTTTTCATTATGGCCTGTCACAAAATTCAGGTGTGGACTTTTCCACTAGTGGTGTCATGTTGCCACTCAAAAAGTTTTGGATTTTGGAGTATTTCAGATTTTGGATTTTAGGGCTAGGGATGCTCAACTTGTATGACCTGATAGAAAGAACTTCTAATCATGTTATCACTTAGCAATTGTGTCACCTTGGACTAGTCATTTGTCCTTCTGAACCCCAGTTCCACCACTTACAAAATAGGGATAATAATAATCTTATAGAGCTTTTGTGCAGATTAAGTGAGGCATTGCTTGTAGAACTCTGTCTATCTGTCTTCCAAAGAGAGTTTAATTAAGAAAACAGAAACTCTGCTTTTAATTTTCCCCATTAGCTATGTAATTACATAGCTAGACCTTATGTATACTGTATATACACTTTATGTATCACAAGTCAATGTAAATCCTACAGATAATATTGGGCACTAACTTGTTTGACTCTATAGTGTACCCATAGTAGTTTGACTTTTTTCTGACAAGACATTTTGTTTGTTTTCCCTGGTGATCAGCCTTTCTTAGTAGAGAAGAAACCGAGGCTCAGAATATTAACTGAATTTCCAAGGGAACCAAATAAAGCTAAGGTCAGAACCCAGGTCTTCTGACTCCAGGTTTACTATTCTTTCCATTTCAGCATCTAAATGAGATTGTACAGGCAAAAACAAAATACCCTACACTCTCAAACAAAATCTTACCTATATATTAGTGTAATACATATTGGATCTGAGTGGAAATAAACAAAGTATCTTGGTGATTTTATGCAAATGCAAGAGGACAAGAAAAAAAGGAAATATCTGCCAGCTGTGTTAAGATGACATCATGTAGCATTATTTCTTTTCTGTCACTGAGAACTCAAAATACTATAACACAGTCATTAAACAAACTTGTCAACAAATGGAGTTTTGCTTGCAAACTGTTAAAAATATTACACACAAGAGTTGGCAAATGCTAACTTGTATGTCTGTGTTTCTTAATTCCTACAAACCTGAAAAACTTGTAAGTGGCAAAAAATGGCAAGTCATGGTAATATGAGATAGGGCGAAGAGAAGTCTTATTTGGAGACCATAGATATAAATTCATTTTGGGGACCAGATGAAAGAACTAAGAATTTGAAATTTTTAGTTGTATTTGCCTTTTTAGTGATAAAATCTTAGTGCGTGGTTGTCATCATATTGACAGACTAATTTATTCATTCATTAATAAGTTGAAATTGACAACCATGCTGGAGTGGAACACCACAATAATATTGGAACAGAAATTATGTTTATTGGCTTCGAACAGTTCTATGCACTGGGGCTGAGGCAGTAAGGAAATGAAAAAATATTCCCATATTTGTAGATGATAGAGATCTTTGCTATCTTCAATTATTCTAGAACAAGTACTTAATGAGGTAAAGTGTCATTTTCCTTTCATATCATATCATATTGAGATACCAATCTACAAGGCTTTGATAATATTGATGAAAAAAGTCTTTGTTTTTGAAACAAGGGTACTCTCTTTCTGTTTAACAGCCTAGTGAGTGACTATGATAAATATGCATAGCAATTCTTTGATTTTTGAACAAGTGTCTATAGTTCCCTGTTCTAGAAGGATAATCCTTTTACCTTCAGTTAATTACATCTGGAGTGAGAGAGCCATTTTTATTTTCAAGAGTAATAACAAACAGACGTGTTTTTCACAAAGCCTTTGTCTCTGAGAAATTGTAATTTTCCTTCCCCCTTTAATGAAAAGGATGTAAAGGAACTGTGAGAACAGTAGATGCCATTTAAAGATTTATATCTTAGTGAATGTTTTTCATGTACCAATTTAATTGAAATAGATTAAAATGATTAAAAAGTACTAATTTGAAAATATTTTTCGTCTCCATTTTTTTGTCTCAAGTCAGATTCATAAAATGTGAAAGTTAGAAGAAATCATAGAGATATTTTAGTTCAACCTGCTTATTTTTATGGATAGGAAACTGAGACTTAGAGAGTTCACACACTTTGTGAGTTTGTTAGTGGCAGATCTGTGTTTAGAATCCAGTTTTTCTGACTTTTAAAACCACATCCACTGTTCTTTTTGATACATTTTGATCAGTAGAGTATGAAATTTACAGAAAAATACATCTTTAAAAAATATTATCCTGGGGTAAAACAGAATTCCACATGCTTTTGTTAGTCTAAAATTAAGTTTTACCATGTTGGGAGATAAACTTATTAGAGATATGCAAACCAGATTTGAAAATTTGGGGTAAATTTTACAAGTCAATCATAAAGTGTTCTTTTGTATTAGGCAGCCAATGCTCAAGCCAGAATGGATTCTAGCCTACAGATAAATTGCTCATTCTCTTTTCAGACTCATTAAATACTTGTGAAGTGTATGGTTTGATTCCTTTTGGTCCTTTCACATATATTTTCCTCCCTTAATTTAATAAGAGCCAGTTAATCAAGTTAGAAACCTATCTTCTCCATGGAATCTTTCTCTCCTATTATAATATTCAGTGAATTTGCCTCATTTACTGTGTTGTCCTCCATCTTAAAATCACAATGTAGTGACTCATAAGAATACTTCTTTGGTCTCTCTTCTCTACTGATTTGTTATAGCACTTGTAGTCTACTCTAGACATCACAATTTAGAATTCAGAAGTCAGACTTCATTAAAAGTCATTGGGATAAAGTTTCCTTTTGAACAACTGGTAACATTGACCCAGCAGAATTCATCAAGCCATATCTAGGGTGGAGAGATGAGATTGTTTCCCAGAGCATCAGCATTTAAAGAATACAAAAAAAAAAAAAAATGGTAACGCACTTTTTAAAGCCACCCATGGCTTTGGAGTTAATGAACTTTGGCAATAACGTAAGCAGTTTTAAGGTGGGTAAAAATGTAGGAGTATATTAAAGGAGGTGTCCTGATTATTTAGTTTAATATTCCCTTTCTCACTCTTCCTACCTGTTATAACTGTTCTGACTATCCTACTCTCTCTAACCTTGGTTCTATTACTAATTATTTGTTAGTGCTACAGTAATGGCTTCAGCATTTCTCATGCAAGCATATTTTTCCTCTCAGAATCACTTGCTCATTAATATCACCATGCAGCAGAGAATTGTCTATCATTCTTTCCTTCAGCACAGACTTGACAAAAAGCAGAATCCCACATGATTTAAAATTTAGTTAGCTTAACATTATGTTTTTCCATGTGGAGAGGGGGATATTTATTAGAGATATGTAAGCCAGATATGAAAATTTGGAATAATTTTTGCATGTCAATCCTAAAGTACTACTGTATATTAAGGAACCAATGCTCAAGCCAGAATGGATTCTATCCTACGGATACATTGCTCAAGATGCAGCAAGACTATTATCTCAGGAATGGAAAAACAATCACCACATGTTCTCACTAATAAGTTAGAGCTAAACAATAGGTACCCACAGGAATGAAGAGATATAAAGGACATTACAAACCAAGAAGAGGGGAGGGTGTAAGGGGGTGAGGGATAAAAACTTGCCTACCAGGTACAATGAACACTTTTCTGGTGACAGGCACACTAAAAGCCCTGATGTCAGCATTATACAATGTACTCATGTAACAAAAAAAAATTGTACCCTCTTAAAATTTTGAAATTAAAAAAAAATGTAGTTGGAGCTGTAGCACTAACACTCTGCTTTGGAAATCATGTAATTTCTTAGGTGAAAATGAGAAGACAATTATAGGAGAAAATAGGTAACAAAATGTTATTTCTATATAATCCCTTTGTTGCACATTTTTAAAGCCATATTTTAAGTCCTTAGGTCAGGCACGATATCCAATAAGAAGGCCTTAATCAGGGCTCTGTCAAGGTATGCTATGCTCTTAACATCATACATAGGGAACTGGCACATATTAAGGTTGAAAAACAGTTTTCTTTTTTATAAACATCCTACTCCTCCACATAGTTTTGTAAGTCTACCCCCAACCTATTCTTACTCTTTTTTGTAACCTAAGGAAATGGTGGTTAACATTTCTCACTATTAAGACCGGTTTTATTATGCTTTTTTTCCTCCAAGTACTCCATCTATTAAAATATTTAATGCATAATATTTATTATTGCATCTGTTTATCTGATAAATCACACTTACTGATTTATGTGTGTTGAACCATCCTTGAATCCCTGAGATGAAGCTCACTTAATCATGGTGGATTATTTTAATGATGTGCTATTGAAGTCAATTTGCTAGTACTGTATTGATGATTTTTGCATCTATATTCATAAGGGATATTGGTGTGTAGTTTTCTTTTTTTTGTTGTGTCATTTCTGGCTTTGGTACCAAAGTGGTACTACTGGTTTTGTAGAATGAATTGAGGAGGATTCCCTCCTTGATTTTATAGAATAATTTCTACAGTATGGTCACCAGCTTTTCCTTTTAGGTCTGGTAGAATTAGGCTATGAATCCATCTGGTCTGGGGATTTTTTTGTTGTAAGATTGTTTATAACTGCATAAAATTCACTGCTCATTATTGATCTGTTCAGCATTTCTATTTCTTTCTGATTGAGTCTCGGCAGATTGTGTGTTCCAGGAATTTGCCCATTTCCTCTAAGTTTTCTTATCTAGGTGCATAGAGATTTTCATAGTATTTATAGATGATATTTTGTATTTATATAGTATCAGTTGTAATATCTCCTTTATCATTTCTGATTGAGCTTATATGGTTTTTTTTCTCTTCTCTCCCTGGTTAATCTAGCAAGAGGTCTATCAGTTTTGTTTATCTTTTCAAAAAGCATTTGACAGAATCCAGACCCCATTCATGATAAAAATCCTCAATAAACTAGGCATGGGAATATACATCAAAATTATAAAAGCCATATATGACAAACCCATAGCCAACATCATACTGGGTGGGGAAAAGTTGAAAGCATTTCCCCCAAATCTAGAACAAGACAAGGGTGCCCACGGTCACAACTTCTATTCAACATAGTACTGGAAGTCCTAGCCAGGGAAATCAGGCAAGAGAAAGAAATAAACGGTGTCCAAATAAGGAAGCATGAGGTCAAAATATTGCTTTTCGTTGATAATAGGATCTTGTATCTAGAAAATGCCAACAACTACACTAAGAGACTCCAATAATTGATAAATAAATTCAGCAAAGTCTCAGGTTACAAAATCAATGTGCAAAAATCACTAGCATTTCTAAATACCAATAACAGTCAAGTGGAGAGTCAAATCAAAGATTCAACCCCATTCACAAGAGCTACAAAGAAAATAAAATACCTAGGAATATACTTAACCAAAGAGGTGAAAGATCTCTACAAGGAGAACTACAAAACACTGAGGAAAGAAATCGCAGATGATACAAACAAATGGGAAAACATATCATGCTCATTGATCAGTAGAATTGACATTACTAAAATGTCTATACTACCTAAAGTGATTTAAAGATTCATTAAAATTCCCATCAAAATACCATCATATTTCACATATCTAGAAAAAAAGTAATTTTATGCTTGTTTGGAACCATAAAAGAACCTGAATAGCCAAAACAATTTTAAACAATCAGAACAAATCTGGAGACATCAGGATTATCAGATTTCAAACTATACTACAAAGCTATAATAATGAATATGGCATAGCACTGGTATAAAAATAGAGACATAGACCAATGGAGCAGAATACAGAACCCAGATATAAAACTGTCTACCTACAACATCTGATATTTGACAAAGCAGACAATAATACACACTGGGGAAAAGAAGCCCTATTCAATAAATGGTGCTTGGAAAACTGGATAGCCACATGCAGAAGAATGAAATGGGACCCCTAGGTCTCAACACTCACAAAAAATAATTGAAGATGGATAAAATACTTACATATAAGTCTTGAAACTGTAAGAGTTTTAGAATAAAATATAGTCAAAACACTTCTAGATATCAGTGAAGCAAAGAATTTATGACAAAGAGCCCAATGGAAGTTATAGCAACAACAAAAATAAATAAATGGGACTTGATTGAATTAAAAAGCTTTGAATCAGCTAAGGAAATAATCAACAGAGCAAGTAGACAACCTACAGAATGGGAGAAAATATTGGCAAACTATGTATCTGATAAAGGTCTAATATCCAGAATCTACAAAGGACTCTAGCAAATCATCATGAAAAAACAAACAACCTCGTTAAAAAGAGGAGAAAAACATGAATAGAAACTTTTAAAAAAAAGATAGACAAATGGCCAACAAACTTAGGAAAACATGTTCAATGTCACTAATCATTGGGGAAATGCTAATTAAAACCACAATGAGATGTCATCTTACCCCTGATAGAATGGCTTTCATTAAAAACTCCAAAAGCAGTAGATGCTGGAATGGATACAGACAGAAAGGAGCACTTATACACTGTTGGTGGAACTGCAACTTAGTACAACCTATATGGAAGACAGTATGGAGACTCCTCAAAGAACTAAAAGTAGACCTATCATTCGATCCAGCAATCCCACTTCTGGGTATCTACTCAAAGTTAAAGAAGTCATTTAATCAAAAAGACACCTGCAGTCAAATGTTTATTGCAGCACAATTCACAATTACAAAGATGTGGAATCAACCCAAGTGCACATCAATTCATGAGTGGATTAAAAAAAATTTGGCATATGTATACCATGGAGTATTACTCAGCCATAAAAAAGAATGAACTAATGCCTTTTTGAAACAATTTGGATGGAACTGAAGACCATTATCCTATGTGAAGTATATCAAGAATGGAAAAACAAACACCACATGTGGTCGCTTATAATATCACTCTCTGTTAGGCTTTTTAAAATATGGAAAATAGCTTCCATATGCTTTATAACAACATTAATGGACCAGCTTTATATATTAAACTATATAATTCATCCAGATACCCTCATAAAAATAAAATGTCTTCAAATTAATCTTGTTAAAATTCATCTACTTAAATAGACTTCTATATAAATTTATTTCTAGATTGTTTTTTCAGATGATTCTTCTGCATTTAATAGTATATAACATTTTGTGTTTGTTGTATGATGGTTGGTAGAATAATATTCACAACACAGAGAAATATACAAATGGATAATAGTTTATTGTACATCATCTTCCATCCAAACCAGATTCTTGAAATTATAGATCTTTCCATTTGTATGCTCTCTGAGTGTTCTTGTACCTTGTCCTTTGCAGGAAAAGATGGTGAATGTTGCTTCAAATTTTTCTGAGAAGTTACCAAATAAAGACATTGGTTTACAAGGCAGTTAATTAGATGTAGATTACAGAAAAGATTGACTTTTCATCCTCTTTGAAAGTCCTTAAAGTCAATAGTGGTAAAGGCTATTTGGAAAAAAATAGTTAATATATGCACCATTGATACATTATAAAGAACTGCCACTTCATGAGGATTATGGTCAGCGAAGGATCTGAATAAAGTTTTGGAAGCACATTACCAGCACTTATTCAACAAAAGTAATGCTTTAATGGATTCCAAAGTTTTACATGACTAAATGAACCCGAGTGAATCAATTGCACTTAAGGCAAAATTACAAACCATAACATTGATTTTTAAGAAAAAAATTATGACCTTTGATAAATTTAATTAGTAGACTTTTTTAAAAAAAAACATTATTTCTTAGAAAAAGGTAAGGATTACAGAAAAATTGATTGCAACATACAGAGAGGTTCCACATAATCTCCCCACAACTGCAATTCCCCATATTATTTATGTCTTGTATTAATGTGGTACATTTGTTACAATGGATAAGCCGACATTGATACATTAGTATTAACTAAAGTCCATAGTTTAGAGTTTCTTTTTGTGCTGTATATTCTATGGGTTGGAACAAATGTATAATGATATGTATCCATTATCATTGTGTTATACAAGATAGTTTCACTACTCTAAAAAAAAACCCTATGCTTCAAATACTCATCCTTCCCTGCCTCCGTCTGAACCCCTAGCAATCACTGATCATTTTACTGCCTCCATAGTTTTTGCCTTTTCCAGAATGTCATGTCATTGGAATCATATCGTATGCAGGCTTTTTAGACTGGCTTAGCTATATACCTCTATGGTTCCTTCAGGTCTTTTGTGGCTTGATAGCTCATTTTTTAAGACAGCTGAATAATATTCCTTTATATGAATGTACTATAGTTTATTTATCCATTCACCTATTGAAAGACATATCGGTTACTTCCAAGTTTTGGCAATTATGCATAAAACTGCTATGAAAATCCATGTGCGGGTTTTTGTGAACATATATTTTTAACTCCTTTGGACAAATACAAACATGCATTATTGTTGGATCATATGGTAAGAGTATATTTTTATTTTTATCTATTTTGTTAATTTTGTTTCAGAATATTCTGGAAATACAAATGTTTTGTTTATGTTGACTTTGCACCACCTGAGTCAGAGCTACAAGGTTGCCCACCATCCAGACAGTGTGCACCACTCCTCCTCCTCTCCCACCTGCCCAACACCCGATGAATGTTACTTCCATATGTGGATATTAAGTATTGATCAACTAGTACCAATTTAATTTTGAGTACATGTGGTGCTCGTTTTTCCATTCTTGTGATACCTCACTTAGAATAATGGGCTCCTGATCCATCCAGGATAATACAAGACGTATCAGTTCACCATTTTTTATGGCTGAGTAATACTCCATGGTATACATATACCATATTTTATTAATCCACTCATATATTGATGGGCACTTCGGTTGTTTCCATATCTTTGCAACTGTGAATTGTGTTGCTATAAACATTCGAGTGCAGATGTGTTCATTATACAATGTCTTTTTCCTTTGAGTAAATACCCAGTAGTGGGATTGCTGAATCAAATAGTATTTCTATTTTTAGTTTGTTTTTTTTTTTGAGACAGAGTCTCACTCTGTTGCCTGGGCTAGAGTGCCATGGCGTCTGCCTAGCTCACAGCAACCTCAAACTCTTGGGCTCAAGTGATCCTCCTGCCTCAGCCTCCCGAGTAGCTGGGACTACAGGCATGTGCCACCATGCCTGGCTAATTTTTTCTCTATATATATTTTTTAGCCATCCAAATCATTTCTTTCTATTTTTAGTAGAGACGGGGTCTCGCTCTTGCTCAGGCTGCTCTTGAACTCCTGACCTCGAGCAATCCTCCCGCCTTGGCCTCCCAGAGTGCTAGGATTACAGGTGTGAGCTACTGCGCCCGGCCTATTTTTAGTTCTTTGATGTGTCTCCATACTACTTTCCATAGAGGTTGTACTAATTTGCAGTCTCACCAGCTGTGTAAGAGTGTTCTGATCTCTCCACATCCACATCAGAATTTGTTATTTTGGGACTTTTTGATAGAGGCCATTCTCACTGCAGTTAAGTGATATTTCATTTTGGTTTGGATTTGCATTTCCCTGATGATTAAAGATGCTGAACATTTTTTCGTATGTTCCTTGGCCATTAGTCATTTGTTTTTGAAAAGTTTCTGTTCATGTCCTTTGCCCATTTATTGATGGGGTTGTTTGATTTTTTCTTCTTGATTTTCTTAAGTTCTATATAGATTCCTGTTATCAGCCCTTTAACGGATGTGTAGAAAGCAAATATTTTCTCCCATTCTGTAGGTTGTCTATTAGCTCTAAGGACAGTTTCCTTGGCTGTGCAGAAGTTTTTTTTTTTTTTTTTTTTTTTTTTTTTTTTTTTTTTAGGTCCCATTTGTTTATTTTTGTTGCTGCTGTGATTGCTTTGAGGGTTTCCTTCATAAATTCTTTACCTAGACCAATGTCTAAAAGAGTCTTCCCCACATTTTCTTCCAGAATTCTTAAGGTTTCACGTTTTAGGTTTAAGTCTGTTATCCAACATGAGTTGATTATTGTGAGAAGTGAGAGATGGGGATCCTGTTTCAATCTTCTACATGTGGAGATCCTGTTTTCCTAGAACCACTTACTGAATAGAGATTCTTTTCCCCAATGTATACTTTTGTCTGTTTTGTGGAAGATTAGATGACAATATGAGGATGGTTTTATATCTGGGATCTCCATCCTATTTCAAAGGTCTGTATCTCTGTTCTTGTGCCAGTATGCTGTTGTTTTGGTTACTTTAGCTTTATAGTAAATATTGAAGTCTGGAAGACTGCTTTCCTCCCAATTTTTTTCCTTTTGCTTAAGATTGCTTTGGCTATACGAGGTCTTCTCTGGTTCCAGATGAAGCGTAGAATTATTTTTTTCTAAATCTATAAAGAATAATGGTGGTATTTTGACAGGGATTGCATTAATTCTGTAGATCACTTTAGGTAGAATGGACATTTTAACAATATTGATTCTACCAATCCATGAGCATAGTAGGGTTTACATCTGTGCACATCGTCTACAATTTCTTTTCTCAGTGTTTTGTAGTTCTCCCTATAAATATCGCTCACCTCCTTCGTTAAATATATTCCTAAATGTTTAAATATCTTTGATGCTATTGTGAAAGGTGTCACGTCTTTGATTTGATTTTCAGCTTGACTGTTATTAGCATATATGAATGCCACTCACTTGTGTGCATTAATGTTGTATCCTGAGACTTCACTGAATACCTTTTTCAATTTCAGAACTCTCTTCACTGAATCCTTGGGATTTTCTAGGTATAATAGCATATCATCAGCAAACAGTGAGAGTTTGATGTCTTCTGCCCCCATTCGGACACACTTAATTCCCTTCTCTTGTCTGATTGCTCTGGCCAGGACTTCCAGCACTATGTTGAATAGAAGTGGAGATAGTGGCCAGCCTTGTGTGGTTCCAGTTCTAAGCAGGAATGCTTTCAATTTTTCCCCATTCAAAATGATATTGACTGTGGGTTTGTCATATATGGCCTTAATAATTTAAAAGAATGTTCCATCTGTGCCTATTTTGTTGAGGGTTTTTATCATAAAAGTGTGCTGGATTTTGTCAAATTTTTTTTCGTCTATTGAGAGAATCATATGGCCTTTGTTATTGCTTTTATTTCTGTGGTGAATTATATTTAAAGATTTGCATACATTGAACTAGCCTTGCATCCCTGGGATAAAGCCCACCTGGTCATGGTGAATTTTTTTTTTTTTTTTTGATGTGCCATTGGATTCGGTTTGCTAAAATTTTGTTGAGAATTTTTGCATCTATATTCATGAGGGATATTGGTCTGTAGTTTTCTTTCTTTGCTACATCCTTTCCTGGCTTTGGTATCAAGGTGATATTGGCTTCGTAGAATGAGTTGGGGAGGATACCATCATTCTCAATGTTTTGGAATAATTTCTGCAGTATAGGTATTAGTTCTTCTTTGTATGTTTGGTAAAATTCGGGTGTGAACCCATCTGGTCTGGGACATTTTTTTTTTGGAAGATTTTTTATTGCTGATCCAAATGCTGCACTTTACATTTGTCTGCTCAGGAGTTCTATTTCCTCCTGATTGAGATTAGGGAGATTGTGTGTTTCCAAGAATTTGTCCATTTCCTCCACATGTTGTAGCTTTTAGACATATAGATTTTTATAGTATTCAAAAATAATGTTTTATATTTCCATTATGTCTGTAATTACCTCTCTTTTTTCATTTCTGATTGAGTTTATTAAAGTCATTTCCTTTCTAGTTCTTATTAATCTATCAAGAGGGCTATCAATTTTGTTTATCTTTTCAAAGAAGCAGCTTTTGGTTTTATTGATCTTCTGTATAGTTCTTTTGTTCTCAATCTCATTTAGTTCTGCTTTAATTGTTCTGAGCATTTTATATCAATGGAGTAATGCAACATGTGACCTTTTGATTCTGGCTTATTTCATTTAACATAATGTCTTCAAACTTTATCCATGTTATAGTATGTAACAGTACATCATTACTGTTTATGGATGAATAATATTCCTTTTTAATTGATAGAATACATTTTATTTTCCTATTTATCAGTCTGTTGACATTTGAGTCATTTCTATCTTTTATAATAGTAAAATATTATGAATAATACTGTTGTAAACATTCATGTATATGTTTTAGGGTAAACACAGCTTTTCGATTATTTGGGCATGTACCTAGGAGTTAATTGCTGGGTGTCTTTAGTCAGTTTGGGCTACTATAACAAAATACTATACATTGAATGGCTTAAGAAACAAACATTTATTTTTCACAGTTCTTGAAGCTGAAAAGTCAAAGATAAAGTTGCTGTCAGATCCAGTGACAGGTGAGGGCACTCTTCCTGGTTTGCAGATGGCCATCTTCTCATTGTATCTTCAAGTGACTGAGAGAAAAATTCTTTCTCTTGTGTCTCTTCTTATAAGGGCAGTAATCCCTTTGATAATGGCTCCAATCTCGTAAAGTAGTTACATGCCAAAGGCATCATCTCCAAATACCATCACATTTTAGCCTTAGATTTTTAAAATTTTTTTTAAGAATTTTATTTTTAATTATTATAGGGACATAGTCATATATATTTGTAGGGTATATGTGATGTTTTGATACAGTTATACAATATGTAATAATCAAATCAGGGTAATTGGTTATCCATCACTTCAAGCTTTTATCATTTCTTTGTGTTAGGAACATTTCAATTTCTCTCTTTTAGTTATTTTAAAGTATCCATAACTTTTTGTTGACTATAGTCACTTTGTTATGATATCAAAAATTGTTCACTCTAACTATCTAACTATATTTTTGCACCCCTAAACCATCCTGATTTTTATCTCCTCCTCCTCACTACCCCTCCCAGCCACTGGTAACTGTGATTCTACTCACTGTCATCATGAAAACAGCTGTTTTGAATAATTAGCTCCCACATATGAGTGAGAAGGTGCAAGATTTGTCTTTCTGTGCCTGGCTTAATTCAGTTAACATAATGTTCTCCAGATTCGTCTGTGTTATTGCAAGTAACAGGATTTCATTCTTTTTATGGATGAATAATATTGCATTGTGTATATGTACCATATATTATTTATCTAATCATCCATTGATGGGTGCTTAGGATTATTCCAAATCTTGGTTGTTTTGAATAGTGTTGCAATAAACATAGGAGTGCTGATATCTTCTTGATATACTTATTTCCTTTTTTTCCAGTATATACGTAGAAGTGAGATTTCTGGGCAATATCTCTTCAACATACTGATTTCATTTCCTTTGGATAAATACCCAGTAGTGGGATTGCTGGATCATACAGTAGTTCCATTTTTAGTTTTGTGAGGAACTTTCATATTATTCTCCATTGTGGTTGCACTAATTTACATTTCCACCAACAGTGTACCAGGTTTCCTATTTCTCCACATCCTTGCCAGCGTCGCCTGTCTTTTTGATAAAAGCCATTTTAACTGTGGTGAGATGATATCTCATTGTAGTTTTGATTTGCATTTTTCTGATTACTAATGATGTTGGGTTTTTTTTTATATACCTATGGCCACTTACATTCAATGTTATTACTGTTAAGTAAGGACTTACGAGGGCCATGTTGTTATTTGATCTTTGGTTGTTTTATGGTCCTCTCTTCCTTTCTTCTTGGCAGTCTATGACCTTCTTGTACCTGGATATTGATATCTTTCTCTACATTTAGAAAATCCTTTGTTATTATTATATTTCTTTACACAAACTTTCCACTTCAATCTCTCTCCCTCTCTCTCTCTCATCTCTTTAAGACCAATAACTCTTATATTAGCCTTTTTGAGACTATTTTCTAGATCTTATAGGTGTGCTTCATTCTTTTTTACACTTTTTTTCTTTTGACTGTATATTTCCATATAGCCTATCTTCAAGCTCACTAATTCTTCTGCTTGACCAATTCTGCAATTGAGAGACTGTAATGCATTCTTAATTATATAATTTTGATTTTTCAGCTCCAGAATTTCTGCCTTTTTATTATTTCAATGTCTTTGTTCAGTTTCTCTGATAGGATTTTGAATTTCTTCTCGGTTTTTTGAGTTCATTGACCTTCTTCAGAACAGCTATTTTGTAGTGTCTGTCTAAAGGGTCCCCTATCTCCATCACTCTGGCATTGATTATTGGTGCATTATTTAGTTCATTTGGTGAGGGTATATTTTCCTGGATGTTCTTAATGCTTGTGGATATACATTCATGTCTGGGCATTGAAGATATAGGTATTTATTCTAATTTTCACAGTCTGGACCTGTTTGAACTTGTTCTTCTTGAGAAGGCTTTCCAGGTATTCAAAAGTCATTGAGTGTTTTGATCTAAATCTTTGTTCACTGTAGCCATATCAGTGCTAGCAGTGTGACCAAAACCCAGTAGTGCTGTGTCTCTTGAAGACTCCTATAGTACTGTCTTGGTGGACTTGTATAAGATATGAGAGAATTCTGTGAACAACCAGGCAGAATCTCTCACTCTCTCCCCCCAATTTTCCTGAAACTGAAGGAGTATTACACTCTGTGTTGAGCTTCCTGGGTTTGGAGGAAGAGTGACATGAGCACTCCATCATGGCCACCACTGCTGGGACTGTGCTGGGTCACACCTGAAACCAGCACAGTGTCACTCAATGCCTGTGGCTCCTGCTGCCTGGCTACTTGTGATGCTTATTCAGTGTCCCAGGGCTCATTAGTCAGATGGTCCTGAATCCTGCCAGGACTGCATCCTTCTCTACAGTGCAGCAGGTTCCTTTCTGGCCCAGGGTAGGCCTAGATATGCCATCCAGGAGCCAAGGCTTAGAGTCAAGTGATTCAGGAATCTGTTTGATACCTTATTTTACTGTGGCTGAGCTGGTACTTAAGTTGCAAGACAAAGTCCTCCATGTTCTTCCCTTTCCTTTCCCTACGTGGAAAAAGACTCTCCCAGAGCTACACTGCCTGGAATTGGGAAAGAGGTGACACATGCACTTGCTTGGTCATCACTGCTAGGGTCTCACTGAGTCACAGGCACCCCAGGTCCACTGGCTCCAACTCCAGCATAGTCACAGGAATTGCCCAAGGACTCCAGTCTTTGTGGCCTGACTGCCATACAAATTTATTCCTGGCCCCAGGCTGCTTTTGTTATCCAGTGGTGGAGCTAGACAGAACTCAGGTTTCTACCACTTGGGCAGAGGATGCCCCTATAGCCAGGGCTGGTATGGGCACTGGCAGAATTCTGCCCTGTGTTGTGTTCCCCTGTCACAGGGCAGCCCTGAGTTCTAATACAGAGTCCCACCATCACTTGACTGTCCCTTCCCCAAGCACACAGGTTCTCTCCCCACCCCACATTGGCATGGTACTGCCAGAGGATGAAGAGGCAGTGGCATAAGTAATGCAAGACAGTAATTTCTATCCCCTTTAATGCCTCTTTTTAAAATATAATGTTAAAACCAGGGACTATGATAACTCACCTGATTTTTGGTTTTTATGAAGGTGCTCTCATATTTGGATAGTTGTTCAATTTGATGTTTTTGCTGTATATGATCACTGGAGGGTCCTATTCAGTCATCTTCTTCCGCATCTTTACAATTGCCTAGGATTTCAATATGAACTTTTTGTGGGGATAACAAATATGTGCTCCCTAACACTGAGTTATATGCTATGTTTAACATTTTGAGGAAGTGCCAAAATATTTTTAAGGTGGCTGCACCATTTAACATTCCCACTATGAGGACTCTAATTTCTCCACATCCTCACCAACACTTGTTATTTTCTGTCTTTCTATTATAGCCATCTTAATGGATATGAAGTAGTCACTCATTGTGATTTTGATTTAATTTTTCTAATGACTAATGATTATGAAGATCATCTGATGTGATTTTTGGTCATTTGTATGCCTTCTGTTGAAAAATTTCTGTTCAAATCCTTTGGCTATATTTTATTGTGTTTTTAAAAAATTTTTGAGTTTTAAGTGGTCTTCATATATTATGGACATAAATCTCATATACAATACATAATTTTCAAATGTTGTCTTCCACTTCATGACTTCTCTTTTCATTATTGTTCTGTTTTTCTTTGAAGCATATAAGTTTTTGATTTTTATCCAGCTTTATTAAGGTATAATTGACAAATAAAACTATGTATTTACAGTATAAAAAGTGATAACTCAATACAGGTATACATTGTGAAATGACCTACCATTTGATCCAGCAATCCCATTATTGGGCATCTACCCAAAAGAACAAAAGACATTCTATAAAAAAGACATCTGCACTTGAATGTTTATAGCAGCACAATTCACAATTGCAAAGATGTGGAAACAACCCAAGTGCCCATCTATACATGAGTGGATTAATAAAATGTATTATATGTATACTATGGAGTACTACTCAGCTATAAGAAATAATGGTGATATAGCACCTCTTGTATTTTCCTGGATAGAGATGGAACCCATTCTACTAAGTGAAGTATCCCAAGAATGGAAAAATAAGCACCCCATGTACTCACCATCAAATTGGTTTCACTGATCATCACCTAAGAGCACATTTAGGAATAACATTAATCGGGTGTTGGGCAGATGTGGGGGGGGAGGGGATGGCTGTATACATAACATAATGAGTGTGATGTTCACCGTCTAGGGGATGGACATGCTTGAAGCTCTGATTCAGGGTCGGGAGGGGGGAGGGAAGACAAGGGCAATATACGTAACCTAAACTTTGTACCCCCATAATATGCTGAAATAAAAAATAAATAAATAAAAATTAAAAAAAGCTAACACCTCACATGTTTTTATTGTTTTTGGTGATAACGTCTATTCTCCTAACAATTTTCAAGTATGCAATACATTATTTTTAACTATAGGCACCTTGATTCCAAGTAGATCACCAGAACTTATTCATCCTGTGTAATTGAAACTTTGTATCTTTTGATCAACACTCCCATTTTCTCTCCTTTTCCCCAACCCCTAGCAACCACAATTCCACTCTCTGATTCTGAGTTCAAGTTTTTAAGATACCACCTGTGAGTGAGATCATGCAGTATTTGTCTTTCTGTGCCTGGCTTATTTTACTTAGCATAATGTCCTCCAGGTTCACCCATGTTGTCAAAAAAGACAGGATTTCCTTCTTTTTAAAGGATGAATAGTTTTCAAAAGTTTTTAAATTTTGATGAATCTCAATATATGTTTTTTTGGCACTTTTGTTTTTAGTTTCATATCTAAGAAACTATTGCCTAGGCTGGGTGCGGTGGCTCATGCCTGTAATCCTAGCACTCTGGGAGGCTGAGGCGGGTGGATGGTTTGAGCTCAGGAGTTCGAGACCAGCCTGAGCAAGAGCAAGACTCCATCTCCACTAAAGAAATAGAAAGAAATTAGCTGGACAACTAAAAATATATAGAAAAAATTAGCCAGACATGGTGGCACATGCCTGTAGTCCCAGCTACTCGGGAGGCTGAGGCAGGAGGATTGCTTGAGCCCAGGAGTTTGAGGTTTCTGTGAGCTAGGCTGACGCCATGGCACTCTAGCCCGGGGAGGGGGGTGCGACAAAGTGAGACTGTGTCTCAAAAAAAAAAAAAGAAAAGAAAAGAAAGAAACTATTGCCTAACATAAGGTCACAAACTTACATTTCTGTTTTCTTCTAAAATTTAGATAGTTTTGTCTCTTACATGTAGATACCAGCTCCATTTTGAGATAATTTTTGATCTTCTGTGTTAACTTGTGTATACGATATGAGATAGGGATTCAAATTTATTCTTTTGAATATGGATATCCAATTGTTTCAACACTATTTATTGAAAAGATTGTTCTTAATGAGAATCTGTATATTCTATACAATTCCAACTATATAACATTTTGAAAAAGGTGAAACTATGGAAAAGGTAAAATGATTAGTGTTTGCCAAGGATTTTGAGAGAGGGAGGGAGGGACAAACAGATGGAGTACAGGGGATTTTTAGGGTAGTGACACTATTCTGTAGGCTACATTAATGATGGACAGAAGTCCTTATACATTTGTGAAAACCCGTAGAATGTACAACACCAACTGTGAACCCTAATGTAAACCGTGGACTTTAATAAATAATAATGTATCAATATTGGTTCAATGACTATAAAATAAAATGTTCCACACTAATTAAAGGTGCATATAAGAAGGGAAACTGTGTGTGTGGTGGGAAGAAGGGCTATGTGGGACCTCTCCATACTTTCCAGTCAATTTTTGTGTAAACCTAAATATACTCTAATAAAATATATTAATTTAAAAAGACTATTTTCTACATTAAATTATCTTGTCATCTTTTTCATAAATCAACTTATAAATATAAGAACTTATTAATGAGTTTTAAATATTACATCATGTCCAGCTTTATGGTAGCATCACTCTGTCTTGATTACTGTAGCTTTGTAGTATGTTTTGAAATGAGAAAGTCTGATTTCTCTAACCTTCTTCCTTTTAACATTGTTTTGGCTATTTTGGGTCACTTTCCCCTCCATATTAATTTTAGGATTAACTTGTCACTTTCTGCAAAAAAGCCAGCTGGGATTTTGATAGGGAATATGTTGATTCAGTAGATTGCTTTGGGGAATATTGCCACCTTAACATTGCCTTTCTCTCACTTAGGTATTCTTCAATTTTTTTCATTAACATTTTATAGTTTTCAGTGAACAAGTCACATGTTTTTTTGGTAAATTTATTTTTTATTTTCTATTTTTTTATTTCAGCATATTACGGGGGTACAAGTGTTTAGGTTACATATGTTGCCTTTTCCCCACCTGAGTCTTTTGGTGAATTTATTCCTGAATATTTTACTTCTTTTGGTGTTATTGTAAATGAAGTTGTTTTCTTAATTTCATTTTTGATTGTTCTTTTCTTATGTATAATCATATACATTTTATATTGAACTTTAATTTTGCAACCTTACTGAAGTTGTTTATAAGTTCTAATAGATTTGTGTGCTGTTTGTGTTTACTATTTAAGATGTTGTATATATAAGATCATGTCCTCTGCAAAAAGATAGTTTTAGTTCTTCATTTTTTATCCAAATGTCTTTTATTTATGTTTTTTTTCTTAGTTGCCTTGACTAGAACCTCTAGTACAAGGTTGAAGAGAAATGGGAAGAGCAGACATCTTTGTCTTTTTCCAGATATTAGGGGGAAAGCATCTAGTTTTTCACCATTAAGTGTGGTGTTAACTTAGTTTTTAGTAGATGGTCTTTATAAGGTTGAAGAAATACCTTCTTTTCCTAGTTTTATTAGTATTTTATCATGAGTCAGTGTTAGATTTTGTCAAATGTCTTTTCTGTATCTATTAAGATGGTCATGTCGGCCGGGCGCGGTGGCTCACGCCTGTAATCCTAGCACTCTGGGAGGCCGAGGTGGGCGGATCGTTTGAGCTCAGGGGTTCGATTCCAGCCTGAGCAAGAGCGAGACCCCATCTCTACTAAAAATAGAAAGAAATTATATGGACAGCTAAAAAATATATATAGAAAAAATTAGCCGGGCATGGTGGTGCATGCCTGTAGTCCCAGCTACTCGGGAGGCTGAGACAGGAGGATCGCTTGAGCTCAGGAGTTTGAGGTTGCTGTGAGCTAGGCTGACGCCACGGCACTCACTCTAGCCTGGGCAACAGAGTGAGACTCTGTCTCAAAAAAAAAAAAAAAAAAAAAAGATGGTCATGTATTTTTATTTATTTTTACTCTATTAATATTATTGTTGCATTGATTGATATTTATGTGTTAAACAACTTTGCATTCCTGAGATAAATTCCACCTGGTCACATCAAACATTTATGTTTAATGTAATTATTGATATATTACAACTTAAGTTTGTCATTTAATTTTTATTTTCTATTTGTTCTTTCTCTTTTTCATTTCTTTGTTATCTTTTTCTTTCCTATGGATTGCATGATCATATTTTAGAATTAAGTTTTACTTATTGTGTTCTTGAATGTATCTTTTTGTATAGCTCTTTGTGTGGTTTCTCTAGGTATACACGTACACACCTATTACATGTACATAACTTATCATAGTCTACTGATATCATCACTTCACTTCAACATAATGCCTCAGAGGGAATTTCCTCACTTATGCCCTGTGATACGAGGGCACCCTGTTACTGTTGGCTGGGGGTTCCAGTTCCCCACATGGACTCAATATTTGTTCATGGAAATTAAAGTCCTGGCTCCCTATTCTGCTCTCTTTGTTACATTCCTTTTGGGGGTGGAGAGTAAAGAGATGTGGAACAACTTGTAACAATCCGGTGAGACCGCAAGTGTAGGCTTCCCACTGGGCTTTTGCTGACATGGGGGAGACTTGCAACACAGTTTTCTCTGTAGTGTTTGGCTGAAGTAGAGAAGTTATTGCCTAAAAGTTTTCTATTCTGCTAGAATGCCCCTTTATTGGTCCTTTGGCTAGAGAAATAAGGCTTTTAAATTATGTCTTGCTTTGTCTGATTTCCTGGCTTCTTCAGCTCAAAGTATGGGACATATGAGATAAAAAGAAAATCTGGGGGACTCATCACCATGTTATTCCTCAGATATCTAGGTCTTTAGCCAGTCTACCTTCTCCCCACCTTTCAGAATCATCTTATGTTTGCTTTTGTATACACTATAAAGGATTTTACTTGTACTTAGCAGGAGGAATACATAACAAGATACCCATTTCATATTCAATAAATTGAAACTGTTTTTTAACAGTGAATGTATTCATCATGAGAAAAAGAAAGTTTTGTACATTTCTTTAGGGTAATTTTATGCTTTTGTAGTGTTTTTGTTTTGAATAATATAATATTGGGGAACATATTTTGCAATGCTTAGGGACTCTAAAGATTTTACACTTACCATGAAAGCGAACAAACAAACAAAACCCAAACCAAAATCCCAATACCTCCCATAGTTCTATTTGGTCTAGAAAATTTGTAGCAATGTAGATCTCAGAAGGAGCTAAAAAATTTTACCTTTGTTTTCATCAACCAATTAGAACATATTTAGTACCTGATAGTTACTCAGCAGGTGTGGCAAATATTGGAGTATATAATTTTATTCCACTAGTGACTATACTTTTGTTTGAAAAGGTGCTTTATGGTTTTAAAAGCATACTTATTTCCTTTGCCTAATTGAGCCTTAATGAGAGAGTAAGGTATTATTATCCCAATGTTGCCAATGAAGAAAACTAAGGCATAGGTAAATGAAGTGGTAAGTAAGTGTTCACACAGATTATCACACATCTTTTAACTCCTAGTGCCTTACAATCCCTACCATTGAACAATTTATAATCATGGGATGAGGCTTGAATCAACACATATAGAACTTTTAAAAATGATGCAAATCATTATATAATGAAGTGCTAAATGGGAGAATGACAAATTGATATTTCTTCTCATCTAAAGGCCATAGTAAAATGTTCTAGAATTCAATTTTTATTTCTTACTCTAAATTTAACAAGTTTAGGATAAATTTATTTGACATATAAAATTACATTACAAGCTCAATCAAATGGTAGGTCTACTTTTACTTCTTTGACGTATCTCCATAGTACTTTCCACAGAGGTTGAACTAGTTTACAGTCTCACCAACAATCTATAAGTGTTCCTTTCTCTCTGCATCCATACCAGCATCTGTCATTTTGGTACTTTGTTATAAAAGCCATTCTCACTGGAGTTAGGTGATATCTCTGGAAAGAGTTGGAACTCATTGTGGTTTTGGTTTGTATTTCCCTGATGATTAGAGATGTTGAGCATTTTTTTATGTTTGTTGGCCATTAGTCTATCTTCCTTTGAAAAGCTTGTGTTCATGTCTTTTGCCCACTTTTTAATGGGTTTGTTTGATATTTTCTTGCTGATTTAATTGAATTCTTTGTAGATTCTGGTTATTAGCCCTTTATAGGATGTATACCATGCAAATATTTTCTCCCATTCTGTAGGTTGTCTATTTGCTCTATTGATTGTTTTCTTGGCTGTGCACAAGCTTTTTAATGTAATCAGGTACCATTTATTTATTTTTGTTATTGCTGTGATTGCCTTTGGGGTCTTCTTTATAAATTCTTTGCCTAGGCCAATATCTATAGGAGTTTTTCCAACATTTTCTTCTAGAAATCCTATGGCTTCATACCTTATGTTTAAATCAGTAGTCCATTGTGAATTAATGTTTTTGTGAATGATGAGAGGTGATGATCCTGTTTCAGTCTTCTACATGTGGCTGTCCAATTTTCCCAGAACTGTTTATTGAATAAGTCTTCTTTTCCCAGTGTATGTTTTTGTCTGCTTTGTCAAAAATCAGATAGCTCTATGAGAATGGTTTTATATCTAGGTTCTCAGTCTTGTTCTATGGTCTATGTCTCTGTTTTTGTGCAAGTATTATGCTGTTTTGGTTACTATATCCTTGTAGTATAGCTTGAAATCTGGTAAAGCAATGCATCCCAATTCGTTCTTTTTGCTTAAAGTTGCTTTGGCTATTCAGGGTCTTTTTTGGTTCCTTACAAAGCACAGAATTATTTTTCTTTTTAGATCTGCAAAAAATGATGTTGTTATTTTAATGGGGATTTCACTGACTCTGTAAATGACCTTGGATAGTATAGACATATATCAGTGTTCATTCTACTGATCCATGAGCATGATATGTTTTTTCCCACTTATTTACACCCTCTGTGATTTCCTTCCTCAGTGTTTCATAATTCTCCCTATAGAAGTCTTTCTCCTCCTTAGTTAAATATATTACTGGGTATTTTATTTTATTTGTTGCTATTTTGAAAGATATTGCACCTTTGATTTTATTCTCAGGTTGACTGCTGTTGGTGTATAGGAATAGTACTGATTTGTGTACATTGATTTTGTAACCTGAGACTTTGCTGAATTTATTTATCAATTCCAGGAGTCTTTTGACAGAATCTTCAGAGTTTTCTAGATATAAGTTCATATCATCAGCAAAGTGTGATAGTTTGACTTCATCTTTCCCCTTTTGGATACCCTTGATTTCTTTCTCATTCATGATTGCTCTGGCTAGGACTTTCAGCACTAGGTTGAACAGAAGTAGTGATAATGAGCAACCTTGTCTGGCTCCCAAAAAGACATTTTATAAAAAATACACTTTCACTTGAATGTTTATAGCAGCAGAATTCATAATCACAAAGATGTGGAAAACACCCAAGTGTCCATCAATACATGAGTGGACTAATAAATATATATACACAACATAGAGTATTACTCAGCCATAAAAAATGGTGAACTAACACCTTTGTAACAACCTGGATGGAACTAGAAACCATCTCCCTAAGTGAAGTATCATAAGAATGGGAAAACAAACACCACATGTAGTCACTATTAAAATGGAACTAAATGATCAATACTCATGTGTACCTGTGATAGTAAAATTGAACAGAAATCAGTCAGATGGGGGAGGGGAGGGGTAAATTCACACCTAATGGGTACAATGCACACAGCTTGGATGATGGACACACTTATAACTTTGACTCAAACTGTAGGAAAGTAATTTATGTAACCAAAAAATTTTTACCCCAGTAATAGTCTGGAATAAAAAAAGAAAAGAAAAAAATTAATAGCTCTTATTTGTAGAATTTATATGGTGAAAGTATTACTTTTAAAATAATATTTCATAATTGATTGAATCATTCCTTGGAATCATAGCTCTTAAAATTTTCTGAGTGTAAATAACATCAGAGTAATAAGTAGATATCTTAGTATGTTATATCAGGTATAATTGTGGGTTTTGATGGTATTGGAATTCAACATCCATTGCACATTAGGAAATTATCCTCTCTCTGTCCAGTATCCTCATATGATGACAGTAATATCTATCTTACAGGGCATTTTGGAATATTAAATAAGATAATGCTTGTAAATCATGAGGCACTATGCCTGGTATATAACAGAGTGAACTATGAATTTACCTTTTTTTTATTATGTTTAGATTTTTGTTTTATGCTTTAGCTATGCTCTTTGACTCCTGTGATGAATCTGAAATAGTTCTAACCTAAGTTTATCATTTTAGGGCTACATTTCAGCCAGGGAACATGATTCAGGTTCAAGAGCATATAGAGTTTTATTGAATTCTAATTTGCCATTGAAATAAACATTTCTATGATAAATGGGTATAAATAGGGTTTAATCCTGATTAAATCCCTTCTGAGATCTTTAATGCCATCAAAGGAAGACCCCTGAACAATTAGAGAATTTGCTTCTGAACAGTAAGCAAGTAAGACATTATGTTTCATGGTCTCATTTTTTTCAAGTTTTCTTTGTGCCTTTACTCCACTTCTGCTCTTAATTTAGCTGAATGTTTGCTAGCATTTTCAAGGATTTGTAATGTTGTCAATTATCTTAATTAATGACAGAGATTTTGTGGATCTAGAAAGAAAAACTTATTGTAAAACGAGTACCTCAAAGATGTACTAGAAGGTGGAGAACAGTAATCATAGAGAGTTAACTCCTAGTAGTACAGTGATATTTGCCTTTGGAAACATATCCCTTTTGATCACTGAAATACCCTAAACTCTTATGCGATTTCTTAGTTGTGCAGGATCCACACTGTTGTTCACTTGGAACTCAGGATTGAAATAGATCATGTCACTCTAGCAACATTTTGTTTTGCAGTTTGTGCAGCAGTTCTGAAAAATTTTCCTTAGGACCTAACATTTTTATGGATTTTAAGAAAGTTTTATCTTCTCAAAGAACCAACTTTTTGTTTTATTAACTTCCCTTATAGTTTCTTTGTTGTCCTTTTCATTTAATTCTGATTTGATCTTAGTAATTTCTCGCCTTCTGCTGGGTTTGGGGTCATTCTGTTCTTCTTTCTCCAGCTCTTTGAGTCTATTCGTTAGGTTGTCTATTTGCAGGTTTTCTGTCTTTTGGATATAGGCATTTATGGATATGAATTTTCCTCTCAGGACTGCTTTAGCTGTGTCCCATAGATTTTGATAAGTTGTATCTCCATTGTCATTTAATTCAAACAAATTTTTGATTTCTATCTTGATTTCTTCCTTTATAGAATAATTATTCAGGAGAAAGTTATTTAGCTTCCATGAGTTTGAGTAAGAGTGAGGGTTTCTGTTTGTGTTCATTGTTACTTTTATTCCGCTGTGATCTGAGAAGATGCATGGTATAATTTCTATTTTTTTTTTTAATTTTTTAAGGCATGCTTAATGTCCTAGGATATGATCAATCTTAGAGAATGTCCCGTGAGCTGATGAGAAGAATGTATATTCTGTAGACTTTGGGTAGAATGTCCTATAGATGTCAGCCATGCCCATTTGTTCTACCATTCTATTTAGGTCCATTATGTCTTTGTTTATTTTCTGTTTAGAGGATCTGTCCTGTACTGTCAGTGGGGTGTTAAAGTCTCCAGCTATTACAGTATTGTTATCTATCATTTGGTTCAGATCTAGTAGGGTTTGCTTTATGAATCTAGGTGCACCTAGGTTGGGTGCATATATATTGAGTATAGTCATGGCTTCTTGTTGAATTGTGCCTTTAACCAGTATGTAGTAGCCATCTTTGTCTTTTATTATTTTTGTTGGTTTGAAAGCTAAGTTATTGGAAATTAAGACTGCCACACCAGCTTTCTTTTGGTTACCGTTTGCTTGAAATATCGATTTCCATCCTTTTATTTTCAGTCTAAATGCATCTTTGCTGGTTAGGTGAGTTTCTTGAAGACAGCAGATACTTGGACTATGTTTTTTTATCCACTGGGCCAGTCTATGTCTCTTGAGTGGAGAATTCAAGCCATTCACATTTATTGAGAAAACTGATAAGTGAGACAGTTTTTTGTTCAGCTTGTTGGGTAGAACTTAATTGGGAAGTTTTCTCTCCTGAGCCATTGTGGTATCTGGAATTTGATCTTTAGCTCTTGAGTAGTTTTACATTCATGGATCTTTCTTGTGCTGATCCATGTGTAATTCTCTTTTGAGTACTTCTTGGAGGGCTGGTCTTGTCTTGGTGAATTCCCTCAACCTTTGTTTATCTGAGAATGTCTTAATTTCTCCTTCGTATAGAAAACTCAGCTTAGCTGGGTACAAGATTCTAGGCTGGGCATTATTCTGTTTCAGAAGCATGAAGATGGGGCCCCAACCTCTTCTTGCTTGTAAGGTTTCAGCTGAGAAATCTGGCGTAATTCTGATGGGTTTTCCTTTGTAAGTTACCTGTTTCTTTCTCCTTACAGCTCAGAGAAGGGACTCTTTAGTGGATATTTTGGTCAGCCTGATGACTACGTGGCATGGTGTTTTCCTATGTGCTATGAATCTCCCAGGGGTCCTTTGAGCTTCTTGAATCTGTATGTCTAGAGTATTGGCAAGGCCTGGAAAATTTTCCTCGATTATGTCTTCAAATAGCTTGTCCAACCCTTGCTTATTATCTTCTTCACCCTCAGGAATGCCAATAATTCTCAAGTTAGGTTTCTTCACATAATCCCACATTTCTTGAAGACTCAGATCATTTCTCTTACTTCTTTGATCTATCTCTGTGACTGACTTATTTAGTTGGAAAGAGTTGTCTTCAATTTCTGAGATTTTGAAAAGATAAACAAAATATACACACCTCTGGCTAGACTAACCAAGAGCACAAAAGTAAAATCTCTAATAACCTCCATTAGGAACATGAAAGGAGAAATCACAACTGATGCTACAGAGATACAAGATATTATCTATGAACTCTACAAAAATCTTTATGCACACAAACTGGAGAATGCGGAGGAAATGGACAAATTTTTAGAAACACATAGTCTTCCCAGGCTCAACCAGGAAGAAATAGAGTACCTGAACAGACCAATATCAAGAACTGAAATCAAAACAGCAATAAAAAACCTTCCCAAAAAGAAAAGCCCTGGACCAGATGGGTTCACACCTGTATTTTACCATACATACAAAGAAGAACTGGTGCCCATCCTACATAAACTATACTCCAATATTGAGAAGGATGGAATTCTCCCGAACACGTTCTACCAAGCCAATATAACATTGATACCAAAACCAGGAAACGATGCAACAAAAATAGAGAACTACAGACCAATTTCTCTCATGAATATAGATGCAAAAATTTTCAATAAAATACTAGCAAATCGGATCCAAGTACTTATCAAAAAAATAATCCACCACGACCAAGTGCGCTTCATCCCCGAGATGCAGGGGTAGTTCAACATACGTAAATCTATAAATGTAATTCACCACATAAATAGAAGCAAAACCAAAAACCATATGATACTCTCATTAGATACAGAAAAAGAATTTGACAAAATACAACAGCCTTTTATGATAAAAACGCTTAACAAAATAGGCGTAGATGGAACCTACCTAAAAATGATACGAGCCATAAAAGACAAACCAACAGCCGACATCATTCTGAACAGGGAAAAATTGAAAGCACTCTCACTTAGAACTGCAACCAGACAGGGCTGCCCACTGTCCCCATTACTTTTCAACATAGTATTGGAAGTCCTTGCGAGAGCTGTCAGGCAAGAGAGCAAAATCAAGGGAGTCCACATAGGGAAGGAAGAGATCAAACTCACTTTTTGCTGATGATATGATGTTCTATCTGGAAAACCCCCAGGATTCAACCATGAGACTCCTGGAATTGATTAACGAATATAGCAAAGTCTCAGGCTACAAAATTAATATACACAAATCAGAGGCATTTATATATGCCAATAACAGTCAATCGGAAAACCAAATTAAAGACTCAATACCCTTCCAAATAGCAACAAAGAAAATAAAAGATCTAGGTATATATCTAACTAAAGAGGTAAAGGACCTCTATAAGGAAAACTATGAAACACTGAGAAAAGAAATAGCAGAACTTGCAAATAGATGGAAAAATATACCATGCTCGTGGATCAGAAGAATCAACATTGTTAAAATGTCTATACTACTCAAAGTGATCTACAGATGCAATGCAATCCCTGTTAAATTACCAACATCATTCTTCACAGACGTAGAGAAAATAATTATACACTTTGTATGGAATCAGAGAAGACCCCGTATAGCAAAAGCAATTTTAAGCAACAAAAACAAAATGGGAGGTATTAATTTGCCAGATCTCAAACTATACTACAAGGCCGTGGTTCTTAAAACAGCCTGGTACTGGCACAAGTACAGGGACACAGACCAGTGGAACACAACAGAAAATCCAAATATAGAACCATCCTCATATAGTCACCTAATTTTTGACAAAGCAGGAAAGAATATACTCTGGGGACAAGAATCCCTATTCAATAAATGGTGCTGGGAGAATTGGTTAGCCACTTGTAGAAGACTGAAACAGGACCCACAGCGTTCACCTCTCACAAAAATCAAATCACGGTGGATAACAGACTTAAACCTTAGGCGTGATACAATCAGAATTCTAGAAGAAAATGTAGGAAAGACTCTTACAGACATTGGCCTAGGCAAAGAATTTATGAAGAAGACCCCCAAGGCAATCACAGCAGCAACAAAAATAAACGAATGGGACATGATTAAATTAAAAAGCTTCTGCACAGCCAAAGAAACAGTCACGAGAATAAACAGACCACCTACAGAATGGGAAAAAATTTTTGCATACTACACATCAGATAAAGGACTGATAACAAGAACCTATTTAGAACTCAGGAAAATCAGCAAGAAAAAAATCAAACAACCCTATCAAAAAGTAGGCAAATGACATGAATAGAAACTTCTCAAAAGAAGATATAAGAATGGCTAACAAACATATGAAAAAATTCTCAACATCCCTGATCATCAGAGAAATGCAAATCAAAACCACAATGAGATATCACTTAACCCCAGTGAGAATGGCCTTTATCAAAAAAACCCAAAACAACACATGTTGGCGTGGGTGTGGAGAGACAGGAACACTAATACACTGCTGGTGGGACTGCAAACTAGTGCAACCCCTGTGGAAAGCATTATGGAGGTATCTTAAACAGATTCAAGTAGACCTGCCATTTGACCCAGCAATCCCATTACTGGGCATATACCCAAAGGAAAAAAGGTCATTCTGTAACAAAGACACATGTACCCGAATGTTTATAGCAGCACAATTCACAATAGCAAAGATGTGGAAACAACCCAAATGCCCATCAATACATGATTGGATTAGTAAACTGTGGTATATATATACCATGGAATATTACTCAGCTATAACGAATGATGAAGATACGACATCTCTATGGTTCTCCTGGAGAGAGTTGGAACCCATTATATTAAGTGAAGTATCCCAAGAATGGAAAAACAAGCATCACATGTACTCACCAGAAAATTGGTTTCCCTAATCATCACCTAAATACACATCTGGGAATGACAGCAATCGGATATCAGACTGAGGTGGGGGTTGGGGGAGGGGATGGCTGTATGCCTACACATTGAGTCCATTGCGCACCGTTTGGGGAATGGTAACGCTTGAAGGTGCTGACTCAGGAAGGGGGGTTGGGGAAGGGAGGAATATATACCTACATGATGGGTGCAACGTGCACTATCTGGGGAACAGACACGCCTGGAGCTCTGACTTGGGGGGAAAGGTGGTACATGGGCAACGTATGTAACCTGCAATTCTGTATCCCCCATAAAAATAAGATGAAATAAAAAAAGAAAGTTTTAGAGATTAAAAGAATAATCTTCTGCAAGGTTTTCCTGAGAACGAGTGAGTAGCTTTGCAAATGATAGGAGGAGAAGCCCTAACTTGCTTAGAGAGAATAAACCACCACATTTCAGTCTCTAGCACTGCTTTTAACTTAACCTGAGCATACCCTATTACACTTGCTAATACAGCTTTCCTTAAGTGAGTGAACAAATATTTAGCATGTTACTCACTTTTAGCAACAAGATGTCACATTGAGAAAGGAATAAGTGCAACTTTTGACTTTTTTAGATAACATCAGCAGATATTTTCAGGAATAATTCTTAAGTGTTTTGATCAATATTTAAGGATTTTATTTCAAGGTGTAAAGAGATTTGTACTTCTATCAATAACTACTAAACTGCCATTTTCTAGGGTCTAGCCTCCAGTAAGTAAATAAAAAATATATTCGACAGAAGCATTGTGTTTTATAGTGACTAATGTGTTATATTCTAATAGCTTCTTATAAAAATACTAGCCAAAAATCCTATAGGCCTCTAAAGAAGTAAAGCATTGTTCTAATTGAAAATAATTTTTCAATGTTTTTTTCCTTTAATTCACTATAGTTTAAGAAAGTGATGCATATATTCTTAAGAGGTTACCTTTTCTATAATCAAATACTAGGTATTTTCCATGGTCATGTAACTTATAGAAGGCAATTAATACCTGATATTTGATTTGTTGATTTAATTTTTGGCACTGTTAATTATCTCCAATTTTACTAACATGGAATGGTTTCTTATGTTTCCAGTAAAAATTTTTGTCATTATATAATTTACCTGTTATTTATTTATCACTTTCCATTTAGAACACCATCACATCGTGTATTTCCTCTCTTTGAGTTTAGCCAGCATTAGGAAATAAAGTTTAATGTAAAGCATTATGGTAGCTTAACATCAGTTAGCTGTACTTTATTATGGTTGAAAACTTTAAAATGGCCCATCATTTCTATTAACTTTTTTAATAAAAAAAAATTTAAATGTTAGATACAATAGTATGAGGTGCCCATATCTGCTCAGACCTAAGGAAGAACATTTTAAAGTATGGTTACACAGGAAAGATGCTTCAATTTCTTAGTAGTTAAAAAAAGTGCTAAATACTCTTGAAATTATTGTCTACAGATTAGTGACAAGGGCTTGTGATAGGATTCGGTTAGACTCTGACTTCTGGATGCCCTTAAACATACAGTACCTCCAAACTCAAGTTCAGCCGTAAGCTATTTTGCCAACATGTCACGGTAATCTGTAGTTTTATATGTGACTTCTACTTTTATAGACTTGTTTTAAAATAAAATGCATTTTTATAATTAAAAAAATAGACATTGGAGAATGGGAAGGGTGGCAGGATGGAGTGGTGAGGGATGAGAAGTTACTTAATGGGTGCAATGTACCGTTTGGGTGATGTAAGTTACACTAAAAGCCTATACTTCATCACTATATAATATATCCATGTAACAAAACTGCACTTGTACCCTTTAAATATATACAAATAAAAACTTAAAAATAAATTAATAAAAGTGAATAAAATGGTGAGTTCTGTGAGTTTATACCAGGCTGAAGAAGTGAGGTTTTCCAAAATCAAGTAAATCAACTATGTGTTCACTGATCACTGACTTGTGCATACAGAACTTTAATTGTGACATAATGAATGCAAGAAATGTAAGTCATGATTTATTTTCTCAGAGATTACACAAAGCAGTTGTTGAGAGAAGTAAAACAGATCTCAATCACTAGTGATTTTGAATATAGTGCTTTGACTATATTAGGGATGATGATTTTTTTTTTTTTTTTTTTTTTTTTTGCTGTTGGTCTGACTTAGCTCTGAGCTGATTAGTCAAGCCAGATCAATTTGTTTTTTCAATATATAGCTTACTATTAAACTTTTAGCAGAAGTAAGTCACTACTCTAAATCACTACTCTGAAGGAACCAGGACAATCTAAGCCTGGCACTAAGAATTTTTTTCTATGTTGTTAAGCCTTGAACTCAGTTTTTACTCTTCACTGTCTAAAACATTTTGAGTTCATAAATAAAAAAGATAAGTTCAAAATTATTATAAAGACTACATATAATATTTCCTTTCTAATAAATTTGGCAGCAACTATGCAATAGTGATTTATAAGAAATGATAGTGGCCAGGCACGGTGGCTCACGCCTGTAATCCTAGCACTCTGGGAGGCTGAGGCGGGTGGATCGCTCAAGGTCAGGAGTTCGAGACCAGCCTGAGCAAGAGCGAGACCCCGTCTCTACTAAAAATAGAAATTATCTGGCCAACTAAAATATATATATAAAAAATTAGCCAGACATGGTGGCACATGCCTGTAGTCCCAGCTACTCGGGAGGCTGAGGCAGTAGGATTGCTTAAGCCCAGGAGTTTGAGGTTACTGTGAGCTAGGCTGACGCCACAGCACTCACTCTAGCCTGGGCAACAAAGCCAGACTCTGTCTCAAAAAAAAAAAAAAAAATGATAGTAATAAATTGATGCCATGAACGTGGTTTTCTTCTCATATCTAGTAGTTAGAAATTATATAGTTTACAAAGAGCTTTCACACATAATATTTCATTTAATCTTCACAACTTCCAAGTAAGGTTTTTATATAATCTCCTTTAACATATTTAATACATAGTTTAGAAATGTTATGACTCCCTCTTGGTTACACTGCTGTAAACTTCCATAACAGATACTTAAACATAGATCCTATAACTCTTATTTCCAATATTCTTTCACATACACTGTGATTATCACTTGTAAAATGTAGATGCTGTAGTAAATACCATTAGGGCATAGATAATTTAGGTTTCCAAGGGACAGTTTCTTAAGATCAAATAAAAAATAAGGTCACAAATCAATGAATATGGAATTTTGTGATACATTGTAGAAGAAATGAAAGAAAAAGGCTATTTAATTTTGTTTTATATTTTAGAAAATAAAACACAAAAAAGGAGAAAAGAGGTTATGGTCTTTATGACCAACAGTCTTCAATTAATAACCAGAATTCATAACTATCATAAATGTTTTATACTAGCTTTTAAAAGACTTTTTATTGAAATATAATACTTATACAGAAAAGAGCTCAGTTAAGAAGTGTATAGGTGATGAATTTTCATGAAGGATAGCCATGTGTATAATTAGAATCAGATCCAGGCACAGAACAATAACAGCAACCAAGAATACCCCCTCATACCGTCTTTCTTACAGTCACTGCTCTCCTCAAAAGAATACCCATTATCCTGATATCTGATGCTTTAGATTTGTTTTGCCTGTTTTTCAACTTTATATAAATGGAGTCATATAGCAAGAAATAAATTCGATTTCTTGATTTAGAAAAGATTGTGGACTGAATTATTGTGTGAAACTCACTAGAATGAAATAACAATGTTCAAAAATTGTCTTTTTATGGTCATAAAGGCTATACCACTATTCTGTGTTACTAGTTTGTACCTGTTCTCTGATATAGCCCTTAATAATACGCTAGTTTGGTCCATAAATAAACATTGAGGTTTGTACTAACTGTGAATTGTGGTCATTAACTGAAAGCTATTGGTCAGGAATGCCATTCCTCTTTTCTCTATCTATCTTTCCTACTCTTTATTCCCAAGTATTTATCAAGGCATAGAGTAACTCCAGTTTTGGAATTTCTTCATAGCATGGACTTCAAGACTCTCAGAAGCCAATTGTCTTACACAGAAAAGAACATTTCAGGTCATTTTCCTCTTATAATGTCTATTCAGTAATTATTTTAGTGCTTCGTATGGTAACAGTAAGGTCTTAGGTATGGTGGATAACGTGGTGTATAAGGCAGTCATAATTCCTGCCCTCAGGAGATTACAGCTTAGTGGGGGGAAATAATTGCACATGAAAACATGAAATTAGAAAATTGAAATGTATATTTATCAATTATAAAAATATAATTGGCCATTATTCTGTCTTCGTTTGAAAAGTTTCTGTTCATGTCCTTTGCCCACTTTTTGATAGGGTTGTTTGATTTTTTCTTGCTGATTTTCCTGAGTTCTAAATAGATTCTAGTTATCAGCCCTTTATCAAATGTGTAGCATGCAAATATTTTCTCCCATTCTGTAGGTTGTCTGTTTGTTCTCGTGACAGTTTCTTTGGCTGTGCAGAAGGTTTTTAATTTGATCAGGTCCCATTTATTTATTTTTATTGTTGCATAATGAGTGTGATGCGCACCATCTGGGGAATGGACACGCTTGAAGCTCTGACTTGGGGGGTGAAGGGGGACCAAGGGGAATATACTTAACCTAAACATTTGTGCCCCCATAATCTTCTGAAATAAAAAAATAAAATAAATATGAAATGTAAAAAGTGCAAGATGCTATGAAACAGTATACTAGAACAGAATTTAAATTGGGTTGGATTATACAAAGAAAATTACATTTATGCAGGGACCTGAAAGTTGAACTAGAGTTAGCTTGATGAAAGAAGGGGAAGTTTGAGAAGAGTTTTGCAAGTGGGGAAAATGCTCTCTGCTTAGCAGTTAAAGTCAACAAAACCAAATGTCAGTGCATTTGGAATCTTTCAGCATTTTCTGGTGCTTTTGTTATTGTAATGGCAACACTTAAGTACTGAGAGATTCTAAACCCTGATATTCTTCAAATCATTGTCTCTGAAAGCAAAATGAAATGGTATGATTGAAGATTTCTTTCATATATTTGACTAACTATGTTATGGTAAAGAGTAAGATCTAATTTGTAATGCATTTATTTGTTAATTTTGATGTTAGATAACAATGTTTTCAACTAACTGCTATAATAACTTAGTATCACATAACTATTTGACAAAAGAGAAAGTACATGTTTGTGGGCATTAGGGTGTGATTTAACTGGCTACAGTATAATTAGAGAGCAATTATTCTGAGACTTTTTGTCTCAGAACTGGCTGTTCAGAATGCACTTCTGGCAGCAACCCAACCCCCTTGACTCACAGAGCCACATCACACCACACATATGCCCTAGGTTCTAAGGACCAGCACATCCAATGCCCACCACTTCCTCCACTACCCTCATGACCAATGGAGATGATGCATCTTGTTCATGCTTCCCAGGGACTGAGGGCTAGCTTGCCTAGTGGCCCATACCCTTCAGCAAAGGCATGATAATGGTTTCATAAATACTTGCATTATAGGCCACTAAGGCACTCACAGACATAACTGACATTGACTACCGAAGAAACCACATGGAGAATAGGCTAATGACCCTACTCAAACCAAAATCAAAGCACCCTACCCAATTATCACTAAAGGACACATATACAGAAAAATGTCTTTATCTACAAAAGCTAATCCAGAAAATTGGAAAAGACAACTGTTCCATCAGATGAACAGATATCAATGTAGGGTCACAAAAAATACGTTAAAGCAAAGAAACAAGACACTTCCAACAAACACAATAATTCTCCAGTAACAGATCCCAAAGAAAAAGGTATCTGTGAAATGCCTGAAAACAAATTCAAAGTAATGATGTTAATGAAACTCAGGGAGATACAATGGAATGCAGATAGATAATTCAATGAAAACAATTCATGATCTGAATGATAAAATTCAACAGAGATGTTATTTAAAAATGATCAAGCAGAAATGTTAAAGCTAAAGAATCCTATGAACAAAATTAAAAAATACAATTGAGAACTTCAACAACACGTTAGATCAAGCAAAAGAAAGAGTTTCTGAACTTAAAGGCAGGTCTTTTGAAATAACCCCATCAGACACACACCAAAAGAATATAAAAAGAAAGAAGAAAGACTATGGGATTTGTGGGGCACCATTAAGTGAAAGAAAATGAAAAGAAAACAAATCTAATGAAATAATAGCTGACAGTGTTCCAACTCTTGGGTGATATATAGACATCCAGATTCAGGAAGCTCAAAGATCCAAAAATATATTCAACCACAAAAGGTTCTCTCCAAGGCACATTATAGTCAAACTGTCAAAAGTGAAACACAAAGAAAAAATTCTAAAAACAGCAAGAGAGAAGCATCAAGTCACATATAAGGGAATACTAATTAGACTAAAAGCAGATTTCTCAGGAGAAACTTTATAGGCCAGGAGAGAATGAAAAAAATATATTCAAAGTGATGAAATTAAAAAAAAAAAAAAACTTGCTTGCTAGGAATACTATATACAGTAAAGCTATAATTCATTCAGAAATGATGGCGAAATATGATCATTACCAGATAAGCAAAAACTAAAGAAATACCTCAACACTAGATCACCCTTACAAAAGTGTTGTATGGGGTCCTATATCTGGAAGGAATGGATAATAACTACCATCATGAAGACACTTGAATATATAAAACTCACTGATAGAAAAAATACAAAAATAAGAAAAAAAGAAATCAAACCTTATCATTACAGAAAACCACCAAATTGCAAAGATAATCAATAAGAGAGGAAGAAAGGAATAAACGATATACAAAATAGCAAGAAAACAATCAAGAAAATGATAGGAAAAATTCCTAAGCTATGGATAATAAACTTAAATGTAAATGAATTAAATTCCCAAATTAGAAGACATAGAATAGCTGAATGGCTAAAAAAAAAAAAAGTGACCCAACTATATGCTGCCTATAAGAAATTCACTTGAACTTTAGAGAGACAAAGACACTGAAGATTTTTTTTGTATATGGCAAGTACTATATATTTTTTGTTTTTTAATTTTTTATTTAAGCATATTACAGGATTACAAATGTTTAGGTTACATGTATTGCCTTTGCCCCACCTGAGTCAGAGCTTCAAGCATGTCAATCCCCCAGATGGTTCATACCACACCCATTAGGTGTGAATATTCCCATCCACTCTTACCCCATTGCACATGCCCAACACCCACTGAATGTTACTACGAAATGTACACTTAAGTGTTGATCAGTTAATAACAGTTTGATGGTGAGTACATGTGGTTTTTGTTTTTCCATTCTTGGGATACTTAGGAGAATGGGCTACAGCTCTATCCAAAATAATATAAGAGGTGCTAGGTCACCATTGTTTTTTGTGGCTGAATAGAACTTCATGATATACATATACCACATTTTATTAATCCACTCATGTATTGATGGGCACTTGGGTTGTTTCCACATCGTTGCAATTGTGAATTGTGCTGCTATAAACATTTGAGTGCAGATGTATTTTTTATAGAATGTCTTTTGTTCTTTTGGGTAGATGCCCAGTAATGGGATTGCTGGATCAAATGGTAGTTCTACCTTTAGCTCTTTGAGATATCTCCATATTACTTTCCACAGTGGTTGTACTAATTTCCAGTCCCTCCAGCAGTGTGTGACTGTTGATACCTCTCTGCATCCATGCCAGCATTTTTTGTTTTGGGACCTTTTGATAAAGGCCATTCTCAGTGGAAATAAGTGATATCTCATTGTGGCTTTGATTTGCATTTTCCTGATAATTAAAGATGCTGAGCATTTTTTTCATATATGTTGACCATTAACATATCTTCCTTTGAAAAATTTCTGTTCATGTCCTTTGCCCATATTTTGATAGGGTTGTTTGATTTTTTTCTTGCTGATTTTCCTGAGTTCTATACAGATTCTTATTATCACCCCTTTATTGGATGTGTAGCATGCAAATATTTTCTCCCATTCTGTAGGTTCTCTGTTTCCTCTTGTGATAGTTTTTTTGGTTGTGCAGAAGCTTTTTAATTTGATAGGCCCCATTTATTTATTTTGGTTGCTGCTGTGATTGCCTTTGGGGTCTTCTTCATAAATTCTTTGCCTAGGCCAATGTCTAGAAGAGTTTTCCAACATTTTTTTTCTAGTATTTTTATAGTTTTATCCTTAGGTTTAAGTCTGTTATTCATCGTGAGTTGATTTTGTGGGAGGTGAAATATACATATCCTGTTTCAGTTCTCTACATGTGGCTACCCAATTTTCCTGGAACCATTTATTGAATAAGGATTCTTTTCCCCAGTGTATGTTTCTTTCTGCTTTGTAGAAGATTAAATGGCTATATGAGGATGGTTTTATATCTGGTTTCTCAATTCTGTTCCATTGATCTATGTCTCTGCTCCTGTGCCAGTACCATGCTGTTTGAGTTACTATAGCCTTGTCATATACTTGACATCTGGTAGGTTGATGCCTCTCAATTTGTTCTTTATGCCTTAGATTGCTTTTGTTATACATGATCTTATCTAGTTCCATATGAAGCATAGAATTATATTGTCTAGATCTGCAAAAAATGATGTTGGTATTTTAATAGGGATTGAGTTGAATGTGTAGATCACTTTGGGTAGGATAGACATTTTAACAATGATGATTCTGCCAACACATGAGCATGGTATGATTTTTCATATGTTTATATGCTCTGCTAATTCCTTCCTCAGTGTTTCATAGTTCTCTCTGTAGAGGTTTTTTACCTCCTTAGTTAAATATATTCCTAGGTATTTTATTTTCTTTGTTGCTATTGTGAAGGGTACTGGGTCTTTGATTTTGTTTTAGGTTTGATTGTTATTAGCATACAGGAATGCTACTGATTTGTGTACATTGAGGTTGTAACCTGAGACTTTGCTGAATTTTTTTATCAATCCCAGTAGTGTCATGGCAGAACTTTGGGGTTTTCTAGATATAAGATCATATCATAGGCAAAGTGCTATAGTTCAACATCTTCTGCCCCCATTTGGATGCCCTTGATTTGATGCTCTTGTCTGATTGCTCTGGCTAGGACTCCCAGCATTATGTTGAATAGAAAAGGTGATAGAGGGCAACCTTATCTGATTTCTAAGCTGAAATGCTTTCAGTTTTTCCCTGTTCAGTATGATGTTGGCTGTAGGTTTGTTATATATGGCTTGTGTCATTTTTATGTAAGTCCCATATATGCCTACTTTGTTGTTCATTCTTATCATAAAAGGGTGTTGAATTTTGTCTAATGGTTGTTCTGTGTCTATTAAGAGTATCATATGGTCTTTGTTTTTTGCTTCTGTTTGTGTGGTGAGTTACATTTAAAAATCTGTATATGTTGAACCATCTCTGCATCTCTGGGATAAAGCCCACTTGGTCTTGATGGATTATTATTTTTTTTGATAAGCACCTGAATTCTGTTTGCTAGGATTTTGTTGAGAAATTTTGCATCTATATTCATAAGGATTATTGTTCTGTAGTTTTCTTTTTTTGTTGAATCCTTTCCTGGTTTTGGTATCAAGGTTATGTTTGCTACATAAAATGTGTTGGAGAGGATTCTGTCCTTTTTGATGTTGTGGAATAATTTCTGCAGGATGGACACCAGTTCTTCTTTGTAGGTCTGGTTAAATTCAGGTTGTGAAACCATCTGGCCTGGGACTTTTCTTTTTTGGAAGATCTTTTGTTGCTACTCTAACTTTGGTACTTGATATTGTTGTCTTCAGGAATTCTATTTCTTCCTGATTGAGCCTAGGGAGGCTATGTGTTTCTAAGAATTTGTCCATTTCCTGCACATTTTCAAGTTTATGTGCATAGAGGTTTTTATAATATTCATAGATGATATTTTGTGTTTCTGTGGTATCAATTGTAATTTCTCGTTTTTAATTCCTCATGGAGCTTATCAGAGTTCTTTCTTTTCTGCTTCTCTTTAATATAGTAAGAGGCATGTGAATTTCATTTATTTTTTCAAAGAACCAAATTCTTGTTTTATTAATCTTGCATATAGTTTTTTTATTATAAATTTCATTTAGTTTGGCTCTGATATTTCTTATTTCTTGTGTTATATTGGGTTTGAGTTTGTTTTGCTCATCATTTCCTAGTTCCTTGAGACAATTCATTTGATTATTGATTTGTGATCTTTCTGTCATTTGGATGTAGGCATTTATGTATGTAAATTTTCCTTTCAGGACTGCTTTTGCAGTGTTCCACAGATTTTGACAGCTTGTGTCTCCTTTATCATTTATTTCAATGAACCCTTTCATTTCCATCTTAATTTCTTCCTTAATGTAATAATTTTTTAGCAGAAGGTTGTTTAGCTTACATGACTTCCAAGAGATGAGAGTTTCTGTTGGATTTGATTTCTAATTGTATTCCACTGTGGTCTGAGAATATGCATGGTATAATTTCTATTTTTAAAAAATTTGTTGAGACATGCATTGTGGTCTAGGATATGATCAATCTTCGATAATGCCCCATGAGCTGATAAGAAAAAACCTATATTCAGTGGGTTTGGGATAGAATGTTCTTTAAATGTGAGGCAGGCCCATTTTTTCTAGAGTTCTGTTTAAGTCCACTGCTTCTTTGTTTATTTTCTGTTTGGAGGATCTGTCCTGTTCTGTCAGAGGAGTGTTGAAGTCCCAGATATTATGGGGCTGCTGTTTATCATTTTGTTTTGATCAAGTAGGATTTGCTTTATGAATCTTGGTGCTCTGATTTAGGTGCATAAATATTTAGAATTATTATGTCTTCTTATTGAATTGTACCCTTCATCATTCTATGGTGACCATCTTTGTCTTTTATTACTTTTGTTAATTTGAAGACTAAGTTATTTGAAATCAGAACTGCTATATCAGCTTTCTTTTGGCTTCTTTTTGCATCAAATATTGTTTTTCATCCATTCACCTTGAGTCTCAATGCATCCTTGTGCATTAGATGTGTTTCCTGAAGACAGAAGATACTTGGCTTATGTGTATTTATCCATTAGGTCTGTCTAAGTCTCCTTAGTGGGCACTAGAAGCCATTCATATTTATTGAAAGAATTGATAAGTGGAACAGAATTCTATTGATCCTGTTGAGTTGAGCTTTGTTGCTTTGTTTTCTCTCTTGAGCCATAGTGATATTTGGCCTTTGACCTTTAACTTGTGGATGATTTTACATTGCTGAGTGTTTATTGTGCTGATCCTCGTGTAACACTTTTCTTAGTACTTCCTGGAGGGCAGGTCTTATCTTAATGAATTCCCTAAGTATTTGCTTGTCTGAGAAGTTCTTTTTTTCTCCTTCATATAAGTAATATAGTTTTGCAGGGTAAAATATTCTAGGCTTGGCATTATTCTGTTTGAGAAGAATGACAATGGAGCCCCAGTCTCTTATGGCTTGTAAGATCTCAGGTGAAAAATGTACAATTAGTCTTATGGGTTTTCTTTTGTAGGTTACCTTCTTCTTTCACCTTATAGCCCGTAGGAGGGCCTCTTTCATGTTTATTTTGGTCAGTCTGATGACTACGTGTTGTGGTATCTTCCTGTTTGCAATGACTCTCCCAGGAGTCCTTTGAGCTTCTTGCACTTGAATATCCAGATTTTTAGCAAGGCTAGGGACGTTTTCCTCCATTATATCCTCAAATGGTTTATCCAACCCTTTTGTATTTCCTTGTTCACCCTCAGGGATGACTATAATTTTCATGTTAGGCCTCTTCACATAATCCCACATTTCTTATAGTGTTTGTGCTTTTCTCTTATTTATTGGTTCTATCCCTGCAACTGAATTATTTAATTCAAAGGTGTTATATTGAATTTCTGAGTTTCTTTATTCTGTTTGATACAACTTATTCTTGAGTCTTTTCACTGTGTTTTGTAATTCCTTGAAGAAAGTCTTCATTATCAGAAATTCTGTTTGATTTTTCTTTAGTATTTCAATATCCTTAGTGAATTTTTTTTTTCAAGTCCTGGATTTTGTGTGTGTGTGTGTGTATGTGTGTGTGTCTGTATGTGGTTTCTTTGTGTTGGGTATTCATTTTCTCTTGCATATCATTGAGTTTTCTTACAACCCGTGTTTGAAATTCTTTCATTTTAGTGTTCTGAATTTGGTTGACACCCATTGCTAGAGATCTGGTATTCCCCTTTGGGGATGTGATTTCAGTTTGATTCTTTATACTTCCAGAGATTTTTCGCTGATTGCATCCTATTTAGAGGAGCTCTTGCTTCTTACCCTTAGATTTTCTGTTAGATAATGACATGCCCAGTTTAGTCTCTGAGCCAGTAGGTTGTGTTTGTGTGTGAGATTCGACCACACCCTGTATAATGAGTCAGTAAATGCAGTAAAAGTGTGTGCAAATTTACCTCCCTGTCAGTATGTGGTGCTTCCTGGGAGAAGCAAGCTGCAGTGTTGTTTTTCATCCTGTAACCCGCTATCGTTTCTGTGGAGAGGCACTCTAGGGCCTCAGGTGGTGGATCAGGCCCTGGGACTTCCAGGTGTGCCTGTACTCTCCACTTCAGCAGGGGTAGGTGGGGGAGTTAGGCTGGGAGGGGCTGTGTTGTGTGAGCACGCCTTCAAGCTTTACAGATGCTGTTAGCAGAGGTCTAAGATGTGTTCTCTGTTTCTGGGCAAAGTTGCCAAGGAGGGGCTGAAATAGCCCACACAGTCAAACAGTCTATGTGTCATGGTGGGGCTGTCTGAGATAAGCAGTCTGGTGCAGGCCTTGCTCCTTTCCACCATCCACTATTCCATGGTTTCTCACTGGCCTCTACCAGCAGGCAGGACTTCAAGGCAGGAGATGTCCCCTGACTGTGATGTTAGCCAGGAGGTTCCCTGGACAAGATCACACCTTGAGCTGGGAGCACAGCCCTGCCATGGGAGGAGGGTTGCTCTTTGAGCATGCTACAACTAGGACCCACTTTGATCTGCCTCTGAAGGCACATACACCTCAGTAGACTAATTCACAAATATCCCTTCTGTTCCCCCGGGCAATGCTATCAAGACCTGGGTGTATGGGATCTGGCCTTCAGGCCTGTTCCCTGGGTGCCAGAGATAAATCCTTGACCCTGCCAGGGAGAAGAGTGCTGGTCTCAAGTCACCCATAGTGTTCTCAGGCTGGATCAACGTCTCTCTGCTTCGGGATTTGCCATGCTCTGCTTGAGTCATTAGCCAGGCAGCACCTGGGAGGGCTGGTGAGTAGGGAACACACATTCTGGATACCCTTCAGTCCACTGAAGGGCCACAAAAGGAAAGGTCCTATTCCCTGAAGATGCCTCTGGGTGGTGGGTAAATTGCCTTTCTTGGAAGACATGGGTAGAAGAGGGGAAGGGAAGAATGAAACAATATGGCACATGCCGATCTTGGCTTCTGTCTGTGGGGCAGCAGGTGCCTGAGGGAGCTGGGAGCCTGGGGCCCTGTCTGCAAGAGGCTTATCACTCACTGGGAGCAGTCATCTCTGGGCTCGTGTTAGCAGGTCTCTCCAGCAGCTCAGGAGCCCACTAATAGTCCGAGATGCAAGGGAGGGGAAATTTAACTGCTCCACCTACCCTTGTCACTGGTCTCCAAGCCTCTTGTGGTTTAGACCCTGCTGATGCCTTTCTTCTTCCAGTTCTGCTCCACAACTTCTTCCTGGGGAGTCTCCTGTAGTTTCAGGCACCCTTTCTTCTGACCGTCATCTGATATGTTTGTCTGCCTGTTTTTTTCACTTTCATCTAAAATCTCTTTCTTGCAGAGACACCCTGGCTGGCGGTTTTTCTCATCCACCATCTTGCCTCCCTTTGGTGCTGAACATTAAGGTATGGAAAAAGATATTCCATGCCAAAAGAAGCCAAACACGAGCTGGAGTAGCAATACTTACATCAGATAAAATAGATTTTAAATAAAAAATTGTAAAAAGAGAAAAAGAAGGATATTAAATAATGATAAAATGATTGATTTAATAAGAGGATATGAGAAATTTAAATAAATATGCACCCAACACCAGAGCACCCAGATATATAAAGCACATAATATTTGATGTAAAGGGAAAGATAGTTACCAATATAATAATCAATGGGGACTTGAACTTCCCTATTTTATCTCTGGACAGCTCACCTAGCCAGAAAGTCAACAAAGAAACATGGGATTTAAATTGCACTCTAGACCAAATGGATCTAGCAGATATAATAAAATATTTATCCAACAGATACAGAATATGCCTTCCTTTTATCAATGCATGGAACATTCTCCAGGATAGACCATATATTAGGCCACAAAAAAATGAATAAATTTTCAAAATATTGAAATCATACAGTCTCTTTTCTCACCACAATGAATTAAAACTAGAAATTAAGAACAAGAGGAGCATTGGAAATTGTACAAATACATGGAAATTAAACAACATGCTCCTAAAAGACCAATGGGTCAATGTAGATATTATGAAGTAAATTAAAAAAAATTGAAACCAGGGAAAATAAAAACACAACATACCAAAACTCAATTATATGGCAAAAGCAGTTCTAAGAGGAATGTTTATAGCAATAAATGCCTACACCAAATAAGTAGAAAGATCTTGAATAAACTACCTCATGATGCAACTCAAGGAACAAGAAAAGTAAGAAGAAATTCAAATTTTTTTTTTTTGGAGACAGAGTCTCACTCTGTTGCCCAGGCTAGAGTGAGTGCCGTGGTGTCAGCCTAGCTCACAGCAACCTCAAACTCCTGAGCTCAAGCGATCCTCCTGTCTCAGCCTCCCGAGTAGCTGGGACTACAGGCATGCACCACCATGCCCGGCTAATTTTTTCTATATATATTTTTAGCTGTCCATATAATTTCTTTCTATTTTTAGTAGAGATGGGGTCTCGCTCTTGCTCAGGCTGGTCTCGAACTCCTGAGCTCAAACGATCCGCCCACCTCGGCCTCCCAGAGTGCTAGGATTACAGGCGTGAGCCACCGCGCCCGGCCAGAAATTCAAAATTAATATAAGGAAATAAATAATAGAGATCAGAGAAGAACTAATTGAGTTAGAAAATTTGAAAAATTCAAAAGATCAATGAAATGAAAATTTAATTTTTTAAAAAGACAAAATTAACATGCCTTTAGCTAGACCAAGAAAAAAGAAGACCCAAATAAATATGATCAAAAATGAAAAATGAGGCATTACAAGTGATATCACAGAAACTCAAAGGATGATTAGAGAATATTAGGAACAACTATATGCCAAGAAATTAAAAAACCTGGAGGAAATGGATAAATTCCTGGACACATACAACCTAACAAGATTAAAACAGAAAGAAATAGAAAATGTGAATAGACCAATAACAAGTTTTGGGATAGACTCAGTAATAAAAAGTCTCCCGTCAAAGAAAAGCCTATAACTAAATGATGGCCTCACTGAGGAATTCTACCAAACTTTTAAAGAAAAAGTAACATCAATTCTTCTCAAACTAACCCATAAAATTTAAGGGAAAGGAATTCTTCCAAATTTATTCTGCAAAGCTGGCATTACCCTGATACCAAAAATTGGACAAATACACAACTAAATAAGAAAACTCCTACCCAATATCAGTGATGAACATAGATGAAAAAGCCCTCAACAAAATACTAACAAGCCAAATCCAATGTCACATCAAAGAAATTATGCATCATGATCAAGTGGGATTTATCCCATGGATACAAGGATGTTTCAACATAATCAAATCAATAACCATGATATAGCACAATAACATAATGAAGAAAAAATCTATATGATCATGTCAATAGATGTAGAAAAATCATTTGATAATATTCAATATCCCTTCATGATAAAAAAAAAAACTCTTTACAAATTAGGTATAGAAAAATGTACCTCAACACAATAAAGGCCATATATAACAAATCCATGGCTAACATTATAGTGAGTGGGGAAAAGTTGAAAGCTTTTACTCTAAGAACTGTAACAAGACATGGATGCCCACTTGCACTACTTGTATACAACATAGTACTGAAAGTCCTGGACATAGCTAGTAGGTAAGAGAAAGAAATAAAGAGCATCCAAATTGGAAAGGAGGAAATCAAATTGTCCCTGTTTTCATATGGCATGATCTTATATAAAGAAAAACCAAAAGACACCACAAAAACTATACAAAAACAACATGCAAATATCAGTAGCATTTCTCTACACAAATAATGAACTAGCTGAAAAAGAAATCAAGAAAGAAATTTTATTTACAATAGCTACAAAACAAAATGCTTAGGAATAAATTTAACAAAAGAGGTGAAAGATTTCTGTAATGAAAACTAAAACACTGATGAAAGAAATTTAAGACAATACAAAGAAATGTAAAAACATTTAATGATCATGGATTGGAAGAATTAATATTGTTAAAATCACCATACTACCCAAAGGAATCTACACATTCAATGCAATCACTATCAAAAAACCAGTGACATTCTTCACCCAAATAACAAAAATCCCAAAATTTGTATATAACCACAAAATACCCTGCATAGCCAAAGCAATCCTGAGCAAAATGAACAAACTGGGAGACATCACACTACCTGACTTCAAGATATACTGAAAAGTTACAATATTTAAAACAGCATGGTACTGGTACAAGAACAGACACTTAGACCAATGGAATAGATTAGAGAAGTCAGAAATAAATCCATATATTTACAGTCAACTAATTGTCAACAAAGGCACCAGGAGCATAAATTAGGGAAAGAAAAATATCTTCAATAAATAGTGCTAGGAAATCCATATGCAGAAGAATAAATCTATATCCCCATTTCTCACTATATAGAAAAATAAGCTCAAAATGAATTAAAAACTTAAATATAAGAATGGAAACTATGAAAATAGTAGGAGAAAACTAATGGGAAGATTTCAGAACATTGGTCTTGGCAAAGATTTTATGGATAAGGCCTAGAAATGCAGACAACAAATGTAGAAATAGACAAATGAGTTTATATCAGACTAAAAGCTTTCTGCACAGAAAAGAAAACAATCAATAAAGAGAGTTTTCAGAGTGGGAAAAAATATTTGCAAAGCATTCATCTGATAAGGGATTAATATCCAGAATATAGAAGGAACTCAACCTATGGCAAAGAACCCACAAATAATCTGATTTAAATTAGGCAATTGGCCCTGACTTCACCACAATGCAACATGTCAATGCAGCAAAATAACATTTGTACCCCATAAATATATATTAACAAAAAATAAAAGAATGGGAATTGTTCTGAATAGACATTTCTGAAAAGAAGTAATACAAAAGGCTAACAGATAGCATTACCAATCATCAGGGAAATGTGAATCAAAGCACAATGAGATATCATTTCATCCAAGCTAGAATAGGTATCTTCTAAAACAAATAAACAAAAAATAGCAAATGCTGGTGAAGATTGGAGAAAGGGAAAGTCGTATTCACTTTTGGTGAGAATGTAAATTAGTACAGCCACTATGAAAAACAGTATGGAGGTTTTATTAAAAAAAAAAAAAAACTAAAATAGAACTATCTATGATCCAGCAATACCACTACTAGGAATATATCCATAGGAAAGGAAATAAATCTGTCAAATAGATATCTGCACTCCCATGTTTATTGTAGCACTATTCACAATAGCTAAGATCTGGAATCAACCTAAGGGTCCATCATCAGATAGCTGGATAAAGAAAATGTTATATATGCCTGATGGAATACTATTCAGACATAAAAAAATGAAATTCTCTTATTTGTGGCAACATGGATGATCCTGCAGGACATTATATTAAGTGAAATAAGCCAGGCACAGAAAGATAAATACCAAATGTTCTCACTCATATGTAGAAGCTAAAAAGATTGATTTCATAGAAATGGAGAATATAATAGTGATTACTACAGGCTAGGAAGTGTAGGGGGAGGGGAGGATATGGAGAGTTTGGATAATGGATACAAAATTATAGCTCAATAGGAGGAATAAGTTCTAGTGTTGTATAGTACTTTGGGGTGACAATAGCAAACAATAATTTACTGTACATTTTCAAATAGCTAGAAGAGAGGATTTTGAATGCTCCCAACACAAAGAAATGATAAATATTTGAGGTGATAGATATGCTAATTACCCTGGTTTGATAATTGTGCATTATATACATGTGTCAAAATATCACACTGTAGCCGATAAAGATGAACAATTATTTGTCAATTAAAAAAATATTGGTTTTCAAAATTTATTTTGACTCTTAAAAGTCACCAAGGACTTTAAATAACTCTTGTTTATGTAGATTATATCTATAAGAATTTACTTCATTTTAGAAATTAAAACTGATAACTTAAAGATAGGATTTTTAATTTAAAATATTATACTGTATATATGATAACAAGAATTTTAATGAAAATTGACTATTTTCCAAAATAAAAAATAGAATAGTAGAATTGTTTTATATCTTTGATATCTCTTTAATGTCTGGCTTAAAAGAAGATAGCTGGATTATCATATTTGTATCTGTATTTAATCTGTTTCAAAATCTTTTTTTTTAAGGATATAAAAAATTCTTGACACACAGATATGTAGCTGTAAAAGGGAAAACCTCCCAGGCTCCTTGAAATAGTGTCAGGGACCTCTTGGACTCTTTGGACCACATTTTGAGAATCACTGACTTATAGAGACATTTACTGCATTGTAATTTACACTAACAAAAAAAGGAGAGACACTGAAATATTCATCCATTCATAATTATTAAATAAATTATGGTATATACTTGAGATGGAATATTATGCATCCATTGAAAACCATGTTTTTGAAGAATAAATACTTAATGGCATGAGTAAATTCTTATGATAATATGTTTGGTAAAAGATTATATATGTAGTCTGATACAAATTTTATTGAGTATGTGCATTTAAACACATATTGGAATTAGCCGAAAATGTCAATACTTGTTACTATTGATAACGAGTTAAAGATCATTTAAAATGTTTTAATAATTTTTTATTTTCACAATGTGTATAATGCATAGGTATTAAATTTATTATCAGAAAAATATTTTTCAAAATGTTCAGATAACATTTATTAAAGCATTAAATGTGAAATTTTAATTCTGACATATATGCCTTAATCAACCTCTTTCCATTACAACTCAGTAGCGTGTTCTGTGTAATTTAGAGAAAGAGCTAGCCAGGGCAATAGTTAGAGCAGTGCTTCCCAAATCTTATTGTGCTTTTTGAATGGCCTGGGTATATTGTTAAGATGCAGATTTGAATTCAGTAAGTCTGGGGTGGGGGCAAAGAAGCTACTTTGGTAATTAACTCCCAGGCAATGCTGATGTTAGTACAGGAACATCAGTGCAGAATATTGAGTATCAAGCTATTTCTTTGTAAAAAGGCTACTTATTTGTATATCTCTTTTCTCTAATAGAATAAGTACTTTTAGAGCAGGGGCTATGGGTCATTCATCTTTACAATTTCATGATACCTAGCATAATTCTATATGCATTGCAGATATTCACTACATATTTATGAAATTGAATTTAATTAAATGTGATATTAAAATCTCATAAAGGAATTTGTAAATCCTCAAAGAGGTAATATAGTGGAAATAGCACTGGCTTTTGTGCCAGATAGATCTAGGTTTGAGCACTTGTTTTGTCACTTGCTGAATAATCCTAAGCAAGGCACTTTACTTCTTGTTAATATTGACAAAACTATGTCTAATATTATGTCTTTTAACCCCTTAGCTCTAATAATATGTAATGTGCCTTCTTGGTGATCAAATACAATAATCTTTATTTTATATTTACATAAAAAAACACAATTTTCCCTGATTTATATCCTTCAGTCATGGTGACCAGGATGCTTGTCCAATGATCTCAATCTCTTTTGAAACATTTGAAAAGAAGAATTAAAAATAATTTTTGTGAAAAATGAAAAATTTGCAATTTTGAATTTCACATACTTAACAATATGTTAAATTTCCTAGTTATCTGTAAACTAAGCTTCTACTTTTCCTAAAATGGAAAATATGATATAAATAGAATTCTCAAACATGTTTTTTGAAAACTAAACCAAAACAGGTTTCATGAAAACTTTCTTTTTCAGTACAGTCCCTCTGCTATTAGCATAGGATAAATAACTGGAAAATTTTCATTGATCTACCTCTTTTATAAAAAGTAATGGGAAAACTCTGCCCCATTTTTAAGATTTTAAGTTGGATTATGATTAATTTATGTCCAAGTTCAGCAAATATAATAGCAAAATCAGAAAAAATTTTCTTTAGAGAAAACATAAGAACAAATATAGAAATTTTATGACATTGAATAGAAAGAGTAATGAGATGGAGATGTAGAATATACTGCCTGACATATTCAGCTAATGTCACCAAATAAGATAGTTTTTCTATGAACATGATAAACTTCCACAAAATTGGAGGAATTAATTATATGCACCTGTGTGTTCTGAACATATTTAATGAATGTCAGTGAAAATATTGGAATCTGGGACTTAGAGAATGCTATTTTACCAATATGTGCTACTACTTAATTTATGTGGAATTACGAATACCTAGAAAAAATAATTCCACCTTCATAAGAGTTATTGCATAAATAGCAACAGGGATACTTTAGACAAAAAAGAAAATAATCAATTAAAGTGTTGGTAGATATTTTGATAGGATTGGAAGGGAAAGGATTAGGACCAAATAACTTTAGTGAGCAGTAGTAGAGTGTCACATAATCTGGAGTTAGAAGGAAAATGTGTCACCTAATATGCATGTTAACAGGGGGGAAACACTGAATGGCTTTTTTAAAATGAATCATATGAAAGTCATTTCTTTAGCTTTATAACATATAAGCATTTGACATTCTGCTGAGGCTCAATTTGCTGAAGTATCTATTTGCAATCTTAATCCTCATACTGAATAATGGTAGTGAAGGTGCAAGGGGCCATGAAAAATTCACAAAATAGAAAAGTCTAATGTGGATCATCAATATTTACTTTTGTTTTTACTCTTTTTGTGTAACCCTTGACATTAAGCATAATGTATACAGGGTGGTATTAGTGGGGATACACACATGCCCAAAAGGAAAAGTTGGTTTTGGTGGTAGTTGGAGCCCAAAAGGAAAGTTACTGTGGAAATATGTGGTAAAAAGCTATGTTTCTTCAGATTTTGCTTTGGTATAAGTGGGGAACTTAACAGGTATTTGATGACATCAGCCTTTCAATAATATCCAGAATTAAGTTAAAGAGTATATTTAATTTTTTGAATCTGAGCATGAATTAAGTAGAATTGTAGCTCCATTAAAAATCAATGATTTTTATAATTCAGTTTCCTCTTACATGATTTTGTTTAATTTCTATTACAGTTTAATACTTAGATGGTAGAATATGTTTAGGCTAGGATAAGTGTCTCTACCATCATAGACAAATTAAGCTACCTTTGTTAAATAACACCTCAGTTAACTTGACACCACCTATCTAGAATTAGTTCAGTGGAAAATTTTGTTTATTGCATTTTTTTTCATTCTATTCTGAGACATAGAAACTAGTAGGAAACCAGAAATTTAGGGTGGGCATGGTAGCTCATACCTGTTATCCTAGCACTTTGGGAAGGCTGAGGAGGGATGATCACTTGAGGCCACGAGTTTGAGACCAGAGTGAATGAGAGCACGACCTCATCTCTATAAAAAATAGAAAAATTAGCTGGGCATGATAGTATGCACCTGTAGCATCAGCTACTTGGAAGGCTGAGGCAGGAGGATCACTTGAGCCCAGGAGTTTGAGGTTACAGTGAGCTAGGATGATGCCACTGCACTCTGGCCCAGGCAACAAAGCAAGACCCTGTCTCAAAAAAAAAAAAAAAAATCACAAAGTTGGACAAAAAACAATTATACATTCTGATTATAATCTCTTTATTAGATATGTGTTTTCAAATACATTCTTCAAGTCTTGGTTTGTCTTTTTACTCACTTAACAGTGTCTTTTATCATTTTTTTCTTTTATGGATAATGCTTTTGGTATTATATCTAAGAAACCTTTGCCTAAGCCAAGATCACAAAGATTTTCTCCTATATTTTCTTCTAGGAGTTTTATAGTTTTAGGTTTTAATTTATAACTATGATCAATTTGTTGTTGATATTTGTATGTGAGGCAAGATCAGGATTAAGGTTAATTTTTGAAATATGAATGTGCAATTGCTCCAGCACTATTTTTTGAAAAGAATGTCCTTTTTCTATGGAATTGTCTTTGTGCCTTTGTTGAAAATCTATATATATGTACATGTATATATATATATATATATGTGAGTCCATTTTTGGACTCTCTGTTCTCTTTCACTGATCTATGTGTTTATCATATGACAATACTGTACTGTCTTGACTACTGTGGCTTCTACTGTAGTCATGAAAGCAGGAAGTGTTGGTCCTTTAAATTTGGTTTTATTTTTCAAAATTGCTTTCACTATTCTAGATTCATTACCTTTCCAAATATATTTTAGGAGCAGCTTGTCAATTTCTACAAAATATCTTGTTGGCATATTGGATAAGATTACACTGAATATATAGATGAATATGGGCTTACACCATATAAAAATTAACTTCAAATGAATTAAAGACTTAAGTGTAAGATTTGAAATCATAAAACTCATAACAGGAAACATAGGGGAAATAGCTCCTTGATACTGGCCTTAGTAATGACTTTTTGGATATGACACTAAAATCACAGGCAACAAAAGCAAAACAAACAAATGAACAAAAAGAACAAGTGTGACTGCATCAAACTAAAAAGGTCTTCACAGTAAAGGAAGCTATAAGCAAAATGAAAAGACAACCTACAGAATAGGAGAAAATATTTGTAAACAATATATCAGATAAGGAGTTAATATCCAAAATGTAAAATTATTTTTTCTGTATCTGTGAAAAATGATGTTGGTAATTTAATAGGGATTGCATTCAATCTGTAGATCACTTTGTGTAGTATAGACGTTTTAACAATGTTGATTCTTCCAATCCACAAACATGGTAAGGTTTTCCACCTGTTTATGGGCTCTGCGATTTCCTTCCTCAGTGTTTCATACTTCTCCCTGTAGAGGTCCTTTACCTCCTTAGTTAAATGTATTCCTAGGTACTTTATTTTCTTTGTTGCTATTGTGAATGGATTTGGTTCTCAGGTTGACTGTTATTGGCATATATGAACGCCTCTGATTTGTGTGTATTGATTTTGTATCCTGAGACTCTACTGAATTCATTTATCAGTTCCAAGAGTCTCTTGGTTGAATCCTTGGGGTTTTCTAGATATAATATCATATCATCCGCAAAGAGTGAGAGTTTGATGTCTTCTGTCCCCATTTGGACACCCTTGATTCTGCTCTCTTGTCTGATTGCTCTCACAAGGACTTCCAGCACTATATTGAATAGCAGTGGGGACAGTGGGTAACCTTGTCTGGTTCCAGTTCTAAGTGGGAATGCTTTCAATTTTTCCCCATTCAGTATGATGTTGGCTGTGGGTTTGTCATATATGGCTTCTATCATTTTTAGGTAGGCCCCGTCTCTGCCTATTTTGTTAAGCGTTCTTATCATAAAAGGGTGTTGAATTTTGTCAAATGCTTTTTCTGTGTCTATTCAGAGGATCATATGGTCTTTGTTTTTGCTTCTATTTATGTGGTGAAATACATTTATAGATTTGCATATGTTGAACCATCCCTGCATTTCTGGGATGAATCCCACTTGGTCGTGATGGATTATTTTCTTGATAAGCACCTGGATTTGATTTGCTAGTATTTTATTGAAAATTTTTGCATCTATATTCATGAGGGATATTGGTCTGTAGTTTTCTATTTTTGTTGTGTCCTTTCCTGGTTTTGATATTAGAGTTATGTTGGCTTCATAAAATGTATTGGGGAGAATTCTGTCTTTGTTGATGTCGTGAAATAACTTTTGTAGGATAGGCACCAGTTCTTCTTTGTAGGTGTGGTAAAATTCGGGTGTGAAACCATCTGGTCCTGGGCTTTTCTTTTGGGGGAGTTTTCTTTATTGCTGTTTTGACTTCAGTTCTTTATATTGGTCTGTTCAGGAATTCTGTTTCTTCCTGTTTGAGCCTAGGGAGGTTGTGTGTTTCTAAAAATTTGTCCATTTCCTCCACATTTTCCAATTTGTGCCCATAAAGGTTTTTGTAGAATTCATAGATGATATCTTGTATCTCTGTGGCGTCGGTTGTAATTTCTCCTTTCATGTTCCTAATGGAGGTTATTAGAGATTTTTCTTTTCTGGTCTTAGTTAGTCTAGCCAAAGGCTTGTCGATTTTGCTTATCTTTTCAAAGAACCAACTTTTTGTTTTGTTAATCTCCCGTATAGTTTTCCTGTTGTCCATTTCATTTAGTTCTGATTTGATCTTATTAATTTCACTCCTTCTGCTGGGTTTGGGGTGGGTTGGTTCTTCCTTCTGCAGCTCTTTGAGTCTATTCATTAGGTTGTCTCTTTGTAAATTATCTGTACCCCCACAATACGCTGAAATAAAAAAAAATCCAAAATGTAAAAGGAACTTACATAACTCATATCAAATGAAAACAAAACAAAAATAAATATCCTGATTAAAAAATGGGCAAAGGACATTAATAGACATTTTTCTAAAGAAGACACCCAAATGACCTGCAGGTATAGGAAAAGGTGCTCCATTTTGCTAGCCATTAGAAAAATGAAAATGAAAACCACAATGAGAATAACTTCATACCTATTAGGTTGGCCATTATAAAAAATATAAGATATAAGAAGTGTTAGTTAAGGTGTGGAGAAAAGGGAACCCTTGTGCACTGTTAATGGGAATGTAAATCAGTATGGCCATTATGGAAAATGATATAAAAGTTCTTCAAAAAATAAAAAAAAAACTACCATATAATCTAGCAATTCCACTCTTGGGTGTATATACAAAGGAAATAAAAACAATATGATGAAGAGATATCTGTATCCCAAGTTCATTGTGCACCATTTACGATAGCCAAGATATGAAAACTTAAGTGTCTGTCAATGGGTAAAGAAAATTCGGTAGATATACAATGGAATATTATTCATCTGAAAAAAATAAGGAAATTCTGCCATTTGCAACAATGTGGATAAAATTGGAGAGAGTATGCTAAGTGAAATAAGCCAGACACAGAAAGACTAATACTTTAGGATCTTACTTATATGTATAATCTTAAAAAGTTGAACTCATGGAAACAGAAAGTAGAACAGTGGCTGGGGTTGGGGAAAATGGAGAGATGTTGATCAAAGGGTATAAATTTACGGTAATAAGATGAAAAATTTCTTGAGATCTAATGTACAGCATGGGTGGTGATGGATATGTTAATTTGATTGTAATAATCATTACACAGCATATACATATATCAAATCATCACTTTGTATACTTTTAATATAGACAATCTTGCTAGGTTAAATATTTTAAAAAAGTAATTACATTCGGGGAGAATTAAATCCTAACAGATATTGAGCCTTCCAAGCCATAAACATGGTATACTTCTCCATTAATTTAGGAGAAATTAGATCCTATTTGATTGCTTTTCAAAGAACCAATTTTTTATTTTGTTTATCTGTTGTAATTTTTAGTCTCTGTTTCATTTAATTCTGCTCTGATTTTTATTGTTTCTTTCCTTCTACTAATTTTTGGTTTGATTTGTTCTTGCATTTCTAGTTCCTTAAGATTCATTGTTAGATTGTTTATTTTAAATCTTTTTACTTTTTTGATGTAGGTATACCATAGGTTTTGGTATGTTGTTTTTCCATTTTCATTTGATTCAAGAAACTTTTCTTTTAATTTCTTTCTTAATTTCTTCATTAATCCCAGTGGTCATTCGGAAGTGTGTTGTTTAATTTCCATGTATTTGTATAGTTTCCAGCCTTCCTCTTGTTATTGATTTCTAGTTTTAGTCCATTGTGGTCTGAGAAGACATCTGATATAATTTCAATTTTTTTATATTTGTTGAAGCTTGCTGTGTGGCCTAGCACATGGTCTATCCTAGAGAATATTCCATTTGCTGACAAGAAGAATGTGTATTCTGCAGCTGTTAGATGAAATTTTCTGTAAATGTCTGTTAGGTCCATTGGTCTATAGTGCAGTTTCAGGTCAAAGTTTCTTTCTTGATTGTCTGTCTAGGTGATATGTCCAACACTGAAAGTTGGGTCTTGAAATCCCCAACTATTTATGCACTGGTGTCTATCTCTCTATTTATGATAACATTTGCTTTATATATCTGGGTGCTCCAGTATTTGGTTCATATATATTTACAATTACTATATCCTGTTGCTGGATTGATCCATTTATCTTTATATAATTACCTTTTCTGTCTTTTTTATGTTTTTGACTTAAAGTCTATTTAATCTGATATAAGTATAGCTACTTCTTATTCATTTAGCTACTCCATTTATTTAGGTGCTTTTTTATTTCAAAATATTAGGGGGCAACAAATATTTTTATTACATGGATAACTTGCATACTGCTTAAGTCAGGGCTTTTAGAGTGCCCATCACCAGAATAATGTGCATTATACCTGACAGGTAACTTTTTACCTCTATCTCCCTCCCACCCCTGTTCTTAGTTTCCAATGTCCTTTACATCTCTTTGTGCCCGTGTGTGCCCATTGCTTAGCTCCTAATAATTACAGAGTACATGTGGTGTCTGTTTCTCTGGCCCTGAGATACTTCACTTAGGATATGGTCTCCAGTTCCATCCAAGTTGCAAATGACATTATTTCATTCCTTTTTTTGTGGCTGAGTAGTACTCCATGGTGTGTGTGTGTGTGTATGTGTGTATGTTTTCTTATCCAATCGTGAATTCATGAGCACTTAGGTTGATTCCGCATCTTTGAAATTATGAATTCTGCCACGATAAACATTAGGATTCAGATGTCTTTCATCTTTTCCTTTGGGAAGATACCTAGTAGCTGAATTGCTGGACCAAATGGTAAGTCTATGTTTATTTCTTTGAGGAACATCAACTGTTTTCCATAGAGGTTACAGTAATTTGCAGTCACATCAACAATGTATAAGCATTCCTTTTTATCTGCATCCACGCCAGCATCTATTGATTTTTGACTTGTTATTAATGGCCATTCTGACAGGGGTAAGATGGTATTTCATTGTGGTTTTAATTTGTATTTATATGATTATTAGTAATGTTGAACATTTTTCCATATTTCTGTTGGCCATTTGTCTATCTTCTTTGGAAAAACTTCTGTTCATATCTTTCCCCCACTGTTTAATGGCACTGTTAATTTTTTTTTGCTGATTTGTTTGAGTTCTTTGAGGATTCTGGATACTAGCCCTTTGTCAGATGTATAGTTTGTAAATATTTTCTTCCATTCTTTAGGTGGTCTATTTACTCGGCTGATTATTTCCTTTGCTGTGCAGAGGTTTTAATTGAATTAAGTCCCATATATGTATCTTTGTTGTTGCTGTTTTTGCCTCTGGGGTCTTAATCACAAATTATTGGCCTAGGCTGATATCTAGAAGATATTTTCCAACACTTTCTTCTAGAATTCTTATAGTTTCATGTCTTAGATTTAACTCTGTTATCCATCGTGAATAAATTTTTTTGAGTGGTGAGAGGTGCAGGTCCTCTTTCAGTCTTCTACATGTGGCTATAGAATTTTCCCAGCACCATGTATTGAATGGAGATTCTTTTCCTCAGTGTATATTTTTGTCTGTTTTGTCAAAGATCAGATGGCAATATAAGGGTTGTTTTACATCTGGGTTCTCTGTTCTGATCCATAGGGCTATGTCTCTATTTTTGTGCCAGTACCATACTGTTTTGATTACTATAGCCTTGTAATATAGCCTGAAGTCTGGTAAAGTGATGCCTCCTGATTTGTTCTTATTGCTTAAGCTTGTTTTGGCTATTTGGGGTCTTTTCTGATTCTGTAGATCACTTTGGGTAATACAGATATTTTAACAGTATTGATTCTGCCTGTCCATGAACATGGCTTGTTTTTCCATCTGTTTACATCCTCTTTAATTTCCTTCCTCAGTATTTCATAGTTCTCCCTATAGAGGTCTTTCACCTCCTTAGTTAAATATATTTCTAAGTATTTTATTTTCTTTGTTGCTATTGTGAAAGGTATTGAGGCTTTTATTTGATTTTCAGCTTGACTGTTGTTTGTGTATATGAAAACTACTAATTTGTGTGCATTGATTTTGCAACCTCAAGTTTTGCTGAATTTGTTTATCAATTCTGGGAGTCTCTTGGATGAATCTTTGGGGTCTTTTTGATACATGATCATATCATCAGCAAAGAGTAGTAATTTGGCCCCTTTTTTTCCATTAATATACCCTTGATTTCCTTCTCTTGTCTTAAGGCTCTAAGGCCTTCCAGCACTATGTTGAATAGAAGTGGTGATGGTGGGCAACCTTGTCTGGTTCCAGCTATAAGTGTGAATGCTTTCAATTTTTCTCCATTCAGTATGAGGTTGGCTGTTGGTTTGTCATATATGGCTTTTATAATTTTTTAGGTAAGTCCCATCAGTGCCTATTTTGTATAAATCTGATATCATCTTAATACCAAAGCCAGGAAAGGACACAACAAATAAAGGAATTTACAGACCATATATCCCTTGTGAATATAGAGTCAAAATTTCTCAATAAAATTCTAGAAAACTGAATTCAGCTGCATCTCAAAAAAATAATTCACCACAATCAAGTAGACTTCATATAAGAGTTACAATGATTATTCAACATAGGCAAATCTATAAATGTAATTCACCACACAAATGCAAGCACAAGGAAAGAACATATGATACTCTCAATAGATATAGTATAAGCATTTGACAAAATCCAACACCCTTTTATGATAAGATTTTTTTTCTTATTTTCTATCAATTTTCTTCATATATTTTGATGCTCATGTTAGAGACATACTTGATAATAATTGTTATTTATTTGTGGAGAATTAAGCCCTGTATCTTTATGTAATACTATCTTCATCCCTGAACTATCCTTGCTCAAATATTTGCTGCTGAAATTAATATCGCTATTCCAGCTTTCTTTTGGTTAGTTGTTGGCATTGTATATCATTCTTCATCCATTTGTTTTTAGTGTATATGCGTCTTGATAATTAATGTGTTGTTCTTGTAGACAACATAAAGTTGAGTCATGTTTTCTGATCTACTCTGAGAATCTGTCTTTTAATCAGTACATTTAGACCATTGACATTTAAAGTGATTATTTATATAATTGGATTAGCGTCTATCATTTTTGTTACTGTTTTCTATTATTTTCCCATGTCTTTGCCCCTATTTTTTTCTTCCAATTATTTTCTCCTTTTTTGTGTTTTTATATGATTCTTTTTTCTCTTCTTTTTTAGCATATCACTGATACTTCTTTTTTACATTCATTAGTGGTTGCCCTACTATTTGCAATATACATTTACAACTAATCAAAGTCCACTTTCAAATATCAGTTTACCCTTTTATGGATAATAGCAGGTCCTCATATAACAAAATAATCCTCATTCCTTCCTACTGTCCCTTTTATCATTTCTGTCACACATTTTATTTATAATAAGCATATACAAACAAACACACATACATACACATAATGGAATTGATTGTTACCATTAGTAGTTTGGACAAACTGTTATCTGTTAGATCAGTTAAGAAAAAATAAAACACAGTTTTTATTTTATTGTAACTTGTTCTTTCTCTCATATTCTTTCTTTATGTAGATGTGAGTTTCTATACTATATAAATTTCTTCTCTTTAAATAACTTATTTTGTAACATTTCTTCAGAGTCAAGTCTACTGGCATGAAATTTCCTCAATTTTTGTTTGTCTGAGGAAGTATTTATTTCACTTTTGAATGATAATTACCCAGAGTACAGAATTTTAGTTTCATTTTTTTCTCAGCACTTTATATATTTAACTCCTTGCTTCTGTGGTTTCTGAAGAGAAGTTGGATGTGATTCTTAACTTTGCTCCTCTACAGGTAAGGGTTTATTTTTTGCTGTCTATTTTCTTTCAGAATTTTTCTTTGTTATTGATTTTCTATGATTTTAAACTGATACGCCTAGGTGTAGTTTTTTTTAGAATTCATTCTTCTCTGTGCTTCCTGGTGTCTCATAATTTGGGGAAATTGTCAGTCATTATTGTTTCAAATGTTGCTTCTGTTCCTTTCTTTCACTTTTTTTCTTCTGGTGTTTCCATTATGTGTATGTTATCCCTTTTGTAGCTGTCCCACAGTGCATGTATATTGTTCTATTTTTTTCTCTTTGCTGTTCCATTTTGGAAGTTTCTATTGAAATATCCTGAAGCTCAGAATTTCTTTCCTGAGCCATATCAGGTCTACAATTTAGCTCATCCAATGCATACTTCATTTATCTTATTATACAATGTTTTGACCTCTTGCATTTTATTTTGGTTCTTTTTTAGAATTAATTTCCATTTCTCTGCCTACGTTGCCCATCCATTTTTGCATTCTGTCTACTTGATCCACTTAGAGCCCTTAGCATATTAATCATAGTTGCTTCACATTCATGGTCTGATAATTAATTCCATTATCTCTGCCATATCTGAGTCTAGTTCTGATGTTTGCTCTGTCTCTTCAAATGGTAGGTTTCTCTGACTTTCAGTATGCTTTTTATGTTTTTCTTTGTAGCCAGGCATGGTGTACTGAGTAAAAGGAACTTGTATATATATATAGTAAGTCTTCGTTTAATATCATGCAAAGGCTCTTGGAAACTGCGACTTTAATTGTAATGATAGTTCATTGAGTAATGTTGGTCTATTCACCATCATTATAACATTAATGAGGGGAAAAAGTTGGTTTCATTATACATTTTATTTCACTTACAGGGACAGTTTTTAAGAACCTGTCATTAAAATTAAGTGAGGACTTATTCTACATAGGCCATTAGTAATGTAGTGGTACATTGTGGAGTTAAGGGAAGTGTTCTACAGTCCTATGATGAGAGTCTTTTAGTGAGCCTATGCTTCTGGACTGTGAACTTCAGAAATGCTTTTCAGTTCCTATACCCTATGTGGGACAGAATGGCTAGAATGGGCTGGAATTGGCTATTTCCCTTCTCCCAGGTGAATCATGCTCTGATAAAACCTCAGCAGGTTAGATCTGGTTAAATAGATTCTCCTGATTGCTGACCTTGTTAAGAACAGAATGTTTTGGTGTATTTCAAAATGGTTCCACCCACCTTCCCCGCAACTCCACAAGAAGCATGTGGGGATTTTTCTCTAATGTTTGCTGTGGGAACATGGATGAGTTACTGGAGGCAAAACAAAAGTATCAAGCCCCCTCTATGACTGCATCCCCCGATGTTTTTAACTCTCAGAGTTGTCCACACTGAGTCTCCAGCAATTTATTAATTACACCTCAAGTATTCCTACTCTAACACTAGTTCCTGTGGATGATTCTGCTGTGTTTCTGCTCCAGTAAGTTGTGATTTTCTGTATTCTCCTGTTGGTCTTATCCAATTTTGGGGGCAGCAGTTTGTCTTTTGACTTCACTTCTTTGACAGATCTAAAAAGAGTTGTTAATTTTTCAGTTTGTTTTATTTTTTTTACTTGTTGTTGGGATGGAGTGGCAGCTTCCAAGCTTCTTACAAGCTGAATCAGAAACCCAGAGTTCTGTTTGCTTTCTTTCTTTAGTGTAAACATTTCCTTTAAGAATTATGAAAATTTTCTATTGTTGCAATGCTCTTTGTTAAGATTTAGTTTTGATGTAGGGCCATTTATACACTACCAACATAAATGAATCACTGAGGATACAATACACCTCGTATAGAGATGTGGAACACTTTTACAGTACTTGACTCCAAACATTCATACCCTAAATAGAGATTTAAAGCTCACTCAGTTTAGAAGGAACTCTAGCACCATCTCACAATAAAGTAAAAACACTTTTAAGAATTCAAGAAAGTAGAAGAAAATCTTTTGACAGTGTTTTAGTTGTTCAAAATATGATAGTTGTGCTTCCTTCTCCCACATTTCTATTTTGGTCTGTGGCATAAATTTAAATTTAGTGTGTTCAATCCATAAACCGGTATTTATTAAGTAATAATTATGTGCAATGCTAGAGACTGTGGGGAGTACTGTGAGGTCTATAAATCACAATCCTTAGTCACAATGTATATGAACTAGGTAGATAAAGCATGCAGAGATGAAAATAAAACTATCAGACAATAGCTAAAAGGTATATACGATGAATGATAATTGCAATATCAATAGCTCAATATTGGAGAAAGGCTCTTCCTGCAGAGCACTGCTAGCCTAGAGGGTACCTCTGTGTGAATTAGAAGATGCCCCCTCTCAGCAGCAAATTGGAAATGAGATTCTTCCTCTGAGCACACTTAGGTCCCTTGGGAGTACTGCTTGGATAACTGTGCCTTTAGGTAAAGAAAAAGACCCCCTTTCCTACAGAGGGAATGTCCACATCAGGGCCCATTCCTTTGTAGAAAGAGCGAAGCTAAATTTTAGTCCCAATTTGTCTCCTCATGTGGGAACCTTTGTGCAACACACAAATGCTCAACACTATATTGTGATTTTGTGCTCCTGGTTAGCTTTTAGAGTGGCAAAAGTGCTTAGAATAATCTAGCAAAATTGTTTACTTCATTTCCTATTATTTATCATCTGCATTTAAAGATGAATAGAAAAAGTGAAAAGAAACAAAGTCAAAATTATTACTTGGTTACTTGGTCAGTGAAAGAATGAAAACCTTGGACTAAAATGGGGTTAGAGTCTGTGGCCACACCACCCAGAATGCACCTGATCTCATCTGACCTTGGAAGCTAGGTAGGATTGAGCCTGATTAGTGCTTGGATGGGAGACTGTCAGAGAATACTGGGTGCTCTAGACTTTATTTTTAAAGAAATAAAAATTTGATTAGAGTGTTATCTTTGCCTAGGTATTAGCGTCAAGAGTAAATCAAATATGTTTATAGATTAGACAGTAATTAAGGTGTCGGCATTCAGAATACTTTGGAAAACGTGTTGTTTTCTATTTTCTCTTTAAAGTGTTTATATGTATAGTTTTAAAATGTGCATAAAAAATTTTAACATTAGAATGAATTTTAGCTGTGAAAAACTTCATGAACTCATCTCCTTTATGGGAAGATATAAACCCTACTCAACAGTAATTGAGAGTAATTTATGAGCATTTGTGACATTGAAGCTGGGATAATGGACTTCATATCTGGGTGCAGTACTTTGTGGGTAGGTCAGAATATATTGAGAGCCTGTCATAGTGTATTGAGAACATCCTGATAGGCAACTCAACTCTTCCTATTGCACTTCAGGGAAATATAGTGGGCGATTTTCTTGCAGAATTCCTAGGTTCCATAGTGACAGCTGCAATAGACAGAAATTGTTGGTATAAGTGGCTTGTAGCAAAGCTAATGTATGTAGTGACAATTTTATATTTCCAGCTTGAGACCAGTGAAATTCACTAGGTTTAACACACTAAATTCTATTTCAATACTCTAAATAACATTGTGAAAGAACCGTTGTAATTCACCTTCATAAGGTGGGCAATTATTACCTGTACACTGACCAGTCAGAGTCTAGTGTTTCTCATAATAGTTATAGAAATTTTTTTTCTGGAAGAAACAGCAAGAAGTGTGTGAAATAATTATATCTCTTGACCTTCAATAGGGGTCACAAGTTCTCACTAAGGTTATGTCACACGTGTCCCAATCATATACAAGGTTAGAGAGATATACCCTTTACAAGTATTTAATTTAATCTTGATATTTTCTGGTGCTTTTTTCTTATTGTTAGACTTTCAGTGGACCTGCTATATTTCTTGAAACAGTTCTCTATTCCTTGTCTTTTGCTTGCTCCAGCATGATTTACCAGTAATTAATACAGTACTGAACACAATATGGTAGGTGTTCAGTCCATGTATGCTGATTCATTCATCAATACAGCAATGCATACTGAAGGCAACTGTATAGCATCTGTTTTAGTTCAAACTGGCTCATGACTTCAGGCTCTTTAAGTTGGCTTGTTCCCATTACTAGCAATAATGTCTCACACACATGTTGAACTTTTCTATCAGTGTTTACATTTGTTTCCCATGAAACTTCAATTTTTAGAACAAAGCTACCATACAAATATTCAAGCACATAGCCAATGTTCATCAAGAGGGATATTACTGATATTTGCGGGGGCGGAGGGAGTTTGTGTGAGCAGAGATGTGGAGCATGATTTTTTTCTTCTGAAGGATTGTCCCAAACAATGCAGAATGTTCAGTATGCCTGGCTCCTCGCCCACCAAATACCAGTAGTGCACTCCAGTTGTTGTGATAACCACAGATACCCCTGCACATTTCCATATTACACAGTGGAAAGCAGTGGCTGCCTCTAGTTAAAATCCACCAAGTCAGTGACTCAGTTTTAATTTGCATTTGACTTTTATTTATAGGAATGCTTACTGTGTTCTGGAACCAGTTCTAGGAGCCAAGGGGAATGCAAAGATGAATTTATGCATACTCTCCAATTTCCAGGGCCTTTCAGACTAATCAGGAAACAAGACATGTCAGCAAATAAGTACAACATAAGGCAGATATGATAAGTGAAAAGCATGATAAAAGCACAGAAGAAACTAAGATCGATTCTTGAAGGAGGAGTAGGATGGCAACAGAGAAGTGATGGAGATGAGTTTGGGTGCAGAGAATACATTATCATCTAAAACAGACATGGGACAATTCAGAAATATGAATAGATTATTTGGAATAGAGGGTTTCTGCATGGGACTAATTGGAAATGGAGACAGATCATGAAAGATCTTAAGATCCAATTAAAGGTTTAGGTTTTGCTTTATAAAGAGTGGAGAGCCATTGGAGGCTTTAGAGCAAGAGAGTGAAATAAATGAGAACTCTGAGGCAATTCTTAAGGAAATATTACTATTATACACTAGATATGTAGGTAACAACAATAAATTTAGCTGGCACAAACATTAACAGGGAATGAAAAGAAATCTTTTGCTACTTAGATGAAAATTCTACCAATGACCAACTAGATTGATGTACAAAAATCAGTAACAGAACTTTTCTATAAATCAAGGATAGCAAACAGTTTTCAAATGTTAGTGTCCATTGATTGGTCATTGGCTGCTGGCTATCTAAAGCAGTATGTGAAAAAGGATTCTAGGGCTGAATCCTAGCTTAAGAAGAAAGAGTGCTATTATGATTGATTGATTATATCTGACATAAGAATAGGGTTCAGAAATAGAGGATAAATGCCATGTATTTTCCATCCCTACTACAGAGAAAAAAAAAGTTTTAGACCAAATGAGAGTCTAGAAGGCAGCTAGCAGATATAGTGAGAGGCACTTTAGACAACTGTGAAAGTCACTAGATAGTGTTATACAGACTTCTTTCATTTTTAATATGAAAAGATGTATTAGTACATTTCAGAAACCAATATATCAAATATCTTGGTCTTTATACTTAAGATATATTGTTTTTTTTCAGTAATAACTGCATTTACAGAATACAATTCATTATTAAGTGGAGTCTCGTAAAGGAAAATGGCAGGCAATATACAAAAAGTGAATTATCAGGGGCTTCAGAGCTTGATAAAAGAAAAATATGATTTTGTAAGCACAAGTGTCTACATTGCTGATTTATTTAACTTCTTGATAATAGTAAAGCCTGGTTCACATTAATTTGCTCTATTTAAAGATTTGATCTGAGACCCATGTTTTGGTTTGCTGCATGAATTTCTAATGTCAGTGGATTATAAAGTGCTGTTCAGTCACACAATATAAAAGCTGCAATTCCCCACCCCCCAAAAAAAAACTGAGAGAAAAAAAAATTGAGTTTGAAATTCATGCAACTAATTATAACCCCTGAGGTTTATGCCATTATTTTGGGGAGTAGGGTGCTATATATGGGTGCAGGAGAGGGTGACTACTTTGATTTACTTTCTTTTTGTCTGGGGCTGGTGGGGCATAAAATAAATATCTTTACTCTGGCACAGTTGTCACATTGTATATTATTATAGTAGACATATCATAACTATTCAGTAAACACAAATTGTACATTTCCTTGCATACTAAATCAAAATAATGGAAGAAAACATCAAGAAAATTCAGGGAAAATCTTACATTTTTATTTAATGAACACAGCAATAAATATCACATATAATATAGAAAATATCTCATATAAAACAGTAAATAAAAATATTTTATAAAAATATAAGTTTTATGAACATTAACTCTACCATTAGGTAGACAGTGAAAATTTTCATTTTTGTTTTCTTTTTTTTTATTTCACAATATTATGGGGGTACAAATGTTTGGTAACATATATAGCCTTTACCCTGCCCGAATCATAGCTACAAGCATGTCCATCCCCCAAATGGTGTGCACTGCACACATTAGGCGTGAATATATCCATCCCCTCCCCTCCACCTGCTTGATAGCCGATGAATGTTACTACTATATGTATACCTAGATGTTGATCAGTTAATAACAATTTGATGATGAGTACATGTGGAGCTTGTTTTTCCATTCTTATGATACTTCACTTAGTAGAATGGGCTCCAGCTCTATCAAGGATAATACAAGACGTGCTAGATCACTGTTGTTTTTTTTGTGGCTGAGTATTATTCCATCGTGCATATATAACACATTTTATTAATTCACTCATGTAGTGATGGGCACTTGAGCTGTTTCCACATCTTTGCAATTGTGAATTGTGCTGCTATAAACATTCAAGTGCAGATGTCTTTTTTATAGAATGTCATTTTTTCCTTTGGGTAGATGCCCAGTAATGGGATTTCTAGATCAAATGGTAAGTCTAGTTTTATTTCTTTGAGGTATCTACATGTTACCTTCCATAGAGGTTGTACTCGTTTGCAGTCCCACCAGCAGCATATGAGTGTTCCTATCTCTCAGCATCCATGCCAACATTGTTGTTTTGGGACTTTTTGATAAAAGCCATTCTCACAGGAGTTAAGTGACATCTCATTGTGGTTTTGATTTGCATTTCCCTGATGATTAGAGATGCTTAGGATTTTTTTCATATGTTCGTTGGCCATTAGTCTGTCTTCTTTTGAAATGTTTTGGTTTGGGTCCTTTGCCCAGGTTTTAATGGGGTTGTTTGATCTTTTTTTGCTGATGTTCCTGAGTTCTATATATATTCTAGTTATCAATCCCTTATTGGATGTGTACCATGCAAATATTTTCTCCCATCATGTAGGTCATGTCTTCACTCTAGTGATAGTTTCCTTGGTTGTGCAGAAGAGTTTTAATTTGATCAGGTCCCATTTATTTATTTTTGTTGTTGCTGTAATTGCCTTTGGGGTCTTCTTAATAAATTCTTTCCCTAGGCCCATGTCTATAAGAGTTTTTCAAACATTTTCTTCTAAAATTCTTAGTTTCGTACATTAGATTTAAGTCTATTATGCACGGTAAGTTGATTTCTATGAGAGATGAGAGGTGAGGATCATGTTTCAGGCTTCTACATGTGCCTATCCAATTTTCTGAGCACCATTTCTTGAATAAGGGTTTTTTTTACTCTGTGTGTGTTTTTGTTGGCTTTGTCAAAGATCAGATGGCAATATGAGGATTGTTTTATATCTGGGATATCTGTTCTATTTCATTGGTCTATGTCTCTGTTCTTGTGCCAGTATCATGCTGTTTTAATTACTATAGTCTTGTAGTATAGCTTCAAGTCTGGTAAATTGATGCCTCCCAATTTGTCTTTTTGCTCAAGATTGCTTTTGCTGTATAGAGTCTTCTTTGGTTTCACACAAAGTGTAGAATTATTATTTCCAGAGCTGCTGAAAATGATGTTGGTATTTTAATAGGGATTGCACTAAATCTGTAGATCACTTGGGTGATATATACATTTTAACAATGTTGATTCTGCCGATCCATGAACATGGTATGGTTTACACCTGTTTATGTCCTCTGCTATTTCCTTCCTTAGTGTTTCATAATTATCCCTGTAGAGGTCTTTCACCTCCTTAGTTAAATATATTCCTAGGCATTTTATTTTTTCGTTACTATTGTGAAGGGTATTGGGATTTTGATTCAGTTCTCAGTTTGACCATTATTGGTATATAAGAAAGCTACTGATTTGTGTACACTGATTTTGTAACCTGAGACTTTGTTGAAATTTTTTTATCAATTCCAAGAGTCTCATGGCAAAATCTTTAGGCTTTTGTAGATAAAATATCATGTCATTAGCAAGGAGTGATAGTTTCACCTCTTCTGTACCTATTTGGATGCCCTCGATTTCCTTCTTATGTATTATTACTCTGGCTAGGACTTCCAACACTATGTTGAATAGAAGTAGTGACAGAGGGCAACCTGGTCTGATGCCAGTACTAAGCAGGAATGCTTTCAATTTATCCCTATTCAGTATCATGTTGGCTGTGGTTGTTCCATATATGGCCTTTATGATTTGTGGATAAGTCCCATTTATGCCAATTTTGTTAAGATTTCCTACAATAAAAGGGTCCTGCACTTTGTTGAATGCTTTTTCTATGTCCACTGAGAGGATCATATGGTATTTGTTTTTAGTTTTATTTATGTGGTGAATTACATTTGTAGATTTGCATATTTTGAACCATCCCTGCATCACTGGGATGAAACCTACTTGGTTGTGATGAATTATTTTTTTGATAGGCACCTGAATTCAGTTGGTAGAATTTTATTGAGAAATTTTTCATGTACATTCATAAGGGATATTGGTTCATAGTTTTTTTATTGTTGTTGTTGTTGAATTCTTTATTGGTTTTGGTATCAGGGTGATATTGACTTCATAAAACATGTTGGGGAGGATACCCTCTTTTTGATATTGTGGAAAAATTTCTGCAGGATAGGCACAAGTTCTTATTTGTAGGTCTGGTAAAATTGGGTGTGGAACCATCTGGTCCAGAACATTTTTTTTAGGAGGGTGTTTTATTCATGCTTAAATATAGTACTTGACATTGCTCTGTTCAGGAATTTTATTTCTTCCTGACTGAGACTAGGGAGGCTATATGTTTCTATGAGTTTTTCAATTTCCTCCACGTTTTCAAGTTTATGTGCATAGAGATTTTAAAGTATTCATAGATGACATTTTGTATTTCTGTGGTATCAATTGTAATTTCTCCTTTTGTATTCTGACTGAGCTTATTAGAGTACTTTCTCTTCTGCTTCTCGTTAATCTCACAAGAGGCATGTCAATTTTGCTTATTTTTCCAAAGAACCAACTTTTTTGTTTTATTAATCTTCCGTATAGTTTTTTTATTGTCAATTTCATTTAGTTCTGATTTGATCTTGTTAACTTCACTTTTTCTGCTGGGTTTGGAGTCGGTGTGTTCTTCTTTTTCCACCTCTTTGAGTCAATTCATTAGGTTGTCTATTTGTGATGTTTCCGTCTGTTGGATATAGGCACTTATGGAAATAAACTTCCCTCTCAGGACTGCTTTAGCTGTGTCCCACAGATTTTCATAACTTATGTCTCCTTTGTCATTTGTTCAAAGTATCTTTTGATTGCCATCTTAATTTCCTCATTTATGAAACAATCATTCAGTAGAAGGTGGTTTAATTTCCACAATTTTGTGTAGAAATGAGATTTTCTGTTGGGGTTGATTTCTACTTTTATTCCACTGTAATCTGAGAAGATGCATGACATAATTTCTATTTTTTTACATTTTTTAAGACATGCTTTGTGTTCCAGGATATGGTCAATTTTAGAGAATGTCCCTTGATTGATCAGGAGAATGTATATTCAGTGTTTTGGGGGCTAGAATGTCCTGTAAATGTCAGTCAGGCCCATTTGTTCTAGAGTTCTATTTAAGTCCATTATTTCTTTGTTTCTTTTCTGTTTGGAGGATCTTTCCTGTGCTGTCAGCATGGTGTTGAAGTCTCCGGCTATTATGGTGTTGCTGTTTATCATTTGGTTTAGATCAAGTACGGTTTGCTTTATGAATCTGGGTGCACCTAAGTTGGGTGCATACCTATTAAGTGTAGTTATGTCTTCTTGTTGAACTGTACCCTTCATCATTATATGGTAACCCTCTTTGTCTTTCATTACTTTTGTTGATTTAAAAACTAAGTTATCTGAATTCAAAACCGGCATGCCAGCCTTCATTTGGTTTCTGTTTACTTGAAATACAGATTTCCACCCCTTTACTTTCAGTCTAAATACATCCTTACAGGTTAGATATGTTTCCTGAAGACAGCAGATACTTGGCTTGTATTTTTTTATCCATTGGGCCAGCCTATGTCTCTTGAGTGGGGAATTCAAGCCATTCACATTTATTGAGAGAACTGATAGGTGGGGCAAATTTCTGATCATCCTGTTGGATAGAACTTCAATGCTTTGTTTTCTCTCTTGAGCCATTGTGGCGACTGGAGTTTGATCTTTAGCTTTTGAATGGTTTTACATTCATCGGTCTTTCTTGTGCTAGTCCGTGTGCAACTGTGTTTTGAGTTCTTGGAGGTCTGGTCTTGTCTTGGTGAATTCCCTCAGTCTTTGTTTATCTGAGAATGTCTTAATTTCTCCTTCATTATACAAAACTTAGCTTAGCTTGGTACAAGATTCTAGGCTGGGCATTATTCTGTTTCAGAAGAGTGAGAATGGGGCTCCAGTCTCTTCTTACTTGTAAGGTTTCAGTTGAGAAATCTGGCATTATTCAGATGAGCTTTCCTTTGTATGTTACTTGTTTCTTTTGCCTAACAGCTCAAAGAAGGGCCTCTTTGGTGGATATTTTGGTCAGTCTGATGACTGCATGATGTGGTGTCTTCCTATTTGCCATGAATCTCCCAGGGGCCCTTTGGGCTTCTTGTACCTGGATATCTCAATTTTTAGCAAGGCCTGGGGAATTTTCCTGTATTATACCTTCAAATAGCTTATCCAACCCTTGCATATTATCTTCTTCACCGTCAGGAATGCCCATAACTCTCAGGTTATGCTTCTTCACATAATCCCACATTTATTGCAGGCTTTGCTCTTTTCTCTTATTTCTCTGCTCTATCTATGGGACTGACTTATTTGATTGGAATGTGTTATCTTCAATCTCTGAGATTCTTTCTTCTGTTTGATCTACCCTGTTCTTGATGCTTTCCACTGTGTTTTGTAGTTCCCTGAATAAATTCTTCACTTCTAGGGGTTCAGTTTGATTTTTCTTTACTATTTCAATTTCTTTATTTAATTTTTCTTCTAAATCCTGGATTATTTTTGTGGTTGTTTTTGTTGGTTATCCATTTTTTTCTTGCATATTGTTGAATTTTCTTACAATCCGTATTTGAAATTCCTCTTCTGTCATTTTAGTGTTCTGAATTTGGTTAATGTCCATTGCTAGAGAGCTGGTGTTCCTCTTTGGGGGTGTGCTTTCAATTCGATTCTTCATATTTCTAGAGTTATTTCGCTGAGTCTCTCCCATCTGGATCAGCCATTGCTTGACAGCTTTCAGTTTTCATTTGGAAATTAACATGCCATGTGCAGACTCTGTTCCAGTAGATTCGGTAGGAGCAAGGCAATTTGCAGCTTCTGCCTACCAGCCTGAATGTGTGCACTTCTGTAGTTGCTTGATCTGCCAATAGGCGGAGCCACTAATCTGTTGTTCAGGGTTCTTCTACCACAGTTGGGAAGCTGCTCCTGGTGGAAGGTTACTTGGGGAGCCTGTTTTGGCCTCTTGCCTGGGATTTTATTCCCTGACCTAGGACCCCACTGTTGGGAGCCAACCGGATGCAGGAATCCAGCCCCAGAGTTTTGATCATGCCGGATAACCTAAACCGGTCTGACAAGCAAAGTCACTGGGCTGTCAACTTTTAATCTATGCCAAGGCCCCATGGATTCACACTAGTTGCAGAGGGAGAGTGGCTTTTCTTGTCTCTCCCTACCTCTTGAGTTGGCGCCTACCACTTTTGCACGAAAGATGCTGGCTACAGAGAGGGGGTGGTGCCACAGTCCACCCAGCGCCCCAGTGCCTGTAAGTGCTGCAGGCATTAGCCTCCCATGCCCCAGCACCTAGAAGTGCCCCAGGCATTAGTCTCCCACACCCCAGTACCTGTAGGTCCCGCAGGCGTTAGCCTCCCATGACTAGGGAAGCACTCAGAGTTCACACATCAAAACAGGTCTGGCTAGTTGACTGTAGGTCGTGTAAGGGTGAAGCTTGTCATGAGAGTCCCCTGGCTGGGGGAAGTGAGCTGCCTGACACCATATCACACAGCAGTGGCTGGTTTGTGGACCGTGAAAATGGCGACTGCCTGCACACAGAGTGCTAGCACTGTGGCGACTGTTCAGGAGTTGGCAGGTGCCGGATCGGAGAGGCTGAGTCATCAGGATGCCCCCTTGTCTCTTTTATGTCTCCCTCCCACAATCTCATGCCTGTCCAACAGGAACTCTCGCTCTTTCTGATCCACCCTGTGTGGCCCTATTAGTCTATGGTGGTTTCCAGGTTAGAGTCCCCTATTTAGTGTTTACCTCTGTCTATCTGGAACTGCTGAGTGGTAGAGGCAAGTCACCTGTCTCCTAACTACTTCCAGTGGTAGCCCAGACCAGTTCCTCCCTGACCCCAGTGCAGTCCTGGCACAGAGCTCCGGGGAGTTCAAGATGCTTCCCACTATTTTCTCCTATCCACAGAGCTCCACATCTCCAGTGGTGATTTTGTACTGACTTCAGGCAGATCCCTGTCTGATTGGGTGTGGAAGTCAGTGGGGAAGCAAGACGTTTTCCTGTGCGTCTGATACCATCTCACTCGCTGGCCAGGCAGGCACAGCCATCCCACACTCTACACTATTTGTTTGTCTCGCACTCTCCAGATTTCATGATGTTATCTCCTGTTCACCTTTTCTTTTTCCTGATTTTTGTGTCCCACGCTGATTCTCCATAGATTCACAATGCTGTTCTTGCGGGGGAGTGATCCTCTCATGTGTAGTAGACCAAGATCTATGTCTCCTGCTCTATGGAGCAGGAATCCAGGAGGTTACCTCCATTCTGCCATTTTTTGCCTCCCAAGTCCATTGTTTCTTTGTTCACTTTCTGTTTGAAGGATCTGTCTTGTTCTGTCAGAGGGGTGTTGAAGTCCCCAGCTATTATGGCACCACTATTTATCATTTTGTTTAGATCTAGTAGCATTTGCTTTATGAGTCTGGGTACACCTGAGTTGGTGCACAAATATTTAGAATTTTATGTCTTCTTGTTGAACTGTACCCTTCACCATTATATAGTGACCATCTTTGTCTTTTTTTAAAATTTATTTCATCTTATTATTATGGGGGATACAGAATTGCAGGTTACATACGTTGCCCATGTACCGCCTTTCCCCCCAAGTCAAAGCTCCAGGCGTGTCTGCTCCCCAGACAGTGCGTGTTGCACCCATCATGTAGGTATATATCCCTCCCTTCCCCACCCCCCCTTCCCGAGTCAGCACCTTCAAGCATGACCATTCCCCAAACGGTGTGCAATAGCAAAGATGTGGAAACAACCCAAATGCCCATCAATACATGATTGGATTAGTAAGCTGTGGTATATGTATACCATGGAATATTACTCAGCTATAAGAAATAATGAAGATATGACGTCTCTATGGTTCTCCTGGAGAGAGTTGGAACCCATTATATTAAGTGAAGTATCCCAAGAATGGAAAAACAAGCATCACATGTACTCACCATCTTTGTCTTTTATTACCAATGTTGATTTGAAGATTAAGTTATCTGAAATCAGAACTGCCACATCAGCTTTCTTTTCTTTTCCATTGCATGGAATATTGTTTTCTATCCCTTCACCTTGAATCTGAATGCATCCTTGTGGGTAACATGCACTTCTTAAAGGTAGCAGATATTCAGCTTGTGTATATTTATCCATTCGGCCAGCCTATGTCTCTTTAGTGGGCAGTTCAAGCCATTCACATTTATTGAATGAATTGTCTGTTGGGTGGATTTCTGTTCATCCTGTTGAGTTGAACTTTGCTGCTTTGTTTTCTTTCTTGAGCCATTGTGGTACCTGGTTTTGGACCTTAACTTTTGGATGATTTTACACTGGTGAGTGTCTAGTGTGCTGATCCATGTGTAAGGCTGTTCTGAGTACTTCCTGGAGGGCAGGTCTTGTCCTGATGAATTTCCTCAGTCTTTACTTGTCTGAGAAGATCTTTAATTCTCCTTCATATAGGAAAATTAGTTTTGCAGGACACAAAATTCTAGGCTAGGCATTATATCCTTTGAAAAGACTGAGAATGGAGACCCAGTCTCTTCTGGCTTGTCAGGTCTCAGTTCAGAAGTCTGTAGTTAGTCTGATGGGTTTTACTTTGTAGCTTATCTGCTGATATTGCCTTACAGCTCATTGGAGGCCTCATTCATGTTTATTTTGGCCAGTTTGATGATTATATTTCTTTATTATTATTTTTTTAATTCAGGATATTATGGGAGTAGAAAAATTTTTGTTACATGAAATGTGTTTGCCTCCCAAGCCAGGGCTACAAGCGTGTCCTTCCCCCACACAGTTTGCCCCCTTTCCCACCCCTTCCATCTCCCCATCTACTGGCACACAATGAGCATTACTACCATGTGAATACCTTAATGTTGATCAGTTAGTATCAATTTGATGGTGAGTACAGGTGGTGCATATTTTTCCATCCTTCTAATACCTCACTTCAAATGATGGGCCCAATCTCTATCCAGGATATTATAAAAGGTGCTGGATGACCATTGTTTTTTATAGTTGAGTAGTATTCCATCATATACATATACAGCATTATATTAATCCACTCACGTATTGATGGGCATTTGGGTTGTTTCCACATTTTTGCAATTGTGAATTGTGTTGCCATAAACATTCGAATGCAGATGTCTTTATTACAGAATGTATGTTTTTTTTTTCTTTTGGGTAGATTCCTAGTAGCAGAATTGCTGGATTAAATGGTAGTTCTCTTTTTAGCTCTTTGAGGGATCTCCAAATTATTTCCACAGGGGTTATACTAATTTGCAGTCCCACCAGTGGTGTAAGAGTGTTCCAATCTCTCCACATCCATGCCAGCATGTGTTATTTTGGGACTTTTTAGTAGAGGCAATTCTCACTGGAGTTAGGTGCTACCTCATTGTAGTTTTTTTCTTTTTTTAATTTTGTGAAAGTCCATATATTTTTTAAATGGTGGATTCAAATTTCAATCCTGATTCGTTTAAATTCAGTGCTGTGCATCATGCTTCTAAGGAAGCATCGCTAACTTATTTGAGTCTTGTCATTTATGCATTTATACTTTAAAATTTTAGAGATGTCATAGGATTCTTTTTATTTAATACAGGGTATTATAGGGGTACAAACATTTTGGATACATGAAATAAATATGTTTGCCTCGCCCACACCAGGGCTACAAGCGTGTCCTTCCCCCATACAGTGTGCCGCATTTCCATTTGCTATGGGTTTACCCTCCACAACTTCCACCTCCCACCCCCAAGCCCCCACTTGACTGGCACACAGTGAGTATTACTACCTACTCTGTGAGCCCCTTATTGTTGATCAGTTACTACAAATTTGATGGTGAATACATGTGCTGCATGATTTTCCATCCTTGTGATACCTCACTTTGAAGGGTGGGGTCAAGGTCTATCCAGGATAATATGAGGTGCACCTCACTGTAGTATTGATTCACATTTCCTTAATGATTAGAGATGCTGAGCTCTTTTATTATATGTTTCCTGGCCATTATTCTGTCTTCTCTTGAAAAGTTTCTGTTCATGTCCTTTGCCCATTTATTGTTAGGGTTGTTTGATTTTTTTGTTGTTGATTTTCTTAAGTTCTATATAGATTGTTGTTATCAGCCCTTTATTGGATGTGTAGAATGCAAATATTTTCTCTCATTCTGTAGGCTGTCTATTCATTCTAAGTACTGTTTCCTTGGCTGTGCAGAAACTTTTTAATTTGATCAGATACCATTCATTTAGTTTTGATGCTTCGGTGATTGCTTTGGGGGTCTTCCTCAGAAATTCTTTACCTAGGATGATGTCTAAAAGAGTCTTCCTAACATTTTCTTCCAGAATTCTCATGCCTTAGGTTTAAGTCTGTTATCCATCATGAGTTGATTTTTGTGAGAGGTGAGAAGAGGGGATCCAGTTTCAATCTTCTGGATGTGGATATCCTGTTTTCCCAAGACTACTTATGGAATAGAGATTCTTTTCCCCAATGTATATTTTTTCTGCTTTGTTGAAGATTATATAACAATATGAGCATGGCTTTATATCTGGGATCTCCATCCAATTCCAAAGGTCTATATCTCTGTTCTTCTGCCAGTACCATGCTTTTTTGGTTGCTATAGCCTCACAGTAAAGTTTAAAGTCTGTCAGACTGATGCCTCCCAATTTGTTCTTTTTTCTTAAGATTTCTTTGGTTATATGAGGTCTTTTCTGATGCCAGATAAAGCATAGAATTATTTTTATGAATATGTAAAGAATGATGGTGGAATTTTGATAAGGATTGCATTAATTATGTAGATCACTTTAATAATGATTCTACCAATCCATGAGCAAGGTAGATTTTCCATCTGTTTACATCTTATACAATTCCTTTTCTCAGTGTTTTGTAGTTTTTCCTATATATCTCTCACCTCCTTCATTAATTATGTTATGAAATATTTAATTTTTTGATGCTTTTGTGAAAGGTGTTGCATCTGTGATTTGATTTTCAGCTTGACTAATATTGGCGTATATGTATGCCACTGATTTCTGTGCATTAATTTTGTATCCTGAGATTTTACTGAGTTTTTTTTTAATAAATTCCAGGAGTCTCATGGTTGAATCCTTGGAATTTCCTAGATATAATAACATATCATCACCAAAGAGTGAGAGTTTGATCTCTTCTGCCCCCATTCAGGCATCCTTAATTCCTCTCTCTTGTCTAATTGCTATGGCAAGGATTTCCATCACTATGTTGAATAGAAGTGGAGATAGTCGGCAAGCTTATCTGGTTCCAGTTCTAACCAGGGATGATTTCAATTTTTCCCCATTCAATATGTTATTGGCTGTGGGTTTATCATATATGGCCTTAATAATTTTAAGGAATGTCCCATCTATGCCTATTTTCTTAAGGGATTTTATCTTAAAAGTGTGTTGGATTTTATCAAATGCTTTTTCTACATTTATTGAGAGGATCATATCTTGTTTATTCTTGCATTTATTTAGGTGGTGCATTTCATTTATAGTTTTGCGTATGGTGAACGAGCCTCACATTTCTAGGATAAAGCTTACCTGGTCATGATGAGTCCTTTTTTAATTTCAGAATACTATGAGGATACAAAAGTTTAGGTTACATATATTGCCCTTGCACCCCATGCCCCCGCAAATGCACAGCACACTCATTATATATGTCTACAACCATCTCCTCCCCCTGTCATCTGCCCAACACCCAATTGATGTTATTCCTCAATGTGCTCTTAGGTGATGATCAGTGAAACCAATTTGATGGTGAATACATGTGGTGCTTATTTTTCCATTCTTGGGATACTTCACTTAGTAGAATGGGTTCCAGCTCTATCCAGGAAAATACAAGAGGTGTGATATCACCATTGTTTTTTTGTGGCTGAGTAGAACTCCATGGTATACATATACCACATTTTATTAATCCACTCATGTTATTGATGGGCACTTGGGTTGTTTCCATATCTCTGCAACTGTGAATTGCGCTGCTATAAACATTCAAGTGCAGATGTCTTTTTTATAGAATGTCTTTCTTTTCTTCTTTTGGGTAGATGCCCAATAATGGGATTGCTGGATCAAATGGTAGATCTACTTGTATCTCCTTAAGGTTCTCCATATTGCTTTCCACAGAGGTTGTACTAGTTTGAAGTCCCACCAGCAGTGTGTCAGTGTTCCTATCTCTCCGCATCCATGCCAAGATTTATTACTTTGGGCCTTTTTGATAAAGGCCATTCTCACTGGAGATAAGTGATACCTCATTGTGGTTTTGATTTGCATTTCCCTGATGATTAGAGATGTTGAGCATTTTTTCATATGTTTGTTGGCCATACTTCTGTCTTCTTTTCAAAAATTTCTATTTATGTCCTTTGCCCACTTTTTGATAGGGTTGCTTGATTTTTTTTTCTTTCTTTTTCTTGCTGATTTTCCTGAGTTCTAAATAGATTCTAGTTGTCAGTTCTTTATCAGATATGTAGCATGCAAAAATTTTTTGCCATTCTGTTGGTTGTCTGTTTGCTCTTCTGACAGTTTCTTTGGCTGTGCAGAAGCTTTTTAATTTAATCAGGTACCATTTATTTATTTTTGTTGCTGTGATTGCCTTAGGGGTCTTCTTCATAAATTCTTTGCCTAGGCCAATGTCTGTAAGTGTCTTTCCTACGTTTTCTTCTAGAACTCTAATAGTTTCACACCTAACGTTTAAGTCTGTTATCCACCGTAATTTGATTATTGTGAGAGGTGAAAGGTGTGGGTCTTGTTTCAGTCTTCTACATGTGGCTATCTAGTTTTCCCAGCACAATATCTTGAATAAGGTTTATTTTCACCAGAGTATGTTTTTGTCTGCTTTGTCAAAGAGTAGATGGCTATATGAGGATGGTTTTATATCTGGATTCTCAGTTCTGTTCCACTGGACTATGACCCTGTTCTTTTGCCAATACCAAGCTGATTTAATAACCACAGCCTTGTAGTATATTTTGAAGTCTGGTAAATTAATACTTCCCATTTTGTTCTTACTGCCTAAAATTGCTTTTGCTAAACGGGGTGTTCTCTGTTTCCATAGAAAGCATAAAATTATTTTTTATGTATGTGAACAATGATGTTGGTATTTAATAGGGATTGAATTGAATCTGTAGATCACTTTTGGTAGTATAGACATTTTAACAATGTTGATTCTTGCAATCCAAGGGCATGGTATGGTTTTCCACCTGTTTATGTGCTCTGCGATCTCTTTCCTCAGTGTTTCATAGTTCTTCCTGTAGAGTTCTTTTACCCCCTTAGTTAAATATATTCCTAGGTACTTTATTTTATTTGTTGCCATTGTGAAGGGTTTTGAGTCTTTGATTTGGTTCTCAGTTTGACTGTTATTGGCATATATGAATGCCTGTGATTTGTGTGTATTGATTTTGTATCCTGGGACTTTACTGAATTCATTGATCAATTCCAGAGGTCTCTTGGTTGAATTCTTGGGGTTTTCTATATGTAAAATCATATCATCAGCAAAGAGTGATAGTTTGATCTCTTCTGTCCCCATTTGGACACACTTGATTCTGCTCTCTTACCTGATTGCTCTCGCAAGAACTTCCAGCATTGTTTTATAGCACTGGGGACAGTGGGAAACCTTGTCTGGTTCCAATTCTAAGTGGGAATGCTTTAAATTTTTCTCCATTCAGTATGATATTGGCTGTGGGTTTGTCATATATGACTTGTATCATTTTTTTGGTAGGCCCCTTCTATGCCTATTTTGTTAAGCGTTCTTATTATAAAAGAGTGTTGAATTTTGTCAAATGCCTTTTCTGCATCTATTGCAAGGATCATAAGGTCATTGTTTTTGCTTCTATTAATGTGGTGAATTACATTTATAGATTTGCATATGTTGAACCATCCCTGCATCTCCGGGATGAAGCCTACTTGGTCATGATGGATTATTTTCTTGATAAGCATCTGGATTCGATTTACTAGGATTTTATTGAGAATTTTTGCATGTATATTCATAACGGATATTGGTCTGTATTTCTATTTTTGTTGTTGTTGCGCCCTTTCCTTGTTTTGGTATCAGAGTTATGTTGGCTTCATAAAATGTGTTGGGGAGGATTCCTTCCTTCTCTATGTTGTGGAATAACTTTTGTAGGATAGGTACCAGTTCTTGTTTGTAGGTGTGATAAATTTGGGTGTGAAACCATCTGGTCCAGGGCTTTTCTTTTGGGGAAGTTTTTTATTGCAGTTTTGATTTCATTTCTTGATATTGATCTGTTCAGAAATTCTATTTCTTCCTGGTTGAGCCTAGGGAGGCTGTTTCTAAAAATTTTTCCATTTCCTCCACATTTTCCAGTTTGTGTGCATAAAGGTTTTTGTAGAATTCATAGATGATATCTTGTATCTCTGTGGCATCAGTTGTGATTTCTCTTTTCATGTTCTTGATGGAGGTAATTATAGATTTTTCTTTTCTGCTCTTGGTTAGTCTAGCCAGAGGCATGTCACTTTTGTTTATCTTTTGAAAGAGCCAACTTTTTGCTTTATTAATCTCTCATATAGTTTTTCTTTCATCTATTTGATTTAGTTCTGATTTGATCTTATTGATTTCTCTCCTTCTGCTGGGTTTGGGGTTGGTCTGTTCTTCTTTCTCCAGCTCTTTGAGTTTATTCATTAGGTTGTCTATTTCTGAATTTTCTGTCTTTTGGATATAGGCATTTATGTAAGTAAATTTTCCTCTCAGTTCTGCTTTTGCTGTGTCCCACAGATTTTGATAACTTGAGTCTCCTTTGTCATTTACTTCAAATAATCTTTTGATTTCCATCTTGAATTTCTTGTTTATAAAATAATCATTCAGGAGAAGGTTGTTTACCTTCCATGACTTTGAGTAGAAATAATAATTTATGTTAGGGTTTATTTCCACTTTTATTCTGCTGTGATCTGAGAAGGCGCATGGCATAATTTCTATTTTTTATTGATACATAATATTTGTACATATTCATGGAGTACATGTTACATCTTGATATAAGCAGACAATATTCAAATATCTATTCTGGGGAACTGGGATACGATTCACCTGAAATGTTCATCATTGCTTTATGTTGGGAGCATTTGGAAACTTCTAGCTATTCCGAAATACAATAAACTATTGTCAGCTATACTTGCCCTGTTGTATCAATGAACATCAGAATTTCTTCCTTCTATTTAACAGAATTACCTCTTCACCAGCACATCTTCATATAATTTCTATTTTTAAAAAATTTTTAAGACATGCTTTGTGTCCTAGGATATGGTCAATCTTAGAGAATGTCCCATGAGCTGATGAGAAGATCATATATTCAGTGGATTTTGGATAGAATGTCTTGTAAGTGTCAATCAGGCCCATTTGTTCTAGCTATCTTTTTATGTTGTTCAATATTTCTTTGTTTATTTTCTGTTTGGAAGATCTGTCTTATGCTGTCAGCGGGGCGTTGAAGTCTCCGGCTATTACGGTGTTGCTGTTTATTATTTGGTTTAGATCAAGTATGGTTTGCTTTATGAATCTGGTGCACCTAAGTTGGGTTCCTGCATATTAAGTATAGTTGTGTCTTCTTGTTGAACTGTACCCTTCACCATTATATAGTTACCATATTTGTCTTTTATTACTTTTTTTGATTTAAAAACTAAGTTGTCTGAAACTAAAACTGCCATGTCAGCCTTCTTTTGGGTTCCATTTGCTTGGAATATCGATTTCCACCCCTTTATTTTCAGTCTAAATGCATTTTGCAGGTTAGATGAGTTTCTTGGAGACTGCAGATACTTGGCCTGTGGTTTTTTTATCCACTGGGGCAGCATATGACTCTTGAGTGGAGAATTCAAGCTATTGACCTTTATTGAGAGAACTGATAGGTGGGGCAGATTTCTGTTCATCCTGTTGAGTAGAACTTCATTGCTATGTTTTCTCTCTTGAGCCATTGTGGAGACTGGATTTTGATCTTTAGCTTTTGAATGGTTTTACATTTGTCAGTCTTTCTCGTGCTAGTCTGCGTGCAACTGTGTTTTGAGTTCTTGGAGGTCTGGTCTTGTCTTGGTGAATTCCCTCAGTCTTTGTTTATCTGAGAATGTCTTAATTTCTCCTTCATATACAAAACTTAGCTTAGCTTGGTACAAGATTCTAGGCTGGGCATTATTCTGTTTCAGAAGAGTGAGAATGCGGCCTTCTTGCTTGTAACATTTCAGTTGAGAAATCTGGCATTTTTCAGATGGGCTTTCCTTTGTATGATACTTGGTTCTTTTGCCTAACAGCTCAAAGAAGGGCCTCTTTAGTGGACATTTTGGTGAGTCTTATGACATGGTGTCTTCCTATTTGCAATGAATCTCCCAGGGGTCCTTTGGGTTTCTTGTACCTGGATATCTAGTTTTTTAGCAAGGCCTGGGAAATTTTCCTCAGTTATATCTTCAAATAGCTTATCCAACCCTTGTGTATTATCTTCTTCACTCTCAGGAAGGCCCGTAACTCTCACATTAGGCTTCTTCACATAATCCCACATTTCTTGTAGACTTTGGTCTTTTCTCTTATTTCTTTGCTCTATCACTATGACTGACTTATTTAATTGGAAGGTGCTATCTTCAAACTCTGAGATTCTTTCTTCTGTTTGATCTTCCCTGCTCTTGATGCTTTCCACTGTGTTTTGTAGTTCCCTGAATAAATTCTTCATTTCAGGATTTCAGTTTAATTTTTCTTTAATACTTCAATTTCTTTAGTGAATTCTTTTTCCCAAGTCCTGGATATTTTTTTTTGTGTGTGTGTGTGGTTTCTTTGTGTTGGTTATCCATTTTTTCTTGCATATTGTTGAGTTTTCTTATGATCCATGTTTGAAATTCTTCTTCTGTCATTTTAGTGTTCCAAATTAGTTAATGTACATTGCTAGAAAGCTGATGTTCCTCTTTGGGGGTGTGCTTTCCCTTTGATTCTTCATACTTCCAGAGTTCTTTCACTGATTCCTTCCCATCTGGATCAGTTGTTGCTTCTTACCTTTAGATTTTCATTTGGATAATAGCACACCCTGTTTACTCTCTGAGCCAGTAGGTGGCATTTGTGGGTGAGATTTGACCACACCCTATATGATGAGTCAGTAGATGCAGTAAAAGCATGTGCAGAATGATCTCCCTTCAGTAGGTGGCGCTTGCCTGGACGAGCAGGCTGCAGTGTTGTTTTGGGGTTCTGTAACCAGCTGTTGTTCCTCTGGAGAGCCACTTTAGTGCCTCACTTGGTGGGTGGGGCCCTGGGACTTCTAATTGTGTCTTTATTCTGCACCTCAATGGGGGCAGTTCAGGGAGTGAGCCTGGGCAGAGCTGGATTGGATGAGCCTGCCCTGAAGCTCCAGAAATGCTGTTAGCATGGGTCAAAGGTCTGTTGTTTACCTCTGGGCAAAGCTGCTGGGGAGGGGCTGGAATAGCCCCACTCAGCAGGAAAGTCTGGTGTTGGGGTGTTGTGGTCTGAGAGCTACAGTCTAGAGCAGGCCTTGCTCCTTTCCACATTCCCCTATTCCACAGTTTCTCCTGGGCCTCTGCCAGGTGGCAGTACCTCAAACCAGTGGATCTACCCTGGCTGTCATGCAGGCCAGGAGGTTCCCGGCCCAGAATTGTAGCTTGGGCTGAGCGCGCAGCCTTCCTGTGAGAGGAGGGTTGGCCCTCAAGCACACTGATCTTCCTCTGAAGGCACACACATTCAGTAGGGTCATTCACAAATATCCCTTCTGTGTCTCAGGCCAATGCGATTGAGACCTGGATGTACAGGATCTGGTCTTCAGGCCTGTCCCCTGGGCTCTGAGATCAATCCCTGATCTTTCCAGGGAGAGGAGTGGTGGTCTCGAGTCACCCACGGGGTACCCAAGCTGGATCGATGTCTCTCTGCCTCGGTATTTGCCCTGTTCTCATGGAGTCACCAGGCAAGCAGCACCTGGGAGGGCTGGTGGGTAGGGAGCTCACAATCTGAGTACCCCTCAGTCTGCTCTAGGTCCCCAAAAGGAAAGGTCCTGTTCCATGCAGATGCCTCTGGGTGGTGGCTAAATTGTCTCTCCGGCAGCCGCCCATAGGGAAAGGGAAGGGGAGAATGAAATAACATGGCACCTGCCTTTCGGCTTGGGTCTGCGGATTGGGAGGTGACCCAAGAGAGCTGGGAGGCTGGTGCCCTGTTTGCAAGAGGCTCACAGCTCACTTGTAGCGGCTGTCTCTGGGCTGGTTTGGCAGGTCTCTCCACTCAGGAGCACCCCCCCCCCCATAGTCTAAAATGCGAGGGTGGGGAAACGTAACTGCTTCACCTCCCCTTGTTGCTAATCTGCAAGCCTCTCAGGGGCCTTTCTCCTTCTAGTTCTCCTCTGCAACTTCTTTCTGTGGAGTCTCCTGTGGTTTCAGGAATCCTTCCTTCCTACCCTCATCTGATCTATGTTTGTCTGCCTGTTTATTTTTTTTTTTTTTCACTTTCTTCTAAAACCTGTCTTTCTTTCTTGCAGAGACATTCTGGCTGGTGGTTTTTCTCATCCACCATCTTCCTTTTTCTCTGATGAGGAATGAATTATTTTTTTGATGTGCTGTTGGATTCAATTTGCTAAGATTAAGTTGAGGATTTTTTCATCTGTATTCATGAGGGATATTGGTCTGTAGTTTTTTTTTTTTTTCTTTTTGTTGAGTCCTTTCCTAACTTTGGTATCAAGGTAATATTGGCTTTGTAGAATGAATTGGGGAGGATACCATCCTTCTCAATGTTTCAAAATAATTTCTGCAGTATTGATATGAGTTCTTCTTCATAGGTTTGGTAAAATTTTCTGTGTGAACCCATCTTGTCCAGGCTTTATTTTTCTGAAGTTTTTTTTTTTTTTATTGATGCTCCAATTTCTGTGCTTTATATAGATCTTTTCAGGAAATCTATTTATTCCTGCCTGAGATTAGGGAGATTGTGTGTTTCCAAGAATTTTTCCATTTCCTCCACATTTTGTAGTTTTGGGGCATAAGAATTTTTATAGTATTCAAAGATAATGTTTTGTATTTCCATGATGTCTGTAGTGAGCTCTCCTTTTTCATTTCTGATTGAGTTTATTAAAGTCCTTTCCTTTCTAGATATTGTCAATCTAGCAGGAGGGCTATCAATTTTCTTTATCTTTTAAAAAACACCTTTTGGTTTTATTGATCTTCTGTATAGTTATTTTGTTCTCAATTTCGTTTAGTTCTGATCTCATCTTAGTTATTTACTTTCTTCTGCTAGGTTTAGAATTAATTATCTCTTCCTTTTCCTGTTCTTTGAGACAGTTTCTTATGTTGATTTGTGAGCTTTCTGTCATTTGAATGTGAGCAATTAATGCTATTAGTTTTCATCTTAGGAATGCTTTTGCTGTATCCCAAAGATTTTGATAATTTGTGTCCCTGTTATCATTTAATTAAAATAATTTTTTGATCTACATCTAGGTCTCTTCCTTGACCCAGTAGTAATTCTGCAGTAGATTGTTTAATTTCCGTGACTTTGTGAAGCAGTGAGTGTTTCTGTTGAAATTCATCTCTAGTTTTACACTACTATCATCTGAGAAGATACATGGTACAATTTTTATTTTTCTTTAATTTCTTGTCGTCTGGTTTGTGGCCTAGGATGTGTTTGATTTTGGACAAAGTTCTATGAACTAATGAGAAGAATGTATGTTTGGCTTATTTGGGTGAAATGTTCTGTAGATGTCTGTTGGATACATTTGTTCTAGAGCTCTGTTTAAGTGCATTATTTCTTTCCATATTTTTTGTTTGGAGGATCTGTCCAATTCATACAGTGGAATATTGAAATCCCCCACTACTATGGAATTACTGTTTATCATTCTATTTAGATCAAACAAGGTTTGCTTTATATATCTGGGTGCTCCTGTGTTGGGTGCAGAAATATTAAGAATTGTTAATTCTTCTTGTTTTTCTTTCACCATTATATAGTGATCATCATCTTTGTCTTTCTTTACTTTTGCTATTTTAACATTTATGCTGTCTGACATCAGAATTGCTACCTCTGTTCTCTTTTGGTTTCCATTTGCCTGGAAGTTTGTTTTCTAACCCTTGACCTTGATTCTGAAAGCATCTTTGTGAGTTAGTTTCCTGCAGACAGCAGAAATTTGGCTCATAATATTTTATCCACTCAGCCACTCTATGTCTCCTCAAAGGACAATTCAAGCCATTCACATTTATTGATAGGATTGATATATGGGGTAGATTTCTGTTATTATTGTTGGGTAAATTATTCTTATTTTGTTTTACCTGTTGAGCCATTGTGGAATCTGAGCTCTGGACTTTAACTTTTCAGTGATTTTAATTTGGTGGATGTCTATTGCGCTGTTCAGTGTATAATGCAGGTCTGAGTACATCCTGGAGAGCAGGTCTGGCCTTTGCAAATTCCATCGGTTACTTCTTGTCTTCGACAGTCTTTATTTCTCCCTCATAGATGAAGCTTAGTTTTTCAGGGTAAAGAATTCTACGTTGGCCATTATTCTGTTTTAGAAAATTGAAGATGGTTCCCCAGTCACTTCTAGCTTGTAGGGTTTCATTTGAGAAGTCTGCAGTTAGTCTGATAGGTTTTCATAGGTAGGTTATCTGTTTTTGTGTGGGGTTTTTTTTGTTTGTTTGTTTTTTGTTTTTTTTTTTTTGTCTTACTGCTCAAAGGATTGCCTCTTTAATGTTTACTTTGGCCAGTCTGATAATTATGTGACATGGTGATTGCCTCTTCATGTTGAGTCTCCCAGGAAATCTATGTGCTTCTTTATCTGGATATCTAGGTTTCTGGCCAGGCCAGGCATATTTTACTCCAATATTCCAAAAAATAGATTTTCCAGCCCTTTTGTATTTTCTTCTTCTCTCTCCAGAATGCCTATAATTCTTATATTTGGTTTCTTTACATAATCCCACATTTCTTATATGTTCTGTTCTTGTCTCTAGCTTCTGTGTTCTTTCTCTTCATCTGATTTCTTTAGCACATAGGCATTATCTTCAAGCTCTGAGAATCTTTCCTCTGCATGATCCATTCTACTTTTAAGATTTCCACTGAGGTTTGAAGTTCCTTGAATGCCTCTTTGATTTCCAGGATTTCTGTTTGCTTTTTTCATAATATTTCAATTTCTTTAGAGAATTTTTCATTCATTTCCTATATTGTTCTCATGGCCTCTTTGTATTGGGTTTCTATTTTCTCTTCAATTCCATTGAGTTTCCTTACAATCCATGTTCAGAATTCTTCCTCTGTCAATTTAATAATTTCGTTTAAATTAGTATCAGATTTTGAGGGTCTCATGATTTCTTTTGGGGGTGACTTTTCTCTCTGCTCTTTCATATTCCCTACAATCTTTCTCTGGTTTTTTCTCATGAGAGTAATTGATTGAGAACTGGGAGTGCTAGGACTGGTTTGCACCCTTAACTTCAAGCCCCCAAGGGATGTTCCTTGTCAGCGGTGGGAGGAGGAGTGCTGATCTTTTATTGCCTTAGAGGTATTTTGGCAAGTTGGTTTACCTCTGACGTGTTGTCTTCACCTCTTGCCAGTGGAGATTAGTAAATTTGGTCCCCCAGCTTAAGCTCCCACGTGGTGAAATGCATCTGTGTGTATAACTGCATTGCCCTCTAATAGCTTGAGATGGAGAGCGCTGTGTTAAGCTATGGGGTTACCCTCTTTGTTGTTGGTTGTATATTGCATGGAGGAGCCAGTTATTGAGGTAATATGATGCCTCTGTGTTGGTCTCTGGTCCCCGGGTGAGGAATACTAATGCTCCGATCTTTAGGAAGGATCTTGCCACTCCTGAGGGTTATGTGGACCCTATTCCCCCTTAAGGTGGTGGTAGTGGCAAGGCAGATCACAGCTGCTGCCTACCAGCCTGGATGTGTGTGCTTCTATGTTTGCTTGATATGCCACTAGGGGGAGCCACTAATATGTTATTCAGGGTTCTTCCACCATGCTTGTGAGGCTGCTCCTGATGGGAGGGGTTACTTAGTACACCTGCTGGGGTCTCTGGTCAGGATTTTCCTTCCTTGACTATGAACCCCACTGTTGACAGCTCCCCAAATACAGAAATCAGGCCCTGGTATTATCTTATTAGATTACCTAAGCTCTTCTGGCAGGCTGAATCACCGGGCTGTCAATTATTTATCTGTGCCAAGGCCCCGCAAATTCTTGCCAGTCACACAAGAAAAGTGGCTTTTTTGCTTCTCCCTACCTCCAGGGGCAGAGCCCACCACTCCTGGTGTGGCGCTATGGGAGGGGTGATGCCTGAGACTGCCCAGCACCCCAGCACCTGGGAATCCTGCATGTGATGGCCTTCTCCCACTGGGGAACTAATGTTATGGGGAACCACTCAAAATTCGCCCATCGACATAGGCCCTGCTTTGCAGATCAATAGGTCACGGAAGGGAGGAGCCTGTCATGTCCAGCAGAGTCCCCCGGACAGATGAGGGGTGCTGCACAAAATAGTAGCACACCACAGAATCTGGGTTGTGGACCCCCAAAATGTTGGACCCCCCCACCTGCAGAGCGCTAGTGCTGGGAGTGACTGTTCAGGAGTTGGCAAGTGCTGTATTGGGGAGCTAAGTCAACAAGACACCCACTGTCTCTTGTGTTTCACCATCCTGCAATCTCACACCTGTCTGGAATGAGGTCTTGCTCTTTCTGACCCACCCTGAGTTGGCCTAATCATCAGCAGTTTCCAGGTTAGAGCCCCCTTTTCAGTGTCCACCTCCTTTGTTCTGGATCCGCTGACCACCAGAGGTGAGATGCCTGTCTCCAAAATCCCTCTAGCGTTCACTCAGACTAGTCCCTCCCCCCTGCCCCCAGTGCAGTCCTAGCACAGAGCACTGGGGAGTTCAAGATGTTTCCTGCTATTGTCCCCTCTTTACATAGCCCACCGTCTCATGTTGTGATTTTGCACCAAATTCAGTCTTGTCCCTGTCTGAGTGGGTGTGGATGTCAATGGGGGAGTAGGATGTTCTCCTGTAGGTCAAATCCCACTGCACTCACTGGCCAGGTGGGTATGGCAGTCCCACATTCTATTCTCTATTGTTTATGTCGCACTCTCCAGACTTTGCGATCATATCTCCCATTCACCTTTTTTTTTTCTTGTGTTGTGTGTCTCACATTGTTTCTCTACAGTTTAACAATGTTGTTCTTGAGGGTAGCAATCCACTCAGGTAGCTGTCTGAGTTCCTCACCTCTTTCTCTGGGAGAAGAGAGCCAGGAGGTCACGTCTACTCTGCCATTTTTCATCCCCCCCACCATGATTATGTGTTAGAGTGTCTTCCTGTTTGTAATTAATCTCCCAGGAGTCATTTGAGCTTCTTGTAATTGGATATCTAGATTTCTACCAAGGCCAGAGAAATTTTCCTCCATGATATCCTCAAATAGTTTATCCAACCCTTGTGTATTTTCTTCTTCACCCTCAGAGATGCCTATGATTCTTATGTTAGGCCTCTTCATATAATTCCACATTTCTTGTAGGATTTGCTCTTTCTCTTATTTCTCTGCTCTATCTCTGTGACTGACTTATTTAATTGGAAGTTGTTATCTTCAATCCCTGAGATTCTTTATTCTGCTTGATCTACCCTATTCTTGAGGCTTTCCACTGTTTTGTAATTCCTTGAATAAATTATTCATTTCCTGAAGTTCTGTTTAATTTTTCCTTAATATTTCAATTTCTTTTTTTTTTTTTTTTTTTTTTTGTTAATGGCAAATTTTTTTCTCTGAAGGAATTTCAAAAATAAAGATATTCTGTGGTTAAAAACATAGAGTTAGACAATAAGTATCACCTAAATACAAATCTGGAAACGACACCAATTGGACATCAGACTGAGGTGGGGGGTGGGGGAGGGGATGGGGATATGCCTACACAATGAGTGCATTGCGCACCGTTTGGGGAGTGGTAACACTTGAAGGTGCTGACTCGGGAAAGGGGGGGTGGGGAAAAAATATGAAACTATTGTTTTTAACTTGCACTGTTCACTTAATAATTTATCATGAATATTTCCCATATTATTTCATATCGTTGTACAAGAAATAATGTATACATTATGAGGACATACTGTATCTAACAAAAAAAAAATAAAAATAAAATTGGGAAAAAAAAAAAAAGGAAAAGGGGAGCCGATACAATGCTGCTGCAGTGGAAAAAGGAAAGAAAGGCTGTTACACAGGAGCAAAAGCCCTATCTAAACAAAGACTATTTCAATTTCTTTAGTGAATTTTTCTTCTATTTCCTGGATTTTTTGTGGTTTCTTTGTGTTGGGTATCCATTTTCTCTTGTATATTATTGATATTTCTTACAATCCATTTTCAAAAATCTACCTCTGTTATTTCAGTGTTCTGATTTTGGTTGGTATCCATTGCTAGAGAGCTGGTGTTCCCTATTGGGGGTGTCCTTCCATTTTGATTTTTCATACTTCTGGAGTTCTTTCGCTGATTCCTTCCCATCTGTAGCAGCTGTTGCTTCTTACCTTTGGATTCTTGTTTAGGTAACGACACACTGAGTTTGATATCAGAGCCAGTAGGTGGAGCTTGTGGGTGGGAATTGACCACACCCTGTATGATGAGTTAGTAAACGCAGTAAAAGTGTGTGCAAATGGACCTCCTTGTTATTAGGTGTCACTTGCCAGGAGGATTAAGCTGCAATATTTTTTAGGGGGGTCCAGTGTCCAGCTCTAGTTCCTCTGGAGAACTATTCTATTGCCTCAGGTTGTAGGTGGGTCCCTGGGACTTCCAGATGTGTTCTTATTCTCCACCTCAGCAGGGGCAAGTGTGGGAGTGAGGCTGTGTGGTTCTGGGTTGGGTGAGCCTGCCCTCAAGCTACACAAATGCTTTTTAGCAGTTGTCAAATGTCTGTTCCCTGCCTCTGGCCAAAGCTGCCAGGGAGGTTCTAAAGTGGCACCACCCAACCAGAACGTATGGGTGTGGAGGTGGAGCTGTCTGAGACCTGCAGTCTGGCAGTCTGGAGCAGACCTCATTCCTTTGCACCCCCTACTATTCCACAGTTTCTCCCCAGCCTCTGGAAGCAGGCAGGACCTCAAGGTGGCTGAACTTCCCCATGACTGTGATGTGGGCCAGGAGGTTCCCTGCCCAGCATCACGGCCTGAGCTGGGACCTCTGCCCTCCCATGGGGAGTGGGGTGCCCCACGAGCACACTGCAGCTAAGACTCTGATCTGATCTTGAAAGCACACACACCTCAGGGAACTAATTCACAAATATCCCCTCTATGCCCCTGGTTAATGTGATCAAGACCTGGATGTAGGGATCTGGTCTGTAGGCCTGACCCCTGGGCCCCAGAGACCAATCCCTGACCATGCTAGTGATTCAAGTAACCCACAGGGTGCCCTCTTCCTTGGGATTTGCCCCACTTTGCCAGAGTCACTGGGCAAGCAGCACCAGGAAGAGCCATTGCGTAGGGAGCTCATAGTCCAAGCACCCCTCAGTCCACTTCAGGGCCCCAAAAGGAAAGATCCAAGCCCTGTTCCCTGTGGATGCCTCCAAGTGATGGCTAAATCATCTCTCTCAGCAGCCACAGGTAGAAGAAGGGAAGGGGAGAATAAAAGACTAGGTGGAGGAAGTGATGCATACTGGTAGTCTCCAACCCTCTCTCCAGGCAGCAGGCCTCTCAGAATGACCTGGCTCTGGAGTCCCACATATCTCCCACAGCCCAACGGATGCCTATGGCTCCTGCAGTCTGGGCCAGAGTTGAGAAATATCTGTGTGGGGATGAGGAAGACGAATTATGAGGAGTTGAGCACCCCTAGGCAAGACAAAGGCAATAAGGTGCCTGTGACTGGCTCAAGTCTGTAGGGCAGAAGGTGCTCCAAGGGAGCTGGGAGCTCAGTGCACCGTCTGCAAGAGGCTCTCAGCTCACTGGTGGCAACATTCTCTGGGCTGGTGTTGGCAGGTCTCTCCAGCAGCTCGGGAGCCCACCAGCAGTCTGAAATGCAAAGGAGGGGAATTTTAACCACTCCACCTACCCTTCTCGCTGGTCTCCAAGCCTTTGGGGGCTTAATCCCTGTCTTTATCCCAGTTCTGCTCTGCAACCTCTTCCTATGGAGTCTCCTGTAGGTTCAGGCACTCTTCCTTCTGATCCTCATCCGATCTATGTTTGTCTGTTTTTTTTTTTTCTCTTTCATCTAAAATTTCTCCTTCTTGCAGAGACACTCTGGCTGGAGGTGTTTCTCATCCACTGTCTTGTTCACAAAATCCAAAACTTTCATTTTTGAAAACATATACAACTCAGTCTTCTACTAAGCAAAGGGAACTCAGTTCCAGATAACTAAATCAAGTGAAATAACACTACAGAGCAAAGAATATTGAGGATAAGTTTTACAGTCTATTGACTTAATTTTCCTTATCTCCTTATTTCTCAATCCTTTAGCAGTATTGCTTTCTAAATTCTCAGAGTTCACTGAAAGGAAGGCGTGGACACTGAGGCAGGGAGTAATAAAATTCAGTTCTTATTTCAGTCCTTCTATTTTTAAGGGGTCTTATTGAGCTATTTATAGAGTAATTTATGCTGGGTGTATCTCCTTGCCATCCATCCTATGTAATATCAATAATGAAGATAATACTCTTTCATATTTACTGGTTGCCTATTGTGTGTTATGCAATGTGCTGAGATCACTTTACATACATTATCTTGTTTAATACTAACAAGTATGGAATGGTGCTATCATTAATTTTAAGTTTTAGGAAGTTGGATATTAGAAAAATGAAGTACTTCCCTAAAATCATGCAACTAGTTAATGTCAAAGCCTGGACTTGAACTGCGGTAGCTTAGTTTTAGTGTTCTTATACTTAAACATTGCATATGCTACTTGCAGGTATTATGTATTGATCTAGAGATTTAGTCTCTCTCCTTTCATAAGTTCCAATTTCATGATCACTTTGTAAATAACTTGTATTTTATTTGGTATGCTTTAAAAATAAAATACACACATATTCCATTGCATATTTCAAATGACAAAGTAAAAGATGGGTCTGACTAATATCCTAGTCTGTCACAATGTTTCCACTTGTGTGTAGGAAGCATAATTTTCTTTCACATCAGTTGTGGTACTGGCGAACAAATTGAAAGACTAGGTTTTGAGATAACAATATAAATATTATTGCCCTTAACACAATTTTAGTTTTTCTTTGGGGTGTTTTTATTTCACTTATTTTGTGGTTTTTTATTTGTTTTTGAAAGACTTAAAAAGTAGTAACTGATCATGTAATTTTTAGTTTAATATTCAGTTATTTAGAAAAACCCTAATTCAGTACAATTAAAACAGTCTGATTTCAGGTATTGAGCAAATTAAGGGCCACAAATGAACCTCAGTCTGAACAATCCCGAACAAGTCAAAGTGGGTTTCTCCTCTGATAATCATCTATTTTGTAGAATTAATATTCAGTTATTTTAGATATTGCATCCTCACACATAATTTTCATCAATATTAATCTGAGAAAATATATTGCTTTATTGTTGTTGACTCTTATGTAGAACTTTAACACCTGTATTTTCAGAATATGTGTACATATTTCTCTTTATGTTTTAAAATACTGCTGTCCCTCAAGAAATTATTTTAGTAAGTGAAGAGAATAGAAAAACTTCTTTTATTTTTTTTTAATTTCAAAATATTAAAGGGGTACAAACATATTGGATAAATGTATCAATTTTGTTATGCTTGAGTCAGGGTTCTAAGTGTGCCCTTCACCCAGGTAGTATACATTGTACCCATTAGGTAGGTTTTCATTTATCCTCTCTTCTCCCTCCCCAACCCTGCCTGATTTTCACTGAGTTTTACTTTGCTCTGTGCACATGTGCTCATCAGTTAGTTTCAATTTAATAGCGAGTATATGTGGTGTTTGTTATCCATTGTTTAGATACTTCACTTAGGACAATCGTCTCCAGCTCCATCCAAATAGTTGCAAAAGGCCTTAATAAATCCTTCTTCATGGCTAAGTAGTATTCCATACTATACATATACCACATTTTGTTAATCCACTCATAAGTTAATGGGCACTTGGATTGATTCCACATCTTCATAATTGTGAATTGTGCTGTCATAAACATTCGACTATAGGTGTCTTTTTTTTTTTTTTCATAAAATAACTTCTTTTTTTTTTGGTAAAATATCCAGTAGTGGGATTGCTGGATCAAATGGTAAGTCACCTTTAGTTCTTTGAGGAATCTCCATACTATCTTCCACAGAGATTGTACTAATTTGCAGTCCCATTGGCAGTGTATAAGCATTCCTTTCTCTCTGCATATATTCCAGCAGCTATTGTTTTTGGACATTTTAATAAAAGCCATTCTAACTGGGGTAAGGTTATATATCTCATTGTGGTTTTAATTTGCATTTTCCTGATAATTAATGACATTGAGCATTTTTTTTTTCATTTGTTTATTGGTCATTTGTCTATCTTCTTTTGAAAAATTTCTGTTCATGCCTTTTGTCCAATTTTTAATTGGGTTGTTTTTTTTCCCCCTTGCTGATTTTCTTGAATTCTTTGTAGATTCTGCTTATTAGTCCTTTATGGGATGTGTAGCTTGTGAATATTTAATCCCATTCCTAGGTTGTTTATTTGCTCTGTTGATTACTTTATTAGCTGTTTAGAAGCTTTTTAATTTAAACAAGTTCCATTTATTTATTTTTGTTGTTGCTGTGATTGACATTGGGGTCTTCATAAATTCTTTGCCTAGGCCAATATCTAGACTGAGGCAAATATCTAGAAGAGTTCTTCCAAAATTTTCTCATAGAGTTCTTATGGTTTCATGCCTTAAATTGAAGTCTTTTGTCCAGGAATTTGTCCATTTATTTTACTTTCTCAAGCTTATGCACATATTGATTTTTATAATGTTCACAGATGATGTTTTGTATTTCTGTGTTATCAGTTGTAATATCTCCTTTCTCATTTCTGATTAAGCATATTTGGGTAATTTCTCTTCTATTCCTGGTTAATCTATCAAGGGTCTATATTTTTGTTTATCTTTTCAAAGAGCTAACTTTTGTTTCATTGATCCCTTGAATTTTGTTTTTTGTTTTTCCACTAAATTTATTTCTGCTCTGACCTTAGTCATATATATATATATATATATATATATATATATGTTTGTTTTTTCATCAGCTGGCTTGGGGTTTGGTTTACTTTTCCTTTTCTGGTTCCTTGAGACAGGTCATAAAATTGTTAATTTGTGATTTTTTCTGTATTTTTGATGAAGTCATTTATGGCTGTCAATTTTCCCCTAGGGCTGCTTTTGCTGAATCCCACAGATTTTGTCAGCTTGTGTCCCCTTTGTCATTCAGTTTGAGAAATCTTTTGATTTCCATTTTAATTTTATTATTGACTCAATAATCATTCAGCAACATGTTGTTTTTTTTTTTTTAATTTCCATGACTTTGTATAGAATTGAGTATTTCTCTTGGAGTTGATTTCTAGTTTTATTCCTGTGGTCTGAGAAGATTCATTGTGTATGTTTTTGTTGTTACTTTTTTTGATTTTGTTGAGACATGTTTTATGGCCTAAGATATGGTCAGTCTTGGTCAGTCTCATCCATGTGCTGATGAGAAGAATGCATATTCACTGTTTTGAGATAAAATGTTCTGTACATGTCTATTAGGTTCATTTGATCTAGATTCCCATTTATATACAGTATTTATTTATTTTCTTTTCGGGATGATCTGTCCTGTTCTATCGGTGGGGTGTTGAAATCCCCAGCAATTATGATGCTGCTGATTATCTCTTTTCTTAGATCTAGCATGGTTTGTTTTATTAATCTGGGTACTCCTGTGTTGGGTACATACATATTTAGGCTTGTTATGTCCTATTGTTGAATTGCTCCCTTTACCATTATATAATGACCATCTTTGCTTTTCTTTACTATTGCTGATTTGAACTTAATTTTATCTGATATGAGAATGGCTACATCTTTTGGTTTAAGTTGCATAAAATGCTTTTTTTTTCCATCCTTCAACTTGAGTCTGTGTGACTCCTTGTGAGTTAGATGTGTTTCCTAGAGACAACAGATATTTGGGTTGCATTTTTTCATTCTTTCAGCCACTTCATGTCTCTTGAGTGGGGCATTCAGTGCGTTCACATTGATTGATAGAATTTGTATGTGGGATGCTGTTCTCTTCATCCTGTTGGTGAGTACCTTATTGCTTTGTTTTACCTCTTGTGCTATTGTTTTATATGAGCTCCGTGCTTCAGTTTGGGGTGGTTTTTCAGTGGTGGGTGTCTATTGTTCTGATTCATGTATAATGTACTTCTAAGTATTTCCTACATGGCAGATCTGTTTTTGACCAATTCCCTAAGTGTTTTCTTGTCTGGAAAAGGCTTTATTTCTTCTTAATATATGAAACTTAGTTTTCCAGGATACAAAATTTTAGGCAGGCAGTTGTTCTGTTTCAGAAGACAAAAGATGAGGCCCCAGTCCCTTCTGCCTTGTAAGTTCTCAGTTGTGGAGTCTTTAGTTAGCCTGATGTGTTTTCCTTTGTAAGTTAGTTGATGTTTTCACCTCATGGCTTGCAAGAGTTCCTCCTTCTTGTTGACTTTGGTCCATCTGATGACTATATATCTTGGTGATTGCCTCTTTGCAATGAATCTCCCAGGTGTTTTTTGAGCTTCTTGTACCTGGATGTCTAAATCTCTAGTAAGACCAGGGACATTTTCCTCAATTATTCTCTCAGATATGTTTTCCTGCCCTTGTGCATTTTCCTCTTCTCCTTTAGGGATGCCTATGATTCTCATATTTGGCCATTTTACATAATCCCATATTTTTATATGCTTTGTTCATTTTTCTTTTTTTTTTTATTTTTTTATTTTTTTTTTTATTTTTTTTTATTTATTTTTTTTTTTTTGAGACAGAGTCTCGCTCTGTTGCCCAGGCTAGAGTGAGTGCCGTGGCGTCAGCCTAGCTCACAGCAACCTCAAACTCCTGGGCTTAAGCGATCCTACTGCCTCAGCCTCCCGAGTAGCTGGGACTACAGGCATGCACCACCATGCCCAGCTAATTTTTTCTATATATATTTTTAGTTGGCCAGATAATTTCTTTCTATTTTTAGTAGAGACGGGGTCTCGCTCTTGCTCAGGCTGGTCTCGAACTCCTGAGCTCCAGCGATCCGCCCGCCTCGGCTTCCCAGAGTGCTAGGATTACAGGCGTGAGCCACCGCGCCCGGCCTGTTCATTTTTCTTAATTCTTTGTTCCTTATTCTTTTTTATTTCAGCATATTAAGGGGGTACAAAAGTTTAGGTTATGTATATTTCCCTTGCCCGCCCACCTCCCCCAAGTCAGAGCTTCAAGCATGTCCATTCCCCAGACAGTGCGCATCACACTCATTATGTAGGTTTACACCCTCCCCCTCTACCCCACATCTGACCAACACCTGATTACTGTTATTCCCAAATGTGCTCTTAGGTGATGATCAGTGAAATCAATTTGATGGTGAGTACATGTGGTGCTTATTTTTCCATTCTTGGGATACTTCACTTAGTAGAATGGGTTCCAACTCTATCCAGGAGAACATAAGAGATTCTATATCATCATTATTTCTTATAGCTTAGTAATACTCCATGGTATACATATACCACATTTTATTAATCCACTCATGTATTGATGGGCATTTGGGTTGTTTCCACATCTTTGTGATTGTGAATTGTGCTCCTATAAACATTCGGGTGCAGATGTCTTTTTTATAGAATGTCTTTTGTTCTTTTGGGTAGATGCTCAATACTAGGATTGCTGGATCAAACGGTAGGTCTACTTGAATCTGTTTAAGGTATCTCCATATTGCTTTCCACAGATGTTGCCCTAGTTTGCAGTCCCACCAGCAGTGTGTCAGTGTTCCTGTCTCTCTGCATCCACGCCAACATTTATTGTTATGGGACTTTTTGATAAGGGCCATTCTCACTGGAGTTAAGTGATATCTCATTATGGTTTTGATTTGCATTTCCCTGATGATTAGAGATGCTGAGAATTTTTTCATATATTTGTTGGTCATTCTTCTGTCTTCTTTTGAAAAATTTCTATTCATGTCCTTTGCCCACTTTTTGATAGGGTTGTTTGATTTTTTCTTGCTGATTTTCCTGAGTTCTAAATAGATTCTAGTTATCAGTCCTTTATCAGATGCGGAGCATGCAAAATTTTTTTCCCATTCTGTAGGTTGTCTGCTTGCTCTCGTGACTGTTTCTTTGGCTGTGAAGAAGCTTTTTAATTTAATCAGGTCCCATTTATTTTTGTTGTTGCTGTGATTGCCTTTGGGGTCTTCATAAATTCTTTGCCTAGGCCAATGTTGTTTATTCTTGACTGATTGAGTTAATTCAAAAGAGTTGTCTTCAAGCACTGATATTCTTTCTTCTGCCAGGTCTAGTCTATTCTTAAAACATGTTCACCCTATTTTGTATTTCTTTAAATGAATTCTTCACTTCCAGAGATTCTATTTTTTTAATGTTGATATCTTTTTAGAATTTTTCATTCATTTCCTGAATTGTTTTTCTGGTCTCATTGAGTTGGTTTTCCATTTTCTTTTGGATGTCATTGAGCTTCCTTACCATCCATATTTGGAATTATTTATCTGTCATTGCAATATTTTTCATCTCATTTGGTATTATTGCTAGAGACCTGGTGTTCTCTTTTGGGGGTGTCCTTTAACTCTGATTTTTCATACTTCTAGGGTTCTTTTCCTGAATCCTTCTCATTTGAGGCAGTTGTCACTTCTCATTTTTAGATTTTATTTTGTTTATATTGGCATTTTCTTATTCCCCCTCACTCATAAGGGAGTATTTGTAACATATTTTGGGTAAGAACTTTTGGCTTTGCTTGTGTGTGCTTTGATGGCAATCTAGGTTCTAGATGGTGCCTTGGTTATACATACTCTTAGTGTGGCTGTTTTCTCCATTTCTAGTTGTTTTGAGGGTGTAACAGTGGTGAGCTCTATGTGCAAGCAGATTGCCTGTCTCCCTTTAATAAGGGAGGATGGAAGTCTCTGAGATTCTTTCTCTTTCCCCAGCCCTGTGGTCTTCTTATCAGTGTGAATTGTGTTGGCATGCACAGTGTAATCTCCACAAACTTTCTTTTAAGTTTATTTTTGAACCAATTTTAGTTTATTATTCTGTTTTTTTAAGTAGAAAACAAGTGAGTATTAGGTATTTTTTAAAATTAAAACATTTTCTCACATTAACGCCCTGTGTTTGTATGAAAGGATAATAAAATATATAATGCCTTAAGACAAATTAAGTATTTTTTATTTCAAAATATTAAGGGGGCATACACTTTTTTTGTTACATAGATACTTTGTATAATGCTTAAGTCAGGACTATTGGCATGCATGTTACCAGAATATTGTTCATTGTATTCAATAGGTTAGGTTGTATCTCACACCACACATCCCACTCTCCCCTCTCTTGGTTTCCATTGTCCTTTATATCTTTGTTCCAATGTGTACTCATTATTTAGAACATACAGTGTTTCATTTTCAATTCCCAAGATACCTTCCTTAGGACAGTAGTGTCCAGTTCCATCCAAGTTGCTTCAAATGACATTATTTCAATCCTTTTTATGGCTGAGTAGTACTCTACGTTTTTTTATCCATTCATAAATTGATGACCACTTATGTTGGTTCCACATCTTTGAAATTGTTAATTGTGCTGCAGTAAACATTTGGGTTCAGTTGTCTTTTTGATAAAATGACTTCTTTTCCATTGGGTGAATACCCAGTAGTGGGATTGAAACAGGATCCATATCTCTCACCACTCACAAACATTAATTCAACATATGGTTTTAGTTTCAATTTCCCTAATAATTAGGGATGTTGAGAATTTTTTCATATGTTTATTGGCCATTTGTCTATCTTCTTTTTAAAAATTTCTGTTCATGTCTTTTGCTCACTTTGTAATGGGGTTGTTTGATTTTCTCTTGCTGACTTGCTTGAGTTCTTTATAAATTCTGGTTATCAGTCCTTTTTTTGATATGTACCATGCAAATATTTTCTCCCATTCTTTAAGTTGTATCTTTGTTTTGTTGATTATTTCCTTGCCTATGCAAAAGCTTCTTAATTTGATCATGTCTCATTTATTTATTTTTGTTGTTTCTGTGATTGCCATTGGAGTCTTCTTCATAAATCATAAATTCTTTGCGTAGGCCAATACCTAGAAGAGTTTTTCTAGCATTTTCTTCTAGAGTTCTTAAAGCTTCTTCAGCATTCACACATCCTTAAAGAAATTTCCATGTCTTTGCTTAGTAACATTTTCATGCTTATAGCCAGAAATATGTCAATCACACCAAATTCCTAATTATGTCATTAAAGGCTCAAAAGATCACAAATATAAATGAAGGTCAAAACAATGTGTATTGACTTTGTTTGAATCCAGTGACCCAAGGATGTGAGCTATTGGTTGGTGACGCCATGAAACCAGTTTCAAGTCCATGTGCTTTATATGGTGCATATCCTTTCTCAGTAAGTTTTAATGAAACAGTTTATAAAAGAAAAGGTGAAGTAACCTAGAATGTGGAAATAATTTATATTTACTAAATCTATAGAGATGAGGTTATTTTATTAAATTTATATGCATTACAATTCCTTGATTTATTTCTACATTCTTGTTGACAGTATATTACATTATAATGCAAGTATCTACTGAAGTTTATAAAACAAAATGTGGAATCTGGGAGTGTGCAATATTCAGAATATTTAAACTCAATAAATTACTCTCTGTATCTCCTTTCCATTTTTCTAATGTACTCTTTATACATACATGAAAAGGAAAACAAAAAATATCTTCTAGCAAGGAGCAGAGAATTTTTCTCTACCATGAAGCCCCAAGGGGGAAAAATGGGTTGGAAAGTGTAGGGACAGAAAGGGAAAGGTTGGTTAATGAATACAAAATTATGACTAGATATGAGGAATAAATTCTAGTGTTCTACAGGACTGTAGGGTGACTATAGTTAATAATAATTCATTGTATATTTTCAAATAGCTAGAAGAGAGACTTTCAAATGTCCCCAATGCAAAAAAATAATAAATGTTGGAGGTGATATGCTAATTATTATGATTTTATCATTGCACACTAATATACATGTATTAATATATCATTCTGTACCCCATAAATATGTACAATTATTACAGACCAATTAAAACTTTAAAAAATATAAGGACACGTAGCAAAGTGATTACCATACATGTCCAGATGATGGTTAACTGGGAGGGGAGCTGGATCTAAGAAGGGATAGTGATTAAGATAGGAGACAAAGAAGGGGGATGGGAGGTTGAAGGGTATCATTCTAGTTCTTAAACTGTGTATTGGTTACAATTGTGTTCATTTTGTGAGAAAGTGCTGAGCAGGTTTTTTTGTTTTGGTTTCTGAGGATGGGAGGTGGTAGGAGTGACAGGTACACATTTTGGTATGTGTATTATTTTTAATTAATAAACGTTTAACAATAAATGAAAAAAAGAAAAATGGTAAATCTGAATAAATATCTACACTTGTAGAAGCTGAATTTTCCCAGGTAGCTTTATTTTTATGTATTGCAGTGAAAAACCTGATTTACAACTAATCAAGAGGAAAGCTAGTCTGAATATGTAACAATAGAGTTATAAAAATTTAAAATAAAAGAAATATAGTTTTCTGTCTTAAAATGCATACTGTAATGATAACAAAACTAACAAATCAAACTAATATAAGTTATTAAGAGGTCTTCCTTTATTAAGTAGATAAGAATGCAAGCATGATTTTAACTAGCATATCAGCACAATTAAATATATACTTGTAAAGTGCTTCATACATTTGTTAAAAACATTTTAAATTTTCATAAAATTTTATTTATATTATCTAATTAGACATCAAATTATTTAAATATATAACTGTAATCATTAGTCTGACTTAGTTATTTTTAAAAAATCAAATAAACAGAATCTGTATTCATCAGCCCATATTATTAGTTCCAAGAATATGAGCCACATTTATTTTCACTGATAAGTTCCACATTAAATCTCAACAAATTATAAATACAACATTAAATTTCAACAAAATATAAGTTAATTTTTGACTATGTCCACCGTACTCCTGTTAATGCAGATAAGAAAAGATGGATAATTCCATTATTTATTTAGTGTTTTGATGCTTTTAGTTACTCAAAGCTTAGCAACTATTTATTTTATTATATTCATTTATTTCTTCTATCATATAATACATTATATTATTTTATTCATGGATCTTCTAATTATTTCTCTTTAAATAGATCTAAGATAATGGCAGCAGCATTTTACTAAGATTTATGCCTGAGAAATTCTGGATTTCTTTTTTGTTTTGTTTTGTTTTTATTACAGTTATGAAGCAGTTTTCTCAAAAGTTTGTGTCCTCCCAAAATAGTTCACATATATTTACTATATAATTGATAAAATCCCAAATGTTAAAGCAGTTACAAATCAGAAGACACATTTTTTTCTCAGTTAAATTAAGTCTATATTAGATATTATTGTAACAGGTGGTAAATAGGCTTTCATCTATAGTGTCTTGTTGTACATACATATTTAATAGGATCTCTTTTGTTAAATATTGTACTTAAGCATTTTTGTAAAGATCTACAAAAATTTGTCCCTTCTAATCTTCTTTAACTACAGATGCTGAATTTAAGATGGATTGCTGGATAAAAATGCAAATGGTTTATTGATAATGATAAAAGAGCCATAAATAATCCTATGCAAGTAGAATTGTATAGTTATTTTTACAAGGAGTCCATATTTTCCTTGACATGTCTACCTATTCTATTTATTTTTCAGGGTTGGATTATAGTTTTCTGGTATATGGAGAAAACTTTGAAAGAGCAGAAATCAATGGAGAGAGGCTACTTAACATCACCCGGCAAAGACTTAATGGACTTGGCATAATCCAGATTGACCACCAGGATAAAATATTAAAAGCAGTCACAAATATTTATAAAAAGGTGAGTAGAGAGATGTCTTTCTATATTGACTTTCTAGTTTAAAAAAAAATTAGTTAAAGGTAAGAAGTGTGCTTCTGTCTGCTACATGGTCTACAATAATATTACAGTGTTTTACCTTTTTGATTCAAAGGTAATTATGATTGATATGGTCTCTAATTACTATCTTTAAGAATTCTGGTGGGCCCCTCTCATTCTCAATTGTATTTTGGCCCTGTCTGAAGTGGTTGCTGTTTCCTGCTCTGCCTTAGGGATGATGTGTCCCATAATTTGGGAGAAAACTCAAGGATATTCTAGCTAAAGTCACTTCTTCCAAGAAATGAAAGTTAGGAATGGAAGTTCTAGGAAATTAGCTTTCAAATTCCTATAAAATCAAGGGAAAGATATGACTTCTATATCTCCTAAGGATCAAAAAAAGAAAGAAAGAAGAAATAAATAAAGAAATAAATAAATGTAAATGAGGGAATAAAAACAATGATTAGAAAGTTATCAAGGCTACATACATTATTCCAGACAGCTATCTCTGCACCTAGAAAAAGAAATATTCTTTTATAATAGCCAAATCAATCCCAAACTCAATAATACATACCACATAAAGTCAAAACTTGAAGTATTTAACAAATATTAAAAACTTGGAGTTTTTCATTATTTCTATCCTGTAATTATACTAAAATATGTCCATCCATTCAACAAAGATTAATTGAAGGCCTTTAATTACTTGAGTAATTCAAGCAATGCCATATGACTAATTGTGCATAATAAGTTTCATTTTTTACAATTTTGTTTGATAGTATTAAAAAAACTTTATTTCTAATAGATGTTTAAATACTCTAATATGCCATATCTTTTTTAGATGAATTTTATCCTTCCACTTTTCTGTAAGGACACTATTCTTTTTTAAAATGAAGTCTATGTGTATCTTTTTCATTTTCCTTTCTTTTCTAGTTGGACTTTACAAGAATGTGACAGTACATATATTTGATTACACTTTGTAGCCCATTCAACTGAAACTATTAACTAGCAAACACCATGAGAATCCTTGCACACTGCCTGAATAAAATAACTGTATCAGTCATAGAGTGCTCAGTTTTAACAACAGTCATCTAGACAATTTAAGCACCAATTTGTTCATGTAAAACTTACAGGGGAGACTATTGATTAGATTAGGAGCTCAACTCGTAGTTCCCTACAGAGTAGAATACCACTTAAAAATATTTGTAGGGGGGAAATGTAACAATATCAATTTCTCCAACCTACCAGCCACTCTCTAAAATAATTTGGTATCAAAATTTAGTAGTTCCTTAAATGATATCATAGATTAATCCCTGTGATTATGCTACCATATTACCCATCACCATCAGTGTGTTTATGTTTAAAAGGTGCTCTTTTTGATGAAAGGGAAAACAGATATAATGCATAAATTAGCTGTTATGTCAAGTTTATGGAGATATACAAGAAACTGAAGAGGCTAAAACCTGTACCCTCTAAATGTTTTGTGGCCATGTTTATCTTGTCTGGTATTTATCTGACTAAAGATACTTTGCCTGAATAGCCAAGTCTAAAAACATATTTTGTTAAATTTTGCTACCACTGGTAAGATGTACCATTATTTAATTAAAAACTTAAAATTTAAACAAATGATATCAGTCATAATGCCCCAATGCTTTCTTACCATGTGGATAAGAAATCAAATCCTGATCTTAGAGATTTTCTTTTTTTCTTTTCTTTCTCTTTTTTTTTCTTAATTCAGCATATTATGGGGGTAAAAATGTTTATGTTATGTATATTGCCCTTTCCCCGTCCGAGTCAGAGCTTCAAGCGTGTCCATCCCTCAGATGGCGTACACCGCACCCATTAGGTGTGTATATACCCATCCCCTCCTCTCACCTCCCATCTGCCTGACACCAGATGAATGTTATTACTACATGTGCAGTTAAGTGTTGATCAGTTAAAACCAATTTGATGGTGAGTACATGTGCTTGTTTTTCCATTTGTGGAATACTTCACTTAGTAGAATGGGTTCCAGCTCTATCCAGGAAAATACAAGGGGTGCTATATCACCATTGTTTTTTGTGGCTGAGTAGAACTCCATGGTATACATATACCACATTTTATTAATCCACTCATGTATTGATGGGCACTTGGGTTGTTTCCACATCTTCGCAATTGTGAATTGTGTTGCTATTAACATTCTAGTGCAGATGTCTTTTTTATAGAATGTCTTTTGTTATTTTGGGTAGATGCCCAATAATGGGATTGCTGGATCAAATGTTAGTTCCACTTGTATCTCTTTGAGGTATCTCCATATTAGTTTCCACAGAGGTTGTACTAGTTTGCAGTCCCACCAGCAGTGTATGAGTGTTCCTATGTCTCTGCAACCATGCCAATATTTGATGTTTTAAGACTTTTTCATAAAGGCCATTCTCACTAAAAATAAGTGATATCTCATTGTGGTTTTGATTTGCATTCCCCTGATGATTAGAGATGTTGAGCATTTTTTCATATGTTTGTTGGCAATTGCTCTATCTTCTTTTGAAAATTTTTGTTTATGGTCTTTGTCCACTTTTTGATAGAGTTGTTTGAATTTTTATTTTTGATTTTCCTAAATTCTATGTAGATTCTAGTTATCAGCCCTTTATCAGATGTATAACATGCGAATATTTTCTCCCATTCTGTAGGTTGTCTGTTTGCTCTTGTGATAGTTTCCTTGGTTGTGCAGAAGCTTTTTAATTTGATCAGATCCCATTTATTTATTTTTATTGTTGCTGTGATTGCCTTTGGGATTGTCTTCATAAATTCTTTGCCTAGGTTAATGTCTATAAGAGTTTTTCCAACATTTTCTTCTAGAATTCTTACAGTTTCACACCTTAAGTTTAAGTCTGTTATCCACTTGTGGGTTGATTTTTGTGAGACATGAAGGATGCGGATCCTATTTCAGTCTTCTACATGTGGCTATCCACTTTTCCCAGCACCATTTATTGAATAAGGTACTTTTCCCCAGTGTATGTTTTTGTCTGCTTTGTCAAAGTTTAGATGGCTATATGAGGATGGTTTTATATGTGGTTTCTAAGTTCTGTTCCATTGGTCTATGTCTCTGCTCTTGTGCCAGTACCATGCTGTTTTCATTATTAAAGCCTGGTAGTATAGCTTCAAGTTTGGTAAATTGATGCCTCCCAATTTGTTCTTTTTGCTTATGATTGCTTTTGCTGTATGAGGTCTTCTCTGTTCCATATAAAGAGTAGAATTATTTTTTCTAGATCTGTTAAAAATGATATTAGTATTTTAATAGGGATTGCATTGAATATGTAGATCACTTTGGGTAGTATAGACATTTTACCAATGTTGATTGTGCCGACCCATGAGCATGGTATGCTTTTCCACCTGTTTATATCCTCTGCTATTTCCTTCCTCAGTGTTTCATATTTCTCCCTGTAGAGGACTTTTACCTCCTTAGTTAAACATATTCCTAGGTACTTTATTTTCTTTATTGCTATTGTGATGGGTTTTGAGTCTTTTATTTGGTTCTCAGTTTGACTGTTGTTGGCATATAGCAATGCTACCGATTTCTCTACATTGATTTTGCAACCTGAGACTTTGCTGAATTTGTTTATCAGTTCCAGTAGTCTCATGGCAGAAGGTGAGTCTCATCTATGCCTATTTTGTTAAGCGTTCGTATCATAAAATGTGTTGAATTTTGTCAAATGACTTTTCTGCATCTATTGAGAGGATCATATGGTCTTTGTTTTTGCTTCTATTTATGTTTTGAATTATATTTATAGATTTGCATATGTTCAACCATCCCTGCACATCTGCAATGAAGTCCACTTTGTCATGATGGATTATTTTTTTGATAAACACACGTGTTAGGTTTGCTAGGATTTTGTTCAGAATTTTTGCATCTATATTGATAAGTGATATTGGTCTATAGTCTTCTTTTTTTGTTGCGTCCTTTCCTGGCTTTGGTATCAGGGTGATGTTGGCTTCATAAAATGTGCTGGGGAGGATTCCTTCCTTCTAAATGATGTGGAATAATTTCTGTAGGATAGGCACCAGTTCTTCTTTGTAGGTGTGGTAAAATTCGGGTGTGAAACCATCTGGTCGGCACTTTTCTTTTTATGAAGGTTTTTTATTACTGCTTCAATTTCAGTACTTTATATTCATCTGTTCAGGAATTCTATTTCTTCATGATTGTGCCTAGGGAGGCTGTGTGTTTCTAAGAATTTGTCCATTTCGTCTACATTTTCAAGTTTATGTGCATAGAGATTTTTTTATAGTATTCATAAATGATATTTTGTGTTTCCACAGCATCAGTTGTAATTTCTCCTTTTATATTCCTGATGGAGCTAATTAGAATTCTTTCTTTTCTGCTTCTCATTATTCTAGCCAGAGGGGTGTCAATTTGTTTATTTTTTCGATAACCAACTTTTTGTTTTATAAAACTTCCATATATATTATTATAAATTTCATTTTGCTCTGCTCTGACCTTTGTTATTTCTTTCTTCTACTGGGTTTGGGGTCAGTTTGCTCATCTTTTCCAGTTCTTTGGGATGATTCATTAGATTTTTTATTTATGATCTTTCTGACTCTTATATGTAGGCATTTATGGATATAAATTTTCCTCTCAAACTGCTTTAGCTGTGTCCCACAGATTTTGATAACTTGTGTCTCCTTTGTCATTTAGTTCAATGAGTCTTTTGATATCCATCTTGATTTTCTCCTTAATGAAATAATCATTCAGTGGAAGGATGTTTAGTTTCCCTGACTTTGAGTAGAGATGAGAGTTTCTGTTGGAGTTGATTTCTAATTTTATTCCACTGTGATCTCAGGAGATGCATCGTAAAATTTCTATTTATTTAAATTTTTGAGACATGCTTTGTAGCCTAGGATATGGCACATCTTACAGAATGTCCCATGAGCTGATTAGAAAAATGAATATTCAGTGGTTTGTGGGTAGAATGTTCTGTAAATGTTAGTCAGGCCCACTTATTCTAGAGTTCTGTTTAAGTCCATTGTTTCTTTGTTAATTTTCTGTGTGAAAGATCTGTGCTGTTCTGTCAGAGGGGTGTTGAATTATTCAGCTATCATAGTTTTGCTGTTTATAATTTTATTTAGGTCAAGTAGGATTTGCTTTATGAATCTGGGTGCACCTAAGTTAGGTTCATAAATATTTAGAATTGTTATGTCTGCTTGTTGAACTGTACCCTTCACCATTGTATAGTGACCCTCTTTGTCTTTCATTACTTTTGTTGATTTGAAGACTAAGTTATCTGAAATCCGAACCACCACATCAGCTTTCTTTTACTTTCTGTTTGCTTGAAATATTATTTTCCATCCCTTCACCTTGAGTTTGAATGCATCCTTGTGGATTAGATGTATTTCCTGAAGACAGAAGATACTTGGCTTGCGTATATTTATCCATTGGGCCAGCCTATGTCTCCTTAGTGGCTAGTTCAACCCATTCACATTTATTGAGAGAATTGATAAGTGAGGCTGATTTCTGTTCATCCACTGAGTTGAACTTTGTTGCTTTGTTTTCTCTCTTGAGCCATTCTAGTACCTGGCCTTTGACCTTTAGCTTTCAGATAATTTTCATTTGTGAGTGTTTATTGTGCTGATCCATTTGTAACACTGTTTTGAGTATTTACTGGATGGCAGGTCTTGTCTTGATGAATTCCCTCAGTCTTTGCTTATCTGAGGAGGTCTTTATTTCTCCTTCATATACAAAACTTAGTTTTTGAGGATACAAGAATCTAGGCTGAACATTATTCCGTTTTAGAAGTGTGAGAATGGGTCCCCAGTCTGTTCTTTCTTGCAAGGTTTCTGTTGAGAAGTCTGATGTTATTTGGATGGGTTTTCATTTGTAGGTTACCTGCTTCTTTTGCCTTACAGCTCATAGGAGGGCCTCTTTGGTGGTTATTTTGGTCAGTCTGATGACTGTGTATCATGGTGTCTTTCTGCTTGCAATGAATCTCCCAGGAGTCCTTTGAGCTTCTTTCAAGGTCAGGGATTGATCTCCAGGGCCCTGGGGACAGGCCTGAAGACCAGAATGTGTACACACAGGTCTAAATCACATTACCCTGGGGCACAGAAGGGATATTTGTGAACAAGCCTACTGATGTGTGTGTATCTTCAGGGGCAGATTAGCATGCTTGAGTGGCAACCATCCTCCCATGGCAAGGCCATACACTGAGCCCAGGCTGCAATCCTGGGCAGGGGACTTCCTGGCCCACATCACAGCCAGGGAGCATCTGCTGGCTTGAGATGCTGCTTCCTGCCAGAGGCCCAGGAAAAACTGCAGAATAGGGGAAGGTGAAATGACCCCCCCACACAGACGTTTCAGCTGAATGGGGCAATTTCAGCCCCTTTATGGAGGCTTTTCCCAGAAGCAGTGAACAGACCTTTGACCCATGCTAACAGCATTTGTGGAGCTTGCAGACAGGCTCACCCAACCCAGCTCTGCCCAGACTCAGTCCCTGACCTGCCCCCACTGAGGTGGAGGATAAAGACATACCTGGAAGTCCCAGGGCCCCACCCACGACCTGAGGCACTAGAGTGTCTCTCCAGAGAAATAATAGCTGGTCACAGGACCCAAAAAGAACACTGCAGCCTGCTCTTCCCAGAAAATGCCACCTACTGAGAGGGAGGTCATCTGCACACCCTTTAACTGCATCTACTGACTCATCATATAGGGTGTGGTAGATTCCCACTCAAAAACACCACCTACTGGCTCAGAGACTAAACAGGACATGTCATTATCCAAATGAAAATCTAAAAGTAAGTAGCAGCACCTGATCCAGATGGGAAGGAATCAGCAAAAGAATTCTGTAAGTATGAAGAATCAAATGGAAATCACACCCCCAAAGAGAAACACTAGCTCTCTAGCAATGGACATCAACCAAATTTAGAACACTAAAATGACACAAAAATTTCGAGCATGAATTATAAGAAAACTCAATGATGCACAAGAAAAAATGGATAAGCAACACAAAGAAACTACAAAGAATATCCAGGACTTGGAAGAAAAATTCACTAATTAAATTGAAATATTAAAGAAAAATCAAACCGAACTCCTGGAAGTGAAGACCTTATTCAAGGAATTACAAAACACAAGGGAAAGCCTCAAGAACAGGGTAGATCAAACAGAAGAAAGAATCTCAGGAATTGAAGATAACATCTTTCAATTAAATAAATTTGTCACAGAGATAGAGCAGAGAAATAAGAGAAAAGAGCAAAGCCTACGAGAAATGTGGGATTATGTGAAGAGGACTAATGTGAGGATCACAGGCATCCCTGAGGATGAAGAAGAAAATACACAAAGGTTGGATAATCTATTTGAGGATATAATAGAGGAAAATTCCCAGGCCCTGCTAAAAATATAGATATCCAGGTGCAAGAAGCTCTATTTTTTTTTAATTCAGGATATTATGGGGGTGCAAACATTTTGGTTACATGAAATGCATTTGCTCCCTCAAGTCAGGACCACAAGTGTGTCCTTTCCCCACACAGTGTGCCCTGTCTCCATTAGCTGTGGGTTTAGCCACCCATGCACTCTACCCCCCACCCCCACCTACCTGGCACCCAATGAGTATTACTACCATGTGAGCACCTTAGTGTTGAGATTTTCAAATATAGAAAAAAATTAAAACTGCCTCTCTAATCAATGGCATATGATATTATGAAATTTTGTGTGGTCCTTAATGCATGGTCTGTGATAATACTTTGAAAGATCAAACTGAAAAAGTACACATGTCCCTAGAGGTTGTTAAGACATGAGCTTTTATATAGCTGGTTGAGCAATGATTTGTGGTAAGACTATTTTTGACTCAAGTTCTGAAAATGAGCCAAGTATCATATCATATCTTAACTGGACATCTGGGGCCTCCAGCATCAAACAATCATCACACTATTAGAAGGAAAAAGTTCAGGAGAACGTAAGCTGAATATAATCTGACAGAAAAGGTGACTGGGGAAAGGCTCTGATTAACAAATGATTTCTAAGGGAATGGGGATCTGTATATATTTGTGCTTATATGAAGGGTGAAGCTTGAAAAGTGAGAGGAGATCTGTTAGCGATTACGGAATGTAACTATACTCCCTGGAACATATTTACTAGAAATCCATCAGAATTTATTTACTGTCAAGTGGAATGTGATAGACAGAGCACATACATACATGCAGGGAGTTAGCTATGCTCCCAGCAAAATCAGGCCCCTTTAGCAGGGGTCATCACAAGGGATATGGAAATAATGGAAATAGAAAATAGAGAATACAGAAATAAAAGAAGACAGAGAAACAAAAGTATAGTTTATAAAGATGGGTGGTCAGGGGGTCCTCCAGAATTCCCATGAGCTGTGAGGCCATGAGTGAAGTCTTGCATCAGTATTTATTGGTGCAGTGATCAGTTTCCAGTGGTAACAGATTTACATAATAACAGGTAGTTCGTTTAGGTTTAAAGTCTCCCCAAAAGCTTCTAGAGACCCCTTAATTAACACTATCTACATGAACAAATGTTTATAAAATCTTTCTAAGATAAACTTCTAAATCCTAAGATAAAATTTTCGCTTAGCAGAAAGGCTAAACAGAAATATAGAAGCTATATATTTCTTTATCTAGTTTTTTGTTGATTGAGACAGGTAGTCAGGAATGAAGCAGGAACTGTCCCTCAGACCAATTGTTTCTAGCTGCAGGTGACTGTTGGGCGGGCACTCTTTGATCAGTTCTCAACCTGTGACCCCATACCAAGCCCTGTCCTATGGAGGCATCAGGCACAAACCAACGGGTCTGAGACAGCGTCACCATGGAAATTGCTACTGATCAGTGAGATGCCCTCCTGAGGCGAGGCACATTTTGATATGTGAACTAACACGTTCACATTTTCATTCAAGGCAAAGCCCTGCAAAACTCCTGAAATCTTTTATGTCTCTATAGGACAACACATATAGATATTAAAAATGTCATAAAAAAGAAATTGAAGAAGTATAGACATACATAAGAAATTATGGTGACAATAACCAGTTTTCCAGCAGAGTCTGTATTACAATTTTATAGAATTCAAATATAGTTTACATGTTGTTAGAGGGTGAGAGATCAGGTTTGGAGATATAATTTTGAGGTCTATCACCATACACCATATTAGATATAGTGAAACCTTGGGGAAAGTAGATAATCTTCCTTATGAGGAAAGTAACAATGGGGAATATCAGAATGCTTAAGCTGGAGATTTTGAAACACTATTCTTTATAATACTACTTGATTTTATGTAGCAAGGAATAGTTTATAAAGTTTTAAGTAATATCTCTTATTCTAGTCTTCTAGTCTTATTTTCATAACAACTTTGAGAGATAAGAAAGGGACATCAGTGATAGATGTTATTATGCCCACTTTATGGATGAAGAAACTGAGGATTATAAAGTTTAATTGTCTTACTCCATGGTTGCTTAGTTAATAAATGATGGGGCTGGATCTAGAATTCAGACCTTCTGGCTTACTATTCTTATGGCACAATCAAAGCAGGATCAAGAGAAAGGATCAGGATGAATGGAGGAGTGAGTGAGTGAGTGAGTAGATGAGAAGGGTTTAGAGGCTATCCAGATGAACTAGGAAGTCACTAGGAGTTAAGGGAGATATATCTCAGAAAGAGGGTATTGTCAGCAGGGTCATATGTAACAGAGAGGAAAAAAAATTTGTATCAAAAATTTACAGGCAGTAAATTTTGAGGCAGAATATTAATATGGCATCTCTTTGGTTCTCCTGGAGAGAGTTGGAACCCATTCTATTAAGTGAAGTATCCCAAGAATGGAAAATTAAGCACCACATGTACTCACCAGCAAACTGTTTTCCCTGATCATCACCTAAGTGCACATTTGGGAATAACATCAATTGGGTACTGGACAGAGGTGGGGGCTGGGGGGAAGGGATGGGTGTATACCTACTTGATGAGTGTGATGTGCACTGTCTAGGGAATGGACACGCTTGAAGTTCTGACTGGGGGTATGGGGTGGGGGGAGGGTATGGGTGCATACCTACATGATGAGTGCGATGTGCACTGTCTAGGGAATGGACACACTTGAAGCTCAGACTCGGGGAGATGGGGGGGCATGGGAAATATATATAACCTGAAATTTTGTATCCCCATAATAAGCTGAAATGAAAAAGAAAAAAAAATAGTTGTGACAGGGAAATATAGGTTAAACACCCATAATTATCTATACTACTTCTGCTAAGCCCTGATTAAATATATAATTTGGTTTATATAATTTGGTTTATGGTCTATAACTATTATCATGTTTATATATTTAAAATCCTATAAACAACAGGTAAGGATTGTTGAATTTTCATTCTTACCTGTATTCATCTTTTCTTAGTTAAGAAAGTGGTATCATATATTATTAAAGACCTCAGTAGGACCTTTATACATCAAGATAAAGGAGCATTCACTGACAGATACTGATGTATAATTACCTTTTTTTCTTTCTTTTTTTACTGTATGGCCCCAAGCAGTCAGGAAATATTCAATGGATTTGTCATTAAAGCATAAAGTTGAAAATCTGTTTTTTAGCAAAATTATGATTTTTACTACTGGCTTTCTCTTCTCTTTGAGCTGATTACAAAGAACAATACTAGGCAAGAACAGTATCAAAAGAAATAGCAGATTATTGATACTACAGACGTGTGTAGATGTGTTCATATACATTTGGCAGTATGGACACAGTAAATTAATTTGCATATGCATGGAAGGGTAATCGTTGAGGCTTTATACTATTCAATAAATGAACATTGTGTTTCATATAATTAAAGTTTAAGTTCGGTAAAGATGATTACCAACAAGTATGATAAGATAATATCATTACAAGTAAAAATTCAGCTCTGTGACAAGGACTTATTTCTCCCAGAGGAGTAGGTAGTTCCTTTGTCTGGAATGAAATAACAGGGATTAAATGAACTTCAGCTCTTAAATATTTCTTGTTAGTATGACAGATCACCATAATTATTATTAGTGCCATTTAGAGAGTTTGGGAAATCTTGGCAAGTATTTAAAATTGATCATTTATCCTAATAAAAATAGCAATTGGGAAATAATAAGTAAGAAACACTTTTTTTCAAAAATAAAAAAATGATGAAAATTATATTTTAAAAAGCCTATATTATAATGCAAACAGGTTATTTTTTCTTTTATTATATGGAAAATTAATTTTTTTTTTTTTTTTTTTTTTTTTTTTTTTTGTTGAGACAGAGTCTCACTTTGTTGCCCAGGCTAGAGTGAGTGCCGTGGCGTCAGCTTAGCTCATAGCAACCTCAGACTCCTCGGCTTAAGCGATCCTACTGCCTCAGCCTCCCGAGTAGCTGGGACTACAGGCATGCGCCACTATGCCCGGCTAATTTTTTCTATATAGATTTTTAGTTGTCCATATAATGTCTTTCCATTTTTAGTAGAGACGGGGTCTCGCTCAGGCTGGTCTCGAACTCCTGACCTTGAGCAATCCACCCGCCTCGGCCTCCCAGAGTGCTAGGATTACAGGCGTGAGCCACCGCGCCCGGCCTGGAAAATTAATTTTTGTGGTCATTTTGAATTTTCCCTGAAGCCTAGCTCATGCTTAAATCTGAAGCAGAATTCATCACTCTATATTAAGAAACCTAAGTTGTGACTTCTTTTATCTGGCTTTTCAGTACAGAGAATGTCATAAAGTTCAGTTTGATAGTTTATTTTATGGATTATTTTCTTGTCTGAGAAATTCAAAAAAAGATAAAAACACTCTGTTGCTTTCCCTATGACACTATCTATGACACTATCACTCAGTTTTGTGCAATATAGGCTTCCAGGTTTGTATTAGAGCACTAGACATTTTAAAAGTTCATTTTTTATATTTTACCCTCTTGAAATATTGGGTAAAAGGAAGTAAAAAATGTTTTACTTTACTTCTGTGGTAGAACTATTTCATAAAGCACATCAAAAAATTCCAGTGACGTCAGGCAACCAAGCAGTATTTTCAGATACTCAGGCTATTGTTCCCTCTCTCAACCCTGTGAAATGTAGAGATTACCACACAGCATTCTTTAAAATATATATCCAGTTGCCTCTTAGTCCCGCATTGCTATAACAAATGGTTGTAAGCTATAACTATGTTAGAAGAATGAAATGTGATTTAAATGATGACAAAGCAGATGGTTACTGTTCAGCAGTTGGAAGGAAAGTAACTGACATTCAGGATTCAGTTCATTCAAGTTAATTTACCTGCACTGAACTTCTCTTTGGAGATTAAGAGCAAAAAAAGTCTTTCTTTTCCATCACAGCTACTTAATCCTTTCTGGCATGTGCAGATTTTGCATTAAAATGCCCTTCATTGTTTTCTCTTTCCTAGTACAATGGAGTTCGATTCCAATAGCTTTAAACAAATTTAGAGGGGGAAAAAAAACACCATTACAGATTACCTTGAAGCAATGTGTTAATGAATGCCAAAATTTGAGGAATTGGCATTATAATGAATGAAATAGATTTTTAAGTGTGGTGGGAGAGAGAAGTACCTTGATATTAAAATATTTGTGTTGCAGCATAATAATGAGAAAGATGGGTTTTATAGTTTGAGATTACCTCTGAATGTAAACTGGACATAGTCTTACTATGCAGTCTGTGATACTATAGTTATGACTAATTTCATGTTCTAAAGCATTATTACTTTTCTATCTGCTTTTCATTCTTTTTGTTATCACTATGTTTAAATTGATCTAAATTTAGTGCTTGCATATTTAAGCCTTCTCACTCATAGCAACTCAATTTTATATCTGTTAACTTTTACAATCCTCATTGTGCCTTACCATCAGTATGTTTGCAAGTAAAGCTCATCTTCATGTCTTTCTTTTCTTCAGCATTATAGGAGAAAAACCTTAAATGCTTCTAAATCCATGTAATCCAAATAATCCTATCTTGTTGGTCTTTATTCTACAATCTCATTTTTCTAGTCCTATTAATGGAAATTAAAGTTCAATGTAAGGACTAAAGATATGTAGTGCCAAAAACTAATGCCTGGCCAACTGTTTGACTAGATATCTTGTTCTACAGTGGCAGATTGCATGGTAAGCACAAAGTTAGGGAAATTATGTTACTATTTCATTAAGAGATTTATCACTTACACAGCCTATAGAGTAGGAAGTTTCTCAAATTCATTCAAAATTATTTAAATTCCAGAATTGGTAGTTGGTTGATTTTTACATTGACTCTGAGGTAAATTACAGTTGTGATGGGGGACTTGAACTATTTGGACAGCTGCTGGAAATGTCACTCTATTAATAGAAGACATGTGTCTGACTATGCCTATCATTCCCTTCCTTTTCTACTACTTACTAACTATAAGATGATAGGGTCACTCTCTTCCAAGGCTTCTATCACTGCTGAATAGTTACTTATTTCTTAGAATTCAAACCTGAGAAACTGCCTTATCATGATTTTCTTTTCTGAGAGATGAAATTACCAAGAATTCAAGCCTTCAGAGTCAGGTGAATTTTATCTCTGGGTATGGGGATGGGAACTAAAAACAAATATATTACTTTAGAAGCAGGATCAGTAATATTGAATGGGAGAGATGCCAAAGTCTTGTAGATAGGACATTTTTATCATAAATTGTTGTTTTGCAAAGTTTCTCAGACTGTAAATATTTTATAAGATATTAAAATGCTGGTTGGATTTAGTCAGGTGGCTTTGTAGAAGATTAAATAACTGTGCTAAAATAATATTAACTAATGCATCTAAACTTAATTCTCACCGAAATAGAACTGAAACACCCTAGGAAGAACTTACCCACATAGTTCATCTTATCTTTCTTTTATAACACCTTTTTAAAATACCATCTCTATTTTTTGGCTGTATTTTCTTCATATGTCATTTTGTTTCTCTCCCCTCTCCTTTAGAAGAAATTTGAAGAGCAAGCTATGCAAGGAGACGATCAGGTAAGAAAACAATAGTAACAGCAACACAAAACACTATTAAGAATTAAAGAAAAAAAATAACTACTTGTAACACTAAGGGCCTAAGTATGATGAGATAGATGATATACTCAGCTTTATAATTTCATGGTTTAAATTATAGTTAATAAGTTGCTTCAGGATTGATACTATTAACAGCTGCCCATGCTGTGAGAAAAAGTGAGTAAAATAGGGTCTTTTTTCATCAGTATACCAAATATCCAGATGGAAACATCTGAATGACTACTTGGTTCACTTTGCATGGTGACTATTTAATGATGCTCCTATAAAAGTTATAGCACCTGGTCTCTTTTGGCTCTGGGATTTTGAATGTCAAGTTAGTTGGATAGAGTGTCACCTCTCTTCTCTTCTGTACTGCTTGGGCTGTGTGTGTGTATGTGTGTATTTGTGTGTGTTTGATATGGCATACAAAGTTCTTCAACTTATTCCTGGACAAAAATAAGGTATTTTGTGCTTTTGCTATAGTGCATGAAAGTTTCTAAGTAGTAGGATTTTTTCTATTATTTCCATTTTTTTGTAGGCTGTATATCTGTTTACCAGATAATTTCTTATTAATTTACCATTATTCTAAAAACTGGAGTCTTTTACAAGTGAAGACACAGAGGATCTATGAAAGCATGGATATATGTCATCAAAAGGATGCTGATTTATCCATTTTCAGTCACAGTGCTTAACAGAAATGAATCATTAAATATGGTTAGCCAAGGCAGATATGGAAAGGAGACTTGGAGATTCACTTCTAAATTGCCTTGTAGGCAATCAACTTAGTATAGATTATTTATATGTGTGAGTGCAGAATTTAAAAAATATGTCATTATCATCCTTGGTAGGATTAAATTTAATATGTAAACACTCAATTATAAAATATGAAGATCCATTGTTAGTAGTGAATAAGAAAAATTTCTTCAACCTATGCTAGATATTGAAGAGTTTCTCTGTTAAGCCACTTTTGAGGATTGATATGAACTCTTTCCTGTGGGCTGAGATTCTTAGAGATATACATATTTTCCCATTTTAATCATTTTTGACCTACTGTTATAATAGGAAAAGACAAATATATTGCAATTTTGAACTAAGTGTGGTAAAGTTTAACATTCTTTTTTTTTTTTTTTTTTTGAGACAGAGTCTCACTCTGTTGCCCAGGCTAGAGTGAATGCCGTGGCGTCAGCCTAGCTCACAGCAACCTCAAACTCCTGAGCTCAAGCGATCCTCCTGTCTCAGCCTCCTGAGTAGCTGGGACTACAGGCATGAGCCACCATGCCCGGCTAATTTTTTCTATATATATTTTTAGCTGTCCATATAATTTCTTTTCTATTTTTAGTAGAGATGGGGTCTCGCTCTTGCTCAGGCTGGTCTCGAACTCCTGAGCTCAAATGATCCGCCCACCTCGGCCTCCCATTAACATTCTTAAATAAAATTTTACCAAAATGCTGATTTGATCTTATTTTATCTGGAACCATAATATTAATTTATCCACAAATACGTTTGGCTGTTGTAGGTTATTTACTTTTAATTCAAGAACACTATTGGGAATACATTCAATTATCTGGGTATATTGCAACCTTGAAGAAATCACATCTCTAAATTATTCAGCAGAGTGTTCAAAATGTAGGCTCTGGAGTCAGTCTGCCTGGGTTTTCGTTCCAGATAACATTTACTAGCTGTATGACCTTGTGCACAAATGTGGCTCAGAACTTGCACAGATATATCTGCAAAATGGAGATGATGACGATGCTAAAAGTTGTAAATACTGCCTGAGATAATTGATGTTCTAGGTTTTTTTTTTTTGTACATTGTACTGAATAAATGTTATCTACTACTGTCATTTCTCTCCCTCTTCCTGCCTCTCTTCTTTCCACAACTCTGTAGCCTTCCCCTCCTCCTTTCTTCACCCCCCTTCTGCATTTAATGCCTATCCCTAGTGCTAGCTCTCCAATTCATTTTTTAGCATTCTTGACTTTCCTACTTCATTTCAGGCAATAAAATCCTCTTGCTGTTGCTGGTCAGAACAACAGGGGGTAGGAATGAAAAGGAAAGGAGGTCAGCTATCTTGAAAAATTGTGATGTAATAATCTGCCATTTGATCCCGCAATCCCATTATTGGGCATAATGTACTCACCAGCAAATTGGTTTCCCTGATCATCACCTAAGTGCACATTTGGGAATAACACCAACTGGGTGCTGGACAGATGTGGGGGATGGGAGAAGGGGATGGGGGGAGGGGATGAGTGTATACCTACATAATGAGTGCTATGTGCACTGTCTGGGGAATGGCCACGCTTGAAACTCTGACTTGGGGGCGGGGCATGGGGGGCATGGGCAATATACATAGCTTAAACTTTTGTACCCCCATAATAAGCTGAAATAAAAAAAAGAAAAACCAAATATTGTAACCCTTCATAAAAAAAAAAAAAGACATCTGCACCTGAATGTTTATAGCAGCACAATTCACAATTGCAAAGATGTGGAAACAACCCAAGTGCCCATCAATACATGAGTGGATTAATAAAATGTGGTATCTGTATACCATGGAATACTACTCAGCTATAAAAAACAATGATGATATAGCATCTCTTGTATTTTCCTGGATAGAGTTGGAATCCATTCTACTAAGTGAAGTATCCCAAGAATGGAAAAATAAGCACCACATGTACTCACCATCAAATTGGTTTCACTGATCATCACCTAAGAGCACATTTAGGAATAACATTGATCAGGTGTTGGGCAGATGTGGGTGGGGGAGGGGACGGGTGTACACATACATAATGAATGTGATGCGCACTGTCTAGGGGATGGACACGTTTGAAGCTCTGACTCGGGGGGGGGGGCAAGGGCAATATACATAACCTAAACTTTTGTACCCCCGCAACATGCTGAAATAATAAAAAAACCAATAGTATTAACAGCTTACATTTGTATAGACCTTTATCATCTGCAAAACACTCATGAATATATAAAAGATATAATGTATCTCATGTATATAATGTATCTCACACACACACACACACACACACACACACTCACACACACAATTTCAGGCTTACAAAATGCTTTTCAGATCCTTTCCTACTAGGTGTTTCTCCTCACCCAGACAAGGCGCAGGAGTTTTGCTGGAGGAGCCCACATACATACGTAGTATGTTAACTTTTGAGGCTATGAGGAGTCCCTTTTTGAAGAGAATTACATAAGCCTTCCTATAAGGGACAGATTAGTGGATGGCCAAGTCCCTAGGGGTGTACTGGGGCTACGACTCTTCAACTAAGAGTTTGTAAGGAGGAATAATCCCAAATAAAAAGAAGAGTTTGAGGAAAGGAGCACAGGTTGGAAAGTGCAATGTGTGTTTGGGAAATAGTGAAAGTCCATAGATTTTCCTTATAGTGATTTAAAAGACGATTAGGCTGGAGAGGCAATGTGAATGTCTGTAATGCTTGATATCTCCACGAAGAGAAGTTGTGGGTAAGTCAAATTCTAACATAGGGTCCTAACCCCTTGACTCATGAGGCCAAAGAGTCTACTGTTGGCTTTGTGTACAGGGTCATTTTGTAGGTTCCTGTTCCCTCATGTTTTGATTTATTACCACACCTCATGGAGAAAATAATAAAAACAGTGTTACTTTTGCTTCTGTCACATGTCAAAACACTCAGTTTCCTGTTGATGTTGGAGGTTATGCCTTTTTTAGATGGCAGAAGCTTTGTGTTTATTCTTTTTTAGGCATGATTAATGAAAATGAATGAAAAGAGTAAAAGAATAAAGCATTTGTATATATACATTTTACTGATATTAAAGATGTAGCTGGGAGCAGTGGTACACACATGTAATACCAGCTACATGGGAGGCTAAGGCAGGCAGACTGCTTGAGCCCACGTGTTAGACACCAGCCTGGGCATAGTGAGACCTCATTTCAAAAAAAAAATAGATGTAAAGCACATAATTTACAAATAATAATAAAATACACAGTATTCTTTGTTGTAAATCCCATATAGCTAATGGATTCTCAGGGAATGCTTTGACAGATTTTTCACTAACTCTTGTATTGTAGTCAAATATGTTTGCAATTAACAAATGAATGTAACTTTGCCATGAATGTTGTGATATTTTGTTTACATTAATGACTAAAAAAAGTGAAATAATGAATATGCGTGCTGAAAAATATCTGATTAATCAATGACTTATTTTTTTTAAATTTTAATGTGTGTCCTGTTTATTTATTTTTATTTTTATTTTTTTTTATTTCAGAATATTACAGGAGTACAAACACCTCGGTTACATAAGTTGCATTTGCACTACCCGACAAGTGTGCCCATTCCCCAGACAGCACACACCACATCCTTTAGGTGTGGATTTACATCTCTGTTGAAGCAAATGATAGTTTTTGAAATTCAGCAGAATATTTTTCCATAGTTTTGTTCTATTCACAATACAGTAGTTACAGACATGACAGTCACACTTGTAAGTCTGATTAATTTTATTAACATTTCTCCATCACTTTCATAAATCTAGAAAATCAACAAAACAATAAATCAAGCCCTGCTTTGTAAGGTTTGTCAATTTCTATGGTGTGAGTGCTGCCTGTATGGCCAATTTGAAGCTATCAATTGAATTTGGAAGTGATGTAGAGTAGCACACCACCACACAGAACAGATGAAAATAACTCAATAGCATAGATACTAGTAAAATATGGTAAAATAATAAGGAAGTGGTGGGTTTGGGCATTGATTACTGAATGTAATTTTTTAAATATGATTTATTTAATTGTATGTTTGTTTATTTTCAATAATGGTTGTGTTTAATAATGACTTGGAAAATCCCTGATAATTTAACAGCTGCCTCTAACAAAACAGTAAAAGCAAGCCAGCTTTAGTGCACCACTGGAAAATAACTAGTGTCATTGATTCATTAAGAATCTGTAAGTGGTCTCAGATGTTATCAATAATATTGAAGCATTGTAATTAATCATACATAGGAACTCAGTGAATGAAAGGAGCAGTTGTTAAAATTATTACTACTTATAACTCTGCCTGAAGGCAAAGGTCTGTATATTAAATGTTATCTTTAGTATTGACTATATTGTGGTATTTTTATAGCATCTTTCTTTGGGAAACTCTTAATAAATTCTTAAAGAGTGAACACATCAATAAATATTATAGGAGTAGGAAACATTGACATAGAAAACAAATGAAGAAGAAATGTAAAGTCTGGGGTGGAGATTGGAACATGGAGGCGGTGGCAAGAGGCATCCATCTCAATAGTTACCCTGAATTAGGTAACTCCAAGTGTTTTAGTTGTCTATTGCTGCCTTAAATTACCACAAACTTAGAGGCTTAAAACAGCACTAATTTATTACTTTATGATTTTGTAGATTATAAGTTTAGTATGAGTCACAGTGGGCTAAAATCAAGGTGTTTGCAGGGCTATTTTGTTTTCTTGATTTCTAGGGGAGAATCCATTTCCTCGATCATTCAGGTTTATGGCAGAATTCAGTTGCTTGCAGTTGTAAGGCTGAGGTCTCTGTTGCCTTACTGGCTGTCAGCTGATGGTCATTCCCAGCTTGTAAAGGCTTCCCACATTCTTTGCCTCATAGCACCCGTCCTTCCTCTTCAAAGCCAACAATAGCTGATCAAGTCTGTCTTACGCTTTGAATCTCTCAGGCTGCTTCTTCCAATGTGTCATCTCTATGACCTTCTTTTCTGCCTCCCTCTTTTGCCTTTATTTTATTTTATTGAAAATGGTGAAAACAAAATATGGTGATTTTTTTCTTTTTTTTCATTTTTTTTTATTTCAGCATATTATGGGGGTACAAAAGTTTAGGTTATGTATATTGCCCATGCCCCCCCACACTCACCCGGAGTCAGAGCTTCAAGCATGAACCTCTTTTGCCTTTAAAGCCTTTATTGTACTAGACCCACCCAATTAATCCAGGATAATCTTCACACTTTAAAGTCAGCTAATTAGCAACCTTAATTCCATCATCAACCTTAATTTCCTTTGCTATGTAACATAACACCTTTACAGGTTCTAGGACATCTTTGGCGGGCCATTATTTTGCTTATCATAGCAGAATTATTTATAGGCAAGATTTGAGGTCAATGACTTTTATTTCTGCTTTTATCCCTTTTAGTGCTCAGGGATGGTGCCTTACCACCCTTTCTTTTTCATCTATCCCCCCGGGAATGTCTGCTCTTAGACCTTTTATTCCTCTTTCAGTGTAAATAACTAAATGCTCAAGGTGTTAGCTGGGAAGATATATCCTGTTAGGTTAAATCATCTCCACCTTTTTACCTCAAGCAGCTGTTTTTTAATCCTGCTGCTTTACTACTTTCTGACCTTGGGAAAGTTATTTAATTTCTCTGATCTTCAGTTCCTTCATCTGCTGGATAGGGATCAAATAAATCCCTCCCCCATTGTTGTAAGGGTGAAAATAGTATAAGTGAATCCTGAGTCCAGTGCCTAACACATAGTAGGGGTTTCAATACATAATAGCCATTATTATAAAGCTATATTTCATTGATTATGTTCTATTTGAAGTAAATTTCATTTCGTCCTAGGTCATCAGTTATGTATCACACCTAGAATGCGTATTTATAGCCAAATCATTATAATTCACAGTGAAAAAACACAAAGTACTGGATTCTGGCATTAATGGATCTAATTTCCACTATTGGCATATCTAATCAAATGTGAGAATTTTAAGGATAAATTAGTATATTCTTGCAGCTTCTAACAAAGACTTTTCATTGGTTATCAGCAACAGCTAGTAAGGGGTTTTCTTTGAACCAAAAGACACTTTACATGATGGTATGTTTGGCTATTTAGTCATGTGAAACTGTAAGCTACCTTTGACTTTTTTTTTTCTGTTCTTTTTTTTATTTCAGCATATTATGTGGGTACAAAAGTTTCAGTTACGTATATTGCCCTTGCCCCCCACCCCCTTAAGTCAGAGCCTCAAGCGTGTCCATCCCCCAAACGATGCGCATCACGCTCATTATGTAGGGTATACACCCATCCCCTCCCCCCGCCACATCTACCCGACACCCGATTAATGTTATTCCTAAATGTGCTCTCAGGTGATGAATTTCTACTAATTGGATACTCAATATACAATTAACTACCAAGTTCTGCTGATTTTTCCTTTGTAGTTTGTTTGAGTCCATCTTTTCTTTTCCATTCTTACTGATGAGATCTAAGGTGTGGCTGTGCAAGCTAATGGCTAATGAAGAACAGAGATGGAAGACATGAAATTCAGGTAGGCTGAGGAATTATTACATAGATCCTGTGAGTTAGGTGATGAAGTCCAGGATGTGAGATGTAGATCTAACGGGATGATAGTGATTATCAATGGTGATTTTAAAAGGGTGGTACTAGTTGGATAGATTGTGTTTCCTTTGGCAAGGAACAGGCATTTAAGTGTCTGAAATTTGTTTGGCAGGAACTAGGAACAAAGAAATGCCTTACCACATCCTTTTCTTTCTGTTCTTTTAGAGTGATTCTAAGCCTTAGAACTTAAGGAAGCAAGAATAAATATAGGATGAAAGACTGTATTTCTCTATATCTCCACTTAGCTCTTCTATGGATTTATGAAAATTCCCTTTAGTTTACTAAAGTCAATCTAAATTCTGACCTTTAGTGTTACTAATATATGAACATCTGGGGGAGAATAGTAACATTTCCAAGTAAAATATTTAGCCACTACTAGTCAGCTACATCTCACAGACTTGTATATTTTGAGTCAATCTGTCTCTCATATGCTATTCATGGCAACCCTTTAATGAGATAATTCCACTTTTGGAGCATACTAGCATCATTTGTAAGTAATGTCTTTTTCTGAAATACAGTGTAGTGGTTAAGGGCACATGCTCCAGAGTCAGAGTAAATGGGGTTGGGTATATCTAACACCATATTTTTGTCATTTAGGGCAATATAAATTATTTTAATCTAAGTTTTTGAATTTTTATTTCTTTCTACTAATAACTTTATTGAGATAATTTACATGCCAGAAGTTTACCCATTGAAAGTGTATGATTCCATAATTTTAAGTGTATTTACAGTGTTTTTTTTCTAATTTTGGTTTGGTTTTTATTAAGCAGCTATATAGTAAGATAAAGTTGAACACGTGTAAAATTTCCACTGAAAGACAAGTTATAATCAGTATGTGTAAGGGTAAGTGTAAACACGACCAAGGATGAAAAAAAGTAAAAAAGATTTTTTTTTCCATACTTGGGATACTTCACTTAGTAGAATGGGTTCCAGCTCTATCCAGGAAAATAGAAGAGGTGCTATATCACCATTGTTTCTCATAGCTGAGTAGTACTCCATGGTATACATATACCACATTTTATTAATCCACTCATGTATTGATGGGCACTTTTTTTTCACCAGGGTCAAATAAGAATTTCTTCACAGAATCATGGAATGCTAGACTTTGAAGTACTCAAAAACCTATAGCAAGTACTCTAATAATTAAAATAATCACTTCTTTTCCCAAAATAGTATTTAAAAATATCACGATAGTAAGACTAGCATTAAGCATAGTGAGATAATCATCACTATACTGTGGAATGAGCTACTAAGAAAAAATGTCTCCCTATTTTTTACACTTTAAATCATTAATAGAAAAACCACAATCTTTTATAAAACACCTCTGGTAAGCTTCACTGGGGGAAAACACATTTGTCTGCATTTCTGAGGTTATTATACACTAAAGAGATTTGGTGACAGCTAATATTCAAGTTCTCTGCTAAGAGACTGATTAAATTTCTGTAATGTAAAATACACATTCCTGTGTTTATTGCAAATTCTATAGTTTCTCATTTTTGATTTGCACATAATAAGATGCATTGTAAGAAACCTGTTATTTTTTTTCTAACATTCACTCCTTTTTGTTCCAATTTTAAGAATCAGCCACCAATACATGAGTGGATTAATAAAATGTGGTCTATGTATACCATGGAGTACTACTCAGCTATAAGAAACAATGGTGATATAGCACCTCCTATATTTTCCTGGAAAAAGGTGGAACCCATTCTACTAAGTGAAGTATCCCAAGAATGGGAAAATAAGCACCACATGTACTCACCATCAAATTGGTTTCACTGATCATCACCTAAGAGCACATTTAGGAATAACATTGATCAGGTGTCAGGCAGATGTGGGTGGGGGAAGGGATGGGTGTATAAATACATAATGAGTGCAATGCGCACTGTCTAGGGGATGGACACGTTTGAAGCTCTGACTAGGGGGAGTGGGGGCCAAGGGAAATATACATAACCTAAACTTTTGTACCCCCACAGTATGCTGAAGTAAGAAAAAAAAAGTTCACGTTGACTTCTCATTTTACAGTGCTATACACCCATCACATAATCTCATTATAACCTTTTGAAATCATTTTTATGTGTTAGGCAAAGTGCTAATTTACATGATTTTTTTTTTTGCTTTTTGCCTCAGTTTCCTCATTTGTAAAATGAAGTTAATTATAGTTTGTTCATCATAAAGTTGCAATGAGATTTAATGAGTTAACATAAAGCACAGTGTCTCACTCAAAAATACTACCACGTTAGCTATTATTATGATTATTATCTTTAGTCCATTCCAGTTTTCTGCCCTTTTTCAAATTTGCTAGGAGTTAAAAAATCCTTTTTGAATGTTTCTGAAGTCTATGAAGTTCAGCAGGTGCTAACCACATGTTGTTAACTGATCCTGAAGAACAGAGTAAAGCATGCTGTTTTTTTTTTTTTTAATATAAATAAGGTTGCAACTTTACTCTTGCCCTGTGGTCTAGCTGAGTTTGTAGGAACTTAGTCTTATATTACTGAACTTTTAGATTGTTCTAAAATCCTAGTAGCCACATCAGTGGCTTCTAATATTTTGTATAGAGAAGTTAAAATGAGGTGCGATTTATGACAGTTGATTTATTTTAAAAATTTAGATTGCACCATGTTCATTTGTTTCTTTTTTTTTCTTTTTTTTAAATTTCAGCTTATTATGGGGGTACAAAAGTTCAGGTTATGTATGTTGCCCATGGCCCCCCATCCCCCCGAGTCTGAGCTTCAAGTGTGTCCATTCCCTAGACAGTGCACATCGCACTCATCACGTAGGTATGCACCCATCCTCTCCCCCCACCCCATCCCCCCCAGTCAGAACTTCAAGCTTGTCTATTCCCCAGACAGTGCGCATTGCACTCATCAAGTAGGTATACACACATCCCCTCCCCCCAACCCCCACCTCTGTCCGATAACCAATTGGTGTTATTCTCAAATGTGCACTTATTGATGATCAGGGAAAGCAGTTTGTTGGTGAGTATATGTGGTGCTTATTTTTCCATTCTTGGGATACTTCACTTAATAGAATGGATTCCAACTCTCTCCAAGAAAACAAAAGGGATTCTATATCACCATTATTTCTTATAGCTGAGTAATACTCCATGGTATACATATACCACAATTTACTAATCCACTCATGAATTGATGGGCATTTGGGTTGTAGCCACATCTTTACAATTGTGAATTGTGCTGCTATAAACATCCGGGTGCAGGTGTCTTTGTTACATAATGACCTTTTTTCCTTTGGGTATATGCCCAATAATGGGATTGCTGGGTCAAATGGCAGGTCTACTTGAATCTGTTTAAGATACCTCCATAATGCTTTCCACAGGGGTTGCACTAGTTTGCAGTCCCACCAGCAGTGTATGAGTGTTCCTGTCTCTCCGCATCCATGCCAATATGTATTGTTTTGGGACTTTTTGATAAAGGCCATTCTCACTGGAGTTAAGTGATATCTCATTGTGGTTTTGATTTGCATTTCCCTGATGATTAGAGATGTCGAACATTTTTTCATATGTTTGTTAGCCATTCTTATATCTTCTTTTGAAAAATTTCTATTCTTGTCCTTTGCCCACTTTTTGATAGGGTTGTTCGATTTTTTCTTACTGATTTTCCTGAGTTCTAAATAGACTCTTGTTATCAGTCCTTTATCTGATGTGCAGTATGCGAAAATTTTTTCCCATTCTGCAGGTTGTCTGTTTACTCTCGTGACTGTTTCTTTGGCTGTGCAGAAGCTTTTTAATTTAATCATGTCCCATTCATTTATTTTTGTTGTTGCTGTGATTGCCTTATGGGTCTTCTTCATAAATTCTTTGCCTAGGCCAATGTCTGTAAGAGTCTTTCCTACATTTTCTTCTAGAATTCTAAAAATGATACAAGCCATATATGACAAACCCACAGCCAACATCATACTGAATGGGGAAAAATTGAAAGCATTCCCACTTAGAACTGGAACCAGACAAGGCTGCCCTACTGTCCCCACTACTTTTCAACATAGTATTGGAAGGTCTTGTGAGAGCTATCAGGCAAGAGAGCAAAATCAAGGGAGTCCATATAGGGACAGAAGAGATCAAACTCTCACTCTTTGCTAATGATATGATGTTATATCTGGAAAACCGCAAGGATTCATCCAAGAGACTCCTGGAATTGATCAATGAATTCAGTAAAGTCTCAGGATACAAACTCAATACACACAAATCAGAGGCATTCATATGTGCCAATAACAGTCAAATGGAGAACCAAATTAAGGACTCAATACCCTTCAAAATAGCAATAAAGAAAATAAAATACCTAGGAATATATTTAACTAAGGAGGTAAAGGACCTCATTTGTTTCTTATTCGGCCTTCTTATTCCTGGACTCATTGAGTATGTGATTATCTTCATTACCCAATTAAAAAATACAAAGTTTTCCCTGCTGTGTAGTGATGACTTACTGTGTATGAATTATAGCTGATATAGATCTTTCTTAAGCAGGATTTTTCTGTATCTTAGCCTTGTTAAACTTATTATGTTCAAATTGTGGATTTTAATATAATGGTAGTTATTTTTTTACCATTCAAAGAAAATATCTAATTTCCCCAAAAATCTCTACAGGGAACTCCTTTTTTCTGTATTTTGGAATTTTCCCTATTAAGTCCCAATACATCCAAATGTTGATGATTTTTAGTCCCTCCTTTTCTATTTCCTTCCCTATTCACCTGTTCCCCCTTCCTCAATACTTCTAGTTTGGATGGTGGATGGTGGATGGTGGCACCTATTAGAAAGAATAGGGCCTTTCAGCGGAGGCACCCTCATGCCTTTTCCATGAATTTTCTGTCAGGAGACCAGACATTAGAAAAAACAAAGGGATTCAACAGGTTTCTCACATCAATTTTCCATCTATATTAAATCCCAAGAGTGAGACATCAGACAATAAGCAACCCATGTTCCTTACCACATGCTACCAAACCCAGAATCTGAGTACATTTCACTCAGTAATACAGGTCATTTTTAATCATAAACTCACTGAAATCAAACATTCCATGCCATAATATTAAATATCATAAGTGTGTTATCGAACTTTTACTGGAAGGCAATTTGTGATCAAATGAAAACTTTCATTTCCAAATAACTGTCAAAAATTACTTTGTCATGAGTAAACTTGAAAAATGACAAGGCTGAACTCTTACATTTAATATCTGAAGTTTTTTCACTTGCCTTAGTTCACTTTGTTTGGGATGAACTTCTTCACTGAAGTTATCTCCATGCTTGTTGCTCTTTATATGCTTGATCTGACAAAGATTATTGAAATATGTAAGGCCTTACCATTAGAGTTCATTGCTTGATGTGATTTATCACCTACATGGATGAAAAAATAACTTTATTTTACTTTCTCCATACCCATGATGAAATGAAAGAACTTTTTGTGCCACCTCAGTGACGTACCATGTTACTGTTAAGTATTAGTATAGTAACAGTTTTCTTATTCTCTATTATATTTGAAAACAGAAATGTGTCATTGCACCTAAAATCACCTAGTACCTGCAAGCTCAAGATTGCTGTACTAACTTCAATTTTCTGACATTTGTGAAGGCTGTGTTGCCCATAGATCAGCACTTTGAATGCCATCTATCTCCTATTTTTATTAAGTTCGTAGTGTATTTTTGAAGGGACAATTAGGATAGAATTTTTATAATTAGTTTTATAACTTTCTCTGAACAATGTGGAATCTTAATATGACATAGGGAAAAATATAGCATAGATGATAAATTACTGAAAAGTATACTTAAAGAAAAAATATAGTGAAGTGTGCTATCCTGAAGCCCTGTTACTTGATTTGAACCTTCTTATTTTAAACCAAACTGACTATTCATGCACAAATTTCTATCTATGCTATATTTACAGGAATAGTATTCCCAATCACCACTGTAGAATTAAGGGACTAAATAGATAAGTGCAGTAAAAATACCAGTCCTTGTCCTGAAAGGCTGAGCTATGTTGAATATCAACTTATTATTTATAGCTAATGTTCAGAAAGAACTAGCAATTTCTCAATGTCAGTCTTTGTGCTACACCATTACTGTGGCTTTTAATAATCTGCATTAACATTTATATATAAGTTTAATATAAGTTTATATTAAAGTTTATAATATAAGTTTAATATTCTTTTACAAAGGAAAAAAGTCATCTGTTCTTTATAAAATCTTGAGCCACTTCAGGATTTTAAAAGTGAACAAAAATAAATACTTTGGTAGTTGATGTGGTCTTTAGTGTAAAAAGCATGATCTTCACGATTCATTATATATTCCATGAAAGGTTTATATCTTTATTAGGATCAACTACTTTATGAAAATGTATTGTTATTTAGGAAGTATGTATTCTTTTTCAAGTCTGGCATTTCACACCAGGGAGTCAAGCTCAAGGTACAAAATTTAATATTTTCAAAACCTTTAGTTGAAATAGAATCACTTGCTTAAGCAATTGGCCTTTGAAGTAAAGGATAAACAGAAATACAATAAACATATTTCCTGAGGACATTTTTAAGAATTCAATTGTTAATGCTTTCTCACTCGTGGTCTCTCTCTCTCTCTCTTTCTCTCTCTCTTTCTTTCACACACACACACACACACACATACACACAAACACACACATAGCTAAATATGTGTTAGATGATGCCTTAGTCTGTTCAGGCTGCTATTAAAAATATCATAAACTTAGTAGTTTATGAATAATAGAAATTTATTTATTACTCAAAGTTGGAAGCTAGGAAATTCAAGATCAAAATGCTGATAGATTGAGTGTCTGTTGAGGGTCTGCTTCCTCATAGATGGACATCTCCTTGCTGTGTACTCACCAGGCAGAAGGGGTAAGAGGTCTCTCTGGGGCGCTAATCCCATTCATTATGGATTCACCCTCATGACCTAATCACCTTCTGAAAATCTCACCTCCTAATAGTATTTATTTGGAGTTAGGATGTCAACATATGAGATTCGGGAAATGTTGTAGAAGACTACAATATTTTTAATAAAAATATAGTTACCAGCAAAATGTAATTCCTTCAGCATTGTGAAATGTGTAAGATATCATCATAAGAAAATTTTCCTTCCCTCAGTCCTCTTCCATCAATGGGAAGTTAGTGTTATTTTGGGATATGGGCAGAGGCTTCTTTATTACCAAAGGTGATATTAAAAATATTCATAATGGGAGTTTTTCATTAAATCAGTAAGATGTAATATCTCTTTGAATAAGTCCAAGTTTGGACATTATTTTAATGTAGAATTGTATTTTATTTGTGATCAACATTCTGGAGAGCATGCTGAAAGATGAGATTTATGTGAATATATTTTTGTTTTGCCTTTTTCCAAACATCATGAAATTAATTATTTGTTTTATTCTCTATTGGATATCTTCTCTATTTAGAACATAAGCTATATGAATGCAAGGACCATTCTGTCAAGTTTATTGTAGTATTGAACAATGTCTGGCACCCTAGATGGCACTCAAAAATTTGTTGAGTGAACTAAAGTCATAAAGTTATAAGAATTATTTGTATTTCACTCTATCCTTACTGGTCAGAATTAATTCTACCCTTTTTAAAGGACAACTCAAGATCAGAATATTATCCTCTAGTACCATTGAAATTCTTCATCTCCATGTGATATTGGGTGAACATTTATTTGACTATTTTTACTCCTTTAAGTCAAACTTTTGAGTCAGAAAGACTAGGGATTTCGGCCGGGCGCGGTGGCTCACGCCTGTAATCCTAGCACTCTGGGAGGCCGAGGTGGGCGGATCGTTTGAGCTCAGGAGTTCGAGACCAGCCTGAGCAAGAGCGAGACCCCATCTCTACTAAAAATAGAAAAGAAATTATATGGACAGCTAAAAATATATATAGAAAAAATTAGCCGGGCATGGTGGTGCATGCCTGTAGTCCCAGCTACTCGGGAGGCTGAGACAGGAGGATTGCTTGAGCTCAGGAGTTTGAGGTTGCTGTGAGCTAGGCTGACGCCACGGCACTCACTCTAGCCTGGGCAACAGAGTGAGACTCTGTCTCAAAAAAAAAAAAAAAAAAAAAAAGAAAGACTAGGGATTTTGATGAATTCCCTCAGTCTTTGCTTATCTGAGAAGGTCTTTATTTCTCCTTTGTATAAGAAACTTAGTTTTACAGGGTACAAGATCCTAGGCTGGGTATTATTCTGTTTGAGAAGAGTGAGAATGGGGCCCCAGTCTCTTATGGCTTGTAATGTCTCAGTTGAGAAGTCTGCAGTTTGTCTGATGGGTTTTCCTTTGTAGGTTACCTGGTTCTTTCACCTTATGGCCCATAGGAGGGCCTCTTTCATGTTTATTTTGGCCAGTCTGATGACTATGTGTTGTGGTGTCTTCCTGTTTGCAATGAATCTCCCAGGAGTCATTTGAGCTTCTTGTACATGGATATCTAGATTTTTAGCAAGGCCAGGAAAATTTTCCTCCATTATAACCTCAAATGGTTTATCCAACCTTTGTGTATTTTCTTCTTCACCCTCAGGAATGCCTATAATTCTCATGTTGGGCCTCCTTACATAATCCTACATTTTCTGAAGGCTTTGCTCTTTTCACTTATTTCTCTGTTCCGTATCTGTGACTGAATTGTTTAATTGAAAGGTGTTATTTTCAATCTCTGAGATTCTTTCTTCTGTTTGATTTACTCTATTCTTGAGGCTTTCCACAGTGTTTTGTAACTCCTTGAATAAATTATTTATTTCCAGAAGTTCTGTTTGATTTTTCTTTAATATTTCAATTTCTGGAGTGAATTTTTCTTCCATTTCCTGGGATTTTTTTCTGGTTTCTTTGTGTTGGGTATCCATTTCCTCTTGCATTTTTTTGAGTTTTCTTATAATCCATGTTTGAAAATCTTCCTCTGTCATTTCAGTATTCTTAATTTGGTAGATATCCATCTACTCTTTGACAAAGCAGACAAAAACGTGCACTGGGGAAAAGAATTCTTATTCAATAATGGTGCTGGGAAAATTGAATAACCACATTTAGAAGACTGAAATAGGACCCACACCTTTCAACTTTCATAAAAATCAACTCACGGTGGATAACAGACTTAAACCTAAGGCATGAAATTATAAGAATTCTAGAAGAAAATGATGGAAAAATTATTGCAGACATTGGCCTAGGCAAAGAATTTATGAAGACAACCCCAATGGCAATGAGGGCAACAACAAAAACAAATAAATGGGACCTGGTCAAATTAAAAAGCTTCTGCACAGCCAAGGAAACTATCACAAGAGCAAACAGACAGCCTACAGAATGGGAGAAAATATTCACATGCAACACATCCAATAAAGGGCTGATAACTAGAATCTATATAGAACTCACGAAAATCAGCAAGAAAAAAATCAAACAACCCTATCAAAAAGTGGGCATAGGAAATGAACAGAAGCTTTTCAAAAGAAGAGAGAATAATGGCCAACAAACATATGAAAAAAAAAATGCTTTACCTCTCTAATCATCAGGGAAATGCAAATCAAAACCACAATGAGATATCACTTAACTCCAGTAATAATGGCCTTTATCAAAAAGTCCCAAAACAATAAATGTTGGCATGAATGCAGAGAGATAGGAACACTCATACCCTGATGGTGGGACTGCAAACTAGTACAACCTCTGTGGCAAGTAAGGTGAAGATACCTCAAAGAGCTAAAAGTAGAACAACTATTTTATCCAGCAATCCTATTACTGAGCATCTACCCAAAGGAACAAAAGACATTCTGTAAAAAAGAAATCTGAACTGGAATGTTTATAGCAGCACAATTCACAATTGCAAAGATGTGGAAACAATCCAAGTGCCCATCAATACATGAGTGGATTAATAAAACGTGGTATATGTATACTATGAAGTTCCTCTCAGCCACAAAAAAAAAATGGTGATCTAGCACCTCTTGTATTATCCTGGGTAGAGTTGGAGCCCATTCTACTAAGTGAAGTATCACAAGAATGAGGAAAAAAGCACCACATGTGCTCACCATCAAATTGCTATTACCTGATCAACACTTATGTGCACACATAGTAGTAACATTCATGGGGTGTTGGGCAGGTGGGAGGGAGGAGGAGGGAATGGGTATATTCATACCTAATGGTGCGGTGCACACCATCTGGAAGCTCTGACACATTCTTGAAGCTCTGATTCAGGTGGGGCAAAGGCAATATATATAACCTAAACGTTTGTAACCCTGTAACATGCTGAAATAAAAAAAAGAACAGTCCTTTTGGTTTTAGAAGCATTATTGATTAATTTTCTAAGAGATACAGACTTCCTTATTTTTTCTTGGTAGCACAGTAGGGTGACTATAGTTAGCAACAATTTATTATATATTTCCAAGTAACTGAAAGAGTAGATTTAGAATGTTCCCACAAAAAGAAAATGATAAATGTTTGAGGTGATGGATACCCCATTTACCCAGATTTGATCATTACACGTTGTATACTTGTACCAAAATATCACGTGTACCCCAAAATATGTATAACTATTATTTATATATAAAAATAAAAAAGATTAGAAAGTGTGTTAGAATAAAATATAGGTTAATGTTTTTAAAAATAAATTTTTTATTTTAATAGTTTTAAATTTACAAAAAATTAAAGATAGTACAGAGTGTTCTCACATACACTTCTCCCAGTTTTCCCTATTTTAACATCTTATATCAGTATTTTATATTTGTAAATATTAATGAATCCATATTGATGCATTATTATTAAATAAAGCCTATACTTTATTCAGAAAAAAATGATAAAAATTATTAGAAATGATTAACTGACCCCAGCTTCATTTTTTGATCATCTGAATAACATATTTTAAATGTGTGCATTTATTTTATAAATTCCTGAAGCTATTTACTGACTTCCAGGACACAGAAGAATGGAGGCCTGTATAAGGCCCAAAATTTCATATTAAAAATAAGAACAATTAGATAAACATGTGTATGATATTGAAAATTAACATGGGTTACTATTTCCCCCATTATTAGCCTAATGTTTGGCATAATATAGATATAGCTATGGATTTTTATAACACTTCAAAATAATCCATCTGGGTCAATAATTTTTAAAATATTTTCATGGGTTTTCAATTTTATATCTTAATTTATACACACATACACAGCCATATATGTAGTTATATATATATATCATTTTCATAATACTATTTATGTGTATACTATATATATATGTGCATATATACATATGGATATATGCATGCATATGGATATATATACTGTATATGTGTACATATGCACACATATGTATACTTGGTTTTATGAAGGCAATTTAGTCGACTAATCTACAGTGTCTTCATTTATAGAAAAGTTAAATATACATGAAATGTTAAACTTCCTGTACTATAAACCTTGACCTATTACTTCTATGAAGATATCTGAACATTATTTTTTTTAATTTTAGAATATTACAGGGGTACACAATTTTTGGTTACATAATTTGCTTTTGTACAGTTTGAGTCAGAGTTATAGGAATTCCCTTCACCCAGATAATGTGCATTGTATCCATTAGGTATGAATTTACCCATCCCCTCCTCCCCATTCCCACCTGCTTGATTTCCATTGAGGTTTACTTCCATATGTGCACATAAATGTTGATCAGTTAGTTACAATTTAGTATTGAGTACATGTGGTATTTGTTTTTCCATTCTTGTGATACTTCACTGAGAAGAATTGTCTCTAGCTCCATCCAGGTTGTTACAAAAGATAACAGATCACCATTTTTTTTATGGCTGAGTAGTATTCCATGGTATACCTATACCACATTTTATTAATCCACTCATGTATTGATGAGCACTTGGATTGTTTCCACACCTTTGCAATTGTGAATTGTGCTGCTAACATTTGAGTACAAATATCTCTTTTATAAAATGTTTTTTTTTGGCCGGGCGCGGTGGCTCACGCCTGTAATCCTAGCACTCTGGGAGGCCGAGGTGGGCGGATCGTTTGAGCTCAGGAGTTCGAGACCAGCCTGAGCAAGAGCGAGACCCCATCTCTACTAAAAATAGAAAGAAATTATATGGACAGCTAAAAATATATATAGAAAAAATTAGCCGGGCATGGTGGTGCATGCCTGTAGTCCCAGCTACTCGGGAGGCTGAGACGGGAGGATCGCTTGAGCTCAGGAGTTTGAGGTTGCTGTGAGCTAGGCTGACGCCACGGCACTCACTCTAGCCTGGGCAACAGAGTGAGACTCTGTCTCAAAAAAAAAAAAAAAAAAAAAAAATGTTTTTTTTCCCCTTTGGGTAAATACATAGTAGTGGGATAGCTGGATCAAATGGTAGGTCTACTTTTAGTTCTTTGGGGTATCTCCATACTACTTTCCATAGAGGTTGTACTACTTTGCAGTCCCACAAAAAGTATATAAGAGTTCCTTTCTCTCTGCATTCTTTCCAGCATCTGATGGTTTGGGACTTTTTGATAAAGTAATTCTAACTGGAGTTAGGTGATATCTCATTGTGGTTTTGTTTTGCACTTCCCTGATGATTAGAGATGTTGAGCATTTTTTCATGTATTTGTTGGCCCTTAGTCTGTCTTCTTTTGAAAAGTTTCTGTTCATGCTTTTTGCCCAAATTGTAATGAAGTCATTTGATTTTTTTCTTCTTGATTTGCTTGAGTACTTTGTAGATTCTGCATATCAGCCCTTTATCAGATGTATAGTATGCAAATATTTTCTCCCATATGTAGGTTTTCTATTTGTCCTATTCATTGTGCCTTTGGCTGTGCATAAGATTTTTAATTTGATCAGATCCCATTTATGTATTTTTTTTCTGTGACTGCTTTTGGGGACTTCTTCATAAATTCTTTGCCTGGTCCATTGTCTGTATGAGTTTTTCCATTTTTTTCCTAGAATTCTTACAGCTTCATGCCTTAGGTTCAAGTTGGTTATCCATTGTGAATTAATTTTTGTGAGTGGTGAGAGCTATGGATCATGTTTCAATCTTCTACATGTGGCTATCCAATTTTCTCAGCACCATTTATTGAATGGAGATTCTTTTCCCCAGTGTATGTTTTTGTCTTCTTTGTCAAAGATCAGAGGGCTATTTGACGATGGTTTCATATCTGGGTTCTGTGTTCTCATCTATAGGTCTATGTCTCTATTTTTGTGCCAGACCCATGTTTTTTTTTGTTGTTGTTTTTTGTTTTTTGTTTGTTTGTTTGTTTGTTTTTGTCACTGTAGCCTCATATTATAGCTTGAAGTGATGCCTCCTGATTTTTTCTTACTGCATGAGGTTGAACTGGCAATTTTGGGTCTTTTCTGGTTCCATAAAGAACACAGAATCCTGTTTTCCTAGACCAGGAAAAATCATATTAGTATTTTAATGGGGATTGCATTGAATCTGTAAATCACTTTGGGTAGCATAGACATTTTAAAAATGTTGATTCTGCCCATCCATGAGCATATATGTTTTTCCATTTGTTTACATAATCTGTAGTTTCCTTCCTCAGCATTTTGTAGTTCTCCCTATGGAGGTCTTTCACCTGCTTACATAAATATCTTCCTAGGTATTTTATTTTCTTGGTTGCTATTGTGAAAGGTATTACATCTTTTTTTTTTTATTTGTAAATCAATTTTTTTTATTTCATCTTGTTATGGGGGATACAGAATTGCAGGTTACATACGTTGCTCCTGTACCGCCTTTCCCCCCAAGTCAGAGCTCCAGACGTGTCTGTTCCCCAGGTCGTGCACATTGCACCCATCGTGTAGGTATATATCCCTCCCTTCCCCACCCCCTCCTTCCCGAGTCAGCACCTTCAAGTGTTACCACTCCCCAAACGGTGAGCAATGCACTCATTGTGTAGGCATACCCCCATCCCCTCCCCCACCCCCCACCTCAGTCTGATATCCAATTGGTGTCGTTCCCAGATTTGTATTTAGGTGATGATCAGGGAAACCAATTTTCTGGTGAGTACATGTGATGCTTGTTTTTCCATTCTTGGGATACTTTACTTAATATAATGGGTTCCAACTCTCTCCAGGAGAACCATAGAGATGTCGTATCTTCATCATTCCTTATAGCTAAGTAATATTCCATGGTATACATATACCACAGCTTACTAATCCAATCATGTATTGATGGGCATTTGGGTTGTTTCCACATCTTTGCAATTGTGAATTGTGCTGCTATAAACATTCGAGTACATGTGTCTTTGTTAAAGAATGACCTTTTTTCCTTTGGGTATATGCCCAGTAATGGGATTGCTGGATCAAATGGCAGGTCTACTTGAATCTGTTTAAGATACCTCCATAATTCTTTCCACAGGGGTTGCACTAGTTTGCAGTCCCACCAGCAGTGTATGAGTGTTCCTGTCTCTCCACACCCACGCCAAAATGTGTTGTTTTGGGTTTTTTTGATAAAGGCCATTCTCATTGGAGTTAAGTGATATCTCATTGTGGTTTTGATTTGCATTTCTCTGATGATTAGGGATGTTAAGCATTTTTTCATATGTTTGTTAGCCATTCTTATATCTTCTTTCGAGAAGTTTCTATTCATGTCATTTGCCTACTTTTTGATAGGGTTGCTTGATTTTTTCTTGCTGATTTTCCTGAGTTCTAAATAGATTCTTGTTATCAGTCCTTTATCTGATGTGTAGTATGCAAAAATTTTTTCCCATTCTGTAGGTGGTCTGTTTATTCTCTGGACTGTTTCTTTGGCTGTGCAGAAGCTTTTTAATTTAATCATGTCCCATTCATTTATTTTTGTTGCTGCTGTGATTGCCTTGGGGGTCTTCTTCATAAATTCTTTGCCTAGGCCAATGTCTATAAGAGTCTTTCCTATATTTTCTTCTAGAATTCTGATTGTATCACGCCTAAGGTTTAAGTCTGTTATCCACCGTGATTTGATTTTTGTGAGAGGTGAAAGCTGTGGGTCCTGGGTCCTTTGATTTGATTCTCAGTTTGAGTGTTGTTGGCATATAGGGATGCTACTGGTTTGTGTATATTGATTTTGTAACCTTAGATTTTGTTCAATTTATTTATCAGTTCCAGGAGACTCTTGGTTGAATCTTTGGGGTTTTCTAGATACAAGATCATATCAACAAAGAGCGATAGTTTGATCTCTTCTTTCCCCATTTGGATACACTTGATTTCCTTCTCTTGCCTAATTGTTCTGGCAATTATTTTTTATGTTTTCAAGGAACCAACGTTTTGTTTAATTAATCTTTTGTACAGTTCTTTTATTCTCAATTTCATTTAGTTCTTCTCTGATCATGGTTATTTCTTTTCTTCTGCTGAGCTAGGGATTGGTTTGTCCTTTCTTCCCACTTAAGGTCATTCATTAGACTGTTGATGCTTTATCTTTCTGTCTTTTGCATGTAGGCATTTAAGGGTTTGAGTATTCCTCTCAGGACTGCTTTTGCTGTGTCTCAGAGATACAGATTTGGAAAACTTGTGTTCCCATTATTATTTAGTTCAAAGAATCTTTTGACTTCCATCTTTATCTCCTCCTTGACCCAACTATTATTCATCAATAGGTTGTTTAGTTTCTATGATTTTGTGTAGAGATGAGTGTTTCTGTTGGAGTTGATTTCTAGTTTTATTCCACTGTGGTCTGAGAAGATAAATGGCATAATTTCTATTTTTTTTAAATTACTGAGGCATGTTTTGTGGCCTAGGATGTGATCAGTTTTAGAGAATGTTCCAATAGCTGATGAGAACAACATATTCAGTAGTTTTGGGAAGAATGTTCTGTAAATGTCTGTTAGGCTCATTTATTCTACAGTTCAGTTTAAGTCCATTGTTTCTTTGCTTATTTTCTCTTTGGAAGATCTGTCCCTTTCTGTCAGTAGGGTGTTGAAATCCCTGGCTATTCCGGCTCTGCTGTTTATCATTTTGTTTTGATCAAATAGGATTTGCTTTATGAACCTGGGTGCTCCTGTGTTAGGTGCATGTTATCTGATATGTGAACACCATCTTTCTTTTGGTTTCCATTTGCATGGAATATTGTTTTCCATCCCTTCACCTTGAGTCTAAATGAGTCCTTGTGGGTTAGATTTGTTTCCTGATGACAACAGATACTTGGCTTTTATTTTTCTTTTACCCATTCAACCAGCATCTGTCTCTTGAGTGGGGAGTTAAAGCCATTCACATTTCTTGAAAGAATCAATAAGTGGGGTGTACTTCTGTTCATACTGTTGAATAGACCCATATTACCTTGTTTTACCTCTTGAGCCATTGTGGTGTCTGGGTTACGAACTTTAGCTTTTGGATGATTTTAGACTGGTGAGTGTCTATTGTGCTGTTCAGTGTATAATGCAGTTTTGAGTACTTCCTGCAGGGCAGGTCTGATCTTTGCAAATTCCCTCAGCAAGTGCTTTTCTGCGAAAGTCTTCATTTCTCCTTCATATAGGAAACTTATTTTTGCAGGATATGAAATTCAAGGCTGGACATTACTCTGTTTTGGAAGACTGAGGATGGGTTTTCAGTTCCTTCTAGCTTGTAAAGATTCAATTGTGAATTCTGCTGTTAGTTTGATAGGTTTTTCTTTGTAAGTTTCTTGATGTTTTTACCTTACTGCTCATAGGAGTGCCTCTTTTGTGTTTACTTTGACCAGTCTAATGACTATGTGTCGTTGTGATTGTCTCTTTACAATGAATCTCCCAGGAGTCATGTGTGCATTTTTTTTTTACCTGGATATCTAGATTTCTAACAAGACCAGGGAAATTTTCCTAGATTATACCCTCAAATAAATTATCCAACACTTGTGTATTTTTTTTTCACCCTCAAGTGTGCTTATGATTTTTATGTTTGACCTCTTTACATAATCCCACATTTCTTGTAGGCTTTGTTTTTTCTTCTTATTTCTCTGTTCTTTCCCTTTGATTTGTTTAGCTCAAAAGGATTATATTCAAGCTATAATATTCTTTCTTTTGGCTGATTTAGCCTATTATTAAGGCTTTCATCTGTGTTTTGTAATTCCTTGAATAAATTTTTCATTTCCAAAATTTCTGTTTTCTATTTAATAATGCGATTTCTTTAGAAAATTTTTCATTCATTTCCTGCATTAATTTGTGGCTTCTTTGTGTTAGTTTTCTATTTTGTCTTGTATTCACTGAGCTTTCTTATAATCCATGTTTAACATTCTTCATTTGTAATTTTAGCCATCTGATTTAAGTCGGTATCCATTGGTAAGGAGTTATTCTTTTGGGGTGTCCTTTCACTCTGATTTTTCATGGAGTTTTTTTCTGATTCCTTCTCCTCTGGCCTCTTAATCAAGACCTGGGTGTGCTAGGGCTGGCTTGTGGACCTGTCTCTGACTCCTCAAAAATCAACCACTTACTGTGTCAGTGGGAGGAATGGTGGTCCTGAGTTGCCTTTGGGGTGTGTTAGCAGGTTTGATGAACCTCTGGGCTTAACTCTGACCTATTGTCTTCACCTCTTCCCAACAGCATGTAATGAGTTTGGTCCCCCAGTTTAGTCTCTGAGCTGGTGGATTTTATTTGTGAGTATGAATCCACTGCTCCCTAATTCCTTTAGTTGGAAGACACTATATTTAGTTATGGGGTTGTTCCCCCAGTCTTTGATTGTAGTTTGCATGGAGGAGACAGCTGCCAAGGTAATGTTTTGTGCCTGTGGTAGGCTCTGGTCTCCCAGCTGGGCCACAGGAATGCCCAAGCTTTAGAAGGAACCCTGTAGCTCCCAGGGGGTTGCTTGGTCCCCACTCCCACTGAAGTGGTGGGAGGAGCAAGAGAGATCATGGCTGGGATGCCAGAGCCTAAGGGGCTTTGCTAAGCCTCAGCAGGTCTCAGAGGTTGCTTATCTGGCTGCTAGGGAGAGCCACTGATATGGAGTTTAGAGCAATCTCTCCAAACCAGGAGGGTTGTCCCTGGGGGAGGGAACCTATTCATGTTATTGAAAATGACCCTAGGCAGGCTCTTTCAGTTTCTGTCCCCTTCCTGGTTTCCCTGTTGGGTGGGGTGACCACCCTCCCTATTTTTGTCCGTGGAACACCACAGTCTTCTCTTCTCAGATCATTCTGAGTGCATGCATTTCCTTGCTTTCCGAAACTGGCCCTCAGGTACATGTGTCTGACCTGCTGGTGTGTGTCTCTGCTCTCAGTGGTGGGCACAACCGGGGACACTGTCCTACCGCAACAAAACAACCCTCTGGCACAGAGCACTCTCACGGTTTCTATGGCGGGTAGGGACCGTGGTCTCCCTGACCCTCTCCCACACCTCGGGGTCACCGGTCCAGCTCACCTGTCCAAGCCACCAGTAGGCGTTCCTGCTAGACACCAGTGTGAAGAGAAGCAGGCCTCTCAGCACCTAGCATTCTCCCTGTTGCTATGGGAGGGTGAGGGGCCATGGCTGCAAGGTGGCTGGAGCCAAAATTGCTTTCTGTGATGCCAGGAATGGGAGAGATGCAGAAAAGCATCTAGGTGCAAAAAAGCTGGCTCTATGGACCCCGTGGTACTCTCCCAAAGGGTGAGAGATTTTGTGTCCCGCTCTTCGCCAAAGGCACCTGAGTAGGAGGAAAGGGCTCCCCTCACCCTTTGACTTAGCTCTGTACTTTCTGGATTTGGTCTGCACCACTGATGTCCTCTCCTCATCTTTGCAGCCCTTCTTATGGGGTCCTCAGACACCTCTGTTGTCTCTTCCAGCAATCTATATCTGAGCGGCAACTGATATCTGAACATTATTTGTATAGACATCATGAAGCAAAGGAAAACTTTATCCCTTGCACTTATTTTAAAGACTAAGTTAGAGCCTTATTTTTCTTGTGAGTGTGCCTATAACCTGTTGTTCTCTATATATTTCTATTTGGTTCTCACACTTCTGGCAATAGACACCTCTATTTCAGCACTTTGGAAAACATATCAACTGTAAACTCCAGGAATAGTTCAAGTCCATCACTTCACTATTCACACCTTCTTATGATAGTAGTCATCAGTAAAGCATGAGAAAAAATTGAGATATTTTTAAACATACTGTATCATGAAACATCATGGGTAAATTTTAAAACTTTAGCATTATTCTTAGAATATAAACTGTTTTGTTAAACTCATAATTAATTTCAGTATAGAAAGCAAAAGTGCTGTCCATATTGTAGGTATAACTAAATGCCATTTAAAAGAAGTCATCCTTAGCATAATAACTGACAATTTTCCTCAGCCAGTCAGATTCACTCTAATCAAATAATAGTAAATTTCCATATTATGATCTCCCTCTCACATTGCTTTAGCAAAAATAGTTCTAGTCCCCTGTAATATTTATGTAAAATCTAATCTTTGGAATCCACCTTGAATCATTTTTTCTCCTTTATTTCAATACAGAACAGAAAAGCCATTTTCTCAATGTCTCTTAATGAAGTTATTCCTTTATAATAACTTTAGCATCTCAGAAATCAGTGTCACCTTTTTAAAATGTAAAGCCATAGCTACAGAAATGCTAGACTCTCAGACGTTGATTCATCTTTATGATTGGAAAAGTTATCTCTTTTACTTAGGTCTCTACTCCTTTACTTTCCATGTTTATTTTAAATGCACAGTTTCCAGTTACTAATATCATTTATTAAATAATGTTATCATCCTAATAGTTTACTCCTAAATGAAAGAATTTCTACATTTAATTGCAGAGATTTCTTACATATAGTATATTCACATTTCTTGAATATCACTCTAAAACTATTTATGCTAAGCTGTCATTCTTATCCACTCATTTGTCTTCTAACCTACATATCCTCTATATGTTCTTTTTATATCTCTTCTCATTTACATTATTTGCCATCATTATACCAGTTTGCTCTATAGCACATATCGGACCTCATATCATTTGCTCTCAAGCACCACCCCCACTCACACCTTGAGGTCTGCATAAGCTCTATGCTTAGCTCTACAAACACATTTTTGTTTCAGTATCATTTAGCTGATCTTGGCTAGATTTAGTATAACCCATAGTAGGAGGTTGAGAGTTTAAGACGGAGATGCCAGATGGCTATTTCCTCAACACTTTCATTGGTTCTAATTCCAGGATTTAGTGTAAAATAACTTGTTGTATGTTGGCTCCCCTCTACTGAATCATCTGGACACATTGTACCTTGCTGACACCAGAGCTTTCTTGGAAATAACTTCCCTTTGGAACTTGCTATGTAGTATATGTAGGCAATGTTGTACTTTAGTTCAAACGTCTTTCAAATAATCTAAAATACATGCACAACTGGAAGAGGGGTGTTGTACTCATAAATTGACTTTTAAGTCAACAAAGAGAAGGCACAAGAAGGATTCTTCTCTGGGCTCACTGTTATTTAATGTCTTCATTGCTGACTTGGATGATGAATAATGAGTATACTCATTAAGTATTAACAAAATGTTAACCTGTAATGTGTTGGGGTGTGGTTCATTGGTAAATGATCATAATGCAGAATCAGAATTAAAAAATGACCTGTATTGAATATATATTTAAAATTTCAGTGGCATGTCACTTTGGACTGCTACAGAGTATAAAAAGGCAGTTTTAAAAATCATTTTATTGCTGTTGTTAAGTAAATGTTTATTGGAAAGCATTTCTCTTTTCTTATCTTGTGTCTACTTTTGAATTCCATGCCAAAAATAGGATATGGAATATATTAACAAAGCAGAGACATATACATTGGGGGATCATAGATTATATATTTTAAAGTAGTTTTCAAATATTATTTATATTTTCTATTATTCTTTTACTTCAACTTAATAATTCTATAAAGTAGGGTAGAGTTTGATATTTCTATTTTACAGGCTGGGAAACTGAGATAGAGTGGATAAATAATTTGCTAAAGGTTAGAGTTAGGTAGTGGAAGTGTTAAAACTAGACGATGAGTCTCCTGATCCTTCACATTTTATGTTAGCCTTCACTCATTGATTGATTCATTCAATAAATAAATAAATAATTGTAACACTTTCCACATGTCAAGCATTGTTATAGATGCCAGGAATATAATGAGACAGAAATATTCATGGTTTCTGCCCTTATTGAGTTTGTACATTCCAGAAATATGAAGACTGGCATATAACTAAGTAAAGACTTCTAGAAGGCTGCATATAGTAAAAATACATAAAAAATAAAAAATATATAGTTTGGCATGAAATGTAAAATAACATAATGATGAAATAAAATGTGATATTTATATGAGTTATAGGTATAATTTTCCAGAAATCAAGTCAGAAAGAAGTATGTGATTTAAAAATGTGTGCATTAAAAGATTTTGGGGGACTATTTATTTATGCCCACAGAGATGATGGAATTAGGAAGATATATTAAAGAGAAAGTACATTGGCATGTCTGAAAAGAAAAACTAATGAGATGGCATTGTTTACTATTGAGGGATGAAAGGAATTTTAAAATGCTTAAAAGCATAAAATTGTAGCTAATTATTTTTGTCATGAAAGCAATACATGGAAGAGAAAAAAAGTGAATAAAATCAATTATAAAGGTTGAACTTTTTCAAAATTTATGGGTATGTGTAAATGATTTTTTAGATCCTGCAAGTAACCTGTACTAGAAAAAGGAAGAGAAAATAAATATCTATGTAAGAATTTTTCTTTATAAATATTTCTAGTTTTAACAATTTTAATCATAAAACTTTTATTCTGTCTTTGTGATATGTGATTATATTGTCATAATTTTAATGATGATGGTCATGAAAATAAAAATTACATCTATATACTAATTCATACTTTAAAGAGTTATTTTCACATCATTAACCCATTTTGTCTTCAATTATAACCTGCAGTTTTTAACCTTCAAGCTTCTACTACAACCTAGAAGTTTCATTAAGGACTCACATTTTACAAATGAGATAATTAAATCTTGAGTGGATCAATTATATGATTAGTAAATTTTAGGAGTTGAACTTGAATTCTGATTTTTTACCTCAAATGCAGTGCTGGAAAAGAGCATCTTAGTGCTTAGGAATTCTGTACTGTTTATACTTCCATTAATGAACTGATTTAATTTAAAAAAAAAATATTGCTTCTGGATAATACAACTGTTATGGTTGTGCTTTTTTTAGCATCAGAAATTTGTGTCAGATAATCACTAAGCAATGCCAAAATTTTTAATCAGAGTCTGACATTTACCAGCACCATATAGATTATGATTTGATTATGTTCTTTGAGGAAAACTATCCTATCTAATGCCACTTGCATCACAGTAGGATATTCTTAAAATCATATTTTCTTTAATTAATGCTACTGTTTATTCCAATGGATTCTGTAAACATAAAATATTTTTTCATGTTTTGACTTTATGCATATTCATTGCTGATTTTAGGCAAATGGTCAAGAAGGTGGATGGTTTTCCTTGATAAGTAATTGAAAAATTATACAAAAGTTGTAACAAATACTTTATCTCCTTAGTAGGTAATGTATGTAACACCAGATCTGGAGACCCGTAAATCTTATTTATATGCAATATATGAAATAAATTAGAGCCTTAATTTGGAAATAAGCAATTTCTAAGCTATGGAATTAAAAATGATTCCTCCACCTTTTTATGACTGTAATATCCTTATAAAGAAAGTAATTTGGTGTTATGTTTAGCCTATTTTCAATCCCACAAATCCACAATGCCTTTTGAAGAAACCATTAAGAAGACGTCCATATTTTTAAGTAGAAAATATTTAGGCTTATCTGTATAGATCAGTATTCTCTAAATGGATCTTTTCCATTCTTAAATAGAAACTGTACATGCAACAGTAACCTTCTTCAGCCTACTTTTGCCTCACATACATTGTGCAGAATAATGTTAGAACAAATATCACACATAATCAATCTACTAGCAATATCAAGAGTATTTGGGGGAAGCTGCTGGATAGAGAATAATCTCCTCTGTCAGCTTTGCTGGGATAAAGATATGTTTCTGAGGCCTAAATGAAGTACACAAGACATTTCTTTCTACTACTATTATTGTCAACAGCTCTTGAAAGTTTTATGTTCAAACTAGTAAGGATTATATGCCAGCAAAAAGTAATTAACTGTCAACTAGAAAAAATAATTTATTTCATTTCATGAGTCACAATGGAATCTGAAAAGTCTGTAACTCAAATTTTAGTGGAAACATGAGGGGATGTCTTTCTGAATTCTTAACATGTTTATAGGATCAAAAAGGAGTTGAAATAAATATCATTTTTGTTACACTATAACTTTCATAATTTCAGAGAAAATTCAATATTGTAGCACAAGATAACATTTGAGAAACACTTTTGTTGGACACCTTCATGACTTTATTGCAATGTGTAATTAATAATGACAATTTCACATTAGTATGTTAATATATATATAACTTTTTTTTGATTATATAATCTTTGTTTTTTTATTTGGTTTGGTTTTGCATCTTTTATTTTTTTTTATTTCAGCTTATTATGGGGGTACAAAAGTTCAGGTTATATATATTGCCCATGCCCCCGCCATCCCCCCAAGTCTGAGCTTCAAGCGTGTCCATTCCCCAGACAGTGCATACATAACTTTTAAAAATTTCAAGACACTCATTTTTCTTTTTTTTTTCTTTTTTTTTTTTATTTCAGGAAATCATGGGGGTACAAACAATTTGGTTACATGTTATGATTTTGCCACATCCCAACCATGATTTGAGATGTGCCCTTTCCCCCTACAATGCTCACCATGTCTGTTAGTTGTGAGTTTACCCAGCCCCAACACCCCTACCGCCAAAGAATATTACTATTGTGTAAGCACCTTAGTGTTGATCAGTGCCAGTTTAATGCTGAGTATATGCAGTGCCTATTCTTCCATTCTTGTGATATCTCACTTCAGAGGATGGGCTGAAGCTCTATCCAGGAAAATATAAGAGGTACTAGATCATCATCATTTTTTTTTATAATTGAGTAGTGTTCCATTATATACATATACCATATTTTATTAATCTGGTAATATGGATTGACAGGCACTTGGGTTGTTTCTGCATTCTTGCTATAGTTAATTGTGCTGCCATAAACATTTGAGTGCAGATGTCTTTATTACAGAATGATTTTTGTCCCTTTGGGTAGATGTCTAATGGTGCTATTGCTGGATCAAATGGTAGTTCTACTTGTAGCTCTTTGAGGTATCTCCAAATATTTTTCCACAGAGGTTGCACTAATTTGCAGTCCCACCAGCAGTGTAAGAGTGTTCCCATATCTCCACATCCTTGCCAGCATTTGTTGCTTAGGGATTTTTTGATAAAGGCCAATCTTACTGGAGTTAGGTGATATCTCATTGTGGTTCTGATTTGCATTTCCCTAATTATTAGAGATGTTGAGCATTGTTTTTTATATGTGTGCTGGCCATTCTGTATTCTTTTGAAAAGTTTCTGTTCATATCCTTCACCCACATATTGATGGGGTTGTTTGATTTTTTCTTGTTGATTTTCTTGAGTTCTAGATAGATTCTTGTTATTAGGCCTTTATCAGATGTGTGGAGGGAAAATATTTTTTCCCATTCAGTAGGTTGTCTATTAGCTCTAATGATAGTTTCCTGGGCTGTACAAAAACTTTTTCATTTGATCAGATCCCATTTACTTATTTTTGTTGCTGCTGTGATTGCTTTGTGGGTCTTCCTCATAAATTCTTTGCCTAGCACAATGTCTGAAAGAGTATTCCCTACATTTTCTTCTAGGATTCTTAAGGTTTCATGCCTTAGTTTAAGTCTGGTATCCATCTTGAATTGATTTTTGTAAGAGGTGCGGATCCAGTTTCAATCTTCTGCATGTAGCTATCCAGTTTTCCCAGCACCATTTATTGAAAAAGGACTCTTGTCTCCAGTGTATATTTTTGTCTCCTTCGTCAAAAATTAGATGACAATATGTGGATGGTTTTACCTCTGGATTCTCAGTCCTATTCCAAAGTTCTATGACTGTATTCTTGTGCTAGTACTGTGATGTTTTAGTTACCATAGCCTTGTAGTACAGCTTGAAGTCTGGTAGCCTGATACCTCCCAAGTTGTTCTTTTTGCTTAAGATTGCTTTGGCTATATGAGGTCTTCTCTGGTTCCATGTGTAGAATTATTTTTTTCTAAATCTGTAAAGAATGGTGCTGGTACTTTGATAGGGATTGCATTAATTCTGCAGATCACTTTAGGTAGTATGGGCATTTTAACAATTTTGATTCTACCAATCCATGAGCAAGGTAGATTTTTCCATCTGTTTACATCTTCTACAGTTTCTTTTCTTAGTGTTTCATAGTTCTACCTGTATATGTCTCTCACCGCTTTCATTAAATGTATACCTAGATATTTGATTTTCTTTGAGGTTATTGTAAAAGGTACTGCATTTTTTATTTGAATTTTGGCTTGACTATTATTGGCATAAAATAATTCCTCTAATTTGTGTGTATTAATTTTGTATCCTGAGACTTTGATGAATTCATTTATCAATTCCAGGAGTCTCTTGGTTGAATCCTTGGGGTTTTCGAGATATAATGTCATATCATCAGCAAAGAGTGAGAGTTTGATCTCTTCTGCTCCCATTTGGACCCCCTTAATTCCCCTCTCTTGTCTAATTGCGCTAGCAAGGACTTCCAGCACTATGTTGAAGAGAAGTGGGGATAGTGGGTATTTTTTCTGGTTACAGATCTAAATGGGAATGGTTTCAATTTTTCCCCATTCAAAATCATATTGGTTGTGGGTTTATCATATATGGCTTTGATAATTTTGAGGTATGTCCTGTCTATGCCTATCTTGCTAAGAGTTTTTATCATAAAGGTGTGCTGGACTTTGTCAAATGCTTTTTCTGCATCTATTGAGAGAATCATATGGTCTTTGTTCTTGCTTTTATTTATGACGTGAATTTCATTTATAGATTTGCATATGTTGAACCAGCCTTGCATCTCTGATATGAAGCCCACCTTGTCATGGTGAATTATTTTTTTGATATGCTGTTGGATTCGATTTGCTAAAATTTTTTTGAGGATTTTTGCATCAATATTCATGAGGGATATTGTTCTGTAGTTTTATTTTTTGTTGTGTCCTTTCTTGGTTTTGGTATCAAGGTGATGTTGGCTTCATAGAATGAGTTAAGGAGGGTACTATCTTCCTCAATGTTGTAGAATAATTTCTGTAGTATAGGTATGAGTTCTTCTTTGAATGTTTGGTAGAACTCAGAATTTTTGCCATCTGGCTGGGACTTTTCCTTTTTGGAAGGTTTTAATTACTGCTCCAATTTCTATGCTTAATATTAGTATGCTCAGGAATTCTAATTCCTCCTGGGTGAACTTAAGGAAGTTGTATGTTTCCAGGAATTTGTCCATTTCCTCCACATTATGTAGCTTTTGGGCATATAGGTTTTTATAGTCTTCAAAGGTAATATTTTGTATTTACATAGTGTCTGTTGTAACCTTTCTTTTTAATTTCTAATTGAGTTTATTAGAGTCCTTTCCCTTCGAGTTCTTGTCAATCAGGCAAGAGGGCTGTCAATTTTGTTTATCTTTTCAAAAAACCAGCTTTTGGTTTTGTTGATCTTCCATGTAGTTCTTTTGTTCTCCATTTTATTTAGTTCTGCTTTGATCCTAGTTATTTCTTTTCTTCTGCTAGGTTTGGAGTTGATTTGCTCTTCCTTTTCCAATTCCTTAAGACTGTTTGTTAGATTGTTGATATTTGAGCTTTCTGCTTTTTGGATGTGAGCATTTAATGGTATTAGTTTTCCTCTCAGGAATGCTTTTGCTGAGTCCCACAGATTTTGATAACTTGTGTCCCCGTTATCATTAACTTCAAAGAATGTTTTGATTTCTCTATGTATTTCCTCCTTTACCCAATAGTTATTCAACAATAAATTGTTTAATTTCCATGATTTTGTGAAGTGGTGTGTATTTCTGTTTGAATTGAACTCTAATTTTATACCACTATGATCTGAGAAGATACATGGTATTATTTCTTTTTTTTTTTTTTTTTTTTTGTTAACTTGTTGAGGTCTGATTTGTGGCCTAGTATGTGATCAATTTTGGAAAAAAGTTCCATGAGCTGATGAGAAGAATGTATATTTAGCTTTATTTGAGTGGAATTCTCTGTAAAGGTCTTTCAGACCCTTTTGTTCTAGAGTTCTGTTTAAGTCCATTATTTCTGTGATTATTTTCTGTTTAGGAGATCTGCCAAGTTCATTCAGTGGGGTGTTTAAGTACTGGCTATTATGACATTATTGTTTATCATGCTATTTAGATCAGACAGGGTTTGCTTTATGTATCTGGGGGCTCCTGTGTTGGGTGTATAAATATTAAGAATTGTTAAGTCTTCTTGTTGGATCTTCCCTTTTACCATTATATAGTGGCCATCTTTGTCCTTTCTTAGTTTTGCTATTTTAAAGCCTATGTTATCTGAAAGAAGCAAAGCTACCCCTGCTTTCTTTTGACTTCCATTTTCCTGGAGGAGTGTTTTCCATCCCTTGACCTTGAGCCTGAAAGCATCTTTGTGGGTTAGATGTGTTTCTTGTAGACATCAGAAACTAGGTTTGTGGATCTTTATCCACTCTGCCAGTCTACGTCTCTTCATAGGACAATTCAAGCCATCCACATTAATTGAGAGGATTGATATTTGAGGTAGATTTCCATTCATATTGTTAGGTAAATTCCTATTGTTTTCTTTTACTCCTTGAGCCATCTTGGAGACCAGGTTCTAGACTTTAACTCTTGAGTGATTTTACTTTGGAGAGAAGACACTCATTTTTCACAATTTAAATAGCATTATTTACTGATAGCTATCCATATTAAATTAATTGTCACTATGGCACTCCGGGGTTTGATTTACAAATTCCAAACATTATGAAATTACATGTTAATTAACTTATATGTTTTGGAGTTACTGGGGGAAATGATTGCTCTCTGAAAAATGTTTTTAAAAACAAGAAAAATGGAAGACATGTATCTGATTTTGCACTCCTCAAAGGTCTTGTGAGATATTAACAAAAACCACAGTATTTATAAATTGTTTAATTTTAACAGATTTTTTAAAAACTGGATTAGAAAAGTCAATCCAAATTTACTTAGAATATCAGAGGGGGTCGCTATTTAGTTTCTTTTAAGTTTCCTTTGTACTGCAAAGAGACTGCCCACCATTTATAATCTGGCAGGTAAGAATTCCTAAAATGTTGTTATTCTTTTTAGCATGTATTAATTATATATAAATAATAATAGCTCATATTTGTATAACATTTGATATCTTTAAAAATACTATTTATGAAAAAGTAATCATTAGCATCCATATTTTACAGACAAAAATAATCTAAGGCTCTGAGACAGTTAAATGATTTGATCAAACTCAGATCTCACACCAGACCTAGATGTCTTTCCATTTTACCACGCTGACAATAGTATGGCATATGTCAGAAAATTCCCATTTTTCCCATTCACTCTAGAGCCAAATACATTTACTAATGTGGTAGAAAGAGCACTGGGAATCAAGAGGCTTCTCTTTTCTGGATAAACTTTGCTAATATTTAGCTGTGTAACCTTGGGAAACCATTCATTTGAGTTGGCAATTTAAGATATTCTTAAGACTTCAAAGTAAGGAAATATATTCTCTTGTATTCCTTAAAATTACTGAGAGATATATTTCATCTGGCCAAGAGATGAATAAAAGTAGAGAACTCAGGAACATGGAAATTATAGTATAAAAGAACTGGCAATAAGCAATAAAACTAGTAAAACATATTTTATCAACATAAAGTTTGTCAATATGGTTATAGACATAACAAATAATTTTGATAAGCTTTGAAAAGAGAAAGTGTATATCTAAATACTATTAATTTATTTTAATATTAATGATAATAATTTGTATCTAAACTCCTAGAATACCTAAAAGTTGGAGAATGTTGGGAAACAGAATGTGGAAGGAAATGCATGCTAGTGCTTCCATCTTAAATGTTGACATTGATATATAATTACATTATGACATCTACAAATAAGAAAAATCAGAATCCTTCATTTTCTATTACTTTTTATATTTTATATTATATTTTTAGAATATAAAAATGGAAAAATATGCCCAAATACCCATCTTATTTTGCCAATCAGCAAAGTAAAGCAAGCTCATCCATATCAGGTAGTCACCACCAACATATCAGAAATCTGGAAAATGATCGTTGATTTGTAATATTTAGGTTGATTTGTAATATTTAAAGTGAATTACTAAAACAGAACATTTGAAAATGTCACATAATATATTTTACATTTGGAAGAAGTGATAATTGAAGAGATATGCACTTGGTTCTCTAGTTTCACAGCAATTATACTAATAGGATTTTTGAGATAATTTCTTATTGGACCCAGGCCAAAAGTAATTATAAACCTATATCTTACATAATGGAAATACCTCCGCACCTCAACCTTTCAGACACTAAAAGGACAGATCCTTTTTAACAGGTTCCTTGACTATTTAGTAAACCACATATTATTTTCGTGGCCACTATACAGGTAAATTATAGTAATTTATTCTAAAGAGGAGGCCACATGGAGCCATTATTACAACTCTGTGGTTATTTCTGCCAGCTGTTCGATGAGGCCCTGGACAAAAGTATGATGAATAAGAATATGTGTATACATGGTAATGCAAAAAGGAAAGTTAAATGAGAGAATTCTATTTAAATGCCCATACCCAATCAAGAATCTTACAACCCACGTATGTTTAAATTATCAACTCTTGGAAAGGAATATACATAGTTTCCCAGTGCTCTGAGATAAATGAAAAGTAAGAATCTCCTTTCCTGTCTTAGATCTATACCCAATTCTATTCAGAATACAAAGTATTATGAGTTCTTTATTGAAAAGATTATACTCTAGAAAGGAAACAAGGTAGATATATTAATAAGGCAGTATCATAATTAACCTGTCCTAATTTTAAGCAAGTAGTTTTTACCATATTCTATATTCTAAAATTACACACATCAGTATTCCCATGGCTAAACTTTTTCTTTTCATGTCCTTTATGCAATGACTACCATAAGTGATATAAGTATTACCAGAAAAAATATGCAAAGAATGAAAACTGCTTGATGGTAATTTTGCATCCCTCTTATATTCTTTTGGCTAAATGATGTTGGTGTTGAACCTATTCCATATTTATAGTGTGTTAGATAAGTGCTGCCTCATTTTTTCCCCCAAAACTCCCACTTTAATTTCAGAATGAAAAAAAGATGCCTACCAGATTCGTAAAACAAAGTGAACATCTTGAGCATGCTATTGACCGTGTTCTTGTCATGATATCGGAAAGAAGAAGAGCCCGTAGTCTACATGGCACTAATGAACAACCACCTCTTAACATTCTTACAGCTGCACTAGAACTGATTAATATGGTCAAGATGATACTAAGCATTCTGGAAAGGTAATTCTTAATATCTAATCTTTAAAGCCCTGAGATTATAGCATAGTTCCCTCTTTCTTTTTCCTCAGACACTTTATGTGTGGACTGGATTTTATTTCCACAGTTTCTTTCAAATATGTTTATAGATATTTTAATGATGCTGTGAATATATCCCTAGAGATACAGCATAGTAATACAGTTCCCTTTAAATAAACGAATATTTGATTTGCCTTTTATAAAAAAATCATTTTGAAAAAATAGTATTTGTTTTACAAAGGATTCACTTTTATTTTCCTTATAAAACCAACTCCACTGTTGTATTAATATTTGAAACAACACTTGTTTTTCTACGGTCTTTGAGGAGTGCACAAAATTTCCACCAATGTTCTAAATTACCCCGTGCATACTCTTTACAACAAAATAGTTTTATTTTTCTTTGTTTGTTAATTAAATTAGAGGTTTTTAGTTAACAAGAATTAGTCTTGTTTTTAAAACCCTGTGTTATTATGAGAATGCTGTGGAAATCAAAGACAAATGATTTCTAATCTTGCTTTGATAATAACTTATAAGTAACATATTAATATTTTTATTTCCCAATTGTTTTGATCAAAGACTATGGTCAACTCTTAATTCTACATGTAAATGAGGCATTATATGAATACTTATTCCTAGGCCTTTTGCTTCTGCTAAGTATTACATCCCAAAGATAAGCGATGTTAGTGGGAGAGGGAAGCATGCTTTTATGCTCAATAAGAAAAGTCATTGTTAGGGGGGGAAGCCATGATACTTTTTTCTATACTTCCTTGTTATCTGCTCTCTTAATGATCCATTATCATCTCTGATTTATTAGAACTAGCACTCGATTGGCAAATTCATTTGTTCACGTAAATAGGGATGCAGTGACTGACCCACTTGTTCAAAGAAATTTCAAATTGAACATTAAAGGAAATTTAGTAAATTCCTCATTTCTTCTACTCCCTTTTCCTCTGAGATCCTTACTAATATCTATGTGATAACAATCTGAAACAAGGAAGGTCTGGAAACCACAATAAGAAAGCAAATAATTTGGATCCTTGGAATAAGCTCAACTTAAGGAAAAAAATAAGGAAAGAGATATCAGAGGTATACAACAAAGACAGCCACAAAATTTAGTGACAACGAAGAGGACACCCCAAAAGAAATATCTGCTTCACTGATAGTTGACAATTTACAGTATTAGATTTTCTTATTTTATCAAATTAGTCTCAGTACAAAATTCACATCATGGTATCAGCATTAAGAAGTACCCTTTGGTAGCACAATTTCACTAAATTCCTCAATTTGAGGGCTTCTTTTCTCTCATCAGTGGAACAAAGTAAAATTAATGGGGACTCATATTGATCCTGCTGTATTTTACAGTAAGTAATTCTTAAGACAATCTGTCAGATTCATCTTTCAGAAATGAGATAATCTATACAAAATTATCTCATATAGCAGCTTTCAAATATGTCAAATTTATGAATTGTCTTAGCATCTTTTCTGTTTGAATATTTTAAACTTTAATTTAAAACACTATAGATTCTCATAGTCCTTGCTTAACAACTAATGCCACTAAATAAGTGGTATTCATATTCAATACCTTTTTACTAAGTTGAAAACTCATTGATCACTGTAAATATGATCTTTAAATACCAACATATTAAGAATGAAACACATCAAAAATCACAATAGCATGTCTTGTACTGGGCATGGTTTTTATAAACTTTTCAATTCTTTAGCTTTAATCACTTCTGATTTTACGAAGACCTCCTAGGAAACTTTGTATGTTTTGAGATTTTTATCAGGGACTCATCAGATTTGTTTCTGAGAAGATATCAACATGAATTTTTAGAATGGTTAGGGCTCAGCCAAATTGAATTTCCTATACAACAATACTATTTTTCCCTAAAAAATATCTGGTTTGAGTATCAATTAGAGGAATTTCCCCTTCTTTTCTCTCTGAAATTGAATCATTATGCTTTGGAGGAAAGTTGTTTCTGTGATTTATCTTAAAATTGGCCTCATTTCTGTTTCTAAAACAAAACATGGGAAAGATGCTGTTAAATGTAGATTTTCCATTGTTAGTTTTAATATTGAATTTTTATCAAATTGTGATTCAAGCTATCATTTGACCTGGTTCAGCCTTGTTTAATCAAATTTCTGATTTCCGGCCTAAAAATTATTTCAGCTTTATTTAAAAGGAAGATATAAATCTGATGAATCATCTTGGTAATAGAGATAATAACTATTTTTGAGAATTGAAATTGATTCAGGAGTTTAATTCAAGATGTCATCATCAATAAAAGGGAAAACTTATTATCTGTTCTCTTCCTAGGAGGAGTTTCCTGTTCCTTTTTTGTATATTACTAAAATATATAGCCTTTATATTGAGTTACTTGAACTTTCTCAACTGAACTACAGTGTACAAAGGATTGATTTTACAAGTACTATAAGCTTGTATATACACAATAGAGCTTTATATAAGTGCTGGTTTATTAGTAACAGAGGTACATTTTAAGGTTTACTATAGAGGTTATGGGCTTTTAGAGGATCTTAATCATGGTATTAGATGGAAGTCTTAGAGTTGATTGATAAGGATTTTCCTTGATGTTATATTTCCATTAGTCATTAAAATTCAAAATAGCTTACTGATTTGAGGTAAAGAGAATTTATTACAAAATTCAGTGGAGGTGATGTAGTAACTCAAGATCACATAACTAAGTATAACTAACCAAGATTATACTTGTAAGAAAACATAAATTGAGCATTTTTCATGTCAAAAATTAAGAGATAGGGTAGGATGATGGGAGTAGGCTCCACTTTTAAAAAGTGGGTCAATGTTTCCTTGGCTATTTGCTCATAATTTTTTGGTCTAGACCTAGATGACAAGGTAAAAACTTCCCAAAGAATTTTCCCCACATTTTTCATACCCTGGACAGAGTTAGAGGAGATTTCCTGTGGATTCTGGCTGCCACTTTTACCACATAAGTTTATAAGCTTAATTATAAAAAGTAATTTGAATCATTACCCATGTTAAGTTCTTTAGAAATAGACCTCCAGAAAGTGACACTTTCATGCAAACATGAGTTTTAATCTCCTGGGAATTTTGGAGGGAGGGGATTACAAATGACTTTTTCTTGCTAATTCGTAAAAATAAAATTTTATTTCCCTTATGGGAATAAATAAGGGTTCAGCACTGTGGTGCTTCTAATTTATTTTACAAATGATGTTCTAAAAATGGTTTCCCATTTTTTTAAATATCCTTAATAATACAGATGAAGCAAGTGATCATTTTCCCACAAAACGGTATAGGTTTTATCACCTCATTCAAATATCTACTTGTGATTACAGGTCCCCCGCACAACAGAAGACTAAAACTCATGATAGATACAATTAATAAAGCACAAACTTCTAAATTAGTTATAATGTCCTAAATAAAATACTTTTTTATTTGTGGAAAATAAAATGAATTACCAGACAACTGCCAATCTTTATTTTTCAAGAAATAGATAATCCACTTGTAGATTATATAGTTAATTAATATTTGACCCTTTGCTTGCCTCATTTTATTCTTTTTCATGTAATTATTTGTACAGTAAGGAATCTAAGAAAAAAATAAAAAGAGATCTACTGTGCCATCCACCATTTTATATTAATTTGAAAACAGGAGTAACTACTGCAAATTGTGCTTCTACCACCTCTCAATTTATTGAGACCATAGAAATATTACATTTATCATCTTTCACATAAGAGTTATGTTACTTTTTGATATGATATTGTAGTGTTTCAAAGTTAACTGTCTATTGGTACCTTTAATCTAAAGCTCTCTATATTGTAGATTATAATTTTCAATTTCCTGAGGTATAAAGATATGGTAATTCAATGAAACTCAGATTTATGGAATCTCTTGTCATCCTTTCCTGGCAGGCCTCCATTTGATTGCATGTCAGAATTTTCCAGTCTGAAAAACCACCTCATTAAACACATGACATTACTGAAACATTTCTCTGAACAGGTAAGACATGGTTTTGTTGTGCTGTTCTCCATACATCCTTATATGCATTTATTTATCAAGTCCTGTAAGTTTATCATCAGTAATGCCTATACAACCTTTCTCTTTTTTACCATTTCCAGTGCAAACACTGAAATTCAGGACCATATAAAATAAGTATATAGGCAACAAATGCAGTTGTCACCTGAAATCTCTTTTCTGTTGAATCAGAATTTACCATTACTGCTGGATTGTTTTAAAATAACTATTGAGCTGATTACAAACATTCAAAATGGTCACTGTTATCTATTGAACATTGTCTAAACTTTATTAATTGGTTTTCAAGGCCCTCCTTAGCCCAAAATAATTTATTATTATCCTTTGATTGTATGTAACCCCTATACTACCATTGAGCTGTTTTATTCATTCATCCTTAAATATTTTGTATGTATTTCAACGTTTATGCTTTTCATCATACTATCTGTTCCACCTAGAATTTACTACCCTGGCTTTTCTGCTTATCTAAATAGGATGCTTCTTTTAAGGACTAGTTATTTCATTCATTCATGCTACCATTTATATATTCATTCATCCATCAATCAAACAAGGTGAATCTTCCTTCTTTTGTAGTTTCCATTTCATAGAATTTAGCATATGATGCTTTGTAAGATTGTTTAAATTCCATAATCATTTGTGAAGATACATATACTAGGCTTCAAGGAAGAGACATTAATAAGAGAGCATTATTTCCCTTAAAATTTATAGAATAATGACACATTTAAACAAGTAATGTTTAAATTTTAATGTATGTATCATGTACATTTTAAGTCTCTTGAGAAGAAGTGCTATCTTATTTTTTATTAACCTTGTTCAGCATAGTGTTTGTACAGAAGTGATTTAATAAATATTTGATGATGTTTAAACATACTGCGAAATCTTTAAACAGTATTCATCATCACAGATCATCACAGGTATTGTGTCCTGTAAATTGTATTTGCTTACCAGTTCACAACCTGATTATATGTGGGAATATCTTATATATGGTTAGTACTTGCCAGGCACTGTTCTAAGAGCTGTATATAATAACTCATTTAATCCTCAAATCCTCACTTTAAGCCCATTAACTGGTTGAAACTTCTTCTTCAGGTGGGAGTGAATATAATAAGACCAGCAATAATGTGGGTAACTAAGCTCCAAATATTTTCTGCATTAGTATGCAAAGTTCTTGGTTCTAAGGGGCCTCCTCTCAACTTGGTCCCTGCCATTTCTTGTTTTACTGTGGCAAAAAAGGCTCATAGAAAATTTTATGTCTCATGAAAATCCTGAGAATTAGGCTGCTACTTCAAGCAAAGTCACTCAAGATTTTTATTAGACCAACCATCCCACCAAGAAAAATCAGAAAGTCTAGACAAGACAAAATAAAATAAGCCTTCTGTTTGAGGACATCAAAGAGATATTAAGGCAAGGTGGACTGTAGAGTAAAAGACCCTATAAAGAAGGAAGTTAAGAGTGATGAACCTCACGTTTGACACTGCTTATATGTTGTGAGGTATTTATTCATTCAAAATGGGTGACCAGGAAGCCAAAAGGCTGAGTAGAAATTGACCGATGAGCTGAAAAGCTGACTAAACTCTTCATTATTTTTATATAGCTAAGTGAAAAAAATGGGTATTCTCAGCCATCCAAGCTTTAAATTGGGGCCAATAATGGGGTACAGCTAGGTTTAAGGATAAATCAGAAGAAGATCAGCTCTTCCAAAAACTGAAGTCCAGATTTTAGTCAATGTAATCCCTCACTGAATTATTAATAAGTTGATTTGTCCCTACCAAAACTGCCTAACATAATCAGAAGTAAATTCTCTCTAAAGGAATATAACACCATCCCAAAACTCAAATTATCTTTATATTTTTTCATACATGATGGCCAATATTCAATTAAAAAAACTAGTAAAGGAAAAAGAAATTAATTTAAAATTGACAAAGCTTTAGAAAGACTGAAAATGAAAAAAAAAAGAGAGATGGTGAATAATTATAAAGTCAGTTATGAAGTGAGGACATTACTTCAACCTTACACACACACAAATGGTATCCCAAACTAGGTACATCTGTTACGCATCAATAATTGTTTAAAAATAAATTATAACTAGCTTCAAATTCAAAAAAAGGATCATAAGAAAAAACTGAACAATTGTATACAAATAAGTTGTGTAACTTGGATGAAATAGCAAAATCCCTAGAAACATGCAAATTACCTAAACAGACTCAAGAAGAAAAAGAAAATCTCAACAAACCGGTAGCAAGTAAAGAGATTGAATATGTAATGAAAAACCTCCCAGAAAAGAAAAGTCCAAGACAAGATGGCTTCATTCATGAATTCTACCAAACATTTAAAGAAGAACAATAACCAGTCCTTCTGAAACTCTTCCAGAAAATAGAAGAGGAGATACTTCCTAACTCATTTTATGAATCTAGGATTACCCTGATACCATAGCCATTAGAAGACATCACAAAAAAAAGAAAGAAAATTGCACACCAATGTTCAATATTCCTTACAAATATAGATGGAAAAATCCTGAACAAAATAATAGAAAATCTAATCCCACAGAATATTAAAATGATTATAAACCATTACAAACTGTGATTTATCCCAGGAATACAAGGACGATTTAGTATAAGAAAATCAATCAATGTAATACATACTAATAGAAAGGGAAAAACACACATGATCATCTCAATTGCTACAGAAAAGGCATTGGACAAAGTTCAACACCATTTCATGATTTAAGAAAACCTCATAAAACTGGGACTACAAGGAAATTTGTATTCTTAACATCATATACCTCATTTATGAAAAGCCCGCAGCTAACATTATACTCAATGGTGAAGACTGAAAGTTACCCCCAAGATCAGGAACAAGATGATACCTGCTTTTCCGTTTGCTATTGAACATTGTACTGGAAGTTGTAGCCAGAGCAATCAAATAAGAAAGGAAAATAAAACATCCAAATTAGAAAGGAAGAAATAAAAACTATCTCTATTTGCAGGTCACATGATCCTATATATAGGCATCACAAAATTACCTAGCAAAGTTACTGGAGCTAATAAATGAGTTCAGCAAAGTTGCAGGGCACAAGGTCAACACACGAAAATCAGTTGTGTTTCTATAATACCTGCAGTAAATAATCTCAAAATGAAATTTAAAATTCCATGTACAGTAGCATCTAAAAGAATAATATATTAATACTTAGGATTAAATTTACACAAGGAAATGAAAGACTTGTACACTCAAAACTACAAAACATGGCTGAAAGAAATTATAGAAAACCTAATAAATGGAAAAAGATTCTGCATCCATAGATGGAAATATTTAACATTGTTAATATGTCAAAACTACCCAAAGTGAGCTACATATTCAATGCAATCTCAATAAAAATGTCAAGTGCCTTGTTTTGCAGAAATGGAAAAGCTGATCATAAAATACATATGGAATTACAAGAGGTCCAAACAGCCAAAACATCCTTGAAAAAGAAGAACAATGTTAGAGGACTTGCTCTTCCAGATTTCAAAATTTAATACAAACCTACAGTAATCAAAAGAGTGTGGTAATGGCATGAGGATATAAATATACATCAATACAATAAAATTGAGAGTCCAGAAATACATTGACACATCTATACGTAAATGATTTTTCACTGAATGACAAGTGAATTTATTCAAAAAATAAGAGTCTCTTCAACAAATTATGCTGGGACAACTGGATTTCCATATTCAATGGAATGTTGGACCCTCACCTTACACATTATACAAAAAAATACCTCAAAATGGATGAATGACCTACATATAAGAGCTAAAAACATACAAATCGTATAAGAAACAATAGGGCTAAATATTTATGATCTTGGATTTGGCAATGGATTCCTGAAAAAGACACCAAGAGAAGGAGTAAGAAAAGAAAAAAAAAATGAAACTTAATCAAATTTAAAAATCTGTGCAGCAAAGGACACTATCAAGAAAAGAGACATTTTTATAGGATTGAGAAAATATTTGCAAATTATATCTGATAATGGTTTAATATCTAGAATATGTTATCAAAAAGTCCCAAAACAAATGTTCATGTGGTTGCAGAGAGATAGGAACACTCATACACTGCTGGTGGGACTGCAAACTATACAACCTCTGTGGAAAGCAATATGGAGATACCTCAAAGAGATACAAGCAGAACTACCATTTGATCCAGCAATCTCATTACTGGGCACCTATCCAAAAGAACAAAAGACATTCTATTAAAAAGGCATCTGCACTAGAATGTTTATAGCAGCACAGTTCACAATTGCAAAGATGTGGAAACAATCCAAGTGCCCATCAATACATGAGTCTATTTATAAAATGTGGTATATGTATACCATGGAGTTCTATTCATCCACAAAAAACAGTGGTGATCTAGCACCTCTTGTATTATACTGGATAGAGCTGGAATCCATTCTACTAAGTGAAGTATCTCAAGAATGGAAAAACAAGCACCACATATACTCACCATCAAATTGGTTTTAACTGATCAACACTTAAGTGCACATATAGTAATAACATTCATTGGGTGTTGGGCAGATGGGAGAGGGGAGAAGGGGATGGTTATATACACACCTAATGGGTGGGGTGCGCACAGTCTGGGGGATAGACATGCTTGAAGCTCTGACTCGGGTGGGGCAAGGGCAATATATGTAACTTACACATTTGTACCCCTGTAATATGCTGAAATAAAAAAAATAAAAAATAAGAAACTAACAAAAAATATATAAAATATAATCCACAATTACTATGAAAACCTCTATTTACATAAACTGGAAAATCTCGAGAAATCTATAAATTTTTGAAAACACTTAATGTCCTAAAGTTGGATTGGTAAGAAATATAAATCCTGAACAGATCAATAATGAGTAGTGAAATTGAAACAGTAATAAAAACTCTCCCCAAAACAACAAAAAAGCCAAAGATGAGATGGATTCACAGCTGAATTCTACCATACCTACAAAGAAGAATTGGCACCCATTATACTGAAACTGTTCCATAACATTGAGAAGGAAGGAATCTGCCCTAAGTAATTCTATAACACAAAGCCAGTATCACCTCTATACCAAAGCCAGGAAAGGACACAACAAAAAAATAAAACTACAGTCCAATCTCCCTTATGTACATAGATGCAAAAATCCTCAACAGTGTACCAGCACACCAAATTCAACAGCATATCAAAAGAATAATACACCACGATCAAGTGGGTTTCATCCAAGGATGCAAGGATGGTTCAACATATGCAAATCAATGAATGTGATTAACCACATAAACCGGAGCAAAAACAAAGAATATATGATCATATCAATAGAAGCAGAAAAAGCATTCAACAAAATCCAGCATGCCTTTGCAATAAAAATTCTCAACAAGCTAGGTATAGAAGGAACGTACCTCAAAATAATAAAAGCCATACATGACAAACCAACAGCCAACATTATATTGAATGGGGAAAAGTTGAAACCATTCCCCCTTAGCAAAATGTGGTATATGTATATTACTCAGCTATAAGAAATAACGGCAATATGGCATCTCTTTGGTTCTCCTGGGGAGAGTTGGAACCCATTCTATTAAGTGAAGTATCCCAAAAATGGAAAAATAAACACCACATGTACTCACCAGCAAACTGGTTTCCCTGATCATCACCTAAGTGCACATTTGGGAATAACACCGATTGGGTATCGGACAGAGGTGGGGGCTGGGGAGAAGGGATGGGTGTATACCTACTTGATGAGTGTGATGCGCACTGTCTGGGGAATGGACATGCTTGAAGTTCTGACTAGGGGGATGGAGGTGGGGAGAGGGGATGGGTGCATACCTACATGATGAGTGCAATTTACACTATCTAGGGAATGGACACACTTGAAACTCAGACTCGGGGGGATGGAGGGGCATGGGCAATATATATAACCTGAACTTTTTTACCCCCATAATGAGCTGAAATTAAAAAAATTAAAAAAAAGAACCAGAACAAGACAAGGATGCCCACTGACACCACTTCTATTTAACATAGTACTGGAAGTCCTAGCCAGAGCAATCAGGTAAGAATAGGAAAGGGAATCAAAATTGGTAAAGAGGAGTTCAACCTATCCCTGTTTTTTCAATGGTATGATTTTATACCTTAGAGTACCCTAAAAATTCCATCAATAGACTCCTAGTGTTGATAAATATATTCTGTGAAGTTTAAGGTTACAAAATTAATGTACACAAATTAATAGAATTTCTGTATACTAATAACAGTCATGCTGAAAGTCAAATGAAGAGCTCAATACCATTTATAGTAGCTACAAAGAAAATAAAATAGCTGGGAGTATACTTAACCAAAGAAGTGAAAGATCTCTATAAGGAGAACTGTAAAACATTGATGAAAGAAATTGCAGATTACATTTTAAAAAATGGAGAAACACCCCATGCTTATGGATTGGAAGAATCAATGTTGTAAAAATGTCTATATTGCCCAAAGTGATTTCCAGATTCAAAGCAATTCCCATCAAAATTCCAGTCATTTCTCATGGATCAAGAAAAATAATCCTAATCTTCATTTAGAATCACAAAAGACCCCCAACTGCCAAAGAAAAAAGAACAAATATGGAGGCATTGCATTACCTGACTTCAAATTATACTACAAGTCTACAGTAACTAAAATAGCATGGTGTTGGTATAGAAGAAGATGCATAGACCAATGGAACACAATAGAGAACCCAGAAATAAAACCATATAGCTAAGACCAACTAATTTTTGACAATGCAGACCAAAACATACACTTCTGGAACGAATATCCTATTCAACAAATGTTGCTTGGAAAATTGGATAACCACATGCAGAAGAATGAAACTGGATCCCTATCTCTCACCATATACAAAAATTAACTCAAGAAAGATTAAAAACTTAAATATAAGACCTGAAACTATACAAATTCTAGAAAAAAATGTACAAAAAACTCTTTTAGAACTTAGCCTAGGAAAAGAATTTTTGAATAAGATCCCAAAACCAAATATAGCATCAAGAAAAATAAATAATCAGACTTAATCAAAGTAAAAAGTTTCTGCACAGCAAAGGAAATAATCAACACAGTAAATATACAATTTACAGAATGGCAGAAAATGTTCACTAATTATATATCTTTCAACAAAAAAGAAGTCAAACTCTGTAAAATAATTTAAAGAGGTTTTCTTTCTGAGCCAAATTTGAGGAACATGCCCAAAACCATGCCTAAGAAGCCTTGACCAAGTGGACTCACTCTGGTTGGGTTGCAGTATGGTTTTATACATTTCGGGGAGACAGGAATTACATGGTAAGTCATAAATCAATACATGGAAGGTATAACACCTTGGTTTGGCCAGAAAAGATGATACATCTCAAAGTGGGGGCTTATAGGCTATAGGGGAGGTTAAAGATTCTTTGATTTGTAATTGGTTAAAGAAATGAATCTTTGCCTAAAGGCTTGGAATGTTTTAAGTTAAGATAAGGAAGTCTGTTAATCAGAGACAAGCCACAGGCCATATATCCAGACTGAAGCTACTTGTTATGTAACTTGTGGACCTATAGGTTTCTCGTGCATAGCCTTTAGCCTGTTAATGAGTTACAGAGGATATCTACAAGAAGAGAGTGAGGCATGATGAGACATGTCTGACTTCCCTTCTCATGGCCAACAACTCAGCTTTAGGGTATTTCTGGGCCCCCTTGGCCAAGAAAGAGTCCATTCAGTCAGCTGGGGTGGGGGGGCCTTAAGATTTTATTTTATTTTACACATCTGACAAAGGGTTACTATCCAGCATCTACAAGAAATTCAAATTTTCAAGAAAAAACAAATAACCTTATGAAAAAGAAGGCAAAATACACGAACATATTTTTCTCAAAAGAAGATATACAAATGCCCAACAAATGTAAACAAATGCTCAACATCACCTATCATCAGGGAAATGTAAATTAAAACCACAATAGGGAACCACCTTACTCCTGTCAGAATTCCCATTATTAAAAAGTCAAAAACAATAGATATTGGTGTGGTTGCAGTGAAAAGAGAACATTTATACACTATTGGTGGAGATGTAAACTTGTACAACTTTTATGGATAGCAGTATGGAGATTCCTTGAAGAACTAAAAGTAGACATACCATTCAATCCAACAATCCTACTAGTGGTTATCTACCCAAGGGGAAAGAAGACATTTTATAAAAATGACACCCATACACAAATGTTTATCTTAGCATAATTCACAATAGCAAAGATGTGGAATCTACATAAATTCACATCAACTGATGAATGGATAAAGAAAATGTATACGTGCATACCATAGAAGACTACTCAGCTATAAAAAGGAACGAAATAATGTCTTTTGCAACAACTTTGATGGAACTGGAGACTATTATCCTAAGTTAAGACTCTCAGTGATGAAAAAACAGATACCACATGTTCTGACTTACATGTGGGAGCTAAACAAAGGCTATATATGATCATAAAGTGCAATAATGGACATTGGAAACTAAGAAGGGGGAAGGATGTTGGGGCCAGGGAGAAAAATCTACCTATCATGTACAATGTACACTATTCTGGTGATATGTATGTACACTGAGTGCCCTGACTTTAGCATGATACAATTTACCACATAACAAAAAACACTTGTACCTCCTAAATTTTTTAAAAATAAAAAAATATAGAAAGGATTTGAATAGTCATTTCTTCAAATAAGATATGCAAGTGACCAATAAGCACATAAAATAATGCCTAACATCATTGGTAATTAGGGAAGTGCAAATCAAAAGTGCAATTAGATGCCACTTCACACATACTACATTGGCTATACTTGTTTTTAAATCAAGAAATGTTGACAACGATGTAGAGAAATTGTACCCCTCACACATTACTGGTGGTGTAGCCATTAGTGGAAAACATCTTGGTAGTTCCTCAAAAGGCTAAACACAATTTCAGTATAACCCAGTAATTCCACTCCTAAGTATAAACCCAAAGGAATGGAAAATAGTGATTCAAACAGATATCTGTATGCAAATGTTTGTTACAATAGCTAATAAGTGGAAACAACCAAAGTGGCCATCAATAAATGAATACATAAAATGTGTTTCATGTATCCAAAATGTTTGTATCCCCATAATATCCTGAATTTAAAAAAAGGGAAATCTGGCAAATTAATACCTCCCATTTTGTTTTTATTGCTTAAAATTTCTTTTGCTATACAGGGTCTTCTCTGATTCCATACAAAGTGTATAGTTATTTTTTCTATATCTGTGAAAAATGATGTTGGTAATTTAATAGGGATTGCATTGAATCTGTAGATCACTTTGGGCAGTATAGACATTTTAACAATGTTGATTCTTCTGATCCACAAGCATGGTATGGTTTTCCACCTATTTACATGCTCTGCAATTTCCTTCCTCAGTGTTTCATAGTTCTCCCTGTAGAGGTCCTTTACCTCTTTAGTTAAATATATTCCTAGGTATTTTATTTTCTTTGCTGCTATTTTGAAGGATATTGAGTCCTTAATTTGGTTCTCCGTTTGACTGTTATTGGCGTATATGAATGCCTCTGATTTGTGTGTATTGATTTTGTAACCTGAGACTTTACTGAATTTATTGATCAATTCCAGGAGTCTCTTGGTTGAATCCTTGTGGTTTTCCAGAGATAACATCATATCATCAGCAAAGAGTGAGAGTTTGATCTCTTCTTTCCCTATTTGGACTCCCTTGATTTTGCTCTATTGCCTGATAGCTTTCACAAGGACTTCCAATACTATGTTGAAAAGTAATGGGGACAGTGGGCAGCCTTGTCTGGTTCCAGTTCTAAGTGGGAATGCTTTCAATTTTTCCCCATTCAGTATGATGTTGGCTGTGGGTTTGTCATATATGGCTTGTATCGTTTTTAGGTAGGTCCCGTCTATGCCTATTTTGTTAAGCTCTCTTAACATAAAAGGGTGTTGAATTTTGTCAAATGCTTTTTCTGCATCTATTGAGAGGATCCTATGGTCTTTATTTTTGCTTCTATTTATGTGGTGAATTATATTTATAGATTTGCATATGTTAAACCATCCCTGCATTTCTGGCATGAAGCCCAGTTGGTCGTGATGGATTATTTTTTTGATAAGCACTTGGATTCGATTTGCTAGGATTTTATCGAGAATTTTTGCATCTATATTCATAAGAGATATTGGTCTGTAGTTTTCTTTTTTTGTTGCTTCCTTTCCTGGTTTTGGTATCAATGTTATGTTGGCTTGGTAAAATGTGTTGGGAAGAATTCCATCCTTCTCAATTTTGGAGAATAGTTTATGTAGGATGGGCACCAGTTCTTCTTTGTAGGTGTGGTAAAATTCAGGTGTGAACCCATCTGGACCAGGGCTTTTCTTTTTGGGAAGGTTTTTTGTTGCTGTTTTGATTTCAGTTCTCGATATTGGTCTATTCAGGAATTCTATTTCTTCCTGGTTCAGCCTGGGAAGGCTATGTGTTTCTAAAAATTTGTCCATGCCCTCCACATTTTCCAGTTTGTGTGCATAAAGATTTTTGTAGAATTCATAGATGATATCATGTATCTCTGTAGCATCGGTTGTGATTTCTCCTTTCCTGTTCCTAATGGAGGTTATTAGAGATTTTTCTTTTCTGCTCTTGGTTAGTCTAGCCAGAGGTGTGTCTATTTTGTTTATCTTTTCAAAGAACCAATTTTTTAAAAACCGTATTTGTAGTAATCTTCCAACTAGCCGATATACTAGAAGACATAACTTTTTCATAGAGTCCAAGTTTTCCAAGGATACATCATTTCCACAAAAGTAAAAGTACTGATAATTTTTTCCCCAAGACTTCTGAATTTAATTTTATACTTTTGAATGCTGATTAATGGCATTGAATACTTAAATAGTTAATTGAGCTGGTGGTAGTTGTTCAAACAACTTTGGTTTTTCATTCTTTATAGAATGCTATAGGGAATGTTATTCTATATATTATACTTTCTGTCATAAAAGTGTTCAGTACCCCTGACTTTTGGTACTCTTGTGCTCTCTGATTTATTGTGATTTCATGTCACCTTATGAGTGAAGGGAAGAGAGATGTGGGCAAGGTTATGTTCATTAAATAACTTTTCTTTAGATCATCATTTTACTCTCAGTGTTGCAAAACTTTTACCATCCTTAATGAATCACATTATAGTCCACAATTTTTACATCTTATTTTTCAATTAAACAAAATAAAAAGTTGGTTCTTTGAAAAAAATATACAAAAATGATGAAACACTAGCTAGACTAAGCAAGAAAAGAATAGAAACAATCCAAAGAAACACAATCAGAAATAAAAAAGGAGACATTATAACTGATGCCACAGAAATACAAAAGATCATGAGAGACTACTATGAATAACTATATGCTCACAAACTAGAAAACCTAGAGGAAATGGATGAATTCCTGAAAACATACAACCTCCTGAGATTGAACCAGGAAAAAATAGACCTCTTGAGTAGACCAATAATTAGCATTGAGATTGAATCAGAAACAAAAAATCTCCCAAGGGAAAAAAAATTAAAAAGTTCAGCACCAGATGGATTCACAGCCAAATTCTACCATACATAAAAAATAACTAGTGCCTATCCTACTGAAATTATTCCAAAATATTTGGAAGGACGGAATCATCCTTAACTCATCCTATGAAGCAAATATTACCCTAACACTAATGCCAGGAAGTGATGCAACAAAAAGTAAAACTACAGACCAATATCTCTGTTGAACATAGTTTCAAAAATCCTTAACAAAATACTAGCAAACAGAATCAAACAGCACATCACAGGGATAATGCACCATGATCAAGTGGGTTTCATGCCAGGGATACAAGGATGGTTCAACATACACAAGTCAATATGTGATTTACTGCATAAACAAAATTAAAAATAAAAACCACATGATCATCTCAATGGATTTGGGGAAAGAATTTGATAAAATCCAGTACCTGTCATGATAAAAAGCCTTCAGAAACTCAGCATAGAAGGAACATACCTCAAAATAAGAAAAGCCATATGTGACAAACCCACAACCAACATCATATTGAACATAGACAAGTTGAAAGCATGCTTCCTAAGAATTGGAACAAGACAAGGAGACCCACTTTCACCACTTCTGTTCAATATGGTACTGGAAGTCCTAGCCAGAGCAATAAGGCAAGATAGAAATAAAGGGCATCCAAATTGGAAAAGAGGAAGTCAAATTATCTCTGTTTGCTGATAATAGGATCTTATACATACAAAATCCTAAGGACTCCTCCAAATGAATCATAGATTTGATAAATGAATTCAGCAATGTCTCATATCATAAAATCAATGCACAAAAATCAACATCATTTTTATACACCAACAATGACCAAGCTCAGAACCAAATCTAGAACTCTATCACATTTATAATAGCTTAAATAAAATAAAATACCTAGGAGTAAATTTCACCCAGGAGGTGAAATATTTCTATAATGAGAACTACAAATCATTGATGAAAGAAATCATAGAAAACACAAACAAATGGAAAAATATGACATGTTCAGGGATCAAAGAATCAATATTGTTAAAATGACAATACTACCCAGAGATATATATGGATTCACAGCAATTCTTGTAAAAATACCAATGTAATTTTTCACATAATTTGAAAAAAATTTCTAAAATTCACATGTAACCAAAAAATAACACAAATAGCCAAAGAAATCCTAAGCAAAATAACGAAACTGGATTTATCCATCCCTTCCCCACCTATCAGATGTGGTACATGCTATCTGAGGGATGGACATGCTTGTCAGGTGATATAAAGGCAGTTTATGTAACCAAAGTGTTTGTACCCATGTAATACTCTGAAATGAAAATAAATAAATAAATAAATCCAGACTAAGAACAGAAAAGAACAAAGAGAACAAAACTGGAGGTATCACATTCCCCAACTTCAAATGTATTACCCAACTTCAAATGCATGCTAAGATAAAACGTTCTATACCCTAAAATAGTGTTAGGAATCTTATACATCATGAAAACATCAATTTGGGGGAGAGGACGTTTAAAAGTATCAACATGGGAATATTAAAGACAAGATTCATATATTCAATCCTATTGAAGTCAGACCTGAAAATGTTCCTAAAGACTATCTAGTCTATGTGCCTCACCTAACACATTGGGAAACAAAAGCTCAGAAAGGGAAAGTTACTTTCCCAGGGTTATAATTCCATGATAGTCATTGAAAAAGTACAGGGCACCTAACTATCAGACCAATGCTTATACATAGTTGTGTGATTTTTCAGATGGCAATGATAACTTTCAGCTTCATTTCACAAGTGGTACACTCATCAACACACTGTCATTCTTAGTGAGATTACATACACGCTATTTACAAGGTCATCTCATGGAATTACATCCTAGGTCCTTGTTTCCCCCGATCCCTCTCCAAAGATACTGACTATGTAGAGATGCACATAAATCATGAAAGTGTCTTGAAGTCTCCCTTAAATCCCTTCCACATATGGGCTAATCAACCAGTAGCGGTCATAGCCCAACTCTCTAATCAACTGGCTGTCACATAAACACTTCATATTGCACTTACTACATATAAAGAACTGTGTATATGTTAATTTATTTAATCTCCACAGCAGTTCCATTCCATGATGTATGCATATTATCTCCATTTTAGAAATGGGGAAACTAAGGCATGAGGAATTAAGTAATTTGCTTGAGGTGATACAGATATTAAGTACTGAGACCAAGATTTTGAACCCAGGTACTCTTGACCTAGGGCAGGGTTTCTTAACCTCAGCATTGTTAACATTTTGGGCCTGGCAATTTTTTGTTGTGAAGGGACTGTCTTTGCATTGTAGAATATTCAAAATATCTCCAAACATTGCCAAATTCTCCCCGTGGAAGAAAAATGCCTCTGATTGAGAACCACTGCACTAGAGTGTGAACTCTCAACCATTATTGCCTTTAGATAGTATTTCAAAAATCCTTTACCACAATGACTATTTACTAAAAAATATAATATTGCTAAATTAATTAATATATATTTATACAAATATTTAATATGTAATTTAGAGCCATTGTTAACCATTGTTTCTCATTATCTGAGTCCCTTCTAGAGAATGAATAACTTGATTTAGAAAAAGCTTTGTGCCTCCATTCAATCTGTTAAATTTAGTTTATTTCAGAGCAAAATAATCCCCATGAATATCTAGGAATAATTTTAATCTCTCCAACCCTTCCAATTCATATGATTACTTAGCTCTAGTCCAACTTTATCATACATAACAAACTATTCTGATACGACACTTTCATTCCACCCTACCACCATTGCAGACATGGTAAAACTCAGATGTTCTTTGCCTTCTGTTTTCCTTATTCACTTCCAAGGTTAACTTAAAAAAAAAAAAAAAAAAAGATGAGAAAAAACTAAATTACAAAGGTTTTATTTCTCCAAAGGCAAAAGTATAAAAAAAGAAAATAAGAAAAAGCTACTATTACTGTGCTGTTTCTCTTCTTTTTTTTTTCCTTACCCTCTCTGAAGTCTTGCTCTTTCTCTCTCCCCTCTCTCATTTTTTTTAAACATTCCGTACTATTAGGACAAGTTCTGAAAGCACTTACAGAAGCTAATTTGATTCTTAGATCCCCATTCAGTCATCACAAATACAACTTCTCAACAGCCCTAAAATAAGAATATCTAGTAAATTACTTGAAGATCACATAGCTTCACTTATATTTGGGTAGCACTGTATTAGTATGATGTCTTCAAATAGTTCTCATTTAGGATTTAAAATCATGTAAATATGGAGAGTTTAGAAGAGGAGTAAATTATAAAGTTTCATTGTTTTATATTATTGTCAACTTATATAAATATTAGAAAATGACTTGTTGAAACCTGTTCCTGACAAGGATTTTGCACTCCATACCGGAAAGTGTTGACACTATACTCTCTCATTCTATTTAAAATTTCCGCTTTCCATAACCATTATCTTTTTGTTTTTTTTTTTTTTTGAACAGCTGTTTTAAAGTTTGTAATTATCATGCATACATAGTATTTGTATATCTTTATAGGGTGCATGTGATGTTTGGACACAGGCATGCAATGTGAATTAATCAAATCAGGGTAATTGGGGTATCCATCACTTCAGGCATTTAACATTTTTTTTTATTTCAGAATATTATGGGGGTACAAAAGTTTAGGTTATGTATACTGCCCTTGCCACCCCCCCCCACTGAGTCAGAGCTTCAAGCGTGTCCATCCCCCAGATGGTGAGCATCGCACTCATTATGAATATATGCAACCATCCCCTCCCTCTCCATCTGCCCAACACTTGATTAGTGTTATTCCTATATGTGCCTTTAGGTGTTGATCAGTGAAACCAATTGGATGGTGAGTACCTGTGGTGCTTATTTTTCCATTCTTGGGATACTTCACTTAGTAGAATGGGTTCCAGCTCTGTCCAGGAAAATACAAGAGGCCCAATATCACCATTGTTTCTTATAGCTGAGTAGTACTCAATGGTATACATATACCACATTTTATTAATCCACTCATTTATTGATGGGCACTTGAGTTGTTTCCACATATTTGCAATTGTGAATTGTGCTGCTATAAACATTTGAGTGCAGATGTCTTTTTTATAGAATGACTTTTGTTCTTTTGGGTAGATGCCCAATAATGGGATTGCTGGATCAAATGGTAGGTCTACTTGTATCTGTTTAAGGTATCTCCATATTACTTTCCACAGAGGTTGCACTAGTTTGCAGTCCCACCAGCAGTGTATGCGTGTTCCTATCTCTCCTCATCCACACCAACATTTATTGTTTTAGGACTTTTTGATAAAGGCCATTCTCACTGAGGTTAAGTGATATTTCATTGTGGTTTTGATTTGCCTTTCCCTGATGATTAGAGATGTTGAGCATTTTTTCATATGTTTATTGGCCATTCTTCTGTCTTCTTTTGAAAAGTTTCTGTTCATGTCCTTTTCCCACTGTTTAATAGGCTTGTTTGATTTTTTCTTGCTGATTTTCCTGAATTCTAAATAGATTCTAGTTATCAACCCTTTATCAGATGTGTAACATGCGAAAATTTTTTCCCATTCTGTAGGTTGTCTGTTTGTTCTCGTGACAGTTTCTTTGGCTGTTCAGAAGCTTTTTAATTTGATGAGGTCCCTTTTATTTATTTTTGTTGTTGCTATGATTACCTTTGGGGTCCTCTTCATAAATTCTTTCCCTAGGCCAATGTCTGTAAGAGTTTTTCCCACATTTTCTTCTAGAATTCTAATAGTTTCACACCTTAGGTTTAAGTCTGTTATCCACCATGATTTGATATTTTGTGAGAGGTGAAAGGTGTGGGTCTTGTTTCAGTCTTCTACATGTGGCTATCCAGTTTTCCCAGCACCATTTATTGAATAAGGATTCTTTCCCCCAGTGTATGTTTTTCTCTCCTTTGTCAAAGATTAGAAGGCTATATGAGGATGGTTTTATATCTGGGTTCTCAGTTCTGTTGCACTGGTCAATGTCCTTGTTCTTGTGGGAAACCGTACCATGCTCATGGGCAGGCAGAATCAACCTTGTTAAAATATATATAGTACCCAAAGTGATCTACAGATTCAATGCAATCCCTATTAAATTACCAACATCATTTTTCACAGATATAGAAAAAATAATGTTATGCTTAGAATGGAATCAGAGAAGACCCCGTTTAGCAAAAACAGTTTTAGGCAATAAGAACAAAATGGGTGGTATTCATTTACCAGACTTCAAACTATACTACAAGGCTACAGTCATTAAATCAGCTTGGTATTGGCACAAGAACCATTATCTTTTATTTTTTCACTTCTACTCCAACTTAAAAATTTTAATCAAATCTGGAAGTAGCCAGAGACTACTTTTTTCCTAGGTATAAATTGATCTGTTCTTGTGATCCATGAAGATGTTAAAATAAAAACTCACTTTAAAAAAAGCTATCACATAGGGGAAACAACAATTAAGTGTTAATCAGTTCTGGAATATGCCAGGTAGAAAAAAGTGTAGAGAAAAAATTATTTATCAAAGCATAAGGAAGAGCTAGGTCAATGGGGTTTGGTGACATCTATTTCAAAAATATCAACAGAACCAAATTTCTGTCTGTGTAGATAAGCACAATATTTATAGAGCCTAAAGAGGAAATTTTGTGTGGAGGAAGAGTGCAAAAGGTGAATAAAGCTGATCAGAAGCTATAGCTCCTCATCAATCAATCATTATCTTCGCCTTAAAGGAGAATTAAGAGAGGTTTATTGAAAATATACTTTCATATGTTTTCCAGAAAGATACATGTTCAACTAAAAGACCCTAACCTTCCTCAGCATCTCTGTTAAGCATAAAAGATTAAAAACAGGGTAATAACTGTATACATCAGTCATCTGTGAAGGGCAAAATTTTTTCACAGAAAAAGTCAGGGCCTTCTACAGCAGTAGTCCACAAACCATAAAGTGCAAAAACTATCACCTAGGGAGCTGATACAGCCTGCTTCCTAAGTCTCACACCAGAGGTTCTGATTTATTAACATTGGTTTTAAACTCTAACTGCACATTGAAATTACATGTGGAGTTTTTAAAAATACTGATGCTCATCCCAGCCCCAGATATTTAAGATTTAATTGATATGAGATGGAACTTGACTATTATTAATTTTTCAAAAGATCCCCAAGTAATTATAGTATGCATCCAGGGATGAGAACCAGACTCTTAGATGGGACCTACAAATATACTTTCAAAATAAGAATCTTCCAAGTGAATCTGATGCATTAACTATTATTTGTATATAGTTAGGCAAATTTGTGTACCCAACATATCACAGATCTATTCTAAACAGCACAATTATGAGGTTCTTTGCAGTTTGTGGCTTCCAAACAAGTATTTACCATTCGTCATAACTCCTACTTGTCATAATGATGAAAAGCAGCACAGATCATCCAAATTAGCAATCAATCCAGAAATATTTTATGTTCAGGAGTTGTACTTTCCTTTCTATCTACACAGATATAATTTATGTGGCATGGTTTGTAGTACAAATAACCATATAATATAATGACTAATTTTAATATTAGCAGCGAAATTTGTATTATAGCAAAGCACATTTGCTTGTGCCCTATTAGTGCTGGGCAACGGAAAAGTGACTAGTGAAATAACACCTGATTCAGAGGTGGGTGTAGTTATTCATTCATGGACAAGGAAAACATACCTGCATATTTTTAGATTTGTTTTGAAGAGTTGTCTATTAATTTGGCAAACTTCCATGGCAGAAGAAATGTTCCAGAAAGGAGAGTTTATCTCATAATATAATTAGCTTGTATAACATAATAGTCTCCATTGTGTCAGGTTCTTCCTTGCTGCTCTGAGTATGCACATTTTTGCTGCAAGTGTTATTTTCTGCTTCTCATAGAGGGCTTGAATTTCCTCTAAAATTACAGCCTCACAAAAGAGAAACTTAATAAAATCAGACAATTCAATTAATTTAATACTCATTAAAAGCTGGAATTTATCTTGACGCAAAACATAGAATGACACTAACCTTTTAGAAGCTTCCATCTGATATTGGGGTAGAGTTTGGTTTCCTTTTATTTTTGGCTGCACATTCTTGCATGATAAATACTCCACAGCATACAGTAGAATGTGAGATTGTAAGATGTCTAGTATGTGTTTCATACTATTAACATTTTGGTTTCCTGTTTTTTTTTTTTTGTTTTCATGAGGAAAAGGTTTATTCTGAGCAGCCAAACCCCACAAATATGAAAACAGCTAAGCCCATCTGGGTGTGTAAAAAAAGAAACTCTTCTCCTAGGTAATGAAATATGGCTGAGCTGGAATCAGAGTCTCTTACCCCTTTATAAGCAAGTACCTTTAATCATCCTTCTTGCTCATTATCTTATTAATTTCTGGAGCATTTACTAAAGGTTTCAATGCAGATATTTGCTTTTAATGTATTAACAACTACTCAGACAAGCTGAGCATTATGGATTCAGAAGTGAACAAAACACAGTCCCCAAATTTAAGGCTCTTACTAGTGAATAGAGCCCCTGAACTGCCAGGATTCTTGGTTAGTTCCAAGGGTAAATCCTTGCCAGATTCTCAGTCTAAGTGTAACTGGGTCAAGAAAACTAAGTCTTTATGTGAGTACATGAGGAGAAAGAACTCACCCACCTCAGAGGGATTAATGTTGGGGGACAGAGCTGATGCATTTTTGAAAGGACTCAAGTAGTCTGCAGGACAGGTGCATAATCAGTAGCAGAGACTGACACAACTTAAGCTTCTTGTATTAAAGTCGTACACATAGGATGGCTGGGAAGTGGGACAGAGCAATTGAAATTGGGATGTAGAATGATGCTGTAGCCTGAAGTATATTTCATGGGGTCTGGTATGAACTGAATTGAAAGTGGTTTGAAACCAGGCAGGTGCATCACAGTTCATGACCTCTATTGGGAGGCCCTAGAGAGGAGCCTGGGATCAAATCTGTCAATTAAAATCCTATTTTCTCTCCTAGAAGTAGGCTCTCTGGGTCATCCTAAGAGCTTCCACTCTTGATGAACTTCACATTCTAATGTTTATCTCCACTCTTTAACCTTTTAACTCTAAGGTATTGGCTGTCATCTTTCAACATGGAAAAAAATCTTAGAATATCATGTCAGGCTCAACATCTACTATTATAGCTTCTTATAGGCCTTTCTCTTAGCTATAAAAGATTAATGACTACATATTCTTCTTATGTTTGTTTCTCTTTACAAACCATTCTATACTGGGGAAAAATAGTGTATTTATATTTGCATTTATTGATGTCAGAAAGCCTTTTATTTATTCCCTTTTAGTAAGGTGTGTGTTTGAACACATCCAGTGCTGATATCTTCAAGCCAGTTCCAGCTTTTGGTGAAGCAATAGAGTGATCATAATATCACCATCACTACCTACTTTCCTCTCTCCAATTCCCACATCTCATGTATTTTTTTGTTTTTTAAAACTTGAATTTCTGTGTCACTATATATAATCTACATCCTATTGTGATGCCATTCATCATCTAGTATCATAAAAGGGCTAATACACAGAAAAGCTGCAGTGGTAACTCCAATTCAAATCTCTGTGCCAGTCGATTCTGCTTCAGGAAACGGTAGCTATGGAAATTTATCTAATATATTATTTGCATAGTGCCTAGAGAACTGGATGGTCCTGAGTTTTAGAAATGTGGAATAATAAAAGTTCTTAAAGATACTTTTTTCCAGAAATATAGAAGGTTAACATATTTTTGCAGTAATTAAGAGTATATTAGTAAATGTGATTTAAAACATGGTGGTGACAACTTTCCCAAAAGAATGAAAATTGTTTGATTCTAGCAGATGCGTAGTAAGTAGAAGAAATACTGATATTTCTTTGATGAATCCAGTTTTTACATTTTAAGTCATTACCAACAAGCCACCCAAGGGGAAAACAATGCTTGATAACACTGACTTAGCATGGAAGATTACTTGGAATAATTCTTTAGTGGAGACTACCTTTTTAGTAACAATTTCAGTGAATTTGTTTATTCAATATCAAAATAGTTAAGAAAGGCACTCAAGCAAATGTATAAGTGCAATAAATTTAGTGAATCAAATCTTCTCATTAAAAATGTGTGGAAGCAATATACAGAGCAGATATAATTTTGTCATAAATGATATGCCTGTTTTCATGAATAAGGTGTAAAATGTGAAATTTTAACAATGATTCCCTAAGGCACTGTTTCTCATCAGCGTCACCTGAGAACTTGTTAGACATGCAAGTTGTCTGGCCTTGCCCAAGACCAAATGAATCAAAAGCTCTGGGACTTTTGATCTAGAGTCCAGAAGACTCTTCAGATGATGCTGATACAGACTAAATTTGGAGAACAACTACCCTAAGTGCTTTTTTTGTATTCAATTTATTGCATTCAATAATTGCATTCAATTATTTTGTTGACTGAAAGAAAGTTTTAAATAAGTAGGATAGTCAGTTTACAATCATAGCAACTGGTGATTTCTCACATTCACTGATTAAAGTTAGCTTGACACAAGATTTATATTTAAGTTACTAATTCACCCACTGATAAATGATGAACTCAATATTGAAGAACATACAAATGTTTTTGTTCATTTATGAAATATATAATAAATGAAATTTGGAGCTTGTTTATACATTGGAAGATAGAGGTCATTAAATAATATATTACTTAATACAATAATAATCATGTACCATGCACTGTGCTACTTACTTTCCATGATTAATTCTAATCTTCAGTATAACCCTGAAAAGCAGGAATTATTATCCCTAGGTAAATTGGACTTCAAACAGCAAAACATGGCTAGCTACCAGATTTGTCTAATCCCAATGCTTTTGCTAATAAGAGGATAATTTTCTAGATTCGATCGAGCAGCTTACTGCTTTTAATATCAACACATTTGTGATGATCTAAATATATTGACCATTGGGTAGTTTATCAAAACACTTTTAAACAGGCTAGTTGAAGATACCTCACCTAATAGGAGAGTCCTTGTTTTCTTTTTTATTGTTTAATTGAGGTAATATTACATAAAATTAACCATTTTAAAGTATATAATTCAGTGTAATGTAATACATTCAAAATGTTGTGCAAACTACTTCTATGTAGTTCCAAATCATTTTCATCACACCAAAAGAAAGCCCCATATATATCAGTTGCCTCCCCTTTTCCCCTTCCCCAGTTACCAGGCAACAATTAATCTGCTTTCTGTTTCTATGCATTTTCTTGTTCTGGATATTTTATATACATAGATTCATACAATATGTGAACTCTTTTTTTTTGGCTTCTTTCACTTAGCATAATGTCTTCAAGATTCACCATGTTGTAGCATGTATTGGTACTTCATTCCTTTTAAGTTTGAATAATATTCCTCCATTGATGAACATTTGTATTGTTTCTGCAATTTAGCTACTGTTAATAGTGTTGCTATTAACATACATGTACAAAGTTTTGTTTTGAAGACCTGTTTTAAATTCTCTGGGCTTTATACCTAGGAGTAGAATTGCTGGGTCATATGATAATACTGTTTCATTTTTGAGGAACAACCAAACTGCTTTCCACAGTGGCAGCACCATTGTTTTTCTTTTTATTATTATACATTTTATCTCTTAGAGCAGTTTTAGGTTTACAAAAAAATTAAACATAAACTAAAGAGAATTTCCATAATATTCCCTCAACACAATTCCGCAGATTATTAATGACTTGCACTGTCGTGATACATTTGTTACAACTGATGAACCAATAATGATACATTACTATTATTAATTAAAGTCTATATTTTATATTAATGTTCAGTCCTCATGTATACTTTCATGGGTTTTGCGAAATGCATAATGCCATGTGTCCACCATTACAGATTCATACAGAATACTTGAATTCTTCTAAAAATCACCTGGAATCCACCTATTCATCATTCCCTCCTGCCCTTGCCCCATCCTTAGCCTCAGGCAGAATCTAAACTTTCTATTGCCTGTATACTTTTGACTTTTCCAGAATGTCATATAGTTAAATGTATATAGTACATAGACTTTTCAGACTGGCTTCTTTCACTTGGCAATATACATTTAAGATTGCTCCATGTCTATTTACGTCTTGATAGTTCAATTTTTTAACACTGAATAATACTCTATTATATGGTTGTACCACAGTTTAGCCATTCACCTATTGAAGGACATCCTGGTTGCTTCCAATTTCTCATAATTATGAATAAAGCTTTAATAAACATCTGGGTGCAGATTTTGTGTATATAAAAGTTTTCAACTTATTTGGGTGAATACCTAAGAGTGTGATTGCTGAATTGTATGATAAGATGTTTAAATTTGTTAGACACATCCAAATTATCTTCCAAAGTGACAGTATATTTTGCAATTCCACCAGCAATGAATGAGAATTCATGATGCTCAACATTTTCCCCAGCATGTAATGGTGTCAGTTTTTTGAATTTTAGCCATTCTATATTCAATGTTATCTCGTTTTAATTTGCAATTCCCAAAGGACATATAATATTGAACATTTTCTCATAAGTTTATCTCTATATGGTTTTGGTGAGGTACCTGCACAGATCTTTTGTCCACTTTATAATTGGGTTGTTTGTTTTCTTATTATTGAATTTTAAGGGTTCTTTGTATCAGATATGTGTTTTAGAAATATTTTCTACTGTTCTATGGCTTGTCTTTTCATTATCTTTATAGTGTCTTTATCAGAACAAAAGTTTTTTTTTATTTTAATGAAGTCCAAATTTATCAATTTTTTCTTTTAATGATTGTGTATTTGGTGTTATATCCATAAGCTCATGCTAAAACCCAAAGTCAGCTAGATTTTTTTCTATGTTATTGTATAAAGGTTTTACAATTTGGGATTCACATTTAAGTCTCTGATCCATTTTGAGTTAACGTTTGTCAAAGGTTTAAAATCAGTAGCTAGATTCATTATTTTGCGTGTAGATGTTTAGTTGCTCCAGCATCATTTGTTGAAAAGACAATCAATTCTCCATCGAATTGCCTTGCTCTTTTGTCAAAGAGAACTTGATTAATTTTGTGTGAGTCTATTTTGGGCTCTCCATTCAGTTCCATCGATCTAAGTGCCTGTTTTTTCACCTATATCACACTGTCTTGACCACTGTAGCTTTATAGTAAATATATATTTAAAATGTATCTTTAACAAATAATTATAAATAATTATGAGATATAATGTGATGTTTTCATATATGTATACATTGTATAAAATTATATGAAGCTAAATAACATATCCCTCTCCTCAAATGCTTATCAATTTTTATAATGGGAACATTTAAAATCTATTTTTGACAATTTTGAAATACACAGGACATTATTATTAATTATGGTCACTATGCTATGCAATAGATCTCAAAAACTTATTCCTTCTTTCTGTTGGTGCCACTGGTATAAACCGTACAAAGTATATTTTAGGCAAAACAAATATAACTGGTAGATTTTGACCTTCTTTCTAAATGAAGCTTTGTACTCTATGGTCAAAGTCACAACATTCCCCACATACTCCAGAAGCCTCTATTAATCACCATTCTACTCTCTACTTCTATAAATTTGATTTTTAAGATTCTACATATAAGTGAGACCATGAGGCATTCATCTTTTTGTGTCTGACTTTTTTCTCTTAGAATACTTTTCTTCAGGTTCATCCATGTTGTCACAAATGACAGAATTTCTTTCTTTCTTTGAATCTGAGTAATATTCCACTGTGTATATGTACCACATTTTCTTTATGCACTTATCCACTGATGGATACTTAGGTTTAAGTCTTCAAGCTGGGTAGTGTCAGTCCTCTAACTTTATTCTTCTCCTTCAATATGGTGTTGGCTGTTCTCGGTCTTTTGCCTTTCCAAGTAAACTTTAGAATCAGTTTGTTGACATCAACAAAATAACTTGCTGAGATTTTGACTGGTATTGTGTTCAATCAGATTATATTGGGAAGAACTGACATCTTGATAATATTTAGCATTCCTAATCATGAACCTAGAATACTTCTCCATCTATTTATTCTGTTATTTCTTTCATCAGAGTTTTATGTTTTTCTCATATAGATTTTCCACATATTTTATTAGATTTATATCTAAGTATTTTCTTTTTTGGTTGTTTATCTAAATGGTATTGTGTTTTTAATTTCAAATTTCACTTGTTCATTGCTGGTATGTATGTAAGCAATTGAATTTAGTATAGTAACCTTGTAGCTTATAAACTTGTTATAATTACTTATTAGTTCAGAGTTTTTGTTGATTCTTTTAGTATTTCTTACATAGTTGATCATGTCATTCACAAAAAAAGGAAAGTTTTATTTTTCCTTCCAAATTTGTATACATTTTCTTCTCTTTTCTTCTGTTCTTGCATGATATAGGTCTTTTGGTATGATATTGAAAAGGAGTGGTGAAAGAGGAAATCCTTGCCTTTCCCTGACTTTAGTGAGAAAGCTATGAGTTTGCCATCATTATGTGTGATGTTAGCTGTAGAAGTTTTGTAGATCTCCTTTATCAAGATGAGGAAGTTTCACCCTATTTCTAATTAGCTGATAGTTTTTGTAATGAATGGGTATTAGATTTTGTCAACTGCTTTTTCTTAATCTGTGGATATGATCATGTATTTTTTTTCTTTAGCCTGTGAATGAGATGGATTACAGTAATTGATTTTTTATTTGAACCACCCTGCATACCTGGAATAAATCCCATTTAGTCATAATGTATAACTATTTTTACACATTGTTGTATTGGAATTGCTAATAATTTGTTGAGAATATATGCTCTATGTTCATGGGAGATGTTGGTCTATAGTTTCTTTTCTTATTATGTGTTTGTCTAACTTTAATATTACATTACTGCTGTCCTCATAGAATTGTTGTAGAATGAGTAGTTGTAGGAAGTATTCCTTTTGCTTCTGTCTTATGGAAAAGATGGCAGAGAATTGGTATAATTTATATTTAAATTTACATCTGGTGAAAACTTATCAATTTTATTGATTTTTTTTCAAAGAATCATCTTGGGTTTTTTTTTCCTACTGATTTCTTTTCATTGTCATTGATTTTTTTCAGATTTTTCTGATTTATTTTCTTCTACTTACTTTGGATTTAATTTGCTCTGTTTTTAAATTTTCCTAATGTAGTAGCTTAGATTATTGATTTTGATCTTTCTTCTATGTGCATTCAATGCTATACATTTCATTACAGGCACTGTTTTTTCCACATGACACAAATTTTGATGAGTTGTATTTTATTTCCTTTAATTCAAAATATTTTTTTAACTTCTCTTAAGATTTTCTCTTTGACCAGTGTATTATTTAGAAGTGTGTTGCTTAATTTCCACATATTTTTTAAGATATTCCAACTATCTTTCTGTTATTCCTTTTAAACTTGTTACTGTATGTTTTAAGGCCCAAAATATATTCCATCTTGTTGAATGTTTCATGTGAGCTTTAGATGATTGTGTATTCTTCCATTGTTGTATTAATTATTCTAAAGATGTCCATTATATCCAGATGAATTTTGGTGTTGCTGAGTTTAACTATGTTTTTTCTGATGTTCTGCCTGATGCATCTGTCCATTTCTGTTACAGGGATGATGAAATTTCCAACTATGATAGTGAGTTTATTTTATTAGTTTTTACCTCATGTTGTTTGATGTTCTGTTGTGATGCTCAAGCACTGTTACGACTTCTTGGAGAATTGATGCCTTTATCACTATGTAATGCCCTTCATTTTCCCTGATTACCTGCTCTGAAGACTGATCTCTCTGAAATTAATATATACTTCATAGAATGAGTTTGGGAGAATCTCCTCTTGATATTTTTTTGGAAAAGTTTGAAAAGAATTGGTATTTGTTCTTCTTTAAATGTTTGGTAGAATTCAGCAGTGAAGCCATCAAGTCCTGGGCTTTTCCTTAATGGGTAGCTATTTCTTACAGAATCAATCTCATTACTTGTTGATTGATCAGTTAAGATTTTCTATTTCTTCATAATTCTACCTTGGTTTGTTGTATGTGTCCAGGAATTTATCCATTCCTTCTAAATTTTCCAAATTTTTAGTATATAGTTGTTCATAATAGTCTCTCATGCTCCTTTTACTTTTCAACTCTGATTTTATTTATTTGGGTCATCTCTCTTTTTTTATTACTCTAAATAAAGGTTTGTCAATTTTCCTTGAGGTACAATGACAGGTTGTATATTTGAGACCTTTCTTATTTTTTTATGTAGGCATGTATTGCTATAAACTTCCATCCTAGGACCTCATTTTCTGTATCTCATAGGTTTTATATATTCATTTTTCTTTAAGAAAGTTTTCATTTTCCCTTTTAATTTCTTCATTGGACCACTGAGTGTTCAGGGGAATGTTGTTTAAGTTCCATGTATTTATAGAGTTTATGAAGCTCCTCTGTTATTGAATTCTAGTTTTACACAATTGTGGTGAGAGAAGATGCTTGAGGGATATTGGTCTGTAGTATTCTTTTGTTGTTGTTGTGTCCTTTCCTGGCTTTGGTATCAAGGTGATATTGGCTTCATAGAATGAGTTGTGGAGGAATCCTTCCTGCTCAATGTTATGGAATAATTTATGAAGTATAGGTACCAGTTTTTCTTTGTAAGTTTCATAAAATTTGGGTGTGAAATTTGGGTCTGGTCTGGGACTTTTTTTTGTTGGAAGGTTTTTTTTTTTTGGCAGCTTCAATTTCATTGCTTGATATTGGTCTGTTTAGAAGTTCTATTGCTTCCTGATTGGGCCTAGGGAGGTTGTGTGTTTTAAAGAATTTGTCCATTTCCTCCATGTTTTCAAATTTATGAGCATAGAGATTTTTATATTATTCAGAGATGACATTTATATTTCCATGATATCAGTTGTGATTTCTCATTTTTCATTTCTGGTTGACCTATTAGAGTGCTGATTTTTCTGCTTCTGGTTAATCTAGAAAGAGGCCTGTCAATTTTGTTTATCTTTTCAAAGAATCAACTTGTTTTATAAATATTCTATATTTTTATTCTTGATTTCATTTAGTTCTGCTCTGACCTTGGTTATTTCTTTCCTCTTCTGGGTTTGGGATTGGTTTGCTCTTCCTTTCCTTTTCATTGAGACAATTCATTAGATTGTTAATTTGCAATCTTTCTGTCTTCTGGATGTGGGCATTTGAGGCTATGAGTGTTTCTCTCAGGACTGCTTTTTCTGTATTCCATAGATATTGATAACTTGTGTACCCAGTGTCATTTAGTCAATGAATATTTTGATTTGCATCTTCATCTCCTACTTGACCCAACTGTCATTCAGCAATAGATTGTTTACTTTCCATGATTTTGTGTAGAGATGAGTGTTTCTGTTGGAATTGATTTCTAATTTTATTCGACTGTGGTATATGAAGGCACATGGTATAGTTTCTATTTTTCTGAAATTTGTTGAGGCATGTTTTGTGGCTAGGATGTGATCAATTTTAGAGAATGTCACATGAGCTGATGAGAAGAATGTACATTCAGTAGTTTTTGTGTAAAATGTTCTGTAAGTGTCCATTGCACCCATTTGTTCTAGGATTTTGTTTAAGTCCATTGTTTCTTTGCTTATTTTCTCTTTGGAGGACCAGAATTCCTTATGAATATAGATGTTAAAATACTCAACAAAATCTTAGTAAACCGAATTCAGCTGCACATCAAAATAATAATAATAATAATAATAATAATTCACCACAAGCAAGTAGGCTCCATCCCAGAAATACAAGTATGGTTCAAAATATGCAAATCTATAAATATAATTCACAACATAAATAGAAGCAAAAACAAAGACCATATGATCCTCTCAATAGACACAGAAAAAGCATTTTACACACTTCAGTGCCTTTTAAAGATAATAATGCTTAACAAAATAGGCATAGATGGGATACACATCAAAGTTATAAAAGCCATATAAGATAAAACCACAGCCAACATCATACTGAATGGGGAAAAATTGAAAGCATTCCTGATTAGAACTAGAAACAGATAATGATGCCCACTATGACCACTTCTATTTAGCATAATGCTGGAAGTCCTAGGCAGAGCAAACAGACAAGAGAAGGAAAGCAACGGTATCTAAGTGGGAAAAGAAGAGGTCAAACTATTGCTCTTTGCTGATGATATGATCTTATATCTAGAAAACCCCAAAGATTCAACCAAGAGACTCCTGTAATTGATAAATTCAGGAAAGTTTCAGGTTACAAAATCTATATACACAAATCAGTAGCTTTCATATATGCCAACAACAGTCAAGCTGAGAATCAAATCAAAGACTTGATATCTTTCACAATAGCAAAAAGGAAATAAAATGCCTAGGAATATATTTAACTGAGGGGGTAGAATACAACTGTAGGAATAACTATGAAAAACTGAGGATAGGAATTGCAAAGGATGTAAACAGATAGAAAAAACACATCATTTTCATAGATGGGCATAATCAACATTTTAAAAATGTCTACAGTACTCAAAGTGATTTACATATTCAATGCAATCCCCATTAAACACCAAGGTCATTTTTTGCAGACCTAGAAAAAAATAATTGTATGCTTCATATGGAACCACAAAAGACTCTGAATAGCCAATGCAACCTTACGTAATAAGAACAAATCAGGAGGCATTACTTTAGGAGACTTCTTGCTATACTACAAGGCTACATATACCAACACAGTATGGTATTGGCACAAAAACAGTAGAGATATAGATCTATGATCCATAACAAACAACCCAGATATGAAACTATCCTCATATTGCCATTTGATCTTTGACAAAGTGGACAGAAGCATACACTGGGGTTAAGAATCCCTATTCAATAAATGGTGCCAGGAAAATTGGTTAGCCACACGTAAAAGACTAAAACCCAATATTCACCTCTTGTCCCTCACAAAAATTAATTCATGATGGATAACAAACTTAAACCTAAGGCATGAAACTATAATACTTCTAGAAGAAAATTGTTGGAAAAACTATTATATATCTCAGCCTTGGCAAAACAAACTATGAATAAGACCCCAAAAGCAATAGCAGCAACAACAAAAATAAATAAATGGGACCTGATAAAATTAAAAAGCTTCTTCACAGTCAAAGATACAATCAATAGACCAAATAGACAACCTACAGAATGGGAGAAAACATTCACAAGTAATACATGTGATAAAGGGCTGATAACTAGAATCTATACAGAACTCAGGAAAATCAGCAAGAAAAAAAAACAAACAACACCATTTTAAAGTGGGCAAACGACATGAATAAAAACTTTTCAATAGAAGATAGACTAATAGCCAAGAAACATATGAAAAAAGGTTCAGTATCTCTAATCATCAGGGAAATGCAAATCAAAACCACAATGAGATATCACCTAACCCCAGTGAGAAGGGCTTTTATCAAAAAGTCCAAAAACAACAAATGTTGGCATGGATGTGGAGAGATAGGAACATTCATACCTTACTGGTGGGATTGCAAACTAGTACAACCTCTATGAAAAGTAGTATGGGATACCTCAAAGAACTAAAAGTAAAACTACCATTTGATCCAGCAATCCCACTTCTATGTATTTACCCAAAGGGGGAAAAAAAGATATTTTATGAAAAAGACACTTGCACTCTAGTGTTTATAGCAGTACAATTCACCATTGAAAAGATGTGGAAACACCCCAAGTGCCCATCAATACATGAGTGGATTAATAAAATGTGATATATATATATATATATATACACACACACACACACACATACACACACCATGTTGTACTACACAATCATAAAAAAAAGATGATCTAGTATTTTTTGAAACAACCTGAATGGAACTGGAGACTGTTCTTATAAGTGAAGTATTGCAAGAATAGAAAAACAAACATCACATATTCTCAATACTAAATTGGAACTAATCGATCAATGCTTATGTGCACGTCTGGAAGTAAACTCAATGGAATCAAGTGGGTGGGAGGCAGAAGGAGGGTATGGCTAATTTACACTGAACAGTAAGAGTGTACACTATCTGGGTGAAGGGCACACTTATTACTTTTACTCAAACTGTAAAAAAAAAATTATTTAACCAAAACATATGTGTCTCTATAATATTCTGAAATAAATAAAAATATTCAATATTCTATGATGTAAAAAATAAATAAATATTATCCAAGTGAAATTAAGAAAGAAAGAAAAGATGCTTGATAGGATTTTAATCTTCTTAAATGTACTGAGACTTGTTTTGTGCTATAATTTATGTTCTATCCTGAAGAACTTTTCCTGTATAGTTGACAAGAATGTGTATTCTGCAGCTGTTGGATGCGAAGTTCTGTAAATCTCTGTTAGGTCCATTTGCTCTAGCATGTATTTTAGATTTGAAGTTTCATTATTGATTTTCTGTCTGGATGATCTGTCCATTGATGAAAGTGGGGCGCTAAAGTCCCCTATAATTATTTTATTGCAGTTTATCTCTCCCTTATATCTATTAGTATTTTTTTATTCTTATTTCAGCATATTGTGGGGATACAAAAGTTTAGGTTATTTATATTTCCCTTGCCCCCCTGCCCCCCAGACTCAGAGCTTCAAATGTGTCCATCCCCTAGAGAGTGTGCATTACACTCATTATGTATGTATACACCAATCCCCTCCCCTACCCACATCTGCCCAACACCCGATCAATGTTATTCCTAAATGTGCTCTTAGGTGATGATCAGTGAAACCAATTTGATGGTGAGTACACATGGTGTTTATTTTTCCATTTTTGGGATACTTCACTTAGTAGAATGGATTACAACTCTTTCCAGGAAAATACAAGAGGTGCTATATCACCATTGTTTCTTATAGCTGAGTAGTACTCCATGGTATACATATGTCACATTTTATTAATCCACTCATGTATTGATGGGCACTTGGGTTGTTTCCAGATCTTTGCAACTGTGAATTGTGCTGATATAGACATTTGAGTGCAGATATATTTGTTATAGAATGTCTTTCATTCTTTTGGGTAGATGCCCAATAATGGGATTGCTGGATCAAATGGTAGGTCTACTTGTATCTGTTTAAGGTATCTCCATATTACTTTCCACAGCGGTTGCACTAGTTTGCAGTCCCACCAGCAGTGTATGAGTGTTCCTATCTCTCCTCATCCACGCCAACATTTATTGTTTTGGAACTTTTTGATAAAGGACATTCTCACTGGAGTTAACTGATATCTCATTGTGGTTTTGATTTGCAATTCCCTGATGATTAGAGATGTTGAGTATTTTTTCATATGTTTGTTAGCCATTCTTATAACTTCTTTTGAAAAATTTCTATTCATATCTCACTTTGCCCACTTTTTGATAGAGTTGTGTGATCTTTTCTTACTGATTTTCCTGAGTTCTAAGTAGATTCTTGTTAGCGGTCCTTTATTGTATGTGTAGCATGCGAAAAATTTTTTCCCATTCTGTAGGCTGTCTGTTTGTTCTCGTGACAGTTTCTTTGGCTGTGCAGAAGTTTTTAATTTAATCAGGTCCCATTTATTTATTTTTGTTATTGCTGTGATTGCCTTAGGGCTCTTCTTCATAAATTCTTTGCTTAGGCCAATGTATATAAGAGTCTTTCCCACATTATCTTCTAGAATTCTAATAGTTTCACACCTTAGGTTTAAGTCTGTTATCCACTGTGATTTCATTGTTGTGAGAGGTGAAAGGTGTGGGTCCTGTTTCAGTCTTCTTCATGTGGCTATCCAGTTTCCCCAGCACCATGTATTGAATAAGGAATCTTTTCCCCAGAATATGTGTTTGTCTGATTTGTCAAAGATTAGATGGCTATATGAGGATGGTTTTATATCTGGATTTTCTGTTCTGTTCCACTGGTCTGTGTCCCTGAACTTGTGCCAATACCATGCAGTTTTAATAACCAAAGCCTTGTAGTATAGTTTGAAGTCTGGTAAATTAATATCTCCCATTTTGTTTTTATTGCCTACAATTGCTTTTGATAAAAGGGGGTCTTCTCTGGTTCCATACAAAGCATAAAATTATTTTTTCTATATCTGTGAAAAATGATGTTGGTAATTTAGTAGGAATTGCATTGAATCTGTAGATCACTTTGGGTAGTATAGACATTTTAACAATGTTGATTCTCCTGATCCACGAGTATGGTATGGTTTTCCACCTGTTTACATGCTCTGCGATTTCCTTCCTCAGTGTTTCATACTTCTCCCTGTAGAGGTTCTTTACCTCCTTAATTAAATATATCCCTAGGTATTTTATTTTCTTTGTTGCTATTGTGAATGGTATTGAGTCCTTAATTTGGGTCTCCATTTGGCTGTTATTGGCATATATGAATGCCTCTGATTTGTGTGTATTGATTTTGTATCCTGAGACTTTACTGAATTCATTGATCAATTTCAGAAGTCTCTTCGTTGAATCCTTGGGGTTTTCTATATATAATATCATATCATCAGCAAAGAGTGAGAGTTTGATCTCCTCTGTCCCCGTTTGGACACCCTTGATTCTGCTCTCTTGCCTGATAGCCCTCGCAAGTACTTCCAATACTATGTTGAAAAGTAATGGGGACAGTGAGCGGCCTTGTCTGGTTCCAGTTCTAAGTGGGAATGCTTTCAATTTTTCCCCATTCATTATGATGTTGGCTGTGGGTTTGTCATATATGGCTTGTATCATTTTTAGATTGGTCCCGTCCATGCCTATTTTGTTAAGCGTTCTTATCATAAAAGGGTGTTGAATTTTGTCAAATGCTTTTTCTGCATCTATTGAGAGGATCCTATGGTCTTTATTTTTGCTTCTATTTATGTGGTGAATTACATTTATAGATTTGTGTATGATAAACCATCCCTGCATTTCTGGGATGAAGCCCAGTTGGTCGTGATGGATTATTTTTTTGATAAGCTCTTGGATTTGATTTGCTAGGATTTTATTGAGAATATTAGCATCTATATTCATAGGGGATGTTGGTCTGTAGTTTTATTTTTTTGTTGCTTCCTTTCCTCGTTTTCATATCAGGGTGATGTTGGCTTCATAAAATGCATTGGGGAGGATTCCATCCTTCTCCATGTTGTGGAATAACTTTTGTAGGATAGGCACCAGTTCTTCTTTGTAGGTGTGGTAAAATTCGGGGGTTAAAACATCTGATCCGGGACTTTTGTTTTTATGATGATTTTTTATTGCTCTTTCAATTTAAGTTCTTGATATTGGTCTATTCAGGAATTCTATTTCTTCCTAGTTCAGCCTAGGGAGGCTGTGTATTTCTAAAAATTTGTCCATTTCTCCACATTTTCCAGTTTGTGTGCATAAAGGTTTTTGTAGAATTTATAGATAATATCTTGTATCTCCATGGCATCAGTTGTAATTTCTCCTTTCATATTCCTGATGGAGGTTATTAGAGATTTTTCTTTTCTGCTCTTAGTCTAGTCAAAGGCGTATCAATTTTTTTTATCTTTTCAAAGAACCAGCTTTTTGTTTTATTAATCTCCTGTATAGTTTTCTTGTTGTCCATTTCATTTAGTTCTGATTTGATCTTATTAATTTCACTCCTGCTGCTGGGTTTGGGGGCGGTCTGTTTTTCTTTCTCCAGTTCTTTGAGTTGATTAATTAGTTTGTCTGTTTGTGAATTTTCTGTCTTTTGGGTATAGGCATTTATGGAAATAAACTTTCCTCTCAGGACTGCTTTAGCTCTGTCCAAAGATTTTGATAAATTTTGTTTTCTTTGTAATTTAGTTCAAAGAAAATTTGGTTTCTGTCTTGATTTCCTCACTTATAAAATAATTGTTCAGGAGAAGGTTGTTTAGCTTCCACAACTTTGAGTAGAAATGAGTTTCTGTTAGGTTTGATTTCTACTTTTATTCTACAGTGATCTGAGAAAATTTCTATTTTTTTTAATTATTTAAGACAAGCTTTGTGTCCTAGGATGTGGTCAATCTTAAAGAGTGTCCCTTGAGCTGATGAGAAGAACATATATTCAGTGGATTTTGGATAGAATGTCCTGTAAATGTCAGTCAGGCCCATTTGTTCTGGTGTTCTGTTTAAGTCCATTATTTCTTTGTTTCTTTTCTGTTTGGAGGATTTGTCCTGTGCTGTCAGTGGGGTGTTGAAGTCTCCGGCTATTATGGTGTTGCTGTTTATCATTTGGTTTAGACGAAGTAGGGTTTACTTTATGAATCAAGGTGAACCTAAGTTGGGTGCATATATATTAAGTATAATTACATCTTCTTATTGAACTGTACCCTTCACCATTATGTAATGACCATCTTTGTCTTTCATTATTTTTGTTGATTTAAAAACTAAGTAATCTTAAATCAAAACCATGGGCCTTCTTTTGGCTTCCATTTGCTTGAATTATCAATTTCCACCCCTTTATTTTCAGTCTAAATGAACCCTTGCAGGGTAGAGGAGTTTCCTGGGGACAGCAAATACTTGGCTTGTGTGTTTTTATCCACTGGGCCAGCCTATGTCTCTTGAGTGGAGAATTTAAGCCATTCACATTTATTGAGAGAACTGATAGGTTGGGCAGATTTCTGTTCATCCTGTTGGGTAGAACTTCATTGGTAAGTTTTCTGTCTTGAGCCATTGTGATATCTGGCCTTTGATCTTTAACTTTTGAGTAGTTTTACATTTGTGAGTGTTTCTTGTGCTAGTCTGTGAGCAACTCTGTTTTGAGTACTTCTTGGAGGGCTGGTCTTGTCTTTGTGAATTCCCTCAGTCTTTGTTTATCTGAGAATGTCTTAATTTCTCCTTCATATAAAAAACTTAGCTTTGCTGGGTACAAGATTCTAGGGTGGGCATTATTCTGTTTCAGAAGACTGAGAATGAGGCCTCAGTCTCTTCTTGCTTGTAAGGTTTCAGTTGAGAAATCTGGTGTTATTCAGATGGGCTTTCTTTGTGTATTGCTTTTGCCTTACAGCTTGAATAAAGTCCTCTTTAGTGGATATTTTGGTCAGTGTGATGATTGCATGATGTGCTCCCTTCCTTTTTGAACTGAATCTCCCAGGGTTCCTTTAGGTTTCTTGTACCTGTATATCTAGATTTTTAGCCAGGGCTGGGGAATTTTTCTCTATTGTGTCTTCAAATAATTTATCCAACCCTTGCATATTATCTTCTTCATCCTCAGGAATACCCATAAGTCTTACGTTAGGCTTCTTCATCTAATCCCACATTTCTTTCAGACTCTGGTCTTTTCTCTTATTTCTTCACTCTATCTCTGTGACTGACTTATTTAATTGGAAGGTGTTATCTTTGATGTCTGAGATTCTTTCTTCTGTTTGATCTTGAGGCTTTCCACAGTGTTTTGTAGTTCCTTGAATAAGTTATTCATTTCAAGGAGTTCAGTTTGATTTTTCTTTAATATTTCAATTTCTGTAGTGAATTTTTCTTCCACGTCCTGGATTTTTTTTTTTTTTTGTGGTATCTTGGTGTTGGTTTTGCATTTTTTTTTTCTTGGATATATTGAGTTTTCTTACAATCCATGTTTGAAATTCTTCTTCTGTCATTTGGTGTTCTGAATTTGGTTAATGTCCATTGCTAGAGAGCTGGTGTTCCTCTTTGGGGGTGTGTTTTCCATTTGATTCTTCATACCTCCAGAGTTCTTTCACTGAGTCCTTCCCATCTGGATCAATGGTTGCTTTCCACCTTTCAGCTGTCGTTTGGAAAGTAATAGTCCTTGTGCAGTCTCTGTTCTCGTGGATGCTATAGGGGCAAAACCATTCGCCACTTCTAACATCCTGGATGTGTATGCTTCTATGCTTTCTTCCTCTGTCACTAGGGGCAGCTGCTTATGTGTTGTTGAGGGTTCTTCTACCACATTTGGGGGGCTGTTCTGGTGGGAGGGGTTACTTGGGGAGCCTGTGTTGGGCTCTTGCCAGGGTTTGTGTTCCCTGGCCGCTGATCCCACCTTTGGCAGTGAACCGGAGGCAAAAGTCCAGCCCCAGGATTTTGTTCTGATTGTATGATCAAAAACCAGTCTGATGACTAAAGTCACTGTGCTGACGACTTTTGATCTACAGACAAGATTCACACTGGTTAGAAAGAAAGGGGCTTTTTCTTGTCTCTCCCTACCTCCAGAGGTGGTGTCTACCACTTTCTGCGTGAAAGTTGCTGGCCAGAGGGAGTGGTGGTGCCACTGTCCGCCCAGTGCCCCAGTGCCTGCAAGGTCCAAGCGCTAGTCTCTCACGACTGGGGGAGCACTCAGAGTTCACACATCAGAATGGGTCTGTATAGGTGACTGTAGGTCGTGTGAGGGCAGAGCTCCTTGCAAGAGTCCCTGGGCTGGGGGAAGGGAGCCTCCCAACACCATACCACACCCTAGAGGCTAGGCTGTGGACCCCGCAAATGGTGACAGCCCACATGCAGAATGCCAGCACTGGAGGTGATTGTTCAGGGGTTGGCAGGTGCTGGGTCGGGGGGCTGAATCATCAGGATGCCCCCTTGTCTCGTTTATGTCACCCTCCCACAATCTCACGCCTGTGCAGCAGGATCTGTTGCTCTTTCTGATCCATCCTGAACAGACCTATTAACCCGCAGAGGTTTCCAGGTTAGAGTTCCCTATTTAATGTTCACCTCCATTGATCTGGACCTGCTGAGTGGTAGAGGCAAATTACATGTCTCCTAGCTGCCTCCAGTGGTAGCCCAGACCAGTCCCTCCCCCGCCCAGTGCAGTCCTGGCACAGAGCTCTGGGAGTTCAAGATGCTTTCTGCTAATGTTTCCTGTCCACAGAGCCCCACGTCTCTCACAGTGATTTTGCACCAACTTCAGGCAGATCCCTGTTTGAGTGGATGTGAAGGCCAATGGGGAAGCAAGACCATTCTCCTTTGGGACTGATCCCACCTCACGCACTGGTGAGGCAGGCACAGCTGTCCATGCTCTACTCTCTATTGATTGTCTCACACTCTTCATATTTTTGCAATCTTATCTCCAATTTACCTTTTCTTTTTACTGATTTTTATGTCTCACGCTGATTCTCTGTCGATTCACAACACTGTTCTTGCAGAGGAGTGATCCACTCCTGTGTAGCAGACCAAGATCTATGCCTCCCTCTCTGGGAGCAGGAACTCAGAATATTACCTCCACTCCACCGTCTTTTATTCTCCGGTAATCATCTGATTATCCCAGCAGTGCTCTCATCAAAGAAGCTTGGGATCATGATCTGCCCCAAAACTTTGTTTCTAAATTGGAGTAGAAGTCATCAATGTTTTTAGATCCTCCAGTTCTGCAACCTTTCAGCTATTAGATATTCATCTCTAGCAGCCTGTTAGCTGGTGTGGTATCTCCTTCCCATTGCTGCCAGCATACCAGCCCCCACATCACATCCACTGGCTACACACATTACTGTCAAATTATTCAAATTATGGAAACATCAAAGATGGGAAATAATTTTAAAAATCATCCACAGAAAGAAGGCATTCTTCAAGGGAGCCATGCTAATACTGGCAGCTGTCTTTTCATCAGAAGCAGTGGAAGCCAGAAGTAGAATGCTAAACCATTCTAATTTTCCCTGTACTGAGGGATTTCCGAGAAGTAGGCCTTTTTATGCTCAAACTTGAACAGTCCTTGGAGAACCAGGATAGTTGGTCACTCTACCTGGAAGACAATTTTGTGATATCTTTACAGTGGTGAAAGAAAAAGCCCTGCCAACTACTATTCTGTTCTTCATAACTAAGGACACAATTGAGTATATGTAAATGCCCTTCAAAACTGAAGGCAAAATTAAGATGTTTGAACAAAAATAAATCATGAAATGATGAATGAACTATAGTAAATACTGTAGACCTGAACTACAGTAAAGGGAGTTATTTTATTTTATTTTATTTTTTAATTATTTTTTTATTTCAGCATATTATAGAAGTACAAAAGTTTAGGTTAGATATATTGCCCTTGGCCACCTGAGTCAGAGCTGCAAGCCTGTCCATACACCAGATGGTGCACACCACACCCATTAGGTGTGAATATACCCATCCCCTCCTTCCCGTTCCCATCTGCCCCACACCCAATGAATGTTATTACTATATGTGCACTTAAGTGGTGATCAGTTAAAACCAATTTGATGGTGAGTACATGTAGTGCTTATTTTTCCATTCTTGGGATACTTCACTTAGTAAAATGGTTTCCAGCTCTATCCAGGATAATAGAAGAGGTTTTAGATCATCATTGTTTTTTTGTGGCTGAGTAGAACTCCATGGTATACATATACCACATTTTATAAATCCACTTATGTATTGACGGACACTTGGGTTGTTTCCACATCTTTGCAATTGTGAATTGTGCTGATATAAACATTTGAATGCAGACATCTTTTTTATAGAATGTCTTTTGTTCTTTTGGGTCGATGCCCAGTAATGTGATTGCTGGTCAAATGGTAGGTCTACTTGTATCTCTTTGAGGTATCTCCAGATTGCTTTCCAGCAGGGGTTGTGCTAGTATGCAGTCCCACCAGCAGTGTGTCAGTGTTCCTATCTCTCCACATCCACAACAACCTTTATTGTTTTGGGACTTTTTGATAAAGGCCATTCTCACTGGAGATAAGTTATATCTCACTGTGGTTTTGATTTGCATTTCTCTGATGATTAGAGAGTTCTTCTGCCTAGAGGAAAATTATCTCAGGTGGAAGTAAGAAACTACAGAAAAGAATGAAGGGCCCTAGAAAAGGTAAATATTTGGGTAAAAGAGAAAAGAATATTGCTTGTTTAAAACAAAAACAGTATTGATATCATATGCATAACATTTATTAAAGACAAACATATGACAACAGTGGCACAGCTTTTTTTTTTTTTTTGTAAAATTCTAGGCAGTGGTGGAAGTGGTAGGATTACCCATTATATGTGGACTGAAATAGATGAGACTCATATTGTAATCTGTAGTGCAGTACTTATCAAACTTTTTCATCTCAGGAGCTGTTTATACTCTTAAAAAATACTTTGGACTCCAAAGAGCCTTTGTTTATGTGAGTTAAATCTATTGATAGCTTCCATATTAAAAATCAAACTGAGATACAGGGGGAGAAGATGGCGGAGTGGTGGTGACTGCCTGGATCTGCGCTCCGGTGAGGAAGTCATTGATCCGGACCTGCCACAATGCTAGAGGACTGCTCCCACACAGGAACAGCAGTGTGAATCCACAGAAAATCAATGTGGGACAAACAGAGCGAGTGAGGTCTGAGGTGAATGAAAATTAGGATCGTGAAACTCTGCAGAACACAGGACAGACAGTAGTCAGCAGAGCGTGGGTCGGCTGCACCCGCTCCCACGTGGGGTGGGGGCAGCATTCTGGGAAAGCAGCTTGCTCTCCTCACTGACCTCCAATCCCAACTGTTTGGAGACCTCCCACAAGCCAGTGCAGAATCACCGAGGGAGATGTGGGGCATTGCAGACAGGAGACTTTTTTGGGAGAATAGCTTGGAACTTGGGGAGTCTCGGCTGAGACAGCCCTTGGCGAGGAGGGACGGACCTGCACCAGGGCGGAAGGGCTCGAAGGATCCTCGAACAGCAAATTGCGTTGTGCCTCCATGCTGCTTTTTTCGGCGGTTCTCCAGCCAGTGGCCCCTGCTGGGCATCTTTGCTCACCAGCCCCCCCCCAGCAGTGGGGGTCTTTGCCTGCCGGGGAGCCAGTCCCCCCCACCCCAGAACTCTGCAGGCGCATCTTGAAAGCAAAGGCAGAACCGCTCAGGAGCCATAAGGTGCCATGCGGCTCTCTCTGCCCAGTGCCCTCCGCTGGTCTCTGGGCCCGTGCCGGGAGTGCGGGATATGCATGGGCACACTGGGCAGGAGACAATAAAGGGTGAACAGATTGGACCCTGGGGGAATCTCCGCTGGGGCCACGCTCGGCATGAAGGGACGGAGCTGCACTAAGGCGTAAAAAAAAAAAAAAATAAAAACACATTGAGTCGCCGCTTGGGACCCAACCGAGCGGGTGTGAAGGGGCGGAGCTGCGCTAAGGCATAAAAACACAATCATTGAGTCGCCGAAATATATACTTCAGATTCGTGTATCTTTTCATTTAGCGATGTGGTGTGGTGTTGTGTAGTTTTGTTTTTGTTCTTTTTTGTTTGTGTTTTTGGTATTTTTGGTTTGGTTTTTTGTGTTTTTTTTTTCCTCTTCGCTTTATTTTCCCTTTCTTTTTCTTCGCTTTCTTTTCTCTTCTTTCCTTTCTTTTTTTTTTTTCCTTTCTTCTCTCTTTTTACCTTCTAACTGGGGAGCCAGGGTGAGCTTCGGAACGGGCCAGGCCCCTGGCTCTGGTACATACTGGAACCTGAGCAGTCACCCCAGGCACCGGCGATCTGCGGGCGCACAATCGCCATCTTGGGGCCCACAGCCAAGTCACTGCGGAGCAATAGGGTGCCAAGAGGCTCCCTGGATGGCCCTCTCCCCTGGTCCATGGACCTTATATAGGGACCCCGCCCATGTGTAAACACTGAATACTTCTCCAGAAGCGAGAGTGTGGAGCCTGGTCCCTGGGGACATTGGGCCAAGGCAGACTTTTGCCCGTGGGAGCTGCAGCAACTGGGGCGCTAAGCGAGCGAGGGCACCGTCCACTCCCCATAGCTAGTATCTTTCCTGCAGATAGAGACAGAAACCACCTCTATAGAGGAAGAACCAAAGGGAAACAAACAAACAAACAAACAAAGAGAATTATGGTCTACTACTAGTGTGGACCCTGCCTGACTTCTGAAAGACCACAACACAGTGTCCTAAATCGCCAAAGCGGTCTTGGATCACTCCAAACCTCTAGGATTGGACCCATCAGAAGCAGTCCCCCAACTGAAATAGAAAAATCTCTAAACAATTCACAACAGTCTCTCCCTCTTGCCAAAGGAAGCAATATACCTAGACTGCTTCACAGCCTAAGAACAGAGCACAAAGAGTGCTGTTAAGCAGACTAAATATGTAAGAAAAGATCCAATGATAAATCTAGATGGGAAGGGCCCAGCGAAAAAACATGGGGAGCACAAAGAATCAAACGGAAATCTCACCCCCAAAGAGAAATAACAGCTCTCAACCATTTGACACAAACCAGACTCAAAACACCAACATGTCACAGGAAGAATTCCAATTATGGATTATAAACAAGCTGAATAATATACAAGAATCAATGGATAACCAACACAAAGAAACCACAAAAAAAATACAGGATTTGGAGGAAAAATTCACTAAAGAAATTGAAATATTGAAGAAAAACCAAACTGAACTCCTAGAAATGAAAAATTCACTCAGGGAGCTACAAAACACCGTGGAAAGACTCAAGAGCAGGGTAGATCAAATAGAGGAAAGAATCTCAGAGATTGAAGATAATTCTTTCCAACTAAATAAGTCAGTCACAGAGATAGATCAAAGAAGTAAGAGAAATGATCTGAGTCTTCAAGAAATGTGGGATTATGTGAAGAAACCTAACTTGAGAGTTATTGGCATTCCTGAGGGTGAAGAAGACAATAAGCAAGGGTTGGACAAGCTATTTGAAGACATAATTGAGGAAAATTTTCCACGCCTTGCTAAAACTCTAGACATACAGTTTGAAGAAGTTCAAAGGACCCCTGGGAGATTCATAGCAAATAGGAAAACACCACGCCACGTAGTCACCAGGATGACCAAAATATCCACTAAAGAGTCCCTTCTCCGAGCTGTAAGGAGAAAGAAACAAGTAACTTACAAAGGAAAACACATCAGAATTACGCCAGATTTCTCAGCTGAAACCTTACAAGCAAGAAGAGGTTGGGGCCCCATTTTCACGCTTCTGAAACAGAATAATGCCCAGCCTAGAATCTTGTACCCAGCTAAGCTAAGTTTTCTATACGAAGGAGAAATTAAGACATTCTCAGATAAACAAAGGTTGAGGGAATTCACCAAGACAAGACCAGCCCTCCAAGAAGTACTCAAAAGAGAATTACACATGGATCAGCACAAGAAAGATCCATGAATGTAAAACTACTCAAGAGCTAAAGATCAAATTCCAGATACCACAATGGCTCAGGAGAGAAAACTTCCCAATTAAGTTCTACCCAACAAGCTGAACAAAAAACTGTCTCACTTATCAGTTTTCTCAATAAATGTGAATGGCTTGAATTCTCCACTCAAGAGACATAGACTGGCCCAGTGGATAAAAAAACACAATCCACGTATCTGCTGCCTTCAAGAAACCCACCCAACCTGCAAAGATGCATTTAGACTGAAAATAAAAGGATGGAAATCGATATTTCAAGCAAACGGTAACGAAAAGAAAGCTGGTGTGGCAATCTTAATTTCCAGTAACTTAGCTTTCAAACCAACAAAAGTAATAAAAGACAAAGATGGTTAGTACATACTGGTTAAAGGCACAATTCAACAAGAAGGCATGACTATACTCAATATATATGCACCCAACCTAGATGCACCTAGATTCATAAAGCAAACCCTACTAGATCTGAACCAAATGATAGATAACAATACTGTAATAGCTGGAGACTTTAACACCCCACTGACAGTACAGGACAGATCCTCTAAACAGAAAATAAACAAAGACATAATGGACCTAAATAGAATGCTAGAACAAATGGGCATGGGTGACATCTATAGGACATTCTACCCAAAGTCCACAGAACATATATTCTTCTCATCAGCTCACGGGACATTTTCTAAGATTGACCATGTCCTGGGACATAAAGCATGTCTTAAAAAATTCAAAAAAATAGAAATTATACCATGCATCTTCTCAGATCACAGCAGAATAAAAGTAACAATGAACACAAACAGAAACCCTCACTCTTACTCAAACTCATGGAAGCTAAATAACTTTCTCCTGAATAATTATTCTATAAAGGAAGAAATCAAGATGGAAATCAAAAGTTTCTTTGAATTAAATGACAATGGAGATACAACTTATCAAAATCTATGGGACGCAGCTAAAGCAGTCCTGAGAGGAAAATTCATATCCATAAATGCCTATATCAAAAAGACAGAAAACCTGCAAATACACAACCTAATGAATAGACTCAAAGAGCTGGAGAAAGAAGAACAGAACGACCCCAAACCCGGCAGAAGATGAGAAATTACTAAGATCAAATCAGAATTAAATGAAAAGGACAACAAAGAAACTATAAGGGAAATTAATAAAACAAAAAGTTGGTTCTTTGAAAAGATAAACAAAATAGACACACCTCTGGCTAGACTAACCAAGAGCACAAAACTAAAATCTCTAATAACCTCCATTAGGAACATGAAAGGACAAATCACAACCGATGCTACAGAGATACATGATATCATCTATGAATTCTACAAAAATCTTTATGCACACAAACTGGAGAATGCAGAGGAAATGGACAAATTTTTAGAAACACATAGTCTTCCCAGGCTCAACTAGGAAGAAATAGAGTACCTGAAAAGACCAATATCAAGAACTGAAATCGAAACAGCAATAAAAAACCTTCCCAAAAAGAAAAGCCCTGGTCCAGATGGGTTCACATCCGAATTTTACCATACAGACAAAGAAGAACTGGTGCCCATCCTACATAAACTATTCTCCAATATTGAGAAGGATGGAATTCTCCCCAACACGTTCTACCAAGCCAATATAACATTGATACCAAAACCAGGAAAGGACGCAACAAAAATAGAGAACTACAGACCAATTTCTCTCATGAATATAGATGCAAAAATTTTCAATAAAATACTATCAAATCGAATCCAAGTACTTATCAAAAAAATAATCCACCACGACCAAGTGGGCTTCATCCCAGAGATGCAGGGGTGGTTCAACATATGTAAATCTATAAATGTAATTCACCACATAAATAGAAGCAAAACCAAAAACCATATGATACTCTCATTAGATGCAGAAAAAGCATTTGACAAAATTCAACACCCTTTTTTGATAAGAACGCTTAACAAAATAGGCATTGATGGAACCTACCTAAAAATGATACAAGCCATATATGACAAACCCACAGCCAACATCATTCTGAATGGGGAAAAATTGAAAGCACTTACACTTAGAACTGGAACCAGACAGGGCTGCCCACTGTCCCCATTACTTTTCAACATAGTATTGGAAGTCCTTGCGAGAGCTATCAGGCAAGAGAGCAAAATCAAGGGAGTCCAAATAGGGAAGGAAGAGATCAAACTCTCACTTTTTGCTGATGATATGATTCTATATCTTGAAAATCCCCAGGATTCAACCATGAGACTCCTGGAATTGATTAACGAATATAGCAAAGTCTCTGGCTACAAAATTAATATACACAAATCAGAGGCATTTATATATGCCAATAACAGTCAATCGGAAAACCAAATTAAAGACTCAATACCCTTCAAAATAGCAACAAAGAAAATAAAAGATCTAGGTATATATCTAACTAAAGAGGTAAAGGACCTCTATAAGGAAAACTATGAAACACTGAGAAAAGAAATAGCAGAACTTGCAAATAGATGGAAAAATATACCATGCTCATGGATCGGAAGAATCAACATTGTTAAAATGTCTATACTACCCAAAGTGATTTACAGATTCAATGCAATCCCTGTTAAATTACCAACGTCATTCTTCACAGACGTAGAGAAAATAATTATACACTTTGTATGGAACTAGAGAAGACCCCATATAGCAAAAGCAATTTTAAGCAACAAAAACAAAATGGGAGGTATTAATTTGCCAGACCTCAAACTATACTACAAGGCCGTGGTTCTTAAAACAGCCTGGTACTGGCACAAGTACAGGGACACAGACAAGTGGAACACAACAGAAAATCCAAATATAGAACCATCCTCATATAGTCACCTAATTTTTGACAAAGCGGGAAAGAATATACTCTGGGGACAAGAATCCCTATTCAATAAATGGTGCTGGGAGAATTGGTTAGCCACTTGTAGAAGACTGAAACAGGACCCACAGCTTTCACCTCTCACAAAAATCAAATCACGGTGGATAACAGACTTAAACCTTAGGTGTGAAACGATTAGAATTCTAAAAGAAAATGTAGGAAAGACTCTTACAGACATTGGCCTAGGCAAAGAATTTATGAAGAAGACCCCCAAGGCAATCACAGCAGCAACAAAAATAAATGAATGGGACATGATTAAATTAAAAAGCTTCTGCACAGCCAAAGAAACAGTCCAGAGAATAAACAGACCACCTACAGAATGGGAAAAAAAAATTTGCATACTACACATCAGATAAAGGACTGATAACAAGAATCTATTTAGAACTCAGAAAAATCAGCAAGAAAAAATCAAACAACCCTATCAAAAAGTGGGCAAAGGACATGAATAGAAATTTTTCAAAAGAAGATATAAAAATGGCTAACAAACATATGAAAAAGTGTTCAACATCTCTAATCATCAGGGAAATGCAAATCAAAACCACAATGAGATATCACTTAAACCCAGTGAGAATGGCCTTTATCAAAAAAACCCAAAACAACACATGTTGGCGTGGGTGTGGAGAGACAGGAACACTAATACACTGCTGGTGGGACTGCAAACTAGTGCAACCCCTGTGGAAAGCATTATGGAGGTATCTTAAACAGATTCAAGTAGACCTGCCATTTGACCCAGCAATCCCATTATTGGGCATATACCCAAAGGAAAAAAGGTCATTCTGTAACAAAGACACATGTACCCGAATGTTTATAGCAGCACAATTCACAATAGCAAAGATGTGGAAACAACCCAAATGCCCATCAATACATGATTGGATTAGTAAGCTGTGGTATATGTATACCATGGAATATTACTCAGCTATAAGGAATGATGAAGATACGACATCTCTATGGTTCTCCTGGAGAGAGCTGGAACCCATTATATTAAGTGAAGTATCCCAAGAATGGAAAAACAAGCATCACATGTACTCACCAGAAAATTGGTTTCCCTGATCATCACCTAAATACAAATCTGGGAACGACACCAATTGGACATCAGACTGAGGTGGGGGGTGGGGGAGGGGATGGGGGTATGCCTACACAATGAGTGCATTGCGCACCGTTTGGGGAGTGGTAACGCTTGAAGGTACTGACTCGGGAAGGGGGGGGAAGGGGGGGATATATACCTACATGATGGGTGCATCATGCACTATCTGGGGAACAGACACGACTGGAGCTCTGACTTGGGGGAAAGGCAGTACATGGACAACGTATGTAACCTGCAATTCTGTATCCCCCATAACAATAAGATGAAATAAAAAAAAATCAAACTGAGTTTAAAAATATTAATTCATTTATATTTTAATAATAAACATATTACATGATGACATAAGTAGCATATTTCTTTAAAAAATAACTACTTTTAAAAACAAACAAATTAAGGAGAGAGTTGTATCATTTTATATTTTTCAAATATTTTTATTTCTGGTTTAATAGAAGATAGCTGGATAGTCATATTTGCTTCTGCATTTAACATTTTGTGATATAATATGTCATAGCCCTCTGTAATTGTACACCTTATATTCATTAAAAATTATAGTAAAAAAGGCAAATACTCTCTTAATATTACTACAGAACTAATTTTGAACTCATGAACCACCTGAAAAGATGTTGGGAACTCATACAGTATTCCAAAACATACTTTAAAAACCTGCTGTATAGTATCCATGGAAATAATAGTAAAAGATGGCATAAGTCAAATCCTAATAAATGAGAAGAAATAGAATACAAATATTTAATCAAAAATCAAACAAGGAAGAGAAATAAAGAATCAGAAAACAAAGAGAAAAAATCAAATTATTATAAAAATGATAGATATAAATGTAACTATATCAGCAATTACCTTAAATTTAAATAGCTTAACACTCCATTTAAAAGATGAACATTCTAATGCTGTATTAAAATTAATATAAATGATTTTTATAAGAGTTACACTCTAAATATATGGAAACCGAAATATTGAAACTGAATGAATGGAAAAAGTACATTTAACATCATGTAAAACTGAAAGTAGGTGGTGTTCAACAACCAGGATGACTTTTACAGATAGTATGGTGAATGAAAGAAACCAGAACAAAAATATTTACTGTATGTTTTCATTTATATGAAGTTCAAAACCAAAAAAAAAAATAATTATGAGATAATTCAAAATGTTGGCTTCCACTTGGAGTATAGATTGGGAAGGAGCATGCAGGAAACTTTATCGGGTGCTGGAGAGGTTCTATATTCTTACTTCTGTTGTGATCATGTAGTTACATACATATGTAAAAATATCATAAAGCTGTATATTTATGATTAGTGAACTTGTATGTTATTAATTATGAAATAAATGAAGTATTTAAAAAGAAGATATAGTGAGCAGGAAAATCATTAAAATCTTTATCTTTACAAGCTTTGGCAGTTAAAGAAGACTAATTTTGGAAGTTGAAGAAGATGGAACTAAAATATTGGACAATGATAACACAAGAGATAGAAGAGACTGAAGTATAAGAGTTTTAAGGTCATCGTACTGATCAGAGAAAGATATGTGTTGACTAACCAGAATAAGTCTGCTATTCATGCTAAAACTCTTAGGCTAAAGGTGTATAAATAGAATGTGGAATGTCCTTCCAACAAAATAGGAAACAAAGGGAATGAAGAAAATTTAATATTAATAGAATGTAGGGAAGAGGAGGAAAGGAGGCCAAGAATAAAACTTCATACACAGGAGACATAAGCTAAGGTGGTAGAATAAGTCCAAATGTATCAGAATCACAATAAATGTAAATGGATAAAACAATCACTTTCTGTAACTTAGAAATGAACAGATTATTTTAAACACGTTTGTATTCATAGTTAATACTCAGTCTGTACCCTTAAATAATGAAGAGATTTTATATTAACTATTAGACACTAACTTCTTTTTCTTTTCGTTATAGCCTGATCTCAGCCATGAAATGGAATCTGATATGATAGATGTGGTAAGTGGACTTCTTAGATTTTGTTTTGTAAAATAAAATATCTCAAAGGCATTACATTATTCTTGATGCTAGTGTACTAAATAATTATATCTCCTTTATTACTCCATATAAAAATTAGAAGGTATACATAATCATGGATGAATATAAGACATACCAAATAAAATTATAGTAATTTAAAAAGGCATACATATATAGTAAATGTTTAAAGTAAATTTTGGTTTATTATGTGACATATATTTAAATTGGACAAACCACGGAAAAAAATTCAATGTTTCTTATAGAAGAAAATATTCTATAATATGAGAGAAAAATAAACCATGAACTCAGTGAAGAAAGTATACTATAATGAACAAATGTGAGCAGTATATTTTCACCATATTCTGAAACAAAAACAAAAATTAGTTTTTTATTTACATTTATGATTTGGAACACTCTTCCCTTATGAAATAATTTTCTTCTGTGAAGCTTTCTTTTGGCACAAGCTATAACTGTTCTTTGGGGTTTTGAATTGCCTAAGAGAACAGGCCTTAATACACTTTATAAAACTTCTTTGAAAACTCATTGAAGGGGGAGAAGAGGATGGGTAAATTCACACCTAATGGGTGTGGCATGCACTTTCTGTGGGATGGGCACATTTGTAGCTCTAAGTCCAGTGGTATAAAGACAATATATGGAACCAAAGTGTTTGTATCTCCATAATATTCTGAAATAAAGAAAAATTCATTGAAATCACTTATGGTAATTATTTCTGTTCATCCTTTGGGTAGAAATTCATTGCTATGTTTTCTGTCTTGAGCCATTGTGGCATCTGGCCTTTGATCTTTAGGTTTTGAGTAGTTTTACATTCGTGAGTGTTTATTGTGCTCAACCTTGTGCAACTCGGTTTTGAGTACTTCTTGGAGGGCTGGTCTTGTCTGGGTGAATTTCCTCTGTCTTTGCTTATCTTAGAATATCTTCATTTCTTCTTTGTATACAAAACTTATTTTTGCTGGGTACAAGATTCTAGGGTGGGCATTCTTCCATTTCAGAAGAGTGAGAATGGGGCCCCAGGCTCTTCTTGCTTGTAAGGTTTTGGTTGACAAATCTGGCGTTATTCAGATGGGCTTTCCTTTGTATGTTACTTGTTTCTTTCGTCTTACAGCTCAAAGAAGTGCTGTATCTTTAGTGGATATTTGGTCAGTCTGATGACTGCATGTCGTGGTGTCTTCCTATTTGCAATGAATCTCCCAGGGTTCCTTTGGGCTTCTTGTACCTAGATATCTAGATTTTTAGCAAGGCCTGGGAAATTTTCCTCTATTATATCTTCAAATAGTTTATCCAACCCTTCTGTATTATCTTCTTCACCCTCAGAAATGCCCATAATTCTCATGTGAGGCTTCTTCACATAATCTCACATTTCTTGTAGACTCTGTTCTTTTCTCTTATTTCTCTGCTCTGTCTCTGTGACTGACTTATTTAATTGGAAGGTGTTATCTTTGATGTCTGAGACTCTTTCTTCTGCTTCATCTACCGGGCTCTTGAGACATTCCACTGTGTTTTGTAGTTCCCTGAATAAATTCTTCATTTGCAGGAGTTCAGTTTGATTTTTCTTTAATATTTTGATTTCTTTAGTGAATTTTTCTTCCAAGTCCTGGATTTTTTTTTGTGTGTGTGTGTGTGTGTGTGTGTGTTATCTTGGTGTTGGTTATGCATTTTTTCTTGGATATCATTGAGCTTTCTTACAATCCATGTTTGAAATTCTTCTGTCGTTTCAGTGTTCTGAATTTGGTTGATGCCCATTGCTAGAGAGCTGGTGTTCCTCTTTGGTGGTGTGTTTTCTGTTTGATCTTCATACTTCCATAGTTCTTTCGCTGAGTCCTTCCCATCTGAATCAGTCGTTGCTTCCCACCTTTCGGTTTTCATTTGGAAAGGAACACATCATGTGCAGGCTCTGTTCTAGTAGATGCTGTAGGAGCACAGATGTTTGCAGCTGCTGCCTAGCAGCCTGAATGTGTGCTCTTCTATACTTGCTTGATCTGCTGCTAGGGAGAGCTGCTAATCTGTTGTTCAGAGTTCTTCTGCCACAGTACGGAGCCTGCTTCTGGTGGGAGGGGTTACTTGGGATCCTGTTTTGGCCTCTTGGTAGGGTTTTTTTCCCTGGTGGCGGATCCCACACTTGGCAGCCAACCAGAGGCAGGAGCCCAGACCCAGAGTTTTGATCTGACTGGATTACCAAAACCAGTCTGATAAGTAAAGTCACTGGGCTGCCAAATTTTGATCTGCACCAAGGCCCCCAGATTCATGCTAGTTGCAAAGGGAGAGTGGCTTTTCTGGTCTCTCCCTACCTCCAGAGGTGGTGCCTGCCACTTTCAGCACAAAATATGCTGGGTGGGGGGAGGCGGTGGTGCCATGGTCTGCCCGGCACCTGTAAGTGCCATGGGCGTTAACCTCTGCCACTCCAGCACCTGAAAGTTCTGCAGGCATTAGTCTCTCATGACTAGGGAAGCACTCAGAGTTCACATATCAAAACAGGTCTGACTAGTTGACTGTAGGTTGTGTAAGTGCAGAGCTTGTCACGAGAGTCCCCGGGATGGGGGAAGGGAGCTGCCCAACACTATCACACTGCAGCAGCTGGGTTGTGGACCCCCAAAAATGGCAACTGCCCACCCTCAGAGCGCTAGCACTGGGGTCTACTGTTCACTGGTTGGCAGGTGCTGGGTTGGGGGGATGAATCATCAGGATGCCCCCTTGTCTCTTTTATGTCACCCTCCCACAAGCTTACATCTGTCCTCAGCAGGAGCTTTCACTCTTTCTGATCCACCTTGAGCGGGCCTATTAGTTCGCAGCAGTTTCCAGGTTAGAGTCCCCTATTTAGTGTTCTCCTCCGTTGATCTGGAACCACTGAGTGGTAGAGGCAATTTACGTGTCTCCTAACTGCCTCCAGTGGTATCCCAGACCAGTCCCTCACCCACGCAGTGCAGTCCTGGCACATAGCTCAGGGAGTTCAAGATACTTCCCACTAATGTCTCCTTTCCACAGAACCCCACTTCTCCCATGGTGATTTTGCACTGACTTCAGGCAGATCCCTATCTGAGTGGGTATGGAGGTTAGTGGGGAAGCAAGACGTTCTCCTGTGTGACTGATCCCACCTCATTCACTGGCCAGGCAGGCACAGACATCCCATGATCTGCCCTCTATTTTTTGTCTCACACTCTCCAGATTTTGTGATCTTATCTCCCGTTCACCTTTTGTTTTTCCTGCTTTTTGTGTCCCATGCTGATTCTCCACTGATCCACAATGCTGTTCTTCCTGGGTGCGATCCACTCATGTGTAGCAGCCAAGATCTACGCCTCCCTCTCTGGGAGCAGAAATCCAGGAGGTTACCTCCACTCCACCACTTTTTCCCCTTCCCCTAAATAGCAATATTTAATTAGATAAGCTTACTATGGTGCATATTTTTTCTTTCAATGAACTTATTTGGGAATATTAGTTGTCTAATAAAATAGATCACAAACTTGTCCTTCAATTTTTATCTGGCATTTTGATGATTTCTTTCTTAGGATCTATTGCTGGAGAATTATTGTTTTACTTTGATGGTGTAATTATACCTTTATTTTCCATGCTTTTTGTATCTTTATTTTTATTTACAAGCAACTGGAGGAACAGTTGCTTCTTCTCTTTTTTTTTTTTTTTTTTTTTTTGTTGAGACAGAGTCTCACTTTGTTGCCCAGGCTAGAGTGAGTGCCGTGGCGTCAGCTTAGCTCACAGCAACCTCAGACTCCTCGGCTTAAGCGATCCTACTGCCTCAGCCTCCCGAGTAGCTGGGACTACAGGCATGCGCCACTATGCCCGGCTAATTTTTTCTATATAGATTTTTAGTTGTCCATATAATGTCTTTCTATTTTTAGTAGAGACGGGGTCTCGCTCTTGCTCAGGCTGGTCTCGAACTCCTGACCTCGAGCGATCCACCCGCCTCGGCCTCCCAGAGTGCTAGGATTACAGGCGTGAGCCACCGCGCCTGGCTGCTTCTTCTCATTTTTGAATTTACTTTCATTGGGTAGGACTTTTTTCCTTAAAGATGTGATTATGATGTATGTTGGGTAAGGCCATTTGGCTTTGTTTCTGTATGTGTGCTGTGCCAATGACTCTGTATGATTTCCTTAATTATAAATAGCCTTACAGTGGTGGCTTTCCTGAATGCCACTTGTAGTAATGGTATACTGGGCAGGTGAGCAGGCTCAAGATCTCCTGGGAAGCTGGGGTGTCATGGCACTGAGTATAGCAGAGATTATAAGAATCTCTTTTAATTCACAGGTCCTGTGCTCTTGTGTTAGGAGTTGTTGCAATGGTTGTGTGGGTTGGCCTATAGGTCAGTAGGTAGCCCTTGCAGATAAGAGCCAGCTATCATGGTGGCACTAGGATTTATGCCCAACCTCTCTGTTTCCCAGGAGAAGTGCTCAGGTGTTCCTGGTGGTGGATTGGGCTGGATCTCCCACTCAACCTGAGGTGGGGGGCAGTGAAGCTGGACAAGGAAAGCTTGCATTCAGTCCCCCCAATGGCCAGTGAATGCAACAGCCTTGGAGAATTGCTTGGGTTCAGGGCAACCACTGCTAGACCATCTCAGCACAGGAAAAGAAGAGCTGTCCCAGTGTGAAAACCTTGGTTAGTAGGAGTGGAACATATTTCCCAGTTCCTGTGAAACTGACTCCCCTGTCCTGTGTCATCTATCTTGCTATTTACTTAGGCGCTGTAGTTTACTTCTAGTCTGCAACAAAGCCCCAGACTGTAGGAGTCACACCTGGCTCAATACCATATCTCCTTTCCAACTCTCCTCCTGCTCTGGTCCCAGGTCAGGGAGCCATTTCAGAAATAGCTATTGGAGCCCATGCTATACTCCTTTCTCAATTCTGGCTGTGGGAACCCATCCTCTGCTCCATCCATAGTTCACCAAGCCCCAATCTGAGTCTATGTAATGCCAAAGACTGCTGCCACTGCTAGGCCCCAGGAACCTGAACAGCTTTCTAAGGGCCAGGATCCAAAATGGCATCCTACTGTAGACACTCAGGTCTGGGAGTGTGTGAGACTCTTCCCAGAGCTGTTCCTCCTCAGATCCTCCCGGCCCTTCTCCAAGTTAGATACAGGGATTGGAAGGGTCAAGGTGCTCTCCCGTGGCCTGGATTGCATGATTCCCCAGTGAGAAAGTGGACCACAGAGAGATACTCACTTACCCTTTCCCATATTGTTTATTCACTCCCTGTTCTTGACTGGTCCCAGCCACTTTTACTGCCTGCCCTCCTTCTCCTTCCTAGATTCTGGAGTTTCCTCTCACTTTGTTCACAACCATACACACACCTGGGCACTCACATGCTGCCTAACATGAAGCAGACACACAATGAATTGTCTGTGATGTAGAGAGAATAGCTATTGTCTTTATTTTACAGATGATGAAGCCAAATGTGAGAAAGATTATTTGCCTATGATATATAGGTTATTAAGTATGAAATGTCTGATTTCCTTAAGTACTAAGTTTTACAGTTGATATCTCTGACATTTCACTTTGACACTTCTTGTTTTATTTTTATTGTGAAGGTACATCCTTATTTTTTCAAACATATGGTTTGGCTTGTGATTATCTTTCAAATTTTTTTTTAGAGCAATTTCTGTGAAACCATGGATAAGTCAAAAATTTGTGTTATTTTCAAATATGACTTCCATCAAGGAACCAATGCTATGCAGACAGCTCGAAATAACTACAAAGTGTTTGGAAAGGATGTAGCTAATGAAAGCAACAGTACATAGATGGTTTGAGAAGTTCCATACTGGTGAGTTTAATCTTGAAAATGAGCCACAAGGGCAACCTGATTCCAATATGGATAATGATGAACTAAAAGTTATAGTTGAAGTGAATCCACCTCTACCTATGTGTGACTTAGCCACCTGATTTGATATTACTAGTCCAACAATATTAGACCATTTGAAACAAATTAGTAAAGTAAAGAAGCTGCATAGATGGGTACCGCATGAATTAAATCAGCATCAGAAGAGAAATTATCTGCAAGCTTGCCTTTCTTTGCTGTCACGACATAAAAGTGAATCATTTCTACACTGTATTTTTACACGTGATGAAGAATGGATTCTTTTTGACAATTTCAAGTGTTTGGCACAATGGTTGGATAGAGATGAAGTGCTGAAACTCAGTCCAAAACCAAAAATTCATCAAAAAAAGCTAATGGTGTCTTTTTCGTGGTCCAGAGCTGGTATTATTCACTACAGCTTCATGAAACCTGGTCAGTCAATTACAGCAGATGTCTACAGTAATGAATTGGATGAAATTATGAGGATGCTTGCAATTAAATAGCTGAGATTGGTCAATAGAGACAGGCCAAGCCTCTTGCAAAACAGCACTCAACCACATGCCACACAAACAACTGCTCAAACCATAGAGGCTGGACATGGAAACACTGTGTCATCCACCGTATTCACTAGACCTTGACCCAGCTGGCTACCATGTCTTTCAGACTTTGGACCACTTCTTTCAAGGAAAAATATTTAACTTTCAAAAATTTGTGGAAAATGCCTTTGCAATTTCATCACCACTCTCTCTCCAGGATTCTTTGCTGCTGGCATAAACAAGCTACCATTAAGATGGCAAAACTATGTTGATAGTTTAGGCTCATGCTTTGATTAATTGTACTGCTTCTTGTTTGAGATATAATAAACTAAAAGTTTGACATTTCATATTTAATGACCTAATAATAGAATAAGTTTAATTTCTATGCTGCTACTGTATTGCAAATTTTCCATCTCTTTACATGCTGTTCCATTTAATAAATAGTAAGCTGATCTTTGGCTTATAATGATTCTCATTATTTACAAATGTGATTAGTGGTCATTTTAGAGCCAACATGCATGGCTCAGTTAGCTCCTGAGTGGTCCATTAAGAGTTTTCTAATGAGCATTCTTCAGTATAATCAAATCTTTTCTCCTTTTCCATTATGACAGAGGACAACCATTTTGGCATAGAGATTCTTTGGTGCTTGCAAATATGTAGTTCTAAGGTGATAATTGCATTTAAATTTTAAACTGAAGCAGATCTCTCATGTCCCATGGTGAAGACTTGGGAGATCTTCTTATCCACACTTCATAAAATAGTGGATATGTTCATAGGTCTAGGGTGAGTGGTATTTTTAACTTTAAGAACTCTTGAATGGGAAGGGTAAACAGAGAAAAGAATATCAATATAAATGAAAAATTGATTCATATGATGTTTTGCCTTTTCTTTTTTTATTTCAGGAAATTATGAGGGTACAAACCAACTGGGTATCGGACTGAGGTGGGGGGGTGGGGGGAGGGGATGGGTGTATACCTACATGATGAGTGCGTTGCGCACCATCTGGGGAATGGTCACGCTTGAATGTTCTGACTCAGGGGGATGGGGGTGGGGGGAGGGAATGGAGATATAACTACATGATGAGTGCAATGCGCACGGTCTGGGGAATGGACAGGCTTGAAGATCTGACTCGGGGGGATGGGCGGGACATGGGCAATATATATAACTTGAATTTTTGTACCCCCATAATAAGCTGAAATAAAATTTAAAAAAGTTATAACTTTGCCATATCCCAACCATGATTTGAGGCATGACCTTTCCCCCCTACAATGCTCATCACATCCTCTAGTTGTGAGTTTACCCACTCCAAACCCCTCTACCCTCAAAGAATATTACTACTGTGTGAGCACCTTAGTGTGATCAGTCAGTGCCAGATTGATGGCGAGTACATGTGGTGCCTATTCTTCCATTCTTATGATACCTCAATTCAGAGGAAGGGCTGAAGCTCTATCCAGGAAAATAAAAGAGGCACTAGATCACTGTCATTTTTTATAATTGAGTAGTATTCCACTGTATATATATACCATATTTTATTAATCCACTCATGGATTGACGGGCACTTGGGTTGTTTCCACATCCTTGCTCTAGTGAACTATATTGCCATAAACATTCGAGCGCAGATGTCTTTATTATAGAATGACTTTTGTTCCTTTGGGTAGATGCCTAATAGTGCAATTGATGGATCAAATGGTAGTTCTACTTGTAGGTCTTTGAGGTATCTCCAAATTCTTTTCCACAGATGTTGCACTAATTTGCAGTCCCATCAGCAGCATAAGATGTTCCTGTTTCTCCACATCCTCACCAGCAATTGTTGCTTTGGGATTTCTTGATAAAGGCCAATCTCACTGGGGTTAGGTGATATCTTATTGTGATTTTGATTTGCATTTCCCTAATGGCTAGAGATGTTGAGAATTTTTTTATATGTTTGCTGACCATTATTCTGCCTTCTTTTGAAAAGTTTCTGTTCATGTCCTTTGCCCATTTATTGATGGGGTTGTTTGGTTTTTTCTTGTTGATTTTTTTGAGTTCTAGATAGATTCTTGTTATCAGCCCTTTATTGGATGTGTAGAGAGCAAATATTTTCTCCCATTCTGTAGGCTGTCTATTTGCTCTAATGACAGTTTCCTTAGCTTTGCAGAAGCTTTCAATTTGATCAGGTCCCATTTATTTATTCTTGTCACTGCTGCGATTGCTTTGGGGGTCTTCCTCATAAATTCTTTGCCTAGACTGATGTCTGAAACAGTCTTCCCTACATTTTCTTCTAGGATTCTTAAGGTTTCGTGCCTTAGATTTAAATCTGTTATCCACCTTGAATTGTTTTTGGAGGAGGTGAGAGGTGGGGATCCAGTTTCAATCTTCTGCATGTAGCTATCCAGTTTTCCCAGCAACATTTATTGAAGAGGGATTCTTTTCCCCAGTGTATATTTTTGTCTGCTTTGTCAAAGATTAGTGACAATATGCAGAAGGTTTCATCTGTGGAGTCTCAGTCCTGTTCCAAAGTTCTATGTCTCTATTCTTGTGCCAGTACCATGCTGTTATAGTTACTATAGCCTTATAGTACAGCTTGAAGTCTGGTAGACTGATACCTCCCAGTTTGTTCTTTTTGCTTAAGATTGCTTTGGCTATATGAGGTCTTCTCTGGTTACATAAAAAGTGTAAAATTGTTTTTTGTAGACCTGTAAAGAATGATGATGGTACTTTGATAGGGATTGCATTAATTCTATAGATCACTCCATTTGAGGGTTTTGCCTTTTCAATATTGGTCCATAGAAATGATCTTGGATGGAGGAAATACATTTTCCATTGGTTTAAATTGGATAAAGAAGCTGTGTGGTGTAAGGAAATTTGGATAAATCTTAAAATTTATTTTAAAAATCTAATATTTGACTTTAAGTCAGGATTCAGCAAATGAACTCTACACATTCCTGTCCTTGGCTCTTGGTTTAGTTATATTCATCAACTAGAGATAATAAATTTGACTTATATATTTTTTTTTTTTTTGAGACAGAGTCTCACTCTGTTGCCCAGGCTAGAGTGAGTGCCGTGGCGTCAGCCTAGCTCACAGCAACCTCAGACTCCTGGGCTTAAGCGATCCTACTGCCTCAGCCTCCCGAGTAGCTGGGACTACAGGCATGCGCCACCATGCCCGGCTAATTTTTTGTATATATATATTTTAGTTGTCCATATAATTTCTTTCTATTTTTAGTAGAGACGGGGTCTCGCTCTTGCTCAGGCTGGTCTCGAACTCCTGACCTCCAGCTATCCACCCGCCTCGGCCTCCCAGAGTGCTAGGATTACAGGCATGAGCCACCGCGCCCGGCCTATATTTTGAAAGATTATGGAATGACACTAGTATTTCATTGAATTCTGATATGGCACATTTCTTGATTCTGAAGCTACCTACCCATATCATTGCCCATAAAATGAACATCATTACATTTGAGATTAACATAATCAATACATGTTATTATTAACTATAGTTACCATGTTGTACAATAGATCTCTTGAACTTAGTGATCCTATCTAACTGAAATTCTGTATCCTTTGATAAATATCTCTCCAATCTCCCTAAGCCATACTACAAGCCTCTGGTAACCACTATTCTACTCTCTGCTTATATGGGCTTGAATTTTTTATTATTTATTTATTTATTTTTTGTATTAATTTATTATTTATATATTTTTTATTTCAGCATGTTATGGGGTACAGTTGTTTAGGTTACATATATTGCTTTTGCCCTATCCTAGTCAGAGCTTCAAGCATGTCCATCCCCCAGACAGTGTACAGTGCACCCATTACATGGGAATGTGCCCATCTCCTCCTCCCTACTCCCACCTGGCTGACACTCAATGAATGTTACTACCGTATGTGTACTTAAATGTTGGTCAGTTAAGTCAGTTAATACCAATTTGATGGTAAGTATATATGGTACTTGTTTCTCCATTCCTTTGATACTTCACTTAGTAGAATGGGCTCCAAATCTATCCAGGATAATACAAGATGTGCTACATCACCATTCTTTTTTATGGCTGAGTAGAAATCCATGGTATACATATACCACATTTTATTAATCCACTCATGTATTTATGGGCACTTGGGTTGTTTCTACATCTTTGCAATTGTGAATTGTGCTGCTATAAACATTCTAGTGCAGATGTCTTTTTTATAAAATGTCTTTTGTTCTCTTGGGTAGATGCACAGTAATGGGATTGCTGGGTCAAATTGTAGTTCCACTTATAGCTATTTGAGGTATCTCCATATTACTATCTACAGAGGTGGTACTAGTTTGCAGTCCCACCAGCAGTGTATGAGTATTCCTATCTCTCCACATCCATGCCAAAATTTATTGTTTTTGGACTGTTTGATAAAAGCCATTCTTACCAGAGATAAGTGGTATCTCATTGTGGTTTTGATTTGCATTTCCCTAATGATTAGAGATGTTGAGCATTTTTCATATGTTTTTAGGCCATTAGTCTATCTTCTTTTGCAAAGTTTCTGTTCATGTCTTTTGCCCACTTTTTAATAAGGTTGTTTGATTTTTTTCTTGCTGATTTTCCTGAATTCTAAATAGATTCTAGTTATGAGCCCTTTATCAGATGTGTAACATGTGAATATGTTCTCCCATTCTGTAGATTGTCTGTTTGCTCTTGTGATAGTTTCCTTGGTTGCGCAGAAGCTTTTTAATTTGATCAGGTCCCATTTATTTATTTTTGTTGTTGCTGTGATTGCCTTTAGGGTCTTCATAAATTCTTTCCCTAGGCCAATGTCTATAAGAATATTTCCAACATTTTCTTCTAGAATTCTTATAGTTTCATGCCTTAGGTTTAAGTTTATTATTCACCATGAGTTGATTTTTGTGAGAGGTGATAGGTGCAGATCCTGTTTCAGTGTTCCGCATGTGACTGTCCAATTTCTCAAGCACCATTTATTGAATAAGGATTCTTTTCCCCACAGTATGTTTTTGTCTGCTTTGTCAAAGATTTAATGGCTATATGAGAATGGTTTTATATGTGGATTTTCAGTTCTGTTCCATTGGTCTGTGGCTCTGTTCTTTTGCCAGTACCTGACTGTTTTACTTACTGTAGCCTTGTCATGTAGCTTGAAATTTGGTAAATTGATGCCTTTCAATTTGATCTATTTGCTTAAGTTTGCTTTTTCTTATGGGGTCCTCTCTGGTTCCATGTGAAGTGTAGAATTATTTTTTCTAGATTTTCAAAAAATGATGTTGTTATTTTAATAAGGATTGCATTGAATCTGTAGATCACTTTGGGTCGTGTAGACATTTTAACAATGTTGAGTCTGTCGATCCTTGAGTATGGTATGGTTTCCCACCTGTTTACATACTCTGCTATTTTCTTCCTCAGTGTTTTGTAGTTTTCCCTGTAGAGGTCTTTTACCTCCTTAGTTAAATTTATTCCTTGATAGTTTATTGTCTTTGTTGCTATTGTAAAGGGTATTGAGTCTTTGCTTTTTTCTCAGTTTGACTGTTGTTGGTGTATAGGAATGCTATTGGTTTTTGTACATTGATTTTGTAACCTGAGACTTTGCTGAATTTGTTTATTAATTCCAGCAGTCTCATGGCAGAGCCTTTGGTGTTTTCTAGATATAAGATCATATCATCAGCAAAGAGCGATAGTTTGACCACTTCTGCCCCCATTTGGATGCCCTTAATTTCCTTCTCTTGTCTGATTTCTCTGGCTAAGGCTTCCAGCACTATGTTGAATAGAAGTGGTGATAGAGGACAACTTTGTCTGGTTCCAGTTCTACGCGGGAATGCTTTCAATTTTCCCCCATTCACTATGATGTTTGCTGTGGTTTTTTCACATATGGCTTGTATCAATTTTGGTAAGTCCCATCTATACCTATTTTTTTTTAAATGTTCTTATCATAAAAGGGTGCTGAATTTTGTTGAATGTTTTTTTCTGCATCTATTGAGAGGATCATATGGTCTTTGTTTCTGCTTCTATTTATGTGGTGAATTACATTTATATATTTTTGTACATTGAACCATCCCTGCATCTATGGGATGAAACCCCTTTGGTCATGATGGATTATTTTTTTATAATCAACTGAATACAGTATGCTAGGATTTTGTTGAGAATTTTTGCGTGTGTATTCATAAGGGATATTGGTCTGTAGTTTTCATTTTTTGTTGTGTCCTTTCCTGGGTTTGATTTTTTAGATTCCACATATAAGTGATATCATGTGGTATATATCTTTCTGTGTCTGGCTTATTTAACTTAACAAAATGTCCATTAGTTTCACCCATATTGTCAAAAATGACAGGATTTACTGCTTTTATTAAAAGCCGAGTAGTATGCCATTGTGCATACATATCACATTTTCTTTACTTATTTATTTATTGATGGGTATTTAGGTCAATTCAATATCATGGCTACTGTGAATAATGCTACAGTGAACATGGGGGTGCAGATATATCTTCAACATACTAATTGCTAAGAGAACAGGTTTAAAGTTTTCTCACCACAATAAAATGGTAAGTATGTGAAGTAATGCCTATGTTAATTAGCTTGATTCAGCCATTCCACTATGTATACATATTTCAAAACATCATGTTTAAATCATAAATATATACACTTTTATGTGTCAGTTGTATAAATTCATAATAATAATAGATTTATATAATTGAAATACCTTAGAAACTTGATTTCCCTGAATTTAGATAATTAACATACAGAAAGTTAGACAAGGACTAATTCAACTATAAAATATATGTCGCGCCGCAGTTGCCAGCAAGTACGACACGACCAGTTGGAGTTCTTCCAGCAGTAGTTTAATGAGGCATCTACAACAGTTACATGGCGAGAGACCTCGAACAGGAAATGCAAGCTGCTTTTATAGCCCCGGATAGGTGTGTCCCACAAGCGTGTCCCACAGGGATAGGTGGAGGGCCTGACTACGCATGTCCTGGGCGGGTACACTAGGAGGCCTAGACCGCTCCCCACAGCTCCCCCTTTTGTTTTTGCCTCATGGTGAACGGAAGCTCCAGTCCGGATCTAGGGTCACAGTTCACCAAGGGGCGTATGGTCACCACTCTTCAGTGCAATGAGCGAGAGCTCATGAAGGTGCAAGGGCTGACCACAAAACAGGGGTCGCGCGCCCTTCCCGGTGCAATGGGGACAAGCCCTCGGGGTGCAAGGGCCACGTCATGCTGTCAAGGGGAAAAGCGGTAGTTGCCGTCCGTATGTAACATGCTTATCCACACTCCAGGAGGAGAGCCCTCATGAAGGGCAGCAAAGGCTTGAGCCATGACCACTCGATCCCTTTGTTGCTGCCAACGGACACGCATGAGCATCCAGAACACGAGGCCAAAAGCAAGACATCCCAGCAGGCCCAGGGATCCAAGACCTGCCCATTCCCGAACCCCGTGTAGAAGCGACAAAAAGGTGGGGAGGAGGCCATCAGTAAGCATAGGATCTAACCGGGTAGAATTAATATGGGTGATTTCTAGTTGTAACTGAGTGGCTAGCTTGGAGAAATTGGCAGACCAAGAGCCCTGTAACAGCCGAGAAAGCTCTTTAGAGAGATTGGCCGCCTGGGAAAGGTTAGAATATGGGATCGAAGTAATACACAATCCCGGCAGTCGTCGCTCGCAACCAAGCTGGGCGAGCTGTACCAAACTGTCCACCTGTTCTTGAACCAAGTCCACACGTTGATTTAGGAGCATAATCCCTCCCGCCAGGTGTGAGTTGATAGAGCTTTGTGTGTCCAAGGCAGTTGCTACCGTTGCTGACAGGTTATTTAGGACCTGTGCCGTTTGTACGGCGCCTGCCGCCGCGATCGAAGCGGCGGTAAGGGCCGCAGCAGAGGCCGCTGCAATAGCAAAGACAAGAGCTGTCACGCCAAAGTCCCTACGATGTCGAAAGAGAACCAACGAATCCGGTGCGTCAACCGGCCAGGGGACGTACCGGGGCATGCGTGCAACCACGGCCATCCTGTGTTCTGAGGCATTCCAGCAACGTGTATACGTGCAGTTTACGGTTGAGCAGTTAAGGGTGGCCGTATGGTTTTCCAGGCGGGCCACAATCCAGATGAATGGAGGCCAGAGACAAACAGGCGTGGGACCGAAGGTCACGTTGGAAAACTGAGCGCCTGACGCAGCGGTCTCAAATGTTCACAGTTTTGTGTAATGCAGGCCACATCCCTGTCACAAAAGTCCCATTAGCAAAGGTCCCGTTGCGGGGACGCGGCCGGTCCACCCAAGCACCCGTCTGGTTGGCAAGAAGTATACAGGACAGGTTGCCGTTAGTCGGGATAATGGTAGTAAAGCACAAGGACCCAGCAAGGATATAGGATTCATTGCCGGGAACCGCTCCAGACTCGTTGGACCACGGGAGGTAGGGAAGTCCTAGGGAAGCATTGGTAATAAAGAACCGGGGGAATATCTGCGAATCATGAGACACCGGCAGGGGTCTCGGGAATACAGGCAGGATGGCCCAACGACGTTTCGCCCTGGACAGCACTCCCAGGGCGAGGAGGGTCATGGTCAGGGAAAGCAGAATCCGCCACAACAGCATCGTCGTCAGGAGCCGGCGAGGAAGCAGCAGGATGACTGAGGCGTCGCGTGAGGCGTGTCGGAACCCAGATAGGGTCCGGGGCGTCCTGTGGAAAAACACAAACAGCTCCCCTGGATCTGCTGAGAATCAGATCCGGTCCTTTCCATTGATTACAAAGCACATCTTTCCACATCACCCGCTCGGAAAGGGGGGGGCCAGGATCCACATGGCGATCTGCCGCCGAGCGACCACGGTCATCCAGCAGCAAAAAATTTAAAGTATATAGAGTAAGAGATAGGGCAGATTTGGGAGACCTGCCACCGCCCAAAGCCCCAGCCTCCCCCTTTTGTTTTTGTAAGTAGACTTTGATTGTGCCATGGGCGCGTTCTACAATGCCCTGGGCCTGGGGGTTATAGGGCAAGCCAGTGCGATGGGTAACGCCGAGACGGCGGCAAAATTGTTGAAAGGCCCGGGAAGTATAGGCCGGGCCGTTATCAGTCTTAAGGACCTCAGGCTTGCCCCAGGCAGCCCATGCTTCAACTGGTGGGGGAGGGGCGGAGGCATACGGAGGCGGGCGATAACGCTCCGCCTCATACGCCGCCACCGCCTCCTCCAAGTCCGCCTTATCGGCCGGAGAAAGCTCCGCCTCCCTCTCGCGAGACGAGGAAGAAGAGCGGGACAAAGAAGAGGAAGAAGAAGAAGAAGACGAAGACAGACGGAGGGCGGCCATTTTACAAGCCACGTCCTCCCTAGATAACGGGCCGGGCAACGGGCGTCCCCGTCGCCTTCCTGAGCGCCCTCCCTTGCGGGCGGCTCCCCGGTTTTCTTCCGACCGGGTTCTCGAACGCCCCGGCCGGTCCGGACCACCCTTATCCCTTTCTGACATACTATCTTGATAGTCACTCAGAGCCTGCTGCCCCTGCTGCACTTGAATACTACAAGGAGAGTCCTCTAGGCAGGTGCGCACCAATGCCCAAATAGGAAGGACGCACTCTCGAAGGAGCCCAGTAGCATGGGCACAGCGAAGGTCCTTCTCTAATTTATCCCAGCTCAGAACGGTGAAAGAGCCCGAGTGGAGAAACCATGGTGCCACACGATCTACTTCCTGCATAAAATGCCGTAAGACACGCTCGGGGATTTTCAACTCTCGTGCAGCCAAAAGCTCCTGTAGAGCACGGAGCAGCTGGGCGCTCGGGGAATTTCCCATAGTGAAGCACGATCAAAGGTGGGGGTCCAACTCTACCTCTACTACTGAGGTTCTGAACTCACCTCTAATGAGGTCGTCTCCGCCTGGTGCGAGAGTTCCCGGGTTTCGGCACCACTTGTCACGCCGCAGTTGCCAGCAAGTACGACACGACCAGTTGGAGTTCTTCCAGCAGTAGTTTAATGAGGCATCTACAACAGTTACATGGCGAGAGACCTCGAACAGGAAATGCAAGCTGCTTTTATAGCCCCGGATAGGTGTGTCCCACAAGCGTGTCCCACAGGGATAGGTGGAGGGCCTGACTACGCATGTCCTGGGCGGGTACACTAGGAGGCCTAGACCGCTCCCCACAAATATATATTCTGAAAACCATTGGCAATAAGTTTCTTCTCCTTCTTTACCTATAATTCCTCTAGAAGATAGCAATTTGAGGTGTAGTAAGCTCCTGCCACAAGTGGCATGTCCAGAACTCATTTGGTAAATGAAAATCATTGAAATAATAAATTTTGCTCTTCTTTTACAGGAAGGTTGTATCAGTTCTCTCCTTTTGTTTCTTAGTTCTGGATTTAGGGGTATAGTCTTAAGTACATAAAATGTTTTGCGTGACTCTTGTCACCATTTCTGTCTGCATTTTTGTGTGTTTCTTGACACACATTCCTCTCTGCAATACCTACCCTTGTGTCTTCTGCTATTCTGTCATTGTCATATTTGCTGTGTCAGGCCTTGACGGTTATGTTTTTCATTATCTCTAAACTTTAACACTTAATATAATCAAAATAGTAGCATATCTTAGTTGTTCCAAGAAGAAGTGTGATTTATGTATTAATCATTTTGGGGGTTCTTCCTGTAAAATGTTAGTAAATATAGCCTATGAGAATTAAGGTGTGACTGATTTAATAGTTCTTAGCTGCAATAAGTATCATTGCTGGACACTTCCTATGCTTGATACATTTTCCTAAATATTATAATTAATTTATATGCCCCAAAGAGAAAGTCCACAGGCCTATAGGACCAAAAGTAGGGGACCTTGGTATTGTGGACACCTTACGAAATTCCTGTACTTTGGTGCATATAAAGCATATAATAGTTTAAGATAACATTTTCTGTTTCACAATTATTCCTGAGGCTTGTACTATTTTGTGTAGAATCACAAGTCCTCAAGGCATTGGTACATATATTTAAAAGAAATAATGCTTTGTGCTCAGAGTGGGCAGTTCCAAGACTTTTCTGCTCAATTTTAGGTGATAGAATCCGTAAAGTCACTTAGAATGCCCAGTTCTATGTAGAAATTATTCCTTCAACTTTATTCATAGTTGCAGCTAATCTCTCCTAGCTGTCACAAGAATTTGCAGTTTGGAAAGGGAGATTAGTTTCTTCTTTATCTCTCAGCTTTGTTGCTGGTTGTGATCCTTCCAGAGTCAAAATGGTGATAGGAGAGTGAGATGCCAGGGCTGGGAAGAAAAAAGTGCCAGGAAAGTTTTAATTTAAATAGTGCTATTGTTAGTTGTTTTTATGTGTTCTGGACCTGCCTTTTGTTTATTAAAGTTATTCTGTACACACTGTGTTAGGGGAATTTACAGACTGTAAAATATATTTTTTCTCTTAAAGAGCTGATAACCTAATTTTGGAAAATAAGGCTTAACAGGAAAAATAAGGTATCCAACGAAATGAAAGGATAAGATGAGTCTATGTTGTATGGTATCTACCAGCACTGTCCAACTAAAGGTTTGCAGAATGGTGAAGCAACTCTGTACTATCTTACGACCGCTCCTTGTCCTATTCCTAATACCATCATGAAAGTTCTGCTTTATTCTTTTCCTCCCACCTACTGCCAACCATTTCCCCTCACCTCTGTGATACAAGCTGAGATTTTAGATGGTATATTGTTATTAAGTGGAATTTAAGTTTAAAGATAGTCATAGTATACAGAGAAGACTAAAATTACCTGTCAGGTTACACAAATAAAGTTGGAACTCAATTGGGTTCTGAAGCCTGGAAACAACTTAGCTAGAGAGACGTGAAATTTAGGGACATTTGAATCAAAAGGAACAATATGGAGGTGAAAATGAGCATTTCAGATTGATGTAACAATTAAGAAACTGGCTTGTTAGAGCACAAAGTTCCTCTTAGGAATAAATTTCATTCATTAAGTAAACATTTAATGAACATCCACTATGTTCCAGTCTCTGGGTTTAAATGATGGAGATTCAAAGATCATAAAGATATGGTTCTTTGTCTAAATCTCATGTTGCAACGGACTCAGTTGCCCCACCTCAAAATGAAGGGATGGGACTAGAGATGTTATTTAAGGTAATATCCAACCTAAATATTCTCTGATTCCACTTTTAAAAAGTCAACCTGGTCATGGTGGATTATTTTTTCATGTGGTGTTGAATTTTGTTTGCTGTATTTTATTGAGGATTTTTGCATCTATATTCATAAGAGTTATTGGTCTGTAGTTTTCTTTTTTTGTTGTGTCTTTTCCTGGTTTTGGTATCAAGGTGATCCTGGCTTTGTAGAATGAGTTGTGGAGGATTCCCTATTTCTTGATATTATGGAATAAATTCTGCAGTGGTGATAAAAATTCTTCTTCGTAGGTCTGATAAAATTTGTCTATGAATCCATCTGGCCTAGGGCTTTGCTGTTGCTGTTGTTGTTGGAAGATTTTTTTTTATTGTTGCTTCAATCTCCTTGTCTTTACTGGTCTATTCAGGAGTTCTATTTCTTCCTGGTTGAGTCTTCAGAGGTTGTGCATTTCCAGGAACTTATCCATTTCCTCTACATTTCAAGTTTGTGTGCATAGATATTTTCATAGGACTCACAGATGATATTTTGTATTTCCGTGGCATCAATTGTGATATCTCCTTTTTTATTTCTGATTGAGCTTATATGGGTTCTTTCTCTTCTGTTCCTGATTTAACTACCAAGAGGTCTACCAATGTTGTTTATCTTTTTATTTTGTCCATCTTCTGTATTATTTTCTTGTTTTTGATTTCATTTATTTCTGTTGTAATCTTAGTCATTTCTTTTCTTCTGCTGGATTTGGGTTTGCTTTTCTCTTCCTTTCTAGTTCACTGAGATATGTCATTAGATTGTTAATTTGTGACCTTTCTGTCTTTTTGATGTAGGCATTTAAGCCTACGAATTTTCTCCTTAGGATAACGTTTCTTAAATTCCATAGATTTTGGTAGCTTGTGTCCCCTTTGCAATTCAGTTTGAGGAATCTTTTGATTTCCATCTTAATTTCATTGTTGATTCAATAATAATTTAGCAGTAGGTTGTTTAATTTCCATGACTTTGTGTTGAATTGATTGTTCCTCTTGGTGTTGATTTCTAGTTTTATTCCACTGTGGCCTGAGAAGATATATGGTACTATTTTGATTTTTTTGAATTTCTTGAGCCATGTTTTGTGGCCTAAAGTACAATCAATCATGGAGAATGTTCCACATGCTGATGAAAGAATATTTATTCAGTAGTTTTCAGTTAAAAAAAATCTGTAAATATTTGTTAGGCCCATTTGTTCTAGAGTCTCATTTAAGTCCAGTGTTTATTTATTTATTTTCTGCTTGAATGATCTGTCCAGATCTATCAGTGGGATGTTGAAGTCCCCAGAAATTATGATGCTGCTGTTTATCTCTTTGCTTAGATCTAGTAGGGTTCGATTTACGAATCTGAGTGCTCCTGTGTTAGATGCATAAATATTTAGGTTGGTTATGTCTTCTTGTTGAATTTCTCCTTTTACTGCTATATAATGACCACATTTATCTTTCTGTACTACTTTTGACTTAAATTCAATTTTATCTACTATTAGAATGGCTACATCTTCCTTCCTTTGATTTCCATTTTCATGGAATATATTTTTCCATCCCTTCATCTTCAGTCTGTATGAATACTTGTTCATTAGATGTGTTTCCTAGAGACAGAAGATAATTGAGTTGTATTTTGTCATCCATTCAGCCAGCCTACGTCTCTTGAGTGGGGCATTCAAACCAGTCACGTTGATAGATAGAATTGATATGTGGGATACACTTCTGTTCATCCTGTTGGGTAGTACTTTATTGCTTTGTTTTACCTTTTATAATATTGTTTTATATGAGCTCTGAGCTTTAACTTTTGGGTAGTTTTACACTGATGGCTGACTCTTGTGCTGTTCCATAATAATGCAAGTCTGAGTGTTTCCTACAGGGCAGATGTGGTCTTGACAAATTCCCTCAATGTTTGCTTGTCTGAAAAAGTCTTTATTTCTCCTTCATGTATGAAACTTACTTTTGCAGGATATAAAATTTTAGGCTGTCATTTTTTCTGTTTAAGAAGACTGAAGATGGAGTCCCAATCCCTTCTGTCTGGTAAAGACTCAGTTGAGAAGTCTTCAGTTAGCCTGATGGGTTTTCCTTTGTAAGTTACTTGATGTTTTCACTTTACAAATTCACAGGAGTTCCTCCTTCACGTTGACTTTGGCCAGTCTGATGACTATGTTTCTTGGAGATTGCAATGAATATCCCAGGTATCACTTGAGATTCTTGGACCTGGATGTCTAAATCTCTAGCAAGACCGGGGATGTTTTCCTGGATGATTTCATCAAACAGGTTTTCTATCCCTTGCGCGTTTTCATCTTCACCCTCAGGGATGCCCATGATTCTTATATTTGGCCATTTTTACATAATCCCATATTTCTTATAGGCTTTGTTAATTCCTCTTATTTCTCTGTTCTTTATTTTTGACTGACTGAATTAATTTGAAAGAGTTGTCTTCAAGCTCTGAGATTTTTTCTTCTACTTGGTCTAATCTACTAAAACTTTCTACTGTGTTTTCTATTTCCTTAAAAGATTTTTCTTCATTTCCAGAAGTTCCATTTTTTTAATATGTCAATCTCTTTAGTGAATTTTTCATTTCCTGAATTATTTTTCTAGTTTCTTTCCATTGGTTTTCCATTTTATCTTGGATTTTGTTGAGCTTCCAAATGATCCCTATTTGGAATACTTTGTCATTTCAATATTTTTGTTTTGGTTGGTATCCATTGCTATAGAGCTAGTGTTCCTTTTGGGGGATGTCCTTTTGGTCTGATTTTTCATACTTCTGGAGTTCTTTTGTTGATTCCTTTTCACCTGGAGCAGCTGTTGCTTCTTATTTTTGGATTTTCTTTTGTTTATATGGTGCTTTTTCCTCCCCCCTCACTAATATGGGTGTTCTGTAGGATACATTGGATAAGAGCCTTTGGCTTTGTTTGTGGGTGCTTTGATTGTGCTCTAGATTCTGGATGTATGCCTTGCTTATAGATATCTTTAGTGCATTGGTTTTCTCAGTTGCTAGTTGTTTGCAAGCTGTAGCCATAGAGCTGTGTGAGTGTGGAGATTCACTGTGTCTCTTTGATGAGGGAAAATGTTTCTTCCCAGGCATGCAAGGATGGTTATGCATACATAAATCAAGAAATGTGATTCACCACATGAACAGAGCAAAAACAAAGATCATATGATCATCTCAATAAATGTAGAAAAATCATTCAACAAAATTCAGCACGCTTTAATGATAAAAACCTCAACAAAATTGCCATAGAAGTAACATATATCAAAATTATAAAAGCTATATATGACAAACCCACAGCCAGCATCATACTGAATAGCAAAAAGTTGAAAGCATTCCCTCTAAGAACTGGAAGAAGACAAGGATGCCCACTGTCACCACTTCTATCCAGCATGATGCTGGAAGTCTTAGCCAGAACAATCAGGAAAGAGAAAGAAATTAAGGATATCCAAGTTGGGAAAGAAGAGGTCAAATTATCTCTTTTTGCTGATGATATGACCTTCTATCTAGAAAACCCCCAAATATTCCACCAAGAGATTCCTGGAATTGACAAATAAATTCAGCAAAGTCTGAGGTTAGAAAAATGAATGTGCGTAAATCAGTAGCATTCCTACACACCAATAACAGTTAAGCTGAGAGTCAAATCAAAGACCCAATACCTTTCACAATTGCTATAAAGAAAATAAAATACCTAGGAATATACTTAGCCAAGAAGGTGAAAAACTCTACAAAGAGTACTATACAACATAGAGGAGAGAAATTGCTAATGATACAAACAAATGGGAAAATATATCATGCCCATAGATTGATAAAATCAACATTGTAAAAATGTCCATACTTCCCACAGTGATTTACAGATTCAATGCAATCCCCATCAAAATACTAATGTCATATTTCACAGATCTGGAAAAAATAAAACTATGCTTCATTTTGAACCAGAAAAGAGCTCAAATAGCCAAAGTAATCTTAAACAAAATGAATAAATCTGGAGGCATCACATTACTGGACTCCAAATTATGGTACAAGGCCATAGTAACCAAAACAGCATTGTATTGTCACGCAAATAGAGACATAGACCAATGCAACAGAATAGGAAACCCAGAAGTAAAACCATCCACAAACAGCCAACTGATCTTTGACAAAGAAGACAGCAATATACACTTGGGGAAATAAGCCCTATTCAATAAATGTTGCTGGGACAACAGGATAGCCATATGCAGAAGTATGAAACAGGATCCATATCTCTTAACACTCACAAAAATTAATTCAAGATTGATAAGAGACTTAAATGTAAGGCATGAAACCATAAGAACTCTAGAATAAAATGTTGGAAAAACTCTTCCAGGTATTGGCCTACACAAAGAATTTATGAAGAAAACCTCAATGAAAATCACAGAAACAATAAAAATAAATAAATGAGACATGATCAAATTAAAAAGCTTTTGCACAGCAAAGGAAATTATCAACAGAGCAAAGATACAACTTACAGAATGGGAGAAAATATTCATAAAATACACATCCAATAAAGGACTAATAAAGGAGTAATACAGAACTCAAGCAAATCAGCAAGAGAAAATCAAACAACCCCATTACAAAGTAGAAAAGAGACATAAACAGAAACTTTTCAAAGGAAGATAAACAAATGGCCAATAAACATATGAAAAAAATGCTCAGCATCTCAAATTATCAGGGAAATGCAAAATAAAACCACATCTTGAATTAATTTTTGTGAGTGGTGGAGAGATATGGATCCTATTTCAATCCCACTACTGGGTATTCACCCAAAGAAAAAGAAGTCATTTTTATCAAAAAGACTCTTGCACTCAAATTTTTTATTGCAGCACAATTTGCAATTGCAGTGATGTGGAATCAACCTAACTGCTTATCAATTCATGAGTGGATTAACAAAATGTGGTGTATGTGTACCATAGAATACTACTCAGTGGTGAAGGATGACTTAATGCCTTTGCAACAATGTGGATGGAACTGGAGACCATCATCCTAAGTGAAGTATTTAAAGAATGAAAACACAAACAACATGTATACTCACTATCAAATTGGAACTGACTGATGGGCATGCATGTGCATAGAGGGAAGTATAACTCAATGGAAATCTATTGGGGGAGGTAGGGTAGGGAATGAGTAAAAACCTACCTAATGGGTACAATGAACACTATCTGTGTGATGGTCACATTTATAACCCTGACTCAAGCATTACAAAAGCAATCCTTGTAACCAAAAATATTTTACCCCCACAATACTTTGAAATAAAAAAGTCAACCTATGCATACATATAACTTATGCCATATTTGTAACTTTACACTTTAAATGTACCTATCAAATTGAAATAGTTACGTAGAGTGAAACATATATTTGGTACCAGCATTAATGTGGATTTTTAGTTACAGCTTTTTCTAGGTCATTAAGAGTGTAAGGTATTCTGCTCTTTAACGATTTCAATCACTGTGTTCAGAAACCCCTCTACCTAAAGCCAATGTTATATTTAATCTTTGTACATTTTTTAATCACCCAGAATAGCAGTGCAAGTCCTTCTATATATCCCTCGAAAAAGTTTAAGAATCGATTTTATGTCATCATATTCATCAATAGTAAATATTCATGTATCTCTACTATGTGTTAGGAATTTTTCTAAATGATGAGAATTCAAACAGTTATATATAAGCTATAATTCCCACCCTGAGATTTACTTATAAATAGGTAGGTGGTTTATTGGGTCATTATTTGTAACTCGTTCTTTTTACTTAAAGTTTTTATTCCTTTTCTAACCCTTACTGACATTTTAAAATAAAATTCTATGTATTGTATCACAACATTAAAATTCACACAATTCAAATTTTCTCTAGGGGTTTGCCGTATTTTAAGGAAATGACAATATGGTCCTTGAAGGCACATATATAGGGATATACAAAAGTTTCCTTCAAAAGTATATTTTGAAATAAAGCTGCAGTAAATAGATATTTATAGATGTCATGATAAATGAATTTAATCTTATTTCCTGTGGGAGGGATTTTGGGTGATGGTTATTTTCTTCTTAGGTTCTTGTGTTTTTTCTAAAATTTCTATGAAAAATAATGTATTTAGTAATAAATGAACATTTAAAATGTATTTTCATCTCTTCTCACTCATCTGCATATTGTCTACAGTGTAATTGAGCAGACCTAAGAAATTAAATCCAGTTTTATGTTTTGATACCATATACTTAACTCATTCTAGAAACCTTTCTTACTTGTTGGCCAGGCAAATATAGTTTTCACCCTGTTTGTAAGTCTTGCAGTATCTTTCCTTGAATATATATTCATATTTTGAAAAATGAAAATTATAACAATTATATGGTAGCACCGAGTTAATGACTTTGATATAAGCTCATGCATCTTTCTTCTTGTTTTCTTCTTTTCTAGTGCAAGGGTGTAACTAAAATCTGTCATTACATAATTGCTCTGCCACCTGATATCCCAGAATCAGAAACACATATTCCAGAATTTATTACCCCTGAAGAGAGGCCACATAGGATGAAAGTGGTAAGCAATTTTAGAATAAGATTTAGCATTAATATAAAGCATTTATAAAAAATTTGTAAATGTCTCTCAAATCCTTCCTAAAAGAGCAATCATTTATGGGGTTTTTGTTTCCTTCCAATGTTTCTCAATGTATATACTATGTAAGATTATATAATCACATTTCTCTTTCCTATGTAGTCATTAATTTTTAAGTAAATGTGTTATATACTATTGAATGTATATAATGTATATTTAATCATTCAATTATTGTTGGGTCATTTAGGTTGTTACAAATTTCTAGGTATTAAGTACAAAGCTGATCTAATATCTTTGTTAAGTATATTACATATGTAATCATTTGAACAATTTCCTTGAATATGTTTCTAATATTCTGATTATGATGAGAGAGTGTATAATTGTTTAAAGATTATTTATATTATTAAATTATATACCAGAAGAATTCTGCCAAATTAAACTCTATATTCTTGTGTTGGATTTTATCTCTTTTTCATATTTTTAATAGTATTTTATAATGAAACCTCAGTTTTGTTTTAGTACATATTTAATTGCTTGGACATTTTTCTTATATGCTATATATGTTTCTACTATTTGCTACATTTCTTTAACTTTATTATTAAAATTATTTTTTTAATTTGAAAATATTAACTGTTTATTTTATAAAATACAGAAAATATAGACAAGTATTTGAATTAACTATTAATGATATTTATATATTTCTTCCAGTCTTTTTACTATTAATATTTTACTTATATAATTGGTAAACACACACATACATATGTGATATATATGATCAAATTATATGATCATGTGGACATAATGTCATTTACTTGATATTTTCTTCATTGTTGATATTCAAATTATTCAAATTAATGCTGTTTATTATGAATGCTGTGGTTATGCACATAATCATGCATCTTCAAACATAAGGCTTTTTTTCCAGAATGTTGCTTAGGCATATAATTATTGGTCCCAGAGGTATGAACATTTTTAAGTTCCTTAATATATATTGAAAAATTTCTTTACTAAAGGCTTGTATTAATTTATACTTTTATCAGCAGCATACATGTATAACCAACTCATGATGCTTTTACTATTTAAACAAATAGAATTATCTAAATGAAAATAGTCATAATTATAATCCTAGTTATATTTTATGTTTCTCTTGTAATTAATGATAGTAAATGTTTTTGCTCATATTTATCAGTTGTTTTTATTTCCTTCTTACTTGATTGCCTGCTCATAACCCTTGTCCATTTAACTGTTGGGGTCTTAATGATAATTTATGTGTATCATTATATTTTTATATGTATATGTACCAAATTTATTATAAACATTTTTACAGTACACTGAAATAGGTAATTTTTTTTTAAAGGATATTGTTTTTATTCCTTTCTGAATGAATTAATTGTGCAAACAACCATATATCTCTGATTTAGATATTGAATAACTGTATACTGCTTATCAACGTTATTTTTTCAAGAGAAAGAAGAAGGTGCTACCTTCAGATCTTTTCTGTGGGAATTCTGGTGATGTCTCAAAAAATTTCATCGCTCTTTATCAGTAGTTCTCTTTTCATAGAGAGAGATTTAGGTTGCTGATCACACAGTGTAATCCTTGGGAAACAAATTCTTCATTAGAGGATACTGAAGAATGGAACATTTTAAGAAATCCCCAGATAGGTAGGGTATAAAGTGAAGGTGTACAGTGTGAGTTACTAGGACGTCTTACATTTAAAAAAAAATTATAGTAGGTACGTATACAACTTCATTCAGTTACGTAGAGACTATACTTGTATTCTTGTTGAACTTAGTGATATTAAGGCTCTGAGTATCAGTTCTTTCTAAAAGCAGCAAAGTTTTCTTATGCATTTACTGTGATAACTAGGGAAAGTTTCTCATGTGATCCTGTTGCTCTTCCAGTCAAAAACCTTGAATGGCATTTGTGGCGTAATTCCTTATCCTGGCATTCAGAGCTTACGAAGGTCTAACCCATCTTGCATTCCAGTGTGTACAGGGTATAGTCAACTAAATGAGCACTGTCTCTTTTTATATCTGGAGGAAATGTGCTCATGAAATAGGTAATTTTTAAGGTCAGAAATAAGAAGTCTAAAGATTAATTTCCAGTGAAGTCAGCTTTCATTTTTTTAAGGGCTGTATTTTACCCCAATCACAATATGATTGCATCTGTCTTTGTATTTATGTGAATTTCCAGGACTTTTTAAAAGTAATGTTGTTACTTTTGCCAAAGGGCAGAATAACCCTCAAACTTCCTCCAACAAAAAGAATGATTTAATGTGAATTTTTTCAAGCTACAATTAGAAGTAACTCTTCAAATGTCATGCTAGTATTTTCAGAATCGTTTTCATCTATTGCTAAATCTTCTTTATTGTTAGGTATGTAGCATAACAAAATTATTATTACAGTTGCATAGAAAATCTAATTTTAACATAATTATTTAATGAAACAGAAGATAGACATTCTTAATAGAGAATTGATTGAGTTGAAATAATCAGTTAATGACCTAAAAATATGGATAGACTTTTTAAATAGAAGCTGTTATCTTATTGTTCAATTGTATCAAGGATACCCTAGGCCGGGCGTGGTGGCTCACGCCTGTAATCCTAGCACTCTGGGAGGCCGAGGTGGGCGGATCGTTTGAGCTCAGGAGTTCGAGACCAGCCTGAGCAAGAGCGAGACCCCATCTCTACCAAAAATAGAAAGAAATTATATGAACAGTTAAAAATATATATAGAAAAATTAGCCGGGCATGGTGGTGCATGCCTGTAGTCCCAGCTACTCGGGAGGCTGAGACAGGAGGATCGCTTGAGCTCAGGAGTTTGAGGTTGCTGTGAGCTAGGCTGACGCCACGGCACTCACTCTAGCCTGGGCAACAGAGAGAGACTCTATCTCAAAAAAAAAAAGGATACCCTTATACTGTAAGCTGTGTGCAAAAAGAATATGTCCTTATAGGCTGATTGTGAGGTATACAAAGTAATTATTTAAAATATCTAATAATAATTTGGCTCTCAGTCATAGAGAGTCAAATAGGATTTTAATCTTATCATGCAAAATATATAAATCCAAAACATGTTAGGAAATAAACTTCATAAATATAGAAGCAAAAATAATTGGAACAATAGTAGAAATTAGTGTAAGTATGAAGTAGTTTTCTTGGAATCCCAACTTAACCACTAATTACCTAGATGTGAACTTGAGCAAATAATATTTCCTCTCTAATCCTCAGTTTTCTCATATGTAAAATGCAGGAGTTCAGTTAATGACAATTTAAGTCACTTATAGATCTGTGAACCTAATATAGCTAAACAGGCCCACATTCTTATTTTTTTTTTTATAGTGACATCTCAAAAAAATCATTAACTAGTGCATATATTCTCCTACTGGTTAATTAATTCCTAACATGGACATGGATTGAGTATTATTGGTGTTCATCAGAATGTTTGCTTTTTAGCTATAGTTCCTGTTGTTTTGGGATGAGGAAGAGGATGGTAGGAGTTTGGAGGATATCAAAGCAAATTCTACTAATTATTGGTGAAGCACACATAAAATGGGAAGATCCATATTTTGAGGAGCCTGAACCTTATACAGTATGGGTGTCCCTCTTTTTAAAAAATACAAAATTATGAATACAAAATGATATACAAATTGAATATTTAGAATGAGAAAAATCACAACAAATTATAAATTATAAAAAACTGACACTATTAAAAGTAAAACAGTCTCAGCCCCTTGGAAGAGACCTGTACAAGTTGAGGGGCCCTAAAACTTAATCTTCATTGGTTTCATAGTAAATCCATCATTGGGATTAGGCATGTTTTTTCCTCTGTGTACTTCCCTCTGGCTCCACTCCTTATCTTTAACAGTTATTAGAACTCCATGGACACAGTGATGTAAAAGAAGAAAATAGTATTGGAGGTCAAACAGTAAATGCTATATAGATATGACTTTTGTGTCAGCAAGGAACGTACAAAGCCAGTATGCTTCCCTCTGTATCAACTGCCTGAATTATTCTTGCTGTATTACATTAAACACTGCTCATAAAGTTGCAACCACTTTGGCCTGGATATAAAGATTAGAGTATGCTTTCATTTAGATGACTAAAGAAACCTACACACAAATGTGGGCCTATTCCAACCACAGTTAGAAAAGCTAATAAGTTTCCCACCTGGGACCATTATTTCATGTCTGGGGAAATGTACTGGCACATTGTCATCACTCTACCAACATCTTGTCACACTTATCTTTCATCTAAGATGCCTGGCTCCATGTGCTTTTTGTGCACTTGATGTGTGAATAATTATAAGCATGGATTTGATCAAGAATTATAAAGATCTCATATGTTTTCATCATCATATTCCATAAATTCTTATACAATCTGAGATTTGTATTGTATGCTATAGTTTTTTAATCAAAGTTTCCTTTGTTTTTTGCAATGGTCTAAAATACAACATTTGTAACATTGCAATACTGATAGTAGTCAATGATACTATAGTCAATTATGAAATCAATCATATTCCAAGAAATTATGACATCCATGCCAATTCTTGGTTATCATCTGCAATTCAAAAGAAAAATTAAAGACACAAAATTTAATTGTACCTTTGGGATATAGTATATAGAATTCTAATCAATAAATATGGGCATAAGTTAATATGCCTTGTTGAGAAAACTGACTAACAGAAGAAAGCTGCCAAGAAATGACTAGATGACAAGAAAAATCAGCCTTAGTGCCCTAAAAAGGGAAAAATTCAGAAGTAACTGTATCTATCTAAGTCAATGTTTATCGAATATTTTATAGAACATTTTTTTCTCATCTGTTTTAAAAATAAATCAATAGTGGAATCATTTTTAATTGTAAAAAAAGTTAGAAAAGAATTACAACATATGTGTTTGTATGCTAAAATACTGCATGGCTACAAGGTATTTTCACTATAAAAATGCATCGACTTTTGCTTGATACTTCTTGATGCTGCAAAAAAAGATGCATTGACTAAAAGGTGTACTTTTTGTCCTCAAAATGTGTTACTACAGTACATTATGAAAACTTGTCATTTTACTCCTAAAATGTGTCCTTCTACTCTTAGATACCAGGTTTCAGATTCTGTCTATTCCCATGTGACAATGACAAATAATGATCTATGTTACAAAATAGTCAAGTATACATGGTGCATTGCTGCTCAGGAAAAGCCTAGAGCCACTTAGCTGATATCTTGTTTCCATTTAAGTGACAGGACCCAGGAGATGAACCAGGAGCCCAGAATTGGACCCTAGGCTTGCTGTGTTCTGAATAGACCTTTCTAAAGTAACTCTTTGATCAACAACTCTAATATGCCCCCACTGGGGGCTAGTCTGGGTGAGATAGCTGTGCTAAATTACCCTAATTAGGAAGATGCTTTATAATAGCTCAGATTTAAAGAAGGCATTGTATATTTGGAACTCACAGAGTACCTTCCCTAGTCTTGTTTCCTTTCTTCCTCCCACTCCATTTCCCTTCTTTCCCTCCATTCTCTCTCCTGTTTGCTCCAAGTATGGTATGATCAGTTACTTGCCTACTCACAGCCTTTCTTCCATGAATGTTTACCTCAGTCCTATGGGATTGTGGCAGTGAATGCCAGTTCTATGAATGAAAATGTAAAGAATGTCTATGATACTAAAAAGTAAACCCTGGAAGACACAATTTCATACATTTTGTTCTTTGGAATAAAAGAAGATCACTTCAAATTTGGTATGTCTTAATTTTTTTTATTCTTATTTCAGCATATTGTGGGGGTACAGAAGTTTAGGTTACATATATTGCCCTTGCCCCTCAACCCCCCTGAGACAGAGCTCAAACTTGTCCATCTCCTATACAGTGTGCATTGCACTCATAATGTATATATGCACCCATCCCCTCCCCCACCCACATCTGCCCGACACCCGATCAATGTTATTCCTAAATGTGCTCTTAGGTGATGCTCAGGGAAACCAATCTGATGGTGAGTACATGTGGTGCTTATTTTTCCATTCTTGGGATACTTCACTTAGTAGAATGGGTTCCAACTCTTTCCAGGAAAATACATATGTCTTAATTTTTAAAAATCTACATGTGTGTAACTAGCCAATATTTATACCACCTCATAGTTTACTTTCACATCCATCATTTCTTTTGAAATGCATACCATCATCTCATTTGGTCATCAAAATGACTCTGTGATAGAAAGAGCAGGAACTGTTATCATATCCATTTTAAAAATTAAGGAATTGAGGCCTAAATACATTATACCCCTCTGTATCCCTGCTCGTCATTGCTATCTATCAAGTTCATGTGAATCATCAGTATCACTTATTTACCAATTTAATTATCTGTGGTCAGCTGTCTTTTCTCAGAAGTTAATCCAAAATTTCACCACTCTCCAAAAAATGCACTCTACCCAACTCCAGACCCCTTTTAATCTTGGCTTATGGCCTTACCTCCCTCTTCAGCAAAAATATTGGGCCAGTTATGAACTTCTTGGGAGTACCTCTAATAATGGCAGACTTGGTATTCTGTGGCAGCCTTCCATCTGAAAACAACCAGAAAATTTTGACAAATTTAAAAAATCTTTAAAGACATGGGAGAGCTAACAATTAATGAAAAATATGGGACCATGATCTGGAAGAAGAAGGAAACCTAGACTGTAAAGCAATGCAAGGCAGAAGACAATAAAATGCTATTTTTCAAAAAGTGAACTGAAAGTGCTGAAAGAAAATAACTGTTAACTTAGAATTCTATTTCCTATAAAAATATCCTTCAAAAATGAAAGTGAAATAAAGACTTTTTGGACAAAAAAACAATTCCTGAGAATTTGTTGCCAGCACACCCAACTAAAGATTGTTCTTGAACAGAAGAAAAATGATCCCAGATGGAAGCTGGACAATGCAGAAAGGAATGAAGAGCAACAAAAATGGTAAATATGTATGTAAATCTAAACGATTATTGACTGTGTAAAATAATAACAATAATAATACAATGGGATTTAAAATAGATAGAATTTAAACTCATAGCAGTAGCAAATAAGGAGAGAGGAGGATAAATGGAGTTAAAATGTTCTAAGGTTCTTGCATTACCTAAGAATTAAAAAAGTACTTTGATAAGCCATGGATGCTTGTGGTAACCACAAAGATAATAAAATAATATATAACTATCAATCAATAGAGGAGGAAATGGTAACTAACATTCCAAAAAAAGCAAGAAAAGAGAAGCAAAGGGAAGAAAAATAGTCAGGAAAAGTGGAAATCAAGTAGTAAGTAAGGTGGTAGATTTAAACTCAAATATATCAGTAATAACATTAAATGTAAACAGACTGCTCTAATTGAAAGAAAAAGAATGTCATACTAAGTAGAAAATCCAATTAGAGGCTGCTCACAAGAGACACACCTAAAATACAAAAAATATGCAATGCTTAAAATGATAGAAAATGATATACCATACAATTACTAAAAGATAGCTGGAATCACAGATGAAGATTTTAAGGCAAAAAGCAATGCTAGAGATAAAGATGAATTTTTTTCACAAGATAAAATATTAGTTTGTACCAGAAAGGTAAAAAAAATAAATTTATATGCTTATAATTATAAAATAGCCTCACAAATATAGGAAATGATGTGAGCCACTTTAGCTTCCTGCTCTCCCACTTACAAAATTCTGATCCACAGGCAACTTTATTTCCTTTTTTCCAGGTACAGAGGAGGACTTTTCTCCTCCTAAGTATAATCCTCTTATCCTCTCATGTCTTCCAGCAGCTTCTTTTCATTTTTGTTTACCTCTTGACTTTTCTTGCCACTCACTTGCTTCTTCCACTCAATCTACAGACACCCCCAAGTCTCTCCCATCTCCCAAAATAAAAGCCCTTGATTCTACATCTTCGTTTAACTATTTCATTATCTTTCTCCTTCACTTCTAAGCTAAGTTTCCTAAAAGGACAATCTATGTTTGAATCCCTCACTTTTCATCCACTACTCAACTCACAGAAATCAAGCTTCTGTTCCAACTTCTCTACTGAAACATCAGTCCTCAACTTATTTGATTTATCTGCAACACAGTTGATCACTTCTTTGAAACTCTTTCTTCCATAGGCTTTGAGACACCATACTCTATGAATTCTTCTCCCAATTATATGGCCATTTTTCTCAGTGTCCTTTATTGGATCCAGTTTGTTTTTTCCATAAATGTTAGAATTCTCCCATATTTTATCCTGAGTTGATTTTTTCTCTCTGCTTCCTCCGCATCAATGTTTTTCAAGGTATGGTCTTTTGATTATGCACATCAGAATCATTTAGAGGCACTGGTTTTAAATGCAGACTCCTGGAGGGGTAGGGCTCAGGAATGTGCAATTTTTACAGAACTCTCAGTGAGTCTGATGCAAACCAGTGTTTAAGAAGCACTGCACTTCCTTAGATAATTTCACCTTAAGGAAACTCCTGTGGTTTTTAGCTATTACTCATACACTGACAACTTCCAATTTATATCTCCACCTAGACTTCTCCCTTAAATCAAAACTCAATTATGATTAAAATTGTCTTCTAGAGAAAGAAGGCAGAGAGGTGATTTGGCTAAAGTCCATAAAGTTTTAAGGTATATGAATAATGTAATATATAGCAATTCAAACTACAAAGAGTACTACACTAGGAGATATGAAATTTAGGTTGTAGTATTGGTTCTATTAATTAATAGATGTGTGACCTTTGTCAATTCACTGAACTTCATGCAACTTGAAATCCTCATTTATAAAACTGAAAGGGGTAGCATAAAATAACTTTAAGCCATAAAACATTAGACAAGTTATTTAACTGCTCTTAGTTTTCTTAGATATATCATGGAGTTAATGATGCTTACTCAATAAGGTTATTGTGAGGATAAATTGAAATTGGCTTACTGTATAGGAAGTACTCAATAAAAATGAGAAAGGGAGAGAGATATCACTGTTAGTTGTTTAAGAATCTCAGTGAACATTCTAATGCTTCATCTCTTAATAGGCTTTTGTTTATAGAACATTCCAATAAATTATTTATATTTTTACTTTTTTATCAAAAAGTAGAAATATAAATGAAATTAGACAAGTGACAATTTTCAAAATTTAATTAAAAAGTGCATATATTCTGGGGGAATAAATATTCTTTCTGAAGAAAAATGTAAAGAGTTAAGTGTAATTTGACTACCTTTGAAATAAATTTACTATAAATCTACAAATACTTAATTTTGATAAATAAGCATGATGAACTTTTATAAAGTAAAAAAAAAACTTGTAGGGATTACAAAGAAAGAAATATTTTGCCTCAAATTGATATTCTCCAGAGAAGGAATAGAGCAACTTTTTCATTCATTGTTTGATTGACTGATTGATTTGATAATACTGTTTTGAGCACTTACCATGTGCTAGGTAATGAGGATGGGCTCCGTCTCTCAAGCTCACAGTCTAACAAAGGGCTGTAAAGTAAAAGAGTTATTTTAACCTGGAAATGAGTCAGTCTTTAATTCCTTGATCAAGGAGTCATTCTAAATGAATCCATCATAGGTCTCTTGTGGATGGTAAAAGTCATAACAGGCAATCAAAGTATTATTTTGAGGGTAGATGACCCCAAATGAGAACCCAATAATTGATCTCAAAAGCAGACAATTAATAATATTTTGTAGAAGACAACATTCTGTGTGATTATGATAATTTTTCTGATTTATTATGTGATGCTGTGGTACCACCACTGTTTGTCCAGCATAAATAAATGTTTACCAACAACAAACAATTTTCAGTAAATCTCAATAATGAAGATATAGTTCTTTCCCCAAGATAACTTTTCACAAATGTTTCTAATTAGAAACACTTATGTAGTTGATTCCAAAATAGTTATTTTGTTTTTCCTGATAATTTGATTTTAAATAAAATTAACAGATGTCCTAATAATCCTGGGCATTTTAAATTTGGACTGTGGACAAGTGGAATGGAATGGAGCTTTCTTTCTGGTGCAAGACAGAAAGTGGTTTTACATAATGTGGCCAATAGTGAAATAGGAGAAATCATATTGTTGTCTTAGAACTAATAATGACTACTTTTATTGATTTTAAATGATTGACTTCCCAATCACCTCTAGAGTCTAGGAAAACAAACAAAACACACACATGGGTAAATGTAATTTTCTTTCTCCCTTCATGAATCTTTTTATATAAGGACTGTTTTTATTCATTTTTTTTTCTTCTACTTAAGGATATTATTAGACTTTAAAATATTTAAATCTAAGTCCTTTTCACATTTCACTGTTTCTTCTGCATATGTGGAAACTTAAGAGATTCATTTTTTTAAAATACCACCTACTAGCAATTTTTTTTTCTAAAATCTATTTTTTTTTAGTTTGGAGTCAGATGAAAATGGGGGAAAGCATGGGTGACCCACTCTATCAATATGTTTTTACAAAATATATAATGTCCAGTTGCTTTAAATGGCATTTAATAGTAAATGAAATTTTCATTTTAATTGTAATCATATATTAGCACTAATAACCTTAATTGTACCTTCCTAGTATCCTGTTTTGTTCTGGAGCCCATCATCCAAGCAAAGATTCATTTTCTTAAAAATACTTTATTTTACAATTTATGAACATTTTTAGTATTCTCATAATTTTGAGGCAAACTTCATACATTTTTCAGCTATCAAAGACTTTAAACAGAAGTATTTCATATCATACTATGGAAAATGCTAAAGCACTGGGCCAAATTATCATGGGGAAATATCAGAGACAATATATCACAGGATTTATTGTTGGCAGCATAGTTTATGTTTAAATTATTTTAGGCTTCACTTTTTCTACATATACCTGAAATTTTCAAAACAAATATTCATCAAGTGCAAGGGTTTTAACTTAAATTCCTGTCAGTGTTTACTGAAAATATCAGTGATTCCAAAGATAATGACAGTATAAACGGTTTCTTAAAGTACCTTTCAAAATATTAAATTTGGAAACACGATCTTTAGCTGTGCTTTTTCAAGAAAATAGTTATGACATCAAAGATAAACAAAGCCAGTTACTTGTTAAAGGTATTAGAGACAGATTTTACTCGGTAAAAACTATTGCAATAGGCGAGAAACCTCAGTGTAACCTGAGCTCAACTCTACCAAAGGAAAGGCAAGGGACTTTTTAAATGCTGGGGATATGCTAAAGAAAACCTACTAAGGAGCATTAAGGAGGGGAGGGGTTGGTTCACGTGACTAGGCAATCTGGGTTAGTCAATTGACACTTAACCCAAGGATAGACAAGCTTCTCCTGTCTTTATGACAGGAGGTAATAGTGCAAGTTGGAGCAAGGCATCCACCAAAATTAGGCCCTTACCCTCCCACAGGAACTAGGAGTTGAGAGCTATCTTCTTAAATGTTTGCATTTAAAAGAGATGGCTCCTAAGGTCCTTGAGAAGATAGTTCTAGGTGGTAGATAATTTATATCTCAATAGGCAGAGAAAGGATTTATGATTGCAAGCTTTTTAAAATAGCTTCTCTAATAGGTGGCTCGAGGGCCTATTGTTCTACCACAAGGTTTTAGCTGGAACAAACAGTAAATTCTCTTGGCAGTTTGAACTTTTTCAGGCAGGCATTATAAGGGGGGCTGACATTATCTTAGGAACAGGGCATTAAGCTGTTAGAAGCTATGCTAGAATCTTTTCAAGTCTCTTATTGTGAGGTTTGGATAGTTATATGCCAAGGTTTCTGTAGTTCTCAATGTAAGTTTCCATTTGTCATTCAGGATGCTATAATTTAGTTCTCTAATGACCAGAATTTTTCTAGTGATTGTTATTAAGTAGCACTCATTTATGTAATATACATAGGAAATTTACTATTAATAAATAAAATATTCTTATAATGTTTTATTTATAACTTACTAATATCTAGATTAGTCTTCTTATGGTAGAAATCTGTAATCAATACAGCTTGCATATACATTGTTCATTACTGATTGGTAAAGCATGAATGTGGAGAATAGCATTAAAGATTTAAGTAGTGTTTATGTGGCACAAAATACCTATTTTGGTAGAGTTTGGGTCAAATTGATAGGTTGTTTTGGTATTGTTAGGACCAATAGCTCAATCAGAATATTTCAGGAGATATCTTTATGGAATTCAAATGTATCTGTGGCCCTGGCCCAAGAAAAATGTTATTTAATGGTATAGCTTGTGAACAGATCCAGTATATTTGATCTTTTGAGCAAAAAACTGCACTTCATATCTTTCCAAATCCTCTCCTTAATCAAATGCCATCTTACTTGGATCCTATTGGGAGGTAATATAATAATCAGCACTAAAAGTTTGACTAAATATTTGTATTGTATGAAGGGTTTTGGAGATGTTGTGTTATCCTAAATAAGCAGAAGTAATAACAAGAGAAATTTTAAAGATGGTAAAAATCACTTTCTCAAGCTTCTTTGGGAATGCATATTAATAGGTAGCATCAACATACTCAGAATTTACCAGATATGAAGATAAAAACACAGGAGAGATTTTATCCAATTTGTAAATACCTAACTGGGAGATTGACTGCCCCCTTCCCAAAATGTTTACTTCTTTTTTATTACTTATTCATTTATCTTTATTTGAAAAATAATATAACCACATTATATAAAGCTTACAATGGCAGGACAAATATAGAAGCAGAAAATGACCATAGATAATATGATTGTCTAACGTCATTGCCGTTAAGATGGTAACATTTCATTCTCACTTTTTTTCTTTTTTTTATTTCAGCTTATTATGGGGGTACAAAAGTTCAGGCCACATATATTGCCCATGTCCCTTCCGCCTATCCCCCAGAGTCAGAGCTTCAAGCGTGTCCATTCCCCAGACAGTGAGCATTGCACTCATCATGTAGTTATACCCCCATCCCCTCACCCCACCCCCATCCCCCCGCGTCAGAACATTCAAGTGTGACCATTCCCCAGACGGTGCGCAATGCACTCATCAATTGTAGGTATACACCCATCCCCTCCTCCCACCCCCCACCTCAGTCCAATACCCAATTGATGTTATTCCCAAATGTGCACTTAGGTGATGATCAGGGAAACCAATTTGATGGTGAGTACATGTGGTGCCTGTTTTCCCATTCTTGGGATACTTCACTTAATAGAATGGGTTCCAACTCTCTCCAGGAGAACAAAAGGGATTCTATATCACCGTTATTTCTTATAGCTGAGTAATACTCCATGGTATACATATACCACAATTTACTAATACACTCATGAATTGATGGGAATTTGGGTTGTTTCCACATCTTTGCAATTGTGAATTGTGCTGCTATAAACATTCGGGTACAGGTGTCTTTTTTATAGAATGACTTTTGTTCCTTTGGGTAGATGCCCAATAATGGGATTTCTGGATCGAATGGTAGGTCTACTTGAATCTGTTTAAGGTATCTCCATAATGCTTTCCACAGGGGTTGCACCAAAATGTTTACTTCTATTCATAAAATAGCATTTCCTTAACTACTGCCATTTTTTATCCTCAAATTGTAACAATCTTAATTTTAACAAGATATCACCTTTGGCTGTCTGCCACTTGTTTGTTTTCCCAAGCTATCAATGTGAAATTAACATCTTATTTGTGCCACTGGAGTGAAATTTTCCTTGGGCTTTAGTGGAAGTGCCAACTATCTGGTATGGATTAAGAGGGTATATAATCTATCCACTTCAACCATAATGAATCAGTGTCCCAAATGCTTCCCAATTTCTTTCCCTTCCAATTTTCTAACTCGTGGGACATTACAAGTCTTTCCTTTATTTCTTTGTTCAACTTGGCACTCAGGAAAGAGAAAATGAGGGCAGAGAAGAGGTCGAAAATAAAAGTTCACCTCTGTGTCAGCAGGAAATTTTAATTCTTTAGTGTGAAGAGGGATATTGATTCTTCTGCCAACAGACTTTGCAGTCTAATGATAACAAAGGTCAAAAGATAGTTGACACTTCCATATAATGCCATACAAATGGTGCTCCATTGACAGCTATCTAGACCATGGTACCACTTTTCTATTGTGCAAATAGATTATATTTACTACACACATATTTGTGCTTAGGCTAATGGAACCTTGGATAACAGTGCAGCTATTCCTAATGCTTCTCCCAGAAGATCCCTCAAGAATATACTTTTTCTGACTGACTCCTTTGGAAAATTAAAGTAAGTTTTAGAAATTCTACACACTCACAATTATTTTCATATTCAAGTTCCTTTCTCTTCAAAATATGGTATTTATTGCAGAAGCTCCATGAGAGATAAGAAAAAATGTGTTCATAGGTATATGCACATACATACATATATACATACAATTTAACAGTATTTTCTATCAGTCTTTCTGTGGTCATTTTAAATGATGAGTAAAATATTAATAGAATAACATTAAGATTCAGGTTTTTTCCCATTGAAACTACTTTTATAGATCCTTTTCTGATTAATATGTTTACCAGTAAATAGGCTTGATCTCTCCCTCCTTGTATCTGTTAGAAACATGGCCATGTTCTTGATTTTCATAAAGAACAATCTCCAGTTAATATTTCTTGTTTTGCTGGTGATGTACTCTGATGATTATGGTATCTACGGCCCAACCTAAATATAGAGAGACTATGCTATCTCTCTGTATTCATTTATTTATTCACCATTAATTGTATACCTACAATATGTCAGGAACAGTTATATGTGAAGCAGTGAACAAAATCTGACACCCTACTCCCTAAGAAAATAATAATTAATAGTGCTTATTTATATGAATGATGCATTTCTCCCTTTATTCTCCTTATTGCTGTTGCCCTCTATAAATTTTCTTACTTCAAGGAAAAGCCCAAAGAGGAATGTGAGTGTATCCCTGCTCAAAGTAAGCAGTGTTTATCAATATTTCCTCTAAACTCATGTAACTCATTTTGTAGGTACTTATGAATATGATTTGGTGTAATAATTTTCTCTTCAAAAGCCAGCAACATTCATAACAGTGATTAATGTTAAGTAGATTGGGTTTCTGCATTTTCATATTCAGAGAATCACAAGAAACATTAATACATGACTTATATGTCAATAGCACAATAAATTATTAATACATAGACAATTACGATGGATATTGGGACATTGTGGACTGTGCAATAAATAACCCATAGTAGGGGAGCCTATGGGACAAAAAGCTTCATTTCAGCTTTCTGCATTCAGTTTTTAAAGTATCTTAATTTCAACAAGAAATTGAAATAATAAATAATTCTAACACTCAGATATTCCTCATAATAGCACCATTCTAAGTGTTGTATATATATTAACACCTTTAAATATATACAGGAACCATATGAAATAGGGCTATCATTAACCTAATTTTATTGATGAAGAAACTGGAGTGTCTAAATAACACTCCAAACAGAAATTTGGCATCAAATTTAAAAAGGACTTTTAGGATAAAACAAGGCTCTTACATTGTACCATTTAGCATGAACTTTCCATCCAAGCTATGACATGATATTTATCCTCCAAACTTTCCTGTACAAAGGAAAGATCATTGCAAAAGTATTTCAATTGAGAAGGCTCGGAGGTTCTATTGTTGTGTTCCTTATAAATTGAACGCAACTAGTTAATGTTTAAATATGGGACACTAGATTTTTGGAAAAGAGTACCCCTGCTTCCAAGTGCAGCTTTCCTTGTCCCAATTTCAATGCTTTGCAAAACCCACAGCAAATAAAATTTATTGGCTATTTCTAATGAAAAACTGCATAAAACATTTTCAATATCAGTTCATTCTTAGGAAATCTCTATAATAGCATTTTGTGTTTTTATGCAGGTATTCACAAAAACACATTAAAGGGGAGCATGCTTTTTATTGGCTTTGAATAAGTTTTGCTTAATTTTATTTCATTTAACTTGGCACTTTATGGTCAACCATGAATCCTTACAATTTGTTGAAATGCCAAAGTAAGTGTCATTCCAATGCCATTGTACGAACATATTGGATTTATTTGTATATTGCAATATTGAAAGGAGCTTGTTTGTGTAGAATTAACCACCCATGTATACAAATTAATTCTTTTCCTTCTCTTTCTTAAGGGATGTATATCAAATTAACATATGACAAACTGCCTAAAATCATTCACAGCTTAGGAATTTTTCTAGGGTATGTTTTTATATGCAACTGACTATTTCACTACATTGCATATACTCTGCCTTTGGGGATTTAATATAGGCATTCTGCTTTCCCCCACTTTAACTTTCCCTTAAATTTACTGTATTAAGTTTTTTTAAGTTACCTAAGGACAAGAGAAAGCCAAAAGAATGAATAAATTTTTAAATGTTTATCAACAATTGGTTTTCAAGTAAATATTATTTCTCGAAAACAATGTTTTCTAATCTGAATATAAAGCCTGTTTGTGTGTGTGTATATATGTATACACACACACACATATACATATCTTGTCATTAAAGTTAAAATAATATTAAACTTAACTTTTTAATCATTTTTATTATTTAACCAAAGAATTGAATTGAATCTTGATCTTCTCTGACATAGTTCCCAGGAGATGACATTAGCAATACATTCAGGGTTTATAAACCAGGCCAGTATGTCCACTACCACCATAATCATCCCTCAAACATTTAAAACTTTTATATTCACAGTGATTTGAAACTTATTAGTTTATATTATTAATTTTTATGCCAACTCTGTAAAAATGGTAGAAGTGGCTATTTTGTTCCCATTTTGTAGATGAACAGCTGCAGCTCAGGTTTGCCCAAAGCAACTCAGCTGGTAAAAAGGAGATTATATAGTCATCCCCTATCTTCTGATAAAATAAATTATTAAATATGTTTTACCATGCTAGAGTAGAGTTTCTCAAGCTCAGTTAAACTGGCATTTGTGACTGGATAATGGTTTGCTTGGGGTATGTTTTGGTGCAGGGGAGGGGTCCTGCCTGTGATTGTAGGACTTTTAACAGCATTCCTGGCCTCTACCCACTACATGCTAGTAGCACCTCACCTGTTGTGACAGCCAAAAATGTCTCAAAACATGGAAGATGTCCCCAGAGTCAAAATCAGTACAGTTAAAGAGGATGTTTTAATAGGAAAATGTTGGGAAAACCACAAAGAGGCTTGTAGGAATGGCTTTTAAGATGTCAGCTTTAAGGTATCAAAATTCAGTATTTCTCTTTATAACACAAGTTGTATTTTTCAAAAATAAAAACATTTATTTTAGCTAAGAGATTTTAAAAAACTGAATATTTTGGTTCTCGTAATAACTGCACATCAAAGCAGTGTTTATTCATGAGATATAATACTCAATAACTGATCATGTCCCTTGGCTATTAAAGAAACTAATTAATAATTAATTATCTGATATTAACCTATCTATATCAAAGAGTAGACCTGGAAACAGATCAAAATTAGGGGTTTAAGTCACAGTATCTCCTTTTCTTCATGATCATTTTTATAAAGGAGGTTAATTAGGGTTTAGTCCTTGAATACTTGGTAAGATTTGGACAAACAGGGTGGAAAGAGGTTATTCACAGCCAAGAAATCAGTATAAGAAAACACACTGAACTTTTGCAATGACATTGTGTTTTGGTTCGTATATCAGCCTAATTAGAGAAAAGAATTTGTATTTGAAAATATTTAGAAATACAGCTGAAAACGTAGAATATGATGAGGCTAAGGAATTTACTATAAATATACATCTGTATCTTTAGACAATAATATCATTCAGGTTTTTGAGCAGTAAAATAACATGATAAAAGTGGTAAGGAATATGTAACCAGATGGACTGGAGAATAAAAAGACTGAGGGCAGGGAAACCAAATAGGTGGCATTTTACTGAATCAAGGTATGAGGGAGGGAGAGAGCTAACATTTAAAATGTCTACTATGTACCAGGTACTGTGCTGTTTTAATTTATTATCTCATTGAATCTCTTTGAATTTCCATAGAAATCCCATTTCCCAAATGAGAATGTGATTAGGAGAGTTAACTAGTTTGTCAAAATTTACCCTGCTAGCCAGGTGCCTTATATAAGATTACATTCCAGCTCTACCATACTTACAGATAGCAGTGGAAGAGTAGAGGGAGGAATTAACGCAAGAGACATTATTTCAGGCCTCAGAACATGCTACCCCAAAGTATAGCATCCTGGCATACTGAATATTTTAAGCTGAAGAAAGTTGAAAAACTGTGGAAGCAAGGTCACTCTCTTACCTTCTCTTGCCTTTCTCCCCTAAAGCAATGTCGTAAATAATTCTCGGACCTACCTCTCCTGAAAGTAGATCATAAGACCCTCATTCCAAAGGGGTCCTTCCCTATACCCCGAGGCCAAGAAGAATCTGAATACACAGTCCTTTTAAATCTCCCCTCGTTTGTTACCATTAGATCATACCCCTTTGTCCTCCAATCATACTTCTGCATGACTGTTCATAAAATTGTACAGTTGTCCCTGGGTCTTAGGGTCTTCATTTCTGAAGACTCCGCTGTCACGTAAAACTTATATTAAATAAATTTGTTATGTTTTTCTATTGTTAATCTGTGTTTTGTTATGGGGTCTCAGCCATGAACCTAACAACAGTTAAGGAAAAGACTACTTTTTCTCCCCTACAACTGCAAAGACTTAGTAATAATATTTAAGGCTAGGCTTGAGGTTTAGAAAGGTGGGTAATAAACATTACTCCTTGCTTCTATGAACAGCTGTCAAGCCAGAATTATACTTGACAGTCTCACCTAAAGGTGGAAAAATAATGTTATTACTTGCAAGACTGCCTTGTTTTGAGGCCATTCTAGAATAGTTGATTTAAAAGGATACTGTACCTTAGATAGACTCTACAGCTAGGCAAGCCCCACACCATCCGCAGCCTGGAGGAGTCTAAGGAAACAATTTCATTTTGGGGGTGACATTATTTTGCACATTGTTGGGCAAACAAATGGTCAAAAATTCTGAACCAGAGTTTCTTAGGATACTGGAAGTAAATTCATTGGCAGTACAATGGCACTATCTCCTTATGTTCTTTGCAGTATTGGAAGCACATTGATGATTTTATTCAGTCTTCTAAAAATTGTACTAGGCCAGAAACATAAAGACCTATTATATCTAGAAATATACCTAATCATTCACTAGCTTTTATGCATTCATTATTTATAATTTTCAGGTAAATGAAATAGTCCTAGAGTCTATACCTATGTGTGGTTTTGACAAACATAGTCATTGCCATAGGATGGAAGGATTGTTAATTCATCCATGAAATTACCTTTGATGGTAAAATGCTCAATTTGAATGCTCAATTTGTAAATGGCATATTGAAGTGCTAATGGGAGTAATCCTTTAGTTAGACAGAATGGATTTTGTTATTTGAGACCAATATGCATTCTCTTTGTATTGAGCCTTTGAAATGAATACATGAAAACATGTTATAATACAAAGAATAAAAAAATTATCTGGCTTTGGGACTATTTCATATAAACTTTTGGAAACCAAGACAAAATGCATTTTAAGCAGGCATTAGATGAGTGCTAAACCTTTTCAGCCTTTTCATCTACATTTATAGAAAATCTTAATACTGAATAATCAAATCTGAAACTGTTACTATAACTCATTAATGTATTTTCTAAATAGCTAATTTGACCTTTTGAAATTTAAGCATAAAACTATCATGTACTGTACAGTTAGTTAAATGAGGAAAAGTTTGTTTGCAAAACTCCAAAAGCATAATTTTAGAGTTTAGATTGCATGTGTGTACTTTGGCACTGTTTTTGATATTTTCTTGGACTCAGCACTTTGTATTTTTTTTCTTCATTTTATAGTGAGCAGAAAATAAAGGACAAGAAAATGAACTGAGTACACCCACAACTAGTAATAGAGACCTAGCTAACTTTTTCAGTATTAATGTCCTATTCAAACAACTTTTTCAGTTTGATTACATTGAATAGAAGGCTTTTCCACAGTGACGATTAGAAAAGTTTGGTTTAGTTTGGTTTGGTTCGTACTAAAAAACAAACAAACCAAAAAAAAAAAAAAATAGCCTCATAATAAGACTGAAAATTCAGGATTTCTTCTCTGAATACATTTTTATTTAAAATATGTTTATCATTGACTTTATAATAAAGTTTCTCTTATTATAAAGCAATATATCAATTTAGAACAACATAGAGTTCAAATTTTAAAAAGTTAGTGATCTGAATAGACAGTTTGTAGAAATCACATATCAATCGCACTTCACATAGTGTTATATTGAACATTTATTATATAAAGAATTACAAAAGCAACTTTGGCAAAACAAATGTATTACAAAAAATTGTGGATCTTTCCAAATGTTGTACAATCAATAATTTTTTGGAAATAGTTGATTCATTGATGGGATACTTGGTTAAATATATTTAGTTATTATATATTTGGTTTCTTGTTATGGAAATTGATGTGCTTTTTATTTAATAAAGCCATTTCTCTTTAGACATGTTTTCATTTTTGTCATCTTAACTAAATTTCAAAATAATTATACTTAAAGATTAAAATTACTAAGTAATTAAATATAATAACTAAATACATTTTCCTACTTAGTGGATTCAGATCTCCCATTTCTAAAACAGTATAGTTCATGGTTTTTATTGACTTTTCAATAGTAATGATTAGAAAACTTTGGTTTGATTCAGTTCCTAGTAAAACACAGCAAATGAAACAGCTTCATAATGGAAAGTGGCAAAAGTAAACTTCATAATAAAAGGTGGCAAAATTAAGGAAGAAAGGGTGATTAAAAATTGTGCACATTGCCCAATTATACATGAACTTGAACTTAAAATATACAGGTTTCAAGTATGTTTTGAAAGCACAAATTAATCTATCATTTAGGACTTTAATCAAATTCACTTATTTACTTGGTGTTTTATGTCAGAGGAGTTTAGAAGAAACATTGAACCTCAAGTCCTACCCACTCCTTCCTTTGTTAATTTATTTTATGAGTGTTAGAAACTTAGTTTAGTTAATTTATATTCCTATCCTGAGATCTGAGCTAGAGGAAGATAAAGCTATTTGTATGCCCTTTGGTAGATACTGAGATTTTTTTTTCAAATTTTTTATAACAAAGCAAAGACAATAGTTCTTTTTGGGTTTGGTAGAATTGACTTCTAATTTTCTTCTAGGATTGAATTTAATTCCATATCCAGTGTAGATATAGAGAATTATGTAAAGTTAGAAATCTCTTTGTGCATTGCCACTCTAAGTGTACTTTCCCATCTACTCCCATTTAATCCTTACCACAACACAGTGAAATAATCTGAGTAGGAAGTACTATTCCATTTATAAAAGTAAAAATAAGCAATAATTAGAGCTAATATTTGATGAACAATATACACATATCGTACACATTATGTCATTTAATCCTCACAATGACTGAGTGAAATGTAACTGCCATAATACATAAGGAAAGTGAACCTTATCGAGGTTGCATTTGTTTCCTAGGGCTGCCATTACAAATTTGTCATCAATTGGGTGGCTTAAAGCACCAGAAATTTATTTTCTTACAGTTCTTGAGGCTAGAAGTCTGAAAGCAAGGTGCCAGAAGGGCCATGTTCCTTCTGAGGGCTCTAGGGAAGAATCCTTCTTTGCATCCCTCAATTTCTAGTGGTTGCTAGCAACCATTGGTGTTCCATAGCTGTAGCTACTTCACTCCATTCTCTCCCTTTGTTGTCACATGGTCTTATTCTGTCTGTATGTCTGTCTATCCCCAAATGTTTCTCTCCCTTATAAAGACAACAGTCATTGGATCTGAGCCCACCTTAATCCAGTATGACCTCATCTTAACTTGTTAAAATCAACAAATACCCTATTTCTAAATAAGGTCACATTTATACATACCACGGCTTAGGACTTTAACATATCCTTTTGGTGGACACTATTCAGCCCACAACAGAGTTTAAGGAACCTACCCAAAGTCACAAAGCTAGTAAGTTGCACAGTCAAGAATTAGACTCAGTCTGACCCAAGAGCCCATGTTCTTGAATACTATGTTCCACTGTCCCTAAAAGTCAAACTGATTACAAAGCTTACCCTTAGCTAGTTACATGACAAAGCTATGGCCAAAGTCTTCTTGACTTCTAAGCTAGATTATCATATTCCTACTGCATGATGCTACCTTGAATACTACTTGAAAATAAAAGTTTTATTGTTATGATATTTTTGAAGAATTTGGTTCTACATTGGAAGATCAGACAAATTAAGCATAGTGTTTTTGCTTATTTACAAAGGCTGAGGGAACTTGTCATGACTCAGTATTTCTCACAGTTTTCCCCTAAAATGCTCTCACAGAGATAGGAGTAAATGTATCTCCTCCAGCTCAAGTCTTGGGGTATCATGAAAAGTTTCCAGGAATCAGATCAAAATGTTCTTTACTATAGCATTTTTTTTAATTCTTGCCAATTATATGTCCAAGTATAGTTTCATTTAAAATTAATATTGTCACTTACATAGAAGAAAATTGACTCCCCAGGAGGAAGGGACATGTGGTGTCAAGCACCCCCAGGCATACCACTACCAACAACAGGTACTACAGTAGAGTCTGGAAGTTTTCTGGTTTAAATAAAACTCAAAGAATAATAGTAAATTTAAGTTCTAAGCCTAGAGATCGGCAAAAATACATAGTAGTTCTTGAGTGTGTGTGGTATTCTCCTCCATTCTGGGCAAATCTTATCTGAGCCAAATAGGGAAGAAACCGTCTTACAACAGAGATAGATGAGATTTCCAGGAATATAACTACTTTTACTGAGTCCTTCAGTCATTCTGACATCGTGAGAATTTGGGTTTCCATACTGAAGGCCTGGTTTGAATTTTTGAGTGTTCAAATACAATCTCTTAGAATAGATAGCTGATGAGTACAGTGTCAGCTTAATACCCCAAATGTTCCTTTAGTATTTTTCTGCTATCGTATTCTATTTTGAATCCTATTTTGATGTATATCACCTGAGTATCAACTTCCATCAGAAAGTTTTGATGACCTACAAATACTACACAATATATGCAGATCTACATGGAATATTATATTCATATTTGCTATGACTATTTAAAAATGATCCTGGCATGCTAAAAATTAGCTCCATTAGGAAATGTGAATGAGATGATGATCCCTTATAACATATTACAAAATAAATTTCTTTGCTTAACTTTCTTTTAATTTGGTTAACAGGAGACCAGAAATCAACATCATTAGAATTATTGAACTAGCTCTGATTTCATACAGTCCACATATTTTAACAATATGAAATGTAATGAAGAATCTCTTTCATAAGTATATTGTGTGTGTGCACATTCACATAGAGAGTGGAATAGTAGACATTGGTGACTCAGAAAGGAAGGAGGATGGGAGGAGGTGTGGTATAAGAAATTACCTAATGAGTACCATGTATACTAATTGAGTGATAATTACACAAAAAGCCCAAATGTCACCACTATGCAATATATACTTCTAACAAAACCACATTTGTACCTGCTGAATCTATAAAACCAATTTAAAAATAGAAAATAGAAAAGCAATAAAGAAATTCAATGAACTAAAACATAGTGTGTCCAATTAAATATCAGACTGTTTAAAAGCAATATAAAATATTAACATGAAGAGGTAGTGCTCACAATGAAGGCAGAATGATACTGAAGATTACCATGGGAAATTCATAAGCTGGCCTAAATTCCTTCCATTAAAAAAGAATTAACTCATAATGAAAAAATTGTGGCATATATATGCATACACAATGGAATATTATTATTATTCAGCCTTAAAAAAGGAGATACTATCATTTGTGACAATGTGGATGAACCTGGAGGACATTATGCTAAGTGAAATAAACCAGACACAGAAATAAAAATACAGTATGATCTCACTGATATCTGGATTCTGAAAAAAAAAAGTCAAATAAATAGAAATAGAGAGTAGAATGGTGGCTACAGGCACAGGGAATAGGGGAAAATAGGGAGAAGTAAGTCAAAGCGTATGATACAAATTTGCAGTTAGAGAGGATGAATAAGTCTAGAGATCTAATGTACAGCATGAGGCTATAGTTAATAATGTTATATACTGAAAATTTGTTAAAAGGGTAGATTTTAAGTGTTCTTACACACACATAAGATAACTATGGAAATTGATGGATAGGTAAATTACTGTAGTAATCATTTTATCATGTATAATCTATATGAAAACATCACATTGTACTCTTCAAATATATACAAAAAAAGTATATTTTAAAAAAATAATAAAATTCTATTCATAGTAAAAGGAAAGGAGTTGACTCATGACTGAACTAGCTGTACTGTATCTATAATCTCTCCCTTCACATTACTCATATGCATTTTAGAATTTTTCTATATTCACCTAATGCTTAATAACAGTTGCACGCTGTGATAAATACTTTTTAAAATTTATTTTCCTTTTTTTGGCTGAAGTGTATCATTTTGGTTGAGAGCAACTCTCAAACTTATGTGTGTAGCAGAATTATCTGATGAACTTGTTAAAATACAGACTAGTGGACTCCACCCCCATAGTTTCTCATTTCAGTAAGCATGCGGTGGAGCCCAATAATTTATTTTAATAACAATCCCCCAAGTGATGCTGATGCTTCCAATCTGAGGACCATATTTTGAGAATCACTGGTATAGTCAATAGCAAGAGTATAGGCTTTAGAACTACTCAAACCTGAGTTTTGATCTTGTTTCTTCCAAATCACTTAATTCCTCTGAGATCACCTGCAACTTTGTTTGCTGTACTTTAAGGAATACTCTCAAATACAATGCCTGGCAAATAGTAGGAACTCTAAAAAATAGTGGTTATTATCAGCATTTTACTTTTCATCTGACCTTAGGTTATTAAAATAAGATCACTCTTAATTTCATTATTCAATTTTACTTATTCATGTAATAATTATTAAAGAATAATTTTTTTTCTTAGTGTCCCCCTGGACAGAAAGGAAAGCTGAATCTTTATATTTCTTTTATTGACACCAGGATGGGCATTATACAGATTGTCTCTGTCTCTTCTCCTTCCCCACAACTGGTAACAATTCCAGCCTTGGCAAGCTATAATCTAGGGGTAGATAGGCAAAGAGTAAAATTGTATGACAGAATATAGGGGTTTCACATTTCTCTTATGAATCTCCTATTATATACAACATTGAACTTAGTAGTACACTTCCAGGCAATCACAAGACATCCTGATATGGAAGTAGAAGAACTACTAACTACTATAGATCCATTCTATAGGTGTTTTTAAAAAATACTGTCTGATTACAGCTGTACCAAGTAACTACAGTAGCCATGGGACATGGTGATTGGTTATACATTTGGCCTCACCCTATAAAGTTATCAAAAGATAGAAAGGAACACTGAAAGAAAACCTATGATCTAATTATAAAACACCTCCTATATAAAATAATAAAATATTAACAGTAAAAGGGATCATCTCTTCCAGTTCTAGTTTTATATAGAAAAATAAAATGACTTGCTTAGTTATGCTAGAGTGGAGTTTTAAAATATTTATTATTTCTCATCCTGATCATTTTGAAATTATTCCTTAAAGAATTCAATAGTAAAGTCCATTTGAATCAGTATGAAGTCAAAGTTTTTGTTTCTTTTATTTTTATCTAATCAATTAATTAATTTTTTATTTCAATATATTACAGGTTCAAATGTTTAGGTTACATATATTGCCTTTGTCCTACCCGAGTCAGAGCTTGAAGTGTGTCCATCCCCAATATGGTGTGCACTGCACCTGTTAGGTGTGAATATGCCCATCCCCTCACACCTGCCCAACACCCGATTAATGTTACTACTATATGTGCACCTAAGTGTTGATCAATTAATACCAGTTTGATGGTGAGTACATTTGGTGCTTGTTTTTCCATTCTTGGGATACTTTACTTCTAAGAATGGGCTCTAGCTCAATCAAGGATAATACAAGAAGTGCTAGTTCACCATTGTTTTTCATGGTTGAGTAGTACTCCATGCTATACATATAGCACATTTTATTAATCCACTGATATATTGATGGACACTTGGCATGTTTCCATATCTTTGCAATTGTGAATTGTGCTTCTATAAACATTTAAGTGCAGATGTATTTATTATAGAATGAATTTTCTTCCTTTGGGTAGATGCCTACTAGTGTCATTGGTGGATCAAATGGTAGTTCTATTTTTAGTTCTTTGAGGTATCTCCATATTACTTTCCATAGAGGTTATACTAAGTTGCAGTCACACCAGCAGTGTAAAAGTGTTCCAATCTCTCTGAATACACACCAGCATTTCTTATTATGGGACTTTTTGATAAAAGCCATTCTCACTGGAGTTAAGAGATATCTCCTTGTGGGTTTTGTTTTTTTTTTTGTTTTTTTTTTTTGTTTTTTTTTTTTTTTTTTTTGAGACAGAGTCTCACTCTGTTGCCCAGGCTAGAGTGAGTGCCGTGGCTTCAGCTTAGCTCACAGCAACCTCAAACTCCTGGGCTCAAGCGATCCTCCTGCCTCAGCCTCCCAAGTAGCTGGGATTACAGGCATGCGCCACCATGCCCAGCTAATTTTTTGTATATATATATTTTAGTTGTCCATATAATTTCTTTCTATTTTTAGTAGAGACGGGGTCTCACTCTTGCTCAGGCTGGTCTCGAACTCCTGACCTCGAGCGATCCACCCGCCTCGGCCTCCCAGAGTGCTAGGATTACAGGCGTGAGCCACTGCGCCCGGCCTCCTTGTGGTTTTGATTTGCATTTCCCTAATGATTAGAGATGTTGAGCAATTTTTTATTATGTTTGCTGGCCATTATTCTGTCTTCTTTTGCAAAGTTTTTTGTGCATTCTTTGCCCACTTTGTAATGGGGTTGTTTGATTTTTCCTTGTTGATTTTCTTAAGTTCTATATAAATTCTAGTTATCAGCCCTTTATCGGATGTGTAACATGCAAATACTTCTCCCATTGTATAGACCGTCTACTTGCTCTAATGGTTGTTTACTTGGCTGTGCAGAAGCTTTTTAATTTGATCAGGTCCCACTTATTTGTTTTTGTTGCTGCTGTGATTGCTTTGGGGGTCTTCTTCATAAATTCTTTACCTAGGCCAATGTCTGTAAGAGTTTTCCAACATTTCCTTCTAGAATTCTTGTGGTTTCATGTCTTGAGTTTGAGACCATTATACATCGTGCATTGATTTTTGTGAGAGGTGAGAGATGCGGTTCCAGTTTCAATCTTCTACATGTGGCTATCCAATTTTCCCAGCACCATTTATTGAATAGGGATTCTTTTCCCCAATGTATATTTTTGTCTGCTTTTTCAATGATGAGATGACAATATGAGGATGGTTTTATATCTGTGTTCTCAGTCCTTTTCCAAAGGTCTATGTCTTTGTTCTTGTGCCACTACCATGCTCTTTTGGTTACTATAGCCTTGTAGTATAGTTTGAAGTCTGGCAGATTCATGCCTCCTAATTTTTTCTTTTTGCTTAAGATTGTTTTTGCTATACTGCATCTTGTCTGGTTCCATACAAAGCATAGAATTATTTTATCCAGATCTGTGCAAAATTATGTTGGTAATTTCTTAGGGAATGCATTGATTGTGTAGATCAATTTAGTTAGTATAGACATTTTAACAATATTGATTCTGCTGATCCATGAGCGTGGTAGGGTTTTCCATCTATTTACATCTTCTACAATTTCTTTCCTCGGTGTTTCATAGTTCTCCTATATATGTCTGTTACCTCCTTCATTAAATATATTTCTAAATATATAATTTTCTTTGATGCTATTGTGAAAGTTGTTGCATCTTTGATTTGATTCTCAACTTGACTGTTATTGGCATATATGAAAGTTATTGATTTGTGGGCATTGGTTTTGTATCCTGAGACTTCACTGAATTAATTTATCAATTCCAGGAATCTCTTGGTTGAATCTTTGGCATTTTCTAGATATAATATCATATTATCAGCAAAGAATGAAAGTTTGACCTGTTATGCCCCCATTTATATACTCTTGATTCCCTGCTCTTGTTTCATTGCTCTGGCAAGGACTTCCAGCACTATGTTGAATAGAAGTGGATATAGTGGCCAACGTGTCTAGTTCCAGTTCTAAGTGGGAATGTTTTCAATTTTTTGCTGTTTAGTATGATGTTAGCTGTTGGTTTAGTATATATAGCTTTAGTAATTTTGATGTATGACCCATCTATGCCTATTTTTTTAAGAGTTTTTAGTATAAAAGTGTGCTTAATTTTGTCAAATGCTTTTTCTGCCTCTATAAGCAGGATCATATGGTCTTTGTTCTTGCTTTCATTTATATGGTGAATTACATTTATAGATTTGCATATGTTGAATCATCCTTGCATCTCTGAGATGAAGCCCAATTGTTTATGATGAATTATTTTTTGTGTTTAGTTGAATTTGGTTTGCTAATATTTTATTGAGAATTTTTGCATCTATATTCATGAGATATATTGGTCTGTAGTTTTCTTTATTGTTGTGACCTCTGCTGGCTTTGGTATCAAGGTGATATTGGCTTCATAAAATGAGTTGGGGAACATTCCATCCTGCTCAATGTTGTGGAATGATTTCTGTGGTAAAGAAACCATTTCATCTTTGTTGATTTCGTAAAATTCTGATGGGAACATGTCTGGTCAGGGACTTTTTTTGTTGGAAGGGTTTTTATTGCTTCTTCAATTTTGGTACTTGATATTAGTCTGTTCAGGAATTCCATTTCTTCCTGACTGAGACTAGGGAGATTGTAGATTTCTAAGAATCTATCCATTTCCTCCATGTATTTAAGTTTTTGGGCATAGAGATTTTTATAGTATTCAAAGATGATGTTTTGTATTTCCATGATATCTGTTGTGACCTCTCCTTTTTTAATTTCTAATTTGTCTTATTTGGCTTATTAGAGTCTTTTTCATTCTATTTCTGGTCCATCTAGCAAGAGGGCTGTCAATTTTGCTTATATTTTCATAGAACCAAATTTTTGTTTTATTAATCTTCTGTATAGTTCTTTTATTATTGATTTTATTTAGTTAGTCTCTGATCTTGGTTATCTCTTTTCTTATGCTGGGTTTAGGATTACTTTGCTCTTCCTTTTCCAGTTCCTTGAGACAGTTCATTAGTTCATTGATTTGTAATCTTTCTATCTTTTGGATATGAGCATTTAATGTTATTAGTTTTCCTCTCAGGAATGCTTTTGCTGTATTCCACAGATTTTGACAATTGTGTCCCATTATCGTTTAGTTCAAAGAATCTTTTGATTTTCATCTGGATTTCCTTCTTGACCCAGTAGTCATTCAGCAATAGATTGTTTAACTTCCATATCTTTGTGTAGAGATGAGTGTTTCTGTTGGAATTGATATCTAATTTTATTCCACTGTGATCTGAGAAAATACATGGTGTAATTTCTATTTTTTAAAAAAATTCATTGAGATCTGTTTTGTAGCCTAGGATGTGATCAATTTTAGAGACGGTTCCATGAGCTGATGAGAAAAAAGTATATTCAGTGTTGTTTGGGCAGAATGTTCTGTAGATGTCTGTTAGGCCCATTTTTTCTAGGGTTCTGTTTAAGTCCATTGTTTCTTTGCTTATTTTCTGCTTGGAGGATATCTCCTGTTCTGTCAGTGGGGTGTTGAGATCCCCGGCTATTATGGTATTGCTGTCTATTATGTTGTTTAGATCAGTCAGGATTTGCTTTATGTATCTGGGTGCTCTTGTGTTGGATGAATAAATATTTAGGACTGTTAAGTCTTCTTTCTGGATTTTTCCCTCCACCACTATATAGTGATCATCTTTGTCTTTCTTTACATTTGTTGTTTTACAGTTTATGTTATCTGCTTTAAGAACGGCTACCCCAGCTTTCTTTTGTTTTCCATTTGCCTGGTAATTTATTTTCCATTGCTTCACCTTGAGTCTGAATGCATCCTTTTGGGTAAGATACATTTCCTGAAGATAGCAGGTGCTTGGCTTATGTTTTTTATTTTTATTTATTTATTTTTTTTTTTTTGAGACAGAGTCTCATTCTGTTGCCCAGGCTAGAGTGAGTGCCGTGGCGTCAGCCTAGCTCACAGCAACCTCAAACTCCTGAGCTCAAGCGATCCTCCTGTCTCAGCCTCCCGAGTAGCTGGGACTACAGGCATGCACCACCATGCCCGGCTAATTTTTTCTATATATATTTTTAGCTGTCCATATAATTTCTTTCTATTTTTTTTTAGTAGAGATGGGGTCTCGCTCTTGCTCAGGCTGGTCTCGAACTCCTGAGCTCAAACGATCCGCCCACCTCGGCCTCCCAGAGTGCTAGGATTACAGGCGTGAGCCACCGCGCCTGGCCTTGGCTTGTGTTTTTTAACCCATTCAGCCACCCTATGTCTCTTCAGTGTGCAATTCAAGCCATTCACATTTATTGAGAGAATTGATATTTGGGGTATATTTCTGTTCATACTGTTGGATAGACTCTTATTGTTTAGTTTTACCTCTCGAGCCATTGTGAAATCAGGATTATGGTCTTTATCTTTTGGGTGATTTTATACTGGTATGTGTCTATTATGCTGGTCAATGTGTGTGTGTGTGTGTGTGTGTGTGTGTGCGTGCGTGTATATAATGCAGGTCTAAGTACTTCCTGCAAGGCAGGTCTGGTCTTCATAAATTCCATCAGTGATTGCTTCTCTGGGAATGTCTTTATTTCTCCCTCATGTAAGTAGCTTAGTTTCACAGGATAAATAATTCTAGGTTTACCATTATTCTGTTTTACAAGACTGAAGTTGGGTCCTTAGTTCTTTCTGGCTTGTAAGGTTTCAGTTGAGACATCTGCTGTTAGACTTATATATTTCCCTTTCTGAATTACCTGCTGTGTTTGCCTTAACTGCTGTAAAGAGTGTCTCTTTCATATTTACCTTGGTCAGCCTAGTAACTATTCATGTGGTGATTGCCGTTTCACACTGAGTCTCCTGGGAGAGAGTCCCATGTGCTTCTTGTACCTGGATATCTAGATTTCTGGCTAGGCTAGGACCATTTTCCTCCGTTATTCCTAGAAATAGATTTCCCAGACCTTGTGTGTTTTCTTCTTCACATTCAGGGATGCCTATGGTTCTTATATTTGATCTCTTTACATAATCCCACATTTTTCTTATATGCTTTGTTCATGTCTCCTGCTTCTGTTTTCTTCATCTGCTTTGTTTAGCACATAGGTGTTATCTTCAAGCTCTGAGATTTTTTCCTCTGTGTGATCCAGCCTATTCTTAAGGCTTTCCACTGTGTTTTTGTAGTTCCTTTCATTTTCAGTATTTCTGTTTGATTTTTTCATAATACTTCAATTTCTTTAGAGAATATTTTATCCATTTCTTGCATTTCTCTTGTGGTTACTTTGTGTTAGGTTTCTATTTTCTCTTGAATTCCATTGATCTTTCTTACAATCCATATTTGAAATTCTTCCTCTGTCATTTTAATAATTTCATTTAAGTTGGTATCCATTGCTGAGGAGCTAATGATTTCTTTTGGGGGTGACTTTATGGTCTGATTTTTCATGTTTCCTGAGTTCTTTTCCTGATTCTTTCTCAACTGGCTTTGTGGTCAAGAAATGATGGTGCTATGGTTGATTTATGGCCCTATCTTCATGTCCCCCAGGGTAGTACCTTGACAGTGCTGGGGAGAGGAGCACTGGTCCTATATTTCCTTAGGGGTGTTTCAGCAAATTTGATGAACCTCTTGGGTTACCTCTGATCTGATGTCTTCACCTCTTCCCAGTGGACTGTAGTTAGTTTGGTTTCCCAGCTTAAGCTCCAAGCTGGTAGATTGTACTTGTGGGTATGAATCCACTGCTCCCCAATAGCTTGAGATGGTAGGCAATATGTTTAGCTGTGGGACTGTACCCTTTGTCATTGACTGTATTTTGTGTGGAGGACCCAGTTACCGAGGTAATCTGTTGTTCCCATGGTAGGCTCTGGTCCCCCACGTGAGTTATATGAATGCTCCAAGCTTTGGGAGGGGCCTTGTAGCTTCCAGGGGTTGCTTGGACCCTGTTCCATCTCTGAGGTGTGTGTAGGACAAGATAGATCACAGCTGGAGTGTGAAAGCCTGTGTGTGTGAGCTTCTATGGTTGCTTATCCTGCCTCTATTTGTGGGCAGCCACTAATATGGATTTCAGGGCTATCTCTGCAAAGTTGGAGGGCTGCTCCTAATGGGAGGGATCAATTAATGCAATTACTGAGGTCTCTGGCTATGTTTTTCCTTTTCTTCCCACAAACCCAGGCACTTTCCCCTCTGATCGGTCCACTCGTGTTTCCTCTCCACCTATGATGGGCTCTCAAGTTTCCCCATCTCCCTCTGGCCCACTGGCATGTGTCTCGACCTGTTGGTGGCAGATAGGGGAATCTCCAATTGTGCACCCCTTTTCAGCCACTGGACCCCAAGTTGAGGTGGGTGGGCCTCTCTATCCCCAGAAGTCTCCATCAGGGGGATGCTCCAACCAAGGGATGGGGAAATGGAGCTCACTCACAGAACCCTGCTCTCTTCCGCTCCTCCACACCCTCCCAATGAGCACAGGCTCTCACTTGCCACCTGTGTCTCTTCGTTTATGATAAATATCATCAGATCACCAGATACAAATAAATTTCCAAAATGTCTCCTTTAAGTAAGTTTTTTTGTAGCTGATTACACATCTATAAAGATTCAGAAACTAACCTTGTAAAAGCTATTAAGAAAAAAAATCACTGAATTCTGTTGACTGTTTTGATAGTCTAGTATATTTATTAGTTAACATTATAGATTTAAACCAAAGAGAAAAAAAAACTTCTTTAAAAAAGGTTTTATATATTTTACAAAGCAAAAATTTGTCAGCTAACCAAATAAAAACCATAAATATTTAAGCATTAACCTATAGCCTTGAAATTATGCAAAAATGTCAAGAAATAAAATAAACTAAGAAATTTTCAAGAAATTGTCAAATGATTTGTCAATTGTCAATCGATTTGCTTTACCACAATTTTAAAATTATGTGAAGTAAATAGTAAAAGTCCCTTCTCCCCCAGAGGTAATCACTGTTAACTATTAAGTACATATCTTTCTTGATTTTTTCAAGTCATACACAGACCTACATTTAACTTCAAACCATATTATTTATTTCAACATGGGGTAAGCTAGAAAAAGAGTGAAAGGGCAGAAAGACTCTTGTACAGAGATAAAGATAAAATGTACCCCACTCTGACATTAAGATGTATCATTCCTTTCTTGCATTCATCTACGTCCCAGCAGATACTTGAGTTTTATTTTTTAATCCATTAAGCCAGTGTATGACTCTTGAGTGGGGCATTCAGACCATTCACATTTATTTGTAGAATGGATATGTGAGATGCTGTTCTATTCATTCTGTTTGGTACCACCTTTTTGCCTTCTTTTAACTCTTGTACTACTTTTTTATATGAGCTTTGAGGTTTAGCTTTTGGGTGGTTTTATCCTGGTGGGTGTCTATTGTGCTGATCCATGTATAATATGGTTCTTATTATTTCCTGCACGGCAGGTCTGGTCTTGACAAATTCACTCAGTGTTTTATTGATGTTGTTGTTGTTTGTTTGTTTTGTTTTATTTTTGTCTGAAAAAGTCTTTATTTCTCCTTCACATATGAAACTTAATTTTGCAGGATACAACATTCTAGATTGACAGTTGTTCACTTTAAGAAGACTGAAGATGGAGCCTCAATCCCTTCTGGCTTGTAAGGTTTAAGTTAAGAAGTCTGCTGTTAGCCTGATGGGTTTTCCTTTGTACGCTGCCTGAGGTTTTGGCCTTATAGCTTGCAGGAGTTCCTCCTTTGTGTTGACTTTGGCCAGTCTGATGACTATGTGTCTTGGTGACTGTCTCTTTGCAATGAATTTCCCAGGTGTTCGTTGAGTTTATACCTTCATGTCTAAATCTCTAGCAAGACCAGGGAAGTTTTCCTCAATTATTCCTTCAAGGGTTTTTCCAGCAGTTGTGCATTTTCTTCTTCACCCTAGGGATGCCTATGATTCTTATATTTGGCCATTTTACATAATGTCATATTTCTTGGAGGCTTTGTTACTTCCCCTTAACTCTCTGCTCTTTATTTTCATCTGACTAATTTGAGAGTTGTCATCAAGCTCTGATATTCTTTCTTTTGCCTGGTCTAGTCTATTCTCAAAACTTTAAACACTGTGTTTTGTATTTTCTTAAATGAATTTTTCATTTATAAAAGTTCTATTTGTTTTTTTTTAATATGTCTCTCTCTTTAGTGAATTTTTCATTCATTTCCTGCATTGTTTTCCTGCTTTGTTTGAGTGGGTTTTCCATTTTCTCTTGGATTTCATTGAGCTTCCTTACAATCCATATTTGGAATTCTTTATCTGTCATTACAATATTTTCATTTCGGTTAGTATTCATTGCAACAGAGCTGGTGTTCCCTTTTTGGGGTGTCCTTGTGCTCTGATTTTTCATACTTCTGGAGTTTCTTCACTGATTCCTTCTCATCTGAGGCAGGTGTCACTTCTTTTTTTTGGATTTTCTTTTGTTTAGATGGGGCATTTTTTTTCCTTCCCTCCTTACTCATAAGGGAGTTTCTGTAGCATATGTTGTGTAAGAACCTTTGGCTTTGCTTGTGGGTGCTTTGTGGGGGTCTAGGTTCTGGATGGATGCCTTGGTTATAAATATCCTTAGTAGTATTCTCAGTTGCTAGTTGTTTGTAGGCTATAGCAGTGGTGAGGTATGTGTGGGGGAAGATTTCCTGTCTGTCTTTTTTGTTATTGTTCCCTGTCTCTCTTTGATTAGGGATGATGTGGGGCTTTGAGGTAAGGTCCTTTCTCTTTCTCCAGCCCTGTGGTCTCCTAAAAATTAACACTAGTTACAGAACAACATTTTTGCTAAAAAATTATGGAGAGAAAAAATTTTCTTTAAACTAAAGTATAATAGAGGTCATTATTGAAAGCCTTTTTTGTCTTCATATTCCCCATAAACTTTGGAACACACTTGTACTCTGTCAGATTTTGAGGCCTAGATGCGCCATCCTCCCATTTCTTTCAGAACAATGAATAGTTAAGATACAGTTGTATATTATAGGCATGTGGCCATGGCACTGATATCACCAGATCTGGAAGTGTTCTGTGTAAAGAATTTCATCTTAATAGCTACAGTAATTTTTTAAGATTATGGAATGAAGCTCATGCATATACACACCCCCCCAAAATGACAATTTAAGAGTTCTATATAATATGCAGCAAAAATAGCAGATACAAAGGAGAGATCAAGATAATAACGTTTGACAAAGATTTGAAGGCTTAACTGTAAATCAGTCTAATGTACAGTGCAAAATTATAAATCAGTTCTTCAGAAAAAAATTAAGCATCTGTCTAGAAAAAGGGCACACTTTAACACAGATTCATTAGTTAGAGACATATTCATTTAAAAATCTATTTGAATTTGGTTTTCATGGCAGTTTTTTTTTTCCCCTCAATAAATAAGAAGTTAGCACTGTATAGAATTACAGTTCTCAGGAAAGTGGTCTTAGAGCTAAAGAGAGATTAGTTTCTAATTAGTGAATTTATAAATATCCTTTTTCCTCTTTTGATGTTAACTGAAGTTGAATATTTAGCTAAAAACAGGTTTATGTTTATTTCAAAAGCACCACCTCTGGTGGTGGCATTACTAGAAACGTTCTGGTACTTATATACCTTCTAGTACTTTAAATCATCTTTGAAAGTATTCCTGCTAAGGAAGATAATTTGGTTTAGTGTTCCAAAGGCAGATATAAAGATTTGATGTAGTCAGAGTCCTCAATGTGTCAGACAGTATGATAACTTAAATAACCAATGTGAATTCCATATATACTGTATTTTCTGTTAAATTTTTCTCCCCATGTAGTAGTAGAATACATAGCTGCTGTAGATTCTTTTGGAAAGAGTAGAAACATTATCTGTATGGTTTCTTAGAAAGCTGGGCATCCTGATAAATCAAACATACAAAAGAACATTAATTAGTAATTTATGAAGGCAGATATAGGTTATGTCTAGCTGAATAAAATTTGCCTGTATTTTCTCTCATCCTTTACTTTTTGTCTTGACTTCTAAAATAATGGAAACTAGTGACAAAGCAAGACTGAATAGCCATTTTGATGATTTGAAAGTAGGAATCAAAGAAGTTCTTTATGCATTATTTTGATCAATGTTTAGAAGCAAATGAAAGTTATTTGCTATCTACCTCCCCTAGAATATGAAAATTTCAATATATCTCATGTTTATTTGCTGTATAAATCAATATTAACTTCTCTTTATTATCTATTAGTCATTTACATTTTATAATTCTTTAACAGTTTTCAAAATGAGTGTTTACTTCTAAATATTATCTCATGTGAGCCTCACAGTTATCTGCTGAGGGAGTAGATTCAGAGCTTTTTATTACAATCAGTTCTAATGTATGTTAAAATCATAGAGTTGTTTCCTTATATTGTACCTAAATGACACATTACAGTATAAGTCTATTATTTCTTATTCAGGTTTCATTGAAGATGGAAGAAATCTCTTCATATAAATAAAATTAATTTTGGTCATTCTTCAACTTTCTATTTTTATGTGCTTGGATTCCTCCTTGTGCCTAAAGGGAACATTTGTTATGTATGTTCCACTTTGAAGTTAACAATAAAATATTGACAGTAATTCTGCTGTCTTATGAAGATCATTTTGGTTGAAAGGAACATAACGCCATTCATACTTACTCAAGCAAAAAATAAGAAGATGGTGGGAACTTATTTCAAGGATTTGTGATTACTTTAGAGAACTCAAGGGCAGAAAGTAAAGTTAATACATAGGAGGGGCTGGAAATGTGAACATAAAAGATATCAGGAACCCAGGTAGAAAATACTTTCATCTGTTTCTCTAGAGGCATATGATCTCTTATTTCTACTTGTTATATATGTGGCTATTTTATTTTTCTCGCTCTCTACACACTGATTTTTTTCTGCTTCTCTGGGTATATGATAGAAATAGCATCTCCATAGTGCCTGAGATTGCCTGTCCTCATTTCAAACAATGAGCACAAAAAACTTTTCTGAATTCTAACTCTAAATTTCCAAGAAAAAAAATTGATTGCCACAATTTGGGTTGAATGCCAATTACCTACAACTAAGGGAATGGGTAACAGCATCAATGTGTCATTTGGGAGTGGTCATTAGTTTATAGAGAAGTAGAGGCTGGGAAGACACAACGCAATGTGTCCACCATGCCTGATCTTATATTTCAATATTAATTCTGAAGTTTCACTTTGGGAAAGATTTTCATTATGACTTTCTATTAACACAGGTGCAACAAATAAACTGACACCCTATCCTCAGTCTAAACGGCCACATGTGCTGTGTTTCATGTCAAATGCAACTGAGAAATTGCAACTTTATGGTTTATTTTGCTTTGCAGCCAATAACTACAACTAGTTCATCAAGTGAACCTGTATTTCCCCTTCAAGCTGTGTCTCTTCCAAATGAAAGAGTTCCTGACAGATTTGAATACTCTCATCCAGAAAGGTTCAACACTTCAAGGTAAGCCTCACTGATAATTGAGTCTACATAAAGACAATCTTAATTTGGAGTAAAATATAGAAATAGTTTACTTTTATTTTACACTACATTTTAAAATGATGTTTAATCCCCAATATAATGATGTATTGATTGTATATGGACAAGAAAATGGTATATTTCAAGGAAGTAGCCTAGCCAGTCAATTACTTTCAGGTGTGTTAGAAAACAGTTAACGTAAGGAAAAATGCAAGTGGATATAAAATTTGCATACACCAATATTCTTTTATTTGCTTGCAGTAAGCTTAGTGTTTTCTCTTGCTTTCAACTGCCTAACAAATAAAAATATATACTCTGTAATAGTTTCCTCAATAGGGGTTTTCAACAGGGAAATAACATCTTTTCTAGCATTTTATAAATATTTAAACAAGTATTTATGTTTGCCTTTAAGTAATGAAGGAGCAGTTATGATGCGACATGATGAAGGAAACAAATCTGAAACAGAAGTTTCTGACAGAAAAGTTTCTGAAACTTTAGCTGGTTCTTTCGACTATAAAAGTCTCCAATACCTAAGAATAATTGAAGATGACAGTCACCTTATGGACTCTGGCTCTGAAAGATGTGTGATTGATTCTGCCTCTGAGAAAGGCATTGGTTTGGACTCTGACTTAGAACAACACTCAGAAGACTCTGACTCAGTAATATGGGGAATGAATTCAGACTCTGAAAAATGTCCCAGAGACTCAGGCTCCACAAAACACCTGCTAGAAGCAGAAAACTACCAGATGGTGTCAGGTTCTGTGGAAGATCTGATGGTAGTCGAACGTTGCCAGGTTGACTCTGACTCTCTGAAACACTGGATGGACTCAGGTTCAGAAAAATGGTTGGTAGATTCTGACTCTGAAAAATGTCTGATGGACTCTGACAATGAAAGACTGGAGATAGACTCAGATTCAGAAAAGTGTCCCATGGCCTCTGCATCCATGAAATACTTGCTGAAGGCAGAAAAATACCAAATGGCCTCAGAGTCTGTAAAACGCCTGATGGAATCTGAAAAAAGTTTTATGGAGACCGAAAAACTCTGGATGGTCTCTGCTTCTGAGAGGTACATGATGGACTCAGACACAGAAAGGAGTGGAATGGACTCACCTTCTGCATCTGGGGTACATCTGATGGTGGGAGAAAAACACCAGGAGAAGATTAAATCTAAAAGATATGTGAGAGACTCTGACTCTGAACCATGTGGAATGGACTCAGACTCAGAAAGATGTGGACTAACCTCAACAGCTGAGAAATGTCTCATGGATGCTAAAACATTCCAGGTGAGCACTGACACTGAGGGGCTCTGGATGGATTCTTGGTCTGAAAGATGTACAGGAGACTTAGATTCTGATTCTGTGAAACATCTGATGAAGGCTGAATATTGCCAAAGGACCTCTGACTTGCAGAGATTCTGGACAGGCCTCAGGTCTGAATCTGAAAGGTGCTGGATAGATTCTGAAAGAGAACAGTTGGACTTTGACCACAGTAGATGCTGGGATAGTTCTAGAAAATATCAGCATAGGTCTGTGAGACTTCAGAATAGGTCTGAAAAATATCAAGATGACCTTCAAAAACATTGGGATAACTTTGAAAGACATCAAGTGGACACTAATTCTAAAAAACATCAAACAAATTCTGGAAATGAAAATCAAAATGAGTTTGAAAGTGAAAGACACCTGATGAGGATGGAGAGGGAACAGTGTCTGGTACAACTTGAAAATGAGAGAATTCAGGAGGATGAAGGGAGGAAAAGACATTTAGTGGAGTCTGACAGTGATAAAGAGCACAGGATTGCATTTGACAGTGAAAGACATAGCCTTGACTCAGAAAATGAAGCACAACGGGTCGGTGCTCGCAGAAAGGATAATCGTCCTCAAGGTAAGCTTAAATATGTGTGGCCTTTGAAAGCAGATTGTTTTACAAGTTTAATTAATAACATTATGATGCTTCCAAAATGGTAGTAGCTTTGACAGATTTAGGCCCGAAGTCCCTTTATCAGAAATTCAGAAAATTAAGCATCTTAATCCCAGATTTCCAATTCACTTTTAAAAATTAGACAACATAATCTTGCTTTAGGTAACTTTTATCTCCTTAAAAGGAAGAAAATTGAAGAATTCTTAGAAAAAATGGTTATTTTGCACTAAAAAGCACCATGTTGAATTTAGCTCCCACCATTCTAGAATGGGTAAATAGACTTTCTCATTAGTAGTTACTATGGAAAGAGGTAAATATCCAAGGCTAACTATATAAACATTCCAATTATCTTGCTTCTCTCAAAAAATTACTATCCAAGCTCATAATTTTCAATAAATAGCTGGCATTTACCTTGTTAATCATGTTTATTTTATCTCACTCACTCATTATAATTCTCCAATTCCTAAGGCATTTTGTTTAGGAATGCTTATTATTATAAAGCAATTATTATCATCTCATAGATAGTGTTTTTCTTCATATTAGTCATTTTCTTTTTCTTTTTCTTTTTTTTTTTTCTTATTTCAGCATATTACAGGGGTACAAATATTTAGGTTACATATATTGCCTGTGCCCCACCCAAGTCAGAGCTTCAAGCTTGTCCGTCCCCCAGATGGTGTGCACCGCACCTATTAGGTGTGAATATATCCATCCCCTCCCCCATCCTACCTGCCCAACAGCTGATGAATATTACTACTATATGTGCACTTAAGTGTTGGGGTTAGTTAAGTCAGTTAATACCAATTTGATGGTGAGTACATGTAGTGCTTCTTTTTCCATTATTGTGATACTTCACTTAATAGTATGGGTTTCAACTCTATCCAGGATAATACAAGAGGTGCTAGATCACTATTGTTTTTTGTGGCTGAGTAGAACTCCATGATATACGTATACCACATTTTATTAATCCACTCATGTGTCAATGGACACTTGAGTTGTTTCCACATCTTTGGAATTGTGTATTGTGCTGCTATAAACATTCCAGTGCAGATGTCTTTTTTATATAATGTCTTTTGTTCCTTTGGGGAGATGCCCAGTAATGGGCATTTTTCCCTCAGACATTCCTAAGAAAGTATAACAATAAATTCTATGCCTCAATAAACCCCTGTAACTCCTTTCAAAACTATAGTAATTAAAATAATACATAGGGATCCATGTTCCCTATTTTAATATGCTATTTACACATAATTAGCCTTGAAATCTGTTCTAAATAAAACTGACTTATCCATGAAGCCATATGTCTTAAGTATGGTGGACTTTTGAAGCCAATACAAAGTATACTATATATTTAGGGACATTTATTGATACAAAGTGTTATCCAGAGGTTGCACTGGTTGTCATAGAGGCACATTTTTTCTTAAGCTATTAATTCATCTGGAATAACTGTGAGATATTTTAACAGTCAAAGGAAAATAATCATCTAATTTTTTCTATTACCTCAGAAAAACTCTCTAACCCCTAGTTAGAAACTCAATTCAATTGGAAAGGATTAAGCAATGTGAGAATTAATTTCTAAGATCCTCTCATGAAGCACCTGCATGGTGGTGTAATGATATAGTTTCTTCACCTTTTGTAAGGGGAAGTAAAAGAATCTTAAAACAATATTTTATTAGATTTTAATTTAGTAACACTACATTAATTATTCCTTAATCGAATATCATTCTGTTCTAATTAGGTAATATTAGCAATCCCTTAAGAGTTGCACTAATCAGCCCAGAAGATATTAAGATTTAAATTTTTCATCCAGCTTCAGTTTTTAATATTTTCAAACACCATCTGATAAATATTGAGTAAGATGGAATAACTACTGCTCAAAGCTAGAAAAACTCACGGGACCCAGCAGAATTGTTATTGATATTCTGTACAAAATTTTGTCAATTGAATGCATACTATGTGCTCACTGTATATAATAATAAATACATACATGTATAATACCTTAAATTTGTATAGCACATTTCAAAATCAATTATATAAAAGTAATAATGGCAGCTGATATTGGTTGAGTTCTTATACTGTGTCAAGCACTACGCTACACAAATCAAATGTATTATTACATCTAATTTGTTATTCCCCTTTTACAGATAATAGCTAAGCTTTATATGTCACTTCCAGGAACCATTGTAACCATTTTACATACACTAATTAATTAGTACTAATTCACAAATACTAATTTATTAATACTAATTCACTAGTTTTACATGTACAAATGCATTAAAACCTCACAGCCCCTCTATTACCATTTTTATTTTACCAATGAAGAAATTGAGGCCCAAAGAAGTTATATAATTAACCAGGGTAACACAATAAATTATAGAGTCAGGATGTGACTTCATGCTCTAAAGTCTGTGCTGAAAAACATGAAGATGTACTATCTTTTAACTGTGAGAGATACATACTCTGCCCATTTTACTGTGAGGACAATGAGGCTAAAAAAGTTCAAATGACTTATCCTACACTTTGTACCTAGGTTTATCTGATTCCAGAGCCTGACTTCTTAATCAAGAATAGTTATGAGTTATGTATATCTCAACATTTCTTAACCTCATGATCTTCTAAATTAGAAAGATCAATGATACTATAGTATTACTGTGCCTGCTTCAAATATGAGGAAACTGAAGCTCAAGCAAGCACTTAACTCAATGTCACATAGGTAGTTAGTGACCAAGCTAGAGCATAGAAACTCCTAGTCCTAGTGTTATTTCAACTACATCTGTGATTTCATGAAGTTTATAGGCTAATTGAGAAAATAATATTATGCCACATGAAACTAGTCAATTAACTATACTTTCTCTGAATCTACTTATATTTTAATTACTTACGATTGGATGGGAATTATATAATTTGTGGATTATTATTAATAGAAAGCATGCATTGGTATATGGCCAATCCACAGGTGGAAGCACTTCCAAACATAGAACCAAAATTTTGCTAGCTGCCCTCGGTCATCTTTAGTTGTAGTATATTTAAAATATAAACCAATAGGCTAAATATGATTTTTAAAATCTTAGAATTAAAATTAAAGGTTGTGGGTGTAAGAAAAGTGCTCTTTGTTTACCACCTGTATGTATTCTTTGACAAAATGAACATTTAGTTTTTTATATATCTTGGCTGATATTTTCATTTTCATTAATAAATAAAAAGACATATGTGTAACAAAGACAAAAAAGTGCTCTTTGTGTTACTCACTTCATGTTCACTTCCAAATAACCATCAAATTGGTTTCACTGATCATCACCTAAGAGCACATTCAGGAATACGTGCTTCTTAAAGTCAGCTTGAACCATGTCTGTCCCTTCTCTATGCTGTCTAGCAGTAAAGAGATGTGAGGAAAATTAATCTTGATGCATCTCCAAGGCCTAGAATTAAGACTTTTTGCTCCTATGGCTATGGACTCTTAATGATAACAGTTTATTTTTATTAGTAAATGAACAGTTGGTTTCAAAACACCTTAATTTTTATTTTATCATTTTTACAAAATACCTTTCCTGAGAATAGTCCAGAGCTTATTGATAATATTAATTCATTTGTTCAACTTCTAGGTACCTCATGTAAGTAGAATCACACAATATTTGTCTATTTGAGACTGGCTTATTTCACTTAGCATAACATGCTTGAGGTTTATTCATGTTGTAGCATGTGTCAGAATTTTCTTCCTTTGTGGGGCTGAATAATATTATTAATACATTGTAAGTATATATCACATTTTGTTTATCCATTTATCCATTGGTGGACACTTGGTTTTCTTCCACCTTTTGGCTATTGCGAATAATGCTATAATGACAATGGATGTACAAATATCTCTTAGAGACCCTACTTTCAATTCTTTTGGGTATATACCCAGAAGTAGAATTGCTGGATCATATGGTAATTCTATTTTTAATTTTTTGAGGAACCTCCATACTTTTTTCCACAGTAGCTGTACCATTTTACACTCTCACTAATAGTGCATGAGGGTTTCAATTTCTCCAGTTCCTTTCTAATGCTTGTTATTAAAATTTTTTGTTTTTTTGATAGTAGTCATTATATCGGGTTCTTGCTAGCCAATTTTAGACCCTAATGTCTCATTTATTAGGGAAATAACTTGCTAAAATATATTTTAGAAAATAACTGAGCATCTGCTTAATTTTTATGTGGGGCAAATATATTACCAATATGTGGTAGAATACTTTAAACTTAGTTTTTGATATTGCTTTCATAAACTTCATGAAAATTGGGAACAGGATCACCATTACTAGTAAATATATTGGAAGAAAAATGATATAATAAGAAATATTTTGCTGCAGAATCATATAATAAAGTATTCATTTTTACAATCTTATTTTATTAGGATTTGGAAAATAATTGAGTCTATTCAATATGTTTGTAGGTTTTTGGAGGCCTGTTTTTCTGCCCCTTCCACTTGGCCAAGAAAAGAAAACTAAAGAACAACACTCTGTGCAACAAATAGAAAATAGAGGTGAGTATATTCTATAGAAATTGCCTAAGGAATTTATCATATTCTATGTCAATATTTGGAAAAAACTAATCAGAACCTGTTGTGTCAGGGGTCCCTAAGACAATATCTAGGTACAATGATTCTCTAGAAGAACTTATTGGACTCAGCATACAGTAGTAGTCCAGGATATTATTTACTACAAAGTAAAATCAACATAGGGAAAAGGCAGATGGAGTGAAGTCTAATAGAAACTAAGTACAATGTTCCAAGAGTACCATCCCAGTGGAATCACACAGATCTGCTTAATTCATCCAACAATGACTTGTGACAGACAGCATGTAGGCATTGTTGTTTGCCAGGGAAGCTCATTAGTTTCTCAGTGCCCAGGATGTTTTTTCAAACAGCTTTATTGAGATGTAATTCACCAAGTATACAATTCAGTGGTTTTATTTTATTATTATTTTTTTAACTTCAGCATATTATGGGGGTACAAAAGTTTAAGTTATGTATATTGCCCGTGCCCCCTCAGCCCTCCGAGTCAGAGCTTCAAGCGTGCCCATTCTCCAGTGTGCATTGCATTCATTATGTAGCTATACACCCATGCCCCCCATATCTGCCCGACACCCAATTAGTGTTATTCCCAAATGTGCACTTAGGTGATGATCAGGGAAACCAATTTTCTGGTGAGTACATGTGGTGCTTATTTTTCCATTCTTGGGCTACTTCACTTAGTAGAATGGGTTCCATTTCTATCCAGGAGAACATAAGAGATTCTATGGTTTTAAGTATATCCACAGATATGTGCAACCATCACCACAATCAATTTTAGAATATGTTTATCACTACAAAAGGTCACCTTATATCCTATAGTTATTACTCCTTACCCGCCCCAATTCACTCCAGCCTTAACAGACCACTAATCTACATTCTGTCTCTCTATATTTCCATATTGTGTATATTTTCTATTAATGGAATCATATAATACATGGCCCTTTGTGACTGCATTCATTCAGTTAGCATAATGCTTTCAATGATAATCCATATTATAGCATTTAATCAGTACTTCGTTCTTTTAATGACCAAATAATATTCCATTGTGTGACTATATCACATTTTATTTATATATCTGTCAGTCGATGGACATTTGAGTTGATTCTACCTTTTGACTATTAATAATGTTGCTATAAACGTTTCCATACAAGTTTTTGTGTGGACACATGTTTTCATCTCATTTGGGTATACACCCCGGGAGTGCAATTGTTGGATTGTATGGTAATTCCACATTTAATTGCTTAAAGTACTGCCAGAGTGTTTTCCAAAGTGCCTACAGAATTTAATATTCACATCAGCAGTGTATGATGATTTCTATTTTTTCACATCCACTATAGTACTTGTTATTATCTGATTTTTTTTAATTTTAGCAACCTTAGTATGAAATGATATTTCATTGTGGCTTTTTTATTTTTTTTCTTTTTAATTCTTATGGGTACATAATAGTCATATATATTTATAGGGGATATGCAATGTTTTGACAGGCATGCAATGCATAATAATCAAATCAGGGTAATTGGGGTATCTGTCACCTCAAGCATTTGTCATTTCTTTATGTTAGGAGCATTCCAATTCCACCCTTTTAGTTGTTTTAAAGTATATCCTAACATGTTGTTGACTATAGTGACCTTGTTGTGCTATCAAATATTGCTCATTCTATCTAACTATCTAACTATATTTTTGTACCCATTAACCATCCCCAATTTATCCCCCCTCCCCACTACCCTTTCCAGCCTCTGCTAACTATCATTCTACTCTCTGTATCTATGACATAGATCATTCTTTTTAATCTTTAGTGCCCACATGTGAGTGAGAGATTTGTCTTTCTGTGCTTGGCTTATTTCACTTAACATAATGTTCCCAGTTCCATCCATATTGTTGCAAATTGCAAGATTTCATTCTTATGTATGGCTTAATATTATTCCACTGTGTATATGTACCAAACTTTCTTTATTCATTCATCTGTTGATAGACAATTAAGTTGATTACAAATGTTGGCTATTGTGAATAGTGCTAAAAAAACATGGGGGAGTACACATATCTTTTTGATATAGTGACTTCTTTTCTTTTGTATATATACTTAGTAGTGGCATTTCTGGGTGATGTGGTAGTTCTATTTTTAGTTTTTTGAAGAACCTCCATACTGTTCTTCATAGTGGTTGTGCTAATATACATTCCCAACTACAGTATATGAGGGTTTCCCTTTCTCCATATCCTCACCAGCATTCCTTATTGCCTGTATTTTTGATAATAGGCATTTGAACTGGGGTGAGATGGTATCTACTTGTACTTTTGATTTACATTTCTCTGATAATTAATGATGCTGACTATTTTTTTATACACTTATTGGCCACTTGTATGTCTTCTTTTGAGAAATGTCTATTCAGATCCTTTGCCCATTTTTAATCAAATTCTTTAGGTTTTTATTGAGTTCTTGGAGCTCCCTATATATTCTAGTTATTATTCCCTTGTCAGATGGGTGGTTTGTAAATATTTTCTCCCATTTGGTGGGTTATCTCTTCACTTTGTTGATTATTTCCTTTGCTGTGCAGAAGATTTTTAGCTTGATGTGATCCCGTTTGTCCAATTTTGCTTTGATTGCCTGTGCTTTTAGAGTATTTACTCAAGAAATCATTGCCCATATCAATGTCCTGGAGTGTTTCCCCAAGGTTTTATTTTAGTAGTTTCATAGTTTTAGGTCTTATATTTAAGTTTTTAATCCATTCTGATTTAATTTTGTATGTGGCAAGAGATAAGGGTCCAGTTTCATTCTTCTGCGTATGGATGTCCAATTTTCTCAGTGCCATTTATTGAAGAGACTTTCCTTTCCCCAGTGTACATTCTTAGTCCCTGTGTCTAAATTAATTTCACTAGAGATGTGTGGATTTGTTTCTGGGTTCTCTATTCTGATCCACTGGTGTATGTGTTTGTTTTTATAACAGTACCCTGCTGCTTTGGTTACTATAGTTCTGTAGTGTAATTTGAAGTCAGGCAATTTGATTCCTCCAGTTTTTTTCTTTTTGCTCAGGATGGCTTTGACTATTCTGGGTCTTTTGTGGTTCTATAGAAATTTTAGGATTTTTTGTTTAATTTCTGTGAAAAATGGCATTGGTATTCAAATGGAGATTTCATTGAATCTGTAGGTTGCTTTAGGTAGTATGGACATTTTAACAATATTGATTCTTCCAATCCATGAGCATGGACTATCTTTCCAATTTTTTCTGTCCTCTTTGACTTCTTTCATCAATGTTTTATAGTTTTCACTGTAGAATTCTTTCACTTTTTTGATTAAGTTTATTCCTAGGTACTTTATTTTATTTGTAGCTATGTAAATGGAATTAATTTCTTTTTCAGATTATTTGCTCTTGGCATGTAGAAATACTACTGATTTTTGTATGTTGATGTTGCATCCTGTAACTTTACTAAATTTATTCATCAGTACTAATAGTTTTCTGGAATCTTTGGATTTTCTGGAATCATTATATGAGATCATATCATCCACACATAAAGATAATTTGATTTTTCTATTCCAATTTGAATGCTCTTTATTTCTTTCTCTTGTCTGATTACTCTAGCTAGAATGCCCAGTACTATATTAAATAAGAGTGGCAAACATAGGCATCCTTACCTTGTTCCAGATCTTAGAGGAAAGGCTTTCATTTTTTCCCCATTTAGTATGATACTAGCTGTGGGACTGTTATGTATGGCTTTTATTATATTCAGGCATGTTCCTACTATACCCCATATTTTGAAATTTTTTTATCATGAAAGGGATGTTGCATTTTATCAAATGCTTTCTCAGCATCAATCAAAATGATCATATGGTTTTTGTCATTTGTTCTATTGATAGAATCTATCACATTGATTGTTTTGCATATGTTGAACCATCCTTGCATCGCTGAGATGAAAACCACTTGATCATGATGAATAATATTTTCAATGTGTTATTGAATTCAGTTTTCTAGTATTTTGCTGAGGATTTTTGCATATATGTTCATCAGAGATATAGGACTATAGTTTTATTTTTGTTGTATCTTTTTCTTATTTTAGGGTCAGGGTGATATAGGCCTCATAGAATGAGTTCAGAAGTATTTGTTCCTCTTTGATTTTTTGGAATTGTTTAAGTAAAACTGATATTATTTCTTCTTTGAATGCTTATTAGAACTCAGCAGTGAAGCCATCAGGTCCTGGACTTTTCTTTGATGGAACTCTTTTCATTACTGCTTCTATCTCTTTCCTTGTTATTACTTTATTCAGGTTTTGAATTTCTTCCTGGCTCAACCTTGGTAGCTTTTATGTGTCCAGGGATTTATTTATTTCATAGTTGCTTATAGTAGTCTTTAATGATCCTTTGAATTTCTGCAGTGTCAGTTGTAATGTCTTCTTTTTCCTCTCTGATTTTATTTATTTGTGTCTTCTCTCTTTTCTTCTTAATCTGACTAAAGACAGATCAAATTTTTTTATCTTTCATAAAAACCAACTTTTCATTTCATTGACCTTTTGCATTTTTTTGGTTGAATTTCATTTATTTCTGCTCTGATTTTTATTTCATTTTCCTACTAATTTTAGGTTTGGTTTGCTCTTGTTTTTCTTGTTCTTTAAGATGCATCAGTAGGTTATTTATTTGAAACTTTGCTACTTTTTTGATGTAGGCACTAATTGCTATAAACTTTCCTCTTATTACTGCTTTTTCTTTTTTCTTTTTCTTTTTTTTTTCTTTCAGCTTATTATGGGGGTACAAAAGTTCAGGTTACATATGTTGCCCATGTACTGCCTATCCCCCCAAGTCAGAGCTCCAGGCATGTCCATTCCCCAGACAGGGCGCATTGCACTCATCATGTAGGTATACACCCATCCCCTTCTCGCACCCCCCCTCCCCGAGTCAGCACCTTCAAGCGTGACCTTTCCCCAGACGGTGCGCAACACACTCATCATGTAGGTGTGCACCCATCCCCTCCCCCCACCCCCCACCTCAGTCTGATATCCGATTGGTATCATTCCCAAATGTGCATTTAGGTGATGATCAGGGAAACCAATTTTCTGGTGAGTACATGTGATACTTGTTTTCCATTCTTGGGATACTTCACTTAGTATAATGGGTTCCAACTCTTTCCAGGAGAATCAAAGAGATGTTGTATCACTGTTATTTCTTATAGCTGAGTAATACTCCGTGGTATACATATACCATAATTTACTAATCCAATCATGAATTGGTGGGCATTTGGGTTGTTTCATAGTTATTTGTATGTTGTGTTTTTATTTTCATGTGTTTGGGGAATTTGTTTAATTTCCTATTTCATCTCTTCATTGGCCCACTGGTCATTAGGGAACACATTGTTTAATTTTTATGTCTTTGTGGAGTTTTCAGTGTTCCTCTGTTTTTTTTTTTTTTTTTTTTTTTATTCAGAATTTTACAGGAGTATATATGGTTTGGTTACAGAATTTGCTTTTATACAGTGTGAGTCAAAGTTATGTGTACCTTTCAGTCAGTGAGTGTGCATTGTATCCATTAGGTGTGAACTTACCCATCCCTCTGGTTGTTGATTTCTAGTTTTAGTCTATAAAAATTAGAGAAAATACTTTATATTATTTCATTTTTTTTTTTAATTTTTAAGACTTCTTTTGTGGCCTAACATATGGTCTATCCTTGAGGATGATCCATGAACTGAGGAGAAGAACATTTATTCTGCAGCTGTTAAATGCAATGTTCTGTAAATATTTATTAGGTTCATTTGGTCTATAGTGAAGATTAATATGGTTTTGCTTTGTTGATTTTCTGTCTGAATGATCTGTCCAATGTTGAAAGTGAGGTATTGAAGTCTACAAAATTTACTGTATTGTTTTATCTTTCTTTAGCTCTGAAATATTTGCCTTATATATCTGGGTGCTCCAGTGTTGGGTGCATATATATTTAGAATTATTATATTCTCTTGTTGAATTGACCCCTTTATCATTACATAATGACCTTCTTTGTCTCTTTTTACAGTTTATGTCTTGAAATATATATTTATCTGACAGAAGTATAGCTACTCCTCTTTTTTGATTTTTATTGGCATGGAATACCTTTTTCCATCCCTTAATAGTAAGTCTATCTGTGTCTTTATAGGTAAAGTAGATTTCTTGAAGACAACCTATTGTTGGGTCTTGTTCTTTTTATCCATTCAGTCCCTCTGTGACTTTTGCTTGTAGAGTGTAGTCCATTTAGATTCAATGTCATTATTGATATCTAAGGCCATATTACTGCCACATTGTTTTTTTGATTTCTGATAGTTTTGTAGTCCTCTATTTCTTTCTTACTTCCTTCTGTCTTCCTTTGTGTAAAAGTGATTTTCTCTCATAGTGTGTTTTAAGTTCTTGCTTTCCATTTTTTACATATCTGCTGTAGGTTTTGGGATTTGAGTACCTTGAAATTTGCAAAAAAAAAGAATTTATAGCCAATTATTTGAAACAAATGATAACTCTGCTTGCAAAAAGCAGACAAAGGTAAGTATTAAAGAAATGCTACACTTTAACTCCATCCCCCCACTTTTTGACTTTTTGTTGTCTCCATTTATATCTTTTTATATTATATATCCCTCAAAAAGTTATTATTATTATTTTTTATGTTTGTGTTTTAGTCTCTCCTACTCAAAATATTAATATAAGTGGCTTATCCACCACTATTAAAGCAATAGAGTATTCAGTATTTGTGTCCTTACTGTTACCAGTGTGTTTTATATCCTCAGATGATTTTTTTATTGTTCATTAACATCCTTTGCTTTCATATTGCAGAACTCCTTTTACCATTTCTTGTAGGACAGGTCTGGTGTTGATGAAATCCTTCACCTTTTGTTTGTCTGGGAAAATCTTTATTTCTCCCTCATGTTTAAAGGATATTTTTGCAGGACATAATAGTCTGTGGTTTGGAGTTAGCTACTTTCCCAGCAAATCAGGCCCCAAGGCAGAACATTGCAAGGGATATGGAAATAAAGAAATAATATGGACATAGAAATGATTGAGATGGAGACAGAGTGCAGTTTAAATGATGGGGGAGTTAGGGGGTCTCCAGCATTCCCATGAGCTGTGAGGCCTGACTGAAATTCCACATCAATATTTATTGTTATAGCAAATAGTTGTCTTTTGTTAGAGAATTATGTGTACAGCTCATTTTTTGAGGTTTCCAGGGGAACCTTACCTAATTCTGTCTACAAGAATAGACAGTTACACAATTTTTCTAAGCATATTAAACCCTAAGTTAGAAACAGACCTAGCTCAGCATACAAATCAAAGACAAAATGTATAAAATGAGAACACTGAGTCTGTGTACTACTCTAATCTACTTCTTCTAAACACAGAGACATGTAGTCAGGAGTGAATCAGGAATAGCCTTGAAGTCTAGAATAGTTCCAGCTGCACGTTGTCAATCAGCTTCTCCACCAAGAACCCAAACCGAGCTTCTGCCTTGCAAAAAAGCTCAAGGCAATGGCTGGCAGCAAAGAAGAAATGATGCTTTGAAAACGTCCTCTGACAATGCCTCCCTTCTTGGAAGCAGCTTCTTTTCTGTGAACTAACATGTCCACAGATTCCTTCAAGGCAAAGGCTTGCAAAACTCCTGAAACCTATCACATCTCTTAGCCTATTTTCCCAACATAGGGTTAAGTTTTGTTTTGTTTTTTTTTTTTTCTTTCACCACTTTGAATATGCCATGCCACTCTCTCCTGGCCTGTAAGGTTTCCACTGAGAAGTATGCTGCCAGACATATTAGAGCTCCATTATATATGTTTATATATATACATACATATATATATATATATATATATATTTTTACTTTCCTAAGTACTGTTTCCTTATCTGTGACCTTTGGGATCTTCATTATTAAGTGACTTAAGGTAGACTTGTTTGAATTAAAGCTGCTTGGTGTTCTATAATCTTCTTGTCCCTGAATTTAAATTTATTTCTCTAGGTTTAGAGAGTTTTCTCTCACTATTTCCTTTAATAAACTTTCTGCCTTGGTCTCTCTACCTTCTCTTTAAGGCTAATGACTCAGATTTACCCTTTAGGGGTAACTTTATAGATCTTGTAGGTGTGCTTCATTCTTTTTTATTCTTTTCTTTTTTTTTTCTGACTGTGTATTTTCAAATAGCCTGTCTTCAAGCTCACTAATTCTTCCTTCTCCTTGATCACTTCTGCTGTTGAGAGAGTCTGATGCATTTTTCAGTGTGTCAATTGAATTTTTATCTCCAGAATTTCTGCTTTTTTGTTATTTCAATCTCTTTGTTAAATTTCTCTGATAGGCTTTTGGATTCCTTCTCTGTGTTGTCCTAAAGTTCATTGTCTTCAGAACAGATATTTTGAATTCTTTGTCTAAAATTCACTTATCTCCATCACCTCAGCATTCATCACTTGTGCTTTATTTATTCATTTTGTGAGGTCATGTTTTCCTGGATATGCTTGATACTTGTGAATGTTCATTTATGTCTGGGCATTCAAGAGTTAGGTGTTTATCCTAATCTTCACAGTCTGCACTTGCTTGAACCCATCCTTACTGAGAAGGCCTTCTAGATATTCAAAATGAATTGAATGTTATAATCTAAGTCTTATGCCACTGAAGCCATATCAGCCCTGGTGGAACCTCAAGCCCAGTAACACCGTGACTCTCGCAGACTCCTGATAGTACTGCCTTGGTGGACTTGGGTCATATATGGGAGAATTACCCGGCAAAATCTCTCACTGTATTCTCTTACTCTCCATGTTATGCCACTAGAGATGGGGGATTAGCAATGTGGGCACTCCCTCATGGCCACCACAGCTGGGACTGTGTCATGTCATACCTCAAGCCAGCCTAGTATTACCCATAGCCCATGGCAACTGCTGCCTGACTTCCTCTGATGCTTATTTAAATCCCAAAAGCTCATTAGTCAGCAGATGGTGAATCTCGCCAGGACTGAGTCCTTCCCTACAGGCAGCAGGTTCCCTTCTGGCCCAGGGTAAGTCTAGAAATGACATCCAGGGACTTAATCCTGGAATCAGGGACTTCAGGAGTCTTCTTGGTACTTTATTTTACTGTGGAGCTGGTACCTAAGTTACAAGACTAATTCCTTTATATTGTTTCCTTTTCTTTACCCAAGTGGAAGAAGACTCTCCCTGAACTGCACTACCTAGAGTTGGGGGAGGAGCAACACAGGCACTCACTTGGCCACCACCACTGGGGTCTCACTGGGTCCCTTTTACCCCATGTCCACTGGCTCCAAGCCAGCACAGCCACAAGACTTGTCCAAGGACTACAAACTTTGTGGCCTGACTACCTTTCAGATTTATTCTAGGTCCTAGAATAAATTTGTCAGCCAGTGGTGGAGCCAGCAGTAACTCAGGTTTCTACTGCTAGGGCAGAGGATTTTCCTCTGTCTGGGCTTATCTAAATGCCCCCTCTTTGGGTGATGGCAGAATTCTGCCCTGTGCTGTGTTCCCCTATGACATGGAAGCCCTGAGTTTCAATGAAAAATCCCACAATCACATCACTCTCCCTCCCCCAGGAACATATATTGTCTCTCCAGTGCTGATGTGGCACTGCTGGGAGATGTGGAACAGTGGCATAGGCAGTGCAAGACTGTCTTTCCAGCCCTCTTCAATGCCTCTTTCCTTGATGTAATGTTAAAACCACATACTGTGATCACTTACCTGATTTTTAGTTCTTCTGAAGGTGCTTTCTTGTGTGGATAGTTGTTGAATTTGTTGTTCCTGCAGAGGGATATTCACTGGAGGGTTGTATTCCATCATCTGGCTCCTTCTTTGTGGCTTCATTTACATTCCCCTGATGACTAATGATCTTTTAATGCAATTTTTGGCCATTGTATAACTTCCTCAGATTAATGCCTGTTCAGATACTTTGACCATTTTCAGTTTCGATATAGTTTTATTACTGAATTGTAGGAGTTCTTTATATAGTCTGGTATATATATTCAGATATATTTTTTTCAGATATATGATTTGTAAATATTTTTCCCATTACATGGGCTGTCTTTTTACTTTCTTGATGGTGTCCCTTAGAGCACGAAAGTTTTTAATTTTGATGAAGTCCAAATTATCTTTTTTTTCCTTCTGTTGCTCATGAGTTGGGTGTCATATCTAAGAATATTTTGCCTATTTCAAGGTTGTAAAGGTTTAAATCTATGTTTTTTCTAAGAGTGTTATAATTTTATATCTTATTTAGGTGTTTCATTTACTTTGAATTAATTTTTGTGTATAGTGTAACATACACGATCAATTCAGTATTTTGCATGTGGCTATCCAGTTGTCCCAGTACCATTTGTTGAAAAGACTATTTTTCCCCATGGATTGTTCTTGGAACCCTTGTCAAAAATCAGTTGACCATAGCCCCATAGTTTTATTTCTGTCTCTCAATTCTCTTCCATTGGTGTATATGTCTGCCCTTGTGCCAGCACCACACTGTTTTGATTACCATTGCTTTGTAGTAAGTTTTGAAATCTGGAAGTGTAAGTTCTCTTACATTGTTCTTGTTTCTCAAGGATGATTTGGACAGTCCAGATTCTTTGCAATTCCTTAAGAAGTTTAGAATTAGCTTGTCAATTTGTATAAAGAAGTCAGCTGAAATTTTGATTGACATTGCATTAAATCTGTAGATTAATTTGTGGAGTATTGCCATTTTAACAATATTAAATCTTCCTATCCATGAATGTGGGATATTGTTCCATAGATCTTTTAAGCTTTATTTAACAATGTTTTATAGTTTTAAAGTATAATAATTAAAGTTATCTTGTTAAGCTTATCTCAAAATATTTTATTCTTTATGATGCTATTATAAATGGAATTTTTTTTTCTTAATTTAATTTTTGGGTACTTCATTGAAAGTATATAGAAATACAATTGATTATTGAATATTGATCTTGTATTCTGAACCTTGACAAACTCATTTATTAGTACTAACAGTTTTTAGTAGATTCATTAGAATTTTCTGTATACATCATTATATCATCTGCAAATAAAGATACTGCTTTCTTTCCAATCTGGATACCTTTTATTTTTCTTTCTCTAATTTCTTTGGCTAGGACCTCCAGTACAGTGTTGAAGAGAAGTAAAATAGCAGCCATCCTTGTTTTATTTCTCATCATAGGGGGAAAGATAAGAAATATCCAGTCTTTCACTATTAAACATGATTGTCACTGTTTTTCATAGTTTCCCTTTATCAGATTGAGGGAGTTCTATTTCTAGTTTGTTGAGTGTCTTAATCATGAAAGGGTATAGAGTGTTGTCAAATGTTTCTTCTGCATGTATAGATATGATCATGTGGTTTTGTTTTTTATTCTATTGATATGGTGTGTTACATTAATTGACTTTTGTGAGTTAAACAAATCTTGCATTCCTAGGATGAATCCCAGTCATGATGTACAGTCCTCTTAATATGCTGCTGGATTCAGTTTGCTAGTATTGTGTTGATGTTTGCATCTATCTTTATAAGAGATATCAGTCTATACTTTTATTTTGATGTCTTTATGTGGCTTTGATATCAGGCTAATTCTTGCCTCATAGGATGTGTTAGGAAGTGTTCTCTCCTCTCCTATTTTATGGAAGAGTTTGTGAAAAGTTTGTGTTAATTATTTTAATGTTTGGTAGACTTTACCAGTGAAATAATCTGGTCCTGTGCTATTCTTTTTTGGGAAGTATTTGATTACTAATTCAATCTCTTCAATTGTTATAGGTCTGTTCAAATTTTGTATTTCTTCTTGAACAAGGTTTGGTATTTTGTGTGTTTCTAGGAATTTGTCCATTTCTTCTAGGTTATCTAATTTGCTAGTTTACAATTGTTCAGAGTGTTCTTTTCTGTAATCCTTTTTATTTCTGTAAAGACTGTGGTAACACTACACTTTCATTTATATTTTTAGTTATTTGAGTTTTCTCTCTTTGTCTTAGTCAGTCTAGCTAAAAGCTTGCCAATTTTGTTGACCTTTTCAATGAACCAACTTTTGGTTTCATAGATTCTCTCTATCTTTTTATTCTCTACTCATTTATCTAACTCTAGTTTTTATTATTTCTTTCCATCTTCTACTTTGAGTTTAATTTGTTCTTCTTTTCCTAATTATTAAAGATAATAAGGTTAAGTTATTGATTTGGAATCTTTCTTCCTATATAATGTAAGCATTGACAATTATAAATTTCCCTCTGATCACTGCTTTTGCTGCATCCAGTAGATTTTGGTAAGTTGTGTTTTCATTTTCTTTTGTCTCAAAGTATTTTCTAATTTCCCTTATAATTTGCCTTTGACCCATTGACTGTTTAGGAGTGTGTAGAATAATTTTCACATATTTTTGGATTTTCTATTTTTCCTTCTGTTATTGATGTCTTGTCTCAGTCCATTATGGTAAGAGAACATAATTTGCATTATTTTCATTCTTTCAAATTCATTGATTTTTTTATGGCCTAGCATATAGTGTATACTGGAGAATTTTCCATGTGCACTTGACAATAATGTATATTCTTTTATTGTTCAATGTAGTGTTTTATCAATGCCTATTATGTCTAGTTGATTTTCTATTTCCTTGTTGATCTTTTGCCTAATTCTTCCATCAATTATTGAATATGGAGTATTAGAAGTGTCCAACTATTATTGTTATATTGTCTACTTCTCTGTTTATTTCTCTCAGGTTTTGCTTCATATATTCAGTACTCTTTATCAAGCACATATATATTTATAATTGTACTTTCTCCCTGATGGGTTGAAAGTTTTATCATTATAAAATGTTCATCATTATCTCTAGCAACAGTGTTTATTTTAAAGCCCATTTTGTCTGATATTAATATAGCCACTCCAGGTTTTTGTGGCTGCTGTTTGCATTATTTATATTTTCCCTTCCTATTTCATTCAGTTTTTTTGTACCTTGGAATCTAAAGTGTGACTTCTGTAGGCAGCATAAAGTTGAATCTAATTTTGTTATCCATTCTGAAAAATCTCTGCTTTTGATAGTATTGTTTAATCCACCCACATTTAATGTTGCCATTGTTATAGTTGGATTTATGTATTGTCATTTTACTTTTCATTTTTCATGTATCTCATTTCTCTTCTCTTCTTGCTCTATTCTTTCTTTACTGCTTTCCTTTACATAAAGTGAATATTTTCTAATGAAGCATTTAGTATTTTTTCATGACTTTTTTAGCTTTTGTAAAAATTTCCTTAGTGGTTTCCTTAGAGCTTACCGCATACATTTTATCAGAATTTTCTTCAGATTTATGCTAAACTTAATTCCAATGAGATGTAGAAATGTTACTCATGTATTACTCTGTTCTCATTTTCCCCTTTTTAATGGTATTATTATTATATGGATTATATGTATCAATGTTAAAAACTTATCAGTACATTGTTATAATTATTACTCTATATGATTTTATGTCTTTTGAAGAATCTGAGAATAAAGGAGAATAAGGATATGTTTATAACTATTGTTATATTAACTTTCATATCATTTATGATTCTCTTCATTTGTTTTTGTGGATTTGAGTTATCATCTGGAGTTATTTCCTTAGCCCAATTTAAATGTTCTCCCACTTAACTCCTTTGTACTGTTATTAGCAAATACATTACATTTCTATTATATATGTTCTGGTTCCCACAATGTATGATATACAATATAATATATTAAGTATATAAAATAACTTGTAAAATCAGTTAAGAGTAGAAGAAAATATGCATTCATATTCCCTTTTTTACATGCTTACCTTTACTGGTGGTCTTTGTTTTTAAATGTGGATTGAAATTAATTTCTGGGGTCACTTGCTTTCTGCTTGAAAAACTTCCTCTAGTGTTTCTTATAAGGTGGGTCTGCAGGCAACAAATTTTCTGTTTTCATTTAGCTGGGAATGTCTTTCTTTCACATTCTTTTTTTTAAAAAATATCTTATTGGACATTGGATTTTTGGTTGCCATTTTTTTCTTTGAGCACTTTAAGTTATCCCACTGCCTTCTGGCCTCCACTGTTTCTGCTGAGAGGTCAGATGTTAATCTTATTGGAATTTCCTGGTAAGAGGTGAGTTGTTTTTCTCTTACTGATTTCAAGTTATTCTTCTTTTCTTTGACTGTAATTATGTTTACTATGATATGTCCATTAATAGATGTTATTGTGTTTATCCTACTTGAGATTTACTGAGTTTTCTACATGTATAAATTAGCATTTTGCAATAAATTTGAGAGATTTTCAACCATTATTTCTTCAAATATCTTGTCTGTTCCTCTATTTACTTTTATTTATTTATTTATTTTTTTTTTTTTTTTGAGACAGAGTCTCACTCTGTTGCCCAGGCTAGAGTGAGTGCCGTGGCGTCAGCCTAGCTCACAGCAACCTCAAACTCCTGAGCTCAAGGGATCCTCCTGTCTCAGCCTCCCGAGTAGCTGGGACTACAGGCATGCGCCACCATGCCCGGCTAATTTTTTGTATATATATTTTTAGCTGTCCATATAATTTCTTTCTATTTTTAGTAGAGATGGGGTCTCGCTCTTGCTCAGGCTGGTCTCGAACTCCTGAGCTCAAACGATCCGCCCACCTCGGCCTCCCAAAGTGCTAGGATTACAGGCGTGAGCCACTGCGCCCGGCCCCCTCTATTTACTTTTAGTACTTCCATTACACATATATTTGTGGGATTAATGGTCTCTTACATTTTTCTGAGGTTCTCTTCAGGAAAATGTAATCAATATTTCATTATTTTTCATTCTGTTCTCCAAATTGCATAATCTCTGTTAATCTATCTCAAGTTTACTAATTCTCTCATCTAGTTAAAACATAATTTTAAGACCTTCTAGTGAATATTTTATTTCAGTTATTATACTTTTCAATCCCCAGAATTTCCATTTGATTCTTTTTTTATAATTTATTTCTCTTTACTGATATTTTTTTCTCTCTTTATTGTTATTCTCTATTTGGAGGTGACATTGTCATCATCCCTTATTTTTTTTCTTTAACCATTGTTTCCTTTATTTTTTAACATATTTATATATGGCTATTTTGCAATATTTTTCTGTTAAATTGAACAACTGGTCACTGTCACAAACAATTTTATTGCCTCTTTTTTTCTAAATATGGATTTTACTTTCCTGCTTCTTTGCACATGTGACAATTTTGTGTTAGAAACTGGATATTTTCACTAATATATTGTGGCAACTCTAGATACTGATTCCCCACTATGGGGCTTGTTATTGGCATGCTTATTTGTTTAGTGGCTATCTGGATTATTTTAGTGATGACTGTTTTGTCTTCACCGTGTCAAGCTTCTGATGTTGCTCCTCAAGAAGACAGTTTTGGATTGTCCACAATCACCTTGGGATGGCAATAATTTGGGCATGGTTTGCTTCATCTCCATACCCAACTGTTAAGCTCCACTAATTGACTGATGATTGCTCCATTGTTTTCAACAATGCCCTAGAGCATGAAGTACTCTACAGACCAAGACAATCAAATTTAGTCTCCTTTAAAGGAATACTGAGATCAGTGTTTGATATTTTTCTGACCCCAGGGGTATTCCTCACAGCTGTCTTTTTCTGGTTCTCTCCTTAAACTAGCTGACCTACATGTAATTTAGTGCTATCTTCATTGAATCTACTAATCTTTCAATTGCCATTCACCACAACCTTCATTATTTTTGAGAGCTTTGACTGGGTATTTTATAAATAGCATGAATTTATTGCTCAACTATAGAAGCTGGGAAGTCTAAGATCAAGGCACTGGCAAATTCAGTGTCTGGTGAGGGCTTGGTCTCTGCTTCCAAGATACCACCTTGAATGCTGCCTCCTCTGGAGGGGATGAACTCTCTGTCTTCATATGACAGAAGGCAAGAGAGTGGAGAAACAAGCCTAACTAGTCCCTCCAGACCCTTTATAAGGTTTTTAGTCCCATCTCTGTTAATCTATATCAAGTTTACTAAATTTACTGGAGTTTACTCTGCCCATCCATGAGGGCAGAGCCCCCATAGTCTAACCACCTCCTAAAGGCCTCATCTCTTAATACTGATGTATTAGGGATTAAGTTTCAGCATGGATTTTGGAGAAGGCACAATCATTCATACCATAGCAACACCCTTAGTTCAAACTTCATGCTCTGTTGCAAATGATAATCAGTTTCTTTGTGTAGAGATTAGAATCTACATGTTTTATGGCCTACTTCTTCCCCCAGGCAAAATCTCTGAAATGGGGCTATGCAGCTTAGGTTCCGACAATGTCACAATTCTCTCTGAATGACACCCCTGCTTCAGGAGCTGAGCGCTCAGTGGAGCTTGGGGTAACCTTATGTCTCCTAGGATTACTTTTGGCATGAAACCACTACCTTACGAGCTGTAGTCAAGGCAACTGGGGCCTCAGTAGTCTCAGCATTACCATGCCCAAGATAGAGCTTCTATTCTGTGAGAAGAGAACCCCCACCTTTCAGCCACACTCTCCTGGAACTTAGTCTTAGCAACAATAGCTGGAGGGCAGGATAAGAAATACTGATGTCCTGCTCCTCCAGAAAAGTAAGTCCTCCAACTGGGAGCTTTGGGGAGAAGGAGCCTGTGTTCTTGGCTATATGTGTCTGGAATGGAGTTTCCATCTTGCTGAATTGGGAGGGAGGAAGGAGGAGGAATTCTTGTTTCAAATACCATAGGCTCTGTTTTCTTAATGCATTTTAATAGATTCTCTGAATATGTGTTTTTTCATTTGTTGCATGCTTTTATTTTTAGTACCATTTCCAAAGACATCAAGTGGTTAATTTTTAAAAAAATAGTTTTTTACAGGGTTCACTGGAGAGTAGATTCATGGAGCTCCTCACACTGTCATACCATAATTTAGTATCTCCAGTGCCCAGGTTTTTTACTGGAGGCTGGTCAGATAGTAATAGGTACCTTCTGCCTAGCACATACCAAAATCCCAGACCTTTAGAAGGAAAGCAGATGTTTAATATAAACCACTTTGTTTGTATAAACAGTTTAGGTACAGTGAGCCACTCTCATGAATTCTGGGTATGCTGATAGTTCTCCTGAAACCCAAGTTCCTAGACACCAGCCAAGAGCCAATTTTGCAAGCAGTCATTTCTAAATATAGCACTCTAAGGATTTATGTGTTAATTCTTTTTGCACAGGCCACCTTCTTGGACCTTAGCCAAGGGTTATTTCCAGGAAAATTAGTATTAGTAGGACCCCACACAGCATGATGATACCAACCTACAATATTGATCTCAATTTATGTCCTTTAGGCTTCCTTGATTTGGCCAGTTAAAACAAAAGCCACTAACCAGAAAGGTCTCCTTTAGAAAGCCACATTGTGTCCTCCTTACATTTCTTCATTAACCAATTTTATCAAGCTTTAGCTATTAATTCAAGCATAGCATAACTCTCACTAGTAAGTTGGGAGTTGACCTGGAAGCCTTTCAGGCTGAGGCAGTGTTATGAAAGTCAGGATGTACAAGAAGTACAGTCCCAGAGGACGCACATGGTACCCTTGGAAACACACCCCAAACAGAAAATACATTAGCCAGGCAATATAGGTTAACAGGATCCCCACTGTGGCCTCTCACCATGGGGCCTTCTGCCCTGAGGTTTTCATTCTAGCCCAATTAATTCAGTTCAGTCCTTGGTTTCAGAAGGATTGCCTAAAGGTTGTCAGTTCCAAACAGTTTTGTTTGTCCATGAAACCAATTTATCTTCCTCAGGAACATAGATGACATCAGGAAGTGTTTTTGCGGAAAGTACAGGAACTAGGGCTACCCACTACTGTCTCATAATCAGAGCACTGTCCTGGTGTGATCTTAGGCTCAGCAGTCAATTTGAATTCAAAGGGCTCACAGCAACTTGGAAAATCAGCTTGGGGAGTTTTTCTTCAGGGATTGGGTAAAGCTCCTAGTTGTGAGGGGTTTTTTTCTCTATTATTAACAAAATCGGTGTATCTTGCTCAGTAATATCTACATTTCATTTCCAATTATCTTTTACTTTGATCTAGACCTTTGTCATGATGGGTTGTATGCAAAAGGAATAAAAGCATTTTATTGACAAATATTTTTATACAACTTAACCAGAAAGAAAAGTCATGTTCAGGAATTCATCAGGACAAAACCTTGAATTTAAAAAAAAATTAAAATAATTGGACATAATTTTCCACCCTTTTCATCCTAATCATTTATCTGGTAAACTTCCTAGAAAGGATCAATTCCTTTCTGAGAACAGCTACGTTTAACAATCAAATTTCTATGGTAAGATGTAAGTACCAGGAGAAAGGTGAAAGAAGTCAGATTGTTAGTCCATTAGTTGCAAACAGCAACTAATCTGGAAAGCTGAACACAAGTCAACAGCAGTGAGACATCTCACAGAGTGGGTGCAGAGACAGATCTGTCAGGAATGAATGCAGGGGTCACCTTCCCTATGGGTTGGGAGTGGGAGGTTGTTTAAGTGGGAGTGTGTAAGTGGGAGGTTATACCTTCCTCCCACTTACAATTTTGGCAAGAATCACAAGTTAAGAATGTAATTAGTCTCTGTATGAGAAATACATAGGGTCTCAGCATCTTGTTTTCAGATGGACTCATTAGAGCTTCTGTCCCCAACCACTGGACTGCAGACTGGTACCAGTCCATGGCCTGTTAGGAAGTGGGCCGCATAGCAGGAGTTGAGCAGTGTGTCGCGCCGCAGTTGCCAGCAAGTACGACACGACCAGTTGGAGTTCTTCCAACAGTAGTTTAATGAGGCACCTACAACAGTTACATGGCGAGAGACCTCGAACAGGAAATGCAAGCTGCTTTTATAGCCCCGGATAGGTGTGTCCCACAAGCGTGTCCCACAGGGATAGGTGGAGGGCCTGACTATGCATGTCCTAGGCGGATACACTAGGAGGCCTAGACCGCTCCCCACAGCTCCCCCTTTTGTTTTTGCCTCATGGTGAACGGAAGCCCCAGTCCGGATCTAGGGTCACAGTTCACCAAGGGGCGTATGGTCACCACTCTTCAGTGCAATGAGCGAGAGCTCATGAAGGTGCAAGGGCTGACCACAAAACAGGGGTCGCGCGCCCTTCCCGGTGCAATGGGGACAAGCCCTCGGGGTGCAAGGGCCACGCCATGCTGTCAAGGGGAAAAGCGGTAGTTGCCGTCCGTATGTAACATGCTTATCCACACTCCAGGAGGAGAGCCCTCATGAAGGGCAGCAAAGGCTTGAGCCATGACCACTCGATCCCTTTGTTGCTGCCAACGGACACGCATGAGCATCCAGAACACGAGGCCAAAAGCAAGACATCCCAGCAGGCCCAGGGATCCAAGACCTGCCCATTCCCGAACCCCGTGTAGAAGCGACAAAAAGGTGGGGAGGAGGCCATCAGTAAGCATAGGATCTAACCGGGTAGAATTAATATGGGTGATTTCTAGTTGTAACTGAGTGGCTAGCTTGGAGAAATTGGCAGACCAAGAGCCCTGTAACAGCCGAGAAAGCTCTTTAGAGAGATTGGCCGCCTGGGAAAGGTTAGAATATGGGATCGAAGTAATACACAATCCCGGCAGTCGTCGCTCGCAACCAAGCTGGGCGAGCTGTACCAAACTGTCCACCTGTTCTTGAACCAAGTCCACACGTTGATTTAGGAGCATAATCCCTCCCGCCAGGTGTGAGTTGATAGAGCTTTGTGTGTCCAAGGCAGTTGCTACCGTTGCTGACAGGTTATTTAGGACCTGTGCCGTTTGTACGGCGCCCGCCGCCGCGATCGAAGCGGCGGTAAGGGCCGCAGCGGAGGCCGCTGCAATAGCAAAGACAAGAGCTGTCACGCCAAAGTCCCTACGATGTCGAAAGAGAACCAACGAATCCGGTGCGTCAACCGGCCAGGGGACGTACCGGGGCATGCGTGCAACCACGGCCATCCTGTGTTCTGAGGCATTCCAGCAACGTGTATACGTGCAGTTTACGGTTGAGCAGTTAAGGGTGGCCGTATGGTTTTCCAGGCGGGCCACAATCCAGATGAATGGAGGCCAGAGACAAACAGGCGTGGGACCGAAGGTCACGTTGGAAAACTGAGCGCCTGACGCAGCGGTCTCAAATGTTCACAGTTTTGTGTAACGCAGGCCACATCCCTGTCACAAAAGTCCCATTAGCAAAGGTCCCGTTGCGGGGACGCGGCCGGTCCACCCAAGCACCCGTCTGGTTGGCAAGAAGTATACAGGACAGGTTGCCGTTAGTCGGGATAATGGTAGTAAAGCACAAGGACCCAGCAAGGATATAGGATTCATTGCCGGGAACCGCTCCAGACTCGTTGGACCACGGGAGGTAGGGAAGTCCTAGGGAAGCATTGGTAATAAAGAACCGGGGGAATATCTGCGAATCATGAGACACCGGCAGGGGTCTCGGGAATACAGGCAGGATGGCCCAACGACGTTTCGCCCTGGACAGCACTCCCAGGGCGAGGAGGGTCATGGTCAGGGAAAGCAGAATCCGCCACAACAGCATCGTCGTCAGGAGCCGGCGAGGAAGCAGCAGGATGACTGAGGCGTCGCGTGAGGCGTGTCGGAACCCAGATAGGGTCCGGGGCGTCCTGTGGAAAAACACAAACAGCTCCCCTGGATCTGCTGAGAATCAGATCCGGTCCTTTCCATTGATTACAAAGCACATCTTTCCACATCACCCGCTCGGAAAGGGGGGGGCCAGGATCCACATGGCGATCTGCCGCCGAGCGACCACGGTCATCCAGCAGCAAAAAATTTAAAGTATATAGAGTAAGAGATAGGGCAGATTTGGGAGACCTGCCACCGCCCAAAGCCCCAGCCTCCCCCTTTTGTTTTTGTAAGTAGACTTTGATTGTGCCATGGGCGCGTTCTACAATGCCCTGGGCCTGGGGGTTATAGGGCAAGCCAGTGCGATGGGTAACGCCGAGACGGCGGCAAAATTGTTGAAAGGCCCGGGAAGTATAGGCCGGGCCGTTATCAGTCTTAAGGACCTCAGGCTTGCCCCAGGCAGCCCATGCTTCTAGACAGTGCGTGACGACATGACAGGCGCGCTCTCCAGCTAAAGGAGTGGCGTGGATAACCCCAGAACAGGTGTCTACGGACACATGAACATAAGACAACTTACCAAACATGGGAATGTGAGTGACGTCCATCTGCCACACCTGGAGAGGCCGAAGGCCCCGCGGGTTGACGCCCACGGAAGGTTGTGAGCGGAAAGGTGCACAGTCCGCACACTGGAGGACCACTTCCCGCGCAGAGGCGCGGGGGAGACCAAATTTAAGGCGTAAAGTACAAGCTGGGACATGGTACAACGAATGGAAGTTGCGGGCACTTTCCAAAGGAGATGTAAGCCAACATAATTTCGTGGCCCGATCCGCCAGGGCATTGCCGGCAGCCATAGGTCCAGGCAAGAGCGAGTGGGCCCGAATATGAGTGATAAAGAACCTCGCACTGCGCGAGTGGATGGCTGACCGGACAGCACAGAATAAAGAGAATACCGTGCTCCGTGGGTTCAAGGCGTGAGACACCTCCAACAACCGAACAGCCTGAACGACATAGACAGAATCAGAGACAATGTTGAGTGGTCCTGGGAAAGTACGGAGGACCAACTCAACGATGGCACATTCCACATGCTGAGGGGAAGAGTAAGGAAAAGAAGCGGTGAAGGCCTGGCCATTGACAACATAACTACCCGTACTATTAGAGGACCCATCAGTATAAACTGTAGTAGCATTGGGAAGAGGGTCAGAAGACGTGACACGGGGGAAGATAATCTGATGTCGCAGAGCAAACTGAAGAAGAGGGTGCTTGGGGAAATGATTGTCTATAACACCAGAAAAAGAGCATCGAAGGACTGCCCAACTGTCTACCGAGGCACAGAGAATCTGTACTTGAGCTCTAGTATAGGGGCAATGGAGAACAGAAGGATGGGCCCCAAAATGAGTTAAGGAGAGTTTAAGCGCAGACAACGCGAGATCAGCAACCGCGGTAGGATAGTGCTCAATGGCCCGTCGCGGAGAGGTATGCGCGTGAATCCAGAGCAGAGGGCCCTCCTGCCAAAGAACTGCAGTAGGTGTCTCCAAAGAGGGCAAAAGGCAAAGAGAAAAAGGCTGATCAGGCTGGATCCGAACCAACTGGGCGTGCTGTATCGCCTCCTCGACCAGCCGAAGGGCCTGTCGTGCGTCAGGAGTCAGAACGCGAGGGGACAATATGTCTGAATCACCCTCCAGCACCCGGAACAAAGGGCTCAGCTGTGCTGTGGACAGGCGAAGATAAGGGCGAAGCCAATTGATGTCACCTAGTAACTTTTGGAAATCATTTAGGGTGTGAAGACCATCTACCCGAATAGTAATTTTTTGAGGACGAATGGACAAGGGGCCTATATGGGCCCCCAAAAACTCCCCTATATCACCTTCCTGAACCTTTTCGGGTGCTAAGTGCAGCCCGTAGGAAGAGAAATGAGCACACAAAGTGGCATAAGCACGGTGAAGATATGAAGGGTCGGAATGACAAAGATGGCATCCTCAAATACAGGAAAGCACTGGCTGACTTTTCTCCGAACCCGGTCGGACATGAAAGATGTACCTCCCCCGCCATCAACTGGTGGGGGAGGGGCGGAGGCATACGGAGGCGGGCGATAACGCTCCGCCTCATACGCCGCCACCGCCTCCTCCAAGTCCGCCTTATCGGCCGGAGAAAGCTCCGCCTCCCTCTCGCGAGACGAGGAAGAAGAGCGGGACAAAGAAGAGGAAGAAGAAGAAGAAGAAGAAGACAGATGGAGGGCGGCCATTTTACAAGCCACGTCCTCCCTAGATAACGGGCCGGGCAACGGGCGTCCCCGTCGCCTTCCTGAGCGCCCTCCCTTGCGGGCGGCTCCCCGCTTTTCTTCCGACCGGGTTCTCGAACGCCCCGGCCGGTCCGGACCACCCTTATCCCTTTCTGACATACTATCTTGATAGTCACTCAGAGCCTGCTGCCCCTGCTGCACTTGAATACTACAAGGAGAGTCCTCTAGGCAGGTGCGCACCAATGCCCAAATAGGAAGGACGCACTCTCGAAGGGGCCCAGTAGCACGGGCACAGCGAAGGTCCTTCTCTAATTTATCCCAGCTCGGAACGGTGAAAGAGCCCGAGTGGAGAAACCATGGTGCCACACGATCTACTTCCTGCATAAAATGCCGTAAGACACGCTCGGGGATTTTCAACTCTCGTGCAGCCAAAAGCTCCTGTAGAGCACGGAGCAGCTGGGCGCTCGGGGAATTTCCCATAGTGAAGCACGATCAAAGGTGGGGGTCCAACTCTACCTCTACTACTGCGGTTCTGAACTCACCTCTAATGAGGTCGTCTCCGCCTGGTGCGAGAGTTCCCGGGTCTCGGCACCACTTGTCGCGCCGCAGTTGCCAGCAAGTACGACACGACCAGTTGGAGTTCTTCCAGCAGTAGTTTAATGAGGCACCTACAACAGTTACATGGCGAGAGACCTCGAACAGGAAATGCAAGCTGCTTTTATAGCCCCGGATAGGTGTGTCCCACAAGCGTGTCCCACAGGGATAGGTGGAGGGCCTGACTATGCATGTCCTGGGCGGATACACTAGGAGGCCTAGACCGCTCCCCACAGCAGTGGGCAAGTGAGGGAAGTTTCTTTCATCTGTATTTATATCCACTCCCCATTGCTGGTATCACTGCATAAGCTCCACCTCCTGTCAGATCAGCAGCAGCATTAGTTTCTCATAGAAGCACAAACCCTACTGTAAACTGTGCATGCGAGGGATCTAGGTTGTGCACTTCTTATGGGAATCTAATGCCTGATGATCAGAGGTGGAGCTGAGGAAGTGATGCTAGTGCTGGATAGCAACTGCAAATACATATTATCATTAGCAGAAATGTTTGCACAATAAATGTAATGGGTTTGAATCATCCCCAAACCATCCCTCCTCCAGTCCATGGAAAAATTGTCTTCCATGAAGCTGGTACCTGGTGCCAAAAAGGATGGGGACTGCTGCATTAGAGCACAATCCCTTTCCTGGGGGCATTTGTATATGACCCAGACAGTCCGGCCATCATCCATGATGTTTTCATAGTTTGGGAAGACAGCGACAAGTGGCCTAAATCTGAAACAGTCCTAGATTCTGAGTTATTTTTGTTGAGTTGAGTGATTTTGCCAGTCTTTTAGTTTGGCACAGCTAGTGTTGGTACTGAAACAGCTAACATCAGACATATTGGAGTTTCAGCTTAGAGTCAGGTCCAGGCAATAAGGATTTGTGAATTCAGGATTCTAAAAAAGCCAGTAGCTGTCTTTCAGCAGCAGCAAAGCCTGGATAATTTAGGGCCAGGTAACTGTGGTCCAAGTCCAAGTGACAAGTAAGGATCTTCTAACCTTTTTATTTGTCCATTCTTATAATTTAAAGTGACTCAAAAATATGCACTTCGAGTGAGAAAATGATCATGCACTAAAAGTCAGACATCTGATGTCTCAGTGTTCATTAGCAACTAAAAACTGCTTTTTAAAACTTCAAGTGTTTCTCCTTCTAGAGATTGCCTTTCTGTTTTTTTTATTTATTTCATCTTATTATGGGGGATACAGAATTTGAGGTTACATACATTGCCCATGTACCGACTGTATCCCCAAGGCAAAGCTCCAGGCGTGTCTGTTCCCCAGACAGTGCGCGTTGCACCCATCATGTAGGTATATATCCCTCCCCTCCCCACCCCCCCTTCCCGAGTCAGCACCTTCAAGCGTGACCATTCCCCAAACGGTGTGCAATGCACTCGTTATGTGGGCATACACCCATCCCCTCGCCCCACCCCCCACCTCAGTCTGATATCCGATTGGTATTGTTCCGAGATGTGTATTTAGATGATGATCAGGAAAACCAATTTTCTGGTGAGTACATGTGATGCTTGTTTTTCCATTCTTGGGATACTTCACTTAATAAAATGGGCTCCAACTCTCTCCAGGAGAACCATAGAGATGTCGTATCTTCATTATTTCTTATAGCTGAGTAATATTCCATGGTATACATATACCACAGCTTACTAATCCAATCATGTATTGATGGGCATTTGGGTTGTTTCCACATCTTTGCAATTGTGAATTGTGCTGCTATAAACATTCGGGTACATGTGTCTTTGTTATAGAATGACCTTTTTTCCTTTGGGTATATGCCCAGTGTTGGGATTGCTGGATCAAATGGCAGGTCTACTTGAATCTGTTTAAGATATCTCCATAATGCTTTCCACAGGGGTTGCACTAGTTTGCAGTCCCACCAGCAGTGTATGAGTGTTCCTGTCTCTCCACATCCACGCCAACATGTGTTGTTTTGGGATTTTTTGATAAAGGCCATTCTCACTGGGGTTAAGTGATATCTCATTGTGGTTTTGATTTGCATTTCTCTGATGATTAGGGATGTTGAGAATTTTTTCATATGTTTGTTAGCCATTCTTATATCTTCTTTTGAGAAATTTCTATTCATGTCATTTGCCCATTTTTTGATAGGGTTGTTTGATTTTTTCTTACTGATTTTCCTGAATTCTAAATAGATTCTTCTTATCAGTCCTTTATCTGATGTGTAGTATGCAAAAATTTTTTCCCATTCTGTAGGTGGTCTGTTTATTCTCGTGATTGTTTCTTTGGCTGTGCAGAAGCTTTTTAATTTCATCAGGTCCCATTCATTTATTTTTGTTGTTGCTGTGATTGCCTTAGGGGTCTTCTTCATAAAGTCTTTGCCTAGGCCAATGTCTGTAAGAGTCTTTACTACATTTTCTTCTAGAATTCTAATCGTTTCACACCTAAGGTTTAAGTCTGTTATCCACCGTGATTTGATTTTTGTGAGAGGTGAAAGCTGTGGGTCCTGTTTCAGTCTTCTACAAGTGGCTAACCAATTCTCCCAGCACCATTTATTGAATAGGGATTCTTGTCCCCAGAGTATGTTCTTTCCTGCTTTGTCAAAAATTAGGTGACTATATGAGGATGGTTCTATATTTGGATTTTCTGTTGTGTTCCACTGGTCTGTGTCCCTGCACTTGTGCAAGTACCAGGCTGTTTTAAGAACCACGGCCTTGTAGTATAGTTTGAGGTCTGGCAAATCAATACCTCCCATTTTGTTTTTATTGCTTAAAATTGCTTTTGCTATATGGGGTCTTCTCTGGTTCCATACAAAGTGTATAATTATTTTCTCTACCTCTGTGAAGAATGACGTTGGTAGCTTAATAGGGATTGCATTGAATCTGTAAATCACTTTGGGTAGTCTAGACATTTTAACAATGTTGATTCTTCCGATCCACGAGCATGGTATATTTTTCCATCTATTTGCAAGTTCTGCTATTTCTTTTCTCAGTGTTTCATAGTTTTCCTTATAGAGCTCCTTTACCTCCTTAGTTAGGTATATTTCCAGATATTTTATTTTCTTTGTTGCTATTTTGAAGGGTATTGAGTCTTTAATTTGGTTTTCCGATTGACTGCTATTGGCATATATAAATGCCTCTGATTTGTGTATATTAATTTTGTAGCCTGAGACTTTGCTGTATTTGTTAATCAATTCCAGGAGTCTCATGGTTGAATCCTGGGGGTTTTCCAGATATAACATCATATCATCAGCAAAAAGTAAGAGTCTGATCTCTTCTTTCCCTATTTGGATTCCCTTGATTCTGCTCTCTTGCCTGATAGCTCTAGCAAGGACTTCCAATACTATGTTGAAAAGTAATGGGGACAATGGGCAGCCCTGTCTGGTTCCAGTTCTAAGTGGGAGTACTTTCAGTTTTTCCCCATTCAGAGTTATGTTGGCTGTGGGTTTGTCATATATGGCTTGTATCATTTTTAGGTAGGTTCCATCTATGCCTATTTTGTTAAGCGTTCTTATCATAAAAAGGTGTTGAATTTTGTCAAATTCTTTTTCTGCATCTATTGAGAGGATCATATGGTTTTTGTTTTTGCTTCTATTTATGTGGTGAATTACATTTATAGATTTACATATGTTGATCCACCCCTGCATCTCTGGGATGAAGCCCACTTGGTCGTGGTGGATTATTTTTTTGATAAGCACTTGGATTCGATTTGCTAGTATTTTATTGAGAATTTTTGCATCTATATTCATGAGGGAAATTGGTCTGTAGTTCTCTATTTTTGTTGCGTCCTTTCCTGGTTTTGGTATCAATGTTATATTTGCTTGGTAGAACGTGTTGGGAAGAATTCCATCCTTCTCAATATTGGAGAATAGTTTATGTAGGATGGGCACCAGTTCTTCTTTGTATGTATGGTAAAATTCAGGTGTGAACCCATCTGGACCAGGGCTTTTCTTTTTGGGAAGGTTTTTTATTGCTGTTTTGATTTCAGTTCTTGATATTGGTCTATTCAGGAATTATATTGCTTCCTGGTTGAGCCTGGGAAGGCCATGTGTTTCTAATAATTTGTCCATTTCGTCCGCATTCTCCAGTTTGTGTGCATAAAGATTTTTGTAGAATTCATAGATGATATCTTGTATCTCTGTGGCATCGGTTGTGATTTCTCCTTTCATGTTCCTAATGGAGGTTATTAGAGATTTTACTTTTGTGCTCTTGGTTAGTCTAGCCAGACGTGTGTTTATTTTATTTATCGTTTCAAAGAACCAACTTTCTGTTTTATTAATTTCCCTTATAGTTTCTTTGTTGTCCTTTTCATTTAATTCTGATTTGATATTAGTAATTTCTCACCTTATGCCAGGTTTGGGGTCATTCTGTTCTTCTTTCTCCAGCTCTTTGAGTCTATTCATTAGGTTGTCTATTTGCAAGTTTTCTGTCTTTTTGATATAGGCATTTATGGATATGAATTTTCTTCTCAGGACTGCTTTAGCTGTGTCCCATAGATTTTGATAAGTTGTATCTCCATTTTCATTTAATTCAAAGAAGCTTTTGATTTCCGTCTTGATTTCTTCCTTTATAGAATAATTGTTCAGGAGAAAGTTGTTTAGCTTCCATGACTTTGAGTAGGAATGAGGGTTTCTGTTTGGGTCCATTGTTACTTTTATTCTGCTGTGATCTGAGAAGATGCATGGTATAATTTCTATTTTTTTAAATTTTTTAAGACATGCTTTATGACATAGGATATGGTCAATCTTAGAGAATGTCCCATGAGCTGAAGAGAAGAATGTATATTCTGTGGACTTTGGGTAGAATGTCCTGTAGATGTCAGCCATGCCCATTTGTTCTAGCATTCTATTTAAGTCCATTATTTATGTCTTTGTTTATTTTCTGTTTAGAGGATCTGTCCTGTACTGTCAGTGGGGTGTTAAAGTCTCCAGCTATTATAGTATTGTTATCTATCATTTGGTTCAGATCAAGTAGGGTTTGCTTTATGAATCTGGGTGCACCTAGGTTTGGTGCATATATATTGAGTATAATCATGTCTTCTTGTTGAATTGTGCCTTTAACCAGTATGTACTAACCATCTTTGTCTTTTATTACTTTTGTTGGTTTGAAAGCTAAGTTATTGGAAATTAAGACTGCCACACCAGCTTTCTTTTGGCTACCATTTGCTTGAAATATCGAGTTCCATCCTTTTATTTTCAGTCTAAATGCATCTTTGCAGGTTAGGTTAGTTTCTTGAAGACAGCAGATACTTGGTTTGTGTTTTTTTTTTTTTTTTTTTTTTATCCATTGGGCAAGTCTATGTCTCTTGAGCGGGGAATTCAAGCCATTCACATTTATTGAAAGAACTGATAAGTGGGACAGATTTCTGTTCAGCTTGTTGGGTAGAACGTCATTGCTATGTTTTCTCTCTTGAGCCATTGTGGTATCTGGGATTTGATCTTTAGCTCTTGAGTAGTTTTACATTCGTGGATCTTTCTTGTGCTGATCTGTGTGTAACTCTCTTTTGAGTACTTCTTGGAGGGCTGGTCTTGTCTTGGTGAATTCCCTCAACCTTTGTTTATCTGAGAATGTCTTAATTTTCCTTTGTATAGAAAAGTTAGCTTAGCTGGGTACAAGATTGTAGGCTGGACATTATTCTGTTTCAGAAGAGTGAAAATGGGGCCCCAACCTCTTCTTGCTTGTAAGGTTTCAGCTGAGAAATCTGGCGTAATTCTGATGGGCTTTCCTTTGTGTGTTACTTGTTTCTTTTTCCTTACATCTCGGAAAAGGGACTCTTTAGTGGATATTTTGGTCAGCCTCATGACTACGTGGTGTGGTGTTTTCCTATTTGCTATGAATCTCCCAGGGGTCCTTTGAGCTTCTTGAATCTGTATGTCTAGAGTTTTAGCAAGGCGTGGAAAATTTTCCTCAATTATGTCTTCAAATAGCTTGTCCAACCCTTGCTTATTGTCTTCTTCACCCTCAGGAATGCCAATAACTCTCAAGTTAGGTTTCTTCACATAATCCCACATTTCTTGAAGACTCTGATCATTTCTCTTATTTCTTTGAACTATCTCTCTGACTGACTTATTAAGTTGGAAAGAGTTATCTTCAATCTCTGAGATTCTTTCCTCTGTTTGATCTACCCTGCTCTTGAGACTTTCCACAGTGTTTTGTAGTTCTCTGAGTGAATTCTTCATTTCTAGGAGTTCAGTTTGGTTTTTCTTCAATATTTCAATTTCTTTAGTGAATTTTTCCTCCAAATCCTGTATTTTTTTTTTTGTGGTTTCTTTGTGTTGGTTATCCATTGTTTCTTGTATATTATTCAGCTTGTTTATAATCCATAATTGAAATTCTTCCTGTAACATGTTGGTGTTTTGAGTCTGGTTTGTGTCAAATGGTTGAGAGCTGGTATTTCTCTTTGGGGGTGAGATTTCCGTTTGATTCTTTGTGCTCCCCATGTTTTTTTGCTGGGCCCTTCCCATCTAGATTTATCATTGGATCTTTTCTTACAGATTTAGTCTGATTAACAGCACTCTTTGTACTCTGTTCTTAGGCTGTGAAGCAGTCTATGTATGTTGCTTCTTTTGTTAAGAGGGGGAGACTATTGTGTATTGTTTAGAGTTTTTTCTATTTCAGTTGGGGGGCTGCTTCTGGTGGGGCCTACCCTAGAGGATTGGAGTGATCCAAGACCACTTTGGCGAGTTAGGGCACTGTGTTGTGGTCTTTCAGTAGGGAGGCAGGGTCCACATTAGTAGCAGACCGAAATTCTCCTTGTTTGTTTGTTTCCCTTTGGTTCTTCCTCTATAGAGGTGGTTTCTGTCTCTTTCCGCAGGAAAGATACTAGCTATGGGGAGTGGACGGTGCCCTCGCTTGCTCAGCGCCCCAGCTGCTGCAGCGCCCAAGGGCAAAAGTCTGCCCTGGCCCAATGTCCCTAGGGATCAGGCTCCACACTCTCGCATCTGGAGAAGTACTCAGTGTTTACACAAGGGCGGGGCCCCTATAGAAGGTCTGCGGACCAGGGGAGGGAGCTGCCCAGGGAGACTCTTGGTACCCTATGGCTCTGCAGTGACTTGACTGTGGGCCCAAAGATGGCGATTGCGCGCCCACAGATCGCCGACACTGGGGGTGACTGCTCAGGTTCCGGTAGGTACCAGAGCCAGGGGCCTGGCGAGTTCCGAAGCCCACCGTGGCTCCCCAGCTAGACTTTTCTCATTCTGTTTGTCCCACGTTAATTCTCCGTGGATTCACACCGCTGTTCTTGTGGGGGAGCGGTCCTCTAGCATTGTGGTAGGTCCGGATCCATGCCTTCCTCTCCCATGTTTGAATCGAGATTGCCTTTCTTTTTATGTTGTCTCCCTTTTTTCAAAGTCTCCAATAGGCAAAAATAATAGTAAAAACGATCAGTTATGGAGACTTGTTCTTTTTTCAACACTCAAAGCATTTGAATTTCAAACTGCTCACCATTGACAAAAAGCAATGTAATTGTGTCCCATTAACACCTTTTTTGAACCGTTCTATGATCTAGATGATTCCTCTAGTACTTATGAAATTACAAGCATTTAACATTTATATAACTTTATCACACATTGATACATTAGCCACAAAACTTTTAAAAATTGAAAATCATTTTTCCTCACATTGGAAGTTTACTTTAATTCCTAGCAGTAAATTTAGAATTGACAGAGTTAACATTACAATTGCAAAAACATCCTGGCTGGTATGCAAGTGGAGGGTGGCTGCTGAGATAGTAGCAACTAGGCTGAAAAATGAATGGAGTGGTTTTCCCCACCCCCACCTTTTTTTTTTTGCTGGTTTATCTAAAGCTTTGCTGGAGCCCTGAAAACTGATTTAAGTCTTTTCCCTCCATTTGAAGGAGACAGCAACACAAACTTTTAAACATCTTTGGCTCATCCAAAGCTTACATTTTGGAATTTAGGGGCCCTTTTTTCTCTCATCTGGAAGAAAGATAAAAAATCAAGGCATCACTGGGATCCACTTTTTTTCTCATTTTAGGCAGCATGACCAAAAGCAGTCAGGGGTTCCACACAGACAACTCTGCTAGGAATTTTTAAATTCCATGGGTAACTTTTACCTCTCACAGCAGATAGCATCTCAGCAGTTATTTTATACTATAGCAGTGATTACATAGTCATATAAGCTCCAAAGGTTTGTCATTTCCTGCAATTTTATGCTTCCTTTCACCAAAAAAAAAAAAAAAAGCTTTTTGCTATATTTCAGTGAGTCAGAATTTTATTTTATTTTATTTTTTTTTTTTTTTTTTTGACACAGAGTCTCGCTTTTTTGCCCGGGCTAGAGTGAGTGCCATGGCGTCAGCCAAGCTCACAGCAACCTCAGACTCCTGGGCTTAAGCGATCCTACCGCCTCAGCCTCCCGAGTAGCTGGGACTACAGGCATGCACCACCATGCCCGGCTAATTTTTTTCTATATATATTTTAGTTGTCCAGATAATTTCTTTCTATTTTTAGTAGAGATGGGGTCTCGCTCTTGCTCAGACTGGTCTCGAACTCCTGACCTTGAGCGATCCACCCGCCTCGGCCTCCCAGAGTGCTAGGATTACAGGCGTGAGCCACCGCGCCCAGCCAGTGAGTCAGAATTTTAATGAATCCTACTTTTGCTATCAACTTTGTCAGGGGTCCTTAAGATCATGCCAGATTTGAAAATTCTCTAGGAGGACTCACAGGGCTTGGCATGTATTCGTACTCATGGCTATGATTGATTACAGCTAAATAGCACAAAGCAAAATCAGAAAAGGGCAAAAGTATGTAGGAAAAAGTTCAGAGGAAACCAAGTTCAAGGTTCTGTAGGGGAGGAAAGGGGTGATATCTTTTCTCACCCATCATAAGGGTCACAAGCCAACACCCCTATAACAAGAGACAGTTTAACAAGGGAGAATCATAAAAAATTTATCTAACCAAGTTTTACATAATACAGAAGCCTTCAGAATGATAACCCTAAGATATAGGGAAAATTATCCATTTTTATGCTTAGACTCTATGAAGAATTGACAGTGTATAGAAATATGATTGGACAACAAGGATATGATCTAATACTAATAGACTGAATGGAAAAACTAAGCAAGGCCTCTTCATGTATTCATGCTGTCATGCCGGAAATATATGTTCAGAATTCTGTTCAGATTCTTCTTGTCCTCTCTGTTGAAGCATTTCATCCTCCTAGGAATGGGGCAGGACCACTCTGGAATAAGGGCCTCATCACTTACTGTGGGACAAAGGTAGGTGAGAGAATTTCTTTGTCACCAGTTCCTCTGGAGAGAATGAGGGGAGAGAGACAAAAGGGCAGGAGAAAGAAACTTTGCTTCTATGGCTGCTTCTGAGGCCTGCATTTTGGGATATTATTCTCTGAGCCCCAACAATTCTAAGAGTCTTCTCTCAGTGGTCACACAGGGTGCACTAATTCCTCTGGGGAATTATGACAGCATATGTGAAATGTCTACCAGGCAAGCTTATTAGATATCGGTGCCTAGAGATAGTCATGTAGGTGTTCTCTGCCTAACACATACCAAAATTCTAGACTCCCAGGAAATCAGGTGTTCCGCATAACGATATTGTTTGTACAAACTGTTTAGGCACAGTAAGCCATTATGATCAGTTCTGAGAATGTTGGAAATACTCTCCAAATCTAAGTTCCTGGACACCAGCCAAGGACCAACCTTACAACAAGCCTTTCTAAGGATAGCAGCCTCAGTCCTGCTATGCAAACTCTTTAATAGGCACCTGTCTTGTATCCAAACTTTGTATACTGTTTGCTTTTAGGTATAATAGTAAATATGAGTAAAGAAAGAGACTATAATGGTTTGCCCTCTCCTCCTCCACCCTCCCCTTTTAACTTAAACTACTCTCCTTTTTTTTCTACTAAAAATTCCACAATCATGTCTGAACTCATTCTAAAAGCACTCATGCGTTCTCTCTCTCTCTCTCTCTCCCTCTCTCTCTCTCACACACACACAAACACACAAACACATACACAAATACATACATATTTTATTGATGTCAATGCAAAGGCGTTAATGAAGGGAAGGAGTATATAGTGAATTAATTATAAAGCAAATTTTATGCATTAAGTGAAATAATTAGAACCTCCTTCCAAATAAATTCAGATCACCACTTTGCCTTTGACATATTCCTTAATCACCCAACATCCTTACACCCAGATGTCTTATATGTGACCGGAAATAATTTCCAACTTGACATCAATTTTGTGGGAAATTAGATAGAGATGAAATAAAACTGATAAATCAAACTATACTTTGATTTCTTCATGCTAGTAATTTGATGTAACACTAACTTCAGGAGTTTAATAAAGTGCGAAAGTAAATATCTTTTCCTGAGAAAAGGTTAATAGTATTGGCATAATTTTAGTTTCTTTGTTTCAACATTCCTTTGGCTTTCAGTATCTTTGATTTATTTGATGTGTATTTAATATGCTTACTATTTATTTAAGATGATTAAAATTAAACCAAACCAGGCCAGGTGTGGTGGCTCATGCCTGTATTCCTTGCACTCTGGGAGGTCGAGGCGGGTGGATCATTTGAGCTCAGGAGTTTGAGACCAGCCTGAGCAAGAGTGAGACCCTGTCTCTACTAAAAATAGAAAGAAACTATCTGGACAACTAAAAATATATAGAAAAAATTAGCCAGGTATGGTGGTGCATGCCTGTAGACCCAGCTACTTGGGGGGCTGAGGCAGGAGGATTACTTGAGCCCAGGAGTTTGAGGTTGCTGTGAGCTAGGCTGATGCCATGGCACTCTAGCCCGGGCAACAGAGCAAGACTCTGTCTCAAAAATAAAATAAAATAAATAAATAAATAAATAAATTTAAACCAAACCAAATTGGTTAAATAAACTGTAATCTATCCATACAATGTAATTACTGTATATTCATAAATTATAATGTAGAAATAGTATTAATAATATGGATATGTATTCACAATATACTGCTAAGTGAGAAATACAAGTAACTAAACTATATACACTCAACAGATATTTCTAGAGTCTCATTAGTGTCAGTCACCAATAAGTCACTGTTGTATGCTCTGACGATACAGCAGTTACTAAAAAGAAAAAAAGTCCCTGCCTTAATGTAGTTTACATTTTAATGAGAAGAGACATTAAACATAATAAATATCAATAAATAAATTGTATAATATAGTATGTAGATGATAGATGCTATGAATAAAAAGAAAGCAGGGAAGAAAGAGAATGCAGGAGGAGGTTGGCAGTTTTGAATACGGTGGTCAGGAAAAGGCTCACTGAGAAGATAACATTTGAGGAAATACTTAAATAAGGAAACTAGCTATGCAGATATATGAGGAAAAGGCACTCTAAGCAAATGTAGCAAAAAAATCAGGGGTTGTGAGAAAAGAAAGTCAGAGGAGAATTATTGGGGATAAAGTTAATAAATTAATAGGGATTCAGATTATGTAGGACCTCATGGGCTACTGTAACATTCTTTGGCTTTCAATCTGAGATGTGAACCATTGGAAAGTTTGACAAAGGTATGACATAATTTCACTTATGTTTTAATAGAATCACTCTGGATGCTTTTTGAGAATAACTGTAAGGGGACAAGGGTAGCAATAAGTAGACTATTTGGAAGTCTTTTTCAATAATCCAGATGAGAAATGAATGATGAGGGATTGTACCAAATTGGTAGTAATGAAGGTAGTCAGAAGTATTCAGATGTTTTTGAAGTGATCAGAAGTGGTCATATATTTTTAAATCTAGAAGAAATAGGATTTTCTGAGATTTGGATGTAGGGTAAAAGAAAAGAGAGGACTCAGCATAATATCAAGAGTTTGGTGTTAGTCAACTACATAGGGAAGCATTTGCCATTTAATTTGATGGGAATGATTGTGAAAAGCAAGTTTATAATCAGGGGATGGGGAGAGGAAACTGGGAGTTCAGATTTGGAAAGGTTAATATTGGGGTATCAATTAAAAAGCCAAGAAGAAGTATCAAGTAGATAGTGATACATACATCTCGAAGTTCAGGAGAGCAGTATGAGCTGCAAAAACACATTTAAGAAATGGCAAATAGGGGCCGGGCGCGGTGGCTCACGCCTGTAATCCTAGCACTCTGGGAGGCCGAGGCGGGTGGATCGCTTGAGGTCAGGAGTTCGAGACCAGCCTGAGCAAGAGCGAGACCCCGTCTCTACTAAAAATAGAAAGAAATTATATGGCCAACTAAAAATATATAGAGAAAAAATTAGCCGGGCATGGTGGTGCATGTCTGTAGTCCCAGCCACTGGGGAGGCTGAGGCAGTAGGATCGCTTAAGCCCAGGAGTTTGAGGTTGCTTTGAGCTAGGCTGACGCCACGGCACTCACTCTAGCCCGGGCAACAAAGTGAGACTCTGTCTCAAAAAAAAAAAAAAAAAAGAAAAAGAAATGGCAAATAGGTAGATAGAAAGATAGATAGATAATTGATAGATAACTGTTAGATTAATTAATATATAGATATCTCTGAATAAGATCATCACGAGTTTTATCATAGAAAAGAGAAGAATTCTAAGGACTGATTTATGGGGCAATTCAATGACAAGGTGTTAGGGAGATGAGAAAGAACCAGCAAACAAGATTGAAAAGGAGTAACCAATGAGATAGGAGGAAAAATTCACGAGTGTGTGTATGGTGCCCTGAAACCCAAGTGAACAAAGCATTTCAAGGACAATGAAGTGATCAATTGTATTAAGTGATGATGATAGGTCAAGGAAGATAAGGGATAAAAATTAACCATGAGATTTAGTAATATGAAGATCACTGGTCAGCTCGGTAAAAACATTTTGGTTGGCATCCATCATCAGAGTTGTTGGATAATGGTAACAGTCTAAGGCCTTGTGTCTAAGACACCCAAGATGTTCTGTGATACATCAGCTTTCAGCACACACTTTACATTTCTTTGCCTCCAAATTAAGGGATTTATTATGATGTTTATATTTTCTCTGTTGTGTGAAAGGTTCTAGTTATTACTTTAATGGTGTCAGAATTATTGTATTTTTCGGCCGGGCGCGGTGGCTCACGCCTGTAATCCTAGCACTCTGGGAGGCCGAGGTGGGCGGATCGTTTGAGCTCAGGAGTTCGAGACCAGCCTGAGCAAGAGTGAGACCCCATCTCTACTAAAAAAATAGAAAGAAATTATACAGACAGCTAAATATATATATAGAAAAAATTAGCCGGGCATGGTGGCACATGCCTGTAGTCCCAGCTACTCGGGAGGCTGAGGCAGGAGGATCGCTTGAGCCCAGGAGTTTGAGGTTGCTGTGAGCTAGGCTGACGCCACGGCACTCACTCTAGCCCGGGCAACAGAGCGAGACTCTGTCTCAAAAAAAAAAAAAAAAAAAAAAGAATTATTGTATTTTCCTTAGGAATTTAATGGAACTTATCTTCATTAGCTTTAGCTGGTATTTCCTTACCAGGTTGATATGAATTAATTGTCAATATTATGGTCAACTTTAATAGTCTTAATTTTGATTTGTGTCTTTGATTAATAAATATAAATCTTTTATACAATAAGTATTGTTTCCCCCCCAAAAAAAACCATTTTAAATAGAATCATGTTGACAAAAGTTTGATTGGAGTGGGGTTTAAGGATTTGACAGAAATGTGGTAGAAAATTAATTATAAATATTCCCACTTTTTCTCCTGGAAACCAGGAAGAATAACAAGAAAGGGGAAACTACCACAAACTAGATATTAAGTGAAATTAGGAAATAAATCCTGTAAAGCTGTGTAGCCAAAATTGCTCAATACCCAGAGTCTTGACTAGCTGTGCTATGATACCATGGTGATGTAACAGGGAAAAATGAAAACAATGAAGGTGCCTCTCAGTGCCAGATCTCAGATATAAACAAAGAAACTTGGAAAACTGCTCTTGCTTCTGGCCTTTATTCTCTTCCAGAGTAATTACCTGTTAATAACTCATTCCAGAAAAAAAAAAATGAAGTTATTCAAATGTGAGTCAAAGAGAGTTCTGCTTCTAGTTATGATGCAGATGGTTGCTAGAGAATTTTCAGGTCAACTTTCATTCCTCATCTTCCTTGACCTACTCCACTTTAACAATAAAATATCATAAGGTTGCTGCCAGGCGAAATAGCTCAGTTGGGAGAGTGTTAGACTGAAGATATCATAAGGTACAAAAACATGCATTTTTAAAGAATAAATAATGTGACAATGCATTGGAATCTATATGAACTAATTTCCAAAGGGAGATTAACCCTTGCCTCACCTTTAGGTGAGGCAAGACCTTCAAGCAATTTAATCTCTGGAGGGAAAGAGGATAGAAGAGTGCATTAGTTATCTATTGCTATATAACAAATCACTCCAAACTTAGTGGTTTAAAAATAAACATTTACTATCTCATCATTTCTGTGGATCATGGTGGCTTATTGGGGTGGTTCTGGCTCAGGATCTCTCATGAGATTGCAGTCAAGCTGTCAGCTGGGGTTGAATAGATGAGGATATGTTTCTATTTTCACTAATATGGACCTCCTCATAGTCTCCCTAAATGTCTTTACCACATGGCAACTGATTTCCCTCTCCCCAGGAACATTTTACAACAAAGCAGCTAGATTCTGCCAGAGTAATTGATTAAAGAGAGAGAGCAAGTGAGAGCACACCCACGAAGGAAACTGAACTCTCTTTATAACCTAATCTAAGAGTGACATACCATCACTTCTGCCACAATTTAGTCAATACAAGTAAGTCACTAATTTTAAGACATTCTCCAGAGAAGGGAATTAAGTTACACTTTTTAAGGGGAGGAGTATCAAACACTTTATGGACACATCTTTGAAAATCACCACAAAAAGTGACTCCACCCAAAGAGCAGATATTTCTGGAATAAAGATAAACCAACTGAAAGTTTAGCAGCACCTCTGAGCTGGAAGGAGAGATATCAAATAATTGATCTAATTAACATTTATGTAGCACCTCACTCAAGGACAGCAGAGTACACATTCCTTTCTAGTACACATGGAACATTTACCAAGATAGACCATATTCTAGGCCATAAACCATGTCTCGATAATTTTAAAAGGATTCAAGTAATACAAACTATGTTCTCTCTGTCTAGAATAGGATTAAATTAGAAATCAGTAACAATAAGATTCTGAAAACATACCCACCTGTTTATAAACTAAATAACAGACTTCTAAGTAACAAATAAGTCAATTAAAACCCACAAGGGAAATTTAGACAGCATATAACTGAAAACACAACCTATCAAAATTTGTGCAATTATACTAAATCAATATGTAGAGGGAAATTCACCGAACCAAACACCTACATTAGTACAGAAGAAAGGCCTCACATCAATGACCTCTGCTTCCACACTGAGAAACTAGAGAACAGAAATTAAAGAAAGGAAAAACAGAAAAACAAGGAAAAGTCAATGGAACCAAACTGGTCCTTTGAGAAGATCAATATAATTTATAGAAGAGATAGAAGGCTCTATATTACCAATACTAGGAAGGAGAGTCATGGCATCATTGAAGATTCTATTAGATATTAAAAGGATAAATTTGACTACTTATATGAAATGGAAAAATTTCTTGAAAAGTAAACTTCCAAAGATCATTCAAGAAGAAATAGATAACTTGAATTGTCCTTTATCTATTAAAGAAATCGGATGTGAATTTTAAAACCTGCCACAAATAAAAGGCACAGCCTAGCTAGCTGTATTTACTGGTGAATTCTACAAAATACTTGTGGGAAAAATCAATCCTATATAAATTCTTCCAGAAAATTGAATAGTAGAGTATACTACACAACTGATTTGATGAGATCATTATTTTTCTGATAGCAAAATCAAAGGCATGAAAAGGAACAAATAAAAATTAGTATACTTAATTAACTTGTATACAAAATTATAAACATTATTTTATAAATTTTGACCATATATATATATATATATGCATATACCAAGAAGAGTCTGTTCTAGAAATTCAAGGTTTAACATTTAGAAATCAATCAATGTAATTCACTGTACTGATGAAGAAAAAAATAAAAAGGACATAGTCATCTCAACAAATGCAGAAGCAATTGTACAAAGTCAATTCAGTGGAGAAAAATGTTTCAAAAAACGGTGCTGGGGCAACTGAATATCCAAATGCAAAAAAAAACAAAAACAACACAAAACAAAGAAATTTTATTTTTTATTCATTTCTTGCATCATATATAATATAAATCCTAAAACTACAAACTTCTTTTTTTTTCTTTTCTTGTTTTTCAGCTCATTATTGGGGTACAAAAGTTCAGGCTATATATATTGCCCATGCCTCCCCATCCCCCCGAGTCTGAGCTTCAGTTGTGTCCATTCCCTAGACAGTGCACATCACACTCATCATATAGGTGTGCACCCATCCCCTCCCCCCACCCAATCCCCCCCAGTCAGAACTTCAAGCGTGTCCATTCCCCAGGCAGTGAGCATCGCACTCATCAAGTAGGTATATACCCATCCCTTCCACCCAGCCCCGACCTCTGTCCGATACCCAATTGATGTTATTCCCAAATTTGCACTCAGGGAAACCAGTTTGCTGGTGAGTACATGTGGTGCTTATTTTTCCATTCTTGGGATACTTCACTTAATAGAATAGATGAAAACACAGCAGAAAAATCTTTGCAACCTTGGGTTAGGCAAAGATTTCTCAGCTGTAACAACAAAAGCATGATACATAAAAGAAATATTTGATCAATTTGACTTCATCAAAATTAAAAAGTTTTATTATTTTTTTGTGTTAGGGAAATGAAAAGACACATTACACACACTGTGAAAAATATTTGCAAATTATATATCTGGTAAAGGACTTGTATATAGAACATACAAAGAACCTTCAAAACTCAATAATAAGAAACAACTCAATTAAAAATGGACAAAACATACAAAGTGGTATAATGAACATTGGAAACTCTGAAGGAGGGTGGATGATGGGGGTGAGGGATGGAAAATTACCTATTGTGTACATTGTACACTATTTGGGTAATGGGTACACCAAAAGCCCAGACTCCACCACCATACAATATAACCATGTAATAAAATTTCATTTGTATCCCCTAAATCTATTGAAATAGAAATAATAAATTAAAAAAAATGGAGAATATATTTAGGCATACATGTCACCAAAAAGATATATGGATGGTAATTAAGTAAATTAAAAGATGCTCAACATCATCAGTCATTAGGGAAATAAAACTACAATGTGATACTATGACAAGTTTTTTTCAACAGGAACGGTTCCAAAAATAGCAATGGTTACAGTGTTGGCAAGTATATAGAGGAATTTGATTGCTCATATACCTCATATACTGGTAGAAGCAATTATAATGGTACAACCACTTTGGTCAGTAGTTGAACAGTATTTTTAAAATGCTAAACATACATCTACAATATGGCACAGCCCTTCAATTCCTATATATTTACCTAAGACAAATGAAAGCACATGTCTACATAAAGACTTGTTTATGAATGTTTGTGGCAGCTTTTTTGCATTAGCAAATACTAGAAACAATCTAAATATTCATCAAAAGATGAAGATGAATGGATAAGCAAATTGTGGTATACACATGAATATCAATTTTTTGCTGTGGAAGAGAAGCCATAAATAAAAGGGTACATCCTGTATGAACCCACTTATATGAAATTTATGAAAATACACAGTGATCTATAGTGACAGAAAGCAGATCATAGGTTGTCTGGGGATAGATGGGGGATGAGGTAAAATGAATGGGCAATAAACAGGGATTACAAAGAGATGACAAAATTGGGGGGAATGATGGATATGTTAACTATATTGACTGTAGTGTAATGTTTTCATGGGTATATGCATATGCTAAATCTTATTAAAGTATATACTAGAAATATATGTAGTCTATTCTATGTCCATTATGCTTCATGAAGCTGGTAAAATTCAGGAAAAATATTTTTAAAATTATTTTCTCAGTCACACTAGCTACATTTCAAATGTTCAGCAGCCACATGTATCTAGTGGCTACTATATTGTATGGCACAGATATAGAATATTTCCATCAGTGCAGAAAGTTATTTTGGAAAGCACTACTCTTGAGTAAGTATTAATACTAACATCATTGCACAACAACGTATAGCCAAAAATCCAATAAAGAATACAAAAAGGAATAATAAAAAACTACATTATTAATAAAAAAAAATCAGGAAAAGTGGAAGAAGAGGCCAAGGATTAGATGGAATAAATATAAATCAAATAGTTGAATGCTAGACACAAACCCAAACATAACCATTAATTAAATGAAATTTACCTGGACTAAATTTTAAGAGGGTTATAATTAAATTACAGAGACTCCATACCAAATTAACAAATAATACACAATTGTAAACCTTTATAAAGACATAATTTATGTATAAGGACAAAGATAAGTTGAATTTTTGAAAACAAAATAAATATATGCCATGCTAACTTTAACCAGTAGACAGCTTGTATGGCTGATTGATACCAGATAAAATAGAGTTCAAAACAAAGTACATGTTTAGTAACTATAAAGTCTATTCTGTGTCAAAGACATTATTTTCCTAAAGCATATATATGTAAAAACATAGCTTCAAAACATGAACCAAAAATTGGTAGTACCAAAAGAAAAAATAGACAAATCCATAATCATAGTTCAAGATTTTAAAACTCTATTAAATATATGACATCTTAGGACAAATTGACAATTTCTTTGAAAAACACAATATCCAAAACAGACACAAGAAGACATTGGAAAGTTTAATAGCTCCATATCAAATAAAGAAACTAAAAATGTAGTCAAAAACCTCCCCACAAAATAAACTCTATGCCCAGATGGCTTCACTAGTATATTTTATCAAACATTTAAGGAAGAAACCAGTCCAGGCATAAACAAGTTCATTCAGAGAAAGGGAAGTTTTCTCTACTTGTTTTATGAGGCCAGTATAACTCTGATACCAAAATTTGATAAAGACATGACAAGTGAATCATAGAATAATATCCCACACAAACATAGATCCTAAATAAAATATGAGCAAATTAACTCACCAAACTATTAAAAGATGTCATATCATGGCTAAGTGAGGTTTATTCTGGGAATGTGAGGCTGGTTTAAAATTCAAGAATTAGTCAATAATTTACCACACAACAAATAAAGGAGAAAAATCTGATAATCTACAACAGCTATGAAAAAAGTATTTGAGAAAATAAAGCACACATTCATTATTTAAAAAATTATGAGCAAATTATGACCAGACAAACATATTCAATTTTATAAAAAGTGTCTACAATAATTATACAGCTATCATCATGCTTAATTATAAAATACTGGGCATTTTCCCCTCGGTTCGAGAAATAAAATGTGATGTCTGCTCTCACCACTTCTATTCATTTATGTTTTAGGTACTAGTATATATCAGACAAGTGAGGAAATAAATGGTAGATTAGAAAAGAAGTAAAACAGTTATTTACAGATGAAATGATTGTGCATATGGAAAATTCAAATGAATTATATATAAAGAGGAGAATATTTGAAAATCAATTATATTTTGTATAGCAGCAATAAAAGAATGGAACATAAAATTTAAAAAATGGTAACACAATAGCATACCAAAACATCAAGTACCTGAAAACACATTGATGAAAGATGTGTAGAACCCTACACTAAAAACTATATAACTTTTCTGGGAAAAATTAAGGAATATCTAAATAAATGGAGAGACTATACTGTATTCTTAGGACAACTCCATTTTATTAAGGTATCAATTTTCTCCAAATTCAATTCAATCCCAGTAAAAATCTGCATCCTTTTTTGTATAAATTGATAAGCCGATTATAAAATTTATATGAAAATAAAAGAGAATTACTATAGTCAAGACAATTTGGAAGAATAAGATAAAAGATATAGGACTTACACTATTAGAATTAAAGATTTTATAAAATGCTGTAGTAATTATGACAGTGTGGTGTTGACATAATCATGAGCTAATATATCAATCAATGAAATAGAATAAACTCTGAAATAAACCCATTCATATATAGACTCGATTTTAGACAAGGGGGGCATTATAATTCAATGGGGAATATAATTTTTTTCAATAAATGTTGTTGGAGAAGCTGGGTATCCATATGGATATTTCATACTATACACAGAAATAATTGGAGATGGATCATAGCCTTAAATGTAGAAATGAAAACAATAAAGATTCTAGAAGAAAACATTGTAGTATATATTCATAATCTTGGAGAAGGCACAGATTTCTTAAAAAGTATAATTAGTATAAAAGGTAATAATAATATTTTAAAAATTATATATCATTGAACCTCATCAAATTAAAAGCTGTTCAAGAAAAGACATCATTAATAAGTGAAAAGGCAAGCACAGACTGTGGAAAATAATATGATAAGAGATATAGGATAGGGTATATATCTATATCTATATAGTATACATGTACGTGTGGCAGACAGAGCAATGGACTCTCAGATATGTCCACATCACAGTCCCCAAAATCTGTGAATATGTTCTGCTACATGGCAAAAGGGAAATAAGGTCACAGATGGAATTAAGATTGCTAATCAACTAACCTCAAAATAGGGACCTTATCCTAGATTTACCAGGTGCGCTCAATGTAATCACAAAGATCCTTAAAAAAATGGAGTAATGATGCAGAAGTGTTTAGAATGAGATAATGAGTGAGAAGCACTCAATCTGCCATTGCTGACTTTGAACATGAAGGAAGAGACCGTGACCAAGGAATGTGCGCAACTTCTAGAAGCTAGAAAAAAACAACCCACATTTTCCCCAAGAGCTTTCAAAAAGGAATCCATCACTGCTAACACCTGGTTTTGGTCCAATGAGACCCACATTATACTTCTGACCGACAGAACTGTAAGATGATAAATTTGTATTGTTTTAAGCCCCTAAATTTGTGGTACTTTGTTATACCAGCAATAGGAAATTGATACAGTATGTATCTGACAAAGGACTCATATACAGAATATAAATAAGTCCTACTAATTAGTAATGAAAAAATATTTCAATAAAAAATGGACAAAAATATTGAACAGTTACCTCTCCAAAGAAGATATCCAATAGCTAAAAAGCATATGAAAGGTGTTCATAATTAACAACATCAGAGAAATATAGATTAAAACAACAATGAGATACCAGTACCTACTTTATAAGAATGGCTAAAAAGGAAGAGTAATTAAAGGATCCTAGCCCTACACTACAATAAAAGATACTGTAAAAGACAAACAAACAACAAAATAACCAGAAGAAAAGTAGGAGGACAATTAGTAAAGATAAAAGCAAAAAATGAGTTAGAAAAACAGTACATATAATAATAAAAATAAAAGTTACAATGCCCAGGATAACATGATCAAGAAAAAAATGAAGAAGCACAAAACCAAAAAAGAATCAGGAAAAAGAACAAAGGGAAAATTACCAAGTAAACAACAGAAATTTAAAAATCATAGAAGCAAACTTTGCTGAAACAGTATGGTACTAGCTCATAAACAGACAGGCAGACTAATTAAAGAAAAAGTTCCAAAACAGACACAAATAGATTTATATAGGAGTTTAATACAATGTGTAATAGTATTTTTTAAATGTCCAAGCTATCTCAGAACAATATTTTTAGAAAATATATTAATAATAAAATAAATTATCAGGAAATGAAATTTTTAAAAACCAAATGCATACAAAACCCAAGCTCATTTTTATTAGATTCAAAAAACATAAAATTCCTCCGCCAAGTTGTTATAAAAGTTTCTAAATGCTTCCTTTCAATCTCTGTCCTTACTGAGTACTAGTAACACTTGGAAGACTAGCACAGTAAATATAACTTACTATGAGTTGGCACTGAGCTAATATGTGATAAAGACAGCATCTCATATCAATGGGGTTATGTTTGACATTTTAATAAATGGTGTTTCCACAATAGGAGAGACATCTGGAAAAAGGTAAAGCTGGATTTACACCTCACAGCCTACAACAGGATAAACTACAACTATAACAAAGATTTAGTGAATTATTTTAAGATCTTATAATGCTAAGAGGCCATAAATGCAGATATTAACAAAATTGACTTCATTAAATTTTTCTGCATTCCATAAAGCACATAAGCAAAATCTAAATGAAAATAACCAATTGGGAAAAAAGTAGCTGCAACTGTGTCACAGCCAAATGGCTAAAACTCCTATTGTATGACGAAGAGCTTCAAGAAATTGAAAACACAAAAATCAAATCACAGTGGATAACAGATTTAAACCTTCGGTGCAAAACTATTAGAATTCTAGAAGAAAATGTAGGAAAGACTCTTACAGACATTGACCTAGGCAAAGAATTTATGAAGAAGACCCCTAAGGCAATCACAGCAACAACAAAAATAAATAAATGGGACCTGATCAAATTAAAAAGCTTCTGCACAGCCAAAGAAACATTCACGAGAGTAAACAGAAAACCTACAGAATGGGAAAAAATTTTTGCATACTACACATCAGATAAAGGACTGATAACAAGAATCTATTTAGAACTCAGGAAAATCAGTAAGAAAAAATTGAACAACCCTTTCAAAAAGTGGGCAAAGGACATGAATAGAAATTTTTCAAAAGAAGATACAAGAATGGCTAACAAACATATGAAAAAATGCTCAACATCTCTAATCATCAGGGAAATGCAAATCAAAACCACAATGAGATATCACTTAACTCCAGTGAGAATGGTCTTTATCAAAAAGTCCCAAAACAATACATGTTGGCGTGGATACAGAGAGACAGGAACACTCATACACTGCTTGGTGGGACTGCAAACTAGTGCAACCCTTGTGGAAAGCATCATGGAGATACCTTAAACAGATTCAAGTAGACCTACCATTCGATCCAGCAATCCCATTATTGGGCATCTACCCAAAAGAACAAAAGTCATTCTATAAAAAAGATACCTGTACCCAAATGTTTATGGCAACACAATTCACAATTGTAAAGATGTGGCTACAACCCAAATGCCCATCAATTCATGAGTGGATTAGTAAATTGTGGTATATGTATACCATGGAGTATTACTCAGCTATAAGAAATAACGGTGATATAGAATCCCTTTTGTTCTCCTGGAGAGAGTTGGAACCCATTCTATTAAGTGAAGTATCCCAAGAATGGAAAAACAAACACCACATATACTCACCAGCAAATTGGTTTCCCTGATAATCACCTAAGTGCACATTTGGGAATAACACCAATTGGGTATCGGCCTGAGCTGAAGGATGAGGGGAGGGCAGGGGTGTATACCTACATGATGAGTGCGATGCGCACTTTCTGGGGAATGGACACGCTTGAAGCTCTGACTGTAGGGGATGGACGGGACATGGGCAATATATATAATCTGAACTTTTGTACCCCCATAATAAGCTGAAATTTAAAAAAAAGAAAAATTAATGAAGAGCATAGAATTCACAGAAAAACAAATAAAATGTATTTGTATATGAAAAGATATTTGAAATAATTACACTGAGATATCATTTCTCAGCTATCTCATTGCTAAAAATCCAAAAGTTTAAAAACATACCCTAGTGGCAAGACTTTAGAGAAATGGACATTCTTGTATATTACTGGAGGGACTAAAAATTGAATGAATAATCTCCAAGAATGGAGATTTGTAATTATCTATCAAAATTAATTATTGCACTTACACTTTGAAGAAGTAATCCCATTTCAAGGAATTTAACCCACAGACACATCAACTCACGTATGACATGATGTATGTACAAGATTATTCATTACAGCATTGTTTGTAATAGCAAAATATTGATCACAGCCCAATTGTTGATATAGTTAATGAACTAGCCAAATAAACTAGTAAACTCATTAAACTATGATGAATCTACACAGAAGAATATCATGCAGCTCTGAAAAGGAATGAGAAAACTTTATCTACATTAATATTCAAAGATCCCTAGACTACATTGTTAAATGAAAAGAGCAAAGTATATAAGAGTATATACAAAATTCTATCTTTTGCTTCAGAAAGGATGGTAATGAAGTATCTATACCTATTCATTTGTATTTACATAAGGAAATATTATAGTAAGATACACAAGAAATTACTAAAAGGAAAGAGGAAAACAGAAGGAGTGAAATATCTGGCTAAGAGTGAGACTTATCAATGTACACATATTTATGATTTAGAATTTTGAATAATGTAAATAAAAAATAAAATTAAACTTAAATGAGTGAAAATTGAAGGAGAGGAATTGAAGATTGAGGATTATATATGCCTCTTGAAAAAATTTTTTTTAAAAAAGAACAGCTTTATCAGGATATAATTCACATGCCCTATGTATTAGTTTCTTAGGGCTGTAAATTACCACAAACTGGGTGGCTTACAAAAACAGAAATTTATTCTCTCACAGTACTGGAGACTAGAAGTCCAAAGTCAAGATGTCAGCAGGGCCATGCTCCTGAGGGCTCTGGGAAACAATCATTTCTTGCCTCTTTCTAGGCTCTGGTGGTTGTCAACAATCCTTGGTGTTCTTTGGCTTTTAACTCCATTGCTTCAATCTCTGTCTCTGTCATCACATGCATTTGTCCCTGTTTCTCCTCGGTGTCAATTGGTTATAGAGGTATGTGAAGTCCAAGATACTTTTTATAAAAAGAAGAGAAATAACAGCATGTTTGTATGATAATGGACAATCCAGGAGAGAAGGAAACATTAAAAGTATAAGAGGAAGGGAAGATTTCAAGGAGTGGTGTCCTTGGGGAGCCAAGGGGGAGTAGGAACTTCTGCACAAGTCAATGGGTTGGTTTTAGTTCGGAGCATAGATATGTTCATTTGTAATAATGAAGGAAAGCAGAGTATACAGATGTAGGTACTGTTAGATGTGCAGATATGGTGGTGGTGGGAGCTTGTGAAGTTCTTTTCTGATTTTTGCAGTATTCAGTAAAATAAGAAGCAAGATCATCAGCTAAAAATTGAGGATAGGGGAGCAGGTTTTATAGGTTTGAGGGCATAGCAAAATGTATGAAATAGTTTACTAGGAGAATAGAAGAATTAATGGACTATAAAAAGTATGATTTTAGACTTTATTAGGGGTTGGATTTAAATTTATGGCAAAGTTAAAATGAGGCCAGTCAATACTGACTATAGGCTTTTCTTCAGACACATTCAGCTGCATGAATACAAGCATGGAATAGTCAGATATTTGAATTTAAAGTAAACTGAAAAAGGGAAGGGCAAGGGAATCAAGGATTTGTGCAAGGCAGTGGTTATAAAAACTGCACATGGAATTTAAGCTGTAAGAAGAAGGACGTGACGACCTTAGGGAATGATAAACAGTGAAAATGTAGCAGCATCAGTGTATCTTGGGCTCCAGTGGGGACTGAAGGATTGCTATCAACATTGAACCTCTCTAGTGAATTTTTTTGTTTCCATTATTCTACTTGCATGCTCCAGAATTTCTATTTGGTTCCTTTTTCTAATTTCTATGTCTTTACTGATATCCTCAATCTGGTGAGATATTGTTCTTCTCATTTTCTTTATTTCTTTATCCATAGTTTCCTTTAGCTCTTTGAACATATTTAAGACAGCTGATACTAAATCTTTTTCTTATAAGTCCAATACCTAGGCTTCCTCATGGATAGTTTCTATTAATTTCATTTTTTCCTGTGAACAGTTCATACTTTCTTGTTTCTTTCCATGCACTGTATTTCTTGTTGAGAATTAGGGATTTTTGAGTATTATAAAGTGGCAACTCTAAAAATCAGATTCTCTACCTTCCCTGAAGTTGGTTGTTGTTGCATGTTGTAGACTGTTGTTTACTAGTTTTGTGCCTTTTCTAAAGTACTTTTTGTAAATTCTGCATCTATATTCATGTGTGGCCAATAAATTCTGTGTTCCATCAGCATAGTGATTAGCTATGACAGAATTTTCTTAAATGCTGAGAGCAGAGACAAGAATAAAAATACTCTCCCAGTCTTTACATTTGACTCTATGTTTCGGCAGTCCTTCAACACTTAGTCACCGGAACATTTACAATTCTGCCTTAGCCTTTACTTCCTGCCTGTGCAGGCCCTAAAGGTTAGCCAGAGGGGAAAGCTTAGGATCTTCTCTAGCTTTTTAGAGCACAAGTTCAGCCTGGGCATGCATGTGGTCTTTTTGATTCCCTAGCATATGTGAGAGTTTTAAAAGTTCTTATTCCACTCATGTGTCTCCTTTTCCAACTTCTCCCTTCACAGGCCTTTTTCCCTGTATATGTTTGTCCCAACTGTTGTCCCATGTCCCAGGCTGCTGCATACAATACTTGTGCCTTTAGGCACTTTTACCAAAAGCTGTCTGAGAAGCAGCCCCAGCCACGAGAATGCTCGAAGTTGGGCAAAACAAGGCAAGCATTTGCAGCAGTTCTTCAGGGAGCCAACAGACAGGTTGAAATTCATAGTCATAATTGTCCCCTATCCTTCCTAGCAATTTACACAATGAATGTAGGCTGCCGTCCTTATGACCACTGATGATCTCTCATGTGAGAGATGGTAGGAAGATAGTTTAAAATTGTATAGCACTTTCTTGATTCAAAGCAGCAGCTTCTTTCTTTATCAAGCCTCCTCATGGTTTTAAGTTTTTGATTCCAGAATTCTGCAGAAGTTGATTCTAATAGTTTCTGCTACATCATAACTCCTTTGTGGAGGGATGGAGTCATGGAGTTCCCTTACACATCCATTTTCAGTGACATCAGTCCTATTGTGTACTTTTTTAAAGTAACATATTTTAAATGTTCATTAATAAAAAGAAATAAGCCATGAGTGTTCCAATTTGTATGTAACAAAATTTATATACTTATTAATGTTTTAATAAAACATTCAAAAATCATCAGAAATTTGGACAATTGAATAACTTTCAGTAAAAGTATTGGTCTCTGTTTGCAAGACTAACTTCAAAGTTAATATGTAACTCTATGCCCAACTGATGTTAAAGAAAGTTAGCAAACAACTCTTTTTGTTTGATTGTTTTGCTCTTTTCTACTTTGCCTAGACTACTTGGTATTTTCATGTTCCTAAATTAAATCATGTGTCTCCTTTTATGTGAATATGAAAGCCTTTTTGAAAATTTTAAATTTCATTTCAGAATATTATTGGGGTACAAACACTTGGGTTACAGATACTGCCTTTGCACCAGCCCAGTCAGAGCTACAAGGGTGCTCATCACCAGAAAGTGAACACCATACCCATTAGATATGAATTTACTCATGCTCTCCTCCTCCCTCTTACCTGCCTGACATCTGATAAATGTAAGTTCCATATGTGTACGTAAGTGTTGATCAGTTAGTGCCAATTTAATGGTGAATGCATGTGGTACTTGTTTTTCCATTCTTGTGATACTTCACTTTAAAGAATGGGCTCCAGCTCCATCCAGAATAATACAAGAGGTGTTAGTTCACCATTGTTTTTTTATGGCTAAGTAGTGTGCACATACCACAATTTATTAATCCACTCATGTATTGATGAGTGCTTAGGTTGTTGCCACATCTTTGCAATTGTGAATTGTGCTGCTATAAACATTTCAGGACAGATGTCTTTATTACAGAATGTCTTTTTCCCTTTGAGTAAGTACCCAGTAGAGGAATTGCTGGATCAAATTGTAGTCCTACTTTTAGTTCTTTGAGGTATCTCCATTTTATTTTCCATAAAGGCTGTACTAATTTGCAATCCCACCAACAGTGTATGAGTGTTCCTATCTCTCTGCATCCAGGCCTACATTTGTTGTTTTGGGCCTTTTTGATAAGAGCCATTCTCACTGGAGTTAACTGATATCTCATTGTGGTATTGATTTGCATTTTCTTGATGATTAGAGATGTTGAACACTTTTTCGTATGCTTGTTGGCCATTAATGTATCATCTTTTGAAAAATTTCTATTCATGTCCTTTGCCCACTTTTTGATAGGGTTGTTTGATTTTTTCTTGCTGATTTTCCTCAGTTCTAAATAGATGCTAGTTATCAGTCTTTTATTGGATGTGTAGCATGTGAAAAAATTTTTCCCATTCTGTAGGTTGTCTGTTTGCTCTCATGACAGTTTCTTTGGCTGTGCAGAAGCTTTTTAATTTGATCAGGTCCCATTTATTTATTTTTGTTGTTGCTTTGATTGCCTTAGGGGTCTTCTTCATAAATTCTTTGCCTAGGCCAATGTCTATAAGAGTTTTTCCCACATTTTCTTCTGGAATTCTAATAGTTTCACACCTTAGGTTTAAGTCTGTTATCCACCGTGATTTGATTTTTGTGAGAGGTGAAAGGTATGGGTCCTGTTTCAGTCTTCTACAAATGGCTGTCCAATTTTACCAGCACCATTTATTGAATAGGGATTCTTTTTCTCAGTGTATGTTTCTGTCTACTTTGTCAAAGATCAAATGACAATATGAGGATGGTTTTATATCTGGATTCTCAGTCATGTTCCATTGGTGTATGTCTCTGTTCTTATGCCAGTACCATACTGTTTTCGTTACTATAGGCTTGTAGTATAGACTGAAGTCTGGTAGATTGCTGCCTCCTAATTTGTTCATTTTGCTCAAGGTTGCATTGGCTATATGGGGTCTTCTCTAGTTCTATATGAGGTATAGAATTATATTTTGTAGATATGTGAAAAATTATGTTGATATTTTAATAGGGATTTCATTGACTCTGTAGATCATTTTGGGGTAGTATCGAGATTTTAACAATATTGATTCTGCCAATCCATGAGCATGGTATGGTTTTCCATCTGTTTATATTCTCTGCAATGTCTTTTCTCAGTGTTTTGTAGTTGTCTTTATATAGGTCCCTCACATCCTTAGTTAAATATATTCCTAAATATTTTATTTTCTTTCATACTATTATAAAAGGTACTACATGTTTGATTTGATTCTTGGCTTGACTGTCATTGGTATATATGAAAGCTACTGATTTGTATGCATTGATTTTATATCTTGAGACTTTGCTGAATTCATTTATCAATTCCAGGAGTCTCTTGGTTGAATCTTTGATATTTTCTTGATATAATATTACATCATCAGCAAAGAGTGATAGTTTTACCTCTTCTTCCCCCATTTGGATACCCTTGATTTCCTTCTCTTGTCTTATTTCTCTGCCAAGGACTTCTAACACTATGTTGAATATTACTGGATATAGTGGGCAACCTTCACTAGGTCGAGTTATAAGTGGGAATGCTTTCAATTTTTCCTCTTTAGGTATTTTGATGTTGGTTGTGGGCTTGTTGTGTATGGCTGTAATAATTTTGAAGTATGTCCCAGTTATGCCTATTCTGTTAAGAGTTCTTATCATAAAAGGGTGCTCAATATTTCCAATGATTTTCTCCATCTGTTGAGAGGATCATATGGTCTTTTTTCTTGCTTTTATTTATGTGGTGAGTTACATTTATATATTTGCGTATGTTGAACCATGCTGGCATCTCTGGGATGAAGCCCAACTAGTCATATTCAATTATTTTTTTGATGTGCTATTGAGTTCGGTTTAAGATTGGATTGAGAATTTTTTCGTCTATATTCACAAGGCATATTGGTCTGTAGTTTTCTTTTCTTGTTGTGTCCTTTCCTGGCTTTGGTGTCAAGGTGATATTGGTTTCATAGAATGACTTGGGGAGGATTACATCCTTCTCAATGTTGTAGAATAATTTCTGCAGTATGGGTACCAGTTCTTCTTTGTAGAATTGGTAAAATTTGTGTGTGAACCCATCTGGTCCAGGGCTTTATTTTATTGGAAGACTTTTTTATTGCTGCTTCAATTTCATGCTTGATAATGGTCTTTCCAGGAATTCTATTTCTTCCTGACCAAGCCTAGAGAGTTTGTGTGTTTCTAAGAATTTATCCATTTCCTCCATGTTTTCAAGTATTTGGGCATAGAGATTTTTATAGTATTCAAATATAATGTTTTGTATTTCTATCATATCAGTTGTGACATCTCCTTTTTCAATTATAATTGAACTTATTGAAGTCCTTTCCTCTCTGCTTCTGGTCGATCTAGCAAGAGGCCTGTCAATTTTTATTTTTTATCTTTTCAGATAACCAACTTTTTGTTTCATTAATCTTCCATCTGAATCTCCTCCTTGACCCAGCATTCATTCAGCAATACATTGTTTTATTTCCATGACTTTGTGTAGAATTGAGTATTTCTGTTGAAATTGATTTCTAATGTTATTCTATGTGGTCTCAGAAGATACATGGTATAATTTCTATTTTTATAAATTTGTTGAGGTCTGTATTTTGTGGCCTATGATGTGATTAATTTTAGAGAATGTTCCATGAGCTGATGAGAAGAATGTATATTCAGTGTTATTTGGGTGAAATTTTCTATAGATATCTGTTCTGTTTAAGTCCATTTATTCTTTACTTATTTTCTGTTTGGAGGATCTGTCCAGTTCTGTCAGTGGGGTATTGAAGTCCCCGGCTATTATGCATTGCTATTTATCATTTTGTTTAGGTCAAGCAGAATTTGCTTTGTGTATCTGTGTGCTCCTATATTGGGTATGTAAATATTTAGGATTGTTAAGTCTTCTTGTTGAATTTTCCCCTCTACCACTATATAGTGACCATCTTTGTCTTTCTTTACTTTTGTTGCTTTAAAATGTATACTATCTGATATAAGAATAGCTACACCAGCTTTCTTTTGGTTTCCATTTACCTGGAAAATTGTTTTCTATTCATTTACCATGAGTCTGAGTGAGTCCTTGTGGGTTAGATGTATTTCCTGGAGACAGCAGATACTTGACTTTTATTTTTTTATCCATTCAAATAGCCTATGTCTCTTCAATGGGCAATTCAAACCATTTACATTTATTGAGAGAATTGATATTTGGTGTAGATTTCTGTTCATCCTGTTGCATAAACTCTTATTGTTTTCTTTTACCTCTGAAGCCATTGTGGAATGTGGGTTCTAGACTTTCACTTTTGGGTGATTTTATACTGGTTGATGTCTATTGTGCTGAGCAGTATTTAATTCAGGTCTCAGTACTTCTTGCAGGACACATCTGGATTTCACAAATTCTATCAGTGATTGCTTGTCTGGGAAAGTCTTTATTTCTCCCTCATATAAGAAGCTTAATTTTGCAGGATACAGAATTCTAGGCTGGCCATTATTCTGTTTTAGAAAACTGAGGATGGGTCCCCTGATCCTTCTGGCTTGTAAGGTTTCAGGTGATAAGTCTGAAGTTAGTCAGATAGGTTTTCCTTTGTAGGTTATCTGCTGTTTTTGCCTTACTGATTATAGGAGGACCTCTTTCGTATTTACTTTCACCAGCCTAATAACTATGTGACATGGTGATTGCTTTTTCACATTGAATCTCCCAGGAGTCCAGTATCTTCTTGTACCTTGATATCTAGATTTCTAGCTAGGCCAGGGAAATTTTCTTAAGTTATTCCCTCAAGTAAAATATCCAACCCTTGTGTGTTATCTTCTTTGCCCTCAGGGAGGCCTATGATTCTTATGTTTGGCCTCTTTTACAATCCCAATTTTTTTAGTATTGTATGCTTTGTTCTTGTCTCTTGATTTTGTGTTCTTTCTCTTCCACTGATTTGTTTAGCTTATACGTGTTATCTTCAAGCTCTGAGATTCTTTCATCTCCCTCATCTAGCCTATTCTTAAGGCTTTCAACCGTGTTTTGTAATTCCTTTAATGCATTTTTCATTTCCAGAATTTTTGTTTGTTTTTTCCTTAATAGTTTGATTTCTTTAGAGAATTTTTCATTCATTTCCTGAATTGTTTTGTGGCTTATTTGTGTTTGGTTGCTATTTTCTCTTGAATTTCATTCAGTTTTCTTAAAATTCATATTTGAAATTCTTCATCTGTCATTTAACTGTTTCATTTAAGTTGGTATCCATTGCTGAGAAGCTATTGATTTCTTTTGAGGGTGACTTTTCACTTGGATTTTTCAAGTTTTCAGAGTTCTTTCATTGTTCTTTCTCATCCTGCCTTTTTTCAAGAGCTGGAAGTGCTAGGGCTGGTTTATGGCCCTGTCTCCAAATTCTCAAGGATCATTCCCTGACCATGCCAGAGACAGGAGCACTGGTCCTGAATTGCTTTTGGGGTGTTTTAGCAGTTTTGATGAGCATCTTGGGTTACCTGTGACCTGTTGTCTTCACCACTTCCCAGTGGAGTATAGTGAGTTTGGTCTCTTAGATTAAGCTCCAAGCTTGTGGATTGTACTTGTGGATATGAATCCACTGCTCCCTAATAGCTTGAGATGAAAGACACTGTGTTTAGCTATGGGGTTGTTCCTGATGTTGTTGATTGTAACTTGTGTGGAGGAGCCAGTTACTGAGGTAATATATTGTGCCCATGGTAGGCTCTGCTCCCCCAGGTTGGGTATATGAATGCCCCAAGATTTGGGAGGGGACTTGTAGCTCCTAGGGGTTACTTGGAACCTGTTCCCCCCTGGGGTGGGGGAGAAACCAGATAGATCATAGCTGGGGTGCAAGATCCTGGATGTGTGAGCCTCTATGGTGCTCACAAGTTGCTTGTCCAGCAGCTAGGGGGAGTCTCTGATATGGATTTCAGGGCTATTTCTCCAAGCTTGGAGTGCTGCTCCTTAAGGGAGGGGCCTACTCATGTGATTGTTGAGGCCTCTAGCCAGGCTTTTTCCATCCCTGTCCACAAACCCAGGCACTTTCCCCTCAGATTAGTCCACTTGTGTTTCCTCTCTGCCCAATACAGGCTCTTGAGCTTCCCCATAGTACATGTGTCTGGCCCGCTGGCGTGCATCTCTGCATGATGCTGGTGGATAGAGGGATCTCCAATTGTGCACCCCTTTTCCATCAGTAGACCCCCTAGGTGAGTTGGGTGGGCATCTCTATCCCAAGAAGATGCTGCCAGTGGGACACTCCCCCCAGGGGAATAGTGGCAGCTCAAGGACCTCTTGGATCAAGCTGAACTCCCTATTAAAGTGAGTGGTGGTGGGGACAGCTGCTCTGATTCAGGCAGTGGCACTAGAGGCATTCAGTTGCCATGGGAACCAGCACTTATGCAAATTGAGTCTCAATGGTTCAGCAAACTCCAATATGGGGTTTACTTACAGACCCCTGCTCTCCTGTGCTCCTCCACAGGCTCCTGATGCGCACAGGCTCTCACCTGCCACCCAAGCCTCCCGCCCCTGAAACTGGGACCTCTCCCCCACACCTCTCCACCCCACTGCCTGTTCCATCATCAGGTAGACATGCCAAATGCCTGTGGGTGAGAAGATCACAAACTGAGGCTTCCCTGCAGGCTTGGGGAAGAAACGTGCCCCTGGCACTGAAAGAGAGCCACTCAGCACAGAGAACTCCATCAGCTGCTAAGTTCGGGGTGAGGGGGCCACAGTCTTTCTGTACTGCTCTCAAGCTGGGGGAGGAACACTGTTCCGCCCTCCTCCTCTCTGAGCCACAGCAGCTGTAGCACTGCAACCGCCCCCTCCTCTCTGAGCCGCATCAGTGGCTCTGCTGACTGAGGCAATCTTGGCTTGGTGTGTGCTCCCCATTGCCCCAGGCAGGCCAAGTCACTCAGTGCAAGGCACTCTGGCTATTGCTATGAAGTGGATGCAGCCATGTGGCCATAAGTAGCTTGAGCCGATACTTCCTGGGATGCCAGGAATGGAGGAGGTTCAAAGGAGGGGGAGTCCAGATGCAGGGATGCCGGCCTCCTGGTCCCTCCTGGCATCCATTCCCGAGATGAGACCCCTGTATCTCGTTGCAGATGTGAGGCACCCAGGTGGGGGAGCGGGTAAAGACCCTAACCCTTTCCCTGGGCTCCGGAGCTCCCTTGATTTGGCTTGTACCAGTTTCTTCCTTCTACCCTCCTCTCTCTTAGCTACTCAATTCCCACTGGTGGTGTCCTAGACTCCACTGGTGTTAGTCTCTGTGGTCCACTCCCAATCAGCAGTCACCCTCCGTTCCCTTCAGTCCAACCCTCAACTCCTCTACTGGGAAGATCCAACAAGCTTGATTCTAGCTGGCCATCTTGAAGATCTATATCTTTTTTGCCATGTTAATGACATGAATACAAATCATATATCATTCAAACTATCTACAATTATATATTTATAAATAATAATTCCCTTGCAAGAATCTGAGTTATTTGTAATCTTGCTGTGTTCATAGTTTCTTTTGATATCTATTTCCTTAAATTATATTTAAATGATTATCACTTCTAGTAACAACATATTTTGTCATATGTTCTATTTTTACTCTCAGAAAGAGCATGGGAAAATTAACTATTGAACTTCTGGGAGCAATTGAATTGTAAATATATAAATCTAAATGCATAATATTTTCTCCTTATGATTGAACAATCATATTCTTCTATATTTTTAGAAAGTTAGGAAAATTCATGGAATAATACAAAATTGGGTACTAGTCACTAGGAATATAAGATTTATAATGGGAAATAAACTGGCCCAACAATCTTAACAATAATGTACTCTCCTATCTGGAGAGAGTAGAAATGTCTAACATTTATGGAGCATCTAATTTAACCCTCAAAAGAACTTTAAAATGTAGATTTTACTATTTCTCTTCAGAGATGAAGAAGTTACAGCTTGTAAATATTGTGTAACTTGCCCAAGATTATATCACTAATAAATGGCAGAACAAGATTCTCAAACACAGTTTGACTCAAAATCAATGCTCTTTCTAACACACCTATTGATTTCTCTAAATTACACAGAAATTATTATTGTGCATTAACAATGTCATTAAGATTCTACTTTGTTGTAGTTTATTCATTTTTGTCCCATCCTCTAAAAGCCTTTTTAAAAAGCAAAGGCTTTAGGTTACCTCTGATAGTGATCTCCACTATATACCCTATATATTCTATGCTGCAGGCACACCAAACTCTGCAGTCTTCCCTTTATAATTTAATGTTCTTGAACATGTTGCTTTCTCTACCTGGTAGAGAAATTCCCTGGGGAATATGGGCATCTTTTCCTCATTCCTGATCTTACCTGAAAAGCTTTTAAGTTTTTACTGTTGAGTATGATGTTGAGGGCTTTTCATTTTTAGCTTTTATTATGTTGAGGTAAATTCTCTATATTCCTAGATTGTTGAGAGTTTTTATCATGAAAAGATGTTGAATTTTATCAAAAGTTTTTTCTGCATTGATTGAAATGAAAATGTGATTTTTGTACTTCATTCTGTTTATATGATGTATCATATTACTTGATTCTCATATGTTGAACTATCCTTGCATCCCAGGGATAAATACCATTTTGTCATGGTGCATGATCCTTTTAGTATGCTTTAGAATTTAGTTTTTTAATATTTTATTGAAGATTTTTACATCAATATTTATCAGAGATATTGGCTTGTATTTTCATTTTCTAGTGGTGTCTTTTTCTGACTGTGGTGTGAGGGTAATGCTGGCGTCATAAAATGAGTTTGGAAGTATTTTGTTCTCTTCACTTATTGGGAAGAGATTGAGAAGAATTGGCATTAATTCTTTGAAGGTCTGGTAGAATTCATCAGTGAAGCCTTCTGATCCTGGACTTTTCTTTGTTGGGAGGTTTTTCATTACTAATTCAACCACGCCACCGATTATAGGTCTACTCAGGTTTTCTATTTCTTCATGATTCAGTGTTGGTGGATTATATATTTTTAGAAATTTATCCATTTGTTTCTAGGTTATCCAATTTATTAGTGTATAGTTACTCATAGTAATCTTTTATGATCCATCTTATTTCTGTGGCTTCAGTTGTATGTCTCCTCTTTCATTTCTTAGTTTATTTATTTGAGTCTTCTCTCTTTTCTCTTAGTCTACCTAATGGCTTATCTATTTTGTTTATTTCAAAAAAAACAACTCTTGGTTTTATTGATTTTTTTCTATTGTACTTTTGTCTTTTATTTTATTTACTTCTGCTCTTATCTCCATTATTTTGTTCCTTCTGCTAACTTTGGGCTTAGTTTATTCTTCTTTTTACAGTTCTTTGAGGTATAAATTTATGTTGTTTATTTTATAGCATTCTTTTTTCCTTATGAAGGTGTTTGTCACTATAAGCTTTCCTCTTAGTACTGCTTTATCTGCATCAAAATAAGTTTTAGTATATTGTGTTTCCTTTTTAAACAAAACAGTAATTTGTAATTATCATTTTGATTTCCTCTTTGACTAATTGGTTTCTCAAGATGTGCTGTTTAAGTCTGCACATTTGTGAATTTCCAAGTTTGCATTCTGATATTGCTTTCTAGTTTTATTTCATTGTGATGTGAAACAATAATTAGTATGATATTGGTCTTCTTGAATTATTAAAACTTCTTAACAAGAATCTATTTAGAACTCAGGAAAATCAGCAAGAAAAAATTGAACAACCCTATCAAAAAGTGGGCAAAGGACATCAATAGAAATTTTTCAAAAGAAGATATAAAAATGGCTAACAAACATATGAAAAAGTGTTCAACATCTCTAATCATCAGGGAAATGCAAATCAAAACCACAATGAGATATCACTTAACTCCAGTGAGAATGGCCTTTATCAAAAAGTCCCAAAACAATACATGTTGGCGTGGATGCGGAGAGACAGGAACACTCATACACTGCTGGTGGGACTGCAAACTAGTGCAACCCCTGTGGAAAGCAATGTGGAGATACCTTAAACAGATTCAAGTAGATCTACTATTCAATCCAGCAATCCCATTATTGGGCATCTACCCAGAAGAACAAAAGTCATTCTATAAAAAAGACACCTGCACCCGAATGTTTATAGCAGCACAATTCACAATTGCAAAGATGTGGAAACAACCCAAATACCCATCAATTCATGAATGGATTAGCAAAACGTGGTATATGTATACCATGGAATATTACTCAGCTATTAGAAATAATGGCGATATGGCATCTCTTTGGTTCTCCTGGAGAGAGTTGGAACCCATTATTTTAAGTGAAGTATCCCAAGAATGGAAAAATAAGCACCACATGTACTCACCAGCAAACTGGTTTCCCTGAGTGCACATTTGGGAATAACACCAATTGGGTATTGGACAGAGGTGGAGGCTGGGTGGAAGGGATGGGTGTATACCTACTTGATGAGTGTCATGCGCACTGCCTGGGGAATGGACACGCTTGAAGTTCTGACGGGGGGTGGCGGGGATGGGGGTGGGGAGAGGGGATGGGTACATACCTACATGATGAGTGTGATGTGCACTGTCTAGGGAATGGACACACTTGAAGCTCAGACTTGGGGGGATGGGGAGGCATGGGCAATATATATAACCTGAACTTTTGTACCCCCACAATGAGCTGAAAAAAAAAAAAAAAAAACTTCTTTTGTGACCTAACATATATCTTTCCTGGAGATTGTTTTGTGTGTATTTGAAAAGGCTATATATTCTATTGCTGTTTGGTGGAAAGTTCTGTTAGGTACATTTGGTCTATAATGTTCAGGTCCACTGTTTTTTAATTCATTTTTCTGTCCAAATGTTCTGCTCTTTATTGAAAGTGGAGTATTGAATACTATTATTGTATTGCTGTCTATTCTCTCTTCAGTTCTGTCAATGCTTCCTTTGTATTTGGAGGGGGGCTCTGATGTTGGGTGCATAACATAAATTCATAATTGTTTATTCCTTGTGAATTGATGCTTTTATGCTTGTCTCTTTTGAAAGTTGTTTACTTAAATCTGTTTTTCTATATATAAAATTGGACACTAATGCTTTTTTATGGTTACCATTTGCACGGAATATCTTTTTCCATCCCTTCACTTTCAGTCTATGTGTGTAATTAATTCTAAAGTGAAGGTCTTGTAGATAGCATGTGGTTTGATCCCATGGGGTTTTTTTTATCCAGCCACTCTGGGTCTTTTGACTGGGAAGTTTTTTCATTTATATTTAAAGTAATTATTGATAGGGAAAGACATTGTAATTTTGTTAATTTTTCTGACTGTCTTATAATTCTTTTGTCTGTCTTTTCTTTTCCTGCTGTCTTGATTTGTGTTTCATTGAGTTTTTGTTGATATACTTTGATTTCTTTCTCTTCTTTTGTGCATCTTGTCTGGTTTTTTTTTGTGTGGTTACCATGAGGTTTATATAAAACAATTTGTACTAATGACTATTTATCTTAAGCTGATAAAAGCAATTTCAATTGCATACAAAAACTCTACATTTTAATTCTCCCCACACTCTGTTATTGATGTCACAATTTGCATATTTTAATATTGTGTATCCACTAACCTATTTTTATAGTTATATTTAATAATTTCACTTATATCTTTTTATGGATATATAATATTTGTACATTTGTATGGGGAACAAATTATATATCCCATGAATATATTTTGTGATATTTTGTTATATGCTTAGACTGTGTAATTATCTAGTCAGAGTATTTAGGATATTCATTACCATGAGCATTTACAATTTCTATGTGTTGAGAACATTTCAAGTCCTCACTTCTAGCTATTTTGAAATGCATTATTGTTAACTATAGTCACCCTACTCTACCATCAAACATCAAACCTTGTTCCTTCTATCTAAATACCCATTAACCAACCTGTATTAATCCCACCACACACATACACACACAGAGACACACACACACACATACACACACACACACATTCTTCCCTGCCTCTAATAACTATCATTCTAATCTCTACCTCAAAGAGATCAGTTTTTTAGCTCCCACATTCGAGTAAGTCCATGTGATAGTTGTCTTTCTGTGTCTAGTTTATTTCACTTAACCTATGACCTCCAGTTCCATCCATGTTGTTGCAAATGACATAATTTCATTCTTTTTTTTCTGACCAAATAATATTCCATTATGCAAATGTACCACATTTTCTTTACCCATTTATCCATCAGTGGACATTTATGTTAATTCCATATCTTTGCTCTTGTGAATGGTGCTGCAATAAACATGGGGGTGCATATATCCTTTTGATATGCTGATTTCCTTTCCTTTGGATAAATACCCAGTAGTGGGATTGCTGGATCATAATTTAGTTCTATTTTTAGAATTTGAGAAATCTTCATATGGTTTTCCATAGTGGCTGTACTAATTTACATTCCCACCAGCAATGTTTGAGAGTCTCCTTTTCTCTGCATCCTCACCAGCATCTGTTATTGTTTTTCTTTTTGATAATGGCCATTCTAAATGGGATAAGATGATATTCCATTTTAGTTTTGATTTACATTTCCCTAATGATTGGTGATGATGAGCTTTTTTTTTTTTTCATATACTCATCAGCCATTTGTGTATCTTCTTTTGAGAAATGTCTATTTAGACCCTTTCCCCATTTTTAATGGAATTGTTTGTTTTTTGTGCTGTTGAGTTTTTTGAGTTCTATATATATTCTGGATATTAGTCCATTGTTGGATGAATATTTGAAAATATTTTTTCACATTCAAGATGCTGTCTTTTCACTCTCTTTGATTGTTTCCTTTGCTTTTCAGCAGCTTTTTTAGTTTAATAAAGTCCCGTTTGTCTATTTTTGTTTTTGTTGCCTGTGCTTTTGGGGTCTTAGCCATAAAACCTTTGCCTAGACCAATGTCCTGGGTTATTTCCCCTATGTTTTCTTCTAGTAGTTTTATGGTTTCACATTTTATGTTTAAATCTTTAATATAATCTATTTTAAGTTATTTTTATATATGGTGAAAAATAGGAGTTTAGTTTTATTCTTCTGTATATGAATGTCCAGTTTTATCAGCACCATTTTTTGAAGAGGGTCTTCATAACCCAGTGTTCTTGGCACCTTTGTCAAAATCAGTTGACTGTAAATATGTGGATTTATTTCTGGGTTCTCTGATTTGTTCCATTTGCCTATGTGTCTGTTTTCATACCAATACCATGATGTTCGGTTAAGATAGCCTTGTAATACATTTTGAAGTCAGGTACTGTGATGCCTCCAGCTTTGCTCTTTTTGCTCAGAATTGTTTTGGCTATTTGGGCTATATTTTGGTTCCATACAAATTTTAGGATTGTTTTTCTATTTCTGTGAAAAATGCCATTGGTATTTTGATGGGGATTGCATTAAATCTCTAGATTGCATTAGGTTGTATGATCATTTTAACAATATTTATTCTTGTGATCCATGAGCATGAGATTTTTGTCATTTGTTTTTATTAACTTTAATTTATTTCATCAGTGTTTTATATATCTTTTACCTCCTTGGTTTAATTTATTCCTAGGTATTTTGTAGCAATTATAAATGAGATTACTTTCTTGATTTCTCTTTCAGCTAGTTCATTATTGATGTATTAAAACACAGCTGATTTCTGTATATTGAATTTGTATCCTGCAACTTTACTGAACTTTTAATCAGATATAGGAATTTTTGCTGGAATTTTTAGATTTTTAAAAATATAACTCCATGTCTTCTGGAAAGAGGGACAATTTGACTTCCTTTTTTCAACTTGAATGCCTTTTATTTCTTTCTCTTCTCAGATTGTTCTAGCTAGGAGTTACAGTACTATGTTGAATAGAAGTGGTATAAGTGGGCATCCTTGTTTAGCTCCAGGTCATAGAAGAAAGACTTTCACCTTTTCCCCCATTTGTGTGATGTTACCTATGGGTTTTTCAACTATGGCCTTTGTTACATTGAGGTATGTTTCTTCTATGCCTATTTTGTTGAGAGTTTTCATCATAAAGCAATGTCGAATGTTATCAAGTACTTTTTCTGTATCTATTGAGATGATCATATATTTTTTATCCTTTATTTGTTTGATGTGATATATCATGTTCATTGATTTGCATATGTTGAACCATCCTGACATCCCTGGGATAAATCCCATTTGATTGCGATATATTATCTTTTTTATGTGCTATTGGATTCAGTTTGCTAGTATTTTGTTGAAGATGTTTGCATCAGGGATATTGGCATATCATTTTCTCCTTTTTTTGTTGTGTCCTTGCATGCTTTTGGTATCAGGGTAATGTTGACTTCATAGTATGAGTTAGAAAGAATTCCCTCTTCTTCTACATTTGGAATAGTTTGAGAAGAATTGGCTAGTTCTTATAAGTTTGGTAGAATTCATCATTGAAGCTAGTCAGTCCTAGGCTTTTCTTTGTTGAGAGACTTTTAATTAATGATTCAATCTCCTTGCTGGTAATTGTTCTGTTCAGGTTTTGTATTTTTTCCTCACTCAATCTTGTTAGGTTGTGCTTGTCCAGGAACTCATCCAGTTTGTTAACATAGTAGTTCATAGTAGTCTCTGATGATCTTTTATATTTCCGTGGTATCAGTTATAATGTCTCTTTTTTCATTTCTGATTTTCTTTTTTTGGGTTTTCTCTCTTTTTTTCTTGTTTAGTTTAGCTAGTGGTTTATAAATTTTGTTTATCTTTTCAAAAAACCAAACTTTTTGTTTCATTGATCCCTTGTATTTTTAGTCTCTATTTCATTTAGTTCTGTTCTGATCTTTACTATGTCTTCTCTTCTGCTAATTTGGGGTTTGGTTTGTTTTTGTTTTTCTAGTTCCATGAGGTGGATTGTTAGGTTCTTTATTTGAAATCTTTCTACTTTTTTGATGTAGACAGTTATTGCTATAAATTTTCCTCTTAGCATTCTTTTGCTATATTCCATAAGTATTGTCATTTTTATTTGTTTCAAGAATTTTTTTGTTTCCTTCTTAATTTCTTTATTGACCCAATAGTTGTTCAGGAGCATGTTGTATAATTTTAATGTATTTATATAGTTTCCCAAGTTCTACTTGTTATTGATTTCTAGTTTTATTCCATTGTAGTCTGAGAAGATACTTAATATGTTTTTCATTTTTAAAAATTTGGTGAGGCTTTTTGTGTGTGTGTTTGTACTAAAATATAGTCTATTCTGTATAATATTCCATGTGCTGATGAGAAGAATTGTTATTCTGTAGCTGTTGGATGAAATGTTCTGCACATGTCTGTTAGGTCCATTTGGTCTAGTGTGCAGTTTAAATCTAATGTTTCATTTTTGATTTTCTGTCTAGATTATCTATATTTTGTTAAGCATGGGGTATTGAAGTCCTCAAGTCTGTTGTATTGGATTCTATCTCTCTATTTAGATCTAATAATATTGGCTTTATATATCTTGGACCTCCAGTTTTGAGTGCACTTAGAATTGTTATATCCTCTTTCTGAATGGATCCCTTTATCATTATACAATGAACTTTTTCATGTATTTCTAATGTTTCTAACTTAAAGTCTATTTTGTCAGATGTCAATGTAGCTACTCCTGCTTCCTTTTTGTTGCTATTTGTGTGACATGTTTTTTCCATCCATTTACTATCAGTTTATATGTGTCTTTACAGGTGAAGTGGGTTTCTTATAAGCAGCATATGGTTGGGTTATGTTTTCTTATACATTTCGCCAGTCTGTATCTTTTAAGTGGAAAATTTAATCCATTTACATTCAAGGATACTATTGGCATGTTAGGACTTAGTCCTATGATTTTCTAATTGCTTTTAGGTTATTTTTTATAACTGTTGTTCCGTCCTTTCTCTCTTCCTGTTTATTGTTTTATGGGGTTTCTGTAGTGGTGACATTTGAGAACTTTTTCTTCCTCATTTGTGTGTTTGCTCTCTCAGTTAGTTTTTTACTTTCATGTGTTTTCATTATGGTGGATACCATCCTTTCACTTCCAAGTTTAGAAATTCCTCCAGCACTTCTTGAAGGGTTGCTCTAGGGGTGATGAATTCCCTCTATTTTTGCTTATCTAGGAAAGTATTTCTCTTCCATTTATGAAGGATAATTTTCCTGGGTATATTATTCTTGGCTCACATTTTTTTTTTCCCTTTCAGCACTTTGATCATTCAATTCTCTTCTGGCCTGTAAGTTTTCTGCTGAGAAATCCACTGTTAGTCCTATGAGGGGTTACTTTTATGTGAGTAGATGATTTTATCTTGTTGATTTTAGAATTCTCTCTTTGTTTTTGACTTTTGGCAATTTGACTGTAATGTACTAGGAAGAAGAATTTTTGGGGTTGCATCAATTTGAAGATCTCTGTGCTTCCTGAATCTGGTTGTCTAAATCTCTTGCTAGATTTGGGAAGTTTTCAGCTATTATTTCATTATATATGTTTTCTAGTCCATTAAACTTCTCTTCATTTCCTGGGATACCCAAAATGTTTATATTTGTTTGCTTATGTTGTCCCAAATTTCCTATAGTCTTTATTTATTTTTTATACTTTTTTCCTTCTTTTTTATCTGACTAGATTATTTCAAAAGACCTGTGTTCAAGTTCTGAAATTCTTTCTTTTGCTTGATCTAGTCTGTTGTGGAATGTTTTGACTATGTTTTTTACTTCCTTCATTGAATTCTTTAGTTACAGTATTTCTGTTTGGTTCTCTTTTGTGATATCTCTTTGATGAATTTCTCATTCATATACTGAATTATTTTTCTGATTTCTTTGTATTGTTTATCTTTCTTCTCTTGTATACCACTGAATCTTTAACATCACACATTTTAATTCTTCTGTCTGGCATTTCATAAATTTATTTTTCATTGCAATCTCTTGGCGAATTGTGTTTTTCTAGAAGTGTCATATTTCTTTATTTTTTATATTTTTTGTCCTTTCATTGATATTTGCACATCAGGTCTAAGATTAACTTCTTCTAATTTTTTTATATTGGCTTTTGGAGGGGCAGATTTTTTCCTGTAGATGTATCCATGGTGTTGACTGAATAGTGCACTTTAGCTCTCATTCTGGATATAGGCAGTAGTGTAATCTTTGTGTGATTTCTTTGGCTGTAAACAATGTCAGGGTTATGTAAGATTTCCTCAGTGACTTAGGCTGCAGTTGGTAGTAGAGGCTGTGATGCGATTTTACTGGAGGCAAGATGCCAGGGAGGCCAATCCTTGGGCCTCAGTGGTGGCAGCACCTGATCAAGCATTCCAGTCTTTGGGCCCTCAGGCAGTGTACATGGGCAACAGTGTTAGCAGGTTCAAACAGGCCAATTCTTAGGCCTCCAAGTGGCTTGCTCAGGTATTGGTAGTGTTAGTGGTTGGCTGGGCATATGCGTGAGTCCTTGTGCACCTTAACAGTAAGCATGGTATGGTCAATGGGAGTACCAGTGGAAAAACAACCTTTGGGTTTCTAAGCAGCACTTACTGGTGTTAGCAGTGGCTTTGATGGGATGGACAGGCTAGTCCCCAGCTCCCCAGGTGGCATGTGTGGTTGGGTGCTTGGCAGGCCTGCTGGGGTTGTAGCTGCTCTAGGCAGGCAGGTTGCAAGCTCTGGGTAGCACACACTTAGTCTCTCTTTGTCCTAGACACAGCATTTCCAGTGTACTGTACCACCCTTTCCCCAGAATGTAGGATGCTGTGTGGGCTAGAGTGGTAGGGACCGTCTTGCTCCACTGGGTCTGACTTGTGTCTCACCACTGCAGCCTTTTGAGTGAACTCAGGGGGATGTCAATGAAGCACTGGGTATGTGATGATGCAGGGGTAGTTGGGCCTTAAGGCAGAATGTAGACTGATGGAGGCTGAGCTCTCAAGATGGTGCATGCTGCAGCTGCATGAGACTCAGGGGGTGCTTGGGACACAGTATGAGCTTACTCTCTGAAGCAGTGCCATTGTATGGACTCCAGGGATCTCCCTATGCCAGTCTCAGGGCCCACAAGTGTTGATGGAATCTCCCATGGTTAGAATTACAAGTATCTGCAATGAGAATGTGGAATGATAGGTATCTCTCACTTACCCTTTCCCCACACAGGAAGCCTCTCCAGGCCCCCCGCCTATCTTGGCCAGGCTGTCTGCATCATCTCCCTCTCTTTTAGTTCCTCACATGTTTCCTATCACTTCTTTGATGAATTCCAGGATACTCTCTTAGATGTTATATTTGAATTGTGATTACTACTGAATATTTTCATTCTTCTTTGTGGAGGAGTTGAGTGTCCTGTGCCTCTAGTCACCCATCTTGGAAAAATTTGACTTTTATCTTTTATGCTATAACTAAAAGTGATTTACCCACCATGGTTACAGTATTCTACATTTGTGTATATATTACCTTTACCATTGAGTTTTATGATTTCATGTTTTTGAATTTAGCATCCTTTTGTTTCAACTTGAAGAATTCCCTTTATAATTTCCTGTAAGGCAGTTCTAGTGTGGATGAACTCACTAAGCTTTTCTTTGTCAGGGAAAATGTTTGTGTCTCTCTCCTTTTTTTTCCTCTCTTGGCACTTTTAATATATCAATCCACCCCCTTCCTGCATTCAATGTTTCTACCAAGAAATTTGCTAACAGTTGTATGATGGTTTCCTTTTGCAAGGCAAACCATTTTTCTCTTGCTGCTTTCAAAATTCTCTCTGTGTCTCTGATTTGCCAATTTGATTATAACATGTCTTGGTGTGGATTTCTTAGCATTTATCTTATTTGGGGTTCATGGATCTTCCTGAATCTGTATGTCTATTGCCTTCTCCAGATTTGGGGACTTTTTATCCATTATTTCTTCCAGTGAGATTTATTTCCCTTTCTTTCTTAGTTCTCCTACTGAGACTACCAAAATGTGTATATTAATATACATGATGGCATCCTCTAAGTTCCTTAAGCTTTCTTTATTATTCTTCATTCTTTTTTCTTTTGCTCCTTTGACAGGATAATTTGCAGTGACCTATCTTCTAGGGCACGAATCCTTTCTTTTGCCTTGTCTAGTCTGCTACTGAAACTCTTCAGTAATTTTTTTTTCATTTCAGTTATTGCATTCTTCAACTTTTTAATTTCTGTTTGATACTTTTTATGCTGAAATAAAAAAAAGAAATAAAGAAATTCTAACTTTGTTCATGCATTGTTTTCCTGACCTCAATGAGCATCTCCTGGCCAGAGATTCTAGGGGGTCTCTCAAATATGCATGCTAGGTCAAACTGTCATCTGCATTTTCTGTGGCCCCCAGGTACCTAGAGTATGCTGAGTTCCACTGGCAGATTCCTCTTAATTCTTTAAGGGGTACCTTCCTTATGAAACTTTTTCTCAAATTCCTTAAGCAAAGATAGATTTCTCTGTGCTATCATGACATTACTCATAATTACAGTATAGCCATCAGCTTCTTAAGGACAACAGGAATTAATGTTTATTTATCTCTATCCCCAAGGCTTAAGCTCATTTTTGGCTGGCAAATGTTGGTTGAAATAATGACAAAATAAATAAACTTAGTAAATAATAAACTACAACAAAAAAATAAATAATTAAAAGCAAGTAGGATCAGTAGTAATGTAAGGTGACAGCCACATGACAACACTGAAAAATGTTATAACTAAGAATCCTTGGGACTATCTTAAGTAGTGAACTATATGTTATTATCACCTAAAGACTGCTAGGACAAAGTTTAGGTATGCAAATAAATCAGTACAGATCATGCTTCTTTGTTTGAAAATGAAACACTGTTTATGAAAAAAGCAATATGGAGAAATAAATTGGTCTTTATGGATGCTCTATTTTATCTTTTGTATATTCATGTATTCATTTGAATTTGGAAATCAGAGTTCCATTTTCAGGCTTATTGAATGAGAGATACTCTCTTGGCTATCATTTAGGTACTCTGTCTCTAAAGGGCAACCTGAGTACTGGTATCTCATTTTATCTCATTCTTGGTGTTGTGTCTCACTCCTGATCACAAGATAAGCTATTAACCAATTAACCAATATGAACTCATATACTTCGTATGCACTTTTTAAAACAGTATTTTCTTTCACTGTGTTTAAGAACCCTGTATACCTTCAATACCCATACACTTCTGATTTGCTTTCCAGCTAGATTTTTAATAATTGTTTTAGTACATTCCACTGTAATCTTGAATGTGAAAGAGTGTAACAAATAGCCAAATTGTATCACTCTTTTGTGTTTCTATAAGGCTATAAGCCTTTTTCACAGTTTTATAATAATAGCACTGTATGATTAAAGTATATAATACGTGTTATTGAGGACCAGAGCCATTAAAGAGAAAGGATAATTACTACCTTCAATAATTTTTTAGCACTTAGCTTGGGATAGAAATTTTATAGTTGTGCTTCTAGTATTTATTATAAAGAATAGAAATATAGACTAACAAGATCACATGTCTTCTCCATTATGTGAACATCATTTCATGCTATGTTATCAGAGGTAACATAATGACTTCACATACTTATAAGAATATGTGCTACTTTTTGTAGAAATAAATCTATGAGGACCATATGGTTAAAAAATTCATTGTAGGTAAAGGCATATATAGCCTACCCTATTAAATACATTTCAGAGTAAAACTATTTAAGTTGTATCTCTTATAAATGCCTAAATTATTAGCAATGTGCCATTAAAATTTTCTCTTAAGAACTCTTGTTGATCTTAAGGGAAATTTGATGAGAAGGCATATATTTTTCTCTACAAAAAATCACTATCAATTTTTAAGTAGAAACTACCATCCAGCATTCTTAAACTCCTTCCCAAGTATGATTTTTTGTTTGATACCAAACCTGGAAAATGTTATTAAGACCTCGGAGGAATGGTGCTTTTGTTTTTTAAATTGTCATGTTGATTTTTATTTTATTTCTGTCTATTTACCTGGAAAACAAGGTTATTCCACAGTAAATTCAACTTTTTAGTTGAATTTTAAAGCTAAGCTATTGCTAAATATCTAAATTCCAGAATAATGTACCAGTGAGTTCTTGATAGCTATGGAAATTGATTCTTGTTACTAAATTTAATTTCAAAAACTTTATAATTTTGACATTTCATGCTCAAGGAAATTTTTGTCTCCAAACATGGAGATTTATAAATCATAGGGATTATATTCCATGAAAGAATAAGTTGTTAGTATTTCTAGAGGTAAAATGAAAGAGTAATATAAATCTGTAGTATCCAAGCTATGTAAAGAAACTATTTTACTTTGGCCACGTTATTCCAATTAATTCCTATATAATGAGTTCTCTTATAAAGGGAAAGCTCTCTGAATCTGAAGAGCATAAACATCTGAGATAAATGGTCATGTTTCATTTTATATGTCTTAAAAAGCTCAAGATGATACCTACTTGAATAGAAAATTTAGGGTCATGGCCTTCTCTTGAACTATCAAACAACACTTCCAATAATCTATTGAAGGAAATGATATTTTTCCTTTGCACAGATTTATGTTGTAATATTAGTGTCACAGTAAGACTTGATTATATTTTTGGTTATTCTTGCTCATATTTTACTCTTTTTTCTCTATCAGTTTCCAGAATTCAACTTGTGAGGTACCTGAATGATGACAAGATTGTGAGATTAAAAAAAATGTCTCCAACTCTCAGTGACAAGCAAGAATCATGGCAAAAGTTGGAAAAGTGCAGCCACAACCTCTCTGTAGACCCAAACACATTAATGGATAACAAGTGTCACAGAAATGCTAGCCACAAAATTTCTGTCTATAAGAGCGATTGTAAGGATTACAGATACACACATAGTTTTCAGAGTTCTAGATGTCAAATGGATCCAATTCATCTCCTAAGTGCTGAGGGTTACACCTCTGATATTTCAGCACCTGACTGCCACCCAACTTCCACAAGCCCTGTGTCTGTTGTACATCCCAAGATTCACGGAAATAATCCACATTCTTTGGAAATGGGAACCCAAATATGTTCCAAATATTTGATGGAAATCAATAACTCTCCTTTTCATAAATGCCTCACGAATTCTGATGATGATTCAGACCCTGACTGTCCTTTACATCTCCAGATACTTTTGGATTCTAAATATTCTCTAAGCCCCAAGTCTGTTAGACACCACAAGACTTCTCAAAACAGCCCTTTATCTCAATCCTTGGATCCTAAGCATCCTGTGGGCATCCACTGTCCTCTACACTGGGAAGATTCTAAATATTCCTTGGGTTCAACTTCTTATTTACATTGTGAAAGTTGCTCAGCTTTCCAAAACCTCATAGGCTCTACTATTACCTGTGCCTTTCCCATGAACCCCCAAAATACCATGGGCTGCCATAATATTCCTGGCCTATACAATGTCATCAGCGCCAGCAATGTTGCTAACCTTGGAAGTGAGAGCAAGTTCAACCTACCTTTCAAACCCAAAAATGAGGCCAATACTGAAAATGAGGCTAAACTGGTCAGTGCTGGAAACCTCAAAGATAAGGCCAATGCCAAAGACAAGCCTCTTTTCAAAGATGAGACAGACCATGAAGATGAAACAGACTCTGAAAATGAGACAGATGCTGATGATGAAACAGACCTTGAAGATGAAGACAACACCAAAGATAAGAAAGACCCCGAAGATAAGTCTGACCCTGATAACACTGATCCCAAAGGCAGTGATGCTGAAAATGATGCTGATACCAACAATGGCTCTGATCCCAGTTATGATGCTGGCTCTACAGGTGGCGCTGATTCCAACGGTCATGGTGACCCTAACAATGGAACTGATCCCAACAGTGAACCTGACCCTAATATTGATAATGCCACCAATAATGACTCTAACTCCAAATATAGCACTTATCCTACAGAGGACACACACACCAACAATTCAGACAATGTTTCTGGCCTGGACAGTGGTGTTGATCAGGACAGTACTGCTGACTCCAACAATGACACTAATCCAAATTACATCTGTGGGCCCCCAAATGGAACTGGCCTGGACTACACTTCCGGTTCCAACAACAGTGCTGGCCCTAGAAATGGCACTATATCAGGCAATGACATTTGCCCCAACATTGGCCCTGGCACCCAAAATATTAGAATGAGTACCAACAGCCCTGACCCCAGCAGCAATGGCACTGGCTCCCCAAAAGACCGTGCCTCTAAATATAATGCCAGGCCCAGTAATGCTACTAGACACAACAATGCTATTGGTCCTAACAATGATGCTGACCCCAACTATGATACAGGATGCATCAGTGTTCCTGGCCACAAGTATGCAGCTGCCTCAAACTATGACACAGACCTTGAATATGTCTCAGGATTTACCCATGCAGTAGGTTCTAGCTTTTTAGTCAACCCAAAATATATTGCCAGAAACAGCTATGTTGGCAGACCCAGCTTTACAGATAACATTGTCAATGTCACCGACACCAACACCACCATGACTTGTAATGGTACTATTAGCCCTAGCTATACTGCTTTTACCAGCTATGCCTCAGACATTAACCATGCCCTTAGATTTACTCATTTCATTGTCTCCACCTTTGTCATCAACCCCAATTATGATGCCATAAATACTCATAATGTTCATAATTTCACTAGTGCCAACAATATTAATAATCTCCCTGATCTTGAATTGGAATTCCATCCCAGTTTATATATTCCTAATATTGTTTATGGAAACTCCACTACTTTTGCTGCTGGCACTAACTATACTTCCACCCCTGACAATTTGAACACCTCTAAAATTTCTGATCCTTCTAAGCTTAGTGAAAATCATACAAGTTTTGATGATCACAAATTTGCTCACCTCAAAGACCTTGCTCGCTCCATGGCCTCTATTAGCTTTAAGCATGCCAGTGAGTCCAAGGATGTCTTTGATGCCAAGGAATCTGGCTTTTTAAAAGATTTCTCTAGGGTCCAGAATCCCATTGCTTTCAAGTACCCTGCCAGTTTAAACTTTCATGCCAATCCCAATATTCCACTCCCTAGTTTTGATGTTATAGTAGAAGCTGAACCACCAGATGTTGTGAAGTTTGCCATATCATCAGGTGCTGTGAATCATTTTTTTGAGGTAAGTTTATATAAATGTAGATTTTAAATTTCTTCTCCATTTCCTATAATTAAGAGTGTTAGGTCATAATTGAACACGGTCTAAAAATTCCTTTTTTACTTACTTGGATATGCAAACCATGGAAGAGAGGAGACAAAGTGTCCAGTATTACTTCTTCTTTTACCATTAAAGCCAGAAATATGGTTTTCCATTTGAAAGATTCATCTGCTGTACAGCTGGAAAATAGCAAAATTGCCTTGATTGCACTGTGGCTGACTGGTCTACTACTCTATCAAGGGTTGAATAGCTAATAAATGTAAACCTAGTCACAAACAACCTAGAAATGTTTTACCTGCCTCCTCTTGCCCATACATGGCCTGGTGTTGGTTCTTTCTCCTTATGAGCAGAGAGAGAATAAAGCCAAATGAGCTTTAAGTACCATAGATAAAGTCATTTAAAAGCAACCATCTCTCAAAAATCTCATGAAGAAGGCTGTCTGAAATAGCCATGCTATTCTAATATCTTATTTAAATAGAATTTGAGTTACTTTGGTGACAGGATATTAGGGAGCAAAGAACCCCAAACCCTTGCAACTTTTGACTTAATGTTTGCTCTCTTTATTCTATTTCTCCCCAAAATAACAAAAATTATATTTTTGAAGATCATTATTAAATGTTTTCTCTAGAATTCTGAATTACATGCTTCAACTAAGACTGCTAAGTATTTGATAACCTATTTCTGACAGCAGCAAGTAATATTCTTTTTGATGAAACTTTACCGATGTGTTGTCATTGAGGCACAATTAAGTTTTTGCGCATTGAATTTTAGCCTTGTTATACTTCATTAGTCATGGTAAACAAACATATTTAATTTGGCTTGTGGTGTTTGTGTGCATAAATGTGCAACTTGAAATAATTGCTTTGTTTTCCACTAGAATATATAATTGAATGTGACTGTACATTTAGAATGAGGCACAGATTCTTATAACCAAAATGAAAGTTCAAAATTGGTATCTCCTTAATGTTTTTACTTTAATAGAGAACAATTTTGTGATGTTCCCAAGAGACCACACTTCCCTGAGAAAACAGTTGTAAATACCTAGTGTGGTTTTACAGCATCTTCTTATGTAAACTTAAGGATAATGTTGGCCAATTATAAGTAAAAAAGTAATATTGCTCAGATAAAAGTCTTAACATTAGATAAAGCAGATATGTTTTCACCAGACGTTTCTTACAAATGAATCTTTGCAGTAGTATGAAAGCTTTAAAATACATTTTATTTTATGGCTTTGGTATTTCTGGCCGAATGAAAATATAATTATAATAATTTTTAGATTATTAGTTTTAAGGAATGTAGCTATCATTTTGTAGTTCAAATCATAGTGTCTAAGAGCTAGATTTCCTAACTGGCTGTGTATACAATATTATGTTGTGTTTAGATGAAAACTATCTGCAAAGTAGACTACTTTCACCTGGAAAACAATCAAATTTTTCAATAGAAAGTATTGATTCCCTCAAAATATAATAATAGAAATTATCTCTGAATAGAATATCTAGTCACATAAATACTATGCCCTGGGTACAGATATTACAACTTTTTGACCATGGCTATATAATGGAAATATCTGCAACCACTATCATCATTGTCATTGGAAATAGGTAGAACTTCATGATAATTTCATTAATAGCTTGGGAAAAATGCATTTTGCATGCCTTCACTAACAAAGTATTTTCTGGAAGAATGGATGATTGCCTTCCTTTAGAGATTTGGTATATCCATATTTTCTGGTTTTATTACCACCACGTCCACATGCCAATCACAGATGATGGAGAGATCAGGGGTACTTTCCCATTTAAGCAATTTAAGAAGTGAGAGATGCTCACTTTAAAAGAAATAAAATTTTCTATCAACCATAAGTGAAACAAAACAACCAACTCAACATCAGAATACATATTCAAGCCATATACCCCATCTTCCTTCATTCCTTCCATAGGAATTTAATAATTAAACAGTGTAGTAAGCTCAAAAAATATAGAGACTAAGTGAAAAACATAGTTGCTGCCCTCTACAAAGATCATAGTCTACTTAATGTAAAATTAATGGCCAGTGGGTGATAAAAGCTATATGAAGAAAAATGAAATGGCATCTCATTTAGTTTCCAGAATGGTTACAAACTTTTAGATGTTCAGGTCATAACATGTCCCCAGTGTATTTAAAGTTGTTGGAAGTACATGTGTGTGGGTTAACATTCTGTGTTAAACTTTTCAGAAATAACTAAATTAGGTCCTAACTCCTGAAAATATCTTTCTTTTCATAAAGGTTAATATTGACTTCCGTGGATAGTGGTATTAGTACTATGTTCCTAAGAGCCTGTTGTCATTTAATAAGTTGTCCAAAAGTTATTCAAATTCTTCAGAGATAATATAATTCCATATTAATTAAAGAGACAAAATTAATAGTCTACCTTTCTTAAACTGTGGAACTGGCTTTTGTTTATAAATAAAATGTACTCAATGATTTAATTCCTTTAAGTACTTGACAGATACCAATGTAAATGAGAAGAATTGCATTAGGGACATTCAGAGCGGTATCCATTTCTGATTTATGGCAGATTTTTTTTAAAGAACAAGGATAATTCAGTAATGACACTGAAGAAAAGTTTCATATAGAGAGTCTACTAAAACTAGAGTTTTATAAATATGGAGTTATATAGGCATTCCCAGTAACAAGTGCCTAAACATACCAATCAAACATGTTCTACTTTTTACACTGAAATTCTCTTAAGTTAGAACCTGTAATAATTGCTTTTAAAAATTAACTGACAAAAGTGCTTTCGTTTATAACTACCTTGAATATTTGAGGAAGCCTACAGATAAGCCTTAGCTCAGGAGAGGCTAAAGTTGCAGGATGTCTTCAAAAAGATTGGCTGAAGTCATCAAAAGTCATTGCACTTTCATTTTAAAGGCTACCCAGTGTATCATTTTCATTACTGCTCATATAGCCATGGGAATACATGAATTAGTTTAATAATTCTGCTTAGCATTCATTAAAATAAATCTTATCAAACATCAACCTTTAGTCATGTAAATATTGTACCCACATACTGCAGATAAAGCAATATCCTGCCATATGGCTTTTTTTTAAAGGCTTCATTTATTTTATTATTTTTTTATTTCAGCATATTATGGGGGTACAAAAGTTTAGGTTACATATATTGCCCTTTCCCCCCTGCTTCACCCCAAGTCAGAGCTTCAAGCGTATCTATACCCTAGATGGTGCACATCACACTCGTTATGTATGTATACACCCATCCCTTCCCCACCCCACATCTGCCCAACACACAATTAATGTTATTCATAAATGTGCTCTTAGGTGATGATCAGTGAAACCAATTTGATGCTGAGTACCTGTGGTGCTTGTTTTTCCATTCTTGGGGCACTTCACTTAGAAGAATAGGTTCCAGTTCTATCCAGGAAAAAAAAAGGTGATATATCACCATTGTTTCTTATAGCTGAGTACTACTCCATGGTATACGCATACCACATTTTATTAATCCACTCATGTATTGATGGGCACTTGGGTTGTTTCCAAATCTTTGCAATTGTGAATTGTTGCTGTTATAAACATTCGAGTGCAGATGCCTTTTTTATACAATATCTTTTGTTCTTTTGGGTATATGCCCAATAATGGGACTGCTGGATCAAATGGTAGTTCTACCTGTATCTGTTTGAGGTATCTCCATATTGCTGTCCACAGAGGTTGCACTAGTTTGCAGTCCCAGCAGCAGTGTATAAGTGTCCTGTCTCCCTGCATCCATGCCAACATTTATTGTTTTGGGACTTTTTGATAAAGCCCATTCTCCCTGGACTTAAATGATATCCCATTGTGGTTTTGATTTGCATTTCCCTGACGATTAGAGATGTTGAGTATTTTTTCATATGTTTGTTGGCCATTCTTCTGTCTTCTTTTGAAAAATTTCTATTCATGTCCTTTGCCTACATTTTGATAGGGTTGTTTCATTTTTTCTTTCCGATTGTCCTCAGTTCCACATAGATTGTAGTTTTCAGTCCTTTATCAGAGGTGTAGCATGTGAATTTTTTTTTCCTGTTCTATAGGTTGTCTGTTTCCTCTCATGACAGTTTCCTTGGCTGTGCAGAAGCTTTTTAATTTAATCAGGTCCCATTTATTAATCTGTAGATCAGTTTGGGGAGTGTAGGCATTTTAACAATGTTGATCATTCCAATCAATTAGCTTGATATGGTTTTCCTCCTGTTTACGTGCTCTGCAATTTCCTTCCTCAGTGTTTCATAGTTCTCACTGTAGAGTTCTTTTACCTCCTTAAATATATTCCTAGGTACTTTATTTTGTTCGTTGCTATTGTAAAGGGTATTGAGTCTTTGATTTGGTTCTCAGTTTGACTGTTATTGGCATATATGAATGTCTGTGATTTGTGTGTATTGATTTTATATCCTGAGACTTTACTGAATTCATTGATCAATTCCAGGAGCCTCTTGGTTGAATCCTTGGGGTTTTCTAGATATAATATCATATCATCAGCAAAGAGTGAGAGTTTGATCTCTTCTGTCCCATTTGGACAGTGCTCTCTTGCCTGATTGGTCTTGCAAGGACTTCCAGTACTATGTTGAATAGCAGTGGGGCCAATGGGCAACCTTGTCTGGTTCCAGTTCTAAATTGGAATGCTTTCAATTTTTTCCCATTTAGTATGATGTTGGCTGTGGGTTTGTCATATATGGTTTGTATCATTTTTGGTAGGCCCCATCTATGCCTATTTTGTTAAGTTTTCTTATCATAAAAGGATTGTTGAATTTTGTCAAATGCTTTTTCTGCATCTATTGAGAGGATCATATGGTCTTTGTTTTTGCTTCTATTTATGTGGTGAATTATATTTATAGATTTGTGCATGTTGAACCATCCCTGCATCTCTTGGATGAAGCCCACTTGGTCGTCATGGATTATTTTCTTGCCAAGCACCTATATTCAATTTGCTAGGATTTTATTGAGAATTTTTGCATCTATCTTCATAGGGGATATTGGTCTGTAATTTTCTATTTTTGTTGCATCCTTTCCTGGTTTTGGTATAAGCATTATGTTGGCTTCATGAAATGTGTTGGTGAGGATTCTGTCCTTCTTGATGTTGTGGAATAACTTTTGTGGAGTAGGCACCAGTTCTTCTTCATAGGTATGGTAAAATTTGGGTGTGAAACCATCAGGTCTGGGGCTTTTCTTTTTGGGAAGGTTTTTTATTGCTGTTTCGATTTCAGTTCTTGAAATTGGACTGATCAAGAATTTTATTTCTTCCTGGTTGAACCTAGGGAGGCTGTGTGTTTCTAAAAATTTGTCCATTTCCTCCACATTTTCTAGTTTGTGTGCATAAAGGTTTCTGTATAATTCGTAGATGATATCTTGTATCTCTGTGGCATCAGTTGTAATTTCTCCTTTCATGTTCCTGATGGAGGTTATTAGAGATTTTTCTTTTCTGCTCATAGTTAGTCTAGCCAAAGGCATGTCTATTTTGTTTATCTTTTCAAAGAACCAACTTTTTGTTTTATTAATCTCCCACATCATTTTCCTGTTGTCCATTTCATTTAGTTCTAATTTCATCTTATTAATTTCACTCCTTCTGCTGGGTTTGGGGTCTGTCTGTTCTTCTTTCTTCAGCTCTTTGAGTCTATTCATTAGGTTGTCTATTTGTACATTTTCTGTCTTCTGTATATAGGCATTTATGGAAATACACTTTCCTTTCAGGACTGCTTTAGCTGTGTCCCACAGATTTTGATAACTTGTGTCTCCTTTGTTATTTAGTTCAAAGAATATTTTATTTCTGTCTTGATTCCGTCACTTATAAAATAATTGTTCAGGAGAAGGTTATTTAGCTTCCACAACTTTGAATAGAAATGAGAATTTCTGTTAGGATTGATTTCTACTTTTATTCCAATGTGATCTGAGAAGATGCATGGTATAATTTCTATTTTTTTTAGATTTTTTAAGACATGCTTTGTGTCCTAGGAAATGGTCAATCTTAGAGAATGTCCCATGAGCTGATGAGAAGAACGTATATTTGGTGGATTTTGGGTAGAATGTCCTGTAAATGTCAGCCAGGCCCATTTTTTTCTAGCCTTCTGTTTAAGTTCATTATTTATTTGTTTCTTTTCTATTTGGAGGATCTGTCTTGTGCTGTCAGCGGGCTGTTGAAGTCTCTGGCTATTATAGTGCTGCTATTTATCATTTGGTTTGGATCAAGTAGCGTTTGCTTTATGAATCTGGGTGCACCTAAGTTAGGTGCATACATATTAAGTACTTATGTCTTCTTGTTGAATTGTACCCTTTACCATTATATAGTGACCATCTTTGTCTTTCATTGCTTTTGTTGATTTGAAAACTAAGTTATCAGAAATTAAAACCGCCACGCCAGCCTTCTTTGGCTTCCGTTTGCTTGAAATATCAATTTCCACCCCTTTATTTTCAGTCTAAATGCATCAGTACAGGTTAGATGAGTTTCCTTGAGACAGTAGATACTTGGCTTGTAATTTTTTATCCATTGGGCCAGCCTATGTCTCTTGAGTGGAGAGTTCAAGCCATTCACACTTATTGAGAGAACTGATAGTTGGGGCAGATTTCTGTTCATCCTGTTGGGTAGAACTTCGTTGCTAAGTTTTCTGTCTTGATCCATTGTGGTATCCAGCCTTTGGTCTTTAGCTTTTGAGTAGTTTTACATTCGTGAGTGTTTCTTATGTTGGTCCGTGTGCAACTCTGTTTTGAGTACTTCTTGGAGGGCTGGTCTTGTCTTGGTGGGTTCCCTCAGTCTTAGTTTATCTGAGAATATCTTAATTTCTCTTTCATATACAAAACTTATCTTTGCTGGGTACAAGATTCTAGGATAGGCATTATTCTGTTTCAGAAGAGTGAGAATGGGACCCCAGTCTCTTCTTGTTTGTAAGGTTTCCGTTGAGAAATCTGGTGTTATTTGGATGGGCTTTCCTTTGTATGTTACTTGTTTCTTTTGCCTTATAGCTCGAAGAAGGGCCTCTTTAGTGGATATTTTGGTCAGTCTGATGACTGCATGATGTGGTGTCTTCCTATTTGCATTGAATCTCACAGGGGTCCTTTGGGCTTCTTGTACCTGGATATCTGGATTTTTAGCAAGGCCTGGGAAATTTTCCTCAATTATATCTTCAAATAGCTTATCTAATCCTTGCATATTATCTTCTTCACCCTCAAGAATGACCATAAGTCTCACATTAGGCTTCTTCACATAATCCCACATTTCTTGAATACTCTGGTCTTTTCTCTTATGTCTTCACTCCATCTCTGTGACTGACTTATTTAATTGGAAGGTGTTATCTTCAAACTCTGAGATTCTTTCTTCTGTTTGATCTACCTTGCTCTTGAAGCTTTCCACTGTGTTTTGTAGTTCTCTGAATAAATTTTTCATTTCCAGGAGTTCAGTTTGATTTTTCTTTAATATTTTGATTTCTGTAGTGAATTTTTCTTCCACCTCCTGGATTTTATTTTTATGTGGTTTCTTTGTGTTGGTTATCCAATTTTTCTTGCATATCATTGAGTTTTCCTACAATCCATGTTTGAAATTCTGTCATTTTGGTGTTCTGAATTTGGTTAATGTCCATTGCTAGAGAGCTGGTGTTCCTCTTTAGGGGTGTGTTTTCCATTTGATTCTTCATACTTCGAAGGTTCTTTCGCTGAGCCCTTCCCATTGGGGTCAGTGGTTGTTTCCCACCTTTCAGCTTTCATTTGGAAAGTAACAAACCTTGTGCAGGCTCTGTTCTCGTGGATGCTGTACAGGCAAGGCAGTTAGCCGCTGCTGCCTAACATCCTGGATGTGTGCGCTTCTATGCTTGCTTCCTCTGTCACTAGGGGCAGCCGCTTATGTGTTGTTCAGGGTTCTTCTACCACAATTGGGGGAGCTTATTCTGGTGGGAAGCTTGTGTTGGGCTCTTGCCAGGGTTTTTGTTCCATGGCCACTGATCCCACTGTTGGCATCCAACCAGAGGCAAAAGTCCAGCACCAGGATTTTGATCTGATCGGATGACCAAATACCAGTCTGACGAGTAAAGTCACTGGGCTGACGACTTTTGATCTGCAGCCAAGATTGACACTAGTTGCAGAGAGAAAGTGACTTTTTCTTGTCTCTCCCTACCTCTAGAGGCGGCGCCTACCACTTTCCGCCTGAAAGATGCTGGCTAGGGCGAGGGGGTGGTGCCACTGTCTGCCCAGCGCCCCAACAACTGTAAGCCCTGAGGGCAATAGTCTTCCCCGCCCCAGTTCCTGTAAGATCCAGGCGCTCTTCTTTCATGACTGGGAGAGTACTCAGAGTTCACACATCAAAATGGGTCCGTTGACCTTAGGTCATGTAAGGACAGAGCTCATGTGAGAGTCCCCAGGCTAGGGAAGGAGAGCCACCTGACACCTTATCAAACCACAGCAGCTAAGTTGTGAACCCCAAAAATGGCAACTGCCCGCCCACTGAGCACCAGCAGTGGGGGGTGATTGTTCAGGGGTGGGCAGTTGCCAGGTTGGGGGGCTGAGTCATCAAGATGCCCCCTTGTCTCTTTTATGTTGCCCTCCCACAATCTCACGCTTATTCAGCAGGAGCTCTTGCTCTTTCTGATCCACCCTGAGTGGCCTATTAGCCTGCAGTGGTTTCCAGGTTAGAGTCCCTTATTTAGTGCTCACCTCCATCGATCTGGACCCGCTGAGTAGTAGAGGCAATTTACCTGTCTCCTAACTGCCTCCAGTGGTAGCCCAGACCAGTCCCTTCCCCACCCAGTGCAGTCCTGGCACAGAGCTCTGGGATTTCAAGATGCTTCCCACTAACGTCTGCTCTCCACAGAGCCCCACACCTCCCACAGTGATTTTGCACCAACTTCAGGAAGATCCCTGTCTGAGTGGGTTTGGAGGCCAGTGGGGAAGCAAGACGTTCTCCGGTGGGACTGATCCCACCTCACTTGCTGGCCAGGCAGGAACAGCCATTCCATGCTCTACTCTCTATTGATTGTCTTGCACTCTCCAGATTTTCGCAATCTTGTCTCCCATTCACCTTTACTTTTTCCTGTTTTGTGTGTCCCAATCTGATTCTCTGATGATTCACAATGCTGTTCTTGTGGGGGAGTGATCCACTCATGTGTAGCAGACCAAGATGTATGCCTCCCTCTCTGGGAGCAGGAATCCAGGAGGTTACCTCCACTGCATCTTTTGTGCCATATCTTATTTTTTTTCTATTTTTACTTGGTGTTTTTTTCAAAATATTAAAGTGGTAAAAGTGTTTTTGTTACACAGATACCTTGTATAATGCTTAAGCTGGGGCTTTTTGTATGCATGTCACAAGAATAGTGTCTTAATTAAATATATTTACATATAAACCATTTTTAATTCCTGTGAAAAAGGAGTACTCAGTGTTTTCTTACAGTGAAAGATATGTTTTCTAGGAATTTTTACTCTAAGATACTGCAAAACCATCTGCTATCCAAAGATACAGGCAACTTGCTCAAGGTCTGTTAATTGTTAAATTACTTTACTAAGGCTGTCTGTGCACCAAACCTTCCAAAAAAGTCACTCATATCAGTTTGATTATATTTCTTCATAATACTAGAGTGCTTCCATGGTCTCCTTGTCAGATATAATAGGGTTCTGAAAGTGTTCAATTGAGATAGAGTAAACTGAGTTGAAATCTTTTTTTTAGTATGAGTTAATCAAAGATCTCAAATTGAACAAAAACATATTGAGCAACCCAAAAATTCCTCCTGCTAATAATGTGACCTGTCCATTGTTCTCAGAATAATTTGGGAGAAAATAATTGTTTATCTGATAAAAGATCAAGGTCTGAAAATGAATCCAGACTTCTTGTATCTAATCAATGTGTACTTTTCTGAGCTAATAACAAACCTACAAAGACCTAAATGGGCAAGCCAAATGAGCACCAGATGCCCCAAGCTCAAAATAAAGCCCATCTTTGTTCTTGTCCTTATTGTAGAAAATCAGTGCCCATGACCTTCTCTCTGTAGGAATTTCAGAATCATATATTGCTCCAATGGCTTAAGATTCCTTGGCCCAGCCCCCTCAAATGTGGTAACAGGATTAATGATGCATTATATTTGGGCAGGTAGAGAAAACCAGACCAAGTCGACTTAAGTTCAATAATTGGTAGAGAGTAAATTAGAATTGTAATACTGTTACTTGACATCATAAATCTTAAATAATTGACTAAGGAGGATTTTTATTCCCCAAAAGGATTTTACTAGACTTGCAATTCCCAGAAGTGTTTGCTGCAATGACATACAGCTACAGGATATGTGTAACTTATCATGTTTTTCAAGTTTGAAATAAATTGAGCCAGCTGTGTGAATATGCCTTTTTCTATACTTTTTTCTTTTTTTTTATTATTTCAGCAAATAGGAGGCCTTTTCTATACTTAAAGGGACAAGTAGTAGACTATATATTCAAAATTTTTCAGGCTGAGTTTAGACGTATTGGACATCAAAGGTAATAAATGTGAAATTATTAAATAAGTGTATTATGAAATTCCATATTTTGCTTCTCATGAGTCATTTCAACTAATCCCCTTCTAAAAATACCTGGATTCATTAAGTAGAATGTTTATTGGTTAGAGACTGTTAATCCAATGTAATAGAGTTCCTCAATTAAATTAAGAATGAGGATAATAATGTAACGGTAACAAGGTGGTATATTGGAGGTGAAGGCAAAGGAAATAATGTTGTGTAGAGAAAGAGGGAAATTGTGGAATAATAAACACGATAGCTGTAATCTTTATTTTTGTCATATCATTAATTCTCAATATATTCTGGCTAGTCTATGTCCAGTATTTTCTACATTATTCTTTGCATTTTCAGACCTGCCACCATCTTGTCACACATAGGCACACATGCATGCACGCACATGATTGCAGACTCAGACTTTTCAAAGTTGCAAATACCAAAAATATAAGCACTCTATGCTAACAAACACTCACTTATTCCCTACTCTCTCCTCTCTTTCCTATGCTAAGGTGTCTCTATGTTTCTAATATTCTTGCTCAATTCAAAAAGTAACCAAGCCGTTCTGAGCCAACCGACTTACCTCATTTCTGGCTCTGGAAACTTAGCTTCCCAGTCTGTCCCCAGCACCGCCTTTTTACTCTCTCATGGAAAACCTATAAAACACACACACCTGAGTGTGCATGCACACACACACACACACCCACACACACCCCACAGATAAATTCTTCTGCCTTGGGGTTGCACTGGGGACCACAGCAACTTGAATTTTTACAGTGATTTTAATAAGAAAATAATTTTTACTACAAATAACTGAATTATAAACAAATTTCCGGAGTAGAGCTTTTTTATAAGTTGGAAGCAATCTGTATTTGTTAACACTTGCCATTTTGGTACTTCCTGATTAAAAAGGTGGCTAGTGAAATGGAAAGTGAAGTGGGAACAACGGGAGAAACAAGCACCAGAGCTATTTTATGTCATTCCATAAAAGATATACCACCAATGAACACTGATTACAGTCAAACAGCACAGTCCATCCAAGTTGACTACATAGTGAAAGACAATAAGCCAAGAAACATTTTGTTATAGGCCCTGAAAAGACCATTTCTAGGTAGTTGTATAAGACTCTGAACCAGAAAAACATGACTAAGATTTCTAATTGTGAGAACTTTAACCGGAAGGTCAGAAAAAATCAATTCTCAGTATGATTATTTTTACTGTTTCACTCTACTCTTGAATATAATTTGTAAATAGAATATGATGTGATATAACAAAAGATTTGGATGATATCAATGTTGAAATAAAAAATACATAAATATGCAGAAAATTCAGGGTGAATCTTTATGTAGCCATTTAATAACATTTAGTGAGCACTTACTATCTGCCATGCACTTGTATTTTACATGTATTAGCTCATTTAATCCTCACAACTCTATGAAATTGCATTATTATTCCTATTTTTCAGACAAGGAAACTGAGGCATAGTGTAGTCAGGTAACCTTTTTACAATCACACAGCTACCATGTGGTAAAGAATCAGAGCCTATAAAATACTTAATTTTATATATTGAAAATACCATGTAATTATACATATCAAATATAGTAAACATTACAGTAACCTAATATTAACAGACACCTAGGTTACAAAATGAGCATTACTGTTGTTCCATCTTCATGTTTTAAGAGACATTATCCCTGTGATTGTAAGGTGATCATAGTAGTTTCTTAGGCAAGTGTTTGAAGCTTTCCAGATCATGATATCCAATATTTTCTACTAAATAATCTCTTTAAAGTACTCTAAAAATCAAAATATATTTTTTCTTTTTTTTACCACTTTTAACTCCTTAGTTTCTTTTTATCCTGTTGTTGCAGCTCAATTTCCAGACAGGTAGAAGAAAAAACCTTCCCTTGATTAATGAAAACAATAACTTGAGATGGAAAAGACAAAGACACAACCAAGAAGGTTTGAGGATATAAGAAAATAACTTCAAAAAAATTGCATAGATCCCTGAGCAATGTTTATTATATGTTCATTCACACATCCCCTTCCCTTTACATGTCTATGCTTTTATTGTCTATTAGGACCATCAATGTTGCTTCAAACTACCATATTACTTGTTTCTAGAAGACTCTGGAATTAGGAAAAGGACACACTGTGATTCCTTCTGGTAATCATTTAAAAGTGATTTTATATTAGTGATTCAAAGTGCAGTCAGATATTTCAATCAGAAATTATTTCCATCTTTTATGTCTCTGTCTCCAGAAGATGGTCTCAACTTTTCATAAATGATGGCCACTCTAAATTTAATATCACCCATAATAAATCACTCTTGTATTGTTAATGTTGTTTATTATTGGTATTGTTTTATGAGTGTAGTACTCAAAATTAAAATAATTGAGACTCGTCAGTATTGTGCAGTGTTCACTTATCTTGCTATTTATACAATTCAACCTTGCAAACCTAGGAGAACTGATAACATCTGTCCTTTACCAAGAAATTTTAGAGATGAATCAATTGGATGTAACGAGGCTATCTCTGGAGATATCAGAAAGAAACTCAATGAATGATGTAGAGTTTTAATGGTACACAGCAAGAGACTGAAAAAAAAAATGAAGTGAAATAACTAAAAGAAAACTGCATTTCTTTCCTTCTCAGTTAGAAACAGGGGCTAGGCTTCCAGGTTTACTTTAAAGAATAAATATCTCTGTGACCAATAATTACCAGATACACTTTGAGGACTACAAAACACACAGGCAATTGAGTCATGCTGACCTGCCAAAACTTTTTGTAAGATTTCCACAATTTATCAGCACTGTCTCTGTAGCCCTTATTTTTTATTTTATTACATAAATTTAACCCTCTGATCCAGCTAAGTGAGAGTCCTCACTTTTTCCCTGCCTTGCGTTGTTTGTGTACAAGCACCATGTTCTTTTTAATACTTTCCCTTAAGACTTACCTCACCAATGAAGTCTCAAACTTCTACAAATAATTTTGATCCCTCCATTCTCAAGTTTCTATTCTTAAGGTCAGTTGAAAAAGATCTTAGCACATTTGGGGAAACACCCATAGTTTGACATGCATATCGTACATGGTGTATGTAGAGGCAGTGATGGGAAGTGGTATTAGAAAGGTAAACAGAAACCTCATCTGCCATAGTAGGAAATTTAGACTTCATCCGAAAGGTGATGGATAATCTTTAAAGGAGTTTAAGCAGAGTGGCAATGTTATCTGATTGTGCTTTAGAGAAATTACTCTGCTGGTGGTGTGGGGGATGGATTTTAGGAGAAGGCATGGAGAAGGAAGACAAGAAAGACACATATTAGGACACAGCTGCAATACACTAGACTCTAATTCAAGAAGAAAGGCTACTTTTGAGAAATGTTAAGACAAGAATGACTTGGAATTGCTGGATGTGGGAGGAAAGAAATAAGGAAGAGTTTAAGATAACTCCCAGCTTTCTGACATGGATAATGGTGGCGGTGCTATTAACCAAATTGGAGAATAGAGAACAAGGAAGACTCTGTGTGTATACGTGGAGGTGGTGATACAAGTTTGTGACAAAGTAAAATGGAGATTCCTGAGTGACACCTTGGTGGTGATGTCCCAAATCCATTTAAGATAAGCTCTGATCTTTAATATACCCCAGATGAAGAAGGAAAAAAAAACAGCACAGCATTAAGAATTCCTTGTATTTATATGGGTTTCGCAGTTGCATGAGGCATTATCACAATATTTGATCCTCACAATAATCCTTTAAAGTCATCATTACAGGTAACAGTAGCTCCATTATACAGAGAAATAAGGAAACCAAAGCTCGAAAAGGCAATATATGTTGTTCAAAGCTACAGATATAATAATTGGAAAAACATAAAATCAGAACACTTGTATGGAAATGATGGGTTCTAGAAAGTAATATAGCTCAAAGAAAATGCTTGTAACTGAAATTCTATTTCTTTGATTCCCAGAACCCTGACATTTTGTTCTTTTATGTTGCCAAAGAATAAAAACCTCAAGAAGAAAGTAACAAATTACATTTTTAAATAGAACAAGAACTACTATGTCTTATTTTCATAGCCATAAATTATCTAAAAAAAATTTCCTTGTAATAAATCTATTTCAATAGCAAATTTCTACAAAATAATGCTTCAAGTTTTTAGTATCAAAGGACATGCAGAATATATAGACTTTTAAAAAAATCCAGTCCATTGAGAAAAATAAATTTTAAGAGTGATTCACCTTGGTCTCCCTGAAAATATTTTTTCTTTGAAATAAACCAGCAAAATTTTCAATATCCAAGAAAAAACTATGTCCCATGGCTCTAATAGTACTTTTGGTATTTTTCACCTAATGTTTCATGAGTTTTTATTTAAACGCTTGGACATAGTAGTTTGGCTTGAAGAACTCTGAACAAAGATTGATATAACTCCATTACTCAAATTAGCAGAAGCAATCTACTGTTAAAGGTATGATTTTTTTGCCTCAGATACATACTCTCCAGTAGTCACACCCATTAGTTCTGCCAAACCTAAAGGGGTGTTACTCCATGGTCTTCCTTATGGATGGGGGAACCTAATACTTGTCTATTGGAAGAGAGGCAAGATGAACATCTTGAAACCCTTGAAGAAAATTACATCATATACTCTGAAACAGAAAGACATGTATCTGATCCCCATTTCTATCACTTATTTAAACAAATTTGTTTCTCTCAGCCTTAGATTACTTCTCAGCAAAACAGTTATAAAAAAACTACCTCATCGGGTTACTGCAATTAATGAGAAAATGTACATGAGGTGGCTACCCCAGTGCTTTGCATATAATAGGACTTCAAAACATGTTAGTTTCACAGAAATACCAACTTCTATGATATTTATAAGTACAATATGGTATAATAATTATAAATACAATACGAATTCATGGAAGTGATCAGTTTATTCTGGGTACAGAGATGACATTTAGTGTGAGTTTTAAGAAAATAAAGTGCAATGTAAAAGCACTAGACTGGGTGTCAGGAAACCTAGCTTCTGGTCCAAACTCCAGATTCTAAAACATATTAAATTCAGGAATTTGAGCAAGCCAATTTACTTCTATGGGTCTCAGTACAATGAGGGGGCAGAAATAAATTCTAAGAAGCTTTATAATGTCAATATGCTATGGTCTCAGGCCTCTGGTTAAGATCTGACTAGGCAGAGAGCTTTTGTCTTTAGAAGGACAGGCAATCTTAGCAAAGGCACAAAAAAGATTGATCTGCACTGTAGGCATGGAACAGGGAGTTGACAGAACTGATAACAGAGGAACTCATAAGAAAACATCATTTCTGGTAAAAAATAATGCTGTTATGGCACAGCCAAATTGTCTTTGACCATCAAGATGAAGAGATGGGACTTGATCTAATAGATAGCAGAAGATGGTGTAGACAATTGAGGAACATCTAATGAAAACAATATGGGAGAGAAATTATTCCAGGAGGATGAATTGAAGTGGAAATAGATTATAGAGGCACAGAGACAGTTCAAAGACTGTTCTAATTTCAAGATAAAATTTTTATTTAGTAAGATAATCTAATAACCAAATCATCAATTGATATTTAACATATTCTTGGCCGGGCGCGGTGGCTCACGCCTGTAATCCTAGCACTCTGGGAGGCCGAGGTGGGCGGATTGTTTGAGCTCAGGAGTTCAAGACCAGCCTGAGCAAGAGCGAGACCCCACCTCTACTAAAAATAGAAAGAAATTATATGGACAGATAAAAATATATATAGAAAAAATTAGCCGGGCATGGTGGCGCATGCCTGTAGTCCCAGCTACTCGGGAGGCTGAGACAGGAGGATCGCTTGAGCTCAGGAGTTTGAGGTTGCTGTGAGCTAGGCTGACGCCACGGCACTCACTCTAGCCTGGGCAACAGAGTGAGACTCTGTCTCAAAAAAAAAAAAACAAAAAAACAAAAAAAAAACAACATATTCTTGTAGTTGTAGAATGCAGTAATTTATACAGTTTTTGAAACCTTTAATTAGCTAACTTTTTTTCTTTTTTTTTTATTTCAGCTTATTATGGGGGTATAAAAGTTCAGATTATATATATTGCCCATGTACCGCCCATCCATCCAAGTCAGAGGTTCAAGCGTGTCCATTCCCCAGACAGTGTGCATTGCACTCATCATGTAGTTATATGCCCATCCCCTTACTCTAGCCCCATCCACCATAGTCAGAACATTAAAGCATGACCATTCCCCACAGTGCGCAACTCACTCATCATGTAGGTATACACACATCCCCTCCCCCCACCCCCCACCTCAGTCTGATACCCAATTGGTGTCATTCCCAAATGTGCATTTAGGTGATGATCAGGGAAACCAATTTGCTGGTGAGTACATGTGGTGCTTGTTTTTCCATTCTTGGGATACTTCATTTAATAGAATGGGTCCCAACTCTCTCCAGGAGAACAAAAAGGATTCTATATGACCGTTATTTCTTATAGCTGAGTAATACTCCTTGGTATACATATACTACAATTTACTAATCCACTCATATATTGATGGGCATTTGGGTTGTTTCCACATCCTTGCAATTGTGAATTGTGCTGCTATAAACATTTGGGTACAGGTGTCTTTGTCATAGAATGACTTTTGTTCCTTTGGGTAGATGCCCAATAATGGGATTGCTGGATCAAATGGTAGGTCTACTTGAATCTGTTTAAGGTATCTCCATAATGCTTTCCACAGGGGTTGCACTAGTTTGCAGTCTCGCCAGCAGTGTATGAGTCTTCCTGTCTCTCCGCATCCACACAAACGTGTTGTTTTTGGACTATTTGATAAAGGCCATTCTCACTGGGGTTAAGTGATATCTCATTGTGGTTTTGATGTGCATTTCGCTGATGATTAGGGATATTGAGCATTTTTTCATATGTTTGTTAGCCATTCTTATATCTTCTTTTGAAAAATTTCTATTCATGGCGTTTGCCCATTTTTTGATAGGGTTATTTGATTTTTTTCTTGCTGATTCTCCTGAGTTCTAAATAGATTCTTGTTATCAGTCCTTTATCTGATTTGTAGTATGTGAAAATTTTTTCCAATTCTGTAGGTTGTCTGTTTATTTTCGAGACTGTTTCTTTGGCTGTGCAGAAGCTTTTTAATTTAATCAGGTCCCATTCATTTAGTTTGTTGTTGCTATGATTGCCTTTGGGGTCTTCCTCAGAATTTCTTTCCCTAGGCCAATGTCTGTAAGAGTCTTTCCTACATTTTCTTCTAGAATTCTAATCATTTCACACCTAAGGTTTAGGTCGGTTATCCACCATGATTTGATTTTTGTGAGAGGTGAAAGCTGTGGGTCCTGTTTCAGTCTTCTACATGTGGCTATCCAATTTTCCCAGCAACATTTATTGAATAATGATTCTTTTCCCCAGAGTATGTTTTTGTCTTCTTTGTCAAACATTAGATGGCTATATGAGGATGGTTTTATATTTGGATTTTCTGTTCTGCTCCACTGGTCTGTGTCCCTGCACTTCTGCCAATACCAAGCAGTTTTAATAACCACAGCCTTGTAGTAGAGCTTGAAGTCTGGCAAATTAATTCCTCCCATTTTGTCTTTATTGCTTAAAACTGCTTTTGCTATACAGGGTCTTCTCTGATTCCATGCAAAGTGTATAAGTATTTTTTCTATATCTGTGAAAAATAATGTTGGTAATTTAATAGGGATTGCATTGAATCTGTAGATCACTTTGGGTAGTATAGACATTTTAACAATGTTGATTCTTCCCATCCACGAGCATGGTATGGTTTTCCACCTATTTGCATGCTCTGTTATTTCCTTCCTCAGTGTTTCATAGTTCTCCCTATAGAGGTCCTTTACCTCTCTAGTTAAATATATTCCTAGATATTTTATTTTCTTTGTTGCTATTTTGAAGGGTATGGAGTCCTTAACTTGGTTCTCCATTTGATTGCTATTGGCATATATGAATGCCTCTGATTTGTGTGTATTGATTTTGTAATCTGAGACTTTACTGAATTCATTGATCAATTCCAGGAGTCCCTTGGTTGAATCCTTGGGGTTTTTCAGATATAACATCATATCATCACCAAAGAGTGAGAGTTTGATCTCTTCTTTCCCTATTTGGACTCCCTTGATTCTGCTCTCTTGCCTGATAGCTCAAGGACTTCCAATACTATGTTGAAAAGTAATGGGGACAGTGGGCAGCCTTGTCTGGTTCCAGTTCTAAGTGGGAATGCTTTCAATTTTTCCCCATTCAGTATGATGTTGGCTGTGGGTTTGTCATATATGGCTTGTATCGTTTTTAGGTAGGTCTCATCTATGCCTGTTTTGTTAGGCATTCTTATAAAAGGGTGTTGAATTTTGACAAATGCTTTTTCTGCATCTATTGTGAGAATCCTATGGTTTTTATTTTTGTTTCTATTTATGTGGTGAATTACATTTATAGATTTACGTATGTTGAACCACCACTGCCTCTCTGGAATGAAGGCCACTTTGTTGTCATGGATTATTTTTTTAATAAGCACTTGGATTCGATTTGCTAGGATTTTATTGAGAATTTTTGCATCTATATTCATAAGAGAAATTGGTTTGTAGTTCTCTTTTCTTGTTGCATCATGTCCTGATTTGGGTATCAATGTTATGTTGGCTTGGTAAAACGTGTTGGGGAGAATTCCATCCTTCTCGATATTGGAGAATAGTTTATGTAGGATGGGCACCAGTTCTTTTTATGTGTGGTAAAATTCAGGTGTGAACCCACCTGGACCAGGGATTTTCTTTTTGGGAAGGTTTTCTGTTGCTGTTTTGATTTCAGTTCTTGATATTGGTCTATTCAGGAATTCTATTGCTTCCTGGTTGAGCCTGGGAAGGCCATGTGTTTCTAATAATTTGTCCATTTCCTCCACATTTTCCAGTTTGTGTGCATAAAGATTCTTGTAGAAGTCATAGATGATATTGTGTATCTCTGTGGCATCGGTTGTGATTTCTCCTTTCCTGTTCCTAATGGAGGTTATTAGAGATTTTTCTTTTCTGCTCTTGGTTAGTCTAGCCAGAGCTGTGTCGATTTTTTTATCTTTTCAAAGAACCAACTTTCTGTTTTGTTAATTTCCCTTATGGCTTTTTTGTTGTCCTTTTCATTTAATTCTGATTTCATCTTAGCAATTTCTCACCTTCTGCTTGGTTTGGGGTCATTCTGTTCTTCTTTCTCCAGCTCTTTGAGTCTATTCATTAGGTTGACTATTAGTAAGTTTTCTGTCTTTTTGGTATAGGCATTTATGGATATGAATTTTCCTCTCAGGACTGCTTTAGCTGTGTCCCATAGATTTTGATAAGTTGTGTCTCCATTGTCGTTTAATTCAAAGAATCTTTTGATTTCCATCTTGGTTTCTTCCTTTATAGAATAATCTTTCAGGAGAAGGTTGTTTAGCTTCCATGACTTTGAGTAGGAATGAGAGTTTCTGTTAGGGTTCATTATTATTTTTATTCTGCTGTGATCTGAGAAGTTGCATGGTATAATTTCTATTTTTTTAAATTTTTTAAGACATGCTTTATGACATAGGATATGGTCAATCTTAGAGAATGCCCTGTGAGCTGATGAGAAGAATGTATATTCTGTGGACTTTGGGTAGAATGTCCTGTAGATGTCAGCCATGCCCATTTGTTCTAGCATTCTATTTAAGTCCATTATGCCTTTGTTTATTTTCTGTTTAGAGGATCTGTCCTGTACTGTCAGTGGGATGTTAAAGTCTCCAGCTATTACAGTATTGTTATCTATCATTTGGTTCAGATCAAGTAGGGTTTGCTTTATGAATCTGGGTGCACCTAAGTTGGGTGCATATATATTAAGTATAGTCATGTCTTCTTGCTGAATTGTGCCTTTCACCAGTATATAGTAACCATGTTTGTCTTTTATTACTTTTGTTGGTTTAAAAAGTAAGTTATTGGAAATTAAAACTGCCACATCAGCTTTCTTTTGGCTACCATTTGCTTGAAATATCAATTTCCATCCTTTATTTTCAGTCTACATGCATCTTTGCAGGTTAGGTGAGTTTCCTGAAGACATCAGATACTTGGTTTGTGGTTTTTATCCATTGGGCCAGTCTATGTCTCTTGAGTGGGGAATTCAAGCCATTCGCATTTATTGAGAGAACTGATAAGTGGGACAGAATTCTGTTCATCTTGTTGGGTAGAACTTCATTGCTATATTTTCTCTCTTTTGCCATTGTGGTATCTGGAATTTGATCTTTAGCTCTTGAGTAGTTTTACATTCGTGGGTCTTTCTTGTGCTGGTCCGTGTGTAACTCTGTTTTGAGTACTTCTTGGAGGACTGGTCTTGTCTTGGTGAATGCCCTCAGTCCTTGTTTATCTGAGAATGTCTTAATTTTTCCTTCATATAGAAAACTTAGCTTAGCTGGGTACAAGATTCTAGACTGGGCATTATTCTGTTTCAGAAGAGTGAGAATGGGGCCCCAACCTCTTCTTGCCTGTAAGCTTTCAGTTGAGAAGTCTGGCATAAATCTAATGGGCTTTCCTTTGTATGTTACTTGTTTCTTTCTCCTTACAGCTTGAAGAAGGGACTCTTTAGTGGATATTTTGGTCAGTCTGATGACTACATGGTGTGGTGTTTTCCTATTTGCTATGAATCTCCCAGGGGTCCTTTGAGCTTCTTGAACCTGTATATCTAGAGTTTTAACAAGGCCTGGAAAATTTTCCTTAATTATGTCTTCAAATATCTTATCCAACCCTTGCTTATTATCTTCTTCACCCTCAGGAATGCTGATAACTCTCACGTTAGTCTTCTTCACATAATCCCACATTTCTTGTAGACTCTGATCTTTTCTCTTATTTCTTTGCTCTATCTCTGTGACTAACTTATTTAATTGGAAAGAGTTACCTTCAAGCTCTGAGATTCTTTCTTCTGTTTGATCTACCCTGCTCTTGAGACTTCCCACTGTGTTTTGTAGCTCCCTGAATAAATTCTTCATTTCCAGGAGTTCAGTTTGGTTTTTCTTCAATATTTCAATTTCTTTAGTGAATTTTTCTTCCAAATCCTGGATTTTTTTTGTGTGTGTGGTTTCTTTGTGTTGGTTATCCATTTTTTTTCTTTTATATTATTCAGCTTGTTTCTAATCCATAATTGAAATTCTTCCTGTGACATCTTGGTATTTTGAATCTGGTTTGTGTCAATTGGTAGAGAGCTGGTATTCCTCTTTGGGGGCGGAGATTTCTGTTTGATTCTTTATATTCCCTGTGTTCTTTCGCTGAGCCCTTCCCATCTGGATCATTTGTTAGATCTCTTCTTACAGCTTTAGTCTGGATAGCAGCCTGCCTTATACTCTGTTCTTAGGCTGTAAAGCAATCTAGGTTTGTTGCTTCCTTTGTCAAGAGGGGGATATCGTTGTGTATTGTTTAGAGTTTTTTTTACCTCAGTTGGGGGGCTGCTCCTGATGGGTCCAGCCCCAGAGGATTGGTTTGAACCTAAGACCAGTTTGGCGAGTTAAGTCACTGTGTTGTGGACTTTCAGTTAGCAGCCAGGATTCATACTAGTTGCAGGCAGAAAGTCTCTCTCTCTCTCCCTCTCTCTCTCTCTCTCTCTCTCTTTTTTTTTTTTTTTGCCTCTTCCTCTTTCCACAGGAAAGACGCTGGCTAGGGGGAGGGGGCAGTGCCCTCACTCACTCAGCACCCCAGCTGCTGCAGCTCCCATGGGCAAAGGTCTGCCCCGTCCAAATGTCCCCAAGGTCCAGGCTCCACACTCTCGCAACTGGGGAAGCATTCAGTGTTCACAGAAGGGTGGGGCTCCTAGAGAGGGTCCACAGACTAGGGGAGGCACCCTATGGCTCTGCAGCAGCTACGCTGTGGACCCCAAGGTGACAACTGCCCGCCCGCAGATTGCCGGCACTGGGGGTGAATGTTCAGGGTCCAGCAGGCACCAGAGCTGGGGGCCTGGCGAGCTCAGGAGCCCACAGTAGCTCCCCGGCTAGAGGGCCACCGAATAAAAGCTGTAATTCAGCATGTCTGAGAGGCCTTTCACCTTAGCGCAGCTCTGTCCCTGCCCCACCAAGTGCCCTCCTGGCGCAGAACCCCTAGTGTTCAAGCTGTTTCCCGTTGATCTTTCCTGTCCACAGAGTTCATACAAAGCCAGAGCTCTTAGCGTGGGTTCACAGACTAGGGGAGGGAGCTGCCCAGGGAGCTTTCCGACACCCTATGGCTCCGCAGCGGCTAGACTGTGGACCCCAAGATGGCGACTGCCTGCCCACAGATTGCTGGCACTGGGGGTGAATGTTCAGGGTCTGGCAGGCACCAGAGCCAGGGGCCTGGCGAGCTCAGGAGCCCACAGTAGCTCCCCGGTTAGAGGGCTGCCAAATAAAAGCTGTAATTCGGTGTCTCCGAGCTGCCTTTTGCCTTAGCGCAGCTCCATCCCTGCCCCGCCAAGTGCTGTCCCAGCACAGATCCCCTAGAGTCCAAGCTGTTTCCCCTTGATGTCTCCTCTCCATGGAGCCCCACGTCTCCCGTGGTGATTCTGCACCGACTTCAGGCAAATCCCTAAGTGAGTGGGTGTGGAGGTCAGTGGGGAAAACAAGCTGCTTTCCTGTGGGGCTGAACCCACCTCACTCACTGGTGAGGTGGGTACAGCCGTCCCACACTCCACTCTCTATTGTCCATCCCGCAATCTCCAGATTTTTGCGATCCTATTTCCCATTAACCTCAGTCTTTTCTTGCTCTCTGTGTCTCATGCTGATTCTCCATGGATTCACACTGCTGTTCTTGCAGGGGAGCAATCCTCCAGAGTTGTGGCAGGCCAAGATCCATGCCTTCCTCTCTGGGAGCATGAATCCAGGAGGTCACCTCCACTCCGCCATCATAGGGACCTCTAATTAGCTAACTTTTAAGGAGTTTTATTGACAGTGCTAAGGAAAGCATAGAACTATACATATGGCATGCATATTATTTTATTCATTTTAAATATTATGGGCAATTGGTCTATAGAAAATGTAAATCTAGAGAACGTGATAAACTCCCATCTGATAATTTCCTAAAAATCTACATAAAAGCTATAGATATGAAATCATTAGGGCTGCTCAAACACCTATGTCACTGGTATCCTTCTCAGAGGTAGAGCTCAATGACATCTGTGTCATCAAATGATGGAAGCAGATTCGCATTGCTTTGTACAAATTATTGTCAGTATGAGGAGCATGTGACATGGGGGACTTAACTCAACTATACAATCTCTCTTGGATTCTGATTTTTCCCTCCCCTTGGAAGTACATAACACTATCTGCTCCCCCAGCCCTCTAATAATTGATCTAATGAGCCAGTGTTACTGTTAGGAATGAATCACATTCTTCTGATATATTGGGATGGGAGGTAAAGGTTGAGAACTACTACTTCATAGGAAAAGCTAATTTATCAAACATTAATCCTAAATGTGTTTTGATTGAATTTTTTAAAGTGGCCTGTCTCTGCCAGCATATATCTGTTTATATTCAATATCTTGGTCAGAATCTTAAACTGTGGAGAATGAGAGTTTTTCATGGCTATTTTTCATTTACAACATCTCTTTGTTTTTAAGCACAAACCTCAGGGTCTTAACAATATATTGGATATATTTGTTATTTGTAGGAAAGGACCTTCCCACCTCCAATCCCATCTAATATTCCCACTGTAGAAGGATAAAGTAGATTTCCATTTTAACCATTTATGATAATTATGTGTTAAGCACATACATATTAAACTCATGAGATAAGGCAAGCCAAGGCAATGCTACTAGATTTACCTTTAAAACAAGTGAAAAACATATGTTAGTTTCAAAGTAAAGGAAAGCATCTTCTCCTACATATTTTGGCCCCACGCAACAGACTCTTAGCAAGAATAATGAAGTTCAAAAACTAACCACATCTAAAGGAAAAAGCATATTGAAATATTATGTTCCATACTAGACTACTAAAATAACAAAGAACTCTTTGGAGTATCAGTTCCATGAAACACTTTCTTCATCTTAGGGAATAAGAGAAGTAGGATATAAATATAATTCCCTGTATTGAAGGTTAAGCTCTTCACTATGTTAAACAAATAGGTTACCATATGAATTTCTCACACACCCCCACCTCAAAATTTAAAATTACAAGGCTTTTTGGTGTTTCCTCTTAAAAATCTTTTCTGTTTTACAAATATGGACGTCACTCCAAATTTAGTGCTACTAAGAAAACTAAAATTCACGTAGATGGCACTGAACAAAACCATCTTGATTCAAATGATGAAAAGAATCAACTGTAGTGTCCAAAAGCACTTGGTGTTTCACAGGTAATGGAAGGAGTGAAATTTACTATAACGTTGGTGCAAAAGTAATTGTGGTTTCAGACCCATGAATTTTAAATCATTGTAACTAGGCTAAAACATCTTTATTAATTAAAATAGGAATCATTACAATCAACATATTGTTGTCAGCAAGAAATAAGCTTATTTATTCCTGTAGCATAAAAATCCATGCTTCAGGATTTGATGAACTCTTGGAAAGCATTTTCTGCATGCTGAGGGTTGTGGAAGCATTTTCCCTGCAAAAAGTTGTTGAGATGCTTGAAAAAGTGGTAGTTGGTTGGGGAGAGGACAGTTGAATATGGTGGATGAGGCAAAACTTCATAGCTCAATTGGTTCAACTTTTTAAGTGTTGGTTGTGCAATGTGAAGTCAGGCATTGTTGTGGAGAATTGGGCCCTTTCTGTTGACTAATGCCAGTTTCAGGTATTGCAGTTTTTGGTAAATCTTATTGATTTGCTGAGCATACTTCTGAGATGTAATGGTTTCACTTGGATTCAGAAAGCTGTAGTGGATCAGATCAGCAGAAGACCACCAAACAGTGACCATGACTTTTGTTGGTGCAAGTTTGGCTTTGAGAAGTACTTTGGATCTTCTCAGTCCAACCACTGAGCTGGTCATCTCTGGTTGTCGCATAAAATACACTTTTTGTCACACGTCACAGTCCGATAGAGAAAAGGTTCATTGTTGGTGCATACAAGAAGAGAAGACAACACTTCAAAACAATGATTTTTTTAAATTTTTGGTCAGCTCATGAGGCACCCACTTATCTAGCTTTTTCACCTTTCCAATTTGCTTCAAATACTGAACTACCATAGAATGATCAATGTTGAGTTCTTTGGCAACTTCTTGTGTAGCTGTAAGAGGATCAGCTTCAATGATTGCTTGCAATTGGTCGTTGTCAACTTCCAATTGCTGGCCACTGCACTCTCCATCTTCAAGGCTCTCGTCTCCTGTGCAAAACTTCTTGAACCACCACTGCAATGTATGTTCATTAGCAGTTCCTGGGCCAAATGAATTGTTGATGTTGCAAGTTGTCTCTGTTGGTTTATGACCCATTTTGAACTTGAATAAGAAAATTGCTCAAATTTGCTTTTTGTCTACCATAATTTCCATAGGCTAAAATGAATATAAAATAAACAGTAAGTAATAAGTCATTAGCAAAAAAAAAAAAAAAACATAAAGTGAGAAATGCGCATTAAAATGATGTATAACATAACCACATTTATTTAAGAATATATTCTGATATCAAACAGCAAATTTCAACAATGCTAAAGCCACAATTACTTTTGCACCAACCTAATACATTTCTGTTTCATACACACCTACAAAGTGCTCATTTTTAAAGGAGCATTTCAGGCAGAAAAGTGTGTGGGGGATTGTGGGGATATCTATCATTGTGGGTGTAAGAACTGATGTCTATCATATAATAAAATAAGAAAACATTCTAAAATGTCTTGGACATAAAAATTCAAAATATAACTCAAATTTTGTGCCATCCTTGGAAATATTCATAAAAATAATATAAATTTTCAATATGAAATAACCCCAAATGTCTACATTTAGCAATAGAGGCAAAATGCTTCAAAATATTATAAGATTAGAGACTATAATTTCTAATCTCTATAATCTCTCTAACTTCTCTAAACAGATCTAGCTTCAGAATTCTATGGAAGGATGTTTTCTAGGGTTAACCTTTATCCAGGTCCAGCCCTGAACAACACTAGGAGGATTTGGGGAGGGGGGGCGCAAATCTATCTTTCTTAGCTTTCTCTAAATTCCTAGATGCTATGTAGTTTTCATGTTGCCCTTTCTCCATTCAGTGACTGTCTTTATTTTTACTTCCAGAACTTCTGATTAAGTCTGGGGTGAGGTTCAAGAATTTGTTTTTTAGGACATGAACAGAAACTTTTCAAAAGAAGATAGACGAATGGCTAACAAACATATGAAAAAATGCTCAACATCTCTAATCATCAGGGAAAGGGAAATTAAAACCACAATGAGATATCACTTATCCCCAATGAGAATGGCCTTTATCAAAAAGTCCCAAAACAATAAATGTTGGCGTGGATGTGGAGAGATAGGAACACTCATACACTGCTGATGGGACTGCAAACTAGTATAACCTCTGTGGTAAGCAATATGGAGCTATCTCAAAGAGATACAAGTAGAACCACCATTTGATCCAGCAATCCCATTACTGGACATCTACCCAAAAGAACAAAAGACATTCTATAAAAAAGACTTCTGGGCCGGGCGCGGTGGCTCACGCCTGTAATCCTAGCACTCTGGGAGGCCGAGGCGGGTGGATTGCTCAAGGTCAGGAGTTCGAGACCAGTCTGAGCGAGACCCCGTCTCTACTAAAATTAGAAAGACATTATACGGACAACTAAAAATCTATATAGAAAAAATTAGCCGGGCATAGTGGCGCATGCCTGTAGTCCCAGCTACTCGGGAGGCTGAGGCAGTAGGATCGCTTAAGCCCAGGAGTCGGAGGTTGCTGTGAGCTAAGCTGACGCCACGGCACTCACTCTAGCCTGGGCAACAAAGTGAGACTCTGTCTCAACAAAAAAAAAAAAAAAAAAGACTTCTGCACTAAAATGTTTATAGCAGCACAATTCACAATTGCAAAGATGTGGAAACAACCCAAGTGCCCATCAATACATGAGTGGATAAATAAAATGTGGTATATGTATACCGTGGAGTTCTACACAGCCACAAAAAAACAATGGTGATCTAGCACCTCTTGTATTATTCTGGATACAGCTGGAGCCCATTATATTAAGTGAAGTATCCCAAGAATGGAAGAACAAGCACCACTCACCATAAAATTGGTATTAACTGATCAACAATTAAGTTCACATGTAGTAATAACATCTATCAAGTGTCGGGAAGATGGGAGGGGGAGAAAGGGATGGGTATATACACACCTAATGGTTACAGTGTGCACTGTCTGGAGGATGGACACACTTGAAGCTCTGACTTGGGAGGGAGAGGGAGGAAGTGCAACAAACATAACCTAAACATTCGTACCCCCATAATATGCAGAAATAAAATAATAAAATAATAAACTAGCGTAGTAAGGAGGTTTAAAATTACATGACAACCCAGCAATGTTTTAAAAGAAATTCTATACCTTTTAGACTGCTTTAAAATTTATTACTTCTCTCTATATAAAATTTTTAAATCCTCAGGACAAGAAAAGAATGAAGCTTTTATTATTATTCCCATTTTATACATTTCATGACTGATGCCAAAATATGTTAAGTGCCTCTTGCCAGTTAGTAAGACATAGAACCAGATCCTAAATTCAAGTCTTCTCTCTCCCAATCTACTTATGTCTCTTAAAATTTGCTACAACAGGCCAGGCACAGTGGCTCATACCTGTAATCCCAGGATTTTGGTAGGCCCAGATGGGAGGATTACTTGAAACCAGGTGTTCAGTACCAGCCTGAGCAACATAGCAAGACCTCGTCTATACAAAATATAGAAAGATTACCAGGCATGGTGGTACATGCCTGTAGTCCCATCTACTCATGAGGCTGAAGCTGGAGGAGCACTTGAGCCCAGGAGTTTGGGGTTGCAGTGAGATATGACAGTGCCACGCACTCTAGCCCTGGCAACAGAGGGACACCCTGTCTCAACAACAACAAAACAATTTGCTGCTAAATCAATCAGTAAATAAACAGGTCTTATTTGTGCACTCACAGCAGCTTTGTCTAGAGATACAGTGTTAAAAAGATGTTCCTTGCCTGTTTTGTGAATGTCCTCCAATGTACTAACTGATACACTCACTTGTTTCTTCACAAAAAGTAGCAGAGACCACCAGCTAGAATGGCCTATCTTGTCTCTTGTCCTTTATCTCATGCACCTGATCATGCATCAACTTTTATTCCTTTTTTGACTTATGGTCCATAGCTTATTACTGAATCAAGTCTTGACATGAGAATACTTTGTTAATTATCATGGAGTACAAAATGGTTAACTGGACTAAATGAACATTTCAGTTTCTGGTGAGTGACCTTAATAACTTCAAAATAAATAATAAAAATCAGCTACCATTTTTTTGTGAATAAATTATAGAACAAATGACACTTAAATAGATGGAGCAATATTGTAATTCAATTCAACAATTCACATTCAGGATTTCTGGACTCCTACACTAAACATTTCAACTTATCCTCAAGAGATTTTCTTTTGTAGTATGCCAAAAGGGATCTTGTTTAAGGTGATCTTTTTTAATACAATGAATGTAAAGGAAGATGTCATAGTGAGGGGCTGATGTACCCAGAACTGTACTTGTTATTTAAGTGTTTATTGGCTTATCATTACTAATGATATAATAAGGTGATTTCAGAACACTTTACAGTTTATAAAGTAAATCCTCAAAATTATATGGGAATTGGCTAATATTTATCCACTTTAACAGCTAAGGGAATTGGGGTTCAGAGTAATTCAATGTCTTATCCAAGTTCAGAGAGCTGGTAAATAACGGATATTCTGATTCTATAGAAAGAACACTCTACTCTAAATGAGGACTGTTTTTCATACCATGATGTCTGTGCCCCCTACTGAGCTTCCACATCTTACGTGAAACTCACAGGTCAATCTTCTGTTTCTAATAATTTCTCTAAGCCAGTGGTTCTTAAACTCTAATGTCCATAATGATTCCATTGGAACTTTTCAAAATTGCATATTCTCAACCCCACTCCCACTTCTCAAAGATTCTAACTCAGGAAGTCTTTGTTTGACCCAAAGATTATGTATGTTAACAAGCACCAGGCAATTCTGATGCAGGTGGTCCACAGTTTGTGAAACACTAGCATGAAGAATATTATTGGTGAATCCCTTGGTCTAGGTTCAGTATCTTTTCTCTTGTTCTGCTCCCTCACTAAAGAAAACACACCATGCCTTTGGAACAATTAGAACAAAGCAGATGCTTAATTTTGTTTCAATTTGATGGGTTTTTTTCCCCCAGAGACTATTTCATTTTTTTACTATTTACTATGAGGGCTGGATAGAATAATTTGAAAAGCCCCCACCCATTACCTGGAAACTGAAAAATAATCTTATTTATAAGGTTTTTCATTTTGGGTCAACCCACAAATGAACCAAAAGCATCTCATAATGAGACATTAGGCACTTTCCCAAATGTATCATTAGAAATATAAATATGTAAAAAAGGAGAAATATAAATTTTTTGAGAATTTAGCATAGGAAATAAATAAAAGCTTCTCTGCTAGTTATGCATTCTAAAATATCTGAGACAATGACATTTAGAGAATATCTATCATATTTTACAATACATATAAAATGTTCACCTATGAAACAGTTTATCCTTTCAGTAAGCATCTAAATTTGCTTGCAGACATCAGTACCATTTTTGCCAATTATTGAATCCTGAAAAATCTGTTCAGACTAGCTAGATCTGTTTTTAATTTGCTTTACTCTATAGTTATTTCTTACTCCATGTTAGAAATAGAGGGATTTTATAGTATTATGAAAGTCATTTTAATGTAATAATTTTTATATGCATTTTTTTTTTTTGAGACAAAGTCTCGCTCTGTTGCCCAAGCTGGAGTGCAGTGGGGCAATCATAGCTCACTGCAGCCTAGAACTCCTGGGCTCAAGCGATCCTTTCACCTCAGCCTCCCAAGTAGCTGGGACTACAGGCACATGTCAATTGTGCCCAGCTAAATTTTTAATTTTTTTGTAGAGATGGGGTCTTGCTATGTTGCTCAAGCTGGACTCAAACTCCTAGCCTCAAGTAATACACCTGCCTCAGCCTCCCAAAGTGCTGGGATTACATGTGTGAACCACCATGCCATGCCCTAAAATATTATTTTTATTTTTTATTACAAAATAATATTTTGGCAACTACCATATCATCATCAATATTGTATCAGTAGGCACTATCTACCAAATCACTCAGTACGTTAGATTTGTGAGACAGTCTTTTTTTTTTTTTTTTTTTTTTTGAGACAGAGTCTCACTCTATTGCCCAGGCTAGAGTGAGTGCCGTGGCGTCAGCCTAGCTCACAGCAACCTCAAACTCCTGAGCTCAAGCGATCCTCCTGTCTCAGCCTCCTGAGTAGCTGGGACTACAGGCATGCGCCACCATGCCCGGCTAATTTTTTCTATATATATTTTTAGCTGTCCATATAATTTCTTTCTATTTTTGGTAGAGGTGGGGTCTCGCTCTTGCTCAGGCTGGTCTCGAACTCCTGAGCTCAAACGATCCGCCCACCTCGGCCTCCCAGAGTGCTAGGATTACAGGCGTGAGCCACCACGCCCGGCCTATAGTCTTATATCATAGTTGTCCACTGCGAGTTTTTGATCAGGTTCAGTATCTTAAAAGGTCATGATTCACAGAATTAGCTTGTGATCATTACTGAGATAAATCTTGAAAGAAGTTTCTGTGTTAAGATATTTAAACATCATTCATCATTGCCTTTCTGGCTGACCACATGTAATATTTAATCATTTGAATATGTTGGTTGCTGACAGAATTTGAAAATATAGCATCTATCTGTTTAAAGATACTGCCCTACGTTTTATGTATAATGGCCTCCTGTTATTCAAGGTGTCCCATTTGCTCATAGGAAAAAGAAAACTTTAAAGGAAGTGCTCATGAATAAGATTTAATGGTAGTGTTCTATCACAAATTTGATTTCCAGTGATTTCAATAAAGTATGAGAAGTAACTGGAGTGAAGAGGAAAGTAAAAAAATGTTTACTGGAGGAGAATATTGTTACAGTTATATGTTGATTAAAAAGGATATGATTAGGCTGAGAGCAGTGGCTCACACCTATAATTCTAGCACTTTGAGAGGCTGAGTGGGGAGGGTCTATTGAGGCTAGGAGTTTAAGACCAGCCTGGGCAACATAGCAAGAGCCCTGTCTACAAAAAAATTAAAAATATAGCTGGGTATGGTGGCACGTGCCTGTAGTCCTAGCTTCTCAGGAGGCTGAGCCAGTAGGATCACTTGAGCCCAGGAGTTTGAGACTGCAGTGAGCTATGGTCAGGCCACTGCACGCTAGCCAAGGCAACAGAGAGAGACTCTGTCCCCAAAACAAACAAACAAACAAAAGATTAAATATGTTTGTTTAAAATGTTAAGGTAATCACAGGAATAGAAATCATTTGTATACCTTCCAAACCACTGGGGCTGGGGGAAGAAAGAACAAATAAAACCTGGTCAGCCCAAGAAAAGGAAAAGAAAGAGAAAAAATGAAAGCATTATAAGCAAGCCAGTAAACAAACAAAAAATAATAAATAAAATAAAATAAAATAGCATGAATAAGCCCAAACATATTAGTAATACATACAAATTGGTGTTATTCTTCTTTTAAAAGAAGAGGCTCAGTTCAGTGCAATGTTTTCACATTTTATTTTGTTATTAACTCGCCAAGTCCTTACTCGAACACAACTCTGTTTAATTTGTTCACACTTGAGTTAGAACGATCATAGATAAGATGGCATTTCAACTCTGTGGAAATCAGTTTCTTCAAAAGCAGGATAAGTAGGATAATTTCTAAAGTTCGTTCCATGCTCCACAAATAATCATTCAAGTGCAAAATAATGGAAGAGATTTTCATATTTTAGATAGGGTATTTGAAGAAGATCTCTGTGATATGGTAACATCTGAGCAGAGGCTTGAAGCAAGGGAGCAAATCATGAACATATCTGGGGAAAGAACATTCCTGACAAGACTAAAATTGTATAAATTTATGATAAACTTCCAAAAGGTTAGTCCCTCCAATTAATAATAAATACATGTTCTCAACATTTACTTTCTGATTTGATATGCTATACCTGCCTACACATTTTGATATAAACCTACTGCCAAGATGATATCCACCCTCTACTTTGAAATGCCACCTTCACAAAATCCATAAATGAAAGCAAATATCATTTCATGGTAATTATAAGACATGGTTTTCCAGCTTACAAGTGTATGACTATATTATGAAAAGAAAAAAAATAACGTGTATTGGTAACATTAGCAATATAACATATTTAAACAATAGCCTAAATCGAATGATGGAGGAGATGAAGTATGTGTATCATTATCAGTAAATTAATGTCATAATCCTAAATCTATTGTTTTTAACAATGATATTTCAGGTGAAGGAATATATAATAATTTTGTACTCATAAAATCAATTTCCCTAGTTTTCACTTTGTGCATTTTTGCCTATTTCATTGTGCATACTAAACCAAGAAAACAGTGGTAAAAAATTAAGCAGTCTTACTCTATTTCTAGGCATATGAATGTTCTGTTTGAAATCTCTGAACATCCTTTTGGGAAAGGATGGTAACAGCTTCTCTTTAGTCTACAAAAGAAAAGTAAATTAACATTCACATACTATAGAATCAGTGTTTTCCACACAAAATAACTTTTACAAATATAAACAATTATCTTTGTTAAACACATCTTTTTTTACACTAAGGCATAATTTTTTTCTAATAGAAAACTCCTGAGACTTTCCTTTAAAACAGGAATGGCAAACAGGACAGGGTCAATCTGATCATACTAAAGGCAGCATTGGTGATTATTGTGTTGTTGCCAATATGACTGTAATAGCAGAAAACAGCTCTCACAGGTATTGTGTTCACATTTTCTTTGTAGAGACTGAAGAGTTAGTTGTTTCTCTTATCATAGAAAACTATTGATTGACATGACAGCAGAAATAATTAAGAAGAACCGTTTTTGCTCATCCAATGGGAAAACAAATTATTTTGTGAAAAATTTTTATATGGAAATTTTTCATATCATACCAACAGCCAAGATAGACTGTCAGCTTGGAAATTAACTGATCAAGATGATGCCAGACTTTAAGATACACACACACACACACACACACACACACTCATATAGAAAAGCCATAAGTGAAACTGGCAAAATTCTTAAACTTTGGCAAATATATATATATTCTCAATCAGAAAGTAGGTTGCTTTTAACTATGTGTTGTGCTGTTTTACATGCACACTGTGTTGGTTAAATTTTACAATGATTTGTATCACATGCACCTCCAAAATGTGCATTAATTTCAATGTAAGAATGTCTTTTTTTCCTTTGGGTAGAAAAAACAGAGTCATTTTCAATTTAAAATAAAATGATCAAAAATAAAAAGCAACTTTCCATATTTGAAACTGTCAATTATAAACAATGTGATTTAAAAAAAGATTAAATTACTTATTTTATCATCAGTAATTTCCAAATGCCCTCTATATGACATCTTTCTAAGTATTATACATAAAAACATGATATAGGAAAGTATAGTGAAATTAGTACTGCAGTAAGAATTAACAGACTTTAGTTTTAGTCCTGACATTGTCAGCAAATAGCTTTGAGATCTTGAACAAATGAATTTGCCTCATTGTTCCTTATATTTCTTCATTTTTAAAAGGAAGGATTTGTAAAAATTTTTCAAGACTCTTCTAGCACTAACTTTCTATGATCCAACAAACCTAATTAACATATTTTTGATCTAAATAGATAATTTGGGTTTTTCACCAATTCGAAATAATTTATTATAATTATTTTGAAATGATTACACTACAATAACAATGTCAAAAAGATTTTGGAGCTCAGTATAAGGGTATTTAATTCTTCACAAGTATGAGCATGGACTCCCCTTCCCCACTGTCACATGTGGCTGATGGCTGCTGGTAGTGTTAAAGAAGAAATTATTCAATGATACTTGTTCAAGAATGGTAAGGAAGACTTTATTCAGGACTATCACTATAGGTAATGGTATCACTACAACAGGGCCTTCTTGCAAGGAGGAAGAAAGATTAGGTTCAGCTCCAAATGCAGTATGGACAAGTGGGAACTTACAGACAAGGAGCAGTGTAGGGGTCAGTGGATGGGAAATTACTAAGAGGAATCATCAGGGTAAGGGGATTCTGGCTAAACCGACCTAACAGGATGCTTGCTAAAGGCATGCCAGGATGATCAGACATCACCTAGTTGATAATGAAGGAGAAGAACCTGATCAGATATTGAGGGTGATTAGATATCGAGGGTGAGGGGCTCTGTTTAAACTGACTTAGCAAGGTTCTTAGGTTAAAACTGGATTTTACAAGGAAGTACACAGATGGGTGAAGGAGAACGTTCGGAAGCCTGACTCAAGTTTGACCAAACATGAATCTTTGTAAATAGTTATGTTCCATGTTTTCAAGGCTGCTCTATTCCTTAATATTATAGCTACAGCTTTTCAATACAACTGTTAGTAATGTGATCACCTCAGAGGGTAATACATAACTGCTAAGGTTTTATAAGACTCTTCCACTATTCTGCAAGAAAACTGCTATTATATTGCCTTTCTTAATAAGATTAACAGTTCAACTTATGGCTTGACAGAATACAGCACATTAAATGTGAAATGCTATGAATGTCAGTAAGTGAATAATGGTAACAGGGCAGGTTTAAGGTCATTATAACCTAATTCCAGTATAGGAGTCAATAGAAAATTTGTTTGAATATTATAATAAATTTGCCAGTTCTTATTTTTATTTTAATAATTCACTCCCCATTTTCAATAACCTAATCAAACACAGCAGGGAGTAATAGATTTCATTATGAAATGTGTCTTTGGGCCCAAGAATCTCCATTAAAACAGGTGTTTGGTCATTAGGAGAAGTTATGTAAACTTCCTGAATCATTTCCCTTATTCATGTTTTAATGAGAGTAATTGATTACATTTCCATATTTGTCTATACTTTTGATCTTATACTTTGAAAATGGGCAATTTTGTGCTTTTGGCTTAGTCATTTGCATCACACATTTCATCACTCCATTTTCAAACATGATATATTACATTGAGTGATTAAAATTCTAGCAAAACATCACAAGAGTAATATTGCTACTTGAAGTCCATTGGTGAGTGCTTCTTGTTAAAGCATGTTAAAAATAGTATTCATTTAAAACTGACATCCACTTTGGTATTCTGACTACAGTTTTGATATCCTGACTTAATCATGACATTCCAGGAGCATTTTAATCATAATATTTTCCTGTCTGGTGACTGTACTAAAAGATGTTAAATATTTTATTAGTCTTGACAGCAATAGGTAAAGTATTTAAATATGCATAGAGATGTGAAAGTACTTATGTGGCATTTATTTGTCAGTAATTTATAGAAATAAAAGAGTTCTTAGAAACTCACAGCTATGTTGTGTGCAAAGAAGTATGTAGATAAAAATCACGTCTAAAGAAACCAGTCTTAAAATTGTCTTAAAATATTCATAGGGCATTCCTTTTTAATACAAGTCAGAATGGGATATGCACCCGAACTTGGAGTGACTATTTTCACTTCTTGCTTTACTAAGACAGTTAAATAACACTCGTTAGGAATATGAACTCTGGGCTGGGTGCAGTAGCTCATGCCTGTAATCCTAGCATTCTGGGAGGCTAAGGCAGGAGGACTGCTTCATGTCAGGAGTTTGAGACTAGCCTGAGCAAGAGCAAGACCCCATCTCTGCCAAAAAATAGAAAAATTAGAGAGGTGTCGTGGTGCACACCTGTAGTCCCAGCTACTCTAGAGGCTGAATCAGGGGTAATCACTTGATCCCAGGAGCTTGAGGTTGCTGTGAGCTAGAATGATGCCACTGCACTGTACCCAGAGCAACAGAGTGAGACTTTGTCTCAAAAAAAAAAAAAAAAGAATATGAACTCTGGAATCAGACTGGCGGGGGTTGTATCCCAGCTCAATCACTTAATAGTCTGTGACCTTGGGCAAGTTACTTCATTATTCTGTCCTTATTTTCTTTATCTATACAATGGGGATAACAATAGTATCTACTTCATACAAGTGTGCTGAGGGTTAAAGGAGTTAATATGTGTAAAGCACTTAGAATAGTAACAGGCCCATAGTAACCACTTGATACATGTCATATATTGTCTAGCCTCTATTCTCCATCATTCTCTTTAACTCAAGAAATCTAAGAGCAATATATATATATCCTTCTTAATTTTTAGGATATTATACAAGGTTGGTCTTAGACAAAGTATTTATTCAAATCTCATCTTTGATGGGTTTTTGTTTCCAACCATGATGGAGTAACTGGTACCAGACTAGCCTTCTCACTGTAGACAATTACACACCTGGACAACACAGATTAAGCAACTGTTTTCAAGCAAGTAACACATGACCATGATCCCTGAGAGAGGAAAAACTCAAAGGTTGAACTTATGATCAGCTAGCTCTCTTCCTGAGGACAATTTTCCTATAGGAGCAAAGAGAGATGTAGGCTGTGTGGTGCACAATGGTCACAGTGAGCTGAGATGGCAGAGATCAGAGTTTGGGGTGGTTGAAGTGGCTGGAATCTGTGGGTAGGACATGGAACAAGAGGGAAGCTATGCAAAAAGGGGGCCTCAGGCTCTTTTTGGGGGGGCCTTCTACAAGTTTGTGGTTGAGAGTTTGGCTGTACATGTGCAAGGTAAGATAACCTGAGGTTTGGCAAACTCAGCAAAGACTTTAGGTGTTATAAGTAGGCTAAACGAGTTAAAGGAAAATATGTGAACAGTTAATGAAGGTCAACAGCAAAAAGGAAACTATTAAAAAAAAACCCAGTAAAAATTTTAGAATTTCAAAAAGTACAGTAATTAGCATGAAAGCTTCATTGTAAGGGGGACTTAAAAGCAGACTGAAGATGGCAGAAAAGTCAATGAACATGAAAACAGATTTAAAAATTACTCAACTTAGAGAAAATGATGGTGGAGTGGAGGTAACCTCCTGGATTCGTGCTCCCAGAGAGGAAGGCATAGATCTCAGCCTGCCACAATGCAAGTGGATCGCTTCCTCACAAGAACAGTGGTGTGAATCCAAGGAGAATCAGCGTGGGACACAAAAAGCAAGAAAAAGAAAAGGTGAACAGGAGATAAGATCGCAAAAATCTGAAGAGTGCAGGACAAAAAATAGAGAGTGGAGTGTGGGATGGCTATGCCCACCTCACAAGCGAGTGAGGTGGGTTCAGTCCCACAGGGGAGTGTTTTGCATCCCCACTGACGTCCACACCCACTCAGTCAGGGAACTGCCTGAAATCGGTACAGAATCACCACAGGAGACGTGGGGCTCTGTGGAGAGGAGACATTAGCGGGAAGCATTTTGGACTCTCGAGCTCTGTGCCAGGACTGGGCTTGGTGGGGGAGGGACTGGTCTGGGCTACAACTGGAGGCAGTTGGGAGACAGTTAAACTGACTCTACCACTCAGTGGGTCCAGATTGAGGGAGATGAAAACTAATTAGGGGACTCTGACCTGGAAACCACTGTGGGCTATTAGGCCCACTCAGGGTGGATCAGAAAGAATGAGAACCCCTGCTGAACAAGCGTGAGATGGTGGGAAGGTGCCATAGATGAGACTGGGGGCATCTTGGCTACACAGCCCCCAGTTCTGGCACCTTCCACCCCCTAAACATTCATCCCCAGTGCTGTTGATCAGCGGGTGGGCAATTGCCATTTTTGGGGTCCACAGCCTAGCCACTGTGGTGTGATAGGGTGCCGGGTGGCTCCTTGAATGGCTCCCTCCCCTGGTCCGTGGAGTCTCACTAGAAGCTCCACTCTTGAGTGAACTTTGAGTGCTTCCCCAGTCTTGAGAGATTAGAGCACGGACCTTGCGGACATTGGGAAGGGGCAAACCATTGCCCGCAGGATCTGCAGTGGCTGGGGCACTGGGCAAGCGAAGGGACTGCCCCCTCCCCCTGGCCAGTGTCTTTCACGCAGAAAGAGGTAGAAATCACCTCTGCAGAGGCAGAGACAAGAAAAAGACACTTTCTGTCTGTAACCAGTGTGAATCTTGCTTGGCTGCAGATCAAAACTCCACAGCCCAGTGACTTAACTCGTCAAACCGGTTTTAGGCCAAACAATTCCCTGGGGCTGGAACCACCAGAAACAACCCCTCAATTCTGGTAGAAGAATCCTAAACAACAAATAAGTGGCTCCCCTTAGTGAGAAAGGAAGCAACACACCTGGGCTGTTACACAGCCTATGAACAGAGCACGGAACATGATACTATCCAGACAAAAACTGAAAGAAGAGAACTAACCATTGATCCAGATGAGAAAGACTCAGCAAAAGAACTCTGGGAGTATAAAGAATCAAACAGAAATCACGCCCCCAAAGAGGAACACCAGCTCTCTAGCAATGGACACAAACCAGATTTAGAACAGTAAAATGTCACAAGAAGAATTTGAAACATGGATTGTAAGAAAACTCAATAATATCCAAGAAAAAAATGGATAACCAAAACAAAGAAACCACAACAAAAATCGAGAACTTAGAAGAAAAATTCACTAAAGAAATTGAAATATTAAAGAAAAATCAAACTGACACCTAGAAATGAAAAATTTATTCAGAGAGCTACAAAACACAGTGGAAAGCCTCAAGAGCATGGTAGATCAAACAGAAGAAAGAATCTCAGAGATCAAAGATAACACTTTCCAATTAAATAAGTCAGTCACAGAGATAGAGCAAAGAAATAAGACAAAAGACCAGAGTATTCAAGAAATGTGGGATTATGTGAAGAAGCCTAACATGAGAGTTATGGGCATTCCTGAGGGTGACGAAGATAATAAGCAAGGGTAGGATAAGCTATATGAAGATAAATTGAGGAAAATTTCCCAGGCCTTGCTAAAACTCTAGATATACAGGTTCAAGAAGCTCAAAGGACCCCTGGGAGATTCATTGCAAATACGAAGACACTACGTCACGCAATCATCAGACTGACCAAAATATCAACTAAGGAGGCCCTTCTTGGAGCTGAAAGGAGAAAGAAACAAGTAACATACAAAGGAAAGCCCATTAGATTTACGCCAGATTTCTCAACTGAAACCTTACAAGCAAGAAGAGGTTGGGGCCCCATTCTCACTCTTCTGAAACATAATAATGCTCAGCCTAGAATCTTGTACCCAGCTAAGCTAAGTTTTCTATACAAAGGAGAAATTAAGACATTCTCAGGTAAACAAAGACTGAGGGAATTCACCAAGGAAAGACCAGCCCTCCAAGAAGTACTCAAAACAGAGTTACACATGGACCCATGAATGTAAAACTACTCAAGAGCTAAAGATCAAAAGCCAGATACCACAATGGCTCAAGAGAGAAAACAAATCAATGAAGTTCTACCCAACAGGATGAACAGAAATCTACCCCAACTATCAGTTCTCTCAAGACATATGAATGGCTTGAATTCCCCACTAAAGAGACATAGGCTGGCCCAATGGATAAAAAAATACAAGCCAAGTATCTGCTGTCTTCAGGAAACACATCTGACCTGAAGAGATGCAATAAGATTGAAAATAAAAGGGTAGAAATTGATATTTCAAGCAAATGGAAGCCAAAAGAAAGCTGGTGTGGCTTTAATCTCTGATAACTTAGTTTTTAAATCAATAAAAGTAAGGAAAGACAAAGATGGTTACTGTATACTGGTGAAGAGTACAATTCAACAAGAATGCATAACTATACTAAATACATATGCACCCAACTTAGGTGCTCCTAGATTCATAAAGCAAACCCTACTTGATCTAAACCAAATGATAAACAATAGCACTATAAAAACCAGAGACTTTAACACACCACTGACAGCACGGGACAGATATCTAAACAGAAAATAAACAAAGAAATAATGGACTTAAACAGAATGCTAGAACAAATGGGCCTGACTGACATTTACAGGACATTCTACCCAAAATCCACTGAAAATGCATTCTTCTCATCACCTCATGGGACATTCTCTAAGATTGACCATATCCTAGGACACAAAGCATGTCTTAAAAAATTAAAAAAAAATAGCAATTATACCACGCATTTTCTCAGATCACAGCAGAATAAAAGTAGAAATTAACCCTAACAGAAATTCTCATTCCTACTCAAAGTCAAGGAAGCTAAACAACCTTCTCCTGAACAATTACTTTATAAATGAAGAAATCAAGATGGAAATCAAACCATTCTTTGAATTAAATGACAAAGGACACACAAGTTATCAAAATGTGTGGGACACAGCTAAAGAAGTCCTGACAGGAAAATTTATTTCCATAAATGCCTATATAAAAAAGATGGAAAACTTACAAATAGACAACCTAATGAATAGACTCAAAGAGCTGGAGAAAGAAGAACAGACTAACCCCAAACCCAGCATAAGGAGAGAAATAAATAAGATCAAATCAGAACTAAATGAAATGGACAACAAAAAAACCATATGGGAGACTAATAAAACAAAAAGTTGGTTCTTTGAAAGATAAAAAAATATACACACCTCAGGCTAGACTAACCAAGAGAAGAAAAGAAAAATCTCTAATAACCTCCATCAGGAACAGGAAAGGAGAAATCACAACTGATGCCACAGAGATAGAAGATATCATCTATGAATTCTACAAAAACCTTTATGCGCACAAACTGGAAAATGTGGAGGAAATGGACAAATTTTTAGAAACACACAGACTCCCTAGCCTCAGGCAGGAAGAAATAGAATTCCTGAATGGACCAATATCAAGAACAGAAATTGAAACAGCAACAAAAACCTTCCCAAAAACAAAAGCCCTGGACCTGATTGTTTCACATGCAAATTTTGCCAAACCTACAAAGAACTAGTGTACATCCTACAAAAATTATTCTCCAATATCAAGAAGGATGGAATTCTCCCCAACACGTTCTACCAAGCCAATATAACATTGATATCAAAACCAGGAAAGGATGCAACAAAAAAAAGAAAACTATAGACCAATATCCCTTATGAATATAGATGCAAAAATTCTCAAAAAAATCCTAGAAAATTGAATCCAAGTGATTATCAAAAAAATAATCCATCATGACCAAGTGGGCTTCAACCCAGAGATGCAGAGATGGTTCAACATATGCAAATCTATAAATGTAACTCACCACATAAATAGAAACAAAAATAAAAACCATAGGATCCTCACAATAGATGCAGAAAAAGCATTTGACAAAATTCAACACCATTTTATGATAAGATCACTTAACAAAATAGGCATAGACGGGGCCTACCTAAAAATGATACAAGCCATATATGAAAAACTCACAGCCAACATCATACTGAATGGCAAAAAATTGAAACCAATCCCACTTAGAACTGGAACTAGACAAGGCTGCCCACTGTCCCCATTACTTTTCAACATAGTACTGGAAGTGCTTGCAAGAGCTATCAGGCAAGAGAACAGAATCAAGGGTGTCTAAATAGGGACAGAAGAGATCAAACTCTCACTCTTTGCTGATGATATGATATTATATCTAAAAAACCCCAAGGATTCAACCAAGAGACTCCAGGAATTGATCAATGAATTCAGTAAAATCTCAGCATACAAAATCAATGCAAACAAACCAGAGGCATTCATATATGCCAATAACAGTCAAGCAGAGAACCAAATTAAGGACTCAATACCCTTCACAATAGCAACAAAGAAAATAGAATATCTACGGATATATTTAGCTAAGGAGGTAAAGAACCTCTACAGGGAGAAGTATGAAACACTGAGGAAGGAAATTGCAGAGCATGTAAACAGGTGGAAAACCATACCATGTCATGTATCAGAAGAATCAACAATGTTAAAATGGCTCTACTACCCAAAGTGATCTACAGATTCAATGCAATCACAATTAAATTACCAACATCATTTTTCACAGATATAGAAAAAATAATTTTATGCTTTGTATGGAACCAGAGAAGACCCTGTTTTGAAAAAACAATTTTAGGCAATAAGAACAAAATGGGAGGTATTAATTTACCAGTCTTCAAACTATACTACAAGGCTGTGGTTATTAAAACTGCATGGTATTGGCACAAGTGCAGGGACACAGAACAGTGGAAGAGAACAGAAAATCCAGATATAAAACCATCCTCATATAGCCATCTAACCTTTGACAAAGCAGACAAAAACGTACACTGAGGAAAAGAATCCCTATTCAATAAATGGTGATGGGAAAATTGGATAGCCACATGTAGAAGACTGAAACAGGACCCACAGCTTTCACCTCTCACAAAAATCAAATCACGGTGGATAACAGACTTAAACCTTAGGCGTGAAACTATTAGAATTCTAGAAGACAATGTGGGAAAGACTCTTATAGACATTGGCCTAGGCAAAGAATTTATGAAGAAGACCCCAAAGCAGTCACAGCAACCACAAACATAAATAAATGGGACCTGATTAAATTAAAAAGCTTCTGCACAGCCAAAGAAACAGTCACGAGAGCAAATAGACAACCTACAGAATGGGAAAAAATTTTCGTATGTTACACATCCGATAAAGGATTGATAACTAGAACCTATTTATTTATTTATTTATTTTTTCCAACACCAATATTTATTTATTAATGTATGTATGTACCAAGTGATTCAACCAGAACCTCTTGAGTACATGCTTTGTGGTGTTTTTTTTTTTTTTTTTTTATTTCAGCTCATTATGGGGGTACAAAAGTTCAGGTTACATATGTTGCCCATATACCCCCTATCCCGCCAAGTCAGAGCTCCAGGCGTGTCCATACCCCAGACAGTGTGCATTGCACTCATCATGTAGGCATACACCCATCCCCTCCTCTCACCCCCCACCTCAGTCTGATATCCGATTGGTATCATTCCCAAATGTACATTTAGGTGATGATCAGGGAAACCAATTTTCTGGATAGTACAATGTGATGCTGGTTTTTCCACTCTTGGGATACTTCACTTAATATAATGGGTTCCAACTCTCTCCAGGAGAACCAAAGAGATGTCGTATCACTGTTATTTCTTATAGCTGAGTAATACTCCTTGGTATATATATGACATAATTTACTAATCCAATCATGAATTGATGGGCATTTGGGTTGTTTCCACATTTTTGTGACTGTGAATTGTGCTGCTATAAACATTCGGGTACAGGTGTCTTTGTCATAGAATGACTTTTGTTCCTTTGGGTATATGCCCAATAATGGGATTGCTGGATCGAATGGTAGGTCTACTTGAATCTGTTTAAAGTATCTCCATAATGATTTCCACGGGGGTTGCACTAGTTTGCAGTCCCACCAGCAGTGTATGAGTGTTCCTGTCTCTCCGCATCCACGCCAACATGTGTTGTTTTGGGACTTTTTGATAAAGGCCATTCTCACTGGGGTTAAGTGATATCTCATTGTGGTTTTGATTTGCATTTATCTGGTGATTAGGGATGTTGAGCATTTTTTCATATGTTTGTTAGCCATTCTTATATCTTCTTTTGAAAAATTTCTATTGATGTCCTTTGCCCACTTTATGATAGGGTTGTTTGATTTTTTCTTGCTGATTTTCCTGAGTTCTAAATAGATTCTTGTTATCAGTCCTTTATCTGATGTGTAGCATGCGAAAATTTTTTCCCACTCTGTAGGTGATCTCTTTATTCTCATGATTGTTTCTTTGGCTGTGCAGAAGCTTTTTAATTTAATCAGGTCCCATTCATTTATTTTTGTTGTTGCTGTGGTTGCCTTAGGGGTCTTCTTCATAAATTCTTTGCCTAGGCCAATGTCTGTAAGACTTTTTCCTACATTTTCTTCTAGAATTCTAATCATTTCACACCTCAGGTTTAAGTCTGTTATCCACTATGATTTGATTTTTGTGAGAGGTGAAAGCTGTAGGTCCTGTTTCAGTCTTCTACATGTGGCTATCCAATTTTCCCAGCACCATTTATTGAATAAGGCTGCTTTTCCCCAGAGTATATTTTTGTCTGCTTTGTCAAAGATTAGATGTCTATATAAGGATGATTTTATATTTGGATTTTCTGTTCTGTTCCACTGGTTTGTGTCCCTGAACTTGTGCCAATACCAGGCAGTTTTAAGAACCACAGCTTTGTAGTATAGTTTGAAGTCTGGCAAATTAATACCTCCCATTTTGTTTTTATTGCTTAAAATTGCGTTTGCTATATGGGGTCTTCACTGATTACATACAAAGTGTATAACTATTTTTTCTATATCTGTGAAAAATGATGTTGGTAATTTAATAGGGATTGCATTGAATCTATAGATCACTTTGGGTAGCATAGACATTTTAACAATGTTCATTCTTCCGATCCACGAGCATGGTATGGTTTTCCACCTATTTACAAGTTCTGCTATTTTCCTTCCTCAGTGTTTCATAGTTTTCCCTATAGAGGTCCTTTACCTCTTTAGTTAGATATATTCTTAGATACTTTATTTTCTTTGTTGCTATTTTGAAGGGTATTAAGTCTTTAATTTGGTTCTCCGATTGACTGTTATTGCCATATATGATTGCCTCTGATTTGTGTGTATTGATTTTGTAACCTGAGACTTTGCTGTATTCGTTAATCAATTCCAGGAGTCTCTTGGTTGAACCCTTGAGGTTTTCCAGATATAACATCATATCATCACCAAAGAGTGAGAGTTTGATCTCTTCTTTCCCTATTTGGACTCCATTGATTCTGTTCTCTTGCCTGATAGCTCTCGCAAGGACTTCCAATACTATGTTTAAAAGTAATGGGGACAGTGGGCAGCCTTGTCTGGTTCCAGTTCTAAGTGGGAATGCTTTCAGTTTTTCCCCATTGAGTATGATGTTGGCTGTTTGTTTGTCATATATGGCTTGTATCGTTTTTAGGTAGGTTCCATCTATGCCTATTTTTTTAGTGTTCTTATCATAAAAGGGTGTTGAATTTTGTCAAATGCTTTTTCTGCATCTATTGAGAGGATCCTATGGTTTTTATTTTTGTTTCTATTTATGTGGTGAATTACATTTACAGATTTACGTATGTTGAACCACCACTGCCTCTCTGGGATGAAGGCTACTTGGTCGTCATGGATTATTTTTTTAATAAGCACTTGGATTCGATTTGCTAGGATTTTATTGAGAATTTTTGCATCTATATTCATAAGAGAAATTGGTTTGTAGTTCTCTTTTCTTGTTGCATCATGTCCTGGTTTGAGTATCAATGTTATGTTGGCTTGGTAAAACGTGTTGGAGAGAATTCCATCCTTCTCGATATTGGAGAATAGTTTATGTAGGATGGGCACCAGTTCTTTTTATGTGTGGTAAAATTCAGGTGTGAACCCACCTGGACCAGGGATTTTCTTTTTGGGAAGGTTTTCTGTTGCTGTTTTGATTTCAGTTCTTGATATTGGTCTATTCAGGAATTCTATTGCTTCCTGGTTGAGCCTGGGAAGGCCATGTGTTTCTAATAATTTGTCCATTTCCTCCACATTTTCCAGTTTGTGTGCATAAAGATTCTTGTAGAAGTCATAGATGATATTGTGTATCTCTGTGGCATCGGTTGTGATTTCTCCTTTCCTGTTCCTAATGGAGGTTATTAGAGATTTTTCTTTTCTGCTCTTGGTTAGTCTAGCCAGAGCTGTGTTGATTTTTTTTATCTTTTCAAAGAACCAACTTTCTGTTTTGTTAATTTCCCTTATGGCTTTTTTGTTGTCCTTTTCATTTAATTCTGATTTCATCTTAGCAATTTCTCACCTTCTGCTTGGTTTGGGGTCATTCTGTTCTTCTTTCTCCAGCTCTTTGAGTCTATTCATTAGGTTGACTATTAGTAAGTTTTCTGTCTTTTTGGTATAGGCATTTATGGATATGAATTTTCCTCTCAGGACTGCTTTAGCTGTGTCCCATAGATTTTGATAAGTTGTGTCTCCATTGTCGTTTAATTCAAAGAATCTTTTGATTTCCATCTTGGTTTCTTCCTTTATAGAATAATCTTTCAGGAGAAGGTTGTTTAGCTTCCATGACTTTGAGTAGGAATGAGAGTTTCTGTTAGGGTTCATTATTATTTTTATTCTGCTGTGATCTGAGAAGTTGCATGGTATAATTTCTATTTTTTTAAATTTTTTAAGACATGCTTTATGACATAGGATATGGTCAATCTTAGAGAATGCCCTGTGAGCTGATGAGAAGAATGTATATTCTGTGGACTTTGGGTAGAATGTCCTGTAGATGTCAGCCATGCCCATTTGTTCTAGCATTCTATTTAAGTCCATTATGCCTTTGTTTATTTTCTGTTTAGAGGATCTGTCCTGTACTGTCAGTGGGATGTTAAAGTCTCCAGCTATTACAGTATTGTTATCTATCATTTGGTTCAGATCAAGTAGGGTTTGCTTTATGAATCTGGGTGCACCTAAGTTGGGTGCATATATATTAAGTATAGTCATGTCTTCTTGCTGAATTGTGCCTTTCACCAGTATATAGTAACCATGTTTGTCTTTTATTACTTTTGTTGGTTTAAAAAGTAAGTTATTGGAAATTAAAACTGCCACATCAGCTTTCTTTTGGCTACCATTTGCTTGAAATATCAATTTCCATCCTTTATTTTCAGTCTACATGCATCTTTGCAGGTTAGGTGAGTTTCCTGAAGACATCAGATACTTGGTTTGTGGTTTTTATCCATTGGGCCAGTCTATGTCTCTTGAGTGGGGAATTCAAGCCATTCGCATTTATTGAGAGAACTGATAAGAGGGACAGAATTCTGTTCATCTTGTTGGGTAGAACTTCATTGCTATATTTTCTCTCTTTTGCCATTGTGGTATCTGGAATTTGATCTTTAGCTCTTGAGTAGTTTTACATTCGTGGGTCTTTCTTGTGCTGGTCTTGTGTAACTCTCTTTTTAGTATTTCTTGGAGGACTGGTCTTGTCTTGGTGAATTCCCTCAGTCCCTGTTTATCTAAGAATGTCTTAATTTCTCCTTCATATAGAAAACTTAGCTTAGCTGGGTACAAGATTGTAGGCTGGGCATTATTCTGTTTCAGAAGAGTGAGAATGGGGCCCCAACCTCTTCTTGCCTGTAAGCTTTCAGTTGAGAAGTCTGGCATAAATCTAATGGGCTTTCCTTTGTATGTTACTTGTTTCTTTCTCCTTACAGCTTGAAGAAGGGACTCTTTAGTGGATATTTTGGTCAGTCTGATGACTACATGGTGTGGTGTTTTCCTATTTGCTATGAATCTTCCAGGGGTCCTTTAAGCTTCTTGAACCTGTATATCTAGAGTTTTAACAAGTCCTGGAAAATTTTCCTCAATTATATCTTCAAATAGCTCATCCTACCCTTGCTTATTATCTTCTTCACCCTCAGGAATGCCGATAACTCTCACGTTAGTCTTCTTCACATAATCCCACATTTCTTGTAGACTCTTATCATTTCTCTTATTTCTTTGTTCTATCTCTGTGACTGACTTATTTAATTGGAAAAGTTATCTTCAATCTCTGAGATTCTTTCTTCTGTTTGATCTACTCTGCTGTTGAGACTTCCCACAGTGTTTTGTAGCTCTCTGAATAAATTCTTCATTTCTAGGAGTTCAGTTTGGTTTTTCTTCAATCCTTCAATTTGTTTAGTGAATTTTTCTTACAAATCCTGTATTATTTTTGTGTGTGGTTTCTTTGTGTTGTTTATCCATTTTTTCTTGCATATTATTCAGCTTGTTTATAATCCATAATTATAATTCTTCCTGTAACATGTTGGTATTTTGAATCTAGTTTGTGTCAATTCCTTGAGAGCTGGTATTTCTCTTTGGCGTTGAGATTTCCGTTTGATTCTTTGTGCTCCCCATGTTTTTTCGCTGAGCTCTTCTCATCTGTATCTATTGTTAGTTCTTTTCTTACAGCTTTAGACTGGTTAGCAGCCTGCCTTGTACTCTGTTCTTAGGCTGTGAAGCAATCTAGGTATGTTGCTTCTTTTGTCAAGAGGGGGAGACTGTTGTGTATTGTTTAGAATTTTTTCTACCTCAGTTGGGGGGCTGCTTCTGGTGGGTGCAGCCCCACAGTATTGGAATGACCTAAGACTGTTTTGGCGAGTTAAGTCACTGTGTTGTGGACTTTCAGTTAGCAGGCAGGATCCACACTAGTCGCAGGCAGAAAGTCTCTCTGTGTTTGTTTGTTTTTTTGTTTGGTTCTTCCTCTATAGGGGTGGTTTCTGTCTCTTTCTTCAGGAAAAACCCTGGCTACGGGGAGTCGGCGGTGCCCTCACTCGCTCATCACCCCAGCTGCTGCAGCTCCCATGGGCAAAAGTCTTCCCTGGCCCAATGTCCCTAAGGACCAGGCTCCACACTCTCACGTCTGGAGAAGTACTCAGTGTTTACACAAGGGCAGATCTGCTATAGAGGGTCCACGGACTAGGGGAGGGAGCTGCCCAGGGAGCCACACAGCACGCTATGGCTCCGCAGCAGCTAGGCTGTGGACCCCAAGATGGCTACCGCGTGCCCGCAGATCGCCAGTGCTGGGGGTGAATATTCAGGGTCTGGCAGGCACCAGAGCCAGGGCCTGGTGAGCTCAGAAGCCCACAGTAGCTCCCCAGCTAGTGGGCCACCAAAAAGAAAAAAAAAAGAAAAGAAAAAAAGAAAAAGAAAAGAAAAATAATAAAAAATTAAAAAATTAAAAAAATAATAAAAATAAAAAAATAAAAAATCTGTAATTCGGTGACCCTTCGCTGCTTTTCACCTTAGTGCAGCTCTGCCCCTCCCCCCATTAACCGCTGTCTCGGCGGAGATCCCCTAGAATCTAAGCTGTATCCTGTTGATGTCTCCTGTCCACAGAGTACATGCAAAGCCTGAGCTCTTGGCGTCGGTTCCCAGACTAGGGGAGCGATCCGCCCAAGAAGCCACCTGACACCCTATGGCTCCACAGCGGCTAGGTTGTGGATCCCAAGAAGGCGACCGTGCGCCCACATATTGCCAGCGATGGGGGTGAATGTCCAGGGTCCGGCAAGTACCAGAGCTGGGGGCCTGGCAAGCATAGAGGCCCACAGGGGCTCCCTGGCTAGGGGACTGCCGAAAAAAGAAAAAAATACAAAAACACCTGTGGATCGGTGACCCTTTGCTGCTTTTCGCCTTAGCGTAGCTCCATTCCTCCCCGCTAAGCGTGGTCTTGGCGGAGATCCCCCACAGTCTACGCTGTTTCCCATTGATGTCTCCTGTCCACAGAGCCCGACGTCTCCCCTGGTGATTCTGCACCGACTTCAGGCAGGTCTCTAACTAAGTGGGTGTGGAGGTCAGTGGGGAGAACAAGCCGCTTTCCTGTGAGGCTGAACCCACTCCACTCGATGGTGAGGCAGGTGCAGCCATCCGCACTCTGCTGTCTATTGTCTGTCCCGCACTCTCCGGAATTTCGTGATCCTATTTCCTGTTCACCTCAGTCTTTTCTTGCTCTCTGTGTCCCACATTGATTTTCCATGGATTCACACTGCTGTTCTTGTTGGGGAGCGATCCTCTAGCGTTGTGGCAGGCCGAGATCCATGCCTTCCTCTCCAGGAGCACTAATCCAGGAGGTCACCTCCACTCCGCCATCACAGGACCCCCCCATAGAATCTATTTAGAACTCAGGAAAATCAGCAAGAAAAAACCAAAAACCCTATCAAAAAGTGGGCAAAGGACATGAATAGAGATTTTACAAAAGAAGACAGAAGAATGACCAACAAACATATGAAAAAATGCTCAACATCTCTAATCATCAGGGAAATGCAAATCAAAACCACAATGAGATATTACTTAACTCCAGTGAGAATGGCCTTTATCAAAAAGTCCCAAAACAACACATGTTGGCGTGGATGCAGAGAGACAGGAACACTCATACACTGCTGGTGGGACTGCAAACTAGTGCAACCCCTGTGGAAAGCAATGTGGAGATACCTTAAACAGATACAAGTAGACCTACCATTTGATCCAGCAATCCCATTATTGGGCATCTACCCAAAAGAACAAAAGACATTCTATAACAAAGACATCTGCACCTGAATGTTTATGGCAGCACAATTCACAATCACAAAAATGTAGAAACAACCCAAATGCCCGCCAATACAGAGTGGATTAGTAAAATGTGGTATATACCATGAATTATTACTCATCTATAAGAAATACCGGTGATATAAAATCTCTTATGTTCTCCTGGAAAGAGTTGGAACTCATTCTACTAAGTGAAGTATCCCAAGAATGGAAAAATAAGCACCACACGTACTCACCAGCAAATTGGTTTCCCTGATCATCACCTAAGTGCACATTTGGGAATAACACCAATTGGGTGTTGGGCAGATGTGGGGGGGAGGGGATGGGTGTATATCTACATAATGAGTGTGATGAGCACTGTCTGGGGAATGGACACGCTTGATGCTCTGACTCGGCGGCGGGGCAAGGGCAATATAACGTAACCTAAACTTTTGTACCCCCACAATACACTGAAATAAGAATTAAACAATAAATAAATAAATAATAAAAAATAAAAATAAATAAAAATTACTCAACTTGAAGAACATTGGAAAAACGAATTGAAAATGATGAACCTCGTTTCAGGGGCCTGTGGCACAATATAAAAGGATATGAAATATTTGTAATCAGAGTTCCAGTAGGAAAAGAGAATGATACTGGGGCAAAAAAAAAAAATTTAAATAGACAAAAATTATCTACTCAGCCAAAAAAACAATGGTGATCTTGCACCTCTTGTATTATCCTGGTTAGAGCTGGAGCCCATTCTACTAAGTGAAATATCCCAATAATGGGAAACCAAGCACCACTCACCATCAAATTGGTATTAACTGATCAACACTTAGGTGCACATATAGTAATAACACTCATCATCAGGTGTCGGGCAGATGGGAGGGGAAGGGTATATACACACCTAATGGGTGCGGTGAGCACCGTCTGGGGGATAGACAAGCTTGAAGCTCTGACTTGGGTGGGGCAAGGGCAATATATGTAACCTAAACATTTGTGCCCCTGTAATATGCTGAAATAAAAAATAAAATAAAATAAAAATAGAAAAATCTCAAATTTGATGAAAAACAGAAACTTACCAAGTCCTGGAAGTCTACAAATTCTCAAGCAAGATGAATGTAAAGAAAACAGGACCTAGGCACATCATAGTCAAACTGATGAAAATCACAGATAAAGAAAATGTCTGAAAACCATCCGAGGAAAAAGATACATTACATTCAGCAGGAGTTGGTATATTTTAGGCTTTGGGCCACATATGATCTCCCCTGTTGTGTATTCCTTGCTTTTCAAAATAATTATAAAAATGTAAAAACCATTCTTAGCTCATGGCATATATTTTTTAAAAGGGCCCTGGGCCATAGTTTGCTAACCGCTGACATAAGGGGGATTAGAATAACAATTGTCAATGACTTCTTATTAGAAACTATGGAAACCAGAAGATATAGGATTGACATCTTTAAAGTACTGAAAGAAAAAAGATACTATGAACCTGGAATTTAATACCTAATAAAATATCCTTCAGAAATTAAGGTGAAAAAAAATTTATATTTAGTAGTATCCCCTCCTTTGTGTCTCCCACTGCTCAAGCTTCACATTCCTCTCTCCTGTTTAGTTAGATACTCCACTCAATATCATTTTGCTGTCCTCTAGCTGCTCAGGTCTCTGACATGACACACTTCATCAGGCTTTACTCTCTCCATTAATATGCTATGTTCCATATATTCTGTTTATCTTCAAAATTATCTAATTTCCCATTCTCTCAGAACCTTGCTTTTTTGTGTGTGTCAAATCCATGCAAGATTTTAATGGGATTTTTCTGGATACCATTAGTTTTTCCTAACATCTCAGTAAAATAGCAATTGTTATTCTTTTTGTTATATTGTGACTCTTAAAAGAATCCTTTTTTCACAGTGGCCATCTGATGATGGTACAATAAAAATCATAAGTCTATGATTGTGCTGATCTCAAGTATATTAAGGCAAGTAAAGAAATCTATTACCTCCAAGTTAAGCAGGTATTTTGTTAATTACTATGTGACTGAGTAGCAGTGGTCAGCTTACAAATCAAGCAGTTAAAATCATAATAAAGCATGTTCTTATGTGACTTTATGTGACCTTTGCAGATAAACATATCACATAAATACCTACTGCTCAGGTAATATTTTTCAAAGTTGTCTTCCAAGTGTGATGATCCTGTAGTGGATGTTTAAATTTGTATTTGATAAATGAATCTCTTTAAAATATCATCAAAAGGTAGCATTTTTTCTCTTTACCAGCACTATTACTTGCTCTTTTTAGTAATAGTTTCTTTTCCCCAACTATTACAAGGAAAAGAAAGAGAAGAGGGGAGTGTGACTAGGTGAGGCTGGATGGGGCTGGGTTGGGTGAGCTTGCCCTCAGGCTCCACAGAAGCTGGCAAGGTAGCTGTTTTGGCAGGGGTCAAAGGTCTGTTCCCAGCTTCTGGGAAGAGCAGCCAGGAAGAGGCTGAAGTGGCCCCAACCAAGCAGAAAGTCTGTGGAGGCAGGTCCCTCTGAGTTTCACAAACTGGTACTCCTTCAGTGGGCCTCATTCCTCTCTCCCCTCCTCTACTCCACAGTCTGCCTCCCACCCCCAGCAGGCAGAAGCCCAAGCTAGCTAAGCTCCAGAACCACTGTGATTTGGGCTGGGAGATTTCCCATCCTGAGCTGAGGGTGCTGCCCCACAGTAGGGGAAGTGGTGCCCCAGGAGCACATTGCAGCTAGGACCCACAGTGCACTCTCCCCCTGACCTGTCCACACAGGCTGTCTCACCTCCACAGACCAAGAAGGTCAATCCTTGACCATGCCAAGGAGAAGTATGTCCTTCCAAAGTCACCCATGGGGTACCCAAGCAGGATGGATGTTCCTCTCCCTCAGGGCATGCCCTGCTTTGATGAAGCTGCTGGGCAAGCAGCACTGGAGAGGACTGGGGAGCAGGAAGCTCAGACTGAGAACCCCTTGGTCTGCCGCAGGACCCCAAGAAGAAAGGCCCAAGTCCTACGCTCTGTGGAAGCCTCAGTGTTGTGATTCAATTGTCTCTCTTGGCAGCCACAGGTGGGGGAGGGAGAGGCCAGGAAAAGAGTCTGTATGGAGGACTGTTAGCACTCTGGTTGTCTCTGACCCTCTCTCCAGGAGGCAGTCTGCCCAGAAAGTCCAGGCTCTGGAGTCACGCAAATCACCTGGGACCTGCAGGACCCCTGTGGCTCCTGCAGTCTGGGCTGGAGTTGGGAAATATCTGTGTGGGAATGAGCAGGATTAAACCTGAGGAGTTGAAGCCCCCTGGGGGAGCACAAAGGTACACAGTGGGTGGAGAAGCAATATGGCACCTGCTGTCCAGGCTCAGATCTGTGGGGGTGGGAAGTGCCCCAGGGAGACTGGGAGCCTGGTGCCGTGTCCAAAAGCAGTTCCCAGCTCACTGGTGTCAGCAGCGTGTGGGCACGTGTGGGCAGAAAGTCTCTCCAGAAACTCAAGATCCCACCAAATTTCAGAGATGTGGAGGAGGGAGAAGCAAACAGCTCCACCTACCCTTCTGGCTGGACTCCAAGACTCTTGGGTGTTGCTCTTCACTAATACCCTGCTTCTTCTTGTTCTGCATCACAATTTCTTCCCATGGAGTCTCCTAACTTCTCTGGCACTTTTCCATCAGATCCACATCCAATCTTTGTCTATTTGTTTTTTCTCTTTCATCTAAAACTTCTCCTTCTTCCTGAGATGCTCTTGCAGCTGATGTCTCTGGTCAGCCATCTTGATCCTCTCTGCTTTAATCTATTCTTTGTGTTGGAAACATTACAATTATTTCCTTCTAGGTATTTTGAAATAATAAATTATTGTTAACTATAATTTCCCTACTGTAATCTTTACTATTAGAACTTATTCCTTCTATATAACTGTATTTCTGCACCCCTTAACCAACTTCTTTTCATCCCTCTCTCTCCACTTCCTTTCCCAGCCTCTGGTAACCACCATTCTATTCTCTACTTCTGTGAGATCCACTTTTGTAACTCACACATATGAATGGGAACAGGTGACATTTGTCTTTCTGTGTAACTTATTTCATGTAAATATCCTTCAGTTCAATCTGTTACTGCAAATGATAAGATTTCATTCTTTTTTATCCCTAAATAATATTCCATTGTGAATATATACCATATTTTCTTTACCTATTTGTCTGTTTTTGGATACTTGGGTTGATTCCATATCTTTGCTATTGTGAATAGTGCTACAATAAACATGGTAGTGCAGATATCTCTTCAATATACTTATTTTCTTTATTTGGATATATACCTAGCAGTGGGATTACTGGGTGGTATAGTATTTTTATTTGTATTTTATTTTTTTAAATAAACCTCAATACTATTTTCCATAGTGGCTGTACTAATTTACATTCCCACCAATAGTGGATAAAATTCCCTATTCTTCACATCCTCACAAGCATTTGTTATTTCTTGTCCTTTTTATTTTAGCCATTTTAACTGGGATAAGATGATATCTCATTATGGTTTTGGTTTGCATTTCCATGATGATTTGTGATGTTGACTATTTTTTCATATGTTTATTGTCCATTTGCATGTTTTCTTTTAAGAAAGTTGTATTCAGATCTTTTGCCCATTTTTAAATTGGATTTTTTTTCCTTATTTGACTTTTATTTATTGTTTGTAATACAAGAAAGTCATGTAATTCTCGAAGAAATAAACAATCACCAAACAAAAAAACTATACAATTATATCATGGAAAATTTCAACATACGTGCATTCATCCAGTGTCATTCCTATGCAAACAAAGTTTATAAATATGAATATTCATTCAAGCATTTTTTATAATGCAAAAGTGTAGAAAGAGCCAAATAATTATATAATAGAATAGTGATTAAAAATAAATCATAAATATAATTGGATTATTTGTTTTTTATGCTGTTGAGTTTAGTTCTGTGTATATTCTGGATTTTAATCCTTTGTCAAATGAATAGTTTGCAAATATTTTCTCCTATTTTACCAGCTGTCTCCTCATTCTGTTGTTTCACTTACTGTTCAGAAGTATTTTATTTTGATATAACCCCATTTGTCTATTTTTGCTTCTGTTACCTGTGCTTTTGAGGTCTTGCCCCCAAAATGTTTGCCCAAATACACATCCATTAGCATTTCCCTAATGTTTTCTATCAGTAGTTTCATAGTTTCAGGTCTTACATTTATGTCTTTAACCCATTTTGAGTTTATTTTTGTATATGATGGAAGATACAGTTTCATTCTTTTGCATATGGATATCTAGTTTTCCCAGTACCATTTAGCAAAAAGATTTTCCTTTCCTAAACATATGTTCTTGGTGCCTTTGTTGAAAATGAGTTAGCTGTAAGTGCATGAATTTATTTCTGGGTTCTCTAGTCTGTTCCATTCATCTATGTGCCTGCTTTTATGCCAGTACCATGCTGTTTTGGTTACTATAGCCCTGCAGTATAATTTAAAATCAGATAGTGTTATTTTTACTCAGGATTGCTTTAGATGTTTGGGGTTTTTCATGGCTCCATAAAAATTTTAGCATTGTTTTTATATTTCTGTGAAAAATCTCATTGGTATTTTGAGAGGAATTGCATTAAATCTGTAGATCACTTTGGTTAGTATTACTATTAATAATTCTTCCAATCCACAAGCATGGGATATATTTCCATTTTTTTTGTTCTCTTCAATTTCTGTCATCACTATCTTTGTAGAGATCTTTCACATTTTTTAATAGAAAAAAACATTTTATTCAATAAATGGTTCTGGGTTAATTGGTTACCCATAGGTTAAATAGTAAACTTCTTTACTACATTTTGGAAACAAAATAAAACTCATGTGAATCATTCACATTTGTAGCCAATTATTATTATATTTTTCCTAACTGTGTATAAGAAAAAACTGGAATTAGAGATCTTTCACATTTTTGGTTAAATTTGTTCCTATAAGGTTTTTTGGTAGCTATTGTAAATGGGGTTGCTTTTTTGAATTATTTTTCAGATCCATCACTGTTTGTATAAAAACTACTGACTTTTGTATGTTGACTTTATATCCTGCAACATTACTGAATTCATTTATCAGTTCTAAGATGTTTTGCTGGAATCTTTAGGTTTTTCTAAATATAACATCATACCATCCAAAAATAAGGATAATTTGACTTGGATGCTCTTTATTTTTTTCTCTTGCTTAATTGCTCTGGCTAGGACTTCCCATACTATGTGGACTAGAAGTGGTGAAAGTGGTCATCCTTGTCTTCCTCCATATCTTAGTGGAAAGACTTTCAATTCTCCCCATTCATTAAGATATTAAGTATGGGTTTGTCATATATGACCTTTATTGATTGACATACGTTCCTTATATACTCAAATTTGTTCAGAGTTTTTATCATGAAGGGATGTTGAATTTTATTCACTGCTTTTTCAACATCTATTGAAATGATCATATGTTTTTTTTCCTTTATTCTGTTGATGTATCACATTTATTGATTCACATATGTTGAAACATCCTTGCATCCCTGAGATGAATCTCTCTTGATCATGGTAAATGATCATTTTAATGTGTTTCTCAATTTGGTTTGCTAGTATTTTGTTGAGAATTTTTACATCTATGTTCATTACGGATACTGGCCATAAATTTTCTTTTGTTGTTGTTTTGTCCTTGCCTGGTTTTGGCATCAAGTTAATGTGGGCCTCGTAGAATGAGTTTTAAAGTGTATTTTCCTATTTAATTTTTGAAATAGTTTGAGAAGAATTGGTATTAGTTCTTCTTTAAATGTTTGGTGGAATTAAGCAGTGAATCCATCATGTCCTGAGATTTCTTTGATGTGAGAAAAGAAATTACTCATTATTGGTCTGTTCAGGTTTTTTATTTCTTTATGGTTCAATCTTGGTTGGTTGCATGTGTCCAGGAATTTATCCATCTCTTCTAGGTTTTCCAATTTGTTGGCACATAGTTATTCATAGTAGTATCTAATGATCCTTTGTATTTCTGTAATATCAGTTGTAATGCTTCCTTATTTGTCTCTGATTTTATTTATTTTATTTTATTTATTTGGGTTTCCTTCTTTTACTTAGTTAGTCTGGCTAAAAGTTTGTCAATATTATTTATCTTTTCCAAAAACCAACTTTTCACTTCATTGATTTTATATTGATGTTTTAGTCTCTATTTCATTTATTTTTGCTATAATCTTTACTGTTTCTTTCTTTCTACTAATTTTGGGTTTGGTTTGTGCTTGTTTTTCTAGTTCCTTCAGGTGTATTATGAGGCTGTTTATTTGAAATCTTTCTATGTTTTTCGATGTAGGCATTTATTGCTATAAACTTTCTTCTTCATACTGATTTTTCTGTATCCCATGGGTTCTGGTATGTTAAGTTTTCATTTTCATTTATTTCAAGTTCTTTTGTATCCTTATTAATTTCTTTCCATGTGTTTGTACAGTTTCCAAAGTTTCTATTATTATTGATTTCAATTTTTATTCCATTGTGTTCAGATAAGATATTTGATATGATTATTATTTTTTTTGAATTTTTTGAGACTTGCTTTGGGCTTAACATATGGTCTATCCTGAAGAATGTTCCATATGCTGATGAGAAGAATGTGTAGTCTGCAGCAGTTTGATGAAATGTTCTAAAAATCCCTATTGGGTTCATTTGGTCTAGAGTGTAGTTTAACTCTGATGTTTCTTTGTTAATTTTCTGCCTGGATGATTTGTCCATTGCCAAAAGTGGGGATGTTGAAGTTCCCTACTATTATTGAATTGCAGTCTATCTCTCCCTTTAGATCTATTAATATCTGCTTTATATGTTTGGGTGCTCCAATGTTGGATGCATATATATTTACTATACATATAGTATATGTGTATATACTATATGTATTATACACACACACACATGCATGCATATATATACAGAAAATCGTTGTATACTGAACAGTGATGTTTTAAATGCTTGAAATGTAGATTGTGAATATAACAGATTTCAGATTAAAATTTTTTTAAACTTGTGCCAGCACAGTTACCAAATAGCAAACAGCTGTTTTCAGTTGTTTTTTTTTAAAGGTGTATGTATTTTTCTTCACAGGAAGAACCAAGATTCGCATGAACATAATTTTCTTTGCTCACCAACTTAGTTGAAATGTAAACAAATTATAAAAAGAGTATCTAAAAGAATTTAAACAAGTTTTCCTTTATCTATGCTCAGAGACTCCCTTACTGATCTTAACATATGTATACTACCGTTCAGAATTTTAATATTCTAAAAGCTAATCCTTTGTTATTTTCTCTTTGTTTTCTACAGTTTCTTGACAACTGCAATGGTGCTTTGAGAGCTGAGGGGGGATCTTTGGGAGGATCTATGGGAAAATCAACTAGAAAATCTTCTGAAGGACCTGTCTGGGGCTCAGCAAAGGGACCTGCTTGGGGACCTGAAGGAGGACTTTCTGTGAGAACCACAGGTGGCCATGCTGTGAGTTTTGCAAGAGGACATGCTGAGAAACATGCTAAGCGACATACCCTGAGTCCTACAAGGGGACTTACTGTGAATCCTGCAAGGGATCTTTTTGTCAGACCTGTAGGGAGACTTGCTGTGAGTCCTCTGAGAGGACGTTCTGTGAGTCCTACAAGGGGCTTGTCTCCGAGACCTACAAGAGCGCATGCAGAGAGACATGCAAGAGGACATTCCATGAATCCTACAAGGGGAGGTGCTATGAGTCCTGCAAAAGGTTTTTCTGTGAGACCTGTAGGGGGACTTGCTGTGTGTCCTGCAATGGGACATTCTGTGAGTCCTGCAAGAGGACATGCTGAAAAATATACAGGGAGATATACAAGAGGATGTGCCATGAGTCCTTCAAGGAGACATGCTATGAGTCTTGCAAGAGGCAGTGCTGTGAGTCCTACAAGGAGACCTGCTGTAAATCCTGCAAGAGGATATGCTGAGAGACATGCTAGGGGACGTGCTGTGAGTCCTACAGGAGGATATGATGAGAGACACACAAGGAAACGTATTATGAGTCCTTCAAGAAGACACACTGTGAGTCCTGCACAGGAGCTTGTTCTGGGACCAGCAGGAAGACCTACTCTGAGTCCCACTAGGAGACATCCTATGAGACCTGAAGGGGAATTTGTTTTGGGAGCTGCAGTAGGACTTACTGTGAAACCAGCAGAAGGATATGCTGAGGAATATTCTAGATCTGCAAAACAATCTACCCAGTAAGTTTTTTTCATGTACATTTTCATATATCAGGTACACTGTGTATTATGTCTTTAAAATAAGATTACATGTTTCATGTACACACACTTGTCATCAAGTGTGAATCTGAGGAAAGCATGTACGCATTATATGTAAAAATTTAAAGAAAGGATTTTATATCTTGTGATTTTTAGAGGATCTCCTCTTGATAAAAAGGAACAGTTTAAAGAAAAAATGTTTTGCATTTAGCCCTATATTTCCTCAATTTGGGGGGAGGTGAGATGAAAAGGAGAAAACACTATATTGGGTATTTCTATAAACTGACCTATCATTTTTCAAAATGATAAAGCCATCTTCCAGAAAGATAGTCATCATTTCAATATATTCACCCTGAAGCACCAAATATGGAAAACATTTTTATCATCTTTAATGTTTAAGAGACAACAATGTTCATAGATAAAATAACATTATAAGGCAAAGAGACGGCAAAGACAATCTAAGTGACAATATTGAGTCATCCTCTGAGCTATTTTCCACTTGAGCAATATAATAAAGTTTCGGAATTCACCAAAAATATCATGTATCTTTAAAGTTTTCATTTGTTTTCCTCCATATAATGGCAACACATATATAGCATTTCATTAAGTTATACAACATAAACCAGTGTTTGCTCTAATACTTTTGAATCAATGTTTTATTTATAGTCTTACTATGACAAAAAGAAAATACATGTATCAAGTACCTAAGGGAACATAGCATTACTTCTTACCACATCCCAAGGCAGGTTTCTAAAATATATTCCAACATTAACAACTTTGTTGGAAACATTATCTTTTCTCAGGCTCTTTGAATATTGGCACTTTTAAGTCCCTTGTATTATAGAGGAAAATTACCAACTTAGAAAGTAAAATTTGTTATGAAACCCTCTCTAGAAAACATTTTCTTCTTCCTGAAAAGTTGGAAAATATATCAAAACTAAAATCATTTATTCCTTTTATTAGTACAATAGTGGGTATTTTCTCTTGTTTATAGAAGCCCAGATATAAGGACAATGACATTCCTTTCAAGAAATGATTGCAAACTCAAATCACAGAGTTTATTCATTTTTAGGTCCCTTTCTACTATTAGAACATGCTGTGACCAATGAGTAACCATGGCTTGATATTGGCAACCTAGCCTAATCAATCATTTATGCCAATAGCATTTAATGGAGAGGCAAGCTTGCTTTTCTAGTTTCTTTTTTATCAATTGCAAGATATTATTAAAATAACTAGACAAACTTTAGTCTGAAAGAGGAAGTTCTAAAATACCAATACATAGGGAACATCTGAGACTATATTCTCTACTGAGTAAACTATTACCAATTCATACTTGGTCTCTACTACATTTTTGAATGGTGCAGCTGTGACTCCTGCTGAAGGTTTATATTGGAGATCAAGATTGCCCTACCCAAAGCAGCTCTTGCACTTCAAGTTTTATTATAGTTAAGAATTGTTTAATTTACTCTAAGTTTCTAGCTGCTGTGGCTTTCTTCACTAGCAAACCATTCCCTTCACATGTAGATAAATCTAAATGAAGATAAAATTTATCGTTCCTTTGGGCTTCTCTCTTTCTAGTTTTCATAATTTTCTATCAAATATCAGAAGCAAAAAGAGAGTGATTCATCATGTGGCATGATACTGCTGGTCAGCTGAAATTGACAACTACCTTTCCCCAACCCTGAGAACATGACTTAGTTTTAATTTTCTCTAAGCTTTTCCCTCCTAATAGAGATTGCCAGCTGCTGCTATGTTTTAGTTGAGGTTCATTGATAATTAAATACCATGGTTAAGTTAACTCCACCTTCTTTAAAATGTTAACTCACAAACCTTGTTCAGATAAACTCTGTTTTCTGAAACAGTCCACATTCTAAAAAATGTTAAAGTTATTAAAATTTTGGCTTAGATCAGAATATATTCATTAAATCACATTTTATTTTTTAAGTGTTTTAAATTTTAGGCTTTCTTTCAAGTATGTTTAAGTGGGGATTAAGAGATATTGTTAATTATTGTATACTGATACACTAAATTGCACTCCCCAGCTTGTTTAGTAAATAGAAACATTCTGCATTATACATTTGAGAATATGACAAAACAAATTATTTTTAATTTTTTTTCTTTTAAGAGTAAAATTGCTGTTGCAAACTTTGTTATCAAAAACATAGCAAATGAGTAATTAATAAGTAAGAATTAAAAATACCAGAGGAGAAACAATGCAGTAAGAATAAATCTAAATAAGTCTAGCATTTGCTCTTTCGGTGACCTGATAGTTTTTCTGCAGTCACTTAATTTGGCAAGGCAAGTAAGCATAGTATGATTTTTTAATTTCATATAATTCTCCAGTTTAGCTTTTGGAAATAAGGCTACTAGCTGTTGTTTTTCTGTTGTAGTTGTTGTTCTTTATAGCAGCACAATTCACAATTGCAAAGATGTGGAAACAACCCAAATGCCCATCAATCCATGAGTGGATTAATAAAATGTGGTGTATGTATACCATGGAATATTACTCAACTACAAAAACAATGGTGAACTAGCAACTCATATTATCCTGGATAGAGATTGAGCCCATCCTTCAGAGTGAGGTATCGCAAGGATTGAAAAACATGTACCACATGTACTTGCCATCAAATTGGTATTTAGTGATCAACACTAAGGTGTTCACATGGTAGTAATAGTCATTGGGTCCCGGTCAGGTGGCGGGGGTAAACCCACAACTAATGGAAGTGGAGCACACTGTATGGGGGAAGAACACACTTGTACCCCTGGCCTAGATGAGTCAAATGCATTACATGTAACCCAAATGTTCATTTATTTATATAAATGAATGTCTGAGCTCAATGCCACACTCTGAAATATAAAATGGTTGTTGTGTGACTTATATTTAGCATCCTCTACTCTGTAGTTTCTAGTATATTTTCATCAGCCTGGCCATCTAATCAATACCAAAAAAATCTCATTATACTCTTGTTCAGACCCTACTTTTTTTCCTAATTGCTATGTGTTCAGACATATTCTTTTTTTAATTCAGGATATTATGGAGGTACAAACATTTGGGTTACATGTAATGCATTTGCCTCATCTAAGCCAGGGGTACAAGCGTGTTCTTCCCCCATACAGTGTGCTCCACTTCCATTAGTTGTGGGTTTACCCCCGCCACCTGACCGGGACCCAATGACTATTACTACCATGTGAACACCTTAGTGTTGATCACTAAATACCAATTTGATGGCAAGTACATGTGGTACATGTTTTTCAATCCTTGTGATACCTCACTTTGAAGGATGGGCTCAATCTCTATCCAAGATAATATGAGTTGCTAGTTCACCATCGTTTTTGTAGTTGAGTAGTATTCCATGGTATACATGCACCACATTTTATTAATCCACTAATGGATTGATGGGCATTTGGGTTGTTTCCACATCTTTGCAATTGTGAATTGTGCTGCTATAAACATTTGAGTGCGAATGTCTTTATTATAGAATGTCTTTTTTTTTTCCTTTGAATAGATGCCTAGCAGTGGGATTGCTGGATCGAATGGTAGTTCTACTTGTATCTCTTTGAGGTATCTCCAAACTACTTTCCACAGGGGATATATTAATTTGCAGTCCCACCAGCAGTGTAAGAGTGTTCCAATCTCTCAATATCCAAGCCAGCATTTGTTATTTTGGGACTTTTTGATAGAGGCCACTCTCACTGGAGTTAGGTAATATCTCATTGTAGTTTTGATTTGCATTTCCCTGATGATTAGAGACGTTGAGCACTTTTTTATATGTTTGCTGGCCATTAGTCTGTCTTCTTTTGAAAAGTTTCTGTTCATATCATTTGCCCATTTATTGATGGGGTTGTTTGATTTTTTCTTGTTGATTTTCTTAAGTTCTATATAGATTCCTGTTAGCAACCCTTTATTGGATGTGTAGAAAGTAAATATTTTTCCCCATTCTGTAGGTTGTCTGTTCATTCTAATGATAGTTTCCTTGGCTATGCAGAAGCTTTTTAATTTGATCATTTATTGATTTTTGTTGCTGCTGTGATTGCTTTTGGGGTCTTCATCATAATTTCTTTACCTAGGCCAACATTTTCTTCCAGAATTCTTAAGGTTTCACACCTTAGGTTTAAGTCTATTATCCATTATGAGTTGATTTTTGTGAGTGATGAGAGGTTGGGATCCAGTTTCAATCTTCTGCATGTGGATATCCAGTTTTCCCAGGACCACTTATTGAAGAGAGATTCTTTTCCCCAATGTATACTTTTGTCTGCTTTGTCAAAGACTAGATGACAATATTTGGATGGTTTTATATCTAGGATCTCCATCCTATTCCAAATGTCTATATCTCTGTTCTTGTGCCAGTACCATGCTGTTTTGGTTACTATAGCCTTGTAGTAAAATGTGAAGTCTGGCAGACTGATGCTTCCCAATTTGCTCTTTTTGCTTAAGATTGCTTTGGCTATACAAGTTCTCTTCTGGTTCCAAAAAAAGGGTAGAATTATTTTTTCTAAATCTGTAAGGAATAATGATGGTATTTTGATAGGTTATTATATTTTTAAGCTCTAAAATTTCTATTTTTCTTGGTTTTATTATATAATCTCTATTTCTTTGTTGAAGTCTCATTTTGTTCATATATAATTTTCCTGATTTCCTTTAGTTCATTGTCCTTGTTTATTTTAGCTCTTTGAGCATATTTATGACAGTTATCTGAAAGTCTTTTTCTGGTATATCTAATACCTGTATTTTTTCAGGTATTGTTTCTTCCACTTTATTTTTCTTCCTTTGAATGGACTATGTATTCCTATTTCTTTTATTCTTTGTGATGTTTTTTGTTGTTCTTAAAAATTTGGCATTAGATAAATAATCCACCTTTCCTAGACTTTGCAGATTGTCTCTGCACTGGGGAATGTCTCCATTAATTATCAGGGCATGTTCTGAGACTTGAGATCAGCCAGAGTGAAGACTTAAGGTCTTTCCATGTCTTCTCTGAGCTTATGTCTTGCCTGGGACTCTGTGTGTTCTTTTTTTTAATTTCCCTATAAACACAACTGATTTATAAGGTTTTAATTTTCCAGAGTCTCACTCCAGCTTCTTACTGGATCCTTAGCTGTTATATTGTATTCCTGCAGTTGTAATTTCTTGCCCCAATCATCCATGGTTCTGTATATCACTTGCAGCTTTCATGAGCTATGCCAAGCCTGTCAGTAGCTTTTCATGGCCCAAGATCTGAGATATGCCACTTTTTCCTATCTGAGCTCTAAGTCAAGCTAATTAGAACAGTCCCTCAGATAGCCCCCAGACTCATTATAATGTTGCAGATAATGTCTGCTCTGTTCTGTCCTGTTTGAAGGAGGAAACAATTTCCTTTAGATTATGTCATATTGTGCATGGAGGGGCTGGAGAAGAGCAATAAAACACTGCAAAATGTCCTATCATTCTGCATGTGTTTTTTTCTTGATTGGGTAATCACTTGATTGCTGTAGAATGACTCGTTACCAGAGCTCCTATAAAGTTATTTTGGCCAATCTGTATTTTTTGTTATTTTTTTGTTTGTTTATTTTTTAATGATTCTATAGGGGAATTAGGCCCTGGAACTTCCTAGTACACCACCTTGCTGACATCACTTTCCAAGATTTAATTTTTTAAGTTATTTTGTTGAATTATCTTTTTCTAGTCCTAGCTTTGTGGAGGAAGACTGCATCATGTACTCTTGGTATAGAGTTTAATTTTTTTCTAGGACTTCCAGAATTTTCAGTAAGATCTTCTTCTGTAACCTGGACAATGGAAGGATATTTCTTCAGATCACTTATTAGATCTTTAATGATTATTTAGCCAAATAGGAAACAGCAGTCTTATACCATGAGTCATATGAGTCATGTAACTTATAGAAAGTCCATGTGCAGAATTATTCAACATGCCCACAAGGAGTACATTTCAGAAGGTTTGTTTACAGTAAGCAAACTAGGATATGTCTTAAGGTTAGGATTGCACCATCGTCTTCATTAGAGAGGACACTGAACACAAGAATTCCAGTTTACCATTACCACCTGAGAAGCTATGAAACAGAAATATTATTGGTGTCCTCAAAACTCTAAGTTACTTAAGAAACAAAGTTGGTTCTTTGATCTTGTATTCACCAACTTTTTTTTTTAATTAACAGAGGAAATTCTGGAACTTTTTCAATGTAGTGAAATTTATATAGATCCAGAAAGTGCTAGGAAAGCTAAAGCTATATGGATGTGCTGCCTTTATCATGCTGGCAGACTCAGTTCTTGGTTATTGTGAGCATCTGAAATTCTTAACACATGTTCCCAAGGTGAGAAATGTCTTTGTTAATGTTCTCTTAATATGTTAGTTCATTCACAGTATAGACTGTCAATTTTAGACTTACTTAAGTGGATGAATGAAAGTTTTAAATACAGCATTGTTATATTTTTTTCCAAATACTTTCCCCATTCTAAATATACCATGATCAGTAGATGAGCAGGTATTAACATGGAAAATGGACACTTTGAGTCCCGTTGCTCAACCCAAGCTGCTTCCACAGGAGCACTCAACTATATTTTGATCACATAAGTACTTTTATTTTTTAACATGTGTACTTACCTTACCCTCACCTCCCAAAACCCCTGGTGTGTGTGTGTGTGTGTGTGTGCATATATATATATATATATATATATATATAAAATATACATATGTGTATATATGTATATATATAAAATATATATGTAATACACATAAAAAAATCATTTATTTAGTGCTTGTTGAGTAGTGTAAAGACTTCTCTTAAAATAAGCCCTTTCTCTTTACTCCTAGAAATATGCCGGGAAAGTCTCATGATTTCTATATCAAATATTTCAGGAGCTGCTATATATACCCTTGTGAGAGAATAGCATTTAATCTATTAAACCAAATTGCTTCTTGGTATTTCTTGGCACTCTTCTACATCCAAAAAACATAAGTACAGCAATCAATAATAATTGGAAGACAACATAAGTCTTTCCTGAAGTCTCTCAAATGACAGAAAAAGAGGTTTATATTGTTAAGGCTTACCAAAACTTTGAACTCCTCTTAAGACATTTTTTTGCTCTGAATAACTTTTCCATAGGTGAAGTGGTCAAAAATTTCTCTTCTACATCTCAAAACCCCCCAAACTCTCCCCTAAGACACAACTTGCCTAGTTCTCTTCTCACTTAATCTCACTTTTACTCTGATTCACCTCATTACTACATAGATCAAATTAGCTTCTTTCAATGCTTCAGTTTACTCATTTCCCATATTTTGTGCAACAAATGAAAACCTGACAGCTGATGCAGAAAGCTATGTTTTCTATTCTTTTTTCAACACATAAAATTCCCTCTTACCTTTTTATAAAAGGAAAAACGTTCACCTCCCTTCTCTTTATTTTTTCTTCTTTTTTCTTTTATTTCAGGAAATTATGGGGATACAAACATTTTGGTTACATATTATGACTTTGCCACATCCCAGCCATGATTTGAGACGTGACCTCTCTTCTCTTTAGAATTGCTAGTTCTTTAAGTACTATGCCACTTATTTAAGTTAATTTAAAATTCTTTATTTTTTATTCCCTAAAACATCAGTGCTGAGGTTGAAAAAATTCTATCTTCTAAATCCCTAGATTTATTTTGTTATTATTTCAGCATATTGTGGGGGTACAAAAGTTTAGGTTACGTATGTTGCCCTTGCTCCCCACCCCCCCAAGTCAGAGCTTCAAACGTGTCCATCCCATAGATAGTGCGCATCGCACTCATTATGTATGTATACACCTATCCCCTCCCTGCTCCACATCTGCCCGACACACGATTAACGTTATTCCTGAATGTGCTCAATTAGATGGTGATTACAAGTGGTGCTTATTTTTCCATTCTTGGGATACTTCACTTAGTAGAATGGGTTCCAACTCTATCCAGGAGAAGATAAGAGATTCTATATCCCCATTATTTCTTATAGCTGAGTAATATTCCATGGTATACATATACCATATTTTATTAATCCACTCATGTATTGATGGGCACTTGGGTTGTTTCCACATCTTTGCAATTATGGATTGTGCTGCTAAATTACCAACATCATTTTTCACAGATATAGAAAAAATTGGTTTACACTTTGTATGGAACTACAGAAGACTCCATTTAGAAAAACCAATTTTAGGCAATAAGAACAAAATGGGAGGTGTTAATTTACCAGACTTCAAAATATACTATAAGGCTGTGGTTATTAAAACAGCATGGTATTGGCACAAGAACAGGGACACAGACCAGTGGAACAGAACTGAGAATCCAGATATAAAACCATTCTCATATAGCCATCTAATCTTTGACAAAGCAGACAAAAACATACACTGAGGAAAAGAATCCCTATTCAATAAATGGTGATGGGAAAACTGGATAGCCACATGTAGAAGACTGAAACAGGACCCACACCTTTCAGCTCTCACAAAAATCAAATCACAGTGTATAACAGACTTAAACCTTAGGCGTGAAACTATTAGAATTCTAGAAGAAAATGTGGGAAAGACTCTTATAGACATTGGCCTAGGCAAAGAATTTATGAGAAAGACCCCAAAGGCAGTCACAGCAACCACAAACATAAATAAATGGGACCTGATTAAATTAAAAAGCTTCTGCACAGCCAAAGAAACTGTCACAAGAGTAAATAGACAACCTACAGAATGGGAAAAAATTTTCACATGCTACACATCTGATAAAGGACTTATAACTAGAATCTATTTATAACTGAGGAAAATCAGCAAGAAAAAATCAAACAACCCTATCAAAAAGTGGGCAAAGGATATGAACAGAAGTTTTTCTAAAGAAGACAGAAGAATATCCAACAGACATATGAAAAAATGCTCAACATCTCTAATCATCAGGGAAATGCAAATCAAAACCACAATGAGATATCACTTAGCTCCAGTGAGAATGGACTTTATCAAAAAGTCCCATAACAATAAATGTTGGCGTGGATGCGGAGAGACAGGAACACTCACACACTGCTGGTGGGACTGAAAACTAGTGCAACCTCTGTGGAAAGCAATATGGAGATACCTTAAACAGATACAAGTAGGCCTACCATTTGATCCAGGAATCCCATTACTGGGCATCTACCCAAAAGAACAAAAGACATTCTATAAAAAAGACATCTGCACCCGAATGTTTAAATCCCTAGACTTAAGTAGAACAATTTGAAAATGTTTCAGACAATCATAAGCAAAATTATCTTCTGGAAAATGTCTTCTTTAAGAAAATAATACAAAGATTTGAAAAATATTTCTGATCCCTCAGCTTCTAAATGTTATCACAAGTTGCCATTTGTTTTTAATCTGCATAGTGATTTTACTGTGGATTTCACAAGAATTTGAGTTAATTTATTTCATGTATTAGAAATTAATTAAAAAAATAAAGAAGTGAAGAAAATTAAGTAATTTTTTATGAATCACTACTAAACTCTAAACAATGCTTATATACTATTCATCCTTTCATCATACTTTAAAATTTACTCCCCAATCCTACTTCTTCTTCCTAATCATCTGTCTCAAACTTATCTTCTAGCTTCAATCCTCAATTTTATTTAAAAAATAATTTAATTAATTAAAAGAAATAAATGTTAAAGCTTATACTTACCTCAAGGTGCAAGTCAAAGTCAAAGCAGGCCTAAAAGACATATTTATGACTTTGGAGAACACTCTATGATCTCCTTAGGACCACAGAGTGGTTCTGAATTCACTTCCTTCTCTCCGTGCTCAAAAGAGATTTCGCAGTATCTCTGAAGAAGGTCTTGACACAACTGAAATCAACCATACTTTATGAATTCATAGATTTCCCTGATAGGTTGCAGTATTTCCCTAGTTTATCCAATAATTATTTGCATGAACAATTGTCCTAGGGACTAGGGTGAACTCCCAAGAGCAGTAGCTTTCAATTCCTCAACGCTATAACGCCCTGCCTCTAATTAGAACTGTATATTCCTTCTTAAATATTTCTAGCAGATATTTTTCTTCCTCTATACCTACTGCACATCTTGCACCATGTTAGGCACTGTACAATACATAGATTTTCATCATTAATTATTTCAGTGACTAACAGTTATTGCCAAGGAATTTTTATCTAATATTTAATTATTTAAACTATATTATGTTTTTCTGTTTCTAGTATTAAAAACACTTGGTCATTCTCATTCATATGTCACAATGATAGAAACAGTTAAATAGCTTCTGCAATGTGAACATTTAACTACTTTGGTTAACCTTCTAAAGTGAAACAGATGATTTGGAACATAGCTAAGACTAGCTTTTAAATTTATCACTAATTTATGTAGTCCACTCAGATTTTGGTCCCTCAGATCTTCATGAACATTAACTAGGACCTCAACAGCTTGACATTCTGAGTTTAATAGTGGGTGTTATTAGTAGACTTTAATTTTAATAATGCTACATAATAAGCCCCAAACCTCAGTTACTCACAACAAAAAATATTTCTCATTCTTAAGTCTGTGGTTCAGCTAAGGTGACTGAGTTCAAGCTGTAGGTTAGTTTCAGGCCTGCTCCATGATTATTCCCACTTAAACACCCAGGATGAAGGAGCTAGCCTTTTGGGGGGGATATGACATTCTTACGGCAGATGGTAGGAGCACAAGTGGCCAAGATATACTACATATTTAAGGGTTCAGCTGAGACTACCACTCACTTCCCATTGACCAAAAAAATCACATGGCCAAACCCAACATCAATAAAGCAAAGAAGTATACACTTGTCCCACAAAGAGGAAGGAGAGGTGATATTTGCTGAATCATAAAATCTACCGCACCAGGCAACCCTACTTAATAATATTTACATTCTTGCTACAAAGATGTTTTGAGTTTTTGTTTGATTATGAGATATTTTTACATCATGCCTGTATATATAATCGCAACAAATATTCTTTATAACCATAGCATATCATACTCTTAAACATAAGTGATAGTATTTTTTTTCTTTTTTTAATGCCAGAAAATTCTTCATAAACACTATGTCTTAATTACAAGCTGGTGATTAAAAATTATATGAATCACCATGAAACACTTACGGCAATTGTTGCACAGCTCAGTGGCCATTGCTTGTTTGTTTTACATTGTTCCATAGACTATATTTAGATAATGTTAATGTACCACTTGGTTGATTTTATTTGTATTGAATATATAAAATTGGTTTTATCATAATTCATCTTAGTCACAAGTTAAAATGCCTATGGTCATAGTACCTTCACCATAGAAGTCCGAGAATAACTATTTATTGTTTACTGATTTTTTTTGCATAACACCAATTTTAATAAATACTTTCTTTTATCACTTGATAATCCTATGATGTTCTTTCCAATGTTATATGACCAATACAATAAAATTTCTTTTTTGATTCCTTCTAGACTGCGTGTGTGTGTGGGGGGGGGGGGTGCGTGTGTGTGTGTAACTTGTCAAGGTGCTGATCTTCTCTCTCTCTCTCTGTCTATTTTCTAATTTTATCTTTGGAAATTTAGCATGAAATGCAGCCACAGGTTTTGTTATAAGGTTTGTGTCTGTAAACTCATAGATAGTAATTTTTCTACTGCCACTACTGGACATTTTATGGAAAATGAAGGGTTGGATGTTTGCACCTGTGAAACTATGAGAATATTTATTTTTAAACTTTTAATTACTATATTTTTTGAATTTGTTGATATAGTCATTTATTATTTACATTTTCCTAAATTTTAAAATCTATCTTTGTCTTTCTCCTAGGCCTACTACTGATGAAAATCAAAATAGAAGGGGATTCTCAATTTTGACGGTAAAATCTACACAAATATTTTCTGTATGGTTTGCAAGTCACATTTTTTCACTGTCATTATGATGTTGAGATCATCCTTCCATGTCAATTCATATATAATCTCTTTATTGTCTCTAGCTGCTGCATAATATTAATATAAAATTTTAAATGAATATAATTGTGTATATACATTGAAAGATGTTTGGAAGGATACACATTAAATTATTAATATTAGGGGAGAGGGAAAATATTCATTATTTACAGCTTATACTCTATACTGTTTGACTATTTCTATATAAATATTTTACCATGTGCTTGTGTTACCTTTATAATTTAAAAATAAAATAAAATATAAAAAGAAACAAACATAGCCTACAAATTTAAATACATTGAGTGAACTGAAACAGTTGGCTACCCTAGCATGTGTTTCATAAATTAATTATATTTTTCTCTTATTTTCTAAGAAGTAAATTAGTGCCACAAATAAGTGTTAGATTCACAAAGCATGCCTGATAAAGATAGATGTCTGACCTTACCTTGTTTACCTGAACTGTCCCCTGGAGTCATGACTAGCATAGAACAGTCTGGGAAATGCCTCTTACCAGCATGAAATCAAGAATGACTGAAATGTGTTCAAACAAAAAAAAATGTGGAACTAGAATTGTTTCTGGGCATGTAATAGGCAACCAACATATGTTTGTTAAGTGACTACCCTTCTTACTCCCTATACCCAAATTATCTTCCCTTTATATGATTAGCCAGAAATATTACCATAAAATATTTATTTGGACTTACACTTCCAAGAAGATCGAGTAGATGTATTTTTCCTCATTTTGTCCACTAAGTACAACTAACACCCTGAACACTATATACAAAAACTTAATAAGATTCTGAAAAGTGAACAGAAGAAGGCAGACCAACTAAGGACCTCAGGACATGAGATACAACACGGAGGTGAGATCCCTGGATTTTCTTTTGCTTTATATATGCAGAACTAGATTCTGGAGGAACCAGCAACCTAGAAATGCCAACAGGTACAAACATCAAATGGATAGGAAGGGAATACTATAAAAAAATCAACACACATAAATTTAACAATTTAGATAAAATGGACCAATTCCTCAAAAAGCACAAAACACCACAGAACACACAAAATGAAATAAGTAATTTAAATAGGCCTATAGCTATTAAGAAATTTTAATTCATAATTTTATACTTCACAAAATAATCTTTGGCCTCAATTTTTTTGTGCTGAAAAATATCTACTAAATGTTTAAAGGAGAATGAACACAATTTTTGTATAATCTTTTCCAGAAAATAGAATAGGAGGGCACACTCCTTCATTTATTCTACAAAGCTAGCATTGCCCTGATACTGCATCCAGACAAAGAAAGTGCAAAAAAAGGAAAATGGTAGACTAATATTCCTAATGAATATAGATGAATGTAGATGCAAAAATATTTGACAAAATATTAGCAAATAAAATTCAGCAATACATTAAAAAAATACACACAACATAACTACACAAAAATCTACAGCAAACGTTATACTTAATTGTGAAGGATTGAATGCTTTCCCACCAAGATCAGGAACAAAGCAAGAATGTCCTCTCTCACACCACTTATAGACAAAATAACAAAGGGCATTCTAGCCAACAAAATAAGGCAAGAAAGGGGTCTAAAAGCATACAGATTTGAAAGGAAGAAAGAAAACTGTCTGTATATGCAGTTAGTATAAGTATCTTAAAAATCCCAGTTAATCTACAAAAACGGCCTAGAACTAATAAGTGACTTCAACAGGTCACAGAAAAGAAGATACATGTAGAAAAATCCATTTTATTTCTAGAAACTAGCAATGAATACATGAATACTGAAATTTAAGAATATAATAACTTTTACAATCACTCAAAAATGAAATACCTGGTGCAAAAGGCTCTGCCCTGAGAGGCCTGGGTTAACCACCTCGGTAGATCCTGGGTGGGGTGAGGAGAGCTGCAAGCTCTGCACATCCAACCTGGCATCTGCAGGACCCTTGCCTAAGAAGCAGACTGAAGCCTGCTCCTCCAATCCCACCTTCCAGGCCCCAGCTGCCTCCTGCCTTCCTGGCCCTGACCCCGCCCTCCAGGTCTGTTGGGCCTGCCATCTGCAAGGCCCCTGCCCCTGGCTAGGAGCCCCTGATTTCAGGCTTTGCTTCTGGCTCCCACCCAGTCCCAGCTTGGAGTCTCCCACCAGGGTACAGCAAGCTCTGACCCTGAAAGGCTCTGGGTGGCTGCTTCAGCAGGCCCTGAGTGGAGTGTGGAGAGCTCTATGGTCCCTTGGCCACTGGAGCCAATGTCAGCCTGCCTGACTTGGCATATGCAGCACCCAGGAGCCTGTGGAACAGCCTGGGGCTGCTTGTTTGGCCAAGACTCTGTCAAGAAAACTGCCTCCTGCCTGCCTGGCCCCGACCCCACTCTCCAGGTTGGATTGGCCAGCCATCTGCATAGCCCCATTTTTGGCTAAGAGGCCTTATGCAGAAGTTCTGCTTGCAGCTCCCTCCTAATCCCAGTTCAGAGGTTCTCACACCCAAAGCCTGAGGATCTGCCCCAAGCCTCCAGAAATCCTGCCAGGCCCGGGACACCATTCCCAAGTTTTCAGCGCCACACCTGGACCCTAGGACCCCACCCCAGAGCCTCTCCCACCAAACCAGGACTGGAAGAGCTGCTCCAAAGTTCAATGCCCAGCCAGGGACTCCCCCAGCCTCAAGCTGCCAGGACACTGTGACCTGCTTTGAGCAATCGCCCACAACCTGGGAACCCACAGCAACATTTTCCAGCTGCTGTGGTTATCTCTCTGGGGAGACCCTGGGTAGAGAAATCCCTAAAATACCAGCCTCTATGAAGGAAGTCTTGTCCAGCTCCCAACTTGAACATCCTACAACTATCTGGAGAGTTCCCAGCAAGTAACAGAAGTCCTGCAAACCTATTACCCCAGAACTCATAAAAGAGGGTACAGATGAGAAGAAACCAGCAAAAGAATTCAGGCAACAGGAAAAATCAAAACAGATCAATACCCCCATGGGATCACAATGGGGCTACAGAAGTGAATTCCAACTACAAGGAAATTGCTGAAATGACAAATGGAATTCAGCATATGGATGACAGATAAGTTGAATGTAATTGAAGAGAAAGATAAAAAACAACAAAAAGAAGCCCAAAAATTGTTTCAGGAAATTAATGAAAAAGTCACTAAAGAGCTTGACAAAATTAGGAAGGATAAAATAGAACTTAAAGAAATGACAGAGTCTTTCAAGGATTTTCAAAACACAGCAGAATGTTTCAGCAACAGATTGAACCAAGGAGAAGAAAGAATATCAGAGCTTGAAGACAAGGCTCTAGAGCTAATCCAATCATTTATAGAGGCATAGAAGAGAACAACAAGGGCAGAATAATCACTTAGAGATAAGCGACTACAAGAAGTGAACAAATGTACAAATCATACGTATCACTGAGGGAGAAGAAGAAAATGTTAAAAGCATGGAAAATTTATTTGAGGGAATTATTGTGGAAAACTTCCCAGCATTGCTGGAGATCCAGACATCCAGATACAAGATGGCCATCGAACACCAGGAAGACTCATAGTAAACAGAACATCTTCAAGACACATAGTATTCAACCTGGCCAAAGTCAAAGTGACCAACAAAACTCTACAAGCAGCTAGATGTAGACAACAACTGAACTACAAGGAAAAACCCACTGGGATAACAGCAGACTTCTCAGTGTAAACTTTACAAACAAGAAGGGAATGGGCCCCAACCTTCAAACTTCTTAAACAAAATAACTACCAGGCTAGAATTTTTTTATGCTGCAAAACTAAGTTTCACATTTGATGTAGAAATTAGGTCTTTTCCAGACAAGCAAATGCTAAGGGAATTGGCCAAGTCCAGACCTGCCCTGCAGGAAGTTCTCAGACCTGTATTACACATAGATCAGCACCATAGATACCCACCAGTGTAAAAACTCCCAAAAGCTAGAGGTCAGAGTCCAGGCACCATAGTGACTCAAGAGTTAAAAAAGAGTAATAAAATGCCACTGAACAGGAAGAACAGAAATCCACCACACTTATCAGTTCTTTTGATAAATGTGAGTGGCTTGAACACCCTACTCAAGAGACATAGGCCAGAAGAATGGATACAAAAAATACAAGCCAAGTATCTCTTGTCTCCAAGAAACACATCTAACCCATAAGGACTCATTCAGACTCAAGGTAAAGGGATGGAAAACAATATTCCATGCAAATGGAAACTGAATGAAAGCTTCTTTTGCAATTCAAACATCAGAAAACATAAACTTCAAATCAACAAAAGTAGTGAAAAACAAAGATGGTCATTATATAATGATAAAGAGAATAATTCCAAAAGAAGAAATAATAATTCTAAATATTGATGCAGCCAACACAGTTTGGCCCAGATTCATAAAGCAAATCCTACTTAATATAAAAAGAATTAGAAACAGCACCACTGTAATAGTCGTGGACTTCAACATCCTTCTGAGAGAACAGGACAGATTCTTCAAACAGAAAATAAACAAAGAAACAATGGACTTAAACAGAACTCTAGAACAAATGGAACTGACTGACATTTACAGAAAATTCCACTGAAAAACCACTGAATATACATTCTTCTCATCAGCCCATGGAACATTCTCTAAGATTGACCATATCCTAGGCCACAAAACATGTATCAACAAATTCAAAATAATAGAAATTATATTATGCACCTTCTTAGACCACAGTGGGATAAAATTAAAAATCAAATCCAGTAGAAACACTCATCTCTACACAAATTCATGGAAACTAAACAACCTATTGAGTAATGATAGTTGGGTCAAAGGAGAAATGAAGATGGAAATAAAAAGATTCTTTGAACTAAATGATAAAGGGAACACAGGCTATCAAAATCTGTAGGATACAGCTAAGAGTCCTGAGACGAAAATTCATAGCCAAAAATGTCTACATCCCAAAGACAGAAAGATCACAAATCAAGAATCTAATGAATACTCTCAAGGAACTGGAAAAGGAGGAGCAAACCAATCCCAAACCCTGAAGAAGAAAAGAAATAATCAAGATCAGAGCAAAACTAAATGAAATTGATAATAGAAGAACTATACAGAAGATCAATGAAACAAAAAGCAGGTTCTTTGAAAAAATAAACAAAGCTTACAAGCTTCTCACTAGATTAACCAAAACCAGAAAATAAAGGACTAAAAACCTCAATCAGAAATGAAAAAGAAGAAAATTGAACTGATACCATGAAAATACAAAATATCACCTCTGAATATCACAAAAATCTTTATGTACATAAGCTTGAAAATGTGGAGGAAATGTACAAATTCTTAGAAACACACAGCCTCCCTAGGCTCAGTCAGGAAGAAATAGAATTCCTGAAGATATGAATATCCAGTAGCAAAATTGAAGCAGCAATAAAAAGCATTCCAACAAAAGAAAGTCCCTGGCTAGATGGTTTCACGCCTGAATTTTACCAGACCTACAAAGAAGAATTGATACCTATCTGCAGAAATTATTTCATAACATCAAGAAGGAAGGAATCCTCCCCAACATGTTTTACAAGGCCAACATCACCTTAATACCAAAGACATGGAAGGACTCAACAAAAAAAGAAAACTACAGGTGAATATCCCTTATGCATATAGATACAAAAATTCTCAATAAAATACTGGAAAACAAAATTCAGGGGCTCATCAAAAAAATAATCCATCACAACCAAGTAGGCTTCATCCCAGAGATGCAAGAATGGTTCAACATATACAAATCTATAAATGCAAATAACCACAAAAATAGAAGAAAAACATAGACTATATGGTCCTCTCAAAAGATGCAGAAAAAGAATTGGACAAAATTCAGCACCTTTTTATGATAAGAACTCTTAAGAAAATAGACATAGATGGGACTTACCTCAAAATGATAAAAGCCATAAACGACAAACCCGCAGCCAACATCATACTGAACACTGAAAAATTGAAAATATTCCCGCTGAGAACTGGAACCAGACAACATTGCCCACTTTCATGATTTCTATTCAACATAGTTCTGGAAGTCTTAGCCAGGGCAATCAGACAAAAGAATAAAATCAATGGTATCCAAATGGGGGAAGAAGAGATCAAACAATTGCTCTTTGCTGATGATATGTTCTTGTATGTAGAAAAACCCAAAGAGATCAAACAATTGCTCTTTGCTGATGATATGTTCTTGTATGTAGAAAAACCCAAAGATTCTGTGAAGAGACTCCTAGAATTGACAAATAAATTCAGCAAAATCTCAGGTTACAAAATCAATGTACACACGTCAGTAGCATTCCTGCATGCCAACATCAGTCAAGCTGAGAACCAAATAAAAGACTCAATATCTTTTACAATAGCAACAAAGAAAATAAAACACCTAGGAATGTTTTAAGGAGAAAGTGAAATACCTCTACAGGGAGAACTATGAAACACTGAGGAAGGAAATAGCATAGGACATATACAGATGGAAAACTGTACCACGTTCATGGATCGACAGAATTAACATTGTTAAAATGTCTATACTACCTAAAGTGATCTACAGATTCAATGTAATCCCTACTAAAATACCAACATCATTTTTCACAGATCTAGAAAATAATTCTACTCTTCGTATGAAACCAAAGAAAACTCTGTATAGCCAAAGCAACCATAAGCAAAAAGAACAAATTGGGAGGCACTGATTTACCAGATGTCAAGCTATACTACAAGACTATAGTCATCAAAACAGCATGGTACTGGTGCAAGAACAGAGACATGGACCAATGGTATAGAGCAGAGAACCAAGATACAAAACCATCCTAACATTGCCTTCTGATCTTTGACAAAGCAGCCCAAAACATACACTGGGGAAAAGAATCTCTAGTCAATAAATGGTGCTGGGAAAATTGGATAGCCACATGTAGAAGACTGAAACAGACTCTGCACCTCTCACCTTTCACAAAAATCAACTCACCATGGATAACAGACTTAAACCTAAGGCATGAAACTATAAGCATTCTAGAAAAAAAAATGTTGGAAAAGGTCTTATAGACATGGGCCTAGGCAAAGAATTTATGAAAAAGACCCCAAAAGCAATAACAGCAACCACAAAAATAAATAAATGGGACCTGATCAAATTAAAAATCTTCTGCACACCCAAGGAAACTATCACAACAGCAAACAACCTACAGAATGGGAGAAAATATTTGCATGTTACACAGCTGATAAAGGGCTGATAACTAGAATGTATATAGAACGCAGGAAAATCAACAAGGAAAAATCAAATAACCCTATCAAAAAGTGAGCAAAGAACATCAACAGAAACTTTTCAAAAGAAGATAGACTAATGGCCAAGAAACATGAAAAAATGCTCAGCATCTCTAATCATCAGGAAAATGCAAATCAAAACTACAATGAGATATCACTTATCTCCAGTGAGAAGAGCCTATATCAAAAAGTTGAAAAAACAATAAATGTTGGCTTGGATGAGGATAGATAGGAACACTCCTACAGTGCTGGTGGGACTGCAAACTAGTGCAACCTCTATGGAAAGCAATATGGAGATACCTCAAAGAGATACAAGTAGAACTATCATTTTATCCAGCAATCCCATTATTGGGCATCTACCCAAAAGAACAAAAGACATTCTATTAAAAAAATATATCTGCACTCGAATGTTTATAGCAGCACAATTCACAGTTGCAAAGATGTGGAAACAACCCAAGTGTCCATCAATATATGAGTGGATTAATAAAATGTGGTATATGTATACCATGGAGTTCTATTCCGCCACAAAAAACAATGGTGATATAGCACCTCTTGTATTATCCTGGATAGAGCTGGAACCTATTCTACTAAGTGAAGTATCCCAAGGATGTAAAAATAAGCATCATAGGTATTCACCATCAAATTTGTACTAACTGATCAACACTTAAGTGCACATATAGCAATAACATTCATTGGGTGTCAGGCAGATGGCATGGGGGAAGAAGGGATGGGTATATACACACATAATGAGTGTGATGTGCACTGTCTGCGGGATGCACACACTTGAAGCTCTGATTCAGGGGGGAAGGGGGACAAGGGCAACATATGTAACCTAAACATTTGTACCCCCGTAATATCCTGAAATAAAAAAGAAAAAAAAAGTTACCACTTATCACTATCTGAAATCATATCATGTATTTATTTATTTGTTTATTATATCTTTCTCCCTTTAAAATTTAAACTTCAGAGCACAAAATCAGGGACTTTGTCTTGTTTACCACTGTGTCTCCAACACCTAGAAGAGTGTCTGGCACTTATAGGCATTTTAAAAATATTTATTTAGTGATGAATTAAATAAAATTATGGATCTAGTCCTCTTTTAATGCAATGTAAATTTTTACATGTGATTTTCAAACCTTCTTTTAGATCTCTCTATTCTGGATATTCTGTATGCCTAAATTTCTATGTCTCAGGCTTCATTTTAATGAAGTCATAGCCCCTTGCTTTAAGCATTTCTGCCTGCAAGTGTAGTGCTTACTGTAGATTAGCTGGGGAGAGAAGAGTATCAAATCTTTAAAATAATGATAATTCAACCACTAGGAAAAAGTTATGAACCTTAATTTGCCAAATATTTAGGAACTGTGTTTATATAATGGGAACACATAAATGATTTTCCTAAATATAATGCCCAAAGGGAGTTTAACTGATGACAGATTTAGTTAAATGTAATAATAATTCAGAAATGAAAGATAGTAGGGACTGATATAGTTAATCCAATTTTTCACGTGTAAAACAAAGTATTCAAATTAGAGAGCAATGAAAAGTAAGTAAGCAGTTATCCCAATTTTTTTCTCCAAACTTCTCAACAACATAGATGGAATGAAATATATCTAGAGCAATCGAAATAACTATTTTGAACTCAGACCACATTTAGGAGCACTAAGAATTCTTGTTCTGTTTAGTGAAACTCACTCTGCCCATTCAGAAGCTGCATTGTATTTTATTTTTGTGATGTATAAAGTATATAATTTGACACCTTAAACAGGACTTGTTTCACTTCCCAATAGTACTGATAAAAATTTGTTCAGTATTCAATGAATTCAGTAATTGTTGTTCTTGCTCTTTTAGTGTTACTCTCTTGCATAAGTAGTTTGCCAGTTCTAAAGCAGTCTTTCAAACAACTTACATGTATTTCTGAAATCTACGATGGTCATGTCATCTCATAAATGAGAAGTTCCATTAATAACAAGCACAGATTTTTTTCTTTTTTCTTTTCTTTTCTCTTCTTTTCTTTGCTTTTCTCTCTTTTTTTTTAAGAGACAGAATCTCGCTCTGTCACCCAGGCTGGACAACAGAGCATGATGGCACAATCATAACTCACTGTAACCTCAAATTCCTGAGCTCAAGCAATCCTCTCACCTCAGCTTCCCGAGTAGCTAGGACTACAGGCACACATCACCACGGACAACTAATGTTTTTATTTTTTGTAGAGACAAAGTCTTGCTATGTTGCCAGACTGGTCTTGAACTCCTCGCCTCAAGTGATCCTCTCACCTTGGCCTCCCAAGGTGCTCAGATTATAGGCATGAGCCCACAAACCTTTTTAATTGCTCTCTCTCTTTTACCAATCATCCCAAATATAATATCGTATTTTTTGAGCAGAGATACAACTAGAATGAATTTGAATTGTTATAAGAAGAGCTTTTCTGAAAGCAATCCTCAAATACTAGATGCTAATTATTCTGTAAATTGATCAGATTCAAAGTCCTATAAGATACCCCCCTGAAAAACGTTATTAATTACTGAGAGGTGTGTTTAAACTGAGGTGATAGAGTGATAAACATTGTAAATAAAACGTGGTCTTATTGATGCTATCCCTAACTAAATTTTCACCACATTCTATCCAAAATCATTAAACATACTGCTTCCCATTAGGTTTGTAACTGTATCTTTGATGAATATGTGCAAAAGATATGAAAAAAAGAGTATGGCTTTGCATGTTCTCTTCTCAACCATGATGGTCTTATGTATAGTTCATATTAAAGTGTTTTTTTAAAAAAAAACTTTTTAAAATTATTAAACTGATAAAGCATTTTCCCCTGTTGAGATATTTTTTTCATAAATTGGGAGAAAGTAGAACATTTTGGGTGAGTTCACACACATTCACATATTTTCCACAATCTTCCCTTTATCCTATATAAACTCTCCTATAAACATTTTAGCCTAAGTAAGCTACTAAATGATAGCTTGATACATAGTCCCAAGATAAGTCTCTAGATAAGGTTCAAAATATCCAGAGAAAAATGTGTTAGAGATACATGTGTACTTTGTTATATCTGACCCTAATATCAGGCACAGCATGGTATAGGAGAAAGAACACTGGCCAGGGTTCTGGAAACATAGGATCTAGATACGGTTTTGTTGCTAATAAGTTGTGTTATCTTGGACAAGGCATTCAACCTCTATGAACCCTAATTTCCACATATGTGAAATGAGGTGATGAAGCTAAATTGTCTCAGATTTCCAAACATCTCAGATTTGGTGAATTTCAGTATAGATGTTGCTCAGATATTTCATAAACATTATGAGAGCAGGGACTCTGCCTTATTGGCCTTTATAACCATTACATTGTTTGGCATAGATAGAAATCCAATAAATATTGGTTGATATTAGTTGAACTGAGCCCTTCTCTTAGACTGAGAAATTAATACTGTCTAATTTCTTTTTATTGATACATAATAATTTTACATATTTATGGGGTACATGTGATATTTTGATACATGCATACAATGTGTAGTGATCAAACCAGGGTATTTAGGATATCCATCCCCTCAAACCTTTATTGTTTCCTTATAACACAGTCTACTTTCTAAAACCTAAAGGGATCGAAATTCCTTAAGGAAAAAGACATAGGATTCTATGAATCTTATCTGTAAGAATAAATTTGATGCAAGAAACATTGAGTGCCTACTACATGCTGAGCACTGAGAAAACAATGTGTTCACTGCATTCTCCAAGGCAGAGTAATTAATGGAGGATAAGAGTGGAGATTATATTTAAAAAAAACGCTTTAAAAGCATGCCAATCTATGTTTACCTGTAAACCACGCCTATGAAAAGTCTATTTATTTAGGTAACAGAGCCATAGCCAAGATACTACCATCCACTTATTGACATAACAAAAAGAAACCTTCTTCAGGAGTCCTAACCTTAGAAATCTAAGCCTATAGTGAAAGTGGACACTACAGAAGGTAAATGAAGCAATTGGCCATAGGTCTGAGGCTAAAAAGTCAAATAGCAAGAAACAAAGAAGCAAAACAAAAACTGATTTAATTAACTGAGGGGAGGGACTGTGTCTAGAAGGCACTCATTTTATTAAAATCAAGGATCTAAGGAGGCAGAGAAGTAGAAAATGATCTCAAGAGGCATATTATAATAGAGTTGGTGAATGGGGTGACAATAAGGAAACTGACCTGACAAGACTACTAGTTTTCCACTGGGATGCAAAGAAGCCAGGATTGCCTGGAGAAGGGTTAAATTATACAAGGTTAAGAATGGCAGACTGAGGCACATATACAGGATGCAAATTTTGGTTAGTATAGCATTTAAATCTTTCAAAGCACTTTGAAATCCATTGTATCCCATTCTTATTGCTATGTCAAATCTATGAAGTAAAAACACGATTATCCTTAAAGCAGATGTCTGTTTATATAGTAGAATTGTAGGAGTGCCAGGAAGTCATCATGTCCTGTCCTTAAAATGCTACCACCAGTATTTAGAGGTGACTGAAATCTGACAACTGGAGTTTTCAAAATGTCCCAACTCTACCCCTAAATCAAGATTAATGTTTAGAAAATATGACTTATAGATCAGATTTAATTGGGTCATGTCAGCTTTGGAAAAATGCCAAGGGAAAAACTGTTGCTCTGTGAGAAAGTATATCGATCAAAGGCACATGACAAGGCAGACCTGGTGTGCTTTTGACGAGAAGGAAAAATTAAGGAGTGAGACCTTAATGAGCAACGCAGACAGAGAGAACAGTGCTTAGGAGTGGAGGGGAAGCAAAGAATGGGAAAGCTATTGGGTTATTAACTATGAAATGTACCATTTCCTTAAGTACTAACATTGACAGTTGATGTGTCTAACATTGCATTTTGACAGTTCTTGTTTTATTTTTGTGTGTGTGTTTTTATTATTATTATTATTTCACCATATTATGGGGGCACATAAGTTTAGGTTACATATATTGCCCTTGCCCCCATAACCCTCCCCCCCCGAGTCAGAGTGTCTGGGGGATGGACATGCTTGTTTTATTTTTAATGCAAAAGGTACATCCTCCTTCTTTCAAATGCATGGTTTGGCTTGTGATTATCTTTCATATTTTTTTAGAGCAATTTCTGTGAAACCATGGATAAGTCAAAAATTCGAGTTATTTTTGAATATGAGTTCTGTCGTGGAATCAATGCAGTGCAGACAGCTTGAAATATCAAAGAAGTGTTTGGGAAGGATGTGGTTAATGAACGCACAATACGTTGATGGTTTCAGAAGTTCTGTTCTGGTGATGTTAGTCTTGAAAATGAGCGATGTGGGCGACCTGAGACCAATGTGTATAATAATGAGCTGAAAGCTGTAGTGGAAGCAAATCCATCATGTGAATTAGCAGTAAGGATTGACATTACTATTCCAACAATATTGGACTGTTTGAAACAAATGAGCAAGGTAAAAAGAAGCTGGATAGATGGGTACCACATGAATTAAACAAGCGTCTGAGGAGAAATCATCTCAAAGCTTGCCTTTCTTTGCTGTCTCAACATACAGGTGAACCATTTCTACACCATATTGTTACATGTGATGAAAAACTGATTCTTTTTGACAATCACAAGTGTTCGGCCCAATGTTTGGATAAAGATGAAGTGCTGAAACACAATCCAAAACCAAATATTCATCACAAAAAGCTAATGGTGTCTGTTTGGCGGTCCAGCACAGGTATTATCCACTACAGCTTCACGAAACCTGTTCAGTCGATTACAGTGGATGTCTACTGCAACCAATTGTATGAAATGATGAGGATGCTTGCGATTAAGTAGCTAAGATTGCACAATAGAGACAGGCCAATCCTCTTGCAAGACCACATGTCGTACAAACAACGCTGCTCAAACTATAACAGCTGTACTTGGAAACTCTCTGTCTTCCACCGTATTCACCAGACCTCGCACCAATTGACTACCACTTTTTCCAGGCTTTGGACGACTTCTTGTAAGGAAAAATATTCAATTCTCGACAAGCTGTGGAAAATGCCTGTCACAATTTTATCACCACTTGCTCTCCAAGCTTCTTTACTGCTGGCATAAGCAAACTGCCATTAAGATGGCAAAACTGTGTCAATAGTTTAGGCACATACTTTGATTAATTGTACTGCTTCTTGTTTGAGATATAACAAACTACACTTTTGATTTGAAATCAGAAATTTCATATTTAGTGACATAAATATCACATTAGCAACATTCAGAATGATACTTCTAACTTCTTAAAAGCCTGGCCTCTTCTAGTACTGATTATTTTTACTCACAGAACTTATAAATCTTACTTAAATCATTTCCTTTTTAATCCTGAGATTGTTGTAGAAATGTCTTACATCTGATGAAGGATGAACATCGGAAGTGAAAATTTCAATGAAACCCCTTGAATCTCTCAGTTTTAAAAATATGGTTCCTTAGCTTGTCAATGTCTTGCTATAGTATATCCAGCCAGTTATAATTTAGAAAAATAAAGAGAAATATTAAATGAAACTGCAAAAATAATTTAATTAAATCATGTTTTGATTAAGACTTTTAAGAGAAATACTTTATAAAATGTGAATGGCTTCCATTTTAATTTTTTAATTGCAAATTAAATCTCTCTGGCTACCTTCCATGGAAATTATTTTAAAATAAATTAAATATTTTGATAAAATAAATGGCTTAAATCTCCAAATAATATTTTTCCATATTTTTTAAATGTTTTAAAAGGAATTTCTGCATTCTACAAGTAGAAACCAAGATCAGTATTTCAGTTTTGCCCTTGAGGTCTTTTGTCATATTCTCAATTTATGCCCATATCTACAAAATGTCAAAACAGTCAACTCAAATAATTAAAAATTCAGTCAATCAATGGCTTTGGTATCTTAGACACATTCTATGTAATTCTGAGAGGGAAACATCCATGAAATTTTTTAATCAAGTACAGTCTACAACATTACAAATAGACATTAATAAATTAAAAATAGATTCCTGGATTTCTTACAGAATAGGGAGCAGAATTAGATGCCTCTATTTTAAACTAATTATAAAATCTAAAATAGCTATCATTAGGGGTTTGGGTGTGGTTTAGCAACTCTACAAATTCTGTCCTTCCCTTTACAGTCCTTAACTGAAGTAGGATATCTCAACCTCAGTACTATTGACATTTCAGGCCAGATAATTATTTGTTATGGAGGAAGGCTGTCCTATGCACTGTAGTGGTCTTAGCAGCATCCTTGGCCTCAACCTAGATGCCAGTAGTATATCTCCAAGTTATGACAACTAAACATGTCTCCAGATGTTACCAAATGTCCCCTTGGGAGGCAAAATTGCCACCCCTCACTGAGAACTGCTGGAATAACAAAGCTTTATGTACAGAAAAGAAAACCCAAGTGGGGAAAAGAAGCACTACTTCAGTAATAATGGGAGAGTCCCTAATATATCTCCAGCTTCATACATCTATTCTCACTGGTAAACTGTGCTGGGCTACTTGACTTAGGACAGGAAGCCTAAATGAGGCTTTTGACTCCCTCCCTGTGAAATGTTTACTGCACTGAAACAAGAGTCCAAAAGAGGGTAGTTGTAAACCTACCCAAAAAGTCTAGGACATCTTTCATCACTATTATTATGGAAAAGAGGACATAAAAGAAAGGAAGCACAGCATCAGTCTGTCACTTTAAATCCAGATCATTAATAAAATATAGCCTAATGATTGTCTTGAATGCTAAGAGATTTCTTTCAATTGTTCAGCAATTATGATTTTTATTTCCAGGAGTCATTTCTTAGTCCCTGGTTGTTCCTTCCATAGCAGATTGTGTTTGTTTTACAAAGCAGTCTTTTTGAATTACTCTGGGAATAAATTTAGCATTTTCTTTCTTTATTTGGAGATGGTTTATTTCACTTAAAATAATGTCCTCTAGATACATCCATGTTTCTGCAAATGACAAAATTTCCTTCTTTTTCATGACTAAATAATATTCCATTGTGTACATACACCACATCTTTTTTATCCATTCGTTTCTTGATAAACTTTAAGCTTATTCAAATTTTAGCCATTGTGAATTAATACTGCAATTAACACTGAAGTGCAAATATCTTCTGGTTACATTTTATGTCTTTGGCTCACCCAAGTGAAGTTTAGAGGCATGCCCTTCCCCTCTACAATGATCATCATGTTTGTTACCATTAGTTGTGTGTTTACCCCCCAACCCCCTAATCCCTGGAGAATATTACTACCGTGTGAGCACCATAGTGCTGATCAGTTAGTATCAATTTGACGGTGAGTACATGGGGAGGCTATTCCTCCGATCTTGTGATACCTCACTGTGGATAATGGGCTCAAGCTCAATCTAGGAAAATATAAGAGGTGCTAGATCACTGTCATTTCTTATAATTGAGTAATATTGCATTTTATACATACACCAAATTTTAGTAATCCACTCATGAATTGACAGACACTTGGGTTGTTTCCACATCCTTGCAATAGTGAATTGTGCTGCCATAAACTTTCAGGTGCAGATGTCTTTATTATAGAATGTCTTTTGCTCTTTGGGGTAGATGCCTAATAGTGCTATTGCTGGATCAAACGGTATTTCTATTTTTAGCTCTTTGAGGTATCTCCAGATTCTTTTCCACAGAGATTGTACCAATTTGCAGTCCCACCAGAGTCTCCACATCCCTGCCAGAATTTGTTGTTTGAGGATTTTTTGATAGAGGCCAATCTCACTGGGGATAGGTGATATCTCATTGTGGTTTTGATTTGCATTTCTCTAATGATTAGAGATGTTGAGCATTTTTTATATGTTTGCTGGCCATTCTGTCTTCTTTTGAAAAGTTTCTGTTCATTTCCTTTGCTCATTTATTGATGGGGTTGTTTGATTTTTTTCTTGTTGATTTTTTTAAGTTCTAGATAGATTCTTCTTATCAGCCCTTTATCAGATGTGTAGAGAGCAAATACTTTCTCCCATTCTGTAGGCTGTCTATTCGCTCTAATGATAGTTTCCTTGGCTGTGAGAAACCTTTTTAATTTGATCAGATCCCATTTATTGATTTTTGTTGCTGCTGTGATTGCTTTGAGGATCTTGTTCAAAAATTCCTTGCCTAGGCCAATGTCTAAAAGGATCTTCCCAACATCTTCTTCTAGAATTCTTAAGGTTTCATGCCTTAGGTTTAAGTCTGTTATCCATCTTGAATTGAGTTTTGTGAGAGCTGAGAGGTGGGGATCCAGTTTCAATCTTTTGCACGTACCTATCCAGTTTTCCTAGCACCATTTATTGAAAAGAGATTCTTTTCCCCTGTGTATATTTTTGTCTGCTTTGTCAAAGATTAGATTTCCATATGTGGATGGTTTCATCTCCGGATTCTCAGTCCTGTTCCAAAGGTCTATGTCTCTATTCTTGTGCCAATACCATGCTGTTTTAGTTACTATAGCCTTGTAGTACTACTTGAAGTCTGGTAGACTGATACCTCCTAGTTTGTTCGTTTTACTTAAGATTGCTTTGGCTATACAAGGTCTTCTCTGATTCCATACAAAGCATCGAATTATTTTTTTCTAGATCTGTAAAGAATGATGATGATAATTTAACAGGGATTGCATTAATTCTATAGATCACTTTAGGTAGTATGGACATTTTAATGATATTAATTCTACCAATCCATGAGCAAGGTAGATTTTTCCATCTGTTTACATGTTCGATAATTTCTTTTCTTAGTGTCTCATAGTTCTCCCTGTGTCTGTCTCTCACATCTTTCATTAAATATATTCCTAGATATTTAATTTTCTTTGAGGCTATTGTAAAAGGTATTGTGCTTTTGATTTGAAATTTGGCTTGACTGCTATTGGCGTATATGAATGCCTCTGATTTGTGTGTACTGATTTTGTATCCTGAGACTTTACTGAATTCATTTATCAATTCTAGGAGGCTCTTGGTTGAGTCCTTGGGGTTTTCTAGATATAATGTCACATCATCAACAATGAACGAGAGTTTGATCTCATCTGCCACCATCTGGATGCCCTTAATACCCCTCTCTTGCCCAATCGCTCTAGCAAGGACTTCTAACACTATGTTGAATTGAAAAGGAGATAGTAGGCAACCTTGTCTGGTCCCACTTCTAAGTGGGATTGGTTTCAATTTTTCCCCATTCCATATGATATTGGCCATTGGTTTGTCATAAATGGATTTGGTAATTTTAAGGTATGGCCCGTCTATGACTATTTTGTTCAGAGTTTTATCATAAAGGTGTGCTGGACTTTGTCAAATGATTTTTCTGCATCTTTTGAGAGAATCATATGGTCTTTGTTCTTGCTTTCATTGATGAGGCAAATTGCATTAATAGATTTGCGTATGTTAAACCAGCCTTGCATCCCTGGAATAAAGTCCACTTGGTCATGGTGAATTGTTTTTTTTTTGTTTGTTTGTTTGTTTTTTGTTTTTTTGTTTTTTTTTTTGATGTGCTGCTGAAATCTATTTGCTAAAATTTTGTTGAGGATTTTTGCATCTATATTCATAAGGGATATTGGTCTGTAGTTTTCTTTTTTGTTGTTTCCTTTCCTGGCTTTGGTATCAAGGTGATATTGGCTTCGTAGAATGAGTTAGGAAGGGTACCAACTTTCTCAATGTTGTGGAATAATTTCTGTAGTATAGGTATGGGTTCTTCTTTGTATGTTTGGTAAAACTCTGAATTGTAGCCATCTGGTCTGGGACTTTTTCGTTTTGGGAGGTTTTTAATTGCTGCTCCAATTTCTGAGCTTGAGATTGGTCTATTCAGAAATTCTGTAACCTCCTGGGTGAACTTAGGGTGGTTATATGTTTCCAGGAATTTGTACATTTCCTCCCCACTATGTAGTTTTTGGGCATATAGGTTTTTATAGTAATCAAAAATAATGTTTTGTATTTTTGTGGTATCCGTTGTGACCTCTCCTTTTTCATTTCTAATTGAGTTTATTAGTGTCCTTTCCCTTTGAATTCTTGTCAGTCTGGCAAGAGGGCTGTCAATTTTGCTCATCTTTTTGAAAAATCATCTTTTGGTTTTGTTGATCTTCCATATAATTCTCTTGTTCTCAATTTCATTTAGTTCTGCTTTGATCTTAGTTATTTCTTTTCTACTAGGTATGGAATTAGTTTGCTCTTCCTTTTCCAATTCCTTGAGACTGGCTGTTAGATTGTTGATTTTTGAGCTTTCTGTTTTTTGGATGTGAGCATTTATTGCTATTAGTTTTCCTCTCAGGTACGCTTTGCTGTATCTGACAGATTTTGATAACATGTGTCTCCATCACCATTTAGATTGAAAAAACTCTTGATTTCCTTCTGTATTTCCTCTTTGACCCAAAAGTTATTCAACAATAGATTGTTTAATTTCCATGAGTTTGTGAGGTGGCGAGTATTTCTGTTGGAGTTGCACTCTAATTTTATGCCACTGTGATCAGAGAAGATACATGGAATAATTTCTATTTTTTTGAATTTGTTGAGGTCTGATTTGTGGCCTTGTATGTGATCAATTTTGGAGAAAGTTCCATAGGCTGATGAGAAGAATGTATATTCAGCTTTATTTGTGTGGAATGTTCTGTAGAGATCTGTCAGACCCTTTTGTTCTAGAGCTCTATTTAAGTCCATTATTTCTTTGCTTATTTTCTGTTTGGAAGATCTCTCCAGTTCATTCAGTGGGGTGTTGAAGTTCCCTGCTATTATGGCATTATTGTTTATCATGCTATTTAGATCTGCAAGGTTTGCTTTATGTAACTGGGTGCTCCTGAGTTCAGTGCATAAATATTAAGAATTGTTAATTCTTCTTGTTGTATCTTCCCTTTCACCATTATATAGTGTCCATCTTTGTCGTTTTTTACTTTTGCTATTTTAAAGCTTATGTTATCTGAAAACAGTATAGCTACCCCTGCTTTCTTTTGACTTCCATTTGCCTAGATGATAGTTTTCAAGCCCTTGACCTTGAGCCTGAAGGCATCTTTGTGGGTTAGATGTGTTTCCTGTAGACAGCAGATACGAGGCTTGTGGATTTTTATCCACTCTGCCAGTCTATATCTCTTCAGAGGGCAGTTTAAGCATTGAAATTCATTGAGAGGATTGAAATTTGAGGTAGATTTCCATTCATATTGTTGGGGGAAATTCTGTTGTTTCGTTTTACTCCTTGAGCCATCGTGAAGTCCAAGTTCTAGCCTTTAACTCTTGAATGATTTTACATTGAAGAGTATCTATTGTGCTGTTTGGTGTGTAATGCAGGTCTGAGTACTTCCTGTACGGCTGGTCTGGTCTTTGCAAATTCCATCAGTGATTGCTTGCCTGGGAAGGACTTTATTTCTCCCTCATAGATGAAACTTAATTTTGCCAGATAAAGAATTCTAGGTTGGGCATTATTCTGTTTTAGAAGATTAAGGATAGGCACCCAATCCCTTATGGCTTGTAAAGTTTCAGTTGAGAAATCTGCAGTTCATCTGATAGGCTTTCCTTTGTAGTTTATTTGTTGCTTTCATCTCACTGTTCCAAGAATTGCTTCTTTCATGTTTACCTTGGTCAGCCTAATAACTATGTGATGTGGTGATTGCCATTTCACACTGAATGTCCCAGGAGTTCTGTGTGCTTCTTGTATCTGGATATCAAGATTTCTGGCCAGGCCAGGCATATTTTCCTCCAGAATTCCGTGAAATAAGTTTTCCAGCTCTTGTGAATTTTCTTCTCCCTCTGGGATGCCAATGATTCTTATATTTGGCTTCTTTACATATACCTACATTTCTTGTGTGTTTGGGTCTTATCTCTTGTTTCTGTGTTCTTTTTCTTCATCCAATTTGTTTAGCACAAAGGCGTTATCTTCAAGCTCTGAGATTATTTCCTCTGCATGATCCATTCTGTTCTTGAGGATTTCTAATGTGTTTTGTAGTTCCTTGAATGCTTCGTTCATTGCCAAGATTTCTGTTTGGTTTTTCCATAGTATTTCAATTTCTTTAGAGAATTTTTCATTCATTTCCTGAATTGATCTTGTGGTTTCTTTATGTTGGGATTCTGTTTTCTCTTCAATTCCATTGAGTTTTCTTACAATCCACATTCAGAATTCTTCCTCTGTCAGTTTAATTGAATCATGTAAATTGGTATCAATTGATGGAGATCGAATATTTTCTTTTGGAGGTGACTTTTCTCTCTGATATTTCATGTTTCCTGTGTTCTTTTACTGATTCTTTCTCATCAGGCTACTTTGCCAGGGACTGGGGGTGCTGGGACTGGTTTATGAACTTGATTCTGGAACCCCAAAGGGATGTTCCTTGATAATGCTGGGGAGATGCGCTCTGGTCCTGTACTGTCTTAGAGGTGTTTTAGCCTGCTGGGTTATCTTTGACCTGTGGTCTTCACCTTCTGCTTATGGAGATTAGTGAGTTTGGATCCCTTGCTTAGACTCCCAGGTGGTGGATCACTCTTGTGTGTGTGACTCCACTGCCGATCACTAGTTTGAGGTGGAAGACACTGTGTTGGGCTATGAAGATACCCTCTGTTTTGTTGCTTGTAGTTTGTGTGGAGGAGTCGGTTACCAAGTTATTCTAATACCTTTATATTGAGCTCTAAACCCCCAAAATGGGAAATGCAGGTGCCTCAGTCTTTGGGGAATGTCATGCCGCTCCCAAGGTTTCCTTGAGCCCTGTTACCACTTTAGGTGGGGTGAGAAGAGCAACAGGTGACAGCGAGCCTAACAGTGTATTCTTCAGATGTTGCTTGGCTTACAGCTAGGGGAGAGCTGCTAATATGTTATTCAGGACTCTTTCGCCACTCTTATGAAGCAGCTCCTGATGGGGTGTGTCAATTGGTGAAATTGCTAAGGACTCTGGTCAAGATTTTTCTTCCCGGACCAGAAGCCTCTAAGATGACAACAGCCTGGGTGCCAAGGGCAAGCCCTTGTGTTAAGATCTTATCATATGATCAAAACCAACCCACTGTTTCAAGACAGCAATCTGTCTCCTTTTGCTTAGATCCAAGGACCCACAGATTCAAGCTAGTCACACAGGGGAAGTGACTTTTCACTTTTCTCCCTGCCTTCAAGGGATGAGTCTCTATCCTGGTGTGCTGGGGGAGTGGTGTTGGTTGAGACTGCCACAAGACCCAGCCCAGAAAATGTCTTTTCTCATTTCTCCCTTCCTCCAAATGTGGGATCTGCCTTATCACAGGGGAAGATCACCTGCCAGACTTGGGGAAGGGCACTTCCTGGGGCCTCCAGGTGTCTCAGCCCAGGAAGTGGTTACTCTTGTTACTCTGCCCCTCTAAGGGTGGGGTTTGTCTAGTTGATGCAAAGTACACACCTCGAAACTGCTGGAGAAGCCCTGCCTAAGGTCACTGAGGGACCCAGAACTGAAGGGGCTTGCCTCGCTCCTCTGTCACCTCCAGAGGTGGGGTCAGTCCCTTCAGCATGAAATACCAGTGGCCTGGTTGCAGTCAAGAGCCCTCCGCCACCCCCCTGTGGGTCTCAGCCCTGAAAGTGGCCTCCCTCGCCAATCCGCCCTTCCAATGGTGCAGTTTGTCACTTTGGCAGGAGGCACTGGCAACCAAGTTGCAGCAAAGAGGCAACTGCGGGTTTCAGCTCACAAAGTGGCCTCCTTCCCTACTATACCATTTCAGGGATACAGTCTTTCCCACTAGTGCAAAGTAGCCCAGCAGCAGAGACAATGCAAAGGGGTAGTCACGATCCACTGTGGGTCACGGTTCAAAAAGTGGCCTCTAGGGCAGAGTCTAGCCCTTTGTGGTGAAGCACCACAGTGGCTGAGTTGCGGAAAGTGGCTATGGCAATCCCACAGCGAGTCTCACCTTCCAAAATGGTCTCCTTAGATACTCTGCCCTAGTGGAGGTGGACTTTGTCTCTTTGGCATGAAACACAGGCAGCTGGGTGGGATGGGGGGCCGCTGGAGACTGCCTGGTGACTCAGCCAAGAAAGCAGCTTCTCTCGTTATTCCACTCCTTCAAAGGTGAGGTTTGACCTGCCCGGCAAAAAGGCCAGTGGCTGTGTTAGGAGATAAAGCCATTTCTCTCATTACTCCCTTCCTCCAAGGGTGGGACCTGCTCTGTCCGGCAAGGGCAGGGGCGTTGCCTGAGTCCATTGCCTGGGCAACACGCCACAGTGATTTTATGCTATGGACTCCCAAAATGGTGGCTGCCCACCCACAGAGAGCCAGCACTGGAGGCGACTGCACACCAGGTAGCGGGGCTCAGTTTGGCACACTGTCTCTAAGAGTCGCCTGCTGAGCCCACCTCTTCCCTAACACCCTGACTCACGACTGTTCAGTAGGAGGGAACTGTACTCTGTCCCACCCTGTGCCAGCAAAATCTTTGGCGATTTCCAAGGGCAGAGCCTCCTTTTTGGTGTTCACCTCCCTTGTTCTGGTCCTGGCAGCCTCCTGAAGTGAGAAGCCTGTCTCCAAGCTCCCTCCTGCGGAACCGGGAAGTGTCCACTTGGACCAGCCCCACCCCTGCCCAGAGCAGACCCAGTACAGCACACTGGAGAGTTCAAAATGTTTCCCATTCCTGTCTGTACTCCACACCACCTATCTGCCCGTGCTACTACTTAGCACTGATTTAGGCACTTCCTTGCCTGTGTGGGTGTGGAGGTCAGTGGAGGAAGAGTCATCCTCCTGTGAGTCAGATCACACTGCCCTGGCTGGCCACCAGGCATGGCCATCCCATGCTCTATTCCCTATTGTACATCTCCCACTCTCCGGACTTTGTGGTCGATTCTCCAATTCACCATTTTTTTTTTTTTTCCCAGCGCTGCTTGTCCCGCACTGCTTCTCTGCAGATTCATGAAGCTGATCCTGTGGAAGAGCAATCCACTCGCATGTAGTTGTCCACGTTCTTCACCTGCTACTCTGGGAGCAGAGATCCAGAAGGTCACCCCTAATCCACCATTTTCCCTCATTCCAAAATTTAGCATTTTTAAACATTCTCCTATGCTCCCTGAATTATCCCTCTTTATTCTGGGTAAGATTTTTTGTTTATCTTATTCTGTCTCTTCCATTCTATTTATCTTGGCAGGTATGCCTCCTTCCAAAACTAAAAAGTGAAAAAAAAAAAAAAGGATTGGCATTTTCTACTTAAGACTGAGGAAATGAGAATGTTTACTTTGACAGTTATGTCAATGGGTGGTTCTTGATGACTGATAGGCTTTGTTTTAGGGCAAGATTTCTCAAACTGGGGTCCATGGGCCCTCAAATATTCTATCACAGATAGAATTTAGGGGATTCCATAAACTTGAACAGCTAAAAAATACATCATATATTCTTTTTTTCCTTTTTAAATATATTTTTATTTTTATAGATTTAGGCAGTACAAGTGCAGTTTTGTTACATGGGTATATTTTGTAGTGATGAAGTTTGGGTTTTTCACGTACCCATTATCTGAATAATGTACATTGTACCCAGTAGGTCATTTTTATCCCTCACCCTTCTCCCACCATCCCAACTTTGGGAGTCTCCAATGCCTATTATTCTGCTCTGTATGGCCATGCATACCCATTGTGTAGCTCCCACTTATAAGTGAGAACATGTGGTATATATGGCTTTCCTTTCATGAGTTAATTCACTTAGAATAGTGGCCTTAAGTTCCATCCAAGTTGCTGCAAAGGACATTATTTCATTCTTTTTATGGCTGAAGAAGAAATAAAGTGAATTTTTAGGGACATTATTTCATTCTTTATATATATATATATATATATATATATATCACATTTTCTTTATCCAATCTACAATTGATAGACACTTAGGTTGATTCCATATCTTTGCTACTGTGAATTGTGTTGCAGTGAACACATGAGTGAAGGTATTTGATATGATTTATTTACCTTTGGGTAGATACCCAGTGTGGGATTTCCGGATCAAATGGTAGATCTATTTTTAGTTCTTTGAGAAATCTCCATACTATTTTACATAGAGGTTGTACTGATTTACATTCCCCTCAAAAGTGTGTAAGCATTCCATTATACACATCCTCACCAAAATCTATTGCTTTTATACTTCAATAATGACCATTCTAACTGGAGTAAGATGGTATCTCATTGCAGTTTTGATTTTCATTTCCCTGATGATTAGTGAAGTTGAGCATTTTTTCATGTGTTTGTCGGCCATTTGTATGTCTTCTTTTGAAAAATGTCTACTCATGTCCTTTGCACACTTTTTAATGCAATTATTTGTTTTTTTTTCTTATTAAGTTGTGTTTCTTGCAGATTCTGGATATTAGTTCTTTGTCAGATGCATAGTTTGTGAATATTTTCTCCCATTCTGTAGATCTATTTACAGATGATCTATTTACTCTGTTGATATGTATGTGTGTGTGTGTGTGTGTGTGTGTGTATATATATATATATATATATATATATTTATTTATTTTTTTGCTGCAGGAAGCTCCTTAGTTTAATTTAGTCCCATTTGTTTATTTTTGTTTTTGTTTCATTTGCTTTTGGAGTCTTAGTCATAAATTCTTTCCCTAGGCCAATATCCAAGAAAGTTTCTCCTAGGTTTTCTTCTAGAATTTTTATAGTTTCACATCTTACATTTAAGTTTTTAAGCCATGTTGACTTAATTTTCATATATGGTAAGAGAGAGGGATTTATTTTCATTCTTTTGCATATAGCTATCCAATTTTCCCAGCACCATTTATTGAATACAGTGTCCTTTTCCTAGTATATGTTTTTGTCTGTTTTGTCAAAGATCAGTTGATTGTAGGAATGAGGCTTTTATGTCTGAGTTCTCTATTCTGTTACATTGTTCTATGTGTCTATTTATATGCCAGTACCATGCTAATTTGGTTATTGCAGCATTGTAGTATAATTTGAAGTCAGGAAATATGATGCCTCCGGCATTTTACTTAGGGTTGCTTTGGCTATTTGTGCTCCTTTTTGGCTCCATATTAATTTTAGTATTATTTTTTCTAAATCTGTGAAAAATAACATTTGTATCTTTATAGGAATTTTATTGAATCTGTAGATTGCTTTGGGCAGAATGGTCATTTTAACAATGTTGATTCTTCCAATCCATGAGCATGGGATGTTTTTCCATTTTTTGTCTGTCATCTACAATTTCTGTTTAACCTTGCCACTTCTATTCAACATGGAAGTCCTAGCCAGAGAAATCAGGCAAGAGCAATAAATAAAGTGCATCCAAATTAGAAAAGGATAAGTCAAATTATTCCTTTTCATTGATGGTATGATCTTATACTTAGAAAATCCTAAAGACTCTGCCAAAAGAATCCTACATTTAATAAATCAATTCAGCACAGTCTCAGGATACAAAATCAAAGTACAGAAATTAGTAGCATTTCTATACACCAATAGTGACCAAGCCAAGAAGCAAATCAAGATCTCAATCTCATTCACAATAGCTACAAATAAAATGGAATACCTAGGAATATTATTTAACAAAGGAGGTGAAAGATCTTTATAAGGAAAACTACAAAACACTGATGAAAAACATCCTATATTCTTTAAACTCTACCCAAAATTTAGCATTTCTTTCAACTGTGAATGAATGAAGTAATAAACCATAATAGTGTTAGCAATATTTGTGACTTTTTTGCCAATTAAAATTACCAATATTTTCATATCACATTACAGTTATTGCAAACATTTCAAAATATCATTCATATTAACAACTATTTAAAAATTACAATAAATATTAGACCTGCTACTAGACTTTGTTATTTAAATGCCAATTATTCTTCAATATTTTGAGAACTGTATCAAGATAACTTATTTCCTTAGTAATCCTATGCATTTTATTTTGTGCTTTTAAAATACTACTCTGAAAATGGGTTCATAAATTTTGTTAGACGATAAAGAATTCCATACCACAAAGTCCCTGACTTAAGGCATTTGGGGAGGGATGAGGAGATGCAACTTCATCTAGGAGCTATCAAAATATAAAAATAAGGGTATAATGAAATACATGTATGCATGTATGTATGTATGTTGTTTAAAATCTTGGCAATCAATCATTTGAAATATATATATTTGGGCTTTCCATCTTGATATATTTCTGCCTTGGCTTCTGTTTATTGTATTATTGACTGCTATAATTTTGAATAATAACATTAAATGCCATTGTTTATTGAGTACGTGCTCCGTGCCAGGTGTAACACTAGATGAATTATGAACAATGATTCCTTTGGCATGTTAACATGGAAAATTCACTGGGCCAGGGATCAAGAAATATCGATTCAAGGGAAATAGCTTTTCCTGTTCTTCCATTCACTGTGGTCTTGGACAAATTACTGTATAATCCAGAAATTATTTTCTTATCTATTGAATTTGAACAATTACATCTGTTATACCTACTTTATAGGACTTTTGGATAATCAGATGAGACAATGAATAAGAAAATGTTTGGAAACACTCTTTGGAAACTTTATAAATACTTTTAATGGTTCATACTTTAAAGTTTTAGATAGGTAAACTTTGTCTCCTTACAAAAATAAAGGAATTGGTATTGCTAACATAAATATGCAGAAATATTTAGAAAAATTGGAAGTAGAGGTCATAAGGCAGAAAACTGCCTTCACTTTTAGAAAATTGCACTTTCTTAAAGTTCTTTAAAAATAGTAAAACCATAGTCTCTATTATGAATTTTTAGATTTAACCACCAAATGTTTATATAATATGAACAGCAGTATAGCTAATTAACCTACTAAGTTTTTTAAATATAGGCAAATCTAACTTCATACACCCCCCCCAAAAAAAGTCTTCTTTATTCAGGAAACTATATGCATAACTTGACATGTGATTCAGGCTATGAAATACTAAGGCATATATAAGTATTTTGGTGAAATGCTACAAGTTAAATCTACTCTCTTGCTAGTGTGGATATATCAGTATAATTATTATTACAAAAATTTAAAATTTTACTTTAATTTTTATTATTTTAATGTTAGCAGTGAATCTTTTTATTATTTACTTAAAATTGTTGGGTCTGTGTATATGGTAAGCATATCAAAAGTTTAGAAAACTTCATAGTAGAAAATAATAGATGACTACCTAAAGTCAGTGTATTTAGGAAGAAAAACAACCTCTTGAGGAACAAAGAATAGTAATATAACTAACAAAAATAAGGGGGAGAAATGAAGGGAGACAAGGTAATATAAGTGTACTATATTCCTTCTCTTTGGTAACAAGATTAAATGTCAATGTATCCTGTATAGAGTTGATAGGTCAAGGCTAGAGGCAAGGCATATTAGAGTATGAAGACCAACAAAATAACTAAAAGTGGAAACTGTTAATAGTGTTTACTTATGTGTGGTGAGACTACTGGTGATGGGTGACAGGAGAATCTTAGATTTTACTGCTGGTATTTTTATTATTCTTGTTATCATTAAAAATATTAATATAATGTAATATAAAATTTCCAAGAAAAATATGAAAGACCAAAATTAGCTGAAGAAAAATCAGAAAATATCAACACAGCAACGATTATTGGAAATGACTAATGAAATGGAAAAGTTATCAGAATTCCCTCCTACAAAGGAGGGTGCTATTGTGAAGGGTATGGAGTCTATAACTTGGTTCTCAGTTTCACTGTTGTTGGCATATAGAAATGCTATTGATTTTGTAACCTGAGACTTTGCTGAATTTGTTTATCAATTCCAGTAGTCTCTTGGCAGAATCTTTGGGGTTTTCTAGATATAAGATCATATCATCAGCAATGTGAGATAGTTTGACCTCTTCTGCCCCCATTTGGATGCCCTTGACTTGCTTCTCTTGTCTGCTTGCTCTGGCTAAGACTTCCAGCACTATGTTGAATAGAAGCAGTGAGAGAAGGCAACTTTGTCTGGTTCCAGGTGTAAGTGGGAATGCTTTCAATTTTTCCCCATTCAGTATGATATTGGCTGTGGGTTTGTCATATATGGCTTATATGATTTTTAGGTAAGTCCCATCTATGTATATTTTATTAAGCATTCTCATCATAAAAGGCTACTGAATTTTGTCAAATGCTTCTTTTGTGTGTATTGAGAATATGATATGTTTTTGCTTCTATTTATGTCGTGAATTACATTTATAGATTTGCATATGTTGAACCATCCCTGCATCTCTAGGATGAAGCCCACTTGGTCATGATGGATTATTTTTTTGATAAGCACATGAATTCGGTTTTCTAGGATTTTGTTGAGAATTTTTGCATCTATATTCCTAGGGGATATTTTTCTGTAGTTTTCTTTTTTTGGTGTATCCTTTCCTGGTTTTGGTATCAGGTTTATGTTGGCTTCATAAAATGCGTTGGGGAGGATTCCTTCCTTCTCGATGTTTTGGAATAATTTCTGCAGGATAGGCACCAGTTCTTCTTTATAGGTCTGGTAAAATTCGGGTTTGAAACCATCTGGTCCGGGACTTTTCTTTTTAGGAAGTTTTTTTATTGCTGTTTCCATTTCAGTATTTGATATTGGTCTATGCAAGAATTTTATTTCTTCCCGATTGAGTCTAGGGATGCTGTGTGTTTCTAGGAATTTGTCCATTTCCTCCACATTTTCCAGTTTATGTGCATAGAGGTTTTTATAGTATTCATATATGATATTTTGTATTTCCATGGTATCAGTTGTAATTTCTCCTTTTTCATTCCTGATGGAGCTTATTAGAGTTCTTTCTTTTCTGCTTCTCATTAATCTAGCCAGAAGCATGACAATTTTTTTTATTTTTTCAAAGAACCAACATTTTGTTTTATTAATCTTCTGTATAGTTTTTTATTATCAATTTCATTTAGTCTTCTCTGATTTTTGTTATTTATTTAACTGATCAACACTTAATTGCACATATAATAACAACACTCATTGGGTGTTGGGCAGATGGGAGCAGGGAGGAGGGGATGGGTATATACACACCTAATGGGTGTGGTGCACCCTGTCTAGGGGATGGACACACTTGAAGCTCTGACTCAGGTGGGGCAAGGGAAATATACATAACCTAAACATTTGTACCCCCGTAATATTCTGAAATTTAAAAAAAAATGATAGAATTGGGAAAAAAAAGAAACTACCAGTATGGTCAGTTATGAATATAAATGCAAAACTGTGAAATACATAGTAGCAAATTGATTCTAATAGTGTACTAGAAGAACGATACAACATGCCAAGTTAGGGTTTACTCCAGAATTTCAAGGAGAATATAGACGAAAACCTATCAATCTAATTCATCACATTAAGGTTCAAGAAGAAAATCTATATATTAGCAACTCTATAGGTACAGAAAAGTCATTTGAAACTTTTAATAGCAATTCCTGATTTAAATTACAAAACACTCCTGTGCTATTTTTAGTTTTTTACTATATTTATATATTACTTCTATAACTTTAAATGAAGTTAAAGTGTCACAATTGCCTAGTCTAACAGATATGGCATCATAATTATTATAAACACACTCAACCTGATGAATTAATTAGTTAATTTGCATGTCCTTTTCTTTGTAGGCTTTTATAAATTTTTTCACGAAGACAAAAGCCCCAAACTGGCTCAATTGTAAGTTTCTATTTGTTGGCTGTGTTCCCTTATGTTTCCTGTAAATGTATCTTTCTCAACTGCTGCTTATATTGGAGAGCTAAAGCATAACACAGACATTTGAGTCTTCATCTCAGAGATGTTATAGAATTTTTTAAAATAATGGTAGCATGAACAGATAAATATTTACATGTGTGTATGCCATATGAAAATTTTCTGATAGTTATGGTTAATCCAAAGGAGTGCACATACCTGGGGTGTAAGAATTAGACATGAATCAAATTTAATCAGGTATATATATTTTTCTTTTTTGTCAGTCATTCTTCAAACTACTCCAGTTTTATAATTTAATTTTACTGGAATTAAAGTTGAACAGTTTAAAATTATATAAGCAATTACCACCAACTGCAACTATTCATCTATCCAAATATGCTATTATGTTTTCTGCATGGGTTTAACCATCTTTAGTGATAACATCATATAGATGGTTTGGCCTTACTAGTTGATGTGTGCCAGCAAGTTAGATTATAAATTTGGGTAAATTATGTAAGACAATAAATTAGGTTTAGAAAATAAAAATAGATAAAAAGAATGTGACTTCTTATAAAGTTTTAAAAATCATCAAGTAGGGAGAAAAGGAAAGATCTAACAAAACTACCTATTAATTTTTCAGAATTCATTACTTTTACTCTTCCAGAAAACACAGAGAAATTGTTCACACACAGAGAACCTACTTTGTTATCCCTCATTCCATTAAAAAAGAACCTCTATTTCAGACATTCAGGGTTTTTTTTTTTTAACATTGTGATGGGATCGTTCTTATAAGGTGCCCACCTTATGATAATTCCTAATATTTAAGCATATTTTCAGTGTCATGATAATTTTACCCAACCTACCCTCAATAAACAAGATCTATCAATACATTTCAAAGTGACATTTTAATAAATAATCAGAAAATTCATCGTTCATCTGAAACCATTACAGGCTCTTAAAGTAAAGTGACCACAAACAATCTCACCAGAAATTATTGGGCAAAGATAGGCAGCTGGTATAATTGAAGACCTGGGTTCTTGGTCAATCTCTATCACCAACTAACAATAATATTGCAAATATCACTGTACTTCTGTTAGCCTTATCTCTCTATCAATAAAGCAAAGGATTGAGCTAGATGATCTCTAAAGTCCCTTCCAGCTTAAAAATCTGTGATTTTAATGTGCTGGAGAAGGATTTATCTGGAAAAAATCTAAATGTATAATAATTAATATACTGTTATAATGGCAAAAATAAAAATATATAGACATTCTAATGAAACAAAAATATATGGACCCTCTAATGAAACAAATAAGAAAATCCAGAAACAGACTAAATATACAAAATAATTAAGGTAATATTTGAAATCAGTGGGAGAAAGATGGAATATTCAATAGATAGTTTGGGGCAACTGTCAAAACATTTCAAAAAGAAAAATACACCTAGATCACAATATTATATAATGTACAAAAATCAATTCCATATATATTAATTATTTGAATGTAATAAAAGAATTAAGCATCTGTAAGTATGACACTAAAAGCAGAAAACATTTACTATTCACATCTATGATGAAATAGTCAAAAAATGTGTACATAAAATATGCCATAAATAAAAGTCAAAGGCAAGACATATTAGGGAAAATATGTGCAATATTTTTGACAGACAAAAGGTTAATATCTTTAATATATCCATCAGTAAGACAAAGATTAACAGACCAATAGGAAAAAAAACAAATGGTTAGAAAAAAAGTTTCAAAAAATAAGAAATACAAATGGTCTTAAGTCAGTAAAAAATAAAGATATTGCCATTTGTAGTGGGAAGAAAATTTTTGTCCAATACTGATGGGTTGTTGAATTATTGTAAACTTTTGAAAATGTTATAATTTAAAATCTATATTTTTATGGTATTCAAATTAACATTTTATTCCTATGTTTGTTTCCACAGTGTATTGGTTTATAAGGGTCTTGACCTCATTTTTCCCTGAGGAAGACTGATATTTTTGGTCTAGAACTCGAGTTTGTTCAATGGCCTGTACTGAATTGGGCCACGGGAAATGCGAGGGATGGCTTTGGAAAAAAACACAGTCTAGAGGAATCTCCTTTTTTCATTGGAAAAGATACTGGTTTATTTTGAAACATTCAACTCTCTACTCGTTTTCACACCTGAATGCAAGTGCACCGGGAAGGAAAGAAAGGCCATTATTATTGAGACAGAATAGTCCTTAATCTTTGTATTACAGAAGTGAATTTCTGACAAATAAAGGGATGCTGATTATAGCTAATGTTAGGAATTAGTCCACTGATGTTGCATCTTGCTAAAAAATGATTTCTAGGAAAGGCATTGTAAATAGTGGTTTTGAAATTTCAAAAAATGCCTGATTTTTAATCCAGGCTCTTTTAGTTATTAGCTTCAAGAGATTGGGCAAGTTACTTAACTTCTCTGAGGCTCATTTTCTTCATTTATCAAGGGAAATAATAATACTTGCTAAGTGTTTTCATCCTCTTCTTTCTTATATGGTGATCCTCTCCCTCTCAAACAGATCCATATCATAGAAGTGCTAAAGTCTTTCCATTTAAACACAAGGTGCCTTGCACTGATTTTGAAAATGCTTTCTGAAGGCAAAGTTTTTTTTGTTTGTTTTGGGTTTTCTTTCCGGGGGAAGCAGAAAAAGGAAGATCATAAGTATCATTTTGGACATGTTGAGTGTGTAAGGTGCCATTAAAGTTATCCCAGTGTGGAGAGCAAGTCTGGAGCTCAGAAGAAATCTCCAGTTTTTACCTTAACTCTCTTTGTCTTTTACAGCCAGAATTCTTGACAGTGTTCCTTATACTTGCTGTAATCATTATCTCACTCCTAAGTGTTCTCCAATCTCTCTTTGACCCCCATTACTCTATTGGAATAACTTTGATATGATTACCATGAGCCTGAATATGACTAAGTTTAACAGACGTTTCCAGACCTTATTATACTTCATTGCTTCTTCTTTTCCTATATTTCCTATATTTTCCTACTGTTCCTATATTTCCTGCCACTCCTTCTTTGTCCCTTTTGCAAGATCATTCTACTCTCCTAGACCATTAAAAGTTGGAGTTCTTCAGGGATTAGTTCCAGGATTTCTTTTTATTCTATACCCTTTTCTACATTATTTTTACCCTTATCTATGGCTTCCATTATTATCTATATACAGAGGTCATATATTTATATCTACACCCCAAAATTATCTTCTAAGTTTGAGGACTCATAAGTTCAATTGATCTATTCACTGGGATATCTCCAGAGCACCCCTTATTCAACATGTCCCAAACAAAATGCATGATCTTGCCATCCTCAAAATGGTGTCTCCTTCCTGTGATTTTTCCCTCTAAGGAGTCATCCTCAGACTCACCTCTCTTTCTCCTGCTATAGTTATCGATATCGAGTTCAGCCAATATTATGTCCTAAATATCTCTCAAATTCATCAGTTTCTCTCCATTGCATTGCCACCGCCTCCACTCTAGTCCAAGCTATCATCATCTTATGCCTGAACCATTTCAATAGCCCCCTGCCTGACTCCCCATATTCACTTTGGCCTCCCTCTAATCTATTCTACCACTCTAATCAGAGGGATTTTTTTAAATGCAAATTTGATCATATCACTACTACTTCACCTCACCCCACTTTCCCATCTTTCTCCCTCATGAAAAGCCATCAGTGACTTCCCATTACTCTTAGAGTAAAAAATTGCTTAATATGAACTACCAGGCCTTGCATGGATCCTGTACCTCTCCAGTCACAACCACACTGGTCTTCTTTTAGTTTCTATAATGTGCTATTCTTCATCCATCTACAGAACCTTTGCATATGTAGTTCCTTCTTCCTATAATATTCCATGATGCTCTCACTTGGTTAACTCCTAGTCTTCCTTCAGATCTCACTTCAATACATTGCTCCTTTAGGAAAGCTCTTCCTGATCCTCACCCCCAACAAATTTGATCAAATCTTATTAGCTCTCATAGTATCATGTACCTCTCCTTCACAGGATTTAACTCATATGTAATTTTACTTTTTATTTTTTGACTCTCGTGTTAATGTCTGTCTCCCCACGGATCATAAGCTTTTGCAAGTACTATCTCCTCCCTCCCTCCCAACCAGCCCCAAGAATTCACATGCCGAATGATGTAGCACAATGTATGTGCTCTATAGATATCAGTTGAATTAATGAACAGTTAAGACAGTTAAATGGGTTAATGTATGTAAATTATCTTTACACAGTGCCTGTCACATAAGTCATCAATAAATATTACTTCTCATCATATTCTTCTATTCCCTCTTCCCCAACCAATATGAAAAATATTCTATTTCAAATGTGAAAGTTTTTAAGAGCAATTATAAAATATCAAATCATTTTATATTGTTTTCATAACCCCACCTGATAAATATTATTCACCTTATGCCTGTCCAAATTAAACAGAAAAAATAGAAAATTCTATCCACCATATTTTCATTTCATTGGCAGAATATTCTTACAATTAATTAGCTTAATACCAACTGAATCAAAGTTCCAGTGCCTTTTTTAATGGATCGGGTTTTGTGAATATTTTTCCATGTGGACCATTGTCAGGTTGTTAATAAATGTATGAGATTTTGATTTTTTAATTTAGTAATTACTAGACTTATATTTTTGTATAACTTGAATAGAAACTTTACAATGCATGTTAACAAACATTATAGTATATCAGTAATCTGTTCCCCTTTTTTATCCTTGAAGAAATTGTGACTTAGAAAGAATAAGTGATTTGGTAAGCATTAGTAGAATTGCAATAACTAGATCTTACTAAACTCTATAAATAAGTTGGAAGTTGTCCAACGTTGTGTTATTTTATAACAATTTCTTAGAAAATTGATGGATTTCTTGTAATACCAGAGAGGGAGAGAAAAAGGTAAGATAAAAAAGACACAGGGAGTAAAAGACCATATGCCAAATATTGCTCTCTGATGCCCATATGATAAATAATTTCATGCTTAGCAATTTCATTATTAGATACTTTTCAAGAGCTTTGAAAATGAAAATAATTGGTGTATGTAATCGCCATCCTATATTAGTCAATTTAAGTTTTAGAAATGTCTTAATTTCATTGATCTGTTTTCTCTCTTGAGACATTGTGATAACTGGGTTTTTATCTTTATCTCTTGAGTAGTTTTACATTTGTGGGTCTTTCTTGTGCTGGACCATGTGTAACTCTGTTTTGAGTACTTCTTGGAGAGATGGTCTTGTCTTGGTGAATTCTCTGAGTTTTGGTTCTCCTGGAGAGAGTTGGAACCCATTCTATTAAGTGAAGTATCCCAAGAATGGAAAAATAAGCACCACATGTACTCACCAGCAAACTGGTTTCCCTGAGTGCACATTTGGGAATAACAACAATTGGGTATCAGACAGAGGTGGGAGCTGGGTGGAAGGGATGGGTGTATACCTACTTTATGAGTGCCATGTGCACTGCCTGGGGAATGGACACGCTAGAAGTTCTGACTGAGGGGGAGGGGGGTTGGGGGAGGGGATGGGTGCATACCTACATGATGAGTACGATGTGCACTGTCTAGGGAATGGACATGCTTGAAGCTCAGACTTGTGGGGATGGGGAGGCATGGGCAAAATATATAACCTGAACATTTGTACCTCCATAATGAGCCAAAGTAAAAAAAAAGAAATGTCTTAAATGTTGCTATAACTGCTGTCTTTACTGGCCTTTGTTGATAGATTGTTTGTCTGCTTTGAATGCTCTAATGATGTTGAGAGTTATTTGTGTATTTTGAAGTAACTCTGTAAAATCATTAACTTAAAAGTGTGTTGTTACCATTGCTGGTTTAATAAATGCAGGGTCCATTTGCTTTGCAGAAAGCTATTTCAAGCACATGTTAAGCAAACTGCATTCTTTAATAAGCAGTCTAGAGAAATGTTGTTTATTACCACCCTGGTGATCTGGCTCTTGGCTCTTCATTTCAAGGTATAATTCTCTCTGATCAGTCTTTTCTTTACGTTCTTTCATTCTTTCCCTTTTCCATTTTTTTTTGTAGGCTATCAAGGCTGATGGTTTTATATACCTACCTGAATTCCAAATTGACTTGGCTCCACATTGCAGAAGAAACCAGTAAGTAGTAGTAGATCCTTAAGTTCAGGATCCAGATCAGCACTGTACAATAGAAATATAATGCAAGGCACATATATAATTTTAAATTTTCTAACAGTCACATTCCCGGTCTTTTAGAACACTGGTATTGCAGCATTATGCTGTGATTGGAATGTATGGTTAATAGGTTCTATAGGACTAACACAATAGTTCTATTACTTTCAAATTAGCATACCACTCTAGTTCCTTTTTTTTACCTTTCTCCATTTTATCTGCAAAATATTAAAATTAACAGTACCTTTCTTTGGGGGAAGAATCATAATATTTATGTATTTTTCATCTAGTCTTTCTCTAATTCACTATAATATCTATTATTTTACCATGCTCTTCAAAGGATATATTGTTCATCCTGTAATCCAATTCCTATAATTAAAGACACTGTGCATAAAATCATCAGCAAGCTTGGGAGGAGAATTAAGAAGCATCAAGTTGTTCTTTTTCCTTTTATTGACCTAATAAAGCCACATACATGAGCTTAGTTCTGTCAATCAAGGGCTCACAGTAAATCAGGCAATGGATCAAAAAGAAATATAATGACTCTTGTTTCTGCTCTGGCTAATATTCTAGAAGACATTTGATAGATAAATTATATTAATGGTTCTACCAAATTTTGAAGAAATTCAGTCTATCTAAGAACTTAGGGACAAAATTCTACCAACATCAAAATAACAGAAAAAAATCTGGAAGTCAAGGCTGTCCATTTAGGCTATTATATCAGTGCTGTAAAATTAAGTTGTTAGAGTAGTGTCAGGAAAAATAGAAAGAATAAGTATCTATAATAACTAGATGTCATGCTTCTTATATCGTTAGTCATATTCTTATTATATATTTTAATCACATTTCAGAACAGATGAAATGAAACTTGAGAAGGTCCAGAGAAGAGAAATAAATCTCAATCAAAGGGATATAAAAATGGATTCTATGAAAAAAGTTAAAGAAATTGGTATGGTTTAGTGATAGAATAATACAATTATTATAATGCATTATTTTTGAATATCATATGAAAAGACTGTTGAAAATTAAAAAAAATTATAAAAATATGTGTTTAAGTTGAAGCAGGAGAGCTTGAATTACTTCTAAGATAAAATATATGATCAGAATTGGCCATTAAGGAAGGTGACATAACTTCCACCTTTTAATTTCTTAAACTATCTCCTGGAAGCTTTAAATATTCAAGTCTTAAGTAAAACGTAGAAACAAATATTTCTCTTAAATACCTTTCCAACTATAAGATTGCATAACTTTTTGTTAGTGTAGACTTGAAAGTGTGTCTAGACAGTACCTGTGTATAAGGTGTTGCCTTGGCAGAGAGCGTAACTCTTCACATCTGGTCTGTTATGTAGAGAAGTGATTCATCTACCAGAAACAGAGACGAAGTGGGGGAAAAAACAGTCTTACTTTCAAAATGGAAGAGAGTTAAACTATTCAAAGGCCCAGGTCACTTGTCACTAGGGCTAATTCACTAAATGGTAAAAATAACAAATAATCATATAGATCACATCTCTACCAATTTACCCTCAAATTTATATATACTGTTAACAAATAGATCCCTGGACTAGAAACTTCTGGTTCTTCCATTCCTGGGAATTAAGAGCTGGCTTCTGCCACCTAGTGGATACCATCAGATTATATACTTTATAGTATTTCTTACCTACTCTTTTGGTTTTTTTTTTTTTTTTTTTTTTTTTTTGAGACAGAGTCTCACTCTGTTGCCCAGGCTAGAGTGAGTGCCGTGGCGTCAGCCTAGCTCACAGCAACCTCAAACTCCTGAGCTCAAGGGATCCTCCTGTCTCAGCCTCCCGAGTAGCTGGGACTACAGGCATGCGCCACCATGCCCGGCTAATTTTTTCTATATATATTTTTAGCTGTCCATATAATTTCTTTCTATTTTTAGTAGAGGTGGGGTCTCGCTCTTGCTCAGGCTGGTCTCGAACTCCTGAGCTCAAACGATCCGCCCACCTCGGCCTCCCAGAGTGCTAGGATTACAGGCGTGAGCCACCGCGCCCAGCCTACTCTTTTGGTTTTGAAAAGCAGAAATCAAATCATTACAGAACTTAGTAAATCATTGTCAGTACTACATTTCTTATATTTATTATACAATATATAGTATATATTATAATATATAGTATACGTTACATCTGATAATTATATATATTATAATAGATAATACATTCTATTACTTATATTTATTTCCTTTCCTTTTTAATCAGTATTTCCAATGTTGGTCAGCTCCCAGAGGTGGAACGAATGCCCCAACCTCCCACCCTCAAATTTAGTTCAGATGCCAAGACACCTCACATACACCAGGAGATTATGAAAATGTTTATTATTTATTTGCATAATGAGGCTTTCTGGGGAAAGCAGGGCAGGCATCCCAAGCTGATCCAAACATAGCTTGAGAGATCAGGGCAAGGAGACTGGATTGGCTTTTCTAGTGGTTAGGAGATGAGACTGGGGTTAAGATTTCAGCAGAAAAGGCAGGGACAGGAAGGTATGGCTTGAAAACTATCAGCAGTCAAATATCAAAAAAGGAGTCAGACTCTTTATTACCCTTCTTAAGGGATATCTTGTCCTATTTGACTGTATTTAAATCTATATAAGAAAAATCAACTTCATAATTTACATTGACAATACTAATTGACCAAGTCTTTCATTCACAGTTTTCAACTATTCCTGAAGTATACTGCTCAAGTGAACCACACAAACACATGGAGATTACCTCTTGCCCCATTTGCATCCTCCAAATTTGATTTGCTTCTCTTTTCTTTTATGTCATCAATGGGGTTCAGTGAGAATATGTAGATAAAAACAGGATAAACTCATTGCTCTTACAATAGACATATGTGTATTTTAATACCAGAGATTAGAAAGCATTTGAAGTTGAAAACATCTCAAGTTCTTGGCCCAGTTATTTAAGGAAACTTGAAACTCAAAATCATGCTCAACTAGAATAAGGTCCCATCTAATAAAAGAATTTATGAATGGATATATAACCAATTAACAAAGAGGATGTGGAGCCACTGTGCTAAGTTTTGATTCATAACCCAAATATCAACAGAACATTCCTTATTTTCTCCAACAAAATGTGCTTGCCTATAAAGTAAAAGTTATGATGTTATTTATGAATACTGATGTCTACATCTTCTTAACAATCTAACAGAAAGGAAAAGTAATGAAGAAATATTTCTAAGATAAAATATAAGGCAGCAGCTTCCATATCTTCACAATTGAGGAGAGTGAGCTACTAATGTCAAAATCATCATCTATATTTATTCACCTAAATATAAATAAATAGTACTGGATTTCCACTGCAAGAAAATCCGTGAGTTTTGAATTCCAAAATTATTTTGTCAAGTTTTTTCAGTATATTTTTATCTACTGATAACTCTGACTAAATGGTCAGAATTCTCTTTAATTTGCTTATATAAACTAATTATTAGATTAATTCCCTTAAAGTTGTCTGATAGGTTATATAAAAATACCAAAGCTGATTCTGTGACACAAATATTATGCAACTGCAGAAAAGAAAATGTTTCTGTTCAAGCTTGTAATGTCTCCTAATTTATACAAATACATTGAAATTTTCTATTTTAAAATAGATAAAGAATTGATAATTCACATTATAGAATAATTATATTACAAAATATTCCTTGCTTCAGAAAAATAATACCTGAGCTTTTTAGACAAAGTATTTTTAAAATAATATTTTTCAGTAGGAATATATGAATTAGATACAAATAGGAATGACACACATCTTTTGAGAATACATTTATTACAAGAAGCATGGTATATTTTAATTGATTACTTGCATAAACAGTGGGGAATATCCCCATTTTTATTGTTATTGTTGTTTTGTTCTACTTCAATTATTATTTTTTTTTCATATAAGCACATACTCCGTACCAGGTACTGTATACTAAGCACTTTTCTTGCCCTATTTCATTTAATACTCACAACAACTCTGTGGGGCATTATCCTACTTTTACAGATGAGAAGACTGAGAAGTTAAATTAACTTGCCCACAGTCATTCAGCTAGTAACTGTCAGAGGCCGGATTTAAGTCCAAGTCTGGTTGATTAAAAAGCTTGAGGTCTTAGCTCCACATCTTGCTACTGGAAACTTTAAAATATATATATATACACACACACACACACACACACACACACACACACATATATATATACTTCCTAATAAAAGAAATATTAAGGCCTTCCTTCAAGGAAGTAATTTGAATTTAACCTATTGTATGTACTTACTAATTCACAAAAATTTTATTGCCAGGAGAGGCTTTCTTCATCATGTCCAATGTTAGAGGTGTTCTGCAGCCTGGTGCATGACACATAGTGTTCACTCAACAAATATATATTGAATTGAAAAGTATTGAATTAACTAGAAATTCATACTATGTTGAGAATAATATCCTAATAAAATCAAGTAGTATCAGCATCCTCCTTCCTTGTCACAGTAGAGTGTGAGAACAGGGAAGTTACAGAAAGGCTGTTCCTTTTTTGTCAGTCAAGTAGCATTTACTGAATATATACAGTGGAGGCAGAATGTTGCAAATCAGTTTAGAATTTTCAACAATAATTTTCTTGGCATAACATGTTTTTCCATGAGACTAAATGGCATGTCTCTTCTGTAATTAAATAGCCCTGGTACATGTGACTGGTGTGTGTTTATATTGAGTTATAAATGGTATTTTTTGTTTTGATAGCATCATTTTAGAAAGGGCTATTATTGTATGGAAGGGGGTATAAGCAGGAAAAGGCAGAAAAGTCTCAGCCCTATAAAGTGGCCACAAGAGAGCTTAAGTTACTAGGGAGACGTTTAAAAGTGTGTTTTATTTACTAAAGAAAGCTTGCTTTAGGAATTATGCATAAGTTTAGTAAAAACAGAAATTCAATCTTTAAAAAAGCCTTTAATATTACAGTCTATCATCCAGTACATCAACTACCTTGCAATAGATGCTCTTGGGGGTATCTGTCTTACCACAGCTTTTTAAAAAATTCTTATTCTATTGTGCCTTTTATTTCATTCATCCATAGAAAGTATTTATTTATTTGTCTATTTATTCCTTTATTAATTTATTTGTTTATGGAAATTTGAAAAAATGAAATGCATTAATTTATGAATGGAGGGTTTACATAGAAAATTTTGATTAATTCTAATGATATTTAAATGCATAAATCCCTAGTGGGCAAGTAGGAGACAGAACATTGGCATTACATTCATGTATAATTACTACTGATCTCAAAGGAAAATCACTTAAATGAGTTAAGAGAGTTAAGATCCTCAGAAATATAATAAACAATAAATTTATTCTACTAGGGCACATTTTAGATCACTGCTGAAAAATATCACTACCACTCAAATGCTCTCCAAACAGACAGATAGATATATTCCGTATGCATAGATATTTCATTTGATTTTGATAAGACATGATAAGCACATAAAATGAAGAAAGCCATATTTACTATGTGTGCACATTCCAAATGAAAAATATTGGCATTTGAAAAAAGAAAAAACTAATAGCTCTCAAGAAATGTAGACTCTAGTAACTCAGTTATCATCATCATATTTCACCCCTTTCATGCTGTGACATTCCATCTAAGCTCTTAATCTTCTAAGAAACAAACACAGAACATTCTCAGAGAACTGGACTAAAATTCAGTATTCTAATTAAGTGTCTGGTCTCTGTCACTAACATATAACCTTTAGCAAGGTGTTTAATCTCTTTGGACTTTAGCTTACTTATATACAAAATGGGGATTATACTAGATGGTTGCTGTGACCCTTTTGGGGTTATAGTATTAAATGCTTCAATGACTGTTGGAAAGAAACTGAATTCTCTGCTTTTTGTCTTTTTCCCCTAGTGCTTTCCAAGCCTCTCATGCAAGGATCAAGAATTTCTATTTTGCTGCTGAGTGCTCAGATGAGATGAATTAGTAAGTGATTTCTATTCATTCATTGATAGAACATATATTTATTGAGCCTCAATTATGTGTCAAGTACCATACTAGGTCCGGAGAAAACAATGACATGTGTTTTTAACAAAGTAAAATGATTTTATTTCAATCCTAATAGAGCTTAGTGTAGTTGGGTAGAGCTGTATTAACTGAAGGATGGCTGGCATGGAATTTAGAGTAGAAAGAAAGGAATAACATGATGTAAGATGAGGCTGCAGAGGTAGGTATCATCCAAACCTTGAAGTCCCCATAAGCCAGCTGTTAAGGACTTTTGTCTATTTCAAGAGCCAAGGTAAGCAGCTAAAAGCTTTTCAGAAAAAGGTAACTGGATCAGGTAGAGAAGAGGTTGGAAGAGGGAGCAAGGGGTATGCGAAGAAATAGATAAAAATGCTTACTTGGGCCAGAATGGTGGGAGTGAAAAAGGAAACAAGTGGATGTATTCAAGATATCTTTCGGAGGTAAAACTAACACACTTGGTTATAGGAATTGAGGGGGAGGAAAGTTTCAAGGATGACTTCTAAGTGTCTGGCATGTATAACAAGATGGATTTCATTGTTATTTTCTTTTTTTTTATTTCAGGTCATCATGGGGGTACAAAAGTTCAGGTTATATATATTGCCCATGTCCCCCATCCCCCCGAGTCTGAGCTTCAAGCGTGTCCATTCCCTAGACAGTGCACATCGAACTCACAATCTTGTCCCCCAAACCTTGTTCTCTTCCAGTATTCCCTATCTCATTGAAAATAACAATGAAGCATGTCTGGGGATGGACACGCTTCATTGTTATTTTCAATGAGATAGGGAATACTGGAAGAGAACAAGGGTTGGGGGACAAGATTGTGAGTTTGGTCTGTGTACATGTAGAGTTTGGAGTATCTTTGAGACATCCAAATAGGCAGTCCCTCTGACTCTGGAGCTCAGAGAAAAGGACTGAACTGGAAATAATCTGTGAGTTATCTGCACTGATATAGTATTTGAAGCCATAGACATAGATGAGAACAGCTAAGACAGTGGCTTTCAAACTTCAGCATACATCAGAATCAACTGAAGGGCCTATTAAAACACAGACTGTGGGGTCCATCCCCAGAGTTTCTGATTCAATAGGTCTAGTGTGGAGGCTGAGAATCCATCTAACTAACAAGCCCCTTGGTGATGATGATGCTAGTGTTCCCAGGACTCTGAGAACCACTGGCTTAGGGAAAGAGCTTAAGAGTAATAAGAGGACCCTGAAGAATTACAACACTTAATGGCTGAGTAGAGTCTACAAAGTAGACGGAAAAAAGTCCAGAAAGGTAGGCAGAATTGCAATGATACCATAGCACCAGTATTTGATACGCTCCTAGGATCCTGTAGCAGAGATCTATAAACACAGCCAACATGCAGTGCAGTACTTTGTCCTTAAGGAAGCAGAGCTGTTGCACTTTCTAAATCAGGGGTTGTTTTTACACCTACAACTTATTTGCATATAAGGTGTCAACCCTGGAGGTAGTGATATATGTAAATATCTGTAGATACAAGCTTAAGTGCCCATGTCCTGTAACTTAAAATTTTCTTGTCTAAAATGTGCCTTATCTTAAGGATAAAACACTTTCCATTTGGCTGTGTAATATCCATTTTATTGTTTTTTTTTAATGTAAAGCTGAAAACCAAGATAGCTTCGGTTACCTCACACAATGTATCTACTCAGCATTCATCAATAACCACTATGCTTTCATTTACATTTAAGACTAACAAGAAGATATTCTATATACCAGTGTCCTGTGTTATTGGAAAGCCTTGGAGAATGGTTGAAACTAACTGCCTTGTTTGAAGTGGATGTTGGGATGCTTTTTGAAGGCTGATATTGCTTTGTATAATGAATGAATATGTATTATTTGATGCTTTTTACATACATTTCCTTGAATTTTGAAAGAATGTGCAATAAAATGGACAAATTACAGGCCAGATGTGGTGTCTTACACCTGTAATCCTGGCACTTTGGGAGGCCAAGGCAGGAGGATCACTTGAGGCCAGGAGTTTGAGACCAGCCTGGGCAAGACAGTGAGAAGACGTCTCTACAAAAAATTAAAAAATTATCAGACATGGTAGCATACATCTGTAGTCCTAGCTACTTGGGAAGCTGAGTCAGGAGGATTGCTTGAGTCCAGGAGTTGGAGGTTGCAGAGAGCTGTGATCACACTACTGCATGCCAGTTTGGGTGACAGAGCAAGACCCTGTCTCACACACACACAAAAAAAAGACAAATTGTTTCTTGCTTATCTTGATTATTCTACTGTCCATAGGCTGACTACAGCTCTGTGCCACAAGTTAGTTTAAAGCTTATCATCCTTTCAAGTAGACCATATTTTATCTGTTTGTGTATTAAGGATGGTCCCTATGAAAGTTGATGGATGCAGTTTTCTTTTTGTAACAAAAATGTTTCATGTGAATAAAATATGTTCTATAAGACATTAATTCCAATTAGGGAAAACAGTGGGTTATTGATATTTTAAACTGCATCCTACAGATTTTAACATGCATTTACTAATTTTATCAATGAACCTTTGACTATAACAGGCTCTTATGTTCATGTCTGATTTTTAAAAGAAAATTGCATTACCTATAATTTCAAAGGGAATATTGCTTACATTTATATTCAACATGCCAGAAGGAAGAGTTGTTCTTCCCTTAGTGAGTTTATATAGCCCACTCTCAATTTTAATTATGTTGAATTTAATCCTGTCAGATTGCTATTGTCTATAATTTATGCCTCTGAGACTCAAGCACAACATTCTTACTGTCTTGAGAAAAAAATACAAAAATTTCCATCTTTTTTTTTTTTTTTTTTTTTTTTTTTTTTGAGACAGAGTCTCACTCTGTTGCCCAGGCTAGAGTGAGTGCCGTGGCGTCAGCCTAGCTCACAGCAACCTCAAACTCCTGAGCTCAAGCGATCCTCCTGTCTCAGCCTCCCGAGTAGCTGGGACTACAGGCATGCGCCACCATGCCCGGCTAATTTTTTCTATATATATTTTTAGCTGTCCATATAATTTCTTTCTATTTTTAGTAGAGATGGGGTCTCGCTCTTGCTCAGGCTGGTCTCGAACTCCTGAGCTCAAACGATCCGCCCACCTCGGCCTCCCAGAGTGCTAGGATTACAGGCGTGAGCCACCGCGCCCGGCCAAAATTTCCATCTTGATAGAATTTAAGTCATAACTTGTTATATCAACATAACAAGTTAACACAACATAACATAATATAACTATATATATATATATATATATATATATATAACATAACTTGTTATAAAATTCTGACATCAGAGAGGCTGTGTGAATGTTCCCAGAAAAGGGCATAATGATGCCTATAGCTATAAGCCCCCTGAAACACACTGAAGAATATGCTGATATGGAAACAATAAATGTTTTCTATTCTATCAAGAAGTGAAGTAGAAAGATTGTTTGGCATCTGGGAGAAAATCAAGACTAAAGGTAGAGTGTTGTTTTATACAAGGGAAAAGATATGAATATGTTTACATGGTAAAAGGATGGAATCAATAAAGTAGAAGAGATTAAAGATATAATGATAAAGAAAATGGCTGATGAAGCAAAGTGAGGCAAGAGAGGATGAGATCAATGAGGTGCATGGGAAATTGGATTTTAAAAAGGAGTAAAAAATATCAAGGATAGGTAGGGATGCAGGCAAATTTGCAGGAAGAGTAGGTATTAAGGATGATCATGTTTGTTGGCCTCATACTGTCTTCATAAAGAAGGAGGCGGCCTCCTAGCCCTGTGACTCCCGAGGCACCCTTTGAACCATTGCAGCCCCCAGTCATTGAGGGCTTTAAAAAAAAAAAAAAAGAAGAAGAATGCGGGAAGGTGATCTGAAAGAGTTAAATCCATTAAAGACTTTTAAATTGATACATAGATTAAAAAGTTAATAATAGACTGAGCCTGAGACATTTGACTATTTGCACTAAATACCATCAAAACAATATGAATGTTTCAAAGCAAAAGGGATTTAGCCCAGACTATTCATAGAGATAGAGGCCTCATTCTCCTAAACTTTTAAAGTGAAAGCACAACCTAAGTAAATTCATTCTATAGTCAGTAAGCCAGTAGTAAAACTATGATAAATTCAAAGAATCTTAATGTCTGCTTTGTTCTCTCCATCAAAATTATTTTCCTTTCTAGTAAGAGAAATGTTAGAATTATTCTATGATAAATCTTTGTTGGTTGAACTTGAAATATTCAGGTTATTATATTGAAATATAAAATAAGAACCTATAACTCTTCTTAAGCCTGTTCCAGGAATTTTATGTAATTTAAAAATTTACCAGGTGTCATTTAGTTAAAAACAGGTAGCCATAGTCTATCATTTTTTTCTCTGAAAAAGTTACATCTAGTGATAATTTTAACTGACAAGTGAAACAAGAGGAATATAAAATTGTTTCAACTAAATAAATCTTTGTCTATATAGAAATATAATAATTGATTTTAAACATATAACTGGAAAAAGAAAATGAAATTATTAATATTAAGAATAGATTGATTAATGTTACATATTTTTTTCTTTTGAAAGTGAAGGAGATGGAATAATTTGAAAACTTAGTAATCTAACTGATGAATAAAACTACACTGAGTTTAAAATATCATGACTAAAATGTCATCTATATTAATGTACTTTTTATTATCTAAACTGTGATGCAATGATGTCTAAAAGGAAAAGGCTTATAAAGTAAATTTTATTTTACTTTCATATTAAATCATATCCTATATGATTTTAACTGGAATAGATATTTAAATCAAACTTTTCAAAGACTATGCTCCTCTTCATTTTAATAGATATGAAATCAGAGACACTGATTGAATTAAGTGTTGTGCTCCAGATCTGGAGCTCCTGATTAGAAAACTTGAGACTTTGTATAAGCTTGATTCTCCACTCTATGTATATAAGTATTTCCTGATGAAGTGATGCATAATATTTTCAGTAAAATATTATTTTTGACTTTAAACACTATGTAATACAAAATTATTATAAATGTATTTATCCCAGGCCATTTAAACTTAAAACAGCAATGCTCTACATAGAGTTGATAGAGTTATAGGTTGGTTTGTTTTTTAATCCCATTAGCTATATAGAAGGGAAAAAAATCACACATATAAACAATATGGGTTGTCATGTTCATTCATCAATGATTATGATATCTGGGGCAAGTTGATCTGTTATTTATCTCACAAATCTATGTAAATATTACATGAAATACTCAGCCATAAAAATTGGTGTTCTAGTATCTTTTTTAACAACTTGGATGGAACTGGAGACCATTCTTCTAAGTGAAGTATCACAAGAATGGAAAAACAAACACCACATGTACTCAATACTAAATCAGAACTAATCAATCAACACTTAAATATGCACATATGGAAGTAAAACTCAATGGAAATCAAGTAGGTGGAGGGAGGAGGAGAAGATGGGTAAATTCATTCACACCTAATGGGTACAATGCACACTGTCTGGGATAAGGCCACACTTATAAATTTTATTCAAATTGTACAAAAGCAAATTACATAACCAAAATGTGTGTACCCCCCCTAATATTCTGAAATAAAAAATTATATATGTTGCATGAAAAGAGAACAGAACCATGTTGAATTATCAAATCAGAGCAAGGTCTTCATCCTTTGAATAGCATTACTTATAAAGACTCAGTAGCTGTAGCAAGCAAAATTGTTCTTATGAGTTGATTAATTTGGATATATAAAGTCATTACAGAAAGTCTACATGCCCTTTGTTTCTGTTTGGAAAGTAAATCATCATTTTCTTCTCAGTAAAATACAAAATAGAAAGGTTGGAAGCTACAGGTACAAGCTACTTTTACCTGTGAGTAAAGCTTGTCTGATCAGTAGGATAGACTAAAACATAAGAAATTGTTCTTACATGCTTATAAGAAAGGAAATGTAAGATAATTGAATTGTCTTTTATTTTTGGTTATTAACACAAGATAATAAATACCTCGGCAATGAAGTGAAAAACCAGATGTGATGAAGCAAGATATTTAAAAAATTAAAGTACTTTCTTCATCTATTATCCAGAATATAAAACAGAATGCCAAAGTCAAGGCACTCTTAAGATACAAAATCACAGAAAAAATATTATGAATATTGAACTAAAGAAAAACATGAAGGCAAAGTTACTAGACTTTATGTTTTAGAATTAACTGAAACCAGTGATGCACTAAATATTTCAGTCTTAGAACCAAAAATATTAACCTTGGTCTCTACCAAGAAGTTATTCAATTTATTTAAACACCACAATAGATAATATATTGACATAAAGTCAACAAGCAATTGGCTAATTCAATGAAAAGCCACTAAGATACACTAGTTATTAACTTGCCTAACCATCAATTCAATCAAAATAAAAGAATTATTCATACCTGTGGACATACATAGCCTTGGTTGTTTGCCTTTATTTGATATTTAGGAGTTGTTTTATATTGACATATTTAGTTTCTTAAATTACTTCTATTTCACTTTGTAAGGAAGCTTATAATAACTATTCCAGAGTATATTCTGACCCAACCTTTAAATTATACTAGTCCCATCATCAAGTGTAAAAAAGGATATTCTTAATTTTATATATTGATAAGAAAAGCTCATGTAAAACTATCATACATATATCCTTTAAAATTTTATCCTTATGCATTTATTTTTCATAAATAGGTTTCATTCAACTGCCCCCTTTATGAACCTCAACTACTTAACTTTCTCCTGAGTTTCAACTTCAAGTTCCTATATTTATAGAGAAACTTTTCAACTTTAGTTTGTTTTAATTTCATTTTACCTCTGCTGTAATTTCAAATATATTTTTGCCTTATTAATATATAAAAATGAATAGGTATAAATTCCACTTCCAACTTAGATGGAGTAATAGGTACTAGACTTACCATCCCACTTAAAATAACTAAAAAACTAAACAAAATATATGAAACAATGATTTTCAAAGCATTGGACATCAACCAACAATGGACAGTAATCCCAGAAAGTCCTGAAATAAAAGAGTTGAACCATTATTCCTACTTTGAGAGAGTTTCTAGGCCACAGGATAGGGAAGAGCAACCTGGTCAAGCCTGTCAAAAGTCTTTGAGTTGAAGAAACAGAGTCAAGAGTTAGGGCAGACCAAAGGAGATAGAGATTATAGAGAAGAATACCAGAGAGGAGAGGACTTCTCAAAGAGAGAACTCAGTAGATGTGCAGAGGTTTCCCTCCAGTATTCAGCAGAGCACTGTTCAGCTCATGCCTGGGAGGAAAGTCTACAATGCTGGAGAAAGAACCACCAGAAAGGATTAGAGGAAATAGGCCCACAGCTCACACAAAGCTTGAAATAGTGCCTGTTCTCACCAACCATACTATCACCAACATAAACAGTAGAATTTATGGAGCACTGATACAAGGGTCTTGCCTGAGTAGATGGTAACAATTAGACCTAGACAAATTGTATTCTTATCTCACCTACCAAACATTAAAAACAAGACCCCAAAAGATCAAGCTATTTCAAAGTAACTCAACAGTGTTCCAAAACAAAGCTCAAGAATATTTACAGAATGCAAAAATATCCACCATCCAATGAAGTATAATTCACAATATCTGGCAGCCAATCAAAAATAACAAGGATTGCAAAAAAAAAAAAAAAACAAAAAAAAAAAACAGTAAAGCGTGACTCTTAATGAAGAGAAAAATCAATCAAATCCAACCCAGAATTATTATATGTTATTCTTATATGCAATTAGTAGACTCACTACTAATTGCACCTGCTACATGCCTACAAGAAACTCCCTGGAATAAATGGCTTCACTAGTAAATATTCTGAAAGATTTAAAGAATATTAGCACCATTTTTCCTCAAATTCTTCCAAACAACTGGAAAGGAGAAAACACTTCCAAGCTCATTTTATGAGGCCAGGATTACTCTAATAATAAAGCCAGACAAAGGTACTACAAGAAAATAAAATCCTCAACAAAATACCAGTAACTTAATTCAACAGTACTTTAAATGGATTATACACTATGACCAAGTGGGATTCATTTCTGGAATGCAAGGATAATTCAACATATGAAACCCAATCAATGCAATATACCACATCCACAGAATTAAGAACAAAAACTACATGATCATCTCAATTCATACAGTATGTGACAAGAGTGAACATATTTTGATAATAAAAACAAACACTCAAAAAACTAGGAATATATAGGTGTGAAAATTCAATATTTGTCTTTCTGTGCCTGGTTTATTTCACTTAAAATAATGTCCTCCAGATCCATCCATATTTCTGCAAATGTCAAAATTTCCTTCTTTTTCATGGCTAAATAATATTCCATTGTGTACATACAACACATCTTTTATTTCAGAATAGCTAGAAGTTTTCAAATGTTCCCAACATAAAGCAATGATAAATGTTTCAGGTGAATCATGTCCCAATTACCCTGATTTGATCATTACATATTATATGCTTGTATCAAAATATAACATGTACTCCATGAATATGTACAATTATTATGTATCAATAAAAAATTTTAAAAAACTAGAATAGATGGAAACTACCTCAAAATAATAAAGATCACATACAAAAAGCCCAGAATTAACAACATAACATTATACTCAACGGTAAAAGACTGAAAGCTTTCCCTGTAAGTTGAAGAACAAGGATGCCCACTTTCACCACTTTTATTAAACAAAGTATTAGATGTCCTAGCAAGAGCAATTAACATCCAAATTGCCAAGGAAAACTAATAAAATTATCTCTGTTTGCAGATGGCATGGTCTTATTTGTGGAAAACCTTAAAGATTCCCCCCAAAAACTGGTAGAAGTAATAATCAAATTCAGTCAAGTTGTAGGATACAAAATCAACACACAGAAATAGGTTGTGATTCTATATACTAACAATGAATTATCTGAAAAGGAAATTAAGAAAATAAGTCCATTTACAATAGCACCTAGAAGAATAAAATATCTAAAAATAAACTTAACCAAGGAAGTAAAAGACTGGTACTCTGAAAACTAAAAAATATTGCTTAAAGAAATTAAAAGAATATACAAATAAGTGAAAAGACATCCTATGTTCATAGATTGGAAGACTTATTAAGACATCAATAATACCTAAAATGATTGACAGATTCAATGTAATCCTTGTTCAAATTCCAATGGCATTTTTTTGCAGTAATAGAAAAAAAATTTTAAATTTATATGGAATCTCAATGGACCCCAAATAGCCAAAACAATTTTGAAAAAGAAAAACAATGTTGGAAGATTCACACTTCCTAATTTCAAAATATATTACAAAACAAAATGATTAAAACAATTTCATACTAGCATAAAAACATACATATAGAACAAATGGAATAGAATAGAAAGTGTAGGCATAAACCTTTGCATATATGGTCAAATGATCATCTTCAAGGGTTCCCAGACTACTCAATGAGGAAAGAACAGTCCCTTCAACATATGGTCTTGGCATAATTAGATACCTCCATGCAAAAGAATGACGTTGGACCCTTATCTTACATTAGATACAAAATTTGACTCAAAATGGATTAAAGACCTAAACATAGGACCCAAAACTATAAAATTCCTAGAAGAAAAGCACAGGAAGAAAGTTTTATGAGATTGGATTTGGCAATAATTTCTTGGATATGACACCAAAAGCACAGGCAACAAAAGCAAAAATAAACAAATGGTACTACATCAAACTTAAAAACTTATGTTCATCAAAGGACACAACAGAGTGAAAAGGCAACCTCTGGAATGGGAGATGATATTTGTAAGTCATATATCTGATAAGTGGTTAATATCCAGAATACATAAAGAATTCCTACAATTCAGCAATAATTAAAAAACCCCAATAATCTAAAGGACTTGAATAGACTTTTCTCCAACAATGATATGCAAGTGACCAAAAACCATATGAAAAGATGCTCAACATCACTATTCATCAGAGAAATGCAAGTTGAAACTACAATGAGATATCATCTTACACCCATTATGATCGATACTATCAAAAAAACAAAATAACAAGTGTTGGCAGTGATGAGGAGATGCTGGAACCCTTGTGCACTGTTGGTGGGATTGTAAAATGGTGCAACCATTATGAAAACACTATGACAGTTACTCAAAAAATTAAAAATTGAACTACCATATGATTCAGCCGTCCCACTCCTGCATATATATCCAAAGAATTGAAAAATCTTGAAGATATATTTACACATCCATGTTTATAGCAGCACTATTCATAACAGCCAAGAGGTGGATGCAGGCCAAATGTCCATTGATGGATGAATAGATTAAAAACATATGGTATATACATACAATGGAATGCTATGCAGAATTTAAAAGGGGGAAAATACTGTCACATGCCACAAGTTGGATGAACCACATGGACATTATACTAAGTTAAATAATCCAGTTACAAAGTGACTACTACTGTACAATACCACTTATATAAGGTATCTAAAGTAGTTAAATTTATAGATATAGAAAGTAGAATGATGCCTACCAGGGACTAGGGAGAGAAGTCAAATAGAATGTGTTGTTCAATGGGTATAGAGTTTTAGTTCTACAAGATGAAAAGCTTCTAGTATCTGTTTCACAACAATGTAAATATATTTAACACTACTGAACTGTACAGTTAAAAATGGTTAAGATGGTAAATTTTATATGTTTTTTACCACAATAGAATGAAAAACCAATCCATGTAATTTACCATATTAACAAATTAAAAAGAATGAAACATGAACATCTTAATAGATGCAGGAAAAGCATTTGACAAAATCTATTCCTGATGAATCACAGTAAACTAGGAATAAAAAAGAATTTCTTTAATTTGATAAATTGAACCTATGAATAAAATACAGCTAATGTCACACTTAATCTTGAAATACTGAGTTACTTCACTCTAAGGTCAGAAAAAAAGGCATGGATGTTCATTCTCATCACTTCCATTCAATATTCTACTTGAGGTTTTATCCCATGCAATCAGATAAGACAAAAAATAAATAAATAAAAGGGACCCAGATTGAAAACAAAGAGGTCAAACTGTATTTATTTGCAGATGACATGATTGTCTATGTAGAAAAGCTGTTCAAATCTACATGAAAGCTACTTTATAATGAGAGCGTTTAGCAAGATTGCAGGATTTAAAATCAATCTACAAAAATCATTTGTTTTCTCTATATTATCCTCAAACAATCAGAAATTAGAATTTAAAATACCATTTAAAATAACATCAAAATATATGAAATAGTCTGGGGGTGGTGGCTCACGCCTATAATCCTAGCACTCTGGGAGGCCGAGGCAGGAGGATTGCTTGAGGCCAGGAGTTTGAGACCAGCCTGGGCAAGAGAGGGACCCCGTCTCTACAAAATATAGAAAAATTAGCCAGCTGTGTTGGCTATGCCTGTAGTCCCAGCTACTCTGGAGGCTGAGGCAAGAGAATCACTTGGTCCCAGGAGTCTGAGGTTGCAGTGAGCTATGATAACGCCACTGCACTTTCGCTGGGGTGATAGAGTGAGACCCTGTCTCAAAAACAAAACAAAAAAAGTGAGTGTATATATATATATATTTCATATATATTTATACATTTAATATATATGAAATACTTGGAGATTATGAAAAAGATGTGCAGTATCTGTACACTGAAAACTGCAGACCATTCCCAAGAGAAATTAAAGTAAACCCGAATAAATGAAAAAATATATCATATTCATGGGTCAAAAGACTCAATATTACTAAGATAGCATTCCTCCACAAATTGATATATAAATTTCATCATAATTTCAGTCAAAATTCAACAGTATTTTATTGTAGAAATTGCCACGCTGATTCTAAAATTCAAATGAAACTGCAAAGAACTTAGACAAAAAAAAATTAAAGAAGAATAAAGTTGGGAGAACCCCAACCTTATTTCCAAACTTATTTTAAAGCTAGAAGTAATGGCAATGTGGTATTGGTGTAAAGATAGGCAAATCAATCAATAGAACACGATAGAATGTTTAGATATAGACACACACATATATACAAACAACTGATTTTCGACAAAGTACAAAGGCAATTCAGTAGAAAAAGGATAAATTTTTCAACAAATGGTGCTGTAACAATTGGATATCCATATACCAAAAAAAGAACTTTAATCTATACCTCACGTCATATACAAATGTTAATCCAAAATCGATCACAAAAAAAATGTAAAACTAAAAGTATAAAACTCCTAGAAGAAAATATAGGAGAAACTCTTTGTTATCTTGGGTTGATCAAAGATTTCATAGATAAGACACTAACATCACAATCTGCAAAAGAAAATATTGATAAATTGGACTTCTTCAAAGTAAAAAGTCTGCTTTTTGAGCAATAACGTTCAGAGAATGAAAAGACAAGCCTCAGAGAAGGAAAAAATATTTGCAAGTCATATATTTGACAATGGACTTATATCTAAAATATATAAAGAACTCTCAAAATTCAATAAATAAACTAGTAAACATAAAAAAAGAAAAGAAATGATGCAAAAGAACTTGTTGAAAGAACAACCTCATTAAACTGATATTGATTTTTTATGACTTTTGTGATCAAAACTAGAGAACTCCATAATTGTGTCAACTCCTGCCAAAGAGAAAGAAAGGGAAATCAGCCATGGGAAATTAAAGAATCAGTTGCTGAGCTGTGATTTTTCTTAGATAACTAAGTGGACTTCTGTAGCCAGACAGAGTGATGGCAGATGAACAGTTGACAGATATTGATGTATTCCATCCCACACGTTTTTAAGCTAAACACTAAAGTTATGAATGACCTTGATTGGCACGAACTATGATGGAGATAGCATGGAGCCAGCTTCGCCTTGACAGCCAGCCTTTGCCTTGGGCAATGAAATAAGGCTGTCTCCTTGTGGAATTAAATGTGTTTCAATAGGATACCACGTTGAAAGGATGCTTGTATAATTTTTATTCCTAAAATTTTGGTAGTTCATTAGCTATAACAAAAGGGTAATAATAATAACTGTATCTGAAGAAAGTGATATGCCATTATGACTAAACCCTAAAAGAAGCATTACATTATGTCAGATAAAAGTTAAAGTGGTTTTGAACTGCCATTGAGGGCTTGTCAAATGAAGAATAACACAAAGTATTCCTACTATATTGCTTTCTGTTTTTTATTGTGGTGTGATACCTTGTATCCTATAATGTTTCTGACCTAAAAATAAGAATTATAGCCCTTTTATATAAAACACTGCATATAAATTATGCCATTCATCTTTTAATGAATGCATGAACTTATCCACAAAATATTGAGTACCTAACAATATAAATTAGTCATTAAGAGACAAAACCGATCATCCTATCAAAGAGCTATGAGACTGGTTAAGAGTATGAACATTTAAATAGACAATTACAATGCAGTATAATAGATGCTGTATTAGAAATACACAAAATATTCTGTGTAGAAGAGTAGAGTGAAGTTTAATTCTCCCTGGGGACGACTTAACAGGACAGCCCTGAAATTTAGAGAATTTACCCTGCCCATGACGGAAACTTTAAGTGTGGACTACAATAGGAATTGGTTTATGCTTTAGAGAGATTATTCTATATGGCAGTATTGAAAATGGATTTGATAGTAACAAGTTTGGCAGCACAGACACTCATAAAAAATACATTACTGTTGTCTGTTAACAAATGGCTACATTCTAAATTAAGACAACCTCATTGGGGATAAAGTGCACATGGATGTAAAAGGTATATTCCACAGGATTTGGTCACAGAAACGATCATAACTACCGTTTTTTTCCTACAGAGAACTTACACAAGATTACATGGTCCTGATATCCAACACAATCAAAAAGGTTGGTGTTAATGGCATCTAGTATTGCAAAATAATTTTCAAGTTTCATCACAATGGGAAAAAAGAACTTTGGAAGCTTACCTCAAAATCTTGCAACGTTGCATATGCTTCCTACATAAAGAATAGCCCTGCTTTTCTATTTGAATTTTCTTAAATATTATTTTAAATGAAGATTTTAAAATTTGGTATTTCACCACAGTAACAAGCATAGTTCATTTTTTCAGAAGCACACAAACCATGTTCTTCTTTGGTACTGTACAAAACAAGAGATTTGAGAAAGTGCCTTTCAATGAGTTAGACATTTTATCTTACTATTAGAAGATCCATTCTTCCACATCTACATTCTCCTTCCTTGAAAAGTACTTTCAAATAACTGTTATCTTGCTTTCTCAAGTTGATTGAATAGGCATATTAATTAACTAATTTTGCAACAGGATATTTTCATAATTGAAGAATATCCAGTATATTATAAATGAAAACTGTGACCTACCATTTATAATACATTTTCTTACCAAAATTTAAGAACTCGTTATTAAATTATTGCTTAATTCGTGGAAAAGAATTGATATGGCTAACAGACCAACCTATTTTGATGGTATTTTTTTGGCTTTAGTTTCCCATACATGTAAACAAATGAAGAGGTTGTAACGTCAATCAGTATCTGTATTGAAAATCCTCAAGAATGAAAGATATTCTGTTCTGCAGTTATGCTTGCTATTGGAACCACCTTTTCCCCCAAATGATATTTTTATAAAGAACAATAACTGAAGTGTTTATAGATGACTGGTTTTTTTTTCCTTACTTCTTTCCTTCCTTCCTTTCATGTCCTGACAGGAGTTCTTCAAAAATTAAAGTGATTTTTAGGTCCACATTGAATTTTTGATAAAATTAAATGTATCAAAATATTACGTTAAACAGAGATCAGGATAAAGCCAATGGAGTGAAATGCTAAGGGAAGGTGACCCTAGGTGAAGGATAGAGGGGAATTCATTGAACTAATCTTATTTATTCAGGTAACTCTCAGCAGAGCACACTGCCTGCGTCCCTGTTTGCCAGTCTAGAGCGCCAACTCGGGCTGAGACTCGCAGGCCCCGACCTCCCGCCTCTTCCTCTTCTCCTTTCTTTTCCCTCTTGGCGCCGCCCCGCCCCCACCCTCGCCCACAAGGGACGCGTCCTTGGCAACGCTACGACGCCTTACCAAGACCGCCTGAGTGACCTCACAGAGCGGATCCCCGCTAGTCGCTGGCGCCCGCATGTGGGCGGCAGGGGCAACCGGCTGGGGCAGGCTGCCCGGAAAAAGAGCAGTGGCGTCTCCGGGTGGCAGTGTCTCCCGGCAGTGCGGCCTCCGGGCAGCTCGGCCCAAGGGCAGCGGAGTCTCCAGCTCTGGACAGCGTGGCGGTGGCGGCGGCCGTGAGCCACGGGTGTGCTGCTGCCCTTCAGGTGTAGTGGAGCGCCCTAAGCCCCACTTTCTCAGTTCCCTTTCCCCACCCCGTCGGCCTCCCTCGACGCCCCCCTCAACCCCAGAGCTGGCCTTCAACCCGCCCATCTGCCGACCCAGCTGCTCGCCGCTCCTCCCACCCAGGGGTCTCTGCCGCCACCCTCCACCAGGCCCCAGGCCCTGCCCCCAGTATTTGCCACCACGTATTGCGGACTATGGCCCTAAAGCGCCTCCACAAGGAGTTCCTCGACCTGGCCCGCGACCCCCCGGCCCAGTGCTCAGCAGGGCCGGTGGGGGACGATATGCTCCACTGGCAGGCGACCATAATGGGGCCCAACGACAGCCCCTACCAAGGAGGGGTCTTCTTCCTAACCATCCAGTTTCCATCCGATTACCCCTTCAAACCACCCAAGGTCGCATTCACCACCCGAATTTACCATCCAAACATTAACAGAAATGGAAGCATCTGTCTGGACATCCTTAGATCCGAGTGGTCACCAGCACTAACTGTTTCCAACGTGTTGTTATCCATCTGTTCCATGCTGTGTGACCCCAACCTGGATGATCCTTTGGTTCCTGAGATTGCGAAGATCTACAGAAAGGATAGGAGAAAGTACGACAGAATAGCTAGAGAATGGACTGAGAAATATGCCATGTGACTTCAAAATAAATGATACCACCACCTTAATGATAAGATAAGGTGGCAGTTCAATTAATTGTTTGTCTTTAGATTACTTTCTGTCAAGCGACGTCTCCCCCATCCTTCTGGGCACACATTGTACACCTTTCATAGCAGGGTGTGTGTGGAGGGGGTGGGGAAGTGGGGGTGTGTGGGGTTGGTGGGTAGGGTCTATGAATAGTGTGGGGAGAGCAGGGAGCATGAGACAAAGACCAGGGTTTTTTTAAAGAGAATTTTAGAGACTTTTATTGTGTCACAATATTTTAGTATCTTCAGTAATTTATACTAAGGTGGCTGATAAAGTACTCATTATATCTCCTTTTGTATAAATCCATAACTGAGAAAAATTATACTCAGGAAGTTGTAAGTCCATAGGAAGCAGGAAAAAAAATTGATTGGGATGAGTATCTGCAGCATGTGGCCTGAAAAGACAAAGCATTTCAGTTAGTATTCCTTTAGGCTTCTGTGTGCCCCTCCTTGATCTGGAGGGTGGAAACTAATTCCATCCCTCCGAATGGGCCCTTACAATCTCACAGGCCCCCTCTTCTGCCATAGTCCCTGGGCCTAGAGGGAGGATATTTGAACAGGGCCTTGGCTGATTCCGTGGTTCTAGGTTCCAGAGACTGGTAAACTTGGTATTTACTTAAAATTTGTCAGGACTCTAGAAAACAAAACAAAAGAATTAGTAATGTTTTAAATAGAGTCTTTTTGTGAAAATTTAGTTCTGTCTCATGAGGTTGAGTTAGACCAGTTTTAATCTAGTTTTGACTAAAAGATTTCTTTATTGAATTATGATTAGAAAACAGCAAGAACAAGGGTGTGGTGACTTTAGGATGAGGAGAGCAGTTCCACCAAACAGGAAAATTTCTAATGTGAAGTCTTTAGAACCGAGAACAGTTAGGGAAAGCTGGGTGAAGATTACATTTCCGAAGCACCTATGTCTTCAGATGTTTTGATTTTGAGCAACAATAATCTGAACCCATATCCTCTTCCAGGTTTAAAGTTTAAATTTTCTAAAAGTAATTTTATTCCTTAACATTTCAAAAAAGAGAACAGTAATAACTGTTCAACAGGAAAAATATATGCTTAGTTTCTTACTGCTTTCATGCATATTTAAAATAATTTATTTGGATGTTGAAGATGTTATTGACATTACATTTTTAATAAATGTCAGATTTTCTCCTATCTGGAGCACAGAAGAGAAAAAAATAGAAAATTATATTTCCACTTAGGTACACTGATTATACATTACAGTAATTTCTCACTTGACTTAAGAAAAAGTTTAGTTTCTAAATGAGACTTTTTCTTTTGGAAATATAAAAGTTAATTTTAATATCTTACTCTTTTGGGAGGCAATGGAGGGATTGTAATTTTGTAAAGATATAAACATATCAATTGAGATTTTTAAAATCTGTACTAAAACAACCAGAAACTATATGAAAACTTTGAATTCTATGTCAATTTTGTTTCTAAAACAAAATTTCCTTTTACGCATACACACAGAGGCAATGCTGTTTAATAGGACTTTCTGCAATGATGGAAACATCCTATATCTACACTATCCAATACAGTAGCCTCTAGTCATACGTGGCAATTGATCACTTGCAAGAGCAGGAGGAAGAATTGTGTTTTTACTTAGCTTTCACTAAAAACTTTCTTTATTGCATGATTTGCAAACCAAACACTTTTTAACCTTTATCTTTTAGTTTCTTCATGCTACCAAGAGACTTTTACAAAATATTTACATTATGTCACTGCGAAAAATGAATAAAATTTATGTCCATGTCATTAAAGATCATTGATTTAATAGAGAGCTATGCTATGAATATGTTTAATATTTGTAGAGGGTTGAAATATTGCCATGTAAGAAATTCTGATCAAGAAATTCAATATTATAGTCTGTTCCCAAGAAGCTAACAGAAATTTTTATTGTAGAGATTATGTATATAGGTCATCAATAATGATAGCCAGAATTTTCAGAATAAAATGATCTCACAATGTTATGATTTTTTTCTGTTATGGTCCAATTCACAGTTACTAATTACATCGTGTTTATTATTTTGCTTCAAATACCATATTTTCAACATCAAACTCAAATCCACATAATAGTAAATATTTGGGGCAAAACAATAAAATTTAAGTAAGATATTTTGAAACAGTCAAAATGTCCATATTAGGATGGCAATTCTATTTCTAGTTAGAACATTTGATGTTCTTTTTCATTCAAAGTGATCATTTCCATCTTGGTCCATTAGTTCCTACTCACCAGTTCCCCAATTTCAGTGCAATCAATTAGGAAATGTTAAAATTTGTACTTGGATTAAGGGAGGGAAGTATGATCTCATTCTGTTAGTATTTTCAGAAGCAGAATAACTGAGCTGATTTAAGGAAAAGGTTCTATCCTAGTTATCAAATCATGGTTTGGCTGTGGCAAAGTCATAACATGTAAACAAAATGTTTGTACCCCCATAATATCCTGAAATAAAAAAATAAAAATAAAAAATAAAATAAAATAAAAAGATGTAGCTTTCTCCTTGTAAAAATTGCTAACAGGTACTCTCTGAATGAAAGCATCCAATGTAAAATTGAGTACTATTAGCTAAGTATTTGGCATGCTTTTTAATATCATGATTTATGTATATTAGCTATAAGAAATTATGACTGAGTCTTGCCTCTATAGATACCATCAGAGCAGTGCTAATTCAGCTTGAAAATCAAGCCATAAACATGGATGATTGGTATATATTAGTATTTAACTTTCTAACATTGGTGATATGGAAAGCTTAGAAAATATCCAACTATCAATGATGCAGCTTTCTTTCATCTCATGATTAGAAAAAATGTTATATAATTTATACTGGCCTCAAATCATGATCTTTATTTGTTTTAATTCTGGTTTGTACTATTACTCTACTATAAATTAAAAATTTCTCCCTAAAGAAAATTATTGTCTATGGAACTCCTTGGCATTTGATATCAAGGCTATATCCCTTTAAATTTTAAGATATCTCTAATCATAGCTAGAAGCCATATGCTGTAGTGATGAGATTGTGGGTTCTGGAACTAAACTGCCTGGATTAAGAGCACCACCACTTACTAGCCATGTGAACTCAGACATGTTATTTAACCTCCTGGGTCCAGGAGCAGTGGCTCATGCTTATAATCCTAACACTTTGGGAGGCCGACGTGGGAGGATTGCTTGAGGCCAGGAGTTGGAGACCAGCCTGGGCAACATAGTGAGACCCTGTCTCTGCAAGAAAAGAAAAAAAAAGAGTTCCCAATACACAATTGCATTAATTCAACAAATATTTCCGTACCTATTATGTGCCATTCACTGCTATTTAACCTCTTGGAACATGAGTTTTCTCATCTGTTAAATGGGAATAACAAGAGTTCCTACCTCTTATAGTTGATATGAATAGTCAATGAGAAAGTGCCTTGGATATCATAGTCTCTCAATAATTATTAGCTGTTATTACTAATTCTTGCCCTTTTTCTCCTTGTTTTGTTTTATTTTTTATTATTATTATTATTTTTTTTTGTCAGTTGGGTTGGACAGATGTTACGGTTAGCATATGGTTCCTCCTTTGGAGATGCAGCTGCTAATGCAGGTAAGGACTTCAAAGTTCCAAAGATTTGTGCAGTTTAAAAAATCTAGAAACATTATTTAATATAAGCTCATCATTAACACATCTTTCCATACATGGCATCATTTAAAGTGTATCAGAAGCTTTACTATAATGCATTTAATAAATACAAGAAAATGACTTTTCAAATATATATTCAAGAATTATTGAATTGCATCAAAAGAGTTTAATTTCTAAAATTGGGCTGAAACTGAGATATAAAAATAAACTATATCTTATGTAATCTTTTGGAGAGGTTGTTGATTTATTAAATTAGGAAGCATGTGTACGAGTGCAGTATCCTTTTATATGGTTATCACTTTGATTCTTGACTCTCTCACCACATAATTCAAATACAGACAATTTTCTGGATTTTTCATTAGAGACTACACAATCCTAAGTATAGTGGATCATACATCTATCCGCTCTTTTGTAACTCTGCATACAATAATTTTATTCTGTCTAGATGGAAAAGTCCTAAAGGGTAAAAAGCAGGATTAGGTTAAACAAATTTATATAGGTCCTAGGATTCCTCAATACCCTTAAAAAACAATAAATATCACTTGATCACTTCCACTGATAGAAGAATCATTTATAAAGTGATTTTGAGACCAAGGAAACAAAAGTACTTATCATGTAAAACATCCTCCAGTATTCATTATTAGTGCCAATAATTTTAAAAAGCTTGCATGTAGGCTGATCTGGAAAGTAGAGGGAAAAAGACAGTAAAGGGGAAAAAAGTCTTATGCAGATATATTATATACAAAATTTTCTAGTTTGCATATTCATCAAAAAGCAAGTATAAATGAATTATCAAATTCCAATATTTACTGGTAAAAAGTCACACTATAACTTTATTGCAAAGTTGATTTGTACCCAGTTAAATAAATTAACAAAATTACTTAAAAGGGGCTATTCCTGATAGATAATTATTTACTGAAATATCCCACCAACACACAGAGGCACACACATACACAATATGAAGAGTTGGAAAGTGCAGCCTCTACATACTACATTAACCATTATTTCCATAGTTAAGTTCAATTTCAATTATCTTAAATTTGATAGTTGATTGGATGCCTCAGAAAGCAATATCTGTATATGGTTGTTTAGGAAAACCCTGGATGCAGCAGTAGCACTAGCCACATAACCAAAATTTCCAGACTACTTGAAAATAGTAGCCAGGGATCACTAGGTAGGCCATTATGTGCTAGAAGGAAAGAAAGGGCTAAAAAATATTCCTCTTTTTTTCTTATCATCTTCCCTTTAATCAATCTCAGAGCAAACATTTAAGTCTATCACAAAGTTTGTCAACCTACAAGTCAACCTTGGATAGACTCTTAAAACTCAAAGCCCTATCTTTTCTTGCAGAATACAGACGTACAGGTGCTATGATTTACGCAAACTGCATTTTGTCCCTGAAGAGAGAGTTCCTTGTGATTTGGTGTAACAATTACCATGAAGTAACTACCGTAAGTATTATCATCATTTCAACATTGGTCAGCGGTGGCCAAATGTATAAAAGTCAGATTTTCCATTATTTAAAAGTATATTCATATCACAATGCAGTTTCTGTATGAAAATCCTTAGTGTGAAATATGAATATCATTTTCAGAAAATACAATAGTAGAATCCATAGAAGGACAATAATTTACCTCCCTATCATTAGCTGATGTGATAAAAACTGATATGATAGGTGGATGTTTAACACATGCAGATTTTTCTTTCTTTGAACATTGAAAGGATATCAACATAAATTGGACTGAAGAAATATAATTTCAAGAAATAAAATTCTTATTCATGTAATCCTTTAACTTGTAAAATCATCTCAGAAGCTTATTTACATCTTCAGGTAGGTTTTTAAATTCCCTCCATATTTTTAAAGGCTATAAAATACAGACTTTAGAAAAAACTATAGTAAAATTCAAAACATCCACTAAGTATTATTAGCATTTGATTCTAAAAGCTATTACTTTTCATATTTTTCTCTAGCTTCCATGATATGATCCTTGTATAAACAGAACCAAAAAAAGAGTAACTAAAGCAACAACATCACATTGAAAACTTCAGGCTAATATTTACCCATTTCATGCTGTGTTATCAACTGGAAGATAAGTTTAGGTCCTCACAAAACCCTCTTCCAACTTTTTGCCTTTTAGTACTAGATATTTTTAGAAGAAAAGTAGTGTGTATCTTCAGTATTTCCCTATTTTTATTTTCTGGGGGGAGAAAATGGGAGGAGGTCCTTGTTTATTTGATTAGAACAGAGAACTTCCCATAGAATGTTCCCACAAAATGTTCATAAGCAGTTCTATGAAGATTGTTATATATTAAACCACATTTGGAAAAAACTAAATTAAACACAATTTTTAAAGACTTCTCAGGAATTCAAAATGGTACAACCACTTTGGGAAATAGTCTGGCAGTTCCTCAAATGGTTATAGGTAGAGTTACAACATGACCCAGGAATTCCACTGAGGCACACACTCAAGAGAAATGAAAACATATGTCCATACAAAGACTTAGACATGAATGTTCATAGCAATATTATTCCTAAGAGCAAAAAAGTGGAAACAACCCAAACGTCCAATAACTAATGAATGGATAAACAAAACAAGACATAGCCATACATTGGAATATTATTTAACCATAAAAAGGAATGAAATACCAATACATGCTATAGCATGGATGAACTTTGAAACCATTATGCTAAGTGAAAGAAGCCAGACACAAAAGACCACATTTTATATCAATCTATTTATATGAAATGTCTAGAATAGGCAAATCCATTAAGGCAAAAAGTAGATTAGTGGTTGCCAGACAGGTCAATTCAGTCTTTGAAGGAACTCCAACTCTATTCTGCCTCCTCACAGTTTTTCACTGTGATTGTAGACTGTTGGTTTTCAAGGCTACTGTGGAACTTGAGAGGGGGGTGATGAGAATAAGGCAAATTAAAATGCAACAAAGCTCACTGTTCTTTCCAAGATTCAGCTGTTTTTTTTGAATAAGTGACCCCAAATTGCTGCAAGACTTTGGTTAATTTCTAGAGCTCTAAAAAAGTTGATTCTGACACTTACTGCCAGTTTTCTCATTGCTTTCATGGCATGGAGAATTTTCATGGGTCCTTATTGTGTCATTTTTGCCAGTGTCCTGGGTCTTTTGGGGGAGTGATGAAATTAGATAATGGTGATGATTGTAAAACTGCAAATATACTAAAAATACACTGAGGTACACAGTTTAAAGGGTGATTATGGTATGTGAATGTTTTAGTATGCTTTATTTATATGTATTATTTATATATTATTATATATAGTAAGGCCAACAGATCAAGAGATGACTGCCATTGAAAAGACAGTTCGTTATACTCACATCACAAGAGGAGACGGCATGCCATACCACTAGGGGGTGGAGAGTGACACATGGGGAAGCACCAAGGTCCATGGAATGAGGCAGAGCAAACACGTTTAGGATTTGTTAGTTTGAATAATTTCAATGGACTCTGGCACTTAGGGGCTGTCCCTAGTTGTCTGGTACCTAGCCCTAGGGTGATCAGGGCAGGCATACAGTGTGAGAGGCCTGGAATGAATTTATATATCAATAAAAAAGATTTATCAGAGCCTTTAATTGCCTCCTCTACATTGTGAAATTCTGAGAGAGAATTAAAAATGTTTGTTATTTTCCAAATTATCGGCCATGGAATCGTGTGTGTTATGGGGGGGAGTGAAGCCTTTGCTGAGACTGAGGTTCTAGAAAACACACTTTGGTAAACACTAGACTAGAATAATCTATCCCATGAAGAAAGAAAGTAATTCTTTTGGGGATTCCTTACATTTGTCAACGGATTTGGAAGAATCTGAGTATGTCTCAAGTGTCTATTTTAGTGCTATCCTACATCTACATATATAAGAGACTGTCTGAAAAACAAGGCGAGGGTAATCATATGTGTTCATGTAATGCAATGAACTGTATCTTTGAACTTGAATTTTCTTTCAGATTGTTTCTGTGAATCCAAACTTCCAATACAGACATGCTCAAAACGTTTCTGATGAGTTAATCTATTTTTGTCCTATTGACGTGGAAGTTCAGGAAAGGGCTAGAAGACAAAAACAACAGAAAACAACTACAGCTTCCCATCAACACACCCGAGAAGGTATCCATCAGAAGGACCTGGGGATCATTAGTCAGGTGATGATGATTACCACCCCCCCACTAACTAAAGAGTTAGAGAGCATTGCCCTTATAAGACCAAAAACTTCAGGGCTTCCTCGCCTAGAGAAAATGCCAGTTAAATCTCCAGGGGTCCCAGAATCTCAAAGCTTAGGCGTTACTGGAATTGCCAGTCCAGAGGAAAGGGGGAAAGGCACCGCAATACTTGTTGCTGGTGTGCCTGGAAAGGAGGAAGGAGCTAGATGATACAGAAATTCCAACTTTGAAATTCATTGGGCTTATACACCTGGAGCCTTTAATAAATAAATGTTCACCATCCTCAGAATACAGTCGCCCACAAACCCCAAGAAACCTGTGGCTGGAATCTCCAGAAAATGCAGAGTCCCCAGGAAGTGATGACCTGAAAGTAGCAAGAAGCATATATCCTCTTAGAGACAGATCCATCTTCCGGCGTTCCTGGGCAGAGCTCTTAGAAGCACCGCTCAACAGTGAAGGGCTACATATTCTCCAAACTATTCCTCCAGAAAAGGAGAGAGAGAGTGGCTACCTACAGCTACCATCAGAGAAGGAGAATCAAGCAGCAGCCACTCCTCCTAGGGGTCACAATTTCCATGCTTTGGAAGGACCTTTCCCATTGCTGCCCTGGCTTCCTAAACTCCAGCAGCCGCGCAGTCACAGCTTGCCACGATACAGTGATGTCAGGAGCCAAAAACTAAATGCACCTGAGTTAACATTAAATCCAGAAGAGACATGCTTCTTCTTCCCAAGTGGTCATAATTTGCTCACAGGAGGTAAGATTTTTGAGCTTGCTATAACTACGTTTGTAAGTTACATATAATTTTCCAGACAAGTAGACTTTCATCAGTAAATTTATTTTCAAATTCACCACCTGGAAATCTATTTCTTTCTATTCCATAAGACATTAGCTTTTTCTAAGAGAATTGGTGACTGCCCCACATTTTTAAGCCTTACATTTGGGGACTACAGTGTGACTTTAAGTTGGATAAATTCAGTCAGATGCAAGTTAATAATCACGGGAAAATAAACTCTTAAAATATACATACTTGTTATGACCTCAGAAGTTTGGAGTAAATTTTCTCTTTGAAAAATCTTGAGAAAATGACTTGTCCTCCGTCTATCACAGTTTTTAACCCATAGAATAGAAAAATTTACCCCCAACACACCCATCACCCAGTAACTAAATAATAGGGGCTTAGATTAGAAAACCAATGGAATTAGGGACATAACCCCGCTGGTTATAAAACAAACAAAAAAGCCAAGTAACTTCTCCATTTCCTCCTGTATGTGAGCAATCTAGTGGCTAAAAAGTATTTATTGACAAATGAATGATTAATATTATGGCCTATACCTACATAAAGGTCATATTAATAGAAGTATTTATAATGAATGTTAAAATCCTAGATTTAAATTTGCTATTAACTATAAAGTAACATTTTTGTTATTATCATTAAAGCTATTTAAACATAGACAAAAATGCTACTATGGATACCAAATACTAATAGGAATTTTGAGTCCTAACTCATGTTAGAAGCCTGCCCCCATAACTTCAAGAAAATGGTGTTATCAACTAGTAATCTTTCTTAGAAATAGCCCCAATAAACCACTGAAGATAGTTCCAGAGAATAATCTGGAATCTAACCCAAACTGTCTGTGGAAATCATAATAATTTGACCATTCTGTAATTTGTTTCTTTTTCTACACACACTTAGGGCTCTGAAAAGTGATTTATCAGAGACTGAAATTTAAGTATAACCTAAAATCATCTCAGATCACTGCATCCTTTGAAATGTTCATAAAATTGGCTCAACCCCAATCTCACATCCAATACTTTCCTCAAGATTTCTGTAAATCCCTAGGTGCTTCTATTCTAATGGTTACCCTTCTCTCTGATTTCATGTTTCCACTGAATTCTTTTTTTTCATTTCAGCATATTATGGGGGTACAAATGTTTAGGTTATGTATATTGCCTTTGCCCCCCTCCCCAGTCAGAGCTTCAAGTGTGTCCATCTCCTAGACAGTGCGCATCACATTCATTATCTATGTATATACCCATCCCCTCCTCCCCCCTCCTATCTGCCCAACACCCAATTAATGTTATTCCTATATGTGCACTTAGGTGTTGATCAGTTAAAACCAATTTGATGGTGAGTACAAGAATGGAAAAATAAGCATGACAGGTACTCCACTGAATTCTTGATCTCATTAATTTCTTATCCCTTTGCAGCTCCCCTCCACTATAGTTTTGCTCAGCCTCTCTGTCCCTGTCTTTCCCCCACTTCTCTGTTTTCTATTACCTTCATATCCCTGGACATCGTGTCGGACCATTTAGCCAGAACATGGTTTTTAATCCATCCCTGTTTTACACCTAAAACAGTTTATTTTGCTAAACCAAAGTTTATATACTGTGGTGATATTACCATGTGATTTTAAATTGTTAAGGTGATTGGACTGGGATCACAATTGGACTTATCTGTCATTCTTATTCAGTTTCTTCTCAAAACACTAAAAGTCCATCTTCAATCATTTAAAAACAACTTTTGATTTTGTGTTTTAGAAAATGCAAAGGAAAAAGACAGCATTGAAGAAGCTTGGCAAAAGGGCATGATGTCAGGTTCTGGAGAACATCCTCCTATTGATCCAAGCTTTGAGAATCCTTCTGCAATGTGGGGTAAAATTGGAGTTCCTGGAGATAATGCCGGGCTCCCCAGGGACAATGTTAGAATTCCCAGGAATAATGTCCTTATCCCCATGGTTAATGTTGGAGTTCCCATGGATAATACTGGAGTTCCCAGGGGCACTGTTGGAATTCCAAGAGTTAATGTTGGCGTTCCTATGGGTAATGTTGGGGTTCCTATGGATAATGCTGGGATTCTCTTGGATAATCCTGGAGTTCCCAGGGGCAATGGTGGAGTCCCCATTGGTAATCTTGAAGTTCCTAGAGGCAATGGTGAAGTTCTCAGGGGCAGTGGTGTTGGAGTTCCCATGGGTAATGTTGAAACTCTCAGGCATAATGTTGGAACTTCCAGATGTATTGTATTCTCTCCACTTACTGAGTTCTCAAAGATAGGAGAACACCAATTATAAAAACTGACATCTTACAACGTAGTCCTGTTATTAAACACACCATGACACTTAACATCAAAACAGAGATGTACCAAACATTACAACTCAAAATAATATATGTGACATCTAAATTCAAAATGCATACATAAATATATAAATACACTTATGATTGTACTTTATCAGAATTTTTGGAACTAGATTGGAGTTTACTTACTAGTTTATTCTGAATGGCAACCATCAGTTATCTGTGAGATAATTTGGTTGGAGGGATGAGTTATGGAGGAGTAAAATGCTTACTTCTTCAAGGCTATATTTTTACTTGCTAAAAGATACAGTGTCTTTGTCACTAAACAAAATGCCAACTAACCTTCAAATAATATTGTATGCCTCATACTGCCAACAACTTCAGGTCTTTTTGGATATTTTGATGGGCAAGTAAAAGTGGTCTTATATTTATTAATAGTTATGTAGTGATGAGTCCAGCTTAATGTCCAAGAAATTTATTGACTGAAAGCTAAGGAACCAGGAGATTTGGCAGAAGATTCTTGAATGCAGTGCTTCTTTGAAATGTCTCAATAGAACCTCTGAAGAAAGCTCACTAACAAGAGTATCTTAATACATATATTTATTTTTGTGACCCTTGTCTGACAAAATTGTAAATATTTACTGGAAGCTTTAAAAAATACAAGGAGACAAACAACTATAGAACTGTAAATAGTACACTGGTTGTGATGTAAATAATATGGGTAAGACAACACTAACAGCACCACAGGGTGCCTAAAATATTGCATGCTAAAACAATATTTTTGTTTTGTAGTTAATTTTATTTGTTCTTCTCAACTACCAAATTAGTTTGGCATTAAAAGATGCAGGGAAGAAGTGAGTGATAAGTTATTGAAATATTTTACTAAATTATTGAATAGGGTGTGCCCTTCTCAGAAAGAAGAGGACCACTTTTCATTGGCCTATATGATTAGCATGGTATTCAAATTAAACAACCACAGTAATCTATAAGATTTGGTTTTCAAAAACATTTATTTCACAAACTCTTTAAGATAGCTAAGTTATGACTGGAAAGTAATGAGACTAACTCATAAACTATATGGAGAAAATAATCTCATTACTTTATACTCATACTTAATATAAATTTTGTCCAAAGTTTTAGGGCTTATGGGCCACTATTCAATTTGTACATTTAAATTTTCAACTTTTCTGAATAATGGTAGCTGTTGTTTTTACAAAACATAAGGGCAATTTAAATTACAAGTTGCCATCTAACCCCTTATTATGTACCTTACCACATAGTGCAAGGGGTGATAATCTGTGGTCTGAGGGCAAACTCTTGCCCACTCATAGGATCCATTTGGCCTTTGAGGAAGTAGGTAAAGAGGCTAAGCTAGCCTCCCTGTCTTCACTCCCTCCTGGTCCAGTATGCACTTACTGAACCAGGGCTTTGTTTTGGCCTCAGAAGAAAAGGAAAGGTGGTGAGATTTCTTTCACCTACTTCTTACCAGCCCAGAAGATGGGATACCATTTCAGACTTGAGTAACCTGAATTTTGTATGGGGTGGCAAAACCTCAGAATTAATGGAAAGATACAGCCTGCAATACTTCAGTTACTGCCAATGCCTGACTAAGAAAAAAACAAACTGACAGTTCATCTTGTTTAACAGATAGTCTACTGTATACATTCTCTTGTCACACTGACTTTGTGGAACTGAACTACTGCATTTCTAACTTTCAAAGGAAACCACCTTGTGGGTGCAAAAAGAGTAAAGTAAGGTGGAAACTGAAAGATGACTTACTAAGAACCAGCGTTTACCAAAAAGCAAGTGAAAAGAAAGACAGCAAACAAAATTATGCTCAATTATATATAACATTGATATATAATTGACGATAGTAACTAACACACTACCATTAACAACAACAACAACAAAACCCTGCTATGTGAGGGTTATTCCTCATGCTTTATGATCCATATAATTTTGGGTATTGTATTTAGTGGCTTAAAATTTCAGTATCAAAATTATGTGCAAAATGGCCAGCTGCTTCTTCTTTGTAAAATTTTAAGAAACTGAATGAAAATAAGTTAGGTAAAAAATAAAATGTGAAGATGGTCTCAGAAGATAATTCTCAGTCTTGTAAAAGAAAATTACTTTTAAGTATTGTTAGTTCAGAACTAAACAATGCAAAAGTTTCTATGGTACATCATTATTTATCTTCAAGGATTGTACCATGTCTTCTTAGGGTTCTCTATGTCAAATAAATTATCTAAAGACACTCAATAATCATCATAATTCTTCAGGAGAGAGTAAAGATCATGAAATATATTGAATAAGAAAGCTTCATCACAAATTTTGAATAAATTTGATCTGAGGTTTTCATGAAAAAATGTTAAAATTTCAAATCTGAAGGCATAGTGTTGAAGAAAGAAAATGATGAGCCATTTGTAACTCTCTTGCTCTTATCAAATAAATGATAGATTAAAATTACCTACATATAATATTTCTAGATTTTAATATATACCCTGTAAAATAAGAAGAAAATTACTTGCTAAAATCAATGATGACATAGGATGAGAGAAAGAACTCTGAAATTTTCCTGCATATTGTACTTTGTAAGGAAGAACGGTTGATCAGAAAACAGTAAGTAGTTACTGCTTAACCACCATAATTAGCCAGATTCTTTCCTTCCAAGGCTCTAAAAAAATGTGAAGTGTGCCCTTCTCAGTTTGAGTAAGAGATGAGTTCTTCTAACTTTACAGATATTTTACATCCAATCCCTTTATTATACTAAAATAATTTTCATTTTTAAATTAAATTGTACAGTGGACATTGAGACAAGTCCAAATGATATTTAATTCACAAGTTACTTAGCAGAAGAATCAAAAGTTTTTCTTATTAAATAATATTTCATTTATCTCTGTTTAAGTCTTTAAAAATTAAGCAAATCAAAAATATTTTCCTCAAAGTTTAATATGATGGAGCTAAGGGGAAAAATTAATTATTACAACTAAATTAACACTTAGAGGAATTAACACTCCTCTAAGAACCAACAAAAGTATGGTATTCCAATCACATAACTGCCACCTTCATTTCAATCAACATAGTGTTAGAAATATATTTCTCAAAGTATTTAATTGAATTCAAAGTATTTTGAATTCTCAAAGCGTTCTGAGGAGGAAAATCATCCATACATAACCATAACCTGTACATTAGAACAAAGAGACTTTAACAGTTTATAAAAGATCTTTTTATTTAAAATTTAAATGGTCTGTTTGTCTATAATTAGAAAATAAAATGAAGAATTGAGGCTTAACATAAGTAGTGAAACCTTAATTTATTTCAGAAAACTGCAGTATCAAGAACCATTATAAAATTAAAATATATAATATAGAAAAAATCCATAAAGAAATAGGCAAGGGAATTCCTTTTGATTATTAATCTAATGGTAACTGAATGTGCAATGATATTTCTTTTTAAGAATGAGACAATATAGACAGTATTCATTATTTATTCTGAAATTCATTAACTAGCAAGAACACTTCATTAATTGCAAGTGGTATTTCCATCTAATGATATTTTTAAGTATGTTTGGAAGTGAAAATTCAAAATATAGCAAAGTTATTTTAATAGATCATAGGGTATAATATACATGTGCCTTGTTCAATAAATATTTCAAGAGCAGAGAGCATCATTGATGTGAGTGATGATCTTGTGGAAAGTGAGAGGAAAAAAGAAAAGCAAAACAAAAATTAGAATAAAATTATAGCTTGTAAAGTAAATGATGTTTTCTTAAAATATTATTTTAAAGGCTTTTTTTTGCTTTTTTGTTCTTTTGAAACTTGCCATTTCGTTATTTACTAATACGAACTAGTAAGTCTTAAAATAATTCAACTTTGGCATTTACATCCCTAAGTTTATACTATCCTGATTCCGTAATTCTTACCCCTTTATACACGTTCCTCATGCCAACTCTTATTCCATTCCCTCCTTCACCTTATCCCATCCACCACCTCTACCCTATCCTTGACTTTCACACTTCATCCCTACTTTATCCCTAGCCATTTCCCCACCCCAACCCCATTCTGGATATCTGCCATATCCTTTATCCTCACCTAATTTCTCACCTTCTTCTTCTCCCCATCCCATTCCACACTCACATTCTAACCCCATTCTTCACCCCACCCTATTTCCTTCTACCATCCTTTCCCTCAGCCTATTCCTGAGACTTACTGCAATTCTCACTCCACCCTTGACCTCTCCTGTCCCAAGTGTCACCCCATCTTTCACCCTTTAACTCCACCCCAACACTAATCATAAACTCCCTCACTCTGGGCCTTCAAAGATCAGGATGGAATAAAGACTAAGGTGAGGACCATGAATGGAATAAAAATGTCAATTTCATACTTTTGTTGATTTATGAAAATAAAAAGCCAAAGTTGGATTTTTTCCAGAATATGTCAAAATATCCAAAATTATAGCATCCATGATATTAAAACAGCCATGTGAAAATGATTATATCAAAATATAAGGGCTCGAATACCACTACCCCCAAAAGAAATCCTTGATAGGGAAAACATGCTAGTTTGTGCTAGCCTTTCAAAGATTTTAAAAATATATACAACATGTGATTTCAAGCCCTTTTCTGCTTAGTTTTATTTTCAAATTTTAATTTTTGAATGACTTTCAAAAGACCCAGATTTTTTTCCTTCCATATATTATAAAATACCTCTCACCTGAAGAAGCACTCACTTTAGGCTCTTTGAATAAATTAACAGATATACATCACCAATTTCTTCATCTAAATTATAAAATATATTGACGAATAAAGATAAAATATGCACTTTGTGAATTTACCTAAAACATATTTTTGCTATTAAAAAGTAATATTTTAAGAGTTTATTTTTAAAGCTGACTCACCTCTAGTAGATTTCATTATCTTATGCAACTGCTATCCACCTACAAACCCAGTTCTTTATTCTTATACATATATTAGAGTAAAATAAGAGATCATCTTCAAAATAAAACTCACTTTAAAAATGCAGTGACATTCAAAATTATAGTTATATGTTTTAATAATAAATTGTATTAGACATATCAACAGCTAATAAATACTACTGATTTGTCCCCAAAAGCCCAACATTCTTGAAGACCATCATGAAGATATTAGCCAATTTTCATAATTCCTCCATAAGTGTATCTACCCATTAAAAATATATACCCATAAATTTCGGAAATGTTAATGTTGTACAATGGCCAAACTTCATTCCTTAAACTTAACATTTTTAGTACTATGTAATAAGCATTAATGCCTGTACATGTGCAGTACTTTGCAGGATTCAAAAGTCTGTGAAGAAGAAAAAATTCATAAAGAAGTAGTATTGATTTGAAAAAACTCATTATTGTGAAAATTCAGCAATAATACCTCTACACATTATGCTTTCTCAAAACTTTAAGCCCATCAAACTCTCAAACCAGTTTGTTGTAACTATGTCCAGTATGTTTCAAGTAAGTAGCCCCATATTTCTCTTTTGCTACATTTATTACCAGTGACTAGAGAACAAATCTGTCTTAAGTTGATAAAAAATGCTCTTCCATGATTTCAAGAAAATCAGCAAGAGCTGATGTGATGCTTAAGGTTTAAGTATTCATGATGAAGTTAAATTTTCTACCTTTTAAAAATGAAGGAAATAACTTGTTCTTATTTTCAAAGAAAAGGAAGACAGCAAATAAAGTACACTGGTAATATGAAACATTTTCAGTTTACACTGATGCTGTATTCAATTGTAGAAATGTGTATTGCCATTAATTGCTGGCCATTGTTGACTTCTGTCTCATTTACTAAATACTATGATATGTTTAAACAGTGTACCATTCAAGGTGATATTTTAATACACATGTGACCTGTGTACCTTGGCCTGTATTGTATATTCAAATAACCTGTGGTGTAAATTGATGTGATTTTTTTTTTATTTAGGAGTTGAATTATCACAGCACTAGAATATAGAACTGGTGCTCAGTCTATAAATTATCTTAATTGTGCAAAGCTCACAACAGATATTTTAATATCTTACTAAGTTAAAATTGTAATAAAGAATATTACAGAGCATTTATGACTATTTAAAAGCTAAATTACTAAATTAATCTTATTTCTGTAGCAAAATGCACCAAACATTTACTAAGACTTTTTTTAAAAATAAAATCAAAATTACTTCAACACCTGCTGATGCAGCTGCTACTTCTATTCCATGGTCTTTTGTCCAATTGTAGGGGCATGATGAGGGACATGTTCATATTTGGATATTTATTTCTATGTGTGTTCACATGCACATGCCCATGCACAAAAGTGAATGTGAGATATAGAGAAAAGAGATTTAGAAAGAAATACATACATCATTATCGACACTTATGTTTAATCACTGACAGTTTTAACAACATAATGTATTTTCTTAACAACCCTAAGAAAAGTGTTTTAAATTTTACTATAGAATGATTCCAAAAAAATTGATTACCCAGCTTCCAATACCACTTCATCTGCATTAGTAATATAAACCTGTGTTTCTTAGCCTTTTTCCTGCTAAGCTGGCAAGCAAAGAAATAGATATTTCAAATGTTGACTTTTGTGTCCTAATCGGGTATGAGTAAAAATAGAAAGAACTAACTTCTAGGCATACACACTAAAAATCTTGGTTTGTTCTATATCTATTACATGTTTCATTTATATACAAAATCTCTTCAAAAACCTATTTTTTCTTTATTCAGAAAGTGACCTCTTTTATGGAATACAACTCGATTAGAAAACTTACAAACTAAAACACTAGAAATGATTGATGCTACAGAAACAAAAATTAATTCACTCCCCTCTTATATCTTTAAAACTAAATTTCAACTCCTGGATAATACTGTTTCTCCTAAATATTTTCAATTTTGTATTTTTACCATGTTGAGATTTGTACTCTAGGTTATGTAAACTTTAACGTTAGTTGTTTCTCATCCTTTCCTCTTCAAGTAAATTGTGATAGTGACTGTAATTTGGGCCATTTTGTTCTATCAGATTTCTGCCAGATTACCTTGTTAATATTTTGTGCCTAGTAAAATTATTAATGGTGAATGTCACTGTGTGGTACTCATTAGGCATATATTTTCCAATATATTACAATGATATATAAGGTGCACTGCAAAAATGTTTAAAAATGGTCTTTTTTCTAACACATCAATCTGCTGAAAAAAATATATATTTGGCACAATAGTGAAGGGAACATATTTCTTCCTAAACTCAAATTTGTCTTTTGCTTTAAGAGCTTTGTTTGTAAATTTAGATCTCAATAAATGGTGTCATCTGCATTCAAATATTGTGTTTTCTCTTTTTATTTCTTTTAGAAACACTTTGTTTAGTGTTACAGTCCTCTCTGGGTATCTGTGGGGGATTGATTCCAGGATGCCCCTGCAGACACCAAAATCCACAGATGCTCAAGTCCCTTATATAAAAGGGTGTAATATTTGCCTAGAACGTGAGCACATCTTCCTGTATACTTTAAATCATCTCCAGATTTTTTATAATATTAGTACCTAATACAATGTAAATGCTATGTAAATAGTTGTTATACTGTATTGTTTAGGGAATAATAAGAAAAATAGGCTGTACGTGTTCAGTAAAGACACAACCATACACTTTTTTCTGAATATTTTTGATCCACACTTTGTTGAATCAACAGATGTGGAACCTGTGGATACAGAGGGCCAACTGTACAAATATCCCTAATTCAAATATATTAAAAATCAGTCAAATAATAACATAGCTAGCCATTTTAATGCTTGAAAGCTCAAGCCATAGCCCAGAAAATAGTACAGTCATTTAAAAAATTGTTAAGCAAGTTTGATGGCACTATTTTAAACCTTAAATGACACATCCTAGTTGTCTGTAAACAAAGCTTGTTAAAAACCTTGAAATTTCTGAGAAACACAAATTTCCACCACATCCCTGGATTCTTACACATATGGGTCTCCAGCTATAACTTTTGCTACATGATGATATATCATTAAAGCAGAGCTAATGATTCAGACTGATTTTAGATTAGTTTATATTAAACAAATGCTATTTATTACAAAATAGGTAACACAAATTGTTATGAAGAAAACTTTAAAATAAAATTGAAATTAAATTTACTAAAGAAGAGAAAACCCATAATAGTTACCAGGGCTTTTAAGTGGTAAGATGTTAATATAGTTGAAAGGAAGCTTGTTAGATGGTATTTAAAAAACATTCATTGAAAAAATCTATTCCCATTGACCTCATTATTCATGGATTCTGTGAATTTGTTTACTCGCTAAAATTTATTTGTGACCCCCAAATCAGTAATCTTTGTGCCATTTTGGTTATTCTCAGACATGCACAGAGGGCAAAAAATTTGATTTGATTTCTCTGATGTTCAGGTTCCCAGCTGAGATAGAACAAGGCATTGCTCTGCCTTCTTGTTTCAGATCTCATACTGTGAACAGATGTCCTTTTTTTTTCTTTGTCAAGCATGAAAATGAAGTTTATTGAGGAAAGAAAGATAGGATAATAGGGCAAGGGCAAGATATAGGTTTATAGAGCATGATACATATGCCGCAGATGACGACGAGACCAATTATTGCAGCAAAGGAAGAGCAAAAGGAAAGGGCCAAAAAGGGCCAGGTGTCCTTTTTGTGGTATATTTAGTGTCATGTTTTTAACATTTTTGTATGTGTTTGTATTTTGGTGGTTTCATTATTTAAAATGGCCCCTAAGCTTAGTGCTGAAGTGCTGTCTAGTGTTCTTAAGTGCAAAAACGCTGTGTGTGATGTGCCTTACAGAGAAGATATGTGTGTTAGATAAAGATACGATTTCAGGCATGAGTTTGTGCCATTGACCATGACTTCAATGTTAATGAATCAACAGTATATATTAAATAAGGTATCTAATTATTAAATGAATTCAGCAAAATCTCAGGATACAAAATCAATGCACACAAATCAGTAGCTTTCATATATGCCAATAACAGTCAAGCCAAGAATCAAATTGAACATACAACATCTTTCATAACAGTGTGAAAGAAAACAAAATATTTAGGAATATATTTAACTAAGGAGGTGAGAGACCTATGTAGGGAGAACTATGAAACATTGAGAAAAGACACTGCAGAGAAGGTAAACAGATGGAAAGCCATACCATACTCATGGATCGCAGAATCAACATTGGTAAAATGTGGGTACTACCCAAAGTGATCTACAGATTTAATACAATCTCTTCCCAGTTCACCAACCTCCAAATAATCCTACTGGTGTGCCCTAGGTGTGGATGGGCTGATTTCTCCTTTTGGGGAACTTTAAGCACTTCAGAGGTCCCACTATTAACTCCAGAAGAGCACTATTTAATCCTTTCCATTAGGTATATGTTGAGAAAACATTGATATGTTTGTGTATATATATTAATTAATATGTATAGTAATATATCTTGTACATATTAGAATTTATTCCAAATACGTTATGTTGAGACAAAGATGATAAATAATGCCAAACCAAACTAGCTATTGTTCTTTATTACCTTAGTCCCAATTTTAATCTAATGGTTCTAGTTATCTTTATGATTTAAAAAGCTGAACATTTTATATGGGATAAAATGAATCTAACCAGTGACTGAATGAACATCAGTATCCTGATAGCAATGTTTCATTGAGAAAAAGAGAGTTACGGCAAAAAACTTGAGAAGAGAGAACTATGGCATTCATTCATTTTATTCAACATACAGGAGCACCAACCCTGTGGCCTGTACTGTGCTAGGCACTAGAGGATATAATGGTGAGTAAACAAACCCATGCATATACTCCTGAAGCTAACAATCTAGTTGAGGAAACAGTAAATAATTAGGGTGGTCTTGAAATACCACTCTGACAATAACTGGTAACCACTTCTACTCCATTTTCTAATAAAAAAATAATTATTAAAACCAGCTATGTATTCACATAGACCAAGAGGTCTGCTTAGGTCCTTCTTGTATTATTATAACATAAAATAGCCTTGGAAAAATGTTGAGTGGTATCTGTTACTACAAAAATTTTAGAAGAATATTCTCTCTCTAAAAATCAGTGAAGTCCTAGACATAAAATCCTGTCATAACCTAACACAACCATAGCAAAGAAATCAAGTCACATTTGTTGCTCCTATTTAACTTGTTGATAAGTTTTCTCTAATGCAATGACTCTCAAACTTGATGTGCATCAAATCTCTTGGAGAAGTAGTTAAAAGACAATTTCTGAGGCCAAATTATGATGCTAAATAAGACTCTCCGGGGATAGGACATAGGAATTTATATTTTTATTTTGAATAATAAAATTATAAGTACAATAAAATATAAGTACAATATTATAGTAGGATAAAATTATAAGTACAGCAGAGAACATTTTTAATTTCTAGACCAATGAATACTAAGTTGCTCACCTGACACACCACCACCCTGAAATAATTCAGTGTGTATTTCCTACAAACAGACCATTCACTTATGTAACCACAATGCAATCATCAAAATCAGGCAATTAACAGACCCCATTCAAATTCCACCAATTGTCCCAATAATGTCCTTTATGGAAAAAGGCGTCAGTTCAGTAGCACATGTTGCATTTAAATGCCATGATTCTTTACTCTCCTTCAACTTGGAACAGTCCCTCAGTCTTCCTTGAGTTTCATGATCTTGACTCTTTTTAAGATTACGAGCCAGTTTTTTGTTTGTTTCGAATGTCTTTAAACTTTGCTTTGTCTGATGCTTCCTCATAATTAGATTCAGGTTATGTATCTTCAGCAAGAATATCACAAGATGTTGTATTCTTTTCATTTCATCCCATCAGATGATGTACAATTTCAATTTGTCTTATTTATTTTGTTTCTCATCAAAATTTTAATCTTTCATTCATTTATTTATATCTACAAGAACACATAGTTTCTGATTTTATTCAGTGATTTATAATTCATTATTATCATTGTTTATTTTTATGCTCAAAATGTCCTTCATTTAGTTAGTGGGATTCCCTTAAGATCTGACTTTTTATTCTTCCAACATGTCCCCATCATTCTTTTGTACTTTCTAGGTCTCTGGCACAAGATAGCCCAGGCTCACCTAGTATTTTCACTGCTTCAGCCCTAGAATCAACCATTTTTCCAAGGAACCTTCATTCCTTTTAGTGGAGATTGGTATTTAGAGGCCAAGATCTAGGTGTTAAGTGGATTCAATACTATAACAGTGTGGCTGCTTTTAGTGTATGGAGTTAAAGGGTGGATGGATAGATAGTTTAGATAGATAGATAGAGATACAGATACAGATGGATACAGATACAAACACATTTACATCTATATTTATTTATATATGTATCAACATATATTAAAAACCATGAGTTCACATCAATACCTCCAATTCCAATTCAAAACCACATATTCATTCTCATTTTCTCCCATTCCACATTTATAACATCCTTCTCTGACAGTGAGAAACCTGGATTTAATTTTACTTAATATACTTACTTATTTGATTAAGTAACAAATCTCCCATGTATGCATACACAACCCTCCCCCTTGAAGACACTGTTCTCTCCCCGTTCCCACTCTAAGTACACAATCTGAGACAAACATACCCCTCCCAAGCCCACATGGATGCCCTCCTTATCCTACTCAAGCTCTGACTTCGTACACCAGGCAACCCCTCTGCAGAAATGCCCTCCTCACTTTGCCTGGGTTCTGACTACCCATGTAAGGCCTTTTTCCATATGGACACCCTCCTCATGCTGTTTGAGCTGACACACCTCACCAGGCTGCCCTTCAGCAGGGATTCTCTCCTTACTCAGCTTGGGCTTACTCCTCTGCCAGGCCATCTTTATGCAAGGGTGTCCTCCTCAACCTGATTTACCTGTAGCATTTCACAGCATGTTATCCCTCTGTGAGGATTCCCTCCTCTCCCTGCTTTGGTTCTGACTCTCCACACTGGACCATCACACTTCCCATGGACATTCTTCTCTTCATGCTTGACCTGTGACACCCTGCTATAGATCATAACCCCCCCAACCCCTGACATCACGAATGCTTATCATGTTCTGCCCACTGGACAGCTTTAGGACTGAATTGTTCAGGAACAGCATAAAAGGGAAGGGGAGGAAAGAGAAGAGAAGGGGAGAGAAGGTGTGTTAGTCTGGGTCCTCTGGGGAGTAAATGTCAAGATGCTGTTAAATGTACAAGTATTTTATTAGAGGAAACATCAGTGACAGAAAATGGGAAGGGAGCTGAGAAAGATCAGAGACTCATCAGACATCAAATAAAGGAGAGAGGGAAGAAAAATTGGGTAAAAGTGTTCCAGACTGTCTTGCAATCTAAGGAAGGTTCTTCAGTACTGTGGTGGAGTCCTCAAACTCAAGACATTTGTCAGAGGAATCCCATGTCTCACAGGGATGTACCTGCCTTAATTTCCCTGCTATGCTCAACCATATGGCAGGAGCAGTCCATGGGAGACATGGTCTCAGTACAAATATAGCAGTGGATTTTGGTGTGCTTCATTTGGGGCCTTTGGTGAATTATACTTCTCATAGTTAGAGGTCTGTAAAGGGCATTCTTAAGACCTAAGCAGCAGAGAGAAAGGAAAAGAGAAAGGAATAGGGAAGTATACTCAACAGAGCATCTGTAGGTAAGTGTGCTTTTTGTTGAACACTATAAAAAATATTTATTGGAGAAAAAGAAAAGTAAGCATAACAAAATTTTATTAACTTAATTTTCCCCTATGTATTGAAAGAATGCTTCCATTATTCTAATTTAGTAGTGTAAATCTAAATTTAAACTCACAAAAAATCTTCAGCTAAACAGAGACTGAATATATAACAATAAGATGTGGCATAAAATGTACTGACTAAGATCCAGGAGACTTAGATTTTGGTGTCAATTTGGTCATGCTAAAAGAGCACTTCCATAGACCAGGGTTTCACATTAAGGCACTTTGGAAAGAATTGCTTAGAGCATATTTCCTCAGAAGAGGGATATAAGCATTCGAGGAATGGAAGACTTAGTGAACATCCACCTACTATATTTTACTCTTTGCCTGTCTAACACATAATACCCTTTTTCTAGACATCTATATTTAGAGAGATCTCTAACCTTTGCTAAACACATCCCCCCCCCAAAACTACCCCTTTTTCTAGTGGATAGAAAACCAAACTCACATTTAACTATATTGCATCCAGACATCAGCAGTGGGACCACTTCAAACATTGTGTGCCATCCTCATATTACACAATCTCCAAGTGATACCATTTCTCATACCCATTTCTCCTCCAGTTTTGTCAAGATTCCACCTCATTGTTATTTGTCATCATTCTACATTCTAAGTAGTAAATAAAACCACCACTAATACACCCTACATATATACCATTAGACTAAGTCCTTAACCACATAGACAAGTGGTTAGCCATTTCCTCCAAATCAGTTCAAACCCTGACCTTAGGCCATACCTCATTCCAGGATTGTTGGACTCTAAGATATATGGTTCAAAGTTCTACTTACTAGGATATCCTTTCTCCATTATCATTTAATGCCACTCCTTGAGAGGCTGTAATACTGCAACATTCCATGTCTGGCAGGTGCCACTGTATCAGGAAAAGCCATCTGTAAACTAGGAAACAGTCTTGTAATCACTGGTCAGTTGATTATAGGGAAGTCTCCATTAAGCTGTAGATGTCATTTTAGAGAGAAGGGATAGCAACATAACAGGCTTATACACACAGAGATTAAGGTAAATTTATTAATCTTTCCTACCTGTGTCTGTGAAGACCCTGGGGCCTATCTTCAACTATTTTAACCTAATGATTATCTGTTGCTGAGCACATCCCACCTTGTGACTCAGCAAATTAGAGTATTCCTTATATGACTGGCATCTCAAGATAGCTGGTGTTCCTTTGCTAAATGTTTGGTCTCCGTAATTGTCAAGTAGCAATTTAGGAGCTATGTCTTCAAAGAAGAGTAGTTAAATACTACAAGGGTCATAATCATACTCCGGAATCCTATTGGCATCCATTATAACTCTTCTATCTGAGCTTGCCCAAAATTTAAAGTGGATTTTGTCTCAGGCTTCAATAGACATCAAGCACCATTGGATCAGTGAAATTATGAGAACCAACGAATAGGAAAGTATATGCCTCCTCCTGGACTAGCTTGAGAGTTTTCTCTTATTTTTAACCCCACATGAAGGGAACAGTTTCTCCATTGCACAGTAATTGATCAGAAAAAGGCATGCATGTGAAGTTCATGCTGCTGCCCAAATCTAAAAGATATCTATCAGATGTTGTATATCCTTCTTAGCGATATGAAGTTTAAGGTAGAGCAGTTTGTCTTTAACTTTGCAGGGAAATCCCACATGCCCTTGACCACAGTACCTCACTAGTAAAGAACCCCTTTACTAAAGCAGCAAGTCAAAATATTTTCTTCAATATTTATTTCCCAATCATACCTATATGTTTTACTAAGATATTTAGTATTTTTCTAATTTTCAGTATCCAGGGCCAACATCATCTTTATGTGTACCACAAAAAATTGTCATGCAACAAGTGATATCTTGGAGAAGAGTAAGATGGTCAGTCTTCTGGTAGAGTAAGTTTAATGTTTTGATAAAATAATTTGTGTCCCATAGCAAGATAATTGGCATATCCCTTGGGTAGAATGGTACAGATGCACTATAACCACTGTCAGGTGAAGGTGAATAGTTTCAGATGACAACCTAGTAGACAAAAATAGAGAGAAAATTATTATCTAGATTAATATGTGCATATTAAATTCACAAAGTTATATTAATCTTACTCACAAAGAAAATACCATCCATAATAGAAAATATAATCAGAACCATCATTTGGTTAAGTTCTCAGTAGTCTAATGGCTGGCCCCTTGATCTTTTATAATAACTGAACTGGGAAAACAAATGGCAGACATCACACAAATCTTTGAGAGTGACTCTAATAACTTGAGTTCCCCTAGAGAGGTGATATTATTGCCTTTGTTTTAGTCTTTTCATAGAAAAGAAGTGTGACAATGGTTTCTATTTGCCTTTTCCTACACTAATCCTTACTCCATCAGTCAATGAATTCAAATATGGTTATCAAAAATATTAGTTTCACTTACTCTTTCTGGAACCAAACTGATAAATACTGAAGGAGAGTTTGGAGACCCACTGAACCTAACATAAGGCAAAAATATCAAGATTCTATTACCTTCTGGGACAGCCATGGAAATTGACAATTCATCTCCCTTCAAGGGAGAACCTGCTATTCACCTGTAGGAAGTTTAGTTAGCTCACAGCCTTTGGCTGTTAGCACCTTCAGGATTCACTTTAGTTTTTGAGCTGAGGCCATCCTCTTCTGAACAGCCCCCAGATAGTGACTGAATATGGCAGAGGTACCAGGGTGTGCCAATTTCTGTCAAATTTGGGACTCCTAATAGGAAGTCTTGAGGCCAGACATGGGGGCTCATGCCTATAGTCCTAGCACTTTGGGAGGTCAAGGCGGGAGGATCGCTTGAGGCCAAGAGTTTGAGACCAGCCTGGGCAATAGTGAGACCCCATCTCTACAAAAATAAAAATAATAAAAAAAATGCCGATAACTCACCCAAATGCCCATCAATTCATGAATGGATTAGCAAAATGTGGTATATGTATACCATGGAATATTACTCAGCTATTAGAAATAATGGTGATATGGCATCTCTTTGGTTCTCCTGGAGAGAGCTGGAACCCATTCTATTAAGTGAAGTATCCCAAGAATGGAAAAATAAGCATCACATGTACTCACCAGCAAACTGGTTTCCCTGAGTGCACATTTGGGAATAACAACAATTGGGTATCAGACAGAGGTGGGGGCTGGGTGGAAGGGATGGGTGTATACCTACTTGATGAGTGCGATGCGCACTGCCTGGGGAATGGACACGCTTGAAGTTCTGACTGGGGGGGATGGGGTGGGGGGAGGGGATGGGTGCACACCTACATGATGAGTGCGATGTGCACTGTCTAGGGAATGGACACAATTGAAGCTCAGACTCGGAGGGATAGGGAGGCATGGGCAATATATATAGCCTGAACATTTGTACTCCCATAATGAGCTGAAAAAAAATTATTGGTAAAATAAAAATAAAAATGTCTCCAAAATTGTCAGCACATATTTTTCCCTGGGTTTACTGGTCATTTTTATATCTTGCCTCTGCTAGATGTTTTAAGGCGACAGGGTTTAACACAAAGGTTATAAAACTATAAACCCAACCAAAAAACAAACAAAAAAAATATGATAGGAGGTCTTTGGTCCATAACTCCCCATTGTGTCTGCTGAGACTTTGTCAGATCTGAAAAGAGTCTGAGGTACACCATTTTGAATCTTTCTTCCTCCACCACCCAAAAAACATTTCTAATTCCATCTCATCATAACTGGAACTGGTAGGAAAAGTGTATTTTAGACAGAGGAAATGGCATAAACAGATATTTGGAGTTTGGAAGAAATAACATATACTGGAAACTTGACTAATCAAATCTGAAACAACTAGCAGCGAAATAAAGTATATTTTAGGTTGCCTAAAGGTTGGCCCATCCACTGGTATTTTAAAAAGATCAACTTGACAATTGTGTGGAAGATATATTAGAATGGAGTACAAATTATAATCAGGATGATTAATTATGAGGTTATAGCAACAATGAAGGCACTACAAAGAGTTCCCATATACTTGACATGCAGTTTATCCTGTTATTAACATCTTACATTAGTATGTTACATTTATCATAATTAATGAACCCATATTCACATGTTATCATTAATTAAATTCCATACTTTATTCAGATTTCCTTAGTTTTTATCTAATGGATTTTTTCTGTTTTAGGATCCCATCCAGGATATCATATTACATTTAGCAATGTCTTCTTAGGCTCTTGTTGGCTGTGATCATTTCCCAAACTTTCCTTCTTTTTGATGACCTTGACAGTTTTGAAGAATATTGGTCATGTATATTGTAGGATGTCCCTCTATTGGAATTTGTCTGATGTTTTCTCATGATGAGACTTGGGTAATGTGTTTTTGGAAGGAAGACCACAGAGGTAAAGTGATCTTTCTCATCACATCATATCAAGGGTACATACTATCAGTATGACTTATCATTATTGATGTTAACCTTGATCACTTTGCTGAGATATTGTTTGTCAGGTTTCTCCACTGTAGAGTTACCTCCTCCACACCCCATATTGTATTCTTTGGAAGTAAGTCACTATACACAGCTCACACATAAGGAGTGGGGCATACTCTTACCTTTCATAAGGACCTCAAGGACTTTTAAATTTCCATGGTATTCTACTAATCAAATAGGTGGATGACCTTTTAGTGTACTCTAAAGATGAGGCAAAGTCAAAGACCAATCCCACATATCTACTCAAGTTTTAGTTCATAAAAAACATAGGGCTTCCAAAGAGAAGCTGCAATTTTGTCAAAATATAGTACATTATCTAAAATATGATTTATCCCAAGGAGATAAATTCTTTTCTGACTACAGGCCAGAAAAACATTTTCAGGCCAATATATAAGGGACAATTACGAAGATTCCTGGGTCTCACTGGCTACTTCAAGTAGTGGGTACACAACTCTTCTGAAATCACCAACCCTCTATGATTTGACCAATTGCTAAGTACCTAAATATCTTCCCTAAAAACCTAAACATAAACAGGCCTTTGGTCAGTTAAAACTAGCTCTTCCATCACCTCCAACTCTGAACTTTTCTAATTGTCATAAATCTTCCTACCTAGTTGTACATGGGAGATCTAGACAAGCTTTTGGCTTTCTCACTCAATTTTGTGGGAATCCTCAGAGACTAAAACAGAAGGAAAAATAACCAAATGAAGGCTTATTTCAACCTCTCTCTTGATCCAGTCTCTTCTCTAAGAACACTAGTCACAGCACCTAAACTAGCAGAGGCTTTTTCTGGCCATGGTTTTAGGGTGGTCTTTAAATTAGATGATCCCCAATGATGTACCATTTTGTTGCTCACTGAAAATACTCATTTGTCAGTAAACAGCTCTACCTCCTATGAAGTCCTGTTACTTTCTTCCTCACATGTTTCCATTTCTCACAGTAATTTTGTTTTTTTTTTTGTAGCAGAATTTATTTATTTTTTTATTTTTTTATTTTTTTCCCTTTGTTTTTTTTTTCAATTTAATTTTACAGAATCAAAGAGTCTAACAGTATATCTTGTAGATACAGTATGTCCTCATAATGTATACATTATTTCTTGTACAATGATATGAAATAATATGGGAAATATTCATGATAAATTATTAAGTGAACAGTGCAAGTTAAAAACAACAGTTTCATATTTTTTCCCCACCCCCCCTTTCCCGAGTCAGCACCTTCAAGTGTTACCACTCCCAAAACGGTGCGCAATGCACTCATTGTGTAGGCATACCCCCATCCCCTCCCCCACCCCCCACCTCAGTCTGATGTCCAACTGGTGTCGTTCCCAGATTTGTATTTAGGTGATGATCAGGGAAACCAATTTTCTGGTGAGTACATATGATGCTTGTTTTTCCATTCTTGGGATACTTCACTTAATATAATGGGTTCCAACTATCTCCAGGAGAACCATAGAGATGTCGTATCTTCATCATTCCTTATAGCTGAGTAATATTCCATGGTATACATATACCACAGTTTACTAATCCAATCATGTATTGATGGGCATTTGGGTTGTTTCCACATCTTTGCTATTGTGAATTGTGCTGCTATAAACATTCGGGTACATGTGTCTTTGTTACAGAATGACCTTTTTTCCTTTGGGTATATGCCCAGTAATGGGATTGCTGGGTCAAATGGCAGGTCTACTTGAATCTGTTTAAGATACCTCCATAATGCTTTCCACAGGGGTTGCACTAGTTTGCAGTCCCACCAGCAGTGTATTAGTGTTCCTGTCTCTCCACACCCACGCCAACATGTGTTGTTTTGGGTTTTTATGATAAAGGCCATTCTCACTGGGGTTAAGTGATATCTCATTGTGGTTTTGATTTGCATTTCCCTGATGATTAGAGATGTTGAACACTTTTTCATATGTTTGTTAGCCATTTTTATATCTTCTTTTGAAAAATTTCTATTCATGTCCTTTGCCCACTTTTTGATAGGGTCGCTTGATTTTTTCTTGCTGATTTTCCTGAGTTCTAAATAGATTCTTGTTATCAGTCCTTTATCTGATGTGTAGTATGCAAAAATTTTTTCCCATTCTGTAGGTGGTCTGTTTATTCTCTGGACTGTTTCTTTGGCTGTGCAGAAGCTTTTTAATTTAATCATGTCCCATTCATTTATTTTTGTTGCTGCTGTGATTGCCTTGGGGGTCTTCTTCATAAATTCTTTGCCTAGGCCAATGTCTGTAAGAGTCTTGCCTACATTTTCTTCTAGAATTCTGATTGTATCACTCCTAAGGTTTAACTCTGTTATCCACCGTGATTTTTTTTTTTTTTTTTTTTTTTGAGACAGAGTCTCACTCTGTTGCCCAGGCTAGAGTGAGTGCCGTGGCGTCAGTCTAGCTCACAGAAACCTCAAACTCCTGGGCTTAAGTGATCCTACTGCCTCAGCCTCCCGAGTAGCTGGGACTACAGGCATGCGCCACCATGCCCGGCTAATTTTTTGTATATATATATTTTAGTTGTCCATATAATTTCTTTCTATTTTTAGTAGAGACGGGGTCTCACGCTTGCTCAGGCTGGTCTCGAACTCCTGACCTCAAGCGATCCACCCGCCTCGGCCTCCCAGAGTGCTAGGATTACAGGCGTGAGCCACCGCGCCCGGCCTCCACCGTGATTTGATTTTTGTGAGAGGTGAAAGCTGTGGGTCCTGTTTCAGTCTTCTACAAGTGGCTAACCAATTCTCCCAGCACCATTTATTGAATAGGGATTCTTGTCCCCAGAGTATATTCTTTCCCGCTTTGTCAAAAATTAGGTGACTATATGAGGATGGTTCTATATTTGGATTTTCTGTTGTGTTCCACTGGTCTGTGTCCCTGCACTTGTGCCAATACCAGGCTGTTTTAAGAACCACGGCCTTGTAGTATTGTTTGAGGTCTGGCAAATTAATACCTCCCATTTTGTTTTTGTTGCTTAAAATTGCTTTTGCTATACGGGGTCTTCTTTGATTCCATACAAAGTGTATAATTATTTTCTCTATGTCTGTAAAGAATGATGTTGGTAATTTAATAGGGATTGCATTGAATCTGTAGATCACTTTGGGTAGTATAGACATTTTAACAATGTTGATTCTTCCGATCCACGAGCATGGTATATTTTTCCATCTATTTGCAAGTTCTTCTATTTCTTTTCTCAGTGTTTCATAGTTTTCCTTATAGAGGTCCTTTACCTCTTTAGTTAGATATATACCTAGATATTTTATTTTCTTTGTTGCTATTTTGAAGGGTATTGAGTCTTTAATTTGGTTTTCTGATTGACTGTTATTGGCATATATAAATGCCTCTGATTTGTGTATATTAATTTTGTAGCCAGAGACTTTGCTGTATTCGTTAATCAATTCCAGGAGTCTCTTGGTTGAATCCTGGGGGTTTTCCAGATGTAACATCATATCATCAGCAAAAAGCGAGAGTTTGATCTCTTCCTTCCCTATTTGGACTCCCTTGATTCTGCTCTCTTGCCTGATAGCTCTCGCAAGGACTTCCAATACTATGTTGAAAAGTAATGGAGACAATGGGCAGCCCTGTCTGGTTCCAGTTCTAAGTGGGAGTGCTTTCAGTTTTTCCCCATTCAGTATGATATTGGCTGTGGGTTTGTCATATATGGCTTGTATCATTTTTAGGTAGGTTCCATCAATGCCTATTTTGTTAAGCGTTTTTATCATAAAAGGGTGTTGAATTTTGTCAAATGCTTTTTCTGCATCTAATGAGAGTATCATATGGTTTTTGTTTTTGCTTCTATTTATGTGGTGAATTACATTTATAGATTTACGTATGTTGAACCACCCCTGCATCTCGGGGATGAAGCCCACTTGGTCATGGTGGATTACTTTTTTGATAAGTAGTTGGATTCGATTTGCTAGTATTTTATTGAAAATTTTTGCATCTATATTCATGAGGGAAATTGGTCTGTAGTTCTCTATTTTTGTTGTGTCCTTTCCAGGTTTTGGTATCAATGTTATATTGGCTTGGTAGAACGTGTTGGGGAGAATTCCATCCTTCTCAATATTGGAGAATAGTTTATGTAGGATGGGCACCAGTTCTTCTTTGTATGTATGGTAAAATTCAGGTGTGAACCCATCTGGACCAGGGCTTTTCTTTTTGGGAAGGTTTTTTATTGCTGTTTCGATTTCAGTTCTTGATATTGGTCTGTTCAGGTACTCTATTTCTTCCTGGTTGAGCCTGGGAAGACTATGTGTTTCTAAAAATTTGTCCATTTCCTCCATGTTCTCCAGTTTGTGTGCATAAAGATTTTTGTAGAATTCATAGATGATATCTTGTATCTCTGTAGCGTCGGTTGTGATTTCTCCTTTCATGTTCCTAATGGAGGTTATTAGAGAATTTAGTTTTGTGCTCTTGGTTAGTCTAGCCAGGGGTGTGTCTATTTTGTTTATCTTTTCAAAGAACAAACTTTTTGTTTTATTAATTTCCCTTATAGTTTCTTTGTTGTCCTTTTCATTTAGTTCTGATTTGATCTTAGTAATTTCTCGCCTTCTGCTGGGTTTGGGATCGTTCTGTTCTTCTTTCTCCAGCTCTTTGAGTCTATTCGTTAGGTTGTCTATTTGCATGTTTTCTGTCTTTTTGATATAGGCATTTATGGATATGAATTTTCCTCTCAGGACTGCTTTACCTGCATCCCATAGATTTTGCTAAGTTGTATCTCCATTGTCATTTAATTCAAAGAAATTTTTGATTTCCATCTTGATTTCTTCTTTTATAGAATAATTATTCAGGAGAAGGTTATTTAGCTTCCATGACTTTGAGTAAGAGTGAGGGTTTCTGTTTGTGATCATTGTTACTTTTATTCCGCTGTGATCTGAGAAGATGCATGGTATAATTTCTATTTTTTTGAATTTTTGAAGACATGCTTTATGTCCTAGGACATGGTCAATCTTAGAGAATGTCCCGTGAGCTGATGAGAAGAATGTATATTCTGTGGACTTTGGGTAGAATGTCCTATAGATGTCAGCCATGCCCATTTGTTCTAGCATTCTATTTAGGTCCATTATGTCTTTGTTCATTTTCTGTTTAGAGGATCTGTCCTGTACTGTCAGTGGGGTGTTAAAGTCTCCAGCTATTACAGTATTGTTATCTATCATTTGGTTCAGATCTAGTAGGGTTTGCTTTATGAATCTAGGTGCACCTAGGTTGGGTGCATATATATTGAGTATAGTCATGGCTTCTTGATGAATTGTGCCTTTAATCAGTATGTAGTAGCCATCTTTGTCTTTTATTATTTTTGTTGGTTTGAAAGCTAAGTTATTGGAAATTAAGATTGCCACACCAGCTTTCTTTTGGTTACCATTTGCTTGAAATATCGATTTCCATCCTTTTATTTTCAGTCTAAATGCATCTTTGCAGGTTAGGTGAGTTTCTTGTAGACAGCAGATACTTGGATTGTATTTTTTTATCCATTGGGCCAGTCTATGTCTCTTGAGCGGGGAGTTCAAGCCATTCACATTTATTGAAAAAACTGATAAGTGAGACAGTTTTTTGTTCAGCTTGTTGGGTAGAACTTCATTGTGATGTTTTCTCTCCTGGGCCATTCACAGTAACTTTGAATATTGCTACTCTTCTTCCATTAGCTGAAGAAGGGGAAACTCATCACTGTCTATACTCCAAATTGATATATTAGAATGCGCTTCAAAAAATCCTTACTTTATTTTCTTTGTTTATGGACCATATCTTTAAACTGAAAGAAGAAAATATCAGGCATGATACATAGTAACAGATCTCACTTTATCCCTTAAATTTGACCCCTTGCCAATGAGAAAATCTGCCTCAATGGCAGAACTCATGGCACTCACCAGAACTTGTCAATTAGCAAGTGTTAAAGATTAGTATGTATACTGATAGTAGATATGCTTTGGGGATAGTCTTTGATTTTGGAATGCTTTGGAAATAGGGTTCTTAACCTCTAAAGGAACCCCAATCTTCAACAGATTTAAAAACTTTGAGTGCTTCCCAAGGAAGTGACTATTATAAAAGTAGGATCAAATACCTTGGCTGATCATTGTGCCAGACAGCACTCACTAAAATCCTAGCCTTCATGATAGCTAAAGAAGCTAAGTCTTTGAAGAGGTTCAAGGAGGCTACTATAGAATACTAAAATCCCCCAAATTTTCTCCAGATTAAGAAAAGGGATAATATGGGTGTAAATTGCATAAGGATAATATTTGGATGACCACTTGGCAGCACAGAGTATCTCTAATAGAAACTTATACAAATTTTTACATAAAATAACTGAGTACAGCAAGGTAATTTGGTCACTGTACTCAATCAGCCTTGGTGGGTGAACTTTATTAAAATTGCCGAGGCTGGTTCTGTTACATACCTCATCTATCACCAGCATAGTCCTAGTAAAATTATAAAGATGGTACATGGACAAAAGCCCAAATTTCAGGACCCCTTTGAACTCCTTCATATGAGTTTCATACAGGTACCCTCTGCAATGAGTTTTATTTTTGTTTTTGTTGTTTAGACAGGGTCTCACTTTGTTGCCTGGGCTAGAGAGCAGTGGTGTGATCATAGCTCACTGCAACCTCAAACTCCTGGGCTCAAGAGATCCCCCTGCCTCAGTCTCCCAAGTAGCTGGGACTACAGGAGCCTGCCACTATGGCCAGCTAATTTTTCTATATATTTTTTGTAGAGACAGGGTCTCACTCTTGCTCAGGCTGGTCTCAAACTCCTGGCCTCAAGAGATCCTCCCACCTCAGCCTCCCAAAGTGCTAGTATTACAGGCATGAGCCACTGCACCCAGCTGGCAATGGGTTTTGACTATGTCTCAGTCATTGTTTGATTATTCAGAATGTATTAAGCTTTCCTTGCCAGAGAGCTAGGGCTCTAATTTGAGCCCAAATCTAATTGATGTTTTGTTCTCAGCCTGGAGAATTATTTCTATCTGTGTAGTTACAGGGGTATCCATTTTACTGGGACTGTTGTTAAAGAGCCTTGCAAGCCCTGACACCAAAAGTGTTCCTTAATAGCTGCCTGGCCATATTTTCCAGAGGATGGCTTTGGACTCTCCTGCCAGATCTAGTGTCACCAGCTGCCAATGCATTTGTGATTGCCTCCTGATAGCCTTGGAAGAAAGGGCCTCTGGATTTTGCCATTTGCATCCAGACAGGTGAGTGCTATCTGAAGGTACCATACAGTGGGAGACATCTCTCTTGAATTCCCTCTTGTTTTGGATTGGATAAGCCCCCAGCTGTTTATGAGAATGGAAACTAACCTAACTGTTTTGATTTGGCACTCCCTAGTTGAACTACAGTTCATTTGTTTGGAACCTCTATTGAGTTTTACCTGCATTGGTGTGTGTGCATGTAAATGTGGAGTCTGTTGAGCTCTCTGTCACTATTACCTTTTCCTACTTGGAATTTGCCTTCTATGGTATCACAAGCATAGTCTAAGGTCTGGGAGGTTGAAAGATACCTCCACTGGTGATTCCTCTTGCAGAAAATTCTAAGGTCTGGGAGATTAAAAGACATCTCCATCCTGAAGTCTAGGAGATTGAAAGACATCTCCATCTATGGAGGCAACTTGGCTGATATGCAAGGACACCTGCTGTAGGAAAGGAAAAGAGAGGAATGGAAATATGATGCATACAGATTTCTGTGGAACTTCAGAGGATCTCGTGGCTAGAGTTCTGAGATAAAAGCAATTGAAATGTTGTGTGTGTATGTGTTTAGATGTGTTTTGTGCATGTACATGTATTATATTAGGTTATTAAGTATGAAATGTCCAATTTCCTTAAGTTCTAAGTTTGACAGTTGATATCTCTGACATTTCACTTTGACACTTCTTTTATTTTTATTGTGAAGGTACATCCTCATTCTTTCAAATGTATATGTTGGCTTGTGATTATCTTTCAAAAAATTTTAGATCATTTTTGTGAAGCCATGGATAAGTAAAAAAAAAATGTGCTATTTTCAAACATGAGTTCTGTCATGGAATTAATGCAGCACAGACAGCTGGAAATATCAATGAAGTGTTTGGGAAGGATGTGGCTAATGAACGCACAGTACCTTGATGGTTAGAGAAGTTCCATTCTGGTGATTTTAATCTTGATATGAGCCATGTGGGCAACCTGAGACCAAGGTGGATAAAGACGAGCTGAAAGCTGTAGTGGAAACAAATACATCTCAACCTACATGTGAAGTAGCAGGTAGGTTTGATGTTACTATTCCAACAATATTGGATGATTTGAAACAAATGGGCAAGGTAAAGAAGCTTGATAATTGGGTTCCGCATGAATTAAAGGAGTGTTAGAAGAGAAATCGTCTTGAAGCTTGCCTTTCTTTGCTGTGACAACATAAAGGCAAACCATTTCTACACTGTATTGCTACTTGTGATGAAAGATGGATTCTTTTTGACAGTCTTAAGTGTTTGGCACAATGGTTGTATTTAGATGAAGTGCTGAAACACAATCCAAAACTGAATATTCATCAAAAAAAAGCTAATGGTGTCTGTTTGGCTGTCCAAAGCTGATATTATTCACTACAGCTTCAAGAAACCTGTTCAATCCATTACAGTGGATGTCTACTGCAACCAACTGGATGAAGTCATGAGGATGCTTGCAATTAAGCAGCTGAGAGTGGTCAATAGAGACAGGTCAATCCTCTTGCAAGACCACATGTTGCAAAAAACCAAAGCTGATTAAACTACAACAGCTGAATTTGGAAACTCTCCCTCATCCACCGTATTCAGAAGCCCTTGCACCAACTACCTACCACTTCTTCCAGGCTTTGGACCACTTCTTGCAAGGAAAAATATTCAATTCTCAACAATCTGTTGAAAATGCCTTTCGGGATTTCACAGCCACTCGCTCTCCAAGCTTCTTTGCTGCTGGCATAATCAAGCTACTGTTAAGATGGCAAAACTGTGTCAATAGTTTAGGCTCATACTTTGATTAATTGCACTGCTTCTTGTTTGAGATATAATAAACTACACTTTTGATTTGAAATCGGAAATTTCATATTTATTTATTTATTTATTTATTTTTTTTTTTTGAGACAGAGTCTCGCTCTGTTGCCCGGGCTAGAGTGAGTGCCGTGGCGTCAGGCTAGCTCACAGCAACCTCAAACTCCTGAGCTCAAGGGATCCTCCTGTCTCAGCCTCCCGAGTAGCTGGGACTACAGGCATGTGCCACCATGCCCGGCTAATTTTTTCTATATATATTTTTAGTTGGCCAGATAATTTCTTTCTATTTTTAGTAGAGACAGGGTCTCGCTCTTGCTCAGGCTGGTCTCGAACTCCTGAGCTCCAGCGATCCGCCTGCCTCGGCCTCCCAGAGTGCTAGGATTACAGGCGTGAGCCACCGCGCCCGGCCGGAAATTTCATATTTAATGATCTATATGTTATGTCTACATAGTACCAAAATTGGCTTATAAATAAAAGGAGCTCTCATAAATTAAGTAAATAATCCCAAAGGTTTCTCAAGTTCATATGAATTAATCAATCTTTGTTAAATAAGCTTGTTTTTAAAAAAATTATTGGAAAAATAAAAATTAAAAAAAATGTCTTCAAAATTGTCGCCATACATTTTTGTCTGGGTTTACTGGTCATTTTAGTATTTGAAGGTGTCAGGTTTTGACACAAAAGTTATAAAACTATAAACTCAACCAAAATAAAATGATCAGTGTTTGTTTTATTTTTGATAAGTAAGACTAATTTAATACTGTTGGTGTAATGAAAATAACTAAATCTCCTGAGTTAATGGCAAAGTTACCCATGTGTTTAAGGTTCTTGCTTAGGTAAAAAGTAGGCATGCCTAAACAAAAATAAGTGTCAGTATTAGAATAAATAAAACTCAAAGTAAATGAGAGCACTTAAAGGGAACCTTATGGTAAAAGGTTTATGAAGATATTTTGGTGTAGGTATCTTAATCCTAGCTGTAGATGCAGTTTCTTCCATTAAGTTTATTGTCTGTGAAAAAGTACACACAAAATCTGCTTCTGACTCACTCTATAATCTGATATTAACAGTATTGTTAAGGATTTAAAGCTGTTGTAGTTACAAGAGCTTAAATCAAATTAGATGCTTAAGTTGTCTCCTTAGTCTGGTATCTTGACTTATTCTGAGTACTGGTTGCAAGCTAGCCTGTTATGTGTACATTGTGTTGTCATAGCAAAGGCCTTTGCCTAAGACAATTTGAAAAGGAATCCCTGAATTATTATTTTTTATAGCAATTATTCTTAGAATCTAAATAGAATCTCAAAACAATCTTACTCTTTGAAAGTGCATTATAGGTACTCAAATTTGCACTTGAGTAGGAAAATGGCTTGAGACTATTTAGATTATTTTTAAAATAGCTTGATCTTTATCCTTATGTAAAAATGTTATGACTTTATTTGAGATGCTAAGGATTGATGTTAGAGGTTGATCCAGTCTACAGTCAGATAATGTCATGTCAAAAAATTATATTTGGGGATGTTGACATTTTAGAAAGATCTAATTAGTTGACATTTTTAAGCAGGATGTGTTCTAAAACTTATACTATATTTATAGAACTTAAAGATGTTATACTATATTCAGAATAGCAAGTCTTACTATAATATTTACATTTGTTACCTACATATCTTTTTTAAGTTTAAAACTAATAATTAAAAACATATTTTGTGATTGTTTCTTGGTCTTTGTTTAAAATTCTTTTCCTTCTCTTTTCCCCCAATTTTGTTTAGGAAAATATGTTTAGATATTAAATTTATTTAGACATCGAATGACTTTATTGAGGGCACGACTAAAAACACTGGTTGTATATCTAATATTCACAGGCTATAAAAATGATTAACAGGAAAATAACTTGAAATTATAACTAGAATCTAAGTAAACTGCTAAAATAGGTAAATATAAATGAGATAAATGCTTATAACAGAAGAACAAGATTTCTTGCTTCCTAGGTTTTCACTAAGGTTTAGGTTACTAGGAGTTAAAATTTCTGGTTAATATATGTGATACTATATATAAAGTAAGGCAAAAATAAATATATAAGATATGCCTTTATAGAAAAAATTATAAAATGGGCATAAATGCTACTCTTTATTAGAAAGAATAATTTTATTTAATTTGGAGGTTATTTAAAAGTTTTTATAAAACAAGATAAAAAACAGTAAGTAGGAGAGATGTGAAGAAAATTATAAATATAAAGATATATTTTGATAAATATGGTTAAACAGAAAATAAAATAATTTTATATGAAAAAGATATTGTGTGATAAATTTTTGGTCCTAAAGTAAAATGGTTATTTAAGAAAAATTTAGGGGACAGACATGGTGGCTCATGCCTGTAATCCTAGCACTCTAAGAGGCTGAGGCTGGAGGAACACTTGAGGTCAGGAGTTCAAGAACAGCCTGAGAAAGAGTGAGACCCCCTCTCTACAAAAAATAGAAAACTTAGCTGGGCATGGTGGTACATGCCTTTAGTCCCAGCTACCAGGGAGGCTGAGGCAGGATGATCTCTTTAGCCCAGGAGTGGTTTAATACAAAACAAAATGTTGAAGCAAGTCATAGATGGTTTATGTTAGTTTTAAAAATTTATAAAGGGATTTTTATGTGAGTTGGCTATAATTAAAAGGAAAAATTTTAGGCTAAAACAACAAGGTTCTCTTAAAATATTAGTTTGTTCTTAGTAAAATTACAAGAGTTTTAATTCTAATTCTATAATCTGCTTTTTTGGAAACTTCTCAGACTTACATCTCAGAAGTTCAACTTTTGCTGTGTCTTACTGTTTCAGCTTTTCCTTCCCTTGAGAAGGCCTGAGCTAACAACCTTCTCCTTCAACCTTTTATTTGGCTCCTGTAACTTTTTTTCCCTCTCTAGTTCTAAGTCTGCTGTTAAGGTCTGACGCTGAAATATTTATCTTAAAGGTCTGAAAAGCAACGTTTTTTCTTAGCTTCTTGATATGTCTGAATTGTTCAATATGGCCAAAAAAAAAAAAAAAAAAAATCTTCCTAAGCTGTGTATTCCCTTTCTCAAGGTATTAGTTTTCTAGTTTCTTTTATAATAAAATGCTTACTCATGACTCTGGACACAGTCTTCTTATGTCTGATAAATTCTGGTACCCTTTTTATGAGGTTTGGCTTCCAAGTTGTCTAAGTGAGTTTTCCATAGAAAAAAAATTTTTTTTGAACTAAAGAAAGTTTTTCTTTACCTTTTGGGTAACTGGCCTAAAAGAAACAAAGATTTTATGTTTTATCAAGATAATCCCTTTGTCATATTTATTAGGTTTTTTACTAACTAGAAAAACTAAACTTTGAAAGGGTTAAGGTTTTTATACCCATGGAACTTCCTTCATTGTCTTTAAAGTCTTTTGATGACTATTATTCGTGGTTAAATAAATGACCATTATTTTATGGTGACTTGTGAGTCTGTTTTAAGCAAATGTTTTAAAACTTTAATATTTGACAAACTTTACAAAATCAAAATTCCAAATTCAGTCTCTTTCACCTCAAAATAACTTTTTAATAGTAGATCCACTAAAAAAAAGTCCAAGAGAGACATATTAGATTTATTTGGCATAGTAAAACCATATAGGAAGCATTGTCAAATATGAAATGGTGTTTAACCTTCTTTGGGTTATATTTATATGAATGTTTGTGTGTGTGTGTGTGTGTGTGTGTGTGTTCCCACATTGTATGAGATTCCTAAAATTCTTATATGTCTTCATATATGTTATGAATAGTAATTATAATTATTATGTTAAATTGCTATATGACACAGAAATAATGAAATCTCCTTTGTGGTTTTAACCATGGCTATTCTAAGAATTTTATCATTCAGAGACAATTATTATTTTACTTAGATTCTTGTAAAATATCAGTTTATAATCAGCTATGGTACAAGAATTGTTTCTCTAAGAAAAAGTCATGGAAAGGACTAAAATATTTTTATGATTTTTTACTTAAAACATTTTCTTAAAACATGATTCTTTTTGCTTTATTTTCAGAGTCAAGGCAAATATATAGTAAATAGCACAGCTTACCTAATATCTTCAGAATTTAAAAACTATTCAATCCTGCTGGCCTTTACCTGTTCTTAATTGCCAATGCTCTGCAGCTAAAACTACAAACATTCTCCCTCTAGGACCAGGGACTATCACAGAAGAGGAGGGCATGTGAGATTGTAAGGGCCAACTTTGAGGGATAGAATTGGTTCAGACCCTCCAGATCAAGGATGGACACATAGATGCCTAAACAGCTGGCAAAATGAGGGACTTTACCTTTTTGGGCCACAAGGTCCAGGCAGCCACGCCAACCATAAAGAATTTCCTGCTTCCCATAGACTTAAAAGAAAATTACAAAGAGGATATTAAGATACCTAGTGACAGAGCTTCCTGGGTATAGTTTTTCCCAGTTATGGGGTTTATGCAAATAGACATATAATAAGAAATTTATTGGGTACCTTAGGACAAATTACTAAAGTGACTGCAGAAAATATTGCTGTACAACAGAAGTCTCTAAATTCCTTAGCTTAAATAGATAACAATGCTTATGTTTTAGATAACAAATTGCTGTAAGTCTGCAACTAAACCCAAGATTATAATAGCTCAACACTTACAGATAAGTATTAATACATTTTATAACCTTGTTTTTGGCATTTGATTTTTGCTCTTATGTTGCTTAAAAGATTTTTAAAAGTTAATAAATGCCTGTCCACCTCCATTTCCTTTTGGCCTAAAGCATTTAATTTTGACTTTAAGTCCCTTAGCCATAAGGGTCCCACCAAAGGACAGGATGGACCTGGGGCAGGTAGCCACACCACTCTGGTAACAATGGGACTTAATAAAAGTTTGGCCATCAATGCTGCCTGTGTTAAATCTTGGCCAAAAGGGAAATGTAAACTAAAATAAAATCTTAGGCTACCCCCCTTCCCTGCCAACTGAACAGACACCCTCTTGGCCAAGGGGACCCAAGTGAACAAACAAACCTTAAAACTGAGTTCCCAGCCATGAAGGGAAGGGAGGTTGGACATGCCTACCAGTTTGTTCAATACTTAAGAGCAATAAACCAAATGATGGGGGCTGCTAATCTCCTTACCACTTTATCTAGAAATTTTGCCTGGTTTTCAACAATACATTTAAAAGGTGCTTTCTTTTGCATTCCTCTTGGTCCTGAATCTTAAGAACTATTTACTTTTGAATGGGAAGACTTAAAGTCTAAAGCTAAATGCCAGTACTACTAGACTGTCCCTCCTCAGGGGTTAAAAACTCCCCCAAAATATTCAGAAAAATTCTGGCCAGAGATTTGAGGGAAATAGTTTTAGGCAAAGGAACGATTATACAGTATGTAGACAATATCTTGATAGCCAGTGAGACTGAACCTGAATCAAGGCAACATGCATAATTGTATCAAATTTACTGTCTGACAAAGGATATAAAGCATCTCAGAAAAAGCTAAGATCTCATTTCCTACTGTCAAATACTTGGGGTTTGAATTATCTCTTGGAACTTGGAACTTCCTCTCAGATTGGAGGGACTGTGTAAATCAAATAGCAGTCCCTACCACCTGCAAACAGTTGCCAGATTCTTGGGTATGGCCAAATTCCTGGGTATGGCTGGGTTTTGCCAGATTTAGATTCTTAACTTCAGGTTAATAGAAAACCCTTTGATAAAGCCTTAAAAGGGAAAGAAAAAGAACCACTTACTTGGACCAGGGAATTCCACAAGGCTTTCTTGACTGTTAAAAAATAGTCATTGGGTCCCCTGGGCTTATATAAGCCTTTTTATTTGTTCATTCAAGAAAGGCAAGGAATTGGACTCAGGATATTATCACAAACTTTTGGGGATCAAAAATAACCAGTACCTTATTTCTCTGAGCAATTGGAAGTGGTAACAAAAGGATGGCCCACTTATCTGAGAGCTGTGGCTGCTACTTATGACATCTTACAGAAAGCTGAAAAATTTACCTGTGGGAAACTGGTGACTGTTCATGTCATGCATTATGTATTACCCCTACTAGAACAAAAGGGAGGCTTTGGTTAATGGCTCGTGGCTGGATGAGTAAATACAGGCTACTTTGTTAAATAGTCCTAATGCAACTCTGAAGCTGGTATTCACCTTAAATCCAGCTACCTTGCTGCCTATGGACTTCCCCATTCTATGATTATGTTCAGATTATTGACCAAGTATATTCTAGTCTCCTGGATTTTACTGAGCAGCCCCTGCTGGACTCAGTCAAGGATCTCTTTATGGATAGAAGCAACCATGTGGAACAGGGATGATGCAAAGCTAGGTATGCTATGGTTACCAGCCAACAAGTAATTGATCCATAATCCCTACCCCTGGGACACCTTCCCAGAAGAATAAATTAATTGCATTAACTAGACTTATTTCTAAGTATGCCTTTATGGTGGTACATGCTCATAAAGCTATTTGGAAGCAACAAGAGTGCCTTACCTCCAAAAACAAGAAAATTAAATATGACCACAAACTATAGAGTTATTAAAAGCTGTTTTACTGCCCAGGGAGGTAGCCATCATGCACTGCTGGGGACATCAGAAAACTGTCTATGGTAAACTTGAGGGGCCAAAAGAGGAGCCCAGCAATTGTCCAACCAATTGGCCTTAATCCCCTCCGTCCAATTGGATAGCCAGGGAACCTCCATTTGTATAATAGTACATCAGCAAATGATATTTGCCCAAAGTCTAGGGAAATTGATAACACACCAGCTCCTAGAGGGACAGGCAAACAGGAGTAGGTACTGTTGGTGCACCCGCTGAGTATATTTTTGTCTGTGGTGTCAATGGAAAAAAAAAAAAAACAACCCTTGGGCCTATAATTATCTAAACATCTAGACAATGGGGGACACTTGCTTGTTAGAAATCCTTACCACCTACTTTTCAGTTCATAACAGGTCAAAAGTTGCCCTTTACACTAGCTCCCTAAAACATTTTATGAATGACTGGGAAATTTTGCTTGGAAATTCCATCTGGGGGACACTAGCCCAATATTTCCTGGGAATGATCTCAGTCAAGGATAGCTACTTCTTTTGGTATACTTTTCTACCTTGGTGGGGAGAGGGTTGCAACTCAACAACATGTATTCTAAAAAGTTTCAGTTGCAGGCCCAATATTTTTGTTCTTCCTCATACCCCAACTACATCTCATTCCAGCAGGAAGTAGACAGGTAGATCCAGCATCTGATTCCCCAAGATTGAGGAATGAACTAAAAAGAAGGAGAGAGTTGTGACTGGTTCCATGAACAAATTTCAATGACCCTATATGTTTTTTATAATCCTCTCCCTTAACTAACTACTTGATCTTTTGAGTCATTTCCCAGAAACGGTGGATTTTCTTTAAGACAAATGAGTTGAGATTCTGAAGGCCAGACTTCCTGATGTTAAGACTTGCAGCCCCCTTGACCTGCTGCAAGGCCCATAGCCCCTCCTTAAAAAGCCCATGATCTCCCTTAGTCTGGGAGATGAATTTGAGGCAGCTTCTCCCATTCTCCCTACAAGGTGTCATTTGTTCGAAAAAATTCCTTTCTTCCTTGGCAAAAAAAAAAAAAAAAAAAAAAAAAAAACACAAAAGTTAACTGTCCATATCACCCCCACTTTCCAGGAAAGGTAGAAAAAACAAATGGAATCCTAAAACTCAAATTAGTAAAATTCTCAGAGACCCTTTTTTATAATTTATTTTGAGACAAGGTCTTTCTCTGTTGCCTGGGCTAGAGTGCAGTGACATCATCAAAGCTCACTGCAACCTCAGACTCCTTGAGATCAAACCCCTGAGGTCAAACTCCTGAGCTCACTGCAACCTCAAACTGCTTAGTCTCTGGAGTAGCTAGGACTATAGGCACATGCCAACACACCAGCCTAATTTTTCTATTTTTTTTGTAGAGACAGGATCTTGCTCTTGCTCCGGCTGGTCTCAAACTCCTGGCCTCAAGCAGTCCTCCTCCCTTGGACTCCCAAAGTGCTAGGATTACAGGTGTGAGCCACCATGCCCAGCCTCTCAGAGACTCTTGAACTTCCATGGCCCATGGTAGTGCCACTCCCTTTAATAATAATAATAAGTTAACTGTTCTAGGGCACATCAAATAGCCTCCTATAAGTTAGTAACTAACTGGTCCATAATTCTAAGTATATCACCATGTATTTTAGACCCCACACTATTGCAAGCAGATACGGCCAATAAAGGAATCAAACAATATACTCAGAAGTATCATCAACAGATAGAAGCAGGCTTTCTTCAACATCCTCCTAAATAATCCTTGCATGACCTAATACCAAAATACCTAGTTATCTGGAGGAGACATAAGATAAGGATAGCCTTCAAACTCTGATGGAAAGGAACCTTATTAGGTACTGTTACACAGCAGTGAAACTCCAAAGAATTAATCTTTAAATTCATGTCTCCCAATTAAAGGGACATAAACTATCCTCAAATCACAAGTTAGTCCCTACCAGAGATGTCTGCCTAAAGTTTCTCTCTCATTTTCACTATTATTTTAGATAATAATCTTTTTTACTCCTTTACTATCATTTTTGTGCAGTCTCAGAGGGAGAGAACATAAATACATATGATCAAAAATCTTCCATCTTTAACCAGAATTCTGGGTGGGTTTTTAATTGCCCAGAAAAATAGAATATTGATTTATTTCTCCTAAAAATGAAGAAAATCATCAAGTACTAGAAGAGGCTCAAACTATTATTAGAAACAAAGGTTCAGATTATGTAAAAATACACGCTATGTTATTGAGATATGCTACTTGAGCAAGCCACTTAAATCATAGAAATGGTCTTTATAGTCATTATCTGTGAATCAAGAAGAAAATCTAAATTGTACCTTTTATTTAAAAAACTTGACAATTAGCATATTTCAATGTGGAAATGGAGTTATGTATTCATTATTTCTTTGAATAGCACTCTGAAAATATATATAATAAATGGTTGCAGTTTGATAATATTCACAATTTTCACTATTTCCTTCAATGCTGAATCAGGATCCAGAGGCATATTTTTTATCACCAATTATTCTTTGTGAATAAAGAGGTACATGAATTGTTATTCAGGTGTAATTTCTTTCATTCCTGTAGCAAAAGCTTATTTGGTGCATCATAAGTATTTATTCCATTTTTGTAGATTTGTTCTTTAATACCCTTTTCTATTTCTTCTACAGAAATTGGTCTGTTTATGCTATCTCTACTGGGGCCAACTTTGGTGTACTGTGTTTTTCTGTGAAATTATCCATATCATTTAGATTTTCAAATTTATTTTATTAGAAATGTTCAGAGTAATCCTTTTTTTAAATATACAGACAGGGTCTTGTTCTTTTGCTCAGACTCAGGCTGGAGTGCAGTGCAATGGTCATAGGTCGCTGTAACTTCAGCCTTCTAGACTCAAGTGATCCTCCCACCTCAGCCTCCCAAGTAGTTGGGGCTACAGGTATGCACTACTATACCCAGCTATTTTTTAAATTTTTTGTAGAGATGGGGGGGTTCTCATCATGTTGCCTAGGCTGGTCTTGAACTCCTGACCTCAAGTAAACTTCCCACCTCAGCCTCCCAAAGTACTGGAATTACAGGCTTGAGCCACTGCACCAGGCCTCATTTCTTATTTTATGTATTTTTACTCTTGACCTTTTCTTCTGGATTAAATCAGCTAGTGTTTTATCTATTTTGTTGATTTGTTTTGAAGAACCATGGTTTTGGTGTATAAACTTGATCTAGTCTTTTCCTGTTCTTTACTTCACTAATTTATACTTTAAAAATATTATTTCTTTTCTTGAGCTTATTTTCTTTTTGGTTTACTTTGCTATGTTTTCTAGATCATTTAGTTGGTGATTTAATTCATTTAATCTTATATTAATTTTACTGATAAGGATGTAAGTTTTTTCTGAGTATCTTTTTAAATGTATCCTATATATTCTGATACACAGTGTTTTCACTATAATGGTCCCCTCTTATCTGAGAGTATACTTTCCAAGATTGTCAGTGGATGCTAGAAACCACAGATAGTACCAAACTCTATATACACTATAGTTTTTCCTACATATAATACCTATCATAAAGTCTAGTTTATAAATTAGGCACAGTAAGAGATTAACATTGTAAACTAGCAATATAATAATTATAACAATATGCTATAATAAATGTTATGTATATGAGGTTTCTTCTCTCTCTCCTCTCTATTAAAATATCTTATTGTACTATTCTTACCCTTCTTGTGATGATGTGAGATGATAAAATGCCTATGTGTTGAGATGAAGTAGGTGAATGATGTAGACATTGTGACAGAGAGTTAGGCAATTATTGAACTTGAACATGAGAACTGTGATATATTGACAGTCAATCTAATAACCCAGATGGCTACTAGATGACTAATGGGAGAGTAATGTATTCAGCATGGATAAGGTAGATGAAAGGATGATTCATGTCTCGGGAGGAATGGAGTGCAACAGTGTGAAATTTCATCTCACTACTGAGAACAGCACACAATTTAAAACTTATGAATTTTTTATTTCTAGAATTTTCCATTCAATATTTTGGACCACAATTTATCAGGGTAACTGAAACTGTGGTAAGTGAAACCACAGAGGAAGGGGCAAGATGGCTGACTAGAGAAATGACTTGCCCGACCATCCCAGAGGGAAGGAAGGGTTTCAGATAAAGGAGAGGGAAGAGGAGATGCCGCTCAGGTATAGATCATAGAGAGACGTGCCAGAGCCTGCTAGGGACCTCATGAAGGAAAACTGCAAAGTGGAGAAGGAAGAAGATAAAGGAAAAAAGATATCAGCAAAGATCAAACCCAGAGAGGCTCAGAGCCCAGTGAAGGGGTAAGGGTAGATCCCTTTCTCCCTCCCACACTCTATGTAATATTTATTTGTCTCTCTTTTTCTTCTGGAACAATGAAGGAAGACACTACTGTTCTGTACCCTGAACAACTGCCTGGCATAGAGTAGGCTCTCCGTGACGTAGTTTTATTTATTTTATTTTTTTATATTTCATCTTATTATTATGGGGGATACAGAATTTCAGGTTACATACGTTGCCCATGTACCGCCTGTCCCCCCAAGTCAAAGCTCCAGGCGTGTCCGTTCCCCAGACAGTGCGCGTTGCACCCATCATGTAGGTATATATCCTTCCCTTCCCCACACCCCCTTCCCGAGTCAGCACCTTCAAGCGTGACCATTCCCCAAACGGTGTGCAATGCACTCATTATGTAGGGATACACCCATCCCCTCCCCTCACCCCCCACCTCAGTCTGATATCCGATTGGTGTCGTTCCCAGATGTGTATTTAGGTGATGATCAGGGAAACCAATTTTCTGGTGAGTACATGTGATGCTTGTTTTTCCATTCTTGGGATACTTCACTTAATATAATGGGTTCCAACTCTCTCCAGGAGAACCATAGAGATGTCGTATCTTCATTATTTCTTATAGCTGAGTAATATTCCATGGCATACATATACCACAGCTTACTAATCCAATCATGTATTGACGGGCATTTGGGTTGTTTCCACATCTTTGCTATTGTGAATTGTGCTGCTATAAACATTCGGGTACATGTGTCTTTGTTACAGAATGACCTTTTTTCCTTTGGGTATATGCCCAATAATGGGATTGCTGGATCAAATGGCAGGTCTACTTCAATCTGTTTAAGATACCTCCATAATGCTTTCCACAGGGGTTGCACTAGTTTGCAGTCCCACCATCAGTGTATGAGTGTTCCTGTCTCTCCACATCCACGCCAACATGTGTTGTTTTGGGATTTTTTGATAAAGGCCATTCTCACTGGGGTTAAGTGATATCTCATTGTGGTTTTGATTTGCATTTCTCTGATGATTAGAGATGTTGAGCATTTTTTCATATGTTTGTTAGCCATTCTTATATCTTCTTTCGAGAAGTTTCTATTCATGTCATTTGCCCACTTTTTGATAGGGTTGTTTGATTTTTTTCTTGCTGATTTTCCTGAGTTCTAAATAGATTCTTGTTATCAGTCCTTTATCTGATGTGTAGTATGCAAAAATTTTTTCCCATTCTGTAGGTGGTCTGTTTATTCTTGTGACTGTTTCTTTGGCTGTGCAGAAGCTTTTTAATTTAATCATGTCCCATTCATTTATTTTTGTTGTTGCTGTGATTGCCTTAGGGGTCTTCTTCATAAATTCTTTGCCTAAGCCAATGTCTGTAAGAGTCTTTCCTACATTTTCTTCTAGAATTCTAATTGTATCACGCCTAAGGTTTAAGTCTGTTATCCACCGTGATTTGATTTTTTGTGAGTGGTGAAAGCTGTGGGTCCTGTTTCAGTCTTCTACATGTGGCTAACCAATTCTCCCAGCACCATTTATTGAATAGGGATTCTTGTCCCCAGAGTATATTCTTTCCTGCTTTGTCAAAAATTAGGTGTCTATATGAGGATGGTTCTATATTTGGATTTTCTGTTGTGTTCCACTGGTCTGTGTCCCTGTACTTGTGCCAGTACCAGGCTGTTTTAAGAACCACAGCCTTGTAGTATAGTTTGAGGTCTGGCAAATTAATACCTCCCATTTTGTTTTTATTGCTTAAAATTGCTTTTGCTATACGGGGTCTTCTCTGATTCCATACAAAGTGTATAATTATTTTCTCTACGTCTGTGAAGAATAATGAACTTGTCCATGAACTTGTCCATGTATCACAGAGGTAAAATATTATTTTTGTGACTATATAGTTACTTATTGAGGCAGCTGGTCTTGGGTTTTAAGCCCTTATCTAGACAAATCATATATGCCTGAAACAAAGATTAAAAGTTCTGCACCCAGGAAAATAACTTTCAACTGGACTATGGAGAATATTCTGAAAGGCTTTATGTGGGACAGGGAGGGTCAACCACAAGATGAAGCGTTTCTTCGGAAGACAGTTCACTAGTTAATCACAACAGTGGCCAAAGTGGCTGTAGGAAGGCGGAGAAAGGGCGGAAACTGGCAGACAGGGGGAGTAACGGGGCGGGGCTGTCGCGAGGGGAGCCAAGTGGAACTGTTTTGTCCCTCTCTGCTCTCCGTCTGAAAACTTGGGCCGAGAAGGTCATAGATATGGCGGCTGTTAGGGTAAGTGAAAACGAACTTGCTTAGTTTCTTTGGGTGCGATAGCATTTCAGTAACTATGAAAGGGATCCTCCCAATTTCTGAAGGGAGCCCCCCCAGCAAGGGGCGGAATGGAGGTGGGGTTGTGAGAGAATTGGAATCATTAACGTTTGAAGCCTCAAGACACCTGCCTCTCCTGAGTTTCCTCAGGCTGAGACACTGTTCTCTCCTCAATCCGCTGCAGTTGTCGGTTTATACAGAGGCACAGTACAAACTGGGAGACGGCTGGGTGAAAATGGCCGGCCAGGTGACGAGCCACTATAGGCGTTTGGGTCTTGAGCTGCAACAAAGAGAAAAGAATCCTTGACATTTGTCTCAGTGCACAGGGCGGGGCCTCGTGACCCTAACGAAGGACTTTGTTCAAACATTATTTGGGGTGAAACAGATCAGGATAGAGATGTCCCAGAGTTTCTTTGCAGTGCGCGAGTTTATACGTAGTGTTGTTACTCTCTGGGCTACGTTTCTTTTGAGTTCTGTGATGGAAAAAGGTCCCTTTACTTAGGAATCCCTGTACAGGAAGTGACTCAGCTGGCTGCTTGCTGCAGTTCCTTAAGTAGGTTTTAATAACAATAGTCTGTAAATATTTACGTAGCCGATTTCAGTGTAAAATGTTCATCTAGGCTTGCAGGAGCTACAATATGAATAATTCAGTTCCGCCGAAGTTTATTTTAAGTCGTCTCAGTGTCCGTCTTGATTCGCCATTCTCACTTCGTTTCTGCAGTACTGGTTCTCATACTTTGTCTGAATTATCGCAGCACCCTCCTACCTGGACTCACTACTTCTAGACTGGCTTTCATGGAATCCATTTCACCTGTGCTGCCAGAACACTACCAATATGCAAATCTGATTCTGCCCCTTCCCTACTTACAAACTTTTATTGGCGCTCCATTTTCTCTCCTCAGGGGTCAGGTCATATTCCTACCTCCTATGTCTAGAACATATGACTTTGCCTTGACTTTTCAGCTTCATCTCCTGTCACTCAGGAATCGTCCTCCCACCAATGCTGAACTACTTGTTTCACTCCTCTATGCTTTTTTACCTGCTCTTTCTCTGGGCCTAAAGTGCCCTTTCTCATTCTCATCTAGTTACTTCCTACTCGTAATTCATTCATTTAACAGATATTTGTGTACAGTCTCCCTATATGCAGAATGCCTTTTCTAAGAGTGTCCCTGACCTCCCCAGTCAATTTTAAATAACTTCTCTTTGTGCTCCCAGAGGACTCTGGGCATACTCTTAACTATAGCATTTATTACACTGCAATTCATAGACTATTTACTTGCCTGTTCTAACTTCCGAAACTATAAGCTCCTTGAGGACAGTAATTATAACATTAATCTTTGCATCCTTAGTACCTAGTACAAGTCTGATGTATATTAGGTAATCAGTAAGTTCTATATGAATAAATAAGTGCCAGGCAATGAGGACACAAGAGATTCAATTAAGCAGTGGCGATGCACATCTAATATAAATAACTGATTTAGAGTAAGGGAAGTGACTTACCTCAAGAGAAGTATAAAGTGCTAAAAGAAGTACAAAGGTTTCAAAGGAGAGAGAGCTCACACTTGATTCAAAGAGAATAAAGAAAGGCTTTTGTGGAGGAGGTACAGAGACAGAATGGTCAGTGGTAAAAAGCAAACCAGAATAGTCTGTTGGCACCGAAGCTTAGAGGACAGAGTTGAACAGTCTTTTGACTTGACCATAATAAGGCACTGACAGCTACCATTTATTACATGCTTACTACAGGCCAAGCACTATGCTAAAACATTTTTTATATATTAATTCACTTATTCTCAATACAAATCTATATGGTAGATATTATTACCACTTTTTAGATGAAAAACTAAGGTTTAGAGAAGTCAAATAAATTGCTCAAAATCATAATGCTAATAAGAGCTGAAGTGAGATAAAGAGGTGTAGGTAGAGTGGTAGAGGGAGAACCTAGATTGTAAGGGGTTAAGGAAAGGATAAAGGATGGAGAACTGGCATTCATTTAGCACCTTTGACCAGATGGGTACTATATCCATTTTACAAATGGAAAAACTGAGGATTAGAAAAAGTGCTTGTTCTGGGTCATACAGCTGCTAAGTGGAAGAACCAGATTCAAACACAGATATATTTGGCTGCAAAGTCTTTCTGCTACTCCCTGCTTCCTCTGGAAGAGAGGTATGTGCTACTCTTTAGAGAAGTTTGGTGGTGAAAGGAAGGAAAGAAGTCTTGGGATGAGGGTAGCAAATTCCAGAAAAATCTGTCTTTTAATTAAGAAAAAAATAGGAGACTTGAGCAAGTTTGGAGACAAGGAAAAATGTGCCAAGAGCTAGTATAGAGGGAGAGATAATTAATAATAGTAATCATAGCTATTATGTTATTTAGCACTTACTATGTGTTAGGAGTTTTGGTAAGCACTTTATGTGAATTATGTCATTTATGTTTCATAGTGGCCCTACAAGTAATAACTGTTATTAATCACTTTTTTACAGGTAAGGAAACTGAAGCTTAAAAAGGTTGAGTAACTCGACCAAGGTCACACAGAAGGCAGTGGTAGAGCTGGATCTGAAATCACGTGGTCTAAGTCCAGAGCCCATTTTTGCTCTTGTTGCTTGTGCTTTTGGTGTAATATCCCAAGGATCTTTGCCAGACCAATGTGAGGCAGGTTTGTCCCTATGTTTTCTTCTAGGACTTTTATGGTCTTTGGTGTTACATTTCAGTCTTCGATCCATTTTGAGTTAATTTTTTTGTATGTGGTGTGAGATAAAGGTCCAATTTTACTTTTTTGCATGTATATATCCAATTTTCCCAGCGCCATTTATTGAGGAGACTATCCTTTCCCCACACTCCATTGTATATCCTCCATGGCCTTTTCAAATATTGGTTGACTGTATATGCTTGGGTTTATTTCTTGGCTCTCAATTCTGTTTCCATTGGTCTATTAGTCTGTTTTTAATGCCACTACCATATTGTTTTGATTATTGTAGCTTTGTAATATAATTTTGGTTAGGGAAATGTGATGCCTCCACCTTTATTTTTCCTGCTCAAAATTGCTTTGGCTATTCAGGGTCTTTTGTGATTACATATGAATTTTGTAATTGTTTTTTATATGTCTGTGAAAAATGCAAATTCCATTAGAAATTTGATAGGGATTGCATTGAATTTGTGGATTGCTTTGGGTAGTATGGATATTTTAATAATATTAATTCTCCCAATTCACGAACATGAGATATTTTCCATTTATTTATGTCTTCAATTTCTTTCATCACTGTTTTATAGTTCTCAGTGTACAGCTCTTTCACCTCTTTGGTTAAGTTTACTCTGAGTGTTTTATTCTTTTTGATGCTATTTTAAATGGGATTTTTTTCTTGATTTCTTTTTCGCATAGCTCTTTGCAACTGGTTTTTGTATGATGATTTTGCATTATGCAATGTTACTGAATTTGTTTTTAATGGATTTTTTTGGTGGAATCTTTAGAATTTTCTATGTATAATATTATGTGATCTGGGGAAAGAGATAATTTTATTTCTTCCTTTCCAATTTAGATGTCTTTCATTTCTTTTTTTTTATTTTTTTTTTTATTTCATCTTGTTATGGGGGATACAGAATTGCAAGTTACATACGTTGCTCCTGTACTGCCTTTCCCCCCAAGTCAGAGCTCCAGGCGTGTCTGTTTGTCTTTCATTTCTTTCTCTTGCCTAATTGCTCTGGCTAGGACTTCCCATACTATGTTGAATAGAAGCGGCGACTACAAACAGAACTACCATATGACCCAGCATTCCCACTACTTGGTATATATCAAAGTAAAGTAAATCAGTATATCAAAGAGATACCTGCACCCCTATGTTTACTGCAGCTTTATTCACATTAACCAAAATATGGAATCAACCTAAGTGTCCAATCAGTAGTGAATGGATAAAGAAAATGTGGTAAATTTACACAATGTAATATTATTCAGCCATAAAAAAGAATGAAATCCTGTCATTAGTGGCAACATGAATTAGCCTGGAGGACATTATGTTAAGTGAAATATGTCAGTCACAGAAAGATAAACACCACATATTCTCGTATGTGGGAACTAAAAATAATTTATCTCATACAAGTAGACAGTAGAATTGTGGTTATCAGAGTCTGGGAAAGGTGGGGGGAAGAGGATAGGGAGAGGTTGGTTAAGGGATACAAAGTTATAGCTAGATAAGAAGAATAACTTCTAGTATTTTGTGGCAATATAGGGTGAATATGGTTATCAATAATTTGGTGCATATTTTTAAAAAGCTAGAAGACAGGATTTTGAATGTTCATAAAATGATAAATGTTCCAGGTACTGTATATGCTAATTATATTGATTTGATTATTACACATTCTATACATGTATGGAAATATCACTCTATCCCATAAATATGTACAATTATTGTGTGTCAACTAAGAATAAAAGGAAAAATAAAGCAAATACATAAATAATTAAAATGTTAAAAAAGAAAAAATACCCAACTCAGGACCCAGGAATCCACGGGCACAGGCAATGCGCAGCAGATGGCAGCAGTCGTCAGTGGCTATTCCAAGCGACTTCCATCAGCTGGGCTCAACCTTGGTAAAGAATTCAGGGGTCCTGGGGTATAGGCTGCAGGTGTGTGCAATGGAGATAAGGCCCACGGGGAGTCTCCTTTTTCCTGGGGGAAAGTCCCTCAGAGGAGTTCACACTTGCCTCCCAGCTGCTCTGGGGTAAGGGATGGGGCAACGACAGTAAAATAAAGCCTCCTGTCCTTTTCTGTGCGGTGCCACCCTCCCTTCTTCATTGTAGTCCGGAGTTTTCCTAGAACTATTTTCATTGGTTTATAGTTGTTTATCATTTTTTTTTCTGGGGAATAACAGCACTAGTACCTCTTAGCCCGCTTTGTTGGTGTTCTGGGATTATGTTTTAAGTGGTTTCATCTACACAAACATTAAATTCACTAAGTTTTGGCATGGTTTAAGATATAGAAGAAGACTTTTAACCAGGATTTTAAATCTTTGATGTGATAAAGTGACCAGGAGTCTGGCAGAAGATAGTGTTAAGGATGAATAAATGAATGGTATGAGGCTCAAAGGAGCAGAATTACTTTTCTTTCCTTTAGGTAAACTTTTTTATTGAAGCATGGCTTACATACAGAAACATACAGAAATCCTAAGCAGCTTGATAAATGTTCACAATGTAAATATACTTTTTTAACCAGTACCCAAATTAAAAAAATATGAAACATTACCAACAGCCCAGAATCCCTTCCCTTTTGTACCCCCACGTATTTATCCCCCACCATACATTAATTTTGCCTATTTTTGAACTTCCTATAAATGGAATTATATAGTATTTGCTATACTATTTCTGGTTTCTGTCAATATTGTTTGTGAGATTCAGCCATTATCATGTAGCAGTAGTTCGTTCGTTCATTCTTATTGCATTCTTGTTCCAGTGTGTGAATATATCACTATTTATCCATTCTACTGCTGTTTATTTTTGTCTTATTTATTTAAAAAAAATTTTAACATAAATAATTATATATATTTGTGGGGGTACAATGATGTTTTCATATGTATATATTATGGAATTATTAAATTAAGTAATTAACATATCCATCATCTCACATACTTATTTTTCTGATGAGAACATATGAAATTTATTCCTTTAGCAATTTTGAAGTATATAATACTAACGTTAACTATAGTCACAATGCTGTGCAATAGATCTCAAAAACTTATTTTTCCTTTGTAACTGAAACTTTGTACCCTCTGGCCATCATCTCCCCATCCCACTCCCTTTTAGTCTCTGGTAACCACCATTCTACTTTCTATGAGTTGTACTTCTTTAGACTGCACATATAAGAGAGATCATGTAGCATTTGTCTTTCTGTGCTTTAGCATGATGTCCTCCAGGTTCATCCATGTTGTCACAAATGACAGGATTACCTTCTTTTTTTTCCAGGCTGAATAATATTCAGTTGTGTTTATATAAACCACATTTTCCTTATCCATTCATCTATTGATAGACACTTAGGTTGATTCCATATTTTGGCTACTGTGAATAATGCTTCGGTGAACATGGGAGTGACGATCTCTTCAACATACTGATTTTATTTCTTTTGGATATATTCATGTAGTGGGATTGCTGGATTATATGTTAGTTCTATTTTTAATCATTTTAGGAATCTCCACACTGTTTTCCATAGTGGCTGTACTAATTTGTAATGCCACCAACAGTGTACAAAGGTTCCCTTTTTTCCACATCCTCTCAACACTTGTTATCTTTCATGTTGTTGATAATACCTATTCTAACAGGTGTGAGGTGATATCTCATTGTGGTTTTAATTTACATTTAGACAGGGCATTTAAATGTTTCAAAAACCCATCAGGTGATTCTGGTTTGAGAATCACTGATTTAGGGCTGAGTGTGTGGTTCTTTCCAGTTATGAAAAACAGAGTCATGTTCAAGTTATTTTACATAATGGTTTCAATGGAAGAATACATAGGTTAGGGACAAATCTTAGAAAACTGTATCACCAGCTAAACAGACCTCAAGAAGAATCATTCAGGATACCATAGCAACTCTGACAGTCCACCATTCTTATGACCGAACTGCTCTGTCTTTGCTAACTATGTGCTTCACATCTAGACTTTCTTAGAGAGTGAATCTGATTGGGCTGACTAGTCACTATTACAGAGTGCCCCTCTGGAGCAGAAATTGCACATTAGTCCACTTTTATAGGACAGCCTTTAGTTGACTGCCTTTGACTCAGGTACCAATCCCTGCTCCATTCAGTGCAAGTAGTTCAGAGCATAGCAACCTGTGTTAGGAATGACAGAAAGGAACAGTATAATTGTCAAATTCTCTGAGGCTACTTAGAAGGCACAAGGCAATGGGGATTCATGATCTGTCTTGTACAATTTACTTTTGAATACTTGCAAAAGTATTAAAGTTGTTGAAAATATGGTGGAATTTTTTTAGAGTTGCTATAAAAAGATAACTTATTAAGATCTTGTAATTTAAATTGGGAAATTGGTTTCTCAAGGATTATAAAAAACACTTTAAGACAACCAGTGTAAGTAGCAGTCTGTGGTAGATAATAAAACTTGCTTAATATAACTTGAACATTTGAGGGGAAAAGTGTAACCCATTCCTGCAGTCTCTCCTGAATGAGACCATCTGTTATATAGACTTGATGAATATTAGTACTCTAAACCAAAGCATGAGCTTCATACTTAATGTAGATTTGGCCTGGCTGTTTTTGGATCATTTCTCAAGTCATTCTGAAATTCAGCAGGAGCTTCTCATATCAGGCTCACTGTTATCACATCCCCACCTCAACCTGGCTCATAGTTCACCTCATTTCTTCATATTTCCAAATTCCTGCTTGATATCTTTAGGTGCATGAAATTCAACACGTTCAAAAATTTTTTTTTATCCTTAGCAAATTTGTTTTTTTGTTTTCTGCTGCATTCCTTATTTCAGTTAAGAATGTTAGTATCTGATCTTGGGATCATCTTAAACTGTCCCCCACATCCAAACAGTTAACAAGTCTTGTGGATTCTGCCTTATTCTTTTATACATTCATTCAAAAAACACTTTACTAAGTATTATGTACAGGAGACAGATCAACAAGATATGAATATGTATATAAAAGAGAAAACACTAAAGCTAACAAGTACGTGAAGAGGTGCTCAAAATAATTATCAGATAACTACATATTGAAACAATGAGATAACACTTTATTAGACTAGACAAAAAGCAGATTGCTGGATAAGTCCAAATGTGGGAATTTGGGAATGTAAAACTCCTCATGTACTACTGGTGGGAGTATTGACTGGTACAGCCATTATGGAGAACAATCTGATATTATTTAGTCAAATTAAGTATATAAACATAACCTGTGGCCCAGCAATTCTGTTCTTGAGTGTATATCACAAACATGTACAAATTCATAAGGACACTTGTACAAGGATATTCATTGCAGTGTTATTTATGGTGGTAGGGAGTTGGAGGCAATCTGGGTGTCCATCACTGACAGTGGATAGGTGAAATGTGGTGGATATATATCATGCAGTACTACATAGCAGCTAGAAGCAATGGGTTAGATTTATATAGGTTAAATTTACATATAGGAACATAGATGGATTTGAAAGCATATACTTTGTGAAAAAATTAAGAAACAAAATGATAAATGTAACATATACCGTTCACTTTGTGAAAAAGTAATAAAGTGAGATAGGTAACAAAACTAAAAATACATGTAACATTATAACAATATACATTTTGTAAAAGCTCAAAAAGATATTCGTGAAACACATTAAAATAGCTTTCTATGGTGGAAGAATGAGAGTGAAACTTGGTGCTCAAAGGAAATGAGTGAATTAGTTAATCAGTTTTAAAAGTGGGGGAGGACAAGGAATGGACTGTAGTGGCTGAAATTGACAAGAAAAACAAAGAATTATACTAAAAATAAAAAAAATCTAAAAGTTACTATGGGAGAAAGGAGGAGGGAGTAGTTTTCCTATAGAACATAAGGTTCCCTTACAATATTTATTTATTCATTTTAATTCATTCATTTAATTCTTCAACAAGTATTTCTTAAGAATAAACCCATACCATGGGCTAGGAACTGCTAATTGCCAAGTTGTATTTTTGCTTTCAAGTATTTGTTCCTTCTTCCTATAGGAGGATTATATACTCCTGCCTAGATTTCTTGCTTTTTCGTCTACCACAAGAATGACAATATCCTAAGTAGGGGTTGATCTGTCAGGCTGGGTTCTGGAAGACATGTGGAGCAGGAGAAAAGCATAGCCAACAGGTAATGGGAGGTAGAAATAAACTTTGTTGTAACCTATTGACATTTTGGAGGTGATTTGAAACTACATCAAAGCTAATACATAAATATACTAAATATAATAAAATAAATAAAACAGAGACCCTGGAGGAGCCTACTGCTTATTTAAGAGAGATAGACATATAAACATAATTAGTACTCTGTGACAAATGCATAATGGTATGCAAGAGAAGTTGTGGGAGCCTGAGGAATTCTAGGAGCACCTTACGGTGGACATTTGAGCTGGGTTTTGAAGTATGAATGGGTGTTCAGTCTAAGGCCTACTATCCCATAGATCTAACTACACTGTCTATCATAAGCAGGGGACAGTGATTCTATATTTTCAGGGGAGTAAATTGAACCTTACAAATAAACAAAGAGGTAGATTTCAAAATAATGGTATACAGACATAAAACTACTATTGGTAAAAAATTACTAGATAAATGATTTTATAGTTTGTTATTGGCATTTTTTAGTACTGATCAAAATATGGTTAAAGCAAAATGTCTGCTTTGTCTTAATCTGATTGAAGCACATATCTTTGTGTTTATCATGAAAGACCCAGTAGAGATTAAATAAAACTTAATTTTGTAAGCAGAGAAAATAATTCACTCATCTGGACTAATGGAGGGAAAGAAACAGTATAGATAATTGAAAACTAATATTTGTATTTAACTTTGGAATGTATTTTGTATTTATATTTCAGCAAAATAGCAAAAACTGAAAATCTGATCCCTATGGCAAAACTTTATAATAGGTTTTTACTCTGTTTATTTAAAGCAAATATCTACATTGTCACCCCTGCAATGTAGGAATTGCTTTGGGCAGAGCTATGAAACTGGCCTGGGTGGGCTGCCTCCCTTGCTGTTTTGAGTCTTGCTTATTTTTCATGATCTTCTCTACTTTCCTCATACAGGTGAGAATAATTGATCTTTAATGCATTGAAAATTTTTTTATGCTATACCTAGTTTAAGTAAGGTAATGCAGTACTTTGGTTTAAAAGACCACACCTCACCTAGACATATATTTTAATTGCTGAAAACCAAGTTACATGAAGAAGTTGTCTTTTCCTTTTATAACAGAAGATATTTATATAAAATAATATGACTTATACTTTTAATCATATCAGTAAAAATGTAAAACAAGAGTTTATCCATAATCCTCAATTTAATTACCATGGTTTTGATTTTATATACAAGCTTAGGATTTTATTCACGGAATGAGAAGTTATGGAAAGTTGGTAACATCTTAAATTATTTGATGATGACTTACTGTAGAAAAGGATTGTTGAACTATTGCTGGTCCATCAATGCTATGTGGCTTTTAAAAATAAATAGGATTACTTATTCTTCACTTCTGTATCTATTCACTTTTTAAGACTTAGCCCATAATAATCTTCCTCTGGGAAACTTAATGATTGTGTCTATTTACCCTAGTCTAATTTAGATGTTCTCCTTCTGTACTTTCATACCTCCATCATATCTTTTATTTTTTAAATTATTTTATTAAAAAATATGAAGGAGGTACAAAAGTTTTGTTACATGAATAGCTTTTATAATGCTTGACTCAAGGCTATAAGTGTGCCTATCACCAGAATAGTGTTCACTGTACCTGTTATGTAGGTTTTTGCCCCTCCCTTCCTGTCTCTACCCCACTGCTTGATTTCTAATGACTTTTACTTTCCTCTGTGCTCATGTGTGCCACTCCGTTAGCTCCAATTTATTAGAGAGTATATGTGGTGTCTGTTCCATTATTGAGATACTTCACGTAGGATAATGGTCTCCAGTTCCATCCAAATTGCAGCAAAATGCATTAATTCATCCTTTTTATGACTGAGTAGTACTCCATGGTCTGCATATACCACATTTTATTAATTCTTTCATGAATTGATGGGCACTTCAGTTGATTCCACATCTTTGCAATTGTGAATTGTGCTTCAATAAACATTCAAGTGCAGGTGTCTTTTTGATAAAATGACTTCTTTTCCTTTGGGTAGATACCCAGTAGTGGGAATGCTGGATGAAATGGTAGTTCTACTTTTAGCTCTTACAGGAATCTCCATACTATTTTCCATAGAGGTTGTACAAATTTGCAGTCCCACCAACAGTGTATAAGTGTTCCTTTCTCTCTGCATCTACACCAACATCTGTTGTTTTTGGACTTTTAATAAAAGCCATTCTAACAGGGGTAAGGTGATATCTCATTGTTTTAATTTGCATTTCTCTTATGATTAGTGACATTGAGCATTTTTCATGTGTTTTTTGGCCATTTGTCTCTCTTCTTTTGAAAAAACTTCTGTTCATGTCTTTTGCCCACTTTTTAATGGGGTTGTTTGGTTTTTTTCCTTGCTGATTTGAGTTCTTTTTAGATTCTGGATATTAACCCTTTATCGGATATACAGTTTGTGGATGTTTTCTCCCATTCTGTAGGTTGTCTGTTTGCTCTGTTGATTATTTCCTTAGCAGTGCAGAAGCTTTTTAATTTAATCAAGCCCATTTATTTGTTTTTATTGTTGCTGTGATTGCCTTTGTGGTCTTAGTCATAAATTCTTTGTCTAGGCTGATATCTAGAAGAGTTTTTCCTACAGTTTCTTCTAGAATTCTTATGGCTTCATGCCTTACATTTAAGTCTTTTATTTGTCTTGAATTAATTTTTGTAAGTGGTGAGAGGTAGGAGTCCTATTTCATTCTTCTTCAGGTGGCTATCCAATTTTCCCAGCACCATTTATTGAATAGGACATCTTTTCCCCAGTGTATGTTGTTTGTCTGCTGTGGCAAAGATCAGTTGGCTGTATGTTGATGGTTTTACATCTGGATTCTCTGTTTTGTTCCATTCATCTATGTCTCTATTTTTGTGCCAATACCATGCTGTTTTGGTTACTATAGACTTGTAGAATAGTTTGAAATCCGGTAATGTGATCCCTCCAGATTTGTTCTTTTTGTTTAATATTACTTTGGTTATTTGGGCTCTTTTCTGGTTCCAAATGGAGTGTAGAATTGTTTTTTCTAGATCTGTAAAATATGACATTGGTGTTTTGATGGGGATTACACTGAAGCTTTAATCACTTTGGGTAGTATGGAGATTTTAACAATGTTGATTCTACCTGTGTGTGAGCATATGTTTTTCCATTTGTTTGTGTCACCTGCGATTTCTTTCCTCAGTGCTTTGTAATTCTCCTTGTGGAGATCTCTCACCTCCTTGGTTAAGTATATTCCTAGGTATTTTATTTTCATTGTTGCTATTGTGAATGATATTGAGTCTTTGATTTGATTCTCAATTGACTGTTATTGGTATATACAAATGCTACTGATTTGTGTACATTGATTTTATAACCTGAGACTTTGCTGAATTTATTTATCAAGTCCAGGAATCTTTTGGTGGAGTCTTTAGGGTTTTCTAGATACAAGATCATATCATCATCAAAAAGTGATGGTTTGACTTCCTCTTTCCTGATTTGGATACCCTTTATTTCTTTCTCTTGCCTGATTGCTCTGGCTAGGACCTCCAGCACTATGTTGAGTAGAAGTGGTGACAGTGGACACCCTTGCCTTGTTCAAGTTCTCAGGGGGGATGCTTTCAACTTTTCCCCACTCAGTATTATGTTGGGTGTAGGTTTGCCATATATGGATTTTATAATGTTGAGATATGTTCGTTTTATACCTAGTTTGTTCAGGGTTTTTATCATGAAAGTGTGCTGGATTTTGTCGAACACTTTTTCTGCATCTGTTGAGATGATCATGTGGTCTTTGTTTTTGCTTTTTTGCTTCTGTTTATGTGGTGAGTCACATTTATTGATTTATGTATGTTGAACCGTGCTTGCATCCCTGGGATGAAGTGCACTTGGTCCTGGTGGATTATCATTTTTTTTTCTTTGATGTACTGTTAGATTCAGATTGCTATTATTATATTGAGGATTTTTGTATCTATGTTCATAAGGGGTGTTGGTCTGTTGTTTTCTTTTTTTATTGTGTCTTTGTCTGGTTTTGGTATCAGGGTGATACACACCTTGTAGAATGAGTTTGAGAGTATCCCTTATTCCTCGATTTTTTGGAATAGTTTAAATAGGATTGGTATTAGTTATTCTTTGAATGCTTGCTGGAATTCAGCAGTGAGGCCATCAGGTCCTAGGCTTTTCTTTGATAGGAGAGATTTTATTACTGCTTCTATCTCATTACTTGTTATTGGTTTATTCAAGTTTTGTATTTGTTCCTGGTCCAATCTTGGTAGGTTGTGTGTGTCTAGGAATTTATCCATTTCCTCTAGGTTTTCCAATTTATTGGCATATAGTTGGTTATAGAAGTCTCTAATGATCCTTTGCATTTCTTCAGTATTAATTGTAGTGTCTCCTTTTTCATCTCTGATTTTACTTATTTGGGTCTTTCTCTTTTTTTTTTTCCTTAGTCTAGCTAAAGGTATGTCTATTTTGTTTATCTTTCAAAAAAAACCAACTTTTTGTTTCATTAATCTTTTGTAGGTTTTGTTTCAATTTTATTTATTTATGCTCTGATCTTTATTATTTCTTCTACTAATTTTGGGTTTGATTTGCTCTTGTTTTTCTAGTTCTTTGAGATGCATTACTATGTTGTTTATTTGAAGCTATTCTCCTTTTTTTATGTAGACACTTTTCACTATAAACTTTCCTCTTATTACTGTTTTTTCTGTATCCCATAGGTTTTGATATGTTGTATTTTTGTTTGTTTTGAGAAAATTTTTAATTTCCTTCTTAATCTCTTCCTTGACCCAATGGTTATTCACGAAAATATTGTTTATTTCCATGTGTGTATATATATATTTCCAGTGTTCCTATTGTTATTGATTTCTAGTTTTATTCCATTGTGGTCAGAGAAAATACTTGGTATGATTTCAGTTTTTTTGAATTTTTTGAGACTCGTTTTGTGACATAACATATGATCTATCCTTGAGAGTTATCCATGAGCTGAAGAGACCAATGTGAATTCTACAGCTGTTGGATGAAACAGTCTTTAAATATCTATGAGGTCCATTTGGTCTAAAGTACATATTAATTCCAATATTTCATTGTTGATTTTCTGTCTGAATGATCTGTCCAATGTTGACAGTGGGATGTTGAGGTCTCCAATGATTATTGCTGCCTATCTCTCTCTTTAGCTCTGACAATATTTGCTATATATATCTGGATGCTCCAGTGTTGGGTGCATATATATTTAGAATTGTATGTCCTCTTGCTGAATTGACCCCTTTATTATTACATAATGACCTTCTTTGTATCTTTTTTACAGTTTTTGTCTTGAAGTCGATTTTATCTGATAGAAGTATAGCTACTCTGTTTTTGGTTTCCGTTTGCATGGAATGTCTTTTTTCATCCTTTTCTTCTATTCTATGTGTGTCTTTATAGGTGAAGTGTGTTTCTTGCAGGAAAAATATAGTTGGATGTTGTTTTTTTTATCCATTCAGTCTCTCTGTGTCTTTTGATTGGAGAGTTTGGTCCATTCACATTCAATGTTGTTATTGATAGGTAAGGACTTAGTACTGTTATTTGATTTCTGGTTGTTTTGTGGTCCTCTCTTTCTTTCTTCCCTTCTTACTGTCTTCCTTTGTTAAAAGTGATTTTCTCTGGTAGTATGTTTTCTTATTTTTCATTTTTTTGTGTATATGTGTTAGGTTTTTTGATTTGAGGTTACCACAAGGCTTGGAAAAAACATTTTATAACCAGTTATTTTAAACACATGACAAGTCTACTTACAAACAAACAAATAAATAAACAAGCAAAGAGAAATCTTACAGAAATTTTCCCATTTAATTCCGTCTCCTCCCCATGCTTTTTGACTTTTTGTTGTTTCCATCCATATCTTTTTATAGTATCTCTCAAAAAGTTGTTGTTGTTATTTTTGATAGGTTTGTCTTTTAGTCTTCCTACTCAAGATACTAGTGGTTTATACAACACAATTGAAACAATTCTGTATTTCTGTCCTTACTGTTACCAGTGAGTTGTATACCTTCAGAAAATTTCTTATTGTTTATTAACATCCTTTTCTTTCATATTGAAGGACTCCTTTTAGCATTTCTTATAAGACAGGTCTGTTGTTAAAGACATCCCTCAGGTTTCATTTGTCTGAGAAAGCATTTCTCTTTCATGTTTGTAGGATATTATATTCTAGGGTTCAGGTTTTTTTCCTTCAGCACTTTGAATATATCATGCCATTCTCTCCTAGCCTATAAGGTTTTCACTGAGAAGTGTGCTGTCAGGTGTCCTGGAGAGCCTTTATATGTTATTTTTTTCCTTTTTTATGCTTCCCTTAGGACCTTTTTTTTAATCTGTGACCTTTGGGAGCTTGATTATTAAGTGCCTTAAGGTAGCCTTGTTTGGATTAAATCTGCTTGGTGTTCTATGATGTTTTTGTAGCTGAATGTTGATATCTTTCTCTAGGTTTGGAGAGTTTTCTGTTATTATTTCTTCGAATAAACTTTCTACCCCAGTCTGTCTCTTTTGCTCCTCTTTAAGGCTGATAACTCTTAGATTTGCTCTTTTGAGGCTATTTTTTAGATCTTATAGGCATGCTTCATTCTTACTCATTCTTTTTTTCTTTTTTTTCCTTCTGACCCTGTTTTGAAATAGTCTGTCTTCAAGCTCGTTAATTCTTTCTTCTGCTTGGTCAATTCTGCTGTTGAGAGATTTTGATGAGTTTGTCAGTTGAATTCTTAAGCTCCAGAATTTCTGCTTGATTTATTTATTTTTATTATTTTAATCTCTTTGTTAAATTTCTCTAGTGGGCTTTTGAATTCCTTCTCTGTCTTGTCTTGCAGTTCATTGAGCTTCTTCAGGGCAACTATTTTGAATTCTTTGTCTGAAAGGTCACCTATCTCCATCACTCTGGGATTTGTCACTGATACCTTAGTTAGTTCATTTGGTGAGGTCATATCTTCCTGGACGTTCTTGTTGCTTGAAGATGTTTGTCAGTGTCTGAGCATGGAAGTGTTAGGTATTTATTTTAATCTTCATAGTCTGGGTTTGTTTGAACCCCTCCTTCTTGAGAAGGCTTTCCAGATACTCAAAGGGAATTGAGTGTTGTGGTCTAAATCTTTGATCACAGTAGGCATATTGGCACTGGGGGTGTCTGAAGCCCAGTAATGCTGTGACTCTTGCAGACTCCTGGTAGTACCACCGTGGTAGACTTAGGTAAGATACAGGAGAATTCCTTGTCTTACCAGGCACAGTCTCTCACTCTCTTCCCTCACTTTCTGTGCTGGGCTGATGGATTTGGGGGAGGAGTGATATGGCACTCCCTTGTGGCCACTACTGCCAGTTCACACCTGAAACCACCCCATTCTCACCCAAAGCAGGTGGGGTCTGTTTCCTGACTACCTCTGCTGTTTATTCAAAGCCCAAGGGCTCTTTAGTCAGCAGGTGGTGAATCCTGCCCAGACTGTGTTCTTCTCTTCAGGGCAGCATGTTTCCTTCTAGCCCAGGGTGGGTCCAGACATGCCATCCAGGAACTAAGGCCTGAACTCAGGGGTCTCAGGGGTCTCAAGAGTCTGCTTGGTACTTTATTTTACTGTGGCTGAGCTGGTTACCAAGATGCAAAACAATGTCCTCTGAACCTCTTCCCTTTCCTTTCTTCAAGTAGAAGAAGACTGTCCCTGAGGTGTGCTGCCTGTAGTTGGGGCAGGGATGACACAGGCACTGGTTTGACTGTAGGTGCTGGTGTCTCACTGTGTCATGTTCACCTTAAGTGCACTGGCTTTGAGCAGCACAGCCACAGGAATTGCCCAAGGACTGCAGCCCTTGTGACCCGAGTGCTTTACTAATTTAGTCCAGGCCCAAGACTGCTGTTTGTGGGTGGTAGAGCTATAGAGAACTGAGGTTTGAGGCGGAGGATTTCAAAATGCCCCCTCCATGCACACTGGCAGAATTCTGCCGTGTGCTGTTGTTCCCCTGTGCAGGGTGGTTCTGAGTTTCAATTCAAAGCTCCATAATCACTTCACTCTCACTGCCCTGGTCAAATAGATTCTCTCTCTACTGGGAGTGGTGGCGCAGCCCTGCAGGGGAATATGGGAGAGGTAGCCTAGGAATGCAAGACTGTCTTTTGCCCTCTTCAGTTCCTCTTTCCTTGATATAATGTTAAAACCAGAGATGATCGCTTTTCTGATTTTTGGTTCTTATGAAGGTGCTTGCTCGTGTGGATAGTTGTTGAATTAGGTGTTCATACAGAGGGATGATCGCTGGAGGTTTCTATTTGGCCATCTTGCTCTGCCCTATAGTTGAATTTGTGAAATTAAGTCTGACAATCTCTGCCTCTTGTTTGAATTGTTTAATCTGCTCAAATTTAATGTCATTGATATGATTTGATGTATGTCTTGTGCTTTTTTTGTTCGTCTGTTCCTCCTTTACTGCTTTTTGTTATATTAAATGCTTATTTTATAATATATTGGTTTAATTTTTGATGAATATATTTTTCTCTGAAGTTCTAGGGTTTACAACGTACATCTTAACTTCTCAGAATTCATTCCACATTTATATTATTTTAATGCTCATAAGATATAGAAATTTTAGTTCTTTATAGCTCTATTCCTTCCCTTTCTTATTCTGCCATTCCTGTTTTTTATATATATACACATGCATGTGTACATACACATATAAAATGTATGTATGTATGTGTTACAAATCCCAAAATATGTTGTTGTAATTATTTATTTTATAATATTTGTTTTAAAGAAGCTAAGAGAGCACAAATAATTTATAGGTAGTATGTATGTTTGTATGTGTGTAGGCACATACACATATATATGTGAACATATAACAAATACACACATATATACACACACATCCTTCTGATGTAATATTTTTGGTTCTTATTTCTTCCAGTGAATCTGAGTTACAATCTGGTATCATTTTTTTAAATGTAGTTTAATTCTACCTTTCCTTTGTGTTTTTGTTGTCAAATATGTTATATTTCTATATGTTATAGATCCAGCAATATAATTTTATATATATTGTTTCTTTTAAAATCATTTACAAAAAGAAAGGAGAAGAAATATCATCATCCCTCAATATCGGGGAGGATTGGTTCAGGACCCCTTGAGACCTTTGTTCAGGACCCCAAAATCCATGGATTTTCAAGTCTCTTATATAATATGGTATAGTATTTACATATCACCTATGCACATCCTTTCTTATTCTTTAAATTTCATCTGGATTACTAATAATATCTAATACAAATAGTTGTTATACTATATGTAAATGGTTGTTATACTATTGTAAATAGTTGTTATACTGTATTGTTTAGGGTATAAGGACAAGGAAAAAAAGCCTGTACATGTTTGGTTCATAGGCATCCATCCATTTATTTTTCAAATATGTTTGATCCATGGTTTGTTGAATCCACTGATGTGAAACCCATGGATACAGATATCCAACAGTACATAATTATACTGTCTACGTAATTACCTTTATTGTTTCTCTCTCTTTTTCCTCATGTAGCTTCAAAGTAGTATCTGGTATCAACTTGCTTTTAGCTTAAAGACCTCCCTTTAGTATTTCTTATAAGGTAAGTCCACTAGCAATGAATTCTTGGTTTTTATTTGTCTGAGAATGTCTTTATTTCACCTTTATTTTTAAATAATAGTTTTCCTGCATATAGGATTTCTCAATTGAGTTTTCCCCTCTAGACTCTCAGTGTGTAATCCCACTGCCTTCTGATCTCCATTGTTTCTGTCAACTGTTTATCTTATTGGTCTTCCTTGTGTATGATGAATCATTTTTCTCTTGTTTTTTTCAAGATTCTCCCTTTGTCTTTGTGTGGTAACATTTTGAGTATGTGTCTGGTTTAGATATCTTTGTGTTTATCCTATTTAGAGTCTGTTGAACTTGAGTATGTAGTTAATGTTCTTTTTAATCAAATTTAGTATGTTCTTGAACATTTAGAATAGTTATTGTACATTTTTTCTGTTCCTCTGGTACTGTCATGTGTATGTTTGTGCACTTAATGCTGGCTCACATTTCTGAGACTCTGTTCATTTTTCTTTATTCTGTTTTTTCTTCTTCAAATTGCATAATATCTGTGGATTTATCTTCAAGTTCATTTTTCTTTCTTTTGCCTTCTCAAATCCACTGTTAAGCTACTCTAATGATTTTTAAAATATCAATTACTGTACTTTTCAACTCCAGAATTTCTTTTTGGTTCTTTTAATAATTCCTATCTCTTTACTAATGTTCTCTATTTTATGAAGTTATCATATATTCTTTTAAGTTGTACAAAATGGTTCCTTGGAGTTCTCTCAACATATTTAGAATAGTATTTTTGAAGTCTTTATTTGCTATGTCCATCCGGATTTCCTCTAAGATAGTTTCTATTGCCTGTTTCTTTTCTTTTTTTTTTTTTTTTTTTTTTGGTATGGGTCACACCTCTTTGTTTCTTTGCATGTTTCATAATATTTTCTTGTAAATTGAACATTTTAGAGAATATAGCAACTCTGGTTTCTGACAACCCACCTCAGGCTTATTATTTTTGTTTCTTGTTTGTTTACTTGTTTATTGGTTTAGTGACTTTCCTGGACTAACTCTGTGATGTCTATTTCCCCCATAGTATGAAGTGTCAGATATCCCTGCCTAGATATTTTTTCCTGTTTTTATCTTTAAGCCTGGATTCCTAGGGGTCGCTCTTGTGTCAGCACTGCTTAGGGATCAGCCAGTGGTTGGTCAGAGATTGTGATTACGCACCTTAAACCAGGGAGGTTTTCACTCTTTGCTTTGAGTATGTTTGTAGTATGGAGACTGCTTTCACAGTTCAGGGAGCTTAGGGATTTGCCTCATATTCAGCCAAAGACTAGATGATCATTTTTTTTCTACCCAGACATTACTCAGTGCAGCCTTGGGTATGTACCCAGTATTCCGGACCACTATTGATGACCGTGAGGCTCTCTTTGTCTTTTCCTTGATATCCCCAGTGAAATTCTGGATCTTGGCTTCTATTGGTATTATACTAAACTGTTTATCTCCACTGATTGCTAGCTGTGTTGGTTCTATTGTTTTTAACAACACTCTGGGGCATAAATCGCCTTGCGGTCTTATCCAAATAAAGCCTAGCTCCTTGGCAGTATTAGTATGTTGCCAGTCTTTGAGGATTGATCCAATTCTCCCTTGGATAGAACCTTTGCCAAATCCACCTGGAATAGCTCTTTTTGCATCACAAAGATGGGGTATATGGGAGATTCCACTCAGGTGCTGTGACTATTAGAACAGCTCTTCAGCCACACAGAGCTGTGAGAGAATAGGGAACTGGACTTTTCACCAGCTGCCCTATCTGAATCCTCTCTACAGAGCAGAAACTGGGGATGGGGAATTAGCATATCTGCTAGTTTTCACCGTCTGCCAAATCCACCTGGAATATCTCTTTTAGTCAGTACTCAAGAGAATTGGGGAAAATGGGAGCAGCCACTGTGCTGGAGAGCTCTTTAGAATATCTCTTTCATAACACAGCACTGAGTGGGGATGAATACAAGCCATAATTTGAATGCTACCACTCCCACTCTTCTTATCAAGTTCTATAGATTTTATTGAATAAATGCATCTCAATTTGTTGTAAGTCCTTTTATCAATATCCAAAGACTTTGCTAGTTTTGACTAGTTTGCTAGATGTCTCTCTGAGGAAGAAGTTTCACCAAGTTCCTGATTGCATTCAAGAACCAAATGCAAGTTTCCAGTTTGGACTGTTAAAAATAAAGCTACTTCAAGCAATTGTTTATACGATTCTGTGTGGATATAAATTTTATTTTGATGGAATAAGTGCTCAGAAGTATGATTATACAGTCCTGTGGTAATTATGTTTAGACTTTTTTAAAAAATGGTTCTTGGTAGATTGACCATTCTATCAATTTTCTCTTGCTACTATAATTTCCTGTTACCACAGACTCAGTGGCTAAAAACAACACAAATTTTATATCTCAGTTCTGGAGGTCAGAAGTCCAAACTTAAGGTATTGGCAGGCCTGCGTTCTATCTGGAGGTTCTAGGGGAGAATCCATTTCCTTGTCTTTTCTAGTTCCTAGAGACCGCCTACATTCCTTGTCTCATGGCCAATTCCTTATATTGTAAGCCAGCAATGGCTGGGCAAGTCTTAACACATGCTGCCTCACTATGATGCTCCTCTTCTCTAGTCAAATCTCCCTTAGCCTCCTACTTCTAAGAATACTCATGATTACGTTGAGACTGCCTTGATAATCGACAGCAATCTCTTCATCTCAAGATGCATAATTTAATTTTATCTGCAAAGTTTCTTTTACCATGTAAGGGAACATATTCACAATTTCCAGTGATTTGGACATAAATATCTTTGGGGACACATTATTCAGTCTATCACAACCCTTTTATCATGTAAATCTTGTCTCTGGTAATTTTCTTTGTTCTGAAATCAGCTTTGACTCATATTGTAATAATATAGCTACTCCTGTCTTTTGATGAGTGTTTGTACAGAACATGTTTTCATCTGTTCATTTTCAACCTACTTTATTATTATATTTGAGGTGAATTTCTTATAAACTGCCTATAGTTGGGTCAGGATTTTTTACCCATTTAAAAAAGTTAAACTTAAAAATATTGACATATAATAATTGTGTATATTTATGGGGTACATAGTGATGTTTCGATACTTGTATAATAATCAGATCAGGGTAATTAGCATATCCATTATCTCAAACATTTATCATTTCTTTGTGTTGGGAGCATTCAATATCCTCCTTCTAGCTATTTGAAACTATATATTATTGTTAACTGTAGTCATGCTACAATAGAACTGTGGTCCCCAACCCCTGGGCCGTGGTCCATTACTGGTCTGTGGCCTTGTAGGAAATGGGCAGCACATCACCGCCTGAGCTCCACACCACACACACACCCCACCCACAACACCCCATCCCCTCATCCCCAGTCTGTGGAAAAATTGTCTTCCATGAAACTGGTTCCTGGTACCAGAAAGGTTGGAGACTGCTGGAGAACACTAGAACTTATTCCTCCTATGTAGCTATAATTTTGTATCCTTTAACAAATCTCTTTCTATCCCTCCATTCCCTTTACCTTTCCCAGCCTGTAGTATCCTCTGTTCTACTTATTACTTTATGAGATCAACTTATTTTTAACTTCCCCATATAAGTGAGAATATATGATATTTAACTTTCTGTTCCTGGCTTATTTCACTTAATGTAATGTCCCCCAGTTACATCCATGTTGCTGCAAATGACAGGATTCCATTCTTTTTTTATAGCTGAATAGTATTCCTTTGTGTGTATTTGGGTGTGTGTGTGTGTGTGTGTGTGTGTGTGTATGTGTGTGTGCATGCTGCATTTTCTTTATCCATTCATCTGTTTTTGGACACTTAGATTATATCTTGGCTATTGTGAATAGTCCTGCAGTAAATATGGGGGTGCAGTGTCTCTTCTATATACTGATTTTTTTTCCTTTGGATAAATGTCCAGTAGTGGGATTGCTGGATCACATGGTAATTTTATTTGAAGGTTTTTGAGGAACGTCCATACAGTTCTCCCAGTGGCTGTACTAGTTTACATTCCCACCAACTGTGTATAATGGTTCCCATTTCTCCCCATCCTTACCAGCATTTGCTACTTTTTGTCTTTTTGATAGTAACCATCCTCATTGGTGTGAAATGATACCTCATTGTGGATTTGATTTGCATTTCCCTAATATTAGTGATGTTGAGCATTTTTTTATGTATTTTTTGGCCATTTGTATGTCTGCTTATGAGAAATGTCCGTTCTGATCATTCGCCCACTTTTTAATTGGGTTGTTTTTTTTTTTTTTTTTTTTTTTTTGCTGTTGAGATGTTTGAGTTCGTTGTACTAATATATTCTGTATATTAATGTCCTGTTGGATGAATAGTTTGGGTCAGAATTTTTCATCCATTCTGCCAATATCTGTTTTTTAATTAGTATATTTAGACAATTTACCTGTAGTGCAGTTAATTGATATGTTAGGGTTTAAGTCTGCCATTTAATTTTATGTTTGTTTTTTTTCTGTGTTTTCTTTTTCCTACCTTTCTATAAGTTCTTTGTACCTCTTCTAAGAACTCCATTTTGACTTATTTGTAGTATTTTTTAGTGTAGCTCCTTGAATAACTCTTTTAGTGATGTTTCTAGGCATGCTTATTATATTTACTCATAATTTTTTAATGCTTTCAAATTGTTATTCCTTCCTAATGTTCCAAGGTTCTTTCTTTTATCATTTCTATTCTCTTTAGAGAACTTCCTTTAGCCATTCTTTAAGGGCTGGTCTGATGGTGACAAATTCTTTTAGTTTTCCTTCATCTAAGAATGTCCTGATTTCTGCTTCATTCCTGAAGGATATTTTCTCTGGGTTTAGAATTCCGTGTTGACAGTTTACTTCTTTCCTCACTTGAAAATGTGATAATTCCTTCTGACCTCCTTGATTTCTGATTAGAAATGTTCTATCATTTGAATTATTTTTTCCATATAGTTTAAGATATTGTTTCCCACTCACTGCTTTTAAGATTTTTCTTTTTTAGTTTTCAGAAGTTTATGATGTGTCTTGGGTATGATTTCTTTGGGTCATCCTCTTTGGGATTTGCTCGAATTCCTGTATTTGTGAGTTTATGCTTTTTTTCAAATTTTGGAAGTTTTCAGCCCTCTGTCATCCCCATTCTGCTGTTGAGTTTACTTATTGAATTTTTTTATTTCTCATTGTATTGTTCAGTTCCAAATTTTCCCTTTAGTTCTTTATATCGTTTATTGATTTGCTGAGTCTTTGTGTTTTTTGTTAAGACTTTCTGTTTTTTAATTTGCCTCAAGCATGTTCATAATTGCTTATTGAAGTATTTTATGATGGCTGATTTAAAATACTTGTCAGATAATTTTGATATCTCTATCACCTTCGTGTTGGCATCTGTCTATTGTATTTTTTCATTCAACTTGAGATCTTTCTTGTTCTTGGAATTTTTTAGTTAATACCTGTATATTTGGGGTATTATGTTATATAGTTCTGGATTTTATTCAAAACTTCTGTTTTAGCTGTTTTCCTTCAAAACTACTCTGGCAAGGAAAAGGGCAGTAGTGCCTTGCTACTGCCATTGGCAGTAGAAGTCAAGACTCCCTGCTCAGCCTCTATTGACACCCAAGTAGGGGAGGGCCTCTTTGCTATTCCTGGGCAAAGGTGGGAGTTTAGGCCCCCCCGACTGGGCCTCTGCTCTTACCACCCTGATTTGGAGGGGTAGGGTAGGAGTACCTTGTTACTGTTCCCCACCTAGCCTCTACTAACATTACCAGTGGGGAGAGGCTGACCTTGTTATTACTTGATTGGCCTTCTCAGATACCAAGGCAGAGGGAAGAGGGAGGGATGCTTCATTACCATCAGGTGGTGGTAGATATCCAGGCTCCCCACGTGGTCTCCACTGACATTCTGGTGGACAGGGCTCATTACTGCCTGGCAGGGTTGAAAAGTCCCACCTTCGCTAACACTATCCTATTGGGAGGGGGAGTGTTAGAATAACTTATGTCAGCCTTGCCAGGGCAGAGGTCTAAACTCTCCACTCAACCTTTGCTTGTGGGGGTGGGAGTTTGGCCTCAGTTTTGTCTGTAGTGTTAGTTATAGTAGATTGGCTATGATTTAGTTTTATGTCTTGCTAGACTACTCCTTTCCTTGTCTTCTGGCTAGAATGAGTAGACTTATCTTGGATTTTTTTCTGTACTGGTTGCCATTTCTGTGTTGCTGGCTTCTGCAGTACCCAATCCAAGATATATGAGGCAAACAGAAAACCCAGTAACCTCACTGCCATGTCATTTCTCAGATCCTGAGATCCCTAACTGGTCTTTCTTCATCTCACCACCTTTCAGGGTGTTCATATACTTATTTTCTATATAAAGTTCAGGGTTTTGAGCTTTACTCAATGGGAGGAATTGGGAAAAATACATCTACTCCATCTTTTCAGAAGTGGAAGTCCTCCATCATATTCTGTTACCTTCCTATACTGGTAATGCTGACTCCCACCCTAGAGATTATATAACCCTTGAGGGCAGGAACAATACTTTTGCATACCTACATTCCCTGTGGCCTAGGACAGCACCTGCCTGGAGCATAATGTTTGTTCAAAAAGTGTTTGTTGAATGAGTTGAAGGTTTGAGTAACTTTCAGACCTCTCACCTTTAAGAACTAAGTAGCCTAATTAGAGAAATATGAATTAAATAATAGTAATAGTTCAAAATGATATAAGGTTAAATTTTTAATTATGCTAGGCTTTGGCAGATTGGCTAATTCATGTCCTTTGTAGGTAAATTCTTCCATTTCTTTGAAAAACCTGAAAATAGGGATATCCTCCTATCTCTGTCCCTAGCTATTATAGAATAGATGAGGACCCTCTTTGTATCTCCACTGTACACATCTCTGTTATACTACTTGTAAGTATGAATTGCATTTATTTTTATGTTTTTCTCCCTCATTAAACTAGGAGTTTTCTTAGTTTTTATTCATATTTGTATCTCAAGCTCTTGATATAGAGTATGTAGTACTTGGTTGAATGAATGAATGTATTCTGTAACACTCACATATACAAATATATTTTTATATTTAAATATATTTAGAGGGAGTGTTTGCTATAATTATATATTTTTAAATATATTAATTGCTAAAAGGGAGTAATGTTAATGTAAAATATATCTATATATTTTTTTTCAAAACTTCATTTGAAAAAGTTTACTTTTAAAAATGACTCTGGCTAGTGATTTGAAATTTGTACCTTTATATTTATTGATAATATTTCTGCAGGGCAGAAGAAACATTTGAAGAAATAAAGAAATAATGACTGAGAATTTTCCAAAAATAAAAAATGTGTTAAATCATAGGTTAAGAAGCACAGAGAACCCTATATAGGATAAAAATCACACACACACACACACACACACACACGCGCGCGCGCGCGCACACCATTCCCCTATATATATCATTTTCAAACTACTGAAAAATAAAGAGAAAAATGTAGAAAACATCCACAGGAAAAAGCCACATTACATAAATAGGAACAGAGGGGAAAATTATAGCATACTTCTCAGAAACTACATAAGCTTGATAATGTATCTGAAAGAGAATATTCTTTGTGATTGCAGTGGTGACTTAGAGCTGTATATCTATAGTGTATTTTATATCAAAGTATTGACATTTTAGCTTCTTTATCTTCAAATAGTGGCATGTAGTTACTTTTTTAAGGATTGTATCTTTAACACCATTCCAAGACAGGGTGTTTGATTCATCCTGGACTGGCTATCTCTGTTACTAACTTGTGTATTAGAATTCTTTATTGCATTAGGACTGACTTATCCAAGGATTCTAGCTCTATAAAAGGCCTCAAATTCTGTTCAAAAGTTTAACAAATATTGACTATATGCTAAGTACAGTACGGATGCACACATATTCTATGACATTGTTTTTGCTCTACAAGAGCTTATAGTTTTGGCAAAGAGGACATATCCTTATGAAATGGATGATGCTATAAGATAGCAAATATTTAAATAGTATAGCATGTAATATGTATATTAAATCCTTAGCAATTCAAGAAAGAAGACATCCATATGTATTATGATACTTTAAGGGCCCATGGACCTTAAATGCTGGTATTTAGATTATCAGGAATGAAGGAGTTAGCTTGTCAGGAATGGCTCTGGGTTGAACACTGTTACGATATATTCCAGGAACTTAAGGCAGTTAGGCTGGCTAAATGAGAAAGGTTAATTTGGGGTTACTTATAGGGGGAAGATAAGATTGGATTAGAAAAAGAAAGGTGGTGGAGTGTTCAAATGCTAAGATAAGTTGGAATTTTATTTTGAAGGCAGTGGAAAGCCCTTGGAAAATAATCCAAAATGGTTTATGATCTTTAAATTTTAGTGTAAAATAGTACATACATAAAATATTATTAACAATAATACAATGAACACTTCAAATGCAATTAAAACCTCCTGTGTACCCCTCCAACCCTGATTGCATTCCTCTTGATCCCTAAATCCCCCAAAAGCCACTCTCCTGACTTTGGTATTTAGCATTGCTATGCATGTTTATAGACTTTTACTATATATGCATGTAGCCCTAAACTTTATATACCATTGTTTTATATGCTTTTAAGGTTTATGTAAATTCTATTTATGCTACATGTATTCTTCTGCAACTTATTTTTATCAATTAGCATTCTTCTGCAACTTATTTTTTTTTCTGTTTAAGAGATGGGGTCTCGCTCTTGCTCAGGCTGGTCTCGAACTCCTGAGCTCAAACGGTCCGCCCACCTCGGCCTCCCAAGTGCTAGGATTACAGGCGTGAGCCACTGTGCCCGGCCTGCAACTTATTTTTATCAATTAGCATTGTTTATGATATTGTTCATGTTTATATGTATAGCTCTAGTTCATTTCTCTGCTATGTAATATTCTGTTGTATGAATAAGTCATTTATTTTTTTCATTCTTTTTTTATTTCAGAATATTATGGGGGTACAAATGTTTAGGTTACATGTAATGTATATTATGTTAGCTTCCATCACCCTTTATTCTATTACCAATAATGTTTTTATGAATAATCCAGTACATGTCTCCTTGGACTTATGGGAGAGTTTCCTTGCTCTACCATATAATAACTGTATGACTTTGGGCAGATTACATAACCTATCTAAATTGCAGTTTTCTTATCTGAGTAATTAGGATAAGAATAGTACTTTCCCCCAAAGTTTTATATTGGAAAATACTAAACAGATAATATATGATGTGCACAACAGTATGCTTGGGCTGTTTCAATTAGTCAGTAATTGCTAGCTACCGTTGTTATTCTGTTTCAGAAGAATAGTTATATTTCCAGTACCTAGTACAATATAATATTTCTTCTCATCTTCAGATCTCAATTTGCATATCACATCCTTCATTACAGTGGGCTGATAACATGTTTCTCATGAAAGTGAAAATGAAGCAAGTAGAATAGAAATTTCATGTATAATATTACCAATTTTTTATTAAAGTAAATATTTATTTATAGCCATATTCGTTCTTAGACTTATTCTGATTTCTTTCAAACCCTGGATAGTTATCCATGATATTTTTCATGACAGAAATTATCTTTAAAACTGTAGAATTTATTTGGTTACCATGCCTTTTGTGAATAAAATGTTCTCTCTTTGTCATTTAAGCACTAAGCTAGAAATTTGAATGCAGAGGTTATTAAAGAGAATGTTTACTCAAAAACTGGCCTGTGAAGTATAAAATAGTTTTCATGGCTAAAGAAGAGTTTCTTTAAGAATAATGCAAATCGAAGGAGGTAAAATTCTAGTAGAGTGGGAATGAGCATGCCGTTTTCATTGATTTTCTAGGAAAGCCTAATTGTTAAGAGTGTAAATTAAGTTATAATAGAGTCCCAAACCTTTGAGGATTGAGTTGCTAAAGGCTTTATAGGGTGGTGGTTGTTTTACACCTATATCTTTTACACAGCTTCTTTATTTTTGATCTCAGCATTTCAGTCCTTTGAAGTGGTCTGTTTGAAATGCTAACATGGAAGGCCCAAATTGTATTGATACATTTTTATGGTTTGATTATTATAGTTGGATTATTTATTCTTCAGAACCACTATCTTTTCCAAGAGTTTTGCAAGAAGGCACAGGCATGGTTTTTTAGTTTCCTCTTTCAGCAAAGTATCTACTTTTCATGTACCAGTATCATAAATAATACTGTGGCTGATAAACTCGGCTGTTCTCAGTAGATTTAATGATAGTTTATTCTCGTAGAGATGATTCACTCACTCATTATTTTCTGAAGAAGAAAAGCACCCTGGTGTATACAGATGCTCTGTTAGTGACTCACTGGCGATTACTCTAAAACAGGGCACCCTTGTGTAAGACTTTTATGTTGCTGTCAAGAAGTAGCTCTTAGGCCATAGTTCTAAAATGAAGCACTAACACCTTTTCAATTTCAGCCCGAAAAAATACAGTAATAATGTTAGGTAGGTATAATAAGGAAGAAGGGGAACAGATGCTTGGTCTAGGGGGTTTCCACTGAGGAGCAGATGGTACTAGGAGATGCTTTGTCTACAGTAGGAGGAACAAATTGATCAGAGGGGGCTTCCAAGTAGGAACAGATGACATGTCAAAGTGGCTTCCAAGAACTGAACAGATATTTGGTCTGTGATAGGAGGCTTCAAAGGATTGACCAAACAGAAAGAAGTAAAAAGGCCACAAAGTGGAGATATGATCAAAGCCACAAAAGAGGGTTTTTTGGAGCATGTACACAGTTGAGGTAACAGTGTCCTTAAATGAACTACCCTCATTAACATAGTAAAATATCACACCCACCCACGCCATGATGGTTTACAAATGCCATGTCTACCCCCGGAAATTGCCTTACAAGATTAAAAATGGGGAGGGTTCCCAGTTCCAGGAATTCTCCATCCCTTTCCAAGAAAAACTGTGAATATTCCACCCCCCACTTAACATAAAATTAGGAAATCAGCATAAAAGGGAATATCTTGTTAAACTCAGGGTCTCCTACACTCACTGGGATTGACCCCTTCCTTCTCTGGAATGAACTATGCTTTAATAAACTTTGACTCTTTGCTTGCTTGCATCTGCTTGATCTGCTCATTTGCTCCATTGACTCAGTATCATTAACCATTCTTCGGTACTGGGAACCAGGAACCAGGGAACATGGACCTGACATCTGGTCTACTCACACCTGACGGTATCTCTATAAAAGCAGAAGAGGGGTTTAGTGGCAATTGTTATCATCAGAAACTTTATTACCCTTGGGAAATAGTCTAAACACAAGGGTGCAGTCCAGAAGTCAGGAAAGGAGAATTAAAGTGTGTTTTCTAGGGAAAGAGTGGCTGGACCTGTTTTTTATATGACCCAAAGGAGTAGAACTAGGACCAGGGAAGGACTTTCATAGAGCTGTTAAAAAAATAAAGAAATGACCTCCTGATGGAGTTTCCTAGTACTGAAGGAGATCATATATAGAATGAGGGTTTGAGTTACATGGTAGCATGTTTTAGAAGGGATTCTAGTATCAGAAGAGAGATTGGACAAGAAGATCTTTTAAGGTTTCTAGGTTCCAGGGATGGCAGGCTATAACCTCCCTCTGTTTCCCACCCAAATCTAGTGTTCCAGAGTTCATAAATATCCCTGAGCTGATGAGATTTTCCTTGTGAAAAAGCTCCTAACACCAGTCCCATACTGAAAAGGAAACCCTATTTCATACTTTTTTCTAACCCTGTCCATTACTGAATCTTTTGGCTTTCACAAAATGAGGCCTCTTTTTTAAAAAGTTATTTAAGCTATAATAGTATCAAGGAATATTTTTCCCTAGGCAATTCATTAATCAAGGTATTATTGACCGTTTTAGTTAAAAGTGTACCAATTTAGATATAATGCATTTTGCTTGAAAGTATTTATTTGATACAGTATAATCATCATCATCATCATCACATTAATTTGACCAAGAAATTTTGCCATGGCATGTGCAAAGTAAAATGCTGTTTCCAGTAAGAAAGAATCAGGCCTGTTCTGTTGGCCACTTAGATACGGTCTTCAGAAGGCAAGAAATCCATTGTAAGAATACTAACTTTCATTTATCTAACATTCTACAGTTTATAAACTATGAACTGTTACCATCTATTGTGGTATTTGATTCTTAAAACACTCCTGTGGGAATTTTGTATGTGTGTGTTATGATAAAAGATATAATAAGTTTCATTTGTGGTGGGGCTGAATTGATTAAGTCCTCAGATGCTTCTGAGAGGCTGGGGCCTGCAAGCATATGTAAAATTTTCAGAGTAAGTAATTTTGGTAGAATATAGTTCAAAATTTTCATTTGATTTTCAAAAAGTTAAGACCACTGAATCAGTCTTACAATTTCAGATTAGCTTTAGGACCTTTAGTTGTTTGCCTCCACAAATGCTTGGCACATTGACGTTCAACAAATGTTACATAAAAGAACTTACTACATTCTTTATGTATACTGTCCTCTTTAAACCTGTGGATCATTTTCTTACTTGGTTTTGAGGTCCTTAGTCCTTACAGGATCCTTTGGATACAAAGAGGTCTAAGATGACTCATAAGGAGTCTACATTATAGTAGAAAAATAGGCTGCATACATTTCAAAAAGATAAATAATATAATATTATATTTGTTAAATAGCAGATTAATGTTTTACACAAATAAGAATTATGTGAATTCAGAGAGATAGCTTTGAGTGAGCTAGTGGGCCTTGAACTAAGGCCTTCATTGAAGGGCAAGGCTTAGGTAAGTGTATTCATTCAACAATTATTTTTTGAGTACCTGCTATGTTCCAGGAATAATTAGGTGCAGGAGAGAGGAGGGCATTCCAGCAGGGCAGATGAAGTGAGTGAAGACACTGAGCGAGGAATGTGCTTGAAATGTTTGGAGCCTAGGATGACTAATTTTTCTAAAGCCAGAGTTTGTATGGAAGGAAGTGAAAGTTGGTTGGTTGCTGAATTGGAGAAAATGCAGTATTTTAGAAAGATTAATTCAGCATTTCTATGTAGTTTATTTAATCCTGTTTTGAAATTTTATAACATCTGAATTCTAAACTGACAACAGCTTGAAAATCATCTCTTATGGGAGTGTTACTATCTTTTCAAGTAAATAGAATACTTTCAAAATATTCCTCTCCCACTTTTTCCCTAGGTAGTGTGTATGTGTGTATATACATGTGTGTTAAAGGGAGGGCATTAGGTGTTTTCTAAAATCTGATTAGTGCTTTTGATAATACTAAGTGTTTGACCCGAATTACCATAAACTGGCTAAAGTTGAATTATGCTAATCTGTTGTGTCATTTCTGGAGGATTTTTAGAAATGTTTATTTGTGTAACTGTGCTCCCTAAATATGTTTTTATTTTTAATTTTCTACTTAGATTTTTATTTTTACAAGATAAACTTTTAACACTTTCAGATATACTCAATAATAATTACATCACAATTATTTGAATGATAAAAATGTTCAGAAATTCCAAAATAATTTATTTTTTTCATACAATAGCATAATTAAAGTAACTTGGTACTTGAGATTTAACATTAAATATTTATTTATTTGAGACAGAGTCTTTCTCTGTTGCCTGGGCCAGAATGCAATGGCATCATCATAGCTCACGGCAACCTCAAACTCCTGGGCTTTGGTGATCCTCCTGCCTCAGCTTCCCAAGTAGCTGAGACTACAGGTACACACCACCATACCTGTCTAATTGTTCCATTTTTTTGTGGAAACAGGGTCTCACTATGTTGCTCAGGCTGGTCTCAAATTCCTGGCCTCAAGCGATCCTCCTGCCTCAGCCTCCCAAAGTGCTAGGATTACAGGCATGAGCCACTGTGCCGAGCCCTGTTCTATAATTTTATAATATAGCCACACTGATCTGGGCAGTTATTTGTTCTGGGTAACTTAAGATTGGCCTTTTAAGAGCTGGAACTTTAGTTTTAATGAAGATTATATATCAAATGTACCATGTAATGCCCATCCATCTTAAACCAGAGAGTTGAACCCATTCTTCATCACTCACTGTTTTTAGTTTTCATTAATAACTTTGCCAATTGTAATATGCTGTAACTGTTATCCAAATTAAGATGTAAATACAAATAGTGGACCTGAATGGGTATTGAACCCAGAAATAGCCTTAGAAAGTGCTGTCTTGAAAAAGTTTCTGGTGTCATTTGCATTTTTCTCATAAATGTAAAATGAAATATATACAACTTCTTGGCTTTGTGAGCAGTGTGACATGCTCAGTAAATCAAAGGCAGACTTTTTCCAAGTGTTTTTCTGTTCTCAAAAGGTCTCTGCTGGTACTTGTGTGCTTTTACTTGTCTGCCCCATTCAAAATAGTATGTATGCTTTCTGCATCATCAACATCAAATATTTTCTGGTGCATAGCAGGCATTCAACAAATGTAGTTATCTACGCTTTCCCTGTTACTAATGTATTAGACCACAGGTGTTATTTTGTCAGCATATTCATCTTCAGATTATTTCACTTCTACATATATGCTACATGTCACTACTTTCTCTTAGTGTTCCTTAATATTTAATTTTCAAGAAAACACCGGATGCTGTGTGTCATTTAAAATGGCATTTTTAGCGTGGGCAACAGAGCAGAGAGATGGTAGAGCCTGGGTTCTTGATAAGTTAATGAATCTACTAATTCAGAAGTTCTGCCTACTTCTGGATTTCTTATTGTATGGAGAATAAGTTTTTTTCGTTGTTGAAGCCAGAGTGAGTTGGAGATTCCAAAACATTGCCAAAAGCATCCTAAATGATACCTATTATTAATATATTGGATTGTTGTGAAGATTTAAAAGACTCGATATAAATAAAGCACCTGGCACATACATGGTAAGTGCTCCTCAAACACAGAACACACTGTCTTCAGAGATCCCTTTTGTTTTCAAGAACAGGTACCATACTACTATCAGATAGTAGAGCTGTTCTGTCATCCATTTGTACTTCATTGCTGGTTTTCTTCCTTTCCCAGCCATAGTGTAACTCTGCTGCTACCTTTTGTTCTGGTATTAATATTATTCTTTCTTATCTCTTCTATTCCTTGTTATTTCTTTGACTTTTTGACTTTTGTATGCATCATCTAGCTTTTTATAAACACAACAGGTCAATCACAGTACCTTCGCCTATAATACTCAGCTCTTTGATTCTTCTCCCTTTTTGTTGGTTGCTGGATGTTCAGAGACAGCTTTTTGGACTCAAGAGATTTTGAAAATTTCTTTTCCCCATTTCCTGGTTTTAGAACTCCAGTAGATGCCTAAAAGTTCTAGATAGCTGAGTCATACCATGTATATTTTTAAATTTAAAAAATTTTACCATTACCATGTTTGGTGTTATTGGAGAAAATATCTTTTCTTTTTTCCCCTCCTATATTTAAGATTGGGATTGTATTTGATCATGTGTCCCCATAGCATTGTGAGACAAGAAGTAATAAAAGTGGTATTCAAATGTTTTATAAAAATATTTTATAAAAATGCTGGGTGATAGTGAATAATGCATTGTTAAAATTGGAAAAAAACTTTGGATATCTTGTAGTGCAAACTGCTTTTACAAATGGAGAATCTGAGGTACACGCAGGGGAACTTTACTTGTACAAAATCACATAATGAGTTAGTAGTGGAGCTGAGACTAGAACTGAGCTTTTTCATTTCATAGCCTGGTATTCTTTCCATGATACCATTATCATCTCTCACATCTTCATAAGCGAACAAATCCAAGGGAACTGCAGTGTGCAAAATTGTATTAAACTGTTAATGGCTGTCCTGAATTTTGATGACTAATCTCAACTTGTCACAGTTCATTAGGTGCTGGAAATAGACTTACCAAGTTCCTGAGCCAAATATTTAAAAGCAATTTATACCTGCAGCATTGCAAGCACAATTGAATTTTCTTACAAATCTCAATTTGAAGGTCCATCTGGCTGTTTGCATGGGGTACTTGTTGCACAACTGTATTCCGTTGTGCCAGCATCTACTGAGGCTTGTTATCACAGGTGTCAAAAATACGGTTAACCTTTCTTTGAGTGAGGTGGATAAAGCATAATCACTTTTATGAACTATATTTATCAAAGGGCAAATATTGTGGCTTGGAATGCTATAAGGCCAGAATATAATGCGGGCCAGGCTGGTGATTGGAAGAATGAAAGGCAATGTTTTCCTTAAGTTTGCTGCAGCAGCTCTTCTAACGTGCCACAGCATTTACTGCCACTATCAGACTGACTTATTTTATTTTTTATTCAGACTGACATTTTAAAATGCAGTGGAAGATTTGATGAGCAAAGGTGCTTCAAAGGTGAAAGATAAATAGCAATAAACTTATAAACGTCCCAGGCCCTTGTGTTTGAGGTCTGAATTTTCATATCTAGCAGAGGGTCTCACCAGTGCTAGGGAACTAATCTCCAGTCAACAAGTATATATTGTGCCCTGTTCCCAAGGAGTTAGTCTATTTGCGGAGTAAATGCTAATACCATTGACTAGGTGAAAGTGCAGTAAGAAGCTCAGGGTAAGTGTTGGGGAGAAGAAGTGGGAAATAAGACTACCTATTAATACATAGATTAGAGGTAGATTACAGAGAGCCCGAAAAGTACAAAAGAATTTTAAGCAGTGTATTAAGAAAAGGGGGCCTAATTTATTTTGTTGAGCAGGGTAGTGATCTGACTGACAAAAGAATTATCTTGATTTGACAATGGCAAATATAGTTGGTTGGAATTAAATGAGACTGAAGTGGCGGCCATGGGCTAGGAGACTGATGATGACAGAGATGATGACAGTAATCCCCTTCTGTGCTAGTCCCGGTGAGATAGGTGATATTACACACATGGACATTGACACCCAATGTTGATTACTTGCTCAAAGCCACACCACTAATAAGTAATAGAGCTAGAATCTAAGTCTAACTCTAAAATCTATCCTCTTTCCATACTTTACCTAACAGATGGTAAGGGCCTGGTCTAGTTTGGTGGTCTCTTTAACACTTTGTGCCTACCTATATAATACTTATCACCCCAGGCTGTCTCCTCTACTAGATTGTGACTCTTTAAGGACATGAAGCATAACTTAATCATTTTTGTAACGCTAGCACCTAATATAATTGTACAGTAAGTACTTGATAATATTTGTTGAATGAAAGAATAGAGAGTAAATAAGAGATATAAACAAAAAAGCTACTTTATTTTGGTACTCGAAAATAGACAGACAGTTGAATATTGAAGTTGGTAATACCAGAGTGCTTTATTCTGTCCTTGCCTTTTATCTGTATTTCTGATAAACTGCCCTCATTCTTTCAAATAAAAATACTGTCAAAATATTGTAATGGGACGTATGCTATTTCATAGGAGTCTTTTTAAAATTTTTATTATGAAAAATTTCAAACATTTACAAAAGTATAGAGAACAATGTAGAATATTATACTAAAATATATGATATGATACACCAGTTTCAACAATAATTAAGTCCTGACCAATCTTGTTTTATCTATATTCTATCCCCTGGATTATTTTGATCAAATACCAGACATATTTCATCTGTAAAAATATCAGTGTGAATCTCTTAACAAATTGGCAATCTTTTTTAAAAAAACACAAAATTATTATCACACGTAAAAATTAGCAGTAGTTCTTTAATATCAAATACCCAGTCAATGTTAAAATATGCCTGAATGTTTGATAATATTTAAAAGTTTATATATTTTTTTCTGGATTCAAATAATGTTCACATATTGCAATTTTTTTTTTTTGAGACTGAGTCTCACTCTATTGCCCAGGCTAGAGTGCAATGGCATGATCATAGTTCACTGCAACCTCAAACTCCTGGGTTTGAATGATCCTCCTGCCTCAGCCTCCCCAGTAGCTGAGACTACAGGCCTCATCCACCATGCCTAATATTTTAAAACAATTTTTATGGAGATGGGGTCTCGCAACATTGCTCAGGCTGATCTTGAACTGCTGGCCTCCAGTGATCCTCCGTTCCTGGCCTGCTCCCAAAGTGCTAGTTTTACAGATGTGAGCCACCATGCCCAGCCCACATATTGCAATTTATTGACATTAAGTTTCTTGCTCCATCTCTCTCCCTTTATTTATTGAAGACTTTATGTCATGTCATTTGCCCTAAAGAGGTTCTGAATTCTTGATTTTGCAATTATTGGATTTCCATGTTGACTTTTTTTAATGTGGAAGTTTGGGTTTTCTTTATTTAAAATATTAAAGAGGCACAAGTGTTTTTGTTACTTGGATGAAGTGTATAATGCTGAAGTCAGGGCTTTTAGTGTGCTCGTCACCAGAATAGTGTACATTGCACCCAATAGGTAAGTTTTTATCCCTCATCCCCCTCCCATCTTCCCCCTCTTCTTAGCTTCCAATGTGTTTTATACCTGTGGTCACCAAACCGCAGCCCTGGACCAATACTGGGCCGCAGAGCTCCACTGCCTTGCCTCCCTCCATCCCACTGCCATCTGTGGAAAAATTGTCCTCCATAAACTTAGGAAACGGTGAAACTTAGGAAATGGGGGTTGGGGGGCACAGTAGAAGGTGAGCAGTGGGCAAGCAAAAAAGCTTCATCTGTATTTACAGTCTCTCCCCATTGTTGCCTGCCACCTGAGCTGTGGCCCCGCTTCCCGTGGAAAAAATTGTCTTCCATGAAACCATTCCCTGGTACCAAGCCAAAAATTTTAGGGACCGTTGCCTTATGCTACTTTATGACTGCGTGTTCTCATCGTTTAACTCCCACTTATTGGTGAGAATGTGGTATTTGGTTTTCCATTGCTGAGATACTTCACTTATGATAATGGTCTCCATTTCCATCCAAGTTGTTGCAAAAGACATTACTTCATTCCTTTCTATGGATAAGTGGTACTCCATGGTATAATATACATACACCACATTTTCTTTATCTACTCATCAATTGATGGGCACTTAGGTTGATTCCATATTTTTGCAATTGTAAATTGTGCTGTGATAAACATTTGCATTCAGGTGTCTTTTTGATATAATGGCTTCTTTTCCATTGGGTAGATTCCTAGTAGTGAGATTGCTAGATGGAATGGTAGGTCTACTTTTAGTTCTTTGAGGAGTCTCCATACTGTTTTCCATAGAGGTTGTACTAATTTACAGTCCCACCAAAAGTGTACAAGTGTTCCTTTTTCACCACATCCATGCCAACATCTATTGTTTTTTGATTTTTTAATAATGGTGATACTCATAGGGGTAAGGTGCTATCTCATTGTGGTTTTAATTTGCATTTCCCTGATGATTACTGATGTTGAGCATTTTTTCATATGTTTGTTGGCCTTTGTCTTCTTTTGAGAAAACACTGTTCATATCTTTTGCCCACTTTTTAATGGGTTTATTTCTTTTTTCTTGGTGATTTATTTGAGTTCTTTGTAGATTTTGGATATTAGTTCTTTGTCAGATGCATAGTTTGCAAATAGTTTCTCCCATTCTGTAGGTTGTCTGTTTACTGTTGATTATTTCTCTTGCTGTGCTTTTGATTTAATTAAGTCCCATTTATTTATTTTTGTTGTTACTATATTTGCCTTTGGGGTCTTAGTCATAAATTATTTGCCTAGACAAGTTTTTCTTACATTTTCTTACATTTTCTTCTAGAATTTTTATGGGTTTGAATCTTACATTTAAATCTTTAACACATCTTGAGTTAATTTTTTGTACATGATGAGAGATAAGGATCCAGTGTCATTCTTCTGCAGGTGGCTATCCAATTTTCCCAGCACCATATTGAATAGGGTGTCTTTTCCCCAGTGTATGTTTTGATCTGCTTTGCCAAAAATTAGTTGATTGTAGCTATGTAGTTTTATTTCTGGGTTCTCTATGCTATTCCATTGGCCTATGTCTCTACATTTATACCACTGCCATGCTATTTTGGTTACTATAGCCTTGTAGCATAATTTGAAGTCAGATAATGTGATGCCTCCACAGGTGCTTAGGATTACTTTGGCTATTTGAGTTCCTTTTTGGTTCTGTATGCTTAGGATTGCTTTGGCTATTTGGGTTCTTTTTTGATTCTATATGAAGTTTAGGATTATTTTTTCTGAGTCTGTAAAAAATATAGGTATTTTGATGGGAATTGTGTTGACTCTGTAGATCACTTAGGGTAGTATGGACATTTTAACAATGTTGCTTCTTCAAATCCAAGAGCATAGATGTTTTCTCATTTGTTTGTGTCATCTGTGATTTACTTCATCAGTGTTTTGTAGTTCTCCTTGTAGAGATCTCTCACTTCCTTGGTTAAGGTTATTCCTAGGTATTTCATTTTCCTTGCAGCTATTGTAAATTGTTTTGATTTCTGGATTTGACTCTTAGCTTGACTGTTATTAACATATAGAAATGCTACTGTTTTGTGTACGTTGATTTTGTAACCGGAGTCATTGCTGAATTTATCAGTTCTCAGGGTTTTTTGTGTAATTTTTAGGGTTTGCTATACATAAGATCATATTGTCAGTAAACTAGGAAAATTTGACTTCCTCTTTCCCGATTTGGATGCCCTTTATTTCTTTTTCTTGCCTAATTGATCTAGCTAGGGCTTCTAGTATTATGTTGAGTAGAAGTGGTGATAATGGCCACCAATTGTTCTGTTCCATGTTTAGAGCACTTTTAAGCATTTCCTGTAGGGCAGGTCTAGTGGTGACAAATTCCCTTAGGATTTGCTTGTCTGGGAAACACTTTATTTCTCCTTTATTTATGAAACTTAGTTTTGCAGGATAAAAAATTCTTGGCTGGCAGTTATTTTCTTTAAGACTAAAAAATGGGACGCCAATCCCTTCTGGCTTATAAGGTCTCTGCTGAGAAGTCTGCTGTTAGTCTGATGGGTTTTCCATTGTAAGTTAATTGTTGCTTTCATCTTGTAGCTTGCAAGATTTTCTCCTTCACATTGACTTTGACCAGATTGATGACTACATGTTTTGGTGATGTCCTATTTGCTATGAATCTTCCAGGTATTCAATGACCATCTTGTATCTGGATATCTACATCTCTAGCAATACCAAGGAAGTTTTCTTCATTATTCCCTCAAACAGGTTTTCCATGCTTTTTACTTTTTCTTCTTCTCAGAGATACCTGTGATTCTTATATTAGTTTGTTTTATATAGTGCCGTATTTCTCTAATTGATTGTTCATTCTTCTTTATTGTTTTTTCTACATTTTTGACTGGCTGAGTTAATTCAAAAGCCTTGTCTTCAAGCTCTGAAATTCCTTCTTCTGCTTTGTCTAGTCTGTTGTTAAAGCTTTCTGCTATATTTTAAAATTACCTAAATCACTCTTTCATTTCTTTAAATTCTGTTATATCTCTTCTTCTTTTTTGTTGTTATAATACTTCTTATGTTAATTTTTTATTCATGTCCTGAATTATTTGTGGGAGAGTTTCTTTATGTTGATTTTCAACTTTCTCATCAATCTCATTCATCTTATTTGACATCCATATTCTGACATTTTGATAATTTCCTTTAGGCTGGCATTCATTACTGGAGACATATTGTGATCCTTTGGGGGCATAGAAACAGCTTGTTTGTTCATGTTGCCAGAGTTCTTATGCTGATTCCTTCTTGTCTGAAACTACTTCTCTCAGCTCAAGACAGATGAGTTTGCAATACACCTGTCCTCCTCTGCTGGGAACTCTCCTACTTAGTGAAAAGAAGGGAAGGTCCTTGGGTGGCATGCTTGTGTCCTACTCTGGAAGATTCACCCGGCAGACGAGGGATGGACACACTGGGAGCCTGTAACACAGCTGTTCTCCTGGGTTTCCCCATTCCCCTGTGGTTGTCTCAGTCCAAGCTGGTACTGGGGGATATTCATATGGTATGGTGGGTTGGTCCCCAGGCCACTGGTGGAAGCTCAGGCAGGGAGCTGGGCATGTCCCTCTCCACAGAACTGGGTGGTGTAGGAGTTTGCTCTCCCCAGGTCTCCTGCAGTGGTGGCAGTGGTGGCTGGGTGAGGCTATTTAGACAGTGGCCACTGGTACTAGGGCTGGGGGTGTTTGTTCCACCCAGGTCCAGGTGTAGTGGCAGCACAGGGCAGGGGGTGGCTGAGACAAGTAGGGCTGCAGTGGTAGATAGGGCCATGGAGGTACACAGTGCATGGAGATGCACAGTATACAGTGGCACAGTGGGGTATAGGAGGCAGGACTGTGGGGGTGGGGTGCAGCGGCTGGGTGGCACTTGGCAGGTGGGACTGCTGAGGGGCACAGTGGGTGGGTGGGGCTACAACAGTATGTGGAGTGAGGTTGGGCCATGGCAGCTGGGTGGTATGTGGCAGGGCTGCTGAAGTGTTTGTCATGAGAGGCTGTAGCAGCTGGGTAGCTCGAGGCTGGTGGTGCTACTGAGGCACAAAGTGCACTGAGGGCAAGTCATGGTAGCTGGGGTTTTCTCTGAACTCAGGACTGGTGGCAGCAGCTGCTGTCGTGCCATTCAAGTGGCACTGGAAGCAGTACTATCCAGAAGGCAGCAGTGGGTACTGGAGTCTGTGGGCTTGGATCCCCAGTGGCCGGGGGGTGGGGAGTAGGGGAAGAGGTGCATGGCACTCATTTACTGGGCATGAAAGAGCACCTGCCCTCCACACTCCCTCCCTGGCCCAGCAGGGGTGATGAGGAGGTGGCTGCTGTGGAGCTGATCCCTGTATAGATGGGGCACTCTGGGGCTGAGGGTTAAGAATGGCATCATTTGTAACCAACTGGGATCAGAAGCCAGGAAGACTCTGCTGTGCCAGCTCTCCAGTGCAATGCTGCTGCACAGTCTTCAAGCAGCTCCTTGGTCCGTTTGGAGGTCTGTGGTGGTGGGGAGGCCCCCGTGCAGCTTGAGTTGCAGTGTCCACTGGGGAAGTGTGGAACTCTCCTCTTTTACTTCCTCACATGTGGGCACCTTCCCCAGTTACCTTCCAGTCCTGTCCAGTGGTTCATCCTGTTTCCTCTCCTTCACTTTGGGTGTCTCCAGTCACTTCAGTGATGATTCACAATGCTCGAAGATGATCTACACATAGTTGAACATCTACTTGCAATTTTGGATCCTCTCCTTGAGAGAAATGTGTACATGCTGTTTCTGGTCTGCTGTCTTGCCCCCTTTCCTTTCCATGTTATCTTTTAACAGGTTTCTCTGTCTCCTATATTTCCTTTATCATGAGTTCAACTGATAATTCTGATTAAAATTCAGAACTATAGGATTTTATTTTAACTTTATCTATCTTCCATCTTTCTCATACTGAAAACCCTAGTCTTTAATATGCCAGCATATTTGTCTTATTCTATAATATGTAGACATTTTCATAATAAAATGTCAACACTGCTACCAACATTATGATTATTAAAAGTAGTTTTGAGAATTTTTTTCCTTGCTATTCTCATTGTCCCTTGGGACTGTCCATTGGGGATTGACAGTCAATTATTTGATTGGTTATAAATTCACTTTGAATTGTTCCTATCTGTGTGGTCACTGCCTCCACATGGTTTGTTTATTTCATTTTCCTTTTAGTTTTTAGAGTTTACTTTTTAAATTTTTGATTTTGCGTTATAGTTATCACAGGATTCCATATAATAAAATAGCTTTTGCTACATGATGATATATTTTTAAAGCAGAGCTAATGATTCAGACTGATTTTAGATTAGTTTATATTAAACATATGCTATTTATTACAAAATAGGTAACAAATTGTTATGAAGAAAACTTTAAAATAAAATTGAAATTAAATTTACTAAAGAAGAGAAAACCCATAATAGTTACCAGGGCTTTTAAGTGGTAAGATGTTAATATAGTTGAAAGGAAGCTTTTTAGATGGTATTTAAAAAACATTCATTGAAAAAAATCTATTCCCGTTGACCTCATTATTCATGGATTCTGTGAATTTGCTTACTCGCTAAAATTTATTTGTGACCCCCAAATCAGTAATCTTTGTGCCATTTTGGTTATTCTCAGACATGCACAGAGGGCAAAAAATTTGATTTGATTTCTCTGATGTTCAGGTTCCCAGCTGAGATAGAACAAGGCATTGCTCTGCCTTCTTGTTTCAGGTCTCATCCTGTGAACAGATGTCCTTTTTTTTTTTTTCTTTGTCAAGCATGAAAATGAAGTTTATTGAGGAAAGAAAGATAGGATAATAGGGCAAGGGCAAGATATAGGTTTATAGAGCATGATACATATGCCGCAGATGACGACCAGACCAATTATTGCAGCAAAAGAAGAGCAAAAGGAAAGAGCCAAAAAGGGCCAGGTGTCCTTTTTGTGGTATATTTAGTGTCATGTTTTTAACATTTTTGTATGTGTTTGTATTTTGGTGGTTTCATTATTTAAAATGGCCCCTAAGCTTAGTGCCGAAGTGCTGTCTAGTGTTCTTAAGTGCAAAAAAGCTGTGTGTGATGTGCCTTACAGAGAAGATATGTGTGTTAGATAAAGATACGATTTCAGGCATGAGTTTGTGCCATTGACCATGACTTCAATGTTAATGAATCAACAGTATATATTAAATAAGGTATCTAATTATTAAATGAATTCAGCAAAATCTCAGGATACAAAATCAATGCACACAAATCAGTAGCTTTCATATATGCCAATAACAGTCAAGCCAAGAATCAAATTGAACATACAACATCTTTCATAACAGTGTGAAAGAAAATAAAATATTTAGGAATATATTTAACTAAGGAGGTGAGAGACCTATATAGGGAGAACTAGGAAACATTGAGAAAAGACACTGCAGAGAATGTAAACAGATGGAAAGCCATACCATGCTCATGGATCGCAGAATCAACATTGGTAAAATGTGTGTATTACCCAAAGTGATCTACAGATTCAATACAATCCCTATTAAAATACCAACATGATTTTTCGGAGATCTACAAAAACAATAATTCTCTGCTTTGTATGGAACCAGAGAAGACCCTGTATAGCCTAAGCAACCTTAAAGTAAACCTTAAAGCAAAAAGAACAAATTGGGAGGCATCAATCTACCAGATTTCAAGCTATACTACAAGGCTATAGTAACTGAAATAGCATGGCACTGGCACAAGAACAGAGACGTAGACACATGAAACAGGATGGAGAATCCAGATATAAAACCATCCTATTATTACCATCTGATCTCTGACAAAGCAGAAGAAAACATACACTGGGGTAAAAAATCCCTATTCAATAAATGGTGCTGGGAAAATTGGGTAGCCACATGTAGAAGACTGAAACAGGATCCACACCTTTGACCTCTCACAAAAATCAACTCATAGTAGATAACAGACTTAAACCTAAGGTGTGAAACTATAAGAATTCTAGGGGAAAACATTGGAAATACTCTTCTAGACATTGGCCTAGGCAAAGAATTTATGAAGAAGACCCCAAAGGCAATCACAGCAACAACAAAAATAAATAAATGGGACCTAATCAAATTCAAAAGCTTCTAGACAGCCAAAGAAACTATCACGAGAGCAATCAGACAACCTACAGAATGGGAGAAAATATTCACATGCTACACATCTGATAAAGGATTGATAACTAGAATCTATATAAAACTCAAGGAAATCAGCAAGAAAAAATGGAACAACCCTATCAAAAAGTGGGCAAAGGACATGAACAGAAACTTTTCAAAAGAAGGCCAACAAACATATGAAAAAATGCTGTATGTTTTTGATTGTTATTGTAGTTCTCGCTATAGCCTGATTAACATCAAATACATGTGAGAAGAAAAATGAGGAGTAAGCACAGCCACTTAATTTATTTATTTAGAAATCAGAAGGAATGAGAAACTAAAATTAATTGCCTGTTTACCAAGTGCAAGCCATTTTTATATAATTCCTTAGTGTTCATGAAAACCATAATATCTATAACCTAAGATTAATTAACCTAATTGAGATATCACTGTCCATTAGAATCGTCTTTGATGATGGAATTGTTTTATATTTATGTTTACTTCGTGGTTGTTGAGCACTTGAACTGAGGCTAACATGACTAAATTATTTTAATTTCAATTTAAATAACCACATGTGGCTAATGATTACCATATTCGGAGTATAACCCTAAGAGCTTAGGTAACTTGTTCAGGTTTAGACAGTAAGTTCTGTGTAACTCCTAAGCTCATATTTTTTTCATTATGCCACACTGCCTCATCAATAAAACTCAAGGTATCTGTGAAGATAGTAGGAAAGAATGGGTGGACCCTACTCTACTGAGCAGAAAATGTAAAGAAAGTACGTAGGCACTTTTCAAGGTATATTAACTTTTTAGGCCACTAACTCAGTTAGTAAATCCACACTCTGGAACACTAGATCATAATTATCAAGCAATAGCTATGAATTTCATTTATAATCTATATGTTATTAATACTGCATTATGTGAAGTAACATGACTATACTCTGAGAACATTAAGGTGTTGAAAAAATGTTCAGATATTAGTATACTTCAAAGTGTTTTTCTTATATCTAAGAAGTAATGTCTTAGGAAGAATTATTTTTAAAAAATAGTTTTTAAATGTAAAAATTGACATCCTTCACATAACTTCAGAGCTTTTCGTAACAAAATTTATCAGGTTTATAGGAGAGCATACTTGCTGGTATCAGTTTTAATATATTTTTTTATTGATACTTGACATAGGTGTGGAGTGGAAATCTTATTTCATTAGTGAATACCAACTGGGTATGTTAAATCAAAAGTGATATCTTTTGAGGAGACATGCCTAGATAAATCAGTTTGTGATGCTGTTGCATGTACTAGAAGAAGGCATGGAGGGGAAGTAAACAAAATTTCTCTTTTAGTGTTAAGTCTTTATTTTACCCTGTATTTCTGGAGCTTCAATCTGAATCAGAGTCATGCCTAGTTTAAACAGGAAATTGCTTAAGTAGTGCTTATATAGCTTCCCTTACTCTGCTCAGAAAATACTGAAAACTGTCAGAAATGAAGCAAGGCACTACCACTGTTATTGGAGAGCATTTAGAATCCTTTAGCCAGTGTTTTTTCCAGGTCATGCACAGCTTTATTTGTGTATAAACCAAGAAGACTTCTTCCCTGTGGATGTTCTTTGTCGATTTCAGCAAGCCTCCTTCCCATCTAAGGAATCAGACTCTTAAAATATTTATTCCTTGGAAAGCTTTTAATTCATTGGAAAGCTTTTCATTTGACCTTTGAATGGATAATCTTTTGGAATTATTTTTATACCTGATTAACACTGGAACTGGTAGTTTTCCTGCCGTCTTAATTAAAATCCAGTTATATCCAAAACAGAGTTCACTTTTTGCTTTACATTAAGCATGAGACAGGTAAAAGGCAAGGCATTGGGAAAGTCAGGGGCAAAGGATTTGTAATGCAAGGAAATTATTTTTATGAATAATGTAAATGGAAATTGTATTTCAAGATGCAACCTGTATTGCCCAGTACTCCAGTCTACTCTTTATTTTTCACTTTTTCCATAGCATTCATCAACTTGTAATATACCATATAATGTGTTTATTGTGTTTATTGCCTCTCCCATCTCCACTAGAATGTCAGTTCCATGACAGCAGGAATCTTTGTTTTGTTCACTGATATATTCTAAGCACTGAGTCTAGGGTCTGGCACATAGTAGGTGTTCAATTAATGTTTGTGGACTGCATGAATACCAAGATCAATCATCCTTCTTCATGCCTCAAATTTTAGTAATTATTACATTACTATATTATATTAATATATTAATCATAATGTTCCTGATAATTGTTTTATTGCTATATCCCATGTTGAGTAGGTAGTTAACAAATAGTACTCTACCATACTAGATTGTAGTACTAGTCTTCTTAGTATGAGAAGACAGTCTTAGGAACTATAACTTAAAAATGTATGAAGTAATTTGGAATGCTTGAATATTTAATATATTTAAGTGAAACCAATACTGTTCCTGAGATGCCGCCAGAATTTATCAGGAATTGGAAGATGGAAAGCTTTTCATTTTAAAAGATATTTTTGGTATATCTTTCTCAGATGGGAAAGCTGACAGCCATGCCTGCAGGTCTGATAAATGCATCTATAAGTGTACATGCTGCCAGAGAAGAGGAATACAAAAAGCAGCTAATGAAACCAGAGCAGGTAATTTGCCTACAAAGTTTATGAACTTCGTATAATGTAAAGATGATACAAAAACTATGGGTTTTTTTTGTTACCTGTACTCATCAAAAATCCCTTTGAAGTCTTTGTTAGGTACATTTTATGAGTTGAGAGGAATAGTTATAAGGTATCTCAAACTAAATACTATATTGTATCTAACACAAGCATCCAAAATTCTAATTGCAGTGAAAAATAATTGGTGATTTTTCTTAATGAATAATCAATAAGTAGCACAGGGGCTTAGAAGTTCTAAACAGCCTGATTTTTCTTTCTTGACAAATTTATACACATACATCCAGTATTAGGAAACCTCAGTTTAAGAAAATCATTAAGATCTCAGTTTTTGAAGTGACTTTAGATGTTTTCTAGATCAGCCTCTCGTATGGTATTGTAATCCCCTCTATAGTAGGCATACTCAATGGCCATTTATCTTCTATATATAACTCTGTGTAAAGGAGCCTAACAAGCCCATTCCATTTTCTGGAAGCCCTGATTTAACTTAAGGTCCTTCCTTATGTCAACCACAAACCTGTCTCATAATAACTTCTACCCATTGGTATAAGTATCTTTTGCATTGGTGCCATACAGAAAAATTCTCATCTCTTTCAAAAAAATAACCCTTCAGATGTTAGTTACACTTTAAGGAATTTTGCTTCCTGGATAAGCATATTAGTTGTTTTAACCATCTCTCATATGTCATAGTGTTCAGTTCCTCACTATCATGATCCATTTTTGGCAAACGTGCTCAGGATGGTTAGTGTTTTCTTCAGGTGTGTTTTGACTACTGCAGTTTAGAGTCAGACTGACTTCCCCTGTTCCAGATGTTATATTTCTATTAATGCTGCCTGATATCACGTTAGTTTTTATATTTATTTTTGTTTTGAGTACTCAAAATAGACCTGTGCTCATAATCAGACTTTGACTATGACAAAGTGAACTTGCAGTTCTCTAAAATTCATTAAGACTTTTTACATGGGCTACTGGTAAGCTACATCTTCTTCCAATCTGTACTTAGGCATTTGGACTTTTTGAACTCTGTTGGAATTATATTTATACCTGTTTAAATTTCATTTTGTTGATCTGTTATGCCAGCCTGTTGAGCTGTAATTGTGGTTAGTGGTTCTATTCACCATTGTGCTTTTTATTTCTCCCAGACTCAAGTCACCCCTAAGATATATCTTACACACTAAATAATGAGTTCTTGAATCAGTCAGGCCTGAATCTGAATCCTGATTCCGCCACTGACTAGTTGGATGACATTGGATAGAATTCTTAATGGTATCATAAGTATTCTGTTGTAAGAATGTACCACCATCAAATGTGAAATTTCCATAAATTTTTGGAAATTTAGAATATTTACAATTATTTTGCTATCATAGCCAATGCTTCTTGAACTACTTTGTACCTAAATCTTTATGTATACCTATAACTATTTCTTTAGGATGAGTTTCTAGAAGCAGAATTGTCAAAAGGCACACAGAAAATTGATACATTGTGAAACCAACAGGCAGAAAGGTAATATTCATACATTCAACAAAAAATATTTCTTGAGCTCCTCTTGTATATATGAGAGGTGCTGTTCTAAGTACTGGATAAAGTTTTATTAATTTTCATTAGCAATCTAGGGTAGATTCACTTTCCTTCACACTTGCTGATTCTTAATATTCTCTTTGTTTTTATTAATCTTAGAAAGATGGTGTTTTTAAGCCTTTCTTAATACCCCATATTTGGATAGCTCAAAATCTGGGTTAGAAGATAAGTAACTAGCATATGTCCCTAATAGCTGAATTTACATATTTCTGAATTTTAAAATCAGTGCTCTTTATTATAGAATACACAGTATTTCTTGATATTTATTGTATTCCCTAGTACATTGCAAATATAATTTAATTGAATTATTTATTAAACAAAGTTGGTTGCCAACTATGTGCTAGAGCCTATTCACAAAGTCAAGATCTAATCCTTGAGGAGTGTAAAATTTCTGAAGGGATGAAAATGTAATTTATATGCAACATTTCTAGATACTTTTATTGTGTAAAGTGAGCTATACATCTGTTTAAATCTATTTATAATAAAGCTTCTACTAAACCAGAATACTTTATAAATGAGTTATTGTGGTTATTTGAATCTTTTGGTAAACTTGTATTTGACCATAAAATCCTGTTTTAGTTCAACTCTTCTTGAGGACATCTTTTTTAAAAAAAGTATCAATATTCTCCTGCCTTATTAGGTGCCATCTAGTGAACATAATTAAACCTTCCTTTAATAGAAAACTCTGCAGAGCCATGGGGTGATCATTTTTTTTAAGCCATGAAATTTGAAGTATTCAGATTTACAAGATGATTGGCAATTGGGCTGCACGTATACAGCAAGCCATGGACATCCCTGGATGTTTCTTTTTAAAATCCCTCTATGATGTGAGTTTGACTTATTTTCTTGTCATTTGCTTGTTGTTACCAAGAAATAACAGAGAAAAAATACTGATTTGAGAGCTCTAGTTACTTTGGTTCAATTTAATTTTAAGTGTGGTTTTATAGCTTACTGAATCTAATCATAATTTCTGAATACAAACAAATTGTATTTATTAAAAAGTGCCATTTAAGCTCAGGACCTCCAATCCGTAGTGAGAATGTTCTCAACTGTGCTTCTATGCCCATGCCAAAGAAGGAAAATACTTTAAAGCACCGTTTCTTTAACCATTCTGACCCCTTTGAGAGTCTGATGAAAACTTTGAATGCTCTTTCTTGAAAAGTATATACACAAAATTTTGCTTACAGTGGACCACAGATAAAGAACCTGAGTCAGCAGGTTTCAGTGGGGATAGGCAAGAGAATAAGAACAATGACTAATGACTAATGAAGTTTGGAATTGGGGAGTGTAAAGAACAGAGAGGCTGGGGATATGATGGACAAACGTATAAAGTAAATAATTTTGCCCACTCTAACACCAGTACATCCATATGCATGTCTCCTTTCTTGGGGAGCGGGGATACTTCCCTACCTGCAGTGTACCTTTTATGTGTACAATGTACCTTAAATATAAAATATGCATTTCTGACCTTCCTAATTCCACATAGTTTCCAGCTAGATGAATTTAAATGCAAACATTAGTCCAGAAAGAGAAACACTAACCCTTTAATCCTGGTATGGGTAAAGGGTCATTTAATGGCAAAAAGAATTTTGGGACCTACTACTGGGAAAGTTTTACCAAACCGACACTGTCTAATGTTTTGTATGGTTTTGTTCTCTTTTGTTAGTTTTAATTTTAATTTTTAAAAAATTGACATAAAATTGTATGTATTTACTTTATATATGTTTTGAAGTATAAATACGTTATGGAATGACTAAATCTAGCTAATTAACATGTTCATTACCACACATAGTTATCATTTTTGTGGTGAGAACACTTTACATCCACTGTCTTAACATTTTTCAGGAATATAGTATTAACTACAGTCTCATGTTTGTTGTTGGTAGAAGATCAAATCCAAAGTCATTAGTCATCAAGTTCCCTTGCTGTTGATTTGTAAGCTTGATTCTCCCCAATTATGTCTTCACCAAACTTCATAGAAAGGTGTTACACCCTTAACATAAAAGAAAAAAAAAAAAGCTTTTTTTGGGAAGGAAGCAAGTCCTTACCTGGTTAAATGTTTTATAGTTATTTTATGTTTATATTTGTTTTTATTAAATATTAATTAGAATCAAAAGGCTGTTTATTCAATGTGTGAAAGGTATAAATAATAATATGATGATGATAATGATGAATAACAATGTAGTTACTATCCAGTTTAAAGGAAAAACAAAACAAAATCCCCTGTGTTCCCATTGCATTCAATTCAGAGATAACCACTACCCTGAATTTTTATTATTCCCCTCCTTTGCTTTATAATTTTAGCTTATATCTTGTTAACGGAAAAAAAGCCAAACTCTGTAAAATAAATTTAAAGAGATTTATTCTGAGCCAAATTTGAGGATCATAACCTGGAGCCACATCCAAGAAGCCTTGAGCAAGTGGACTCACTGTAGATGGGTTACAGTTTGGTTTTATACATTTCGGGGAGACAGGGGTTACAGGTAAAGTCATAAATCAATATGTGAAAGACATACATTGGTTTGGCCCAAAAAGGTGGGCCATCTCGAAGTGGGGGCTTACAGGTTATACGTAGCTTTAAAGATTCTTTGACTTGTAATTGGTTAAAGACATGAAATTTTGTCTAAAGGCTTGGAATGTTTTAAGATAAGGAGGTCTTTTAATCAGATACAAGCCACTGGATATATATTTTCTGTGTAAATTGAGGAGCTGCAGGTTTGTCTTGAATACCCTTAGGCCTGTTAATGGGTTACAAAGGATGTCTCCAAGAAGGGAGGGGGGCATGATGAGGCATGTCTGACCTCCCTCCTCACTTCAGGCAATTTAGTTCTAGTATACTCCCTTGACCAAGAAGGGGTCCATTTAGTCAGCTGGTGGTGGGGGGATGAGCCTTAAGATTTTATTTTAGTTCACAATGTCTATATTGCTAAAGCAATATATTTATTGGTTTTTCATGTGTTTGAACTACATATATTGATGGAAACATACCTGCATGCACTTTTCTGCATCCTACCTTTTTTTCTTAACATTATATCCCTGAAATTCATCCAAATTTTTCCATGTACTTGTCATTTTTAAATTTTTGCCTAATTTATAATATTCTATTTTATGGATATACCCCAATTTAATTTTTCATTTTACTATTTATGGACATTTGTTTTGTTTTTTGCCAGATTTTTACAATTAAAGTATTCCTATAAATGTTATTGTACATAGCTCTAGGTGTGCAATAACAGAAGTTTCTCTAAGTATACCTAGGAGTAGAACGACTAGGTCATACTATATGTGGCATTACTTGATTTCTGGTCTCTGAATGGTCTTTATAACCAGTTTACCACATCATCTCTGCATTTAAGATGATTTTAAAAAATTGTATTGGCATTTTTAATTATTTTTAGGGAGAAAAGTTGATGAGGTTTCCTCTTCTGTCATACTGCTTGGAATAGGCGGTCCAGCTATTTTATGTTTTTGACATGAACTTTTTTTGCCTGTAGCTCCCAATATATACTGCACCACCTCTCCAGTCTAAATATGTTGAAGAGCAGCCTGGTCATTTACAAATGGGCTTTGCTTCCATTCGCACTACAGCTGGTCGTTATGTTGCCTGGTGCAAGGTAAGTAAATTCTCACCTGCTCTGTTTCTGACCTGGGCCTGTTCACCACTGGTTAAGCAACCTGGTGTTCCCCTGCTCTTTGGAGGTCACCATATTGATGCCGAGCTTAGTGTGGACACCCCCATCGGCATAGTGCACTACAGCCCCAACTCCTGGGTTTAAGCGATCCTGCTGCCTTAGCCTTCCAAGTAGCTGGTACTACAGGCGTGCACCACTGCGTCCAGTAATTCTGATAGTAGTTTAATGTCAGGGGTTTCTCATTAATTGTTCAGTTACCTATTGATATGTAACAAACTACCCCAAAACTTGGTGGCTTAAAATAGCAACTGTTACATTATGTATTATGATTTTGTGGGTCAGAAATTTGACGAGAATTCAGACAGGTCATTCTTCTGTTGCATGTGGTATTGACAGAGGTAACTGTGGTATTCATCTGGCACACGGCTGATCTAGAGAGTCCAAGACAGCTTCATTCACATCTCTGACACCTTGTCAAGGAAGACTGGAAAGCTGGGCTCAGCTGATATTGTTAACTGGAGTACCTATACCTGGTTGTTCAAGTATGGTGGTCTCAAGTTAGATAACTTACATGGGCAGTTTGCGGCTGCTAAAGGCAATTTTACAAGAGGTCCTAGGTAGAATTTGCCAAGTTTCTCAGCTGTTCAAGAATGTTATTTCTATAGCATTCTATTGTTAAGTCTCTAAGACCAGTCCAGTTTTAAAGGGATGGAAATTAGACAGGACCACTCAGTAGGAATAGCAGCAAAGAATTTGTGGCCATATTTAACCTATGACACTAATGTACAGATTAAAGTAGTTCATCAAGCATTTATGTCACCTAGCATGTACAAAATGTTGTTCACTTTTTCTGTGAAATTCTGAGATTACTTCTGAATTGTTCCTTATTTGGCTAAGCAAAATGTTGTTCACTTATTGGGGTTAGTTTATAAGACCATTCTGATTACAGACAGCTATTGGGCAAAGTAGAATTTACGTGACTTTAATGCTTAGCCTTCTATCAGCAATATCCAGCAGCAGAGTGGTAGAGTAAGCTGATACAACACTAATGTTTCATTATCATCGCATAAACATAGTTGTGTTAGCATCAATATCTCCAATGTCAGTGTTTTCATCATTCTGATCTTATAACCACGCAACTTTTCCCCAAATATAGCCTATCCAATTGTGAACCTTTGTGCTTTTAAAGTTTATGATTCATTCTTTTTAAGAAGAAAATTTTCATGGGCTTATAAAAAATATCCTTAGGTGAAATACCAAATTGATGAACTCTGGTGATTCCAGCTGATATTTCGAACATCTGATGAATGCATGATGTTATTTTTGAAAATTTACACTTGTCATACAATTCTAATGGTATTAGTTATACTATACTGTCTTAATAGTTTGATCTCAGAGGGCAATATCTTAACTAATTATGGTCTGAATCATGCCCCTCAGGCTATTATGTCAATAGCTGGATGATTCAGACTTAAGTCTCCTGAGACTTAATTTTCCATAGTGTTCTCAAATTGTTCTTCAGAGAGGTAAATTGTTACTGAGAGATCTTTAAATTGCTATTGTAACTTGCCCAATTTAAGACTAAAATAATGTTTTATTCTTTTAATATACAGAAATGAATAGGTTGAAGAAAGGCACTTTAGAAATGCATTTCATCTTCAGCGTAAACAACTTTTCCACTCTAATTTTCCCCTAAAAACATAATCTATTCTTTAAAAATTACATGTGACTCAAATTACATTCCACATTAAACCTAGAATCACGTACCTCTAATTCAATTCCTAGCTCCTTAGTGTTTTGAAATTTAGGTACCAGTGACCCCTAGTGGTAAAAATGAATTCCTAAACCCAACTAATAAAAATTTCCAAAAGAAGTGACAGTTTTCTTCCTTAATGGTTAAATGATTCCTAATAACTGGTCAATAGCTATTTTAACTTTGAAGGTGAAATTTTCTTGAGACAGTCTCTAAAGATAAGTATCTCAGTAGCAGTTAGGGTTTACGGTGGTTTATATAGCTTTAAACCAGGATGAACCTCTGCATCTCTGATCGCCATTGAAATATCTGAGACAAAATGAACAAACCCAAGATATCTCTATAGCAATAACTTATCTGTTCACTGTCTAATATAATAATTTCTATTTTCTCTGCTTTGAGAATCTCTTTTGTTCTTGCTTTATCCCATGGTTTCACACCAGCTAGTTCAGAGAAGACCCTATGTTTGGATTGTGTTTTCTGTTTCCTTCAATAGAGTACAGCATGACTATGGGTAAATTATTTTGTGACTTCCTTTTTCTTCTGATGTAAGTGAGATAATACATGTTATTCAATAATTATTTATAGCACTCTTTTTTGCAATACGATAAATTAGTTAGAAATAGCTAACGGGAGATTTGCTTTGAAGCTTTAATCCCTTTAATGGGTTAATATAATCTTGATTTATAGAGAACTTATGTTCCTATTTAAAACAGGATGAACATTATTCTATATAGGATGATTTTCTATTCTGAGATAAATCTTTATTTAGATTTTCTTCTTGTTCTAATACATACTAAGAAAAAGGGAGAAGATGAAGTCTTTTTTTAAGGCTTTATGTTCTTTTTTCCCCTCTGCAAATGATTATATTGTTGTATCCTTACTGAACAGATGTTGCTTCTAAGGTGAAATAATCTCCCTGCTTGCTTTATTTGACTTCCATTCATTTTTCTAAGCCATTATTAAATAAGATGATAAATCTTTGTATTTTTAATATCTTTTCTGTGAGCTGCTCTGATTATTTTATAGGCATTACTTTATCCATCTATATGAGGAAAATGGTAAACGAGTATTATCCATATTAAATAGAATGAAAGGCAAGAAATGAAGACAAGCTAAGTTAAGCAAGTATCCTCACAGTGAATAAATAAGAAAGCTGTATTTAGATTTAGGTGCAATGCTTAGTCAACTTTTTAATATAATCTCAGAAATGTAGGCTATTTTATTTGATTATCAACAGCTTTAAAAATGCAGATGTCTTCCTCCCTTTTTTGTTTAGGGTGTTTATGTCTTTGTAAAAAATGGGATAATGGATACAGTACAATTTGGAAAAGGTAGGTGAGTGAACCATCTATAATTAGAAATGTTCTGTTGTGTTTTTAAGTTACAGTGTTTAAATGTGAGAAAAATAGATATGGTATGTTTTCTATTATACTTTTACCAATTCAGAATATACTTTGTATAGCAGCTTATTGATGATAATAATAAAGCAATAGTATATACCATTTATTTAGCAATTATATGCTAGGGCACTGTGCTAAACATTTTATATAAATTTATCTAATCTAATTTAATTCTGTGAGTGTTGGTATTATAATTCTTCCCATTTTACAGATAAGAAAACAGGTTTAGAAAGGTTAAATAGGTCATGAAGGTCACATAGCTAGTAAGTGGCAGTGCCAGGATTCAAACTGAGGTCTGTTTTAACTAAAGTCCACATAATATACTCATAAAACATAAATTAAAAATATGTCTCCATTGTTGCTAATTGGTTTAAATAAGTGCTATTTGCTGTTAAAATATTAAATATATAATATTTTGCTATGAGTTGTTAGGAAACATTATAGCAATCATTCACCCTGGAATATTTAAGCTTATGTTGGAGAATAATTGTATTTGACTCTTTAGCTTGTTAATGGTGTTTAGTAGCAGATATAGCTTTATAATATTCTTGGCTTATGGCAGTTTTCAAAATAAATATGTATGGAGACAGAATGATTAGCTAAAAATTTAAATGTCTCCATGAAGTTGATGACCTGTAATGGAATTATCATTAATGTATTAGGAATTAATTCAAAATTATATCCCTTTTCAATCTTGATAAATACTATTAAATATATGATTGCCATTAAATAATTAGCTATGGTAGAAATGTATTTTTATAACCAGAAAAAAATTAAATATATAGAAAGCCAAGAAATCTGGACTTTTGCTTACTCTTCATCTGCTTTTTATCAAGGCTCATTTCTAAACCTAAGTATTGGTTTTAACCAAGAGCAGTGGCTGCTCTAAGTTTATTGGAGAGTAATGGCAACCAAAGTCCAGTGGCTGCATATATCCTTAAACTATTATTCAAAGCTCATTAATAAAGTGTCTATTTCACTTCTTACTGGATGCTACCAGTATTTCAACAGATAAGGGCAGAAGCACATTAATTATAGGGATATAATATATTCACAGTCAGGAATTTACCTTATAGTAATCCATATTAAGATGTGCCATTTAGCATCATATTTCATTAAAGAGTAATAATGACCTGTACCATTAAAAAATAAACATAATTAAATCAACTATGGAAGGCTTTATTTTTAGCAAGTTAATATAACTAGCTTATAATTATTTTTGCATTTTAATTAAAATAATTTATATCTTTATACATAACTGAAAGCAATGTTACAGTACATAAGTTATTTACAACCGTGCAGTAATGTGTTAACAAAATAAATTATCTAGAAGGCAGCGAAAGTACATTGTGAATGTATATAAAACTTTGCAGTGTTTACAGATATGCTTTTTATATGATTATTGGCCCTGTATATAACCAGTTTTTCAGGTTTCTGGTCATATCATTTTGTATAGTTCTTTTGAAGGGTGTTTAAACCATCCACTATTAACAAATCTCTTTAAACTGTCTGCATTATAAATATATAGAATGTCCATTAGTAGCTAGTCATTTATATTAATTTTCAACTAATTTCTTGAGATGCATATGTCTATCTGAAGAATCCGCCTCGAGATTTTCTTCCAAAAATGGGAGTGATTACAGTGTCAGGATTGGTGGGCTTGATTTCAGCAAGAAAGGGTAAGGTTTTAAAATATATATGTATATATATTTTTTCTTTATTTTAATGCCATCATATTAGTTTCTGATTTTACTGTTGTTAGAAAACCTTACATGCTTTATTGAATATTATCAGGATAGGCTACTGTAAAATTTTTAGATTCTATACTACAGCATGTTTACTTTTATAAAGACGTGGTGTTTTCAAAACTATAGCTATTCCAAAAGCTGTTCCGCATCATTAGTCTTTAGGAAATGCAAATTAAAATCACAATAGGATACCATGACATAGCTATTACAATGTCTGAAATTAAAAACTGACCATATCAACTGTAGTCAAGAATGGAAAGCAACTGAAATTCTCATAAAATAGAGGAGAATAGCAAATATCAGAGTGCTTTGTACTTAGTATGGGTAAGTATCATGAAACTTTTGGTTCAGAAAAGAGTGTGTATGTCATAGATAACAGATCATAATGTAAAATTTGTTTTTTATTATAAGTCATGGTCAAAAAAAGTTTGAAAGCTGTTAGTTTAGCCCGTTATGCCAAAGATAAAAATCCAGAGAAAGGAAATCACTCAATGGTTCATAGTACATAGTACACAGCTATTAAGAGTTAGTGGCTATGTCTGGAGTCCTTTTCTAATGGGAATAGGGCTGTTGAATCCAAATGAAATTTATTTTTTTGCGGAGTAACTTCTCATATTAGTTAAAGAGAGGATGAATGTAAGTATTTTTAATCTTTAAAATGACACATAAGGAAAACCACCACCTACCAATTTGAAGATTAGCACTTAAGGGAATTTCATTGAGTCAAGGGAGCCTATGTCAAGAGATATTAGGACTGTAAAGTCAAGAACTAAACTATAAGTACTGGAATAATAGTGAGTAGGACTAGAGTAAAGGAGCAACTTGGGCCATGTTTCAATATACCTAGCCCCTCTTTCCCTGTATCACACATAAAAAAGCAGTCTAAATCTAAACTAGAGGTTGAAGCAGCCTGCCTACCCCCTAGCTCAAAGCTCAATCTATTTTAGACATGACTAAGTCTTCCTTAATAATAGTTAAACCAGACAGAGAAATATCTCTTGTTTTTACTTTCCCTAAATTACAAAGTTGCCTGCAAACATTGCTAGATATTTTTCACCTTAGTCTTTATGATATACCACGTAGGCTTTCTAAATTAGGGGTTGTAAAAGCAATTACACATAATAAAATGACTTATCTCAATTTAAAAACCCATCATCCAGTTGCCCAGTTCATATTTACAGAGTCCAAGATACCTAAACAAGCATTTAAGATACATATAAGATACATATTATTTTGAATCAATAGTTTGCTACAACTAAGCTATGGCTTAGAGTGATGTATTGCAAACTATTCTGTAGAATCTAGGGTATGGGGATAATGGAAAAGCCACATGGGCAGGGCTTAATACTGTGCCTCCCACCCCCAGGTTTCAGAGCAGCTTCAAGTTTATAGGCTTTTTATATTGAAGTTCCTAGTGAGATTCTATTTGGAAGATATTTTTGAAGGGAATTTGCTGTCAAAAAATATATGAAAATGCCTCTTAAATCCTTAGTTAAGACACTTTTGGAAATGCCTTATGTCAAGTTACTTGCAATTATTACTGCTTCAGTATTCTAAATCAGTGACATGAAGGAGTTATATACCTTTTAAAGTCCTTAGCTGATTAGTTCCGTCAGTCATCTTTCTTAAGTACTTAATCATAAAGGGACATATAAAAGAGAATCCATTTTACTTTAACATGGAGTCACAAACACAGTAGTTGGTTAATTCTCTCTATATTATCATGTTTTATTAGATACTTGAAAACCTGTGGTTGCAACTTTGGGTTTCCTAGGACTGGAAAAATACCTAGCTTTAAAAAAGAAGAAAATCATTGGTTCCTTTTGTGTAGGTAATCATCAGTATTAGATTGAGAATACTTTTCTTAAATTAGACATGACAGCTAAGGGTTATTAACTGAATTGAGAATTCTTAAGGGCATTTTAGCTTCCATCTTGGTTGGTATTAGTACCTAAAGAATAATTTAACAGAGTATGACGGCTTAAAGGGAAGCAAAGAAAGCACTGTGGTATAAGACCATCAAGTCTCTGGTGGCATCTATTTGGAGTTTAATAATCTGTTTGAATTTTATAGGTTCGAGGTTTAAGAAAATTACTTACCCTATGGGACTGGCTGCTTTAGGAGCAACTGTTTGCTACCCAGTTCAGTCAGTAATAATTGCCAAGGTAAGCTATTTTCAAGTAATAGTAACATTTCAGTATTTGCTTAAACTCTGTGTGACAATATTTAAATGTCATATAGCACCTGCAACATTTAATTTTCACAGACATATAATTGGTATCAACTTTTTTGTTGACAATATGACATTAGCATCTAAGTATGGTAAATGCCATTTTAAATTACACGATCACCACAAATAAATAGGATGAGTTTGTTTAACTATAATTCTATAATATAAGTGCAGGCTTGAGGATTAAGTTCAGAGACACTGAATTAGAATTTATGGGGAGAAATACTGCTCCATTGTTAAGCTATGTAAAATTCAATTTTTAATTAGCAGAAGATTATACCTACTGGGAGCTGTTCAGCAGATTAACATAATACAAGAAACAACCAATTGATAGATTACAGAAGCTTCTGAAGGTAAAAAAAAATACACACATATACAAACTCAATTTTGAAACCACCTGGAACTAAGAAACACCTTCCATAAATGCTTATTATAGTTGTTTTGTCACTTTCTTATGAGCTTACCTACAAATCCAAAGATTCTCTTAATGATTTAAACAGTTTTTGTCAGTATTTTATTTTATTTTTAATATATGTACAGATTGAGGAGGAGAGCTTTGGGATATACATTTTTCTCCTTTCCTTCTCCCCTTAATTACCAACAGTTAACATTTCCCCTCACACTTGAAACAGTATACAGTGTTACCAGGAGGTCTTTCTGTATTTGTATTCTCATTGCTGCATGTCTTTAATTATTGATGTAGATAAAACTGCTTATTCGATATTTTAAGAATATCAGGATATAACATATGATGTAGTTTGTGATGTGTTCAAGCTATAAAAGCTTATAACAAAGGAACAGAGTGTTATACATTAAATCTAGTTACATGTGAGATGATTGATAACATGATAAAGATATTTTAACAACTCTTTTCTAAGAATATACATAAGAATTAGTCACTTAAATTGATAAAATATTAATGCTGAAAGAAAACTTCGAGCTCATTTAATTCAACTTTCGTATTTTCTCATTTACTAATGAGGAAACTATGGCCCAAAGAAGTTTCACAGTGACTGACTTGCCCAGGATCACACTTGACTTCATGTTTCTTGTTTCCCTGTCCATTACTCTTCCCAATGGAATGATGCTTCCCCTGATTCTACTTTTTTTTTCCTTTAGAGTAATGACTTACTGTTTTTTTTAAAAAATGATACCTACTCATCTTTAATTAAGCATTACAGAAAAGGTTAGAAAAACAAAACAACTAACTACCAAATGCTTCCATTTATAAAAATATCAGTATCAAAATTTGATGGAATGTTCTAGACATCATCCCATGCATACAAAGAGATAGCAAAATGGATGGGTGAGTAGGCAGATAAGAATGAGATCATGGTATGTATCTTATTTTTAAAAACGAAGTAATACTTAATAAGTTTAATTTTACTTTAACAAATGGAAAAACAAAAGAATGTCTGAACTTCAAATAAAAATTTCTATAATATAAGAGATACTAATATTAATTCCTAAAAGTTCTTCTAGGGTAAATAATGATTATTACTTAAATTCTTAGAGTTGAAATTCTTGTCATATGTAATATTTGGCAGATTAGAATATATATATAAAGAAAATAGTTTCTTAGCCTGAAATCCATGATGAAATTCAGGGAGTCTATGACTCTCCCCCAATCAAAAACTGTATGAAAGGCTTTAATCCATTTTGTTTTGATTTTAGTGTATGGCAAGAGATAAGGGTCTAGTTTCATTCTTTTGGATATGGATGTCCAGTTTTCCCAGCCCCATTTATCAAAGAGACTGTCCTTTCCCCACCATATGTTCTTGGCACTTTTGTCAAAGATAAGTTCACTATAGCTGTGTGGATTTATTTCTGGGTTCTTCATTCTGTTCCATTGATCTATGTGTCTGTTTTTATGCTAGTACCATGATGATTTGATTACTACAGCTCTGTAGTGTAATTTGAAGTCAGGTAATTTTATGCCTCCAGTTTTGTTCTTTTTGTTTGGGATGGCTTTGGCTATTCTGTGTCTTTTGTGGTTCTACATAAATTTTAGGATTATTTTTTTTCTATTTCTGTGAAGAATGTCATTAGTATTTTGATGGGGATTGCATTGAATCTGTAGATTGCTTTGGGTAATATGGACATTTTAACAATACTAATTCTTCCAATCCATGAGCATGGAACATCTTCCATTTTTTTGTATGTCATCTTCAATTTCTTTCATTAATGTTTTATAGTTTTCATGGTAGAGATCTTTGACTTCTTTGGTTAGGTTTATTCCTAGGTATTTTATTTGTAGCTATTGTAAATGGGATTACTTTCCTGGTTTCTTTTTCACATTGTTTGCTGTTGGCATATAAAAATGCTACTGATTTTTGTATCCTGCAACTTTACTGAATTTATTTATTAGTCCTAATAGGTTTTTTTTTGGTATGTGGAGTCTTTAGGTTTCTCTAGATATAAGATTGTATCATCTGCAAACAAGGATTATTTGACTTCTTTATTTCTAGTTTGGATCCCTTTTATTTCTTTCTATTGTCTGATTGCTCTAGCTAAAACTAACAGTACTATGTTGAATAACAGTGGTGATTAAAATATGGGCAAAGGATCTGAATAGACATTTCTCAAAAGAAGAAAAAAAAATGGCCAACAAGTATACGAAAAAATGCTCAACATCATTAGTCATCTGAGAAATGTAAATCAAAATTACCATAAGATATCATCTCACCCTAGTTAAAATGGCATTTATCAAAAAGATAGGTCATAACGAATACCAGGAAGGATGTGGAGAAAGGGACACTGTTGTACACTGTTGGTGGGAATGTAAATAAGTGCAACCACTAGGGAGAACAGTATGGATTTTCCTTAAAAAACTAAAAATAGAACTATCGTATGACCTACCAATCCCACTGCTAGGTATATATCCAAAAGAAAGAAAATCAGTATATTGAAACGATGTCTGCACTCCCATGTTAATTGTAGCACTATTCACAATAGCCAAGATTTGGAATCAACCAGTGTCCATCAGTGGATGAATGGATAAAGAAAATGTACATATACACAAGGGAATACTAATCTGTCATAAAAATGAATGAAATCCTGCCATTTGCAACAACATGGATGGACCTGGAGAACATTACGTTAAGTGAAATAAGCCAACCACAGAAAGAGAAATCTCTCATGTTCTCACTCAGATGTAGGAGCTAAATATTAAAAGTTGGCATTATTGTATCTTCTTTTGAAAAGTTTCTGTTCATGTCCTTTGCCCACTTACTGATAGGGTTGTTTGATTTTTTTCTTGTTGATTTCCCTGAGTTCTGCATAGATTCTAGTTATCATCTCTTTATCGAAGATATAATACCATGCAACTATTTTCTCCCATTATGTAGGTTGTGTTTGCTCTCATGATAGTTTCCTTGGCTGTGCAGAAGCTTTTTAATTTGATCAGGTCCCATTTATTTTTGTTGTTGCTGTGATTGCCTTTGGGGTCTTCTTCATAAATTCTTTGCCTAGGCCAATGTCTATAAGAGTTTTTCCAACATTTTCTTCTAGAATTCTTATAGTTTCATGCCTTAGATTTAAGTCTGTTATCTACCATGAGTTGATTTTTATAAGAGGTGAAAGATACGGATCCTGTTTCAGTTTTCTGCATGTGGTTATCCAATTTCCCCAGCACCATTTATTGAATAAGGATTCTTTTCCCCAATGTATGTTTTTGTCTGCTTTGTCAAAGATTACATGGCTATATGAGGATTATTTTATATCTGGGTTCTCAGTTCTGTTCCATTGGTCTCCGTCTCTGTTCTTGTGCCAGTACCATGCTGTTTTAGTTACTATAGCCTGGTAGTATAGTTTGAAGTCTGGTAAATTAATACCTCACAATTTGTTCTTTTTGCTTAAGATTGATTTTGCTATACAGGATATTCTCTGGTTCCATATGAAGCGTAGAATTATTTTTTGTAGATCTGTGAAAAATGATGTTGATATTTTAATAGGGATTGCGTTGAATCTGTAGGTCACTTTGCGTAATATAGACAAACATGAAAAAATGCTCAACATCTCTAATCATTAAATGAAATGCAAATCAAAACCACAATGAGATATCACTTATCTCCAGTGAGAATGGCCTTTATCAAAAAGTCCCAAAACAATAAATGTTGGCATGGATGCAGAGAGATAGGAACACTCATACACTGCTAGTGTGACTGCAAACTAGTAAAACCTCTGTGGAAAGTAATATGGAGATACCTCAAAGAGGTACAAATAGAACTACTATTTGATCCAGCAGTCCCATTACTGGGCATCTACCCAAAAGAACCAAAGACATTCTATAAAAAAGACATCTGTGCTCGAATGTTTATAGCAGTACAATTTTTTCAAAATTGCAAAGATGTGGAAACAACCGAAATGCCCATCAATACATGAATGGATTAATAAAATGTGGTATGTGTATACCGTGGAGTTCTACTCAGCCACAAAAAACAATGGTGATCTAGTACCTCTTATATTATCCTGGATAGAGGTGGAACCTATTCTCCTAAGGTGAGGTATCACAGGAATGGAAAAACAAGTACCACGTGTACTCACCATCAAATTGTTATTAACTGATAAACACTTAAATGTATACATAGTGATAACATTCATTGGGTGTCGTGCACATGGGATGGGGGAGAAGGAGATGGGTTTATACACACCTAATGGGTACGGTGTGCATTGTCTGGGGAATGGACAAGCTTGAAACTCTGACTCGGGTGGGGCAAAGGCAATATATGTAACCTAAACATTTGTACCCCAATAGTATGCTGAAATAAAAACAAATTAATAATAAATAAATAAATATTAAAAGTAGTTGATCTCATGGAGACAGAGATTAGAATGATGGTTCCCAGAGGCTAAGAGGGATAACGAGGAGTGGGGGACAAAATAGGGGTGGTTAATGGTGCAAAAATATAGTTAGATACTTAGAATGAACAACCTTTGGAATTAAAACAAAGTATTATAATCAGCAATAGGTTAGCATATACTTTAAAATAACTAAAAGAGTGGAATTGGAATGTTACTAACTCAAAGAATAAATGTCTGAGGTGATGAATACCCCAATTACCCTGATTTGATTAATTCGTATTGTATGCCTATAGCCAAACATCATTTGTACCCTATAAAGATACGTAACTTTTATGTTCCCATAATAATGAAAAATTTAAAAAATGAAAACAAAGCAAAAAGCAAAACTGTATAAAAAATTGTGTTGTATACAGTAAAAGTCCCAGATACTCGGGAGGCTGAGGAAGGAAGATTGCTTGAGTCCAGGAGTTTGAGATTGCAGTTAGCTGTGATCACACTACTGTCTTCTAGTCCAAGTGACAGAGTGAGACCATGTCTCAAAATAATAATAATAGTAATAATGATATAAATATAGAATCCTTTTAGATTTTTATTATTTCTCCCAGCCTTTTATATTTTTCTTGCTTACCTCTAATTTCACAGTAATTATTTTTCACCCATTCATGGTTGAGTCTTTACAAAGTGTTTAACTTACTTTCACCAAAAACAGTAATTCTTTTAATGCTCATATTTTATCATATTATGTTACATTTGACTTGTTTAATTACATTAAAACTAATATAGAGACTTAGGGAAAAAAGCAGCTTATTCTTGGTAAGCCTACAAATCAACTTGTGAAAGACAGTGCTTTGGCATATTGGAGAATACCCACTAGCAATGAATATTCAGCATTATATAAGCATTGTTTAAGTAATTAAAAAAAATCTTTGATTAATCAGATAAGTCTCTTAAAAAGATGTCAGGTGAGAGCTTTTCTAGTATATGTGTATTTTTCTGAAGGAAAGGGCCCATAGCTTTCAAGAGATTCTCCAAGGGATCTATGATATAAGAAACGTTAAAAATAATAATTCAGAAGGTCCTTTGAAAAATGAAAGTCCCACTTCACTTATTCATCATTTTGAAAATAGACTCAAGTTGAAATTAGTCTTTGCTTTTTATGTTTTTTCTCATAGTATTTTTATTAATTTATATAATGAATAATGGTTATTCTGTCTTTCAAAACTATAAAATATCTAGGAATAAACTTACAAAATAATATTTAAGGTCTGTTTAAGACAAAGCTATTAAACTTTACTGAAGGGCATTTTTTAAAATTTTAAAATATGAAATTGACAAAGATTGAATATGTTTAAGGTGTACATGATGATTTGATATACATATGCATTGTATAATGATTATTACAGTCAAATTAACATATCTTTCAACACCTGTGCTGTACATTATTCATCTTATAACTGAAAGTTTGTATTTCTTTTTTTTTAATTCAGGATATTATGGGGGTACAAACATTTTGGTTACATGAAGTACATTTGCTTTGCTCAAGCCAGGGCCAGAAGTGTGTCCTTCCCCCATACAGTGTACCCCGTCTCCATTAACTGTGGGTTTACATGCCCTACCCACTCTACCCCCCACCCCCCACCCCTCTACCTGACCGGCACCCAGAGAGTATTACTACCATGTGAGCACCTTAGTGTTGATCAGTTAGTATCAGTTTGATGGCGAGTACAAGTGGTGTATGTTTTTCCATCCTTGTGATACCTCACTTCGAAGAATGGGCTCAATCTCTGTTCAGGATAATATAAGAGGTGCTAGATCACCATTGTTTTTTGTAGTGGAGTAGTATTCCATGGTATACATATATCATATTTTATTTATCCACTCATGTATTGATGTTCATTTGGGTTATTTCCACATCTTTGCAATTGCAAATTGTGCTGCTATAAACATTCGACTGCACGTGTCTTTATCATAGAATGTCTTTTTTTCCTTTGGGTAGATGCCCAGTAGTGGGATTGCTGGATCAAATGGTAGTTCTACTTGTATCTCTTTGAGGTATCTCCAAATTACTTTCCACAGAGGTTGTACTAATTTTCAGTGCTACCAGCAGTGTCATTGTGTTCCAGTCTTTTCATATCCGTGGCAGCATTTGTTATTTTGGGAGTTTTAGATAGAGGCCATTGTCACTGGAGTTAGGTGATATCTCATTGTAGTTTTGATTTGATTTACCTACTGATAGAGATGTTGAGCACTTTTTTATATGTTTACTGGCCATTATTCTGTCTTCTTTTGAAAATTTTCTAGTCATGTCCTTTGCCCACTTATTGATGGTGTTGTTTGATTTTTTCTTGTTGATTTTTTGAAGTTCTATATGGATTCTTCTTAGCCCTTTATCAGATGTGTAGAAAGTAAATATTTTCTCTATAGGTTGTCTGTTCACTCTAAGGACAGTTTCCTTGGCGGTGCAGAAGCTTTTTAATTTGATCAGGTCCCCTTTGTTTATTTTTGTTGCTGCTGTGATTGCTTTGGGGGTCTTCTTCATAAATTTTTTACCTAGGCCGATGTCTAAAAGAGACTTCCCAACTTTTTCTTCCAGAATTCCTAAGGTTTCATGCCTTAGGTTTAAATGTGTTACCCAACATGAGTTGATTTTTGTGAGAGGTGGGGATCCAGTTTCAATCTTCTGCATGTGGATATCCAGTTTTCCCAGCACCACTTATCGAATAGAAAGATTCTTTTCCCCAGTGTATACTTTTGTCTGCATTGTGGAAGATTAGATGACAATATGAGGGTGATTTTATATCTGGGATCTCCGTCTATTCCAAAGGTCTGTATCTCTGTTCTTGTGCCAGTACCATGGTGTTTTGGTTACTATAGCCTTATAGTAAAGTTTGAAGTCTGGCAGACTGATGCCTCCCAATTTTTTTCTTTTTGCTTAGGATTGCTTTGTCTATACAAGGTCTTCTCTGGTTCCAGACAAAGCGTAGAATTTTCTAAATCTGTAAAGAATTATGGTGGTATTTTGATACGGATTGCATTAATTCTGTAGATCACTTTAGGTAGAATGGATATTTTAACAATATTGATTCTACCAATCCATGGTAGAAGGATTTCCATCTGTCTACACCTTCTACAATTACTTTTCTCAGTGTTTCGTAGTTCTGCCTATAAATATCTCTCACCTCCTTCGTTAAATATATTCCTAAGTATTTAAGTTTCTTTGATGCTATTGTGAAAGGTGTTGCGTCTTTTATTTGATTTTCCACTTGACTGTTATTGGCATATATAAATGCCACTTATTTGTGTGCATTAATTTTGTATCCTGAGACTTTACTGAATTCGTTAACATTGAGAATGATGGTATCCTCCGCAACTCATTCTAGGAAGCCAGTATTACCTTGATACTAAAGCCAGGAAAGGATGTAGCAAAAAAAGAAAACCACAGACCAATATTCGTCATGAATATAGGTGCAAAAATTCTCAAAAAAAGTTTAGCAAACCAAATCTAACAACCTATCAAAAAAATAATTCACCACAACCGGGTGGGCTTTATTCAGGGATGCAAGGCTGGTTCAACATATGCAAATCTATAAATGTAATTCACATAAATAAAAGCAAAAACAAAGTCCATATGATTCTCTCAATAGACACAGAAAAAGCATTTGATAAAATCAAGCACACTTTTATGATAAAAACCCTCAACACAATAGGCGTAGATGAGACATTCCTTGAAATTAAGGCCATATATGACAAACCCACAGCCAATATCATATTGAATGGGGGAAAGTTGAAAGCATTCCAACTTAGAACTGGAACCAGACAAAGTTGCCCACTATCTCCACTTCTATTCAGCAGAGTGCTGGAAGTCCTTGCCAGAGCAATCAGACAAGAGAACGAAATTAAGGGTGTCCGAATGGGGGCACAAGAGGTCAAACTCTCACTCGTTGCTGATAATATGCTATTATATCTAGAAAATCCCAAGGATTCAGTCAAGAGACTCCTGGAATTGAAAGTTTGTGCTCTTTGACCAGTATCTGCGCATTTACACCATCCCTAGTTTCTGGTAATCAGCATTCTAATTTCTGCTTCTATTCTGGCAAAGGAAATGAAATTAGTATCTCAAAGCATAAAAAAGAAGGAAATATTGCCATTTACAACAACATAGATGAACCTGGAGAACATTATGCTAAATGAAATAAGTCAGAAACAATTCTTACAAAGATCCTGGATTTAGAGGGGGTGCAGCAGTCCCTAAACCAGTATTTGTTGTCCTTCTGGGTATTGGTCACTATAGCATAGACAATAAAATAGATCAAAAAGATATCCAAAAAAATTATATCGAGTATATCTTTGTATATATGGGGTAAAGGGTTGGTATATGGTAAAGGTGGCATTGCAGATCAATGTGTAAAAAAAGGATGAATTATTGAAGAAATGTATTGGGATAATAGGCTATGTGGAAAAATACTTAGACATTTACCTACTATTATGCAAAACTTAATTCTAGGTAGAATAAAGATTTAATCATAAGATGGTATAAAAAGTATGAGAATAAAAAAGGAATATTTGTTTAATCTTGAGTTGGGAAAAGTCTTCTTAAGCAAAATCTAGAAGCTATTTAAGAAAAAATTGACATATTTTACTATATCAAAATAAATATCTGTACCTCACAGTATATTATACGCAAAGTTAATGGATAAATGAAAAACTGCGAAGACTCTTTGTAACATGTATGACAAAGGACTAATACCCTTCATTATTAAGAGCCTCTATAAATCAATGAGAAAAAGGTGAATGCCCTCTAGGAAAATGAAGAAAGTACATAAATAAGCCATCTACAAAATAAGAAACATACATGGCCTAATATATGAAAGATACTTCATCGACAATCAAAAATGTAAATTTAAGAGATCATTTAGATATTGGTGTTTAGCCTTTCAATTTGACTAAGATTTAAAAGATTCATAATATTACCACTGCTAAATAAGGTAGGAAAACAGACATATGTTCTTGGTGGAAGTGTAAATTACTACAGTATGTATCTGACTTTTTGGAAGGCAATGTGGTAATATTATCAAAGATTAAAATATGTATACTCTTTAGAAATTTCAACTCTAGGAATTTGTCCTGAGAAAATACAAGAGTATCTGCTCCGAGTTATATATTCAAGTATGCTAATTTTAGCATTGCTTATCATTGGCCCTCTCCTTCCAAAAAAAGGGGAAAAAACTCAAAAACCCCACCAAGAGGGGATTTTTTGAATCATTGTGCCCATATGCCTATTGATAGGAGATTTGTCAAATGAATTGTGTTGCATCCATTATAGAATATTAAACTATGCAGCTATTTTAAAAAATAGATCTACTGGTATATAAAGTAGTAACTTGTCTGTGGCATATTTAAGCTTTTAAAATATCAAATCTCAGAATAATATATATAGTGTGATCTCATTTGTGTTTAAAAAGGAAAACAATGTATATGTATGTAATTTATTTTGAAATTTAATTTAAAACATAATAAAGATTATATAATCTATTCTGTAGCCAATTTTTTTTTTCAATTCAGTAGGAAGGCTTTTATCCATGTCAGTACATATATTAATAGATCTGCATATTTTTTGATAGATCTATAACTATTAACATTCTGTTTGTTTTATAATGCTGTGTATGTGTGTATATGTTTGTGTATATATATTAGAGTAAAAATTCTGGAAGAATATCTGCATAACTGTTAAAGGCTATATTGGGGGAGGAAGAGGACTTTCTTTATACTAGTGTATTGCTTAATTTTTTGAAGTGTGTATATATTTAGTGAAAACCAAAAAATATATTTAAGGAAGAAAGCATAGTTTTTTTTAAGAATTATGTTTCTAGAAAATATAATCCGTCAGAGCCTTTCAAATCATCTTTAAAACTTGAAAAATCAACAGCTATTGAAATTACTTTAACCATAAGGCATTGATATCTGGCATATTGGTCTATTCATTCGGTTAGTAGTACCTTATTCCTTTGTTTTACCTCTTGTTCTATTGTTTTATAAGAGTTGTGAGTTTGGGGGATTTTTTTAGGTGAATTTACACTGATGGGTATCTCTTGTGCCAATTTGTGTATAGTGCTATTCTGAGTATTTCACGAAGAGCAGCTCTGGTCATGGCAAATTGCCTCAGTGTTTGCTTGTCTGGAAAAGACTTAATTTCTCCATCAATTGTGAAACTTAGTTTTGCAGGATACAGAATTCTAGGCTGGCAGTTGTTCTGTTTAAGTTGATTGAAGATGGAGCCCTTCTGGCTTTTAATGTTTCCACTGAGAAGTCTGAACTTTGCCTGATGGGTTTTCCCTTGTAGGTTATTAAATGCTTACATCTTGCTGCTTGCAGAAGTTTCTCCTTCATTTCAACTTGGCCAGGTTGATGACTATGTGTCTTGGAGATGACCTATTTGCTATGAATCTTTCCAGTGTTTGGTGTCCACCTTGTATCTGTATCTCTGATTTTCTGGCGATACTACAGGATTTTTCCTCAATAATTTCCTCAAATAGGTTTTACATGCTTTCAGCTCTTTCTTATTCTCACTCAGGAATACCTATAATTCAAATGTTAGTTCACTTTGAAAAGTCCCATATCTCAGTGATTGAGCAGACTTTTTTATACTCTTCTCTGCCTCTTTGAATGACTGGGTCATTTCGAGAGCCTTTTCTTTAAGCTCTGAGATTCTTTCTTTTCCTTTGTTTAGCCTGTTATTAAACCTTTCTGCTGTGTTTTGAAATTCCTTAAATGACTCTTTCATTTATGTAAGTTCTATTATATACTTTCTTATGTTATCTATCTCTCTAGTAAATTTTTTCATTTTTTTCCATCAATTTCCTGAAAAAAAATTTTTTTGGCCTCTTTTTGTTGGTTTTCAACTTTCTCTTCAATTTCATTCATCTTATTTGCCACCCATAAGATGAATTCCATTTCTGTCATTTCACCAATTTCCTTCTTTGGTGGAGTCCACTACTGTAGCTGCATTATGTTTGTGTCAATCTTTTTTTTATTTTTTTTTTTTATTTTGCCAGGGTTCTTTTGCTGATTTCTTCTCATCTGGCTCCTCTTCTCGTGGCTCTGGGTTATTATCATTGCAGGACTCCTGTTCTCTTCAACATAGTTGTGGAAGTCCTAGCCAGAGCAATCTAGCAAGAAAAGAATCTTAAGGGTATCCAAATTATGAAAGTAGAGTTCAAACTATCACTCTTTACTGACAATTTGATCTTGTATCTAGAAAACCCCTAATATTCCACTCAGAGTCTCCTGTAATGGCTAAATAAATTCAGCAAAGTCTCAGGATGCAAAAATCAATGTACATGAATCAGTAGCATTTCTATATACTGTATAGTAACAGTCAAGTCAAGAATCAAATCAAAGACTCAATACATTCACAATGGCTAAAAAGAAAAGAAAATACCTAGAAATATACTTAACAAAGGAGGTTAAAGATCTCTACAAGGAGAACTATGAAACTCTGAGGAAAGAAATCACAGAGGATACAAACAAATAGAAAAAAATATCATGCTCCTGGATAGACAGAATCAGATTGTTAAAATGTCCATACTACCTAAAGTATTTTACAAATTCAATGAATTCCCATCAAATTACCAAAGTCAAACTTCACAGATCTAGGAAAAATAATTCTACGCTTTGTTTAGAACCAGAAAAGAGCCTGAATACCCAAGGCAATCTTAAGGAAAAAGAACAAATCTGGCAGCATAACATTACAAGACTTAAAGCTATACTACAAAGCTATAGTAATCAAAACAGCATGGTATTGGTATGAAAATAGCAACCTAGACCAATACAGATATAAAACCATGTACCTACAACCAACTGATCTTTGACAAAGGCGACAACAGTGTACACTTGGGAAAAGAAGCCCTATTCAATAAATGGTGCTGGGAAAATTGGATAGCTACAACCAGAAGACTGCAACAGGACCCCTACCTCTGACCACTCACAAAAATTAATTAAAGATGTATAAAAGAATTAGATCTTAGGAAGAAAACCATAAGAATTCTAGAGAAAAGATAGGAAAAACTCTCCTAGATACTGGCTTAGGCAAAGAATTTATGACTAAGACCACAATAGCAATCATGGCAACAACAAAAATAAATAAATGGGATTTAATTAAACTAAAAAGCTTCTGCACAGCTAAGCAAAAAAATCAACAGAGCCAATAAACAACCTACAGAATGGGAGAAAATAATCACGACCTACACATCTGATAAAGGGCTAATAACCAGTTTACAAGGAACTCAAGCAAATCAGCAAGAGAAAAACAAACAACACTATTAAGAAGTGGTCAAAAGACATGTATAGAAGCTTCTCAAAAAAAGAAAAACCAAATGGCCAATAAACATATGAAAAAGTGCCTCACCATCAGTAACCATCAGGGAAATATAAATTAAAACCACAGTGTGATATCACCTTGCCCCAATTGGAATGGCTTTTATTAAAATATTCAAAAACAATAGATGCTGTTGTGGATACAGAGAGAAAGGAATGCTTATACACTCTCTTGGTGGGACTGCAAATTAGTACAACCTCTATAGAAAATAGCATGGAGGGAGATTCTTTAAAGAACTAAAAGTAGACCTACCATTCGATCCAGCAATCCCACCTCTGGGTATTTATCCAAAGGAAAAAAAGACTTTTCATCTAAAAGATGCTTGCATTTGAGTGTTTATAGCAGCACAATTCATAATTGCAAAGATGTGGAATCAGCCCAAGAGCCCTTTCATTCATGAGTGGATTAGTAAAATGTGGTATACACACACACACACCCCCCCAGCATGGAGTACTTCTCAGCCATTAAAAAAAAAAGATTAATTAATACCTGTGCAACAATCTGGGTGGAACTGGAGACCATTCTCCTAAGTGAAGTATCTCAAGAATGCAAAACAATCACCACATGTAGTCAGTATTAAATTGAAACTAACTGATGAGCACACATGTGCACAGAGGGAAATAAAACTCAGTGGAAAGCAACCAGGGGGGAGCGGGGAGTAGGGGAGGGGAAAACCCCACCTAATTGGTACTATGAACACTATTTGGGTGACAGGCACACCTATAGGTGGGACTCAAGCATTACAAAAGCAATCCATGTAACCTATATCATTTGTACCCCCTTAATATTTTGAAGTAAAAAAAGTGATATATATTAAGTTAAACATGTGATATATAAGTCAGAGGCAATATTGGTCTAATAGAATCTTTAATATAGCAACCCCATGAAGGAATGAAGGAAACTAAAAAATGAAAATCTACCATATTGTACACCATCAATAATTTTTTTATTTTCCAGTTGTACCCCAATAAAACTGAAAAAAAATTTTAAATAATAAAATAAATAGTTTTATATGTACATGTTATAGTTTGAATGCAGGTTTTACTTTTTTTAGCCTTTTACATGAGGTAAATAATTTGGCATGAAAGATTTGGGTAATTGTAGTTTGTGTTATATGATTAGAGATTTGTATCTTTATTGATTCTGACCTGGGTATTCATATAAAATAGCTAAAAAATGTAAAATTGTTTTAAATTTTAACTTTAAAATACATAATTATTTAACTCACTTTTTCTTTTAATTAGGTAACTGGGAAAAGGGTATATGCTACAACCCAGCGAATACATGAAGAAGTTAAATCATTATGGACAAAAAGCAACAAAAAAGAGTCTCTCCCTGAATCTAACAAAAAAACTAAGGTAGAATTTAAATGGGCTAAAAATGTAGACAACGAGTTTTGTTTGGGTGGATGTTTGCTTATAATGGGCATATTCGACAGAGGTCAAGAATAGAATGAATGTAGATAGAGGAATATTTCATAATTTTTAGGATATTTTAGTCTTTTAGTAAAATAATTTACTTATGAAAGAAAAATCTTTTTGGTAAACAGCTAGGAAGCTCTGCTGGAATTGAAATACCTGCAAGAACAACTCACATCCTGAAAAACTCAGTGCCTTTATCATCAGAACTCAGCTCTGAAACAAAGACTAAATCAGAATCCATGTCAGGTTTGTTTGGAATAATTCAATTTTGCTTTAATTATTTTCTTAAATAATTTGATAGCATTATAATTAGTAGATTGAACTCATTTGTTTTCTTCATAAATGTTTTTCTCATATCTTTAGTTTGCAATTCTTTTTAGGTTATGAGGTACTTAGGTAGGTACCTTTTTTTTTTTTCATTGCCATGTAGTTCATAATACAGATCTTTGTATGTGGGGGTTTAGAGTAGCCCTGACAGGTTGACTGAATGAAGCATTTAATATCATTTTATAAACAGGAGTTATTTTATCAGGTTGGGGAAGATGTGCTTTTCTGGATTCTACCAGTTTACAGGTATGAGTCATACCTACAAAAAGAAATATCATCTTCCATTTCTTTTGCTATTTACCTGTCAGTCTCCTTGTCAGTTTTTGCTATCCATAGTTTATTATTAAGTTTAGTTACCAAAAGAACTTTCAGCATCAAATAGTAGAAGTAGCACCAATTATAATATTTATAGCTTTGCTAATATTCAATACTAGCAGTTAATATTATACTTTGTGGGACCTAATAGTGACAGTTATACTTTCTATGCAGATAGTACCATGGTTTTACTGTGATCAAGAAAAAAAAAGGTAGCAAGGTGTTTTCTTTACTGTGGTTTTTCTGTGATAAAAAAGGTAACTGTGAATTTTTACAGTTACCTTTTTTATTACTTATATGATATGAACACAGTGTATTTACATAGACTCACTAGTCACTGGTTTGCATAGGGTTGTCTACCTGTACAATGTGAATGGTACAACCCATTAAGTTATCTTATTGCAAAGGAAATATGACTAACTCTGGGATTGGGGAATAATAATTAAGGAATAATAATAATGTCTACCTCTTATTAAGTACGTACTGTGATGCAAAGAGCAGTAAGTGTATTGTTATTCATTCCTCATCCACAAAACAAAGTAAAACAATAACTCTGCTGTATCAGTAATTATTCCCATTTTGTGTTGAATACATTGAGACTCAGGGAGCTTAAATAACATGTCCCAGATCATAGAGCTTGTGAGTACCAGAGCTGTGTTTATAGCCTAGATCTTCCTGACCTCAAAGTCTAAGCTCTTTCCATTGTGTATAGATTATCTAATTTAAAACCAGAATTTAGTTTCTAATTTCAGCCTTTTCCTCCTCTCACTTATTCTTTACAGAAACTATCACTGAATAACAAACCTGATTTAGGTTTTACTATTTTTCTCTGTCATCTCTTCTTTCTAATCAAATGAGTTATATAATTTTTAGACTGTCTCTGAATAATCCATAGTTGAATCTATTCCCACGAGACTATAATGTATCTGGTCATTTTTCTAAATGCCTGCCAATTCCAGAGTATCTCTGTGAAGATGAAATGTACTACAGCTTAACAGTGGGGACAAAACCATCCTTAGCTAATGTATTTTTGTCTACACATCTAGATTCTGGAGCCCTTTACCTGTTTGTCCTGAATGATGTGGTATATGAAAAGCATTCTAATGAGACATGTAGAGGGAGAAATAGATGGCAGTGCTGTTCATTCTTATCATATTCTGGTTGCTATTAATAAAACAACATAGACTAGGTGGCTTATAAAGAACAGAAATTTATTTTTCACTGCTCTAGAGGGTGACAGTTTGCGATTAGGGTGCCAGCATAGTCAAGTTCTGGTGAGGGACCTCTTCTGGCTTGTAGACAGCCTACTCCTTATTGTATCCTCACATAATAGAGAACAGAATAAAGTTAGCTCTCTCAGGAATCTTATAAGGGCACTAATGCCATTCATGCAGCTCCACCCTCATCACTTCGTTAGTCCTAATTACTTCCCAAAGACCCTACCTCCTAATACCATCACATTGGGGGGTAAGGTCACAACATGTTTATTTTGGGGGTACACAAATATTTAGTCCATAATATTAATATATCATTCAGAGTTGATTATACAGTATACTCTTGGGATTCACCATTTCTACATTTCATATGTAATCCCAAAGTTCTATGACACGAGAAACAGTAGCAATTGTGAGCACAGGTTTTAGAATAAGACTAGAATCCAAATCTCAGATCCAACATTTACTGGTTCTATTACCTGGGGCAAGTTACTTAGCACTTTAAGCCTCAGTCTCCTCATCCATAAAAGGGGACAATAGTAATTCTCAAATGGTGGTTGTGAGGATTAAATGAGATATTGCATGTGAAACACTAAGTACAATGTCAAGCACATATTAACTTCTTAATGAATATTAAAAGATACCGTTCAAGCTTGTTGGCTCACACCTGCAATCCTAGCACTCTGGGAGGCCGAGGCAGGATTGCTTGAGCTCATGAGCAAGAGCAAGACCCCATCTCTACTAAAAATAGAAAAATCAGCCAGGCATGGTGGCACACATCAGTAGTTCCAGCTATTGGTAGGGTGAGGCAAGAGGATTACTTGAACTCAGGAGTTGGAGGTTACAGTGAGCTACGATGATGCCACTGCCCCTATCCAGGGCAAGAGAACGAGACTCTTATCTCAAAAAAAAGATAATTGTCATTTTCCCAGAGTAATTGGCCGTTTTGCTGATAAATAAATTTTCATTGAGCACACTTCAGGAGCAAGCTGCTTAGCTCATGAGCCTAGCCATGGTCCCCATACGGAATAGATTGGGTATACTATCCTACTATATGTCATGGCTCTGAATATGAGTTCTCTACCATCCTATATATATAATTTATAGTAAAATTATGTTATTTTTGGAATCACAAGTTTAGAAATTTTGTGTCATGGACCTCTTCAAGAATCTGATGAAAACAGAATGAAATCTCACACAATCTTAACAAATTAATGTCCCTCTAAAGCAGGGATTGTCAAACTATCACCCATGTGCCAAATCTAGCTCACTCCATGTTTTTGTATGTTCTGCAAACTAGCAGTGGTTTCTACATGTTTTAGGTGGCTGATAAAAATTTAAAAAAAATACTATTTTGTGACATTTGAAAATTATATGAAATTCAAATCTCAGTGTCCATAAATACATTTTTATTAGAACACAGCCACACTCATTCATTTATGTATTGTCTATGACTGCTTTCACACTATAATGGCAGAGTTGAGCAGTTGTGATGGAGACCATATGGTTTACAAACTCTAAAATATATACTACTAGCCTTTTGCAGAAAAAGTTTGCCAGTTCCTGTTCTGAAGGGAAGGGATGTGCCACATATACACAACTCATCTCCCTCACGTGATATATGCCAGATTCCTTTTGGACCAGGAGACTAAATAGCCAAGTTCAAAACCTCTGATGGAAAAAACCAAATTTCCTATGGCATTTTAGTGCTGAGGAGAGAAACTAGTCTGACTGTCAATCAGAAACTTGAGAATGCCATACTGGAAAAACAAGGAGGAACCAGTGGTTGACTGACTCTTACTAAAACTACAACCCATCTAGATCCAGATCCCTGCCTAACTAGATTAAGATGATAAATGCTTCACCCTTCCTAAAAGAGGAAAGAGCACTCCCGTCTGGTAGAATATGTCATCTAGAGCTTCTAAATTTCTTTTATGCACAGGGTCTACCATACAAACAAAAAAACTGGCCATGCAAAGTGGCAGGAAGATGTGACTGACAATAAAAAGAAAGAAATAAAACAATAGCAGCAGATTCACGAATGACCTAAATGTTGAAGTTAACAAAACAGGTTTTTATAATAACTGTAATTAATATGTTAAATAGAAAAAGTGATGGACAAAGTAGATGAAAATATGGATAATTTCACAGGGACTTGGAATCTATTGAAAAATCAAGTGGATATTCTAGAAGTGAAAATATAGTACCTGGAACTAAGAACTCATTGATGGATTTAACAGCACACTATATACAAGAAAGCACAGAATTAATGAACTCTAAGAAGTCAATAAAAAATAGGCAAACTGAAGTACAGAGAGAAAAAAAGAATGGAAAGAATGGAACAAAGTGTGAGAAAGTACTTTGCAATGACTAGTTTCTTTAAGTGTTTGAATTACTGAGAATTGGAATGTTGAACGTCATCCTGATTACAAGAAACAAAAAGTCATCCTGATTATAAGAAACAAGAATAGAATTTCTAACAATCCTAACTTCACTCAGCAATTTATTAGTTATCTTTCTCATCTTTTGTACCAAACTAGCTTGAATATCAATGAGTTAACGTGTGAACTAAATTATCAGTGAACACATACCACCTAATAGCTATTTGAGGCAATAATCATTGCTATCTTATAACTTTAACTATATTTCTTTCCTGTTTGTTATAACCAGCTTTTTATTTTTATTTTTTTATTTCAGCTTATTATGGGGATACAAAAGTTCAGGTTATATATATTGCCCATGCCCCCTCCATCCCCCCAAATCTGAGCTTCAATCGTGTCCATTCCCCAGACAGTGCACATCGCACTCATCATGTAGGTATACACCCATCCCCTCCCCCCACCCCCCACCTCTGTCTGATACCCAATTGGTGTTATTCCCAAATGTAACACCAGTTTTTTTAAAAAGTTTGCTATAAAAGCTTTAAACATACACTGTGGGGGTAGGAAAATGGTGGAGTAGAGGTGACCTCTTGGCTCTCTGCTCTAAGAGAAAGAGGTGAAGAACTCAGACAGCTACACACAAGTGGATTGCTCCCCCAAAAGGACAGCACTGTGAAGAAACAGAATGGGACACACAACACACACACACACACACACACACACACACACATACATGTGAATGGCAAATATGATCACAAAGTCTGGAAAGTGTGAGATAAACAATAGAGAATAGAGTGTGGGATGGCCGTGCCTGCCTGGCCAGCGAATGCCATGGAATATGACCCATAGGAGGATGCCTGACTCCTCCAGTGACCTCCATACTCACTCAGACAGGGATGTGCCTGAAGTTGGTGCTAAGTCACAGCACGAGACAACGGGCTCTGTGGAGAGGGGACAATAGTGGGAAATATCTTGAACTACCCAGTGCTCTGTCCTAGGACTGCATTAGGCAGGGGAGAGACTGGTCTGTGTGATCACTTCTTGATATCACTTGAGGAAGTTTGGAGACAGGCAACTCACCTCTGGTGGTCATCAGGGCCAGAACAAAGGAGGTGAACACTGCAAACAGGGCTCTACCCCTGGAAACCACTGACGATTAGGCCAGCTCAGGGCAGAACAGAAAGGGCAACACCTTCTGCCGGACAGGTGTGAGATCATGGGAGTGTGACACACAAGAGAGCATCCTGGTGATTCAGCCCACCGAACTGGCATCTGCCAACTCCTGAGCAGTCACCCCCAGTGCTAGCTCTCTACTGGTGGGTGGCCACCAATTTTGGGGTCCACAGCCCGGACACTGTGGTGTGCTATGGTTTCAGGCAGCACCCCTCTCCAGCCCGGCCCTTGTGTGACCTGTTGATTCGGCTAGCCAGGCCTGTGTCAGTGGACAAATCTTGAGTGCTTCCCAACAACTCTAGTTCCCCAGAGGTGGGAGGCCACGACCTGTAGAATCCCCAGATGCTGGGGCACTGGGCAGTCTTGGGCATCACCTGTGCCCTATCCCAGAGACTTTCACACCAGGAGTGGAGGGCTCTGCCCCTGGAGGTTTGGAGAAGCAAGAAAAGCCATTTTCCATGTGACTGGCATGAATCTGCAGGGCCTTGGTGCAGATCAATAATTGACAGCCCATTGATTCTGCCCACCAGACCAACTTAGGTCATCTAATAAGAACATAATTCTGGGGCCTGCTCTCTGCATCCAGGCGGCTGCCAACAGTGGGGTTTGTGGTCAGAAAAGGAAAATCCTGGCCAGAGACCCCAGCAGGTACACCAAGTGACCCCTCCCATCTGGAGCAGCCTTCCAACCATGGTGGAAGAGCCCTGAATAACATATTAGCAGATTCCACTAGCGGCAGATCAAGCAAACACAGAAGCACACACATCCAGGATGGTTGGCATCAGGTGCGATCTGTCTTCCCCTTAGCCCCACTTTAAGGGGGAATAACATCCAAGTAACCCTCAAGAGTGGCAAGACCGTTCCTAAAGATTGGGGCATTAGTACTTCCCATCCATGGAACCAACACAGAGGCATCAGATTACCTCTATAACTGGCTCCTCCATGCAATCTACAACCAACGACAGAGAGGGTAACCCCTTAGCTTAACACAGTGCCCTCCATCTCAGGCTGTTAGAGGGCACTGGAGTTACACACACAAGTGTGGTTCACCACTTGGGAGCTTAAGCTGGGGGACCAAACTCACTAATCTCCACTGGCAAGAGGTGAAGACAATAGGTCAGAGGCAACTCAACTTATTAAAATACCTCTAAGGCAATACAAGACCAGCACGCCTCTTCTCACCACTGTCAAAGAACATCCCTTGGGGACTTGAAGTTAGGGGCACACACCAGTCTTAGCACTCGTACTTCTCAACCAAGTACCCTGATGAGAAAGAACCAGTGAAAGAACGCAGGAAATATGAAAGATCAGAGAGAAAAGTCACCCCTGAAAGAAATCATTAGAGCCTCAAAAACAGATACTAATTTAAGTGAAATGATTAAAATGATGAAAGAATTCCAAATATGGATTGTAAGGAAACTCAGTGGAAATGAAAAGAAAATAGAAACTCAACACAAAGAAGCCACAAGAACAATACAGGAAATGAATGAAAAATTCTCAAAGGAAATTGAAATATTACAAAAGAACCAAACAGAAATCCTGGAAATGAAAGAGGCATTTAAGGAACTTCAAAGCACAGTGGAAAGCCTTAAAAATAGAATGGATCATGCTAAGGAAAGAATCTCAGAGCTTGAAGATAATGCCTTTGTGTTAAACAAATAAGAGGAAGAAAAAGAACACAGAAACAAGAGAGAAGAACAAAACATACAGGAAATGTGGGATTATGTACAGAAACCAAATGTAAGAATTCTAGACATCCCGGGGAGAGAAGAAAATGAACAAGGGCTGGACAATCGTTCTTGGAGTACTGGGGGAAAATATGCCTGGCCTGGCCAGAAACCTAAATATCCAGATAAAAGAAGCACACTGAACTCCTGAGAAACTCAACGTGAAAAGGCAATCACCACGTCACATAATTATCAGACTGGCCAACATAAACACGAAAGAGGCAATCCTTTGAGCAGGAAGATAAAAACAACAGATAACTTACGAACGAAAAGCTACCAGACTAACTGTAGACTTTTGAATTGAAGCCCTACAAGCCAGAAGGGACTGGGTACCCTTCCTCAATCTTCTAAAACAGAATAATGGACAACCTAGAATTCTTTACCCAGCAAAACTAAGCTTCATCTATGAGGGAGAAATAAAGACTGTCCCAGACAGGCAATCACTAATGGAAACTCACAACCTCCCTAAGCTCAATCAGGAAGAAATAGAATTCTTGAATAGACCAATATGAAGTGCAGAAATTGGAGCAACAATAAAAAATCTTCCAAAAATAAAAGGCCCATACCAGATGGGTTCACACCTGAATTTTATGAAAACTTCAAAGAAGAGCTCATACCTGTACTGCAGAAATTATTCCAAAACATGGAGATGGAGGGCATCCTCCCCAACTCATTCTACGAAGCCAATATCACCTTGATACTAAAGCCAGGAAAGGATGTAGCAAAAAAAAAAAAAGAAGAAGAAGAAAGAAAGAATGAAAAGAAAACTGCAGAGCAATATCCCTCATAAATATAGATGCAAGCATCCTCAACAAAAATATTATCAAACCAAATCCAACAGCACATCAAAAAAATAATTCATCATGACCAGGTGAGCTTTATCCCAGGAATGCAAGGCTGGTTCAACATATGCAAATCTATAAATGCAATTCACAGCATAAATAAAAACAAGAACAAAGACAATATGATTCTCTCAATAGATGCAGAAAAAGCATGTGACAAAATCCAGCACACATTTATGATAAAAACTCTTAACAAAATAGACATAGATGGGATATTCCTTAAAATTATTAAGACCATATATGATAAATACACAGCCAATATCATATTTAATGGGGAAAAAGTGAAAGCATTCCCACTTAGAACTGGAACCAGACAAAGTTGCCCACTATCTCCACTTCTATTCAACATAGTTCTGGAAGTCCTTGCTAGAGCAATTAGACAAGAGTGGGGAATTAAAGGCATCCAAATAGGATCAGAAGATATCAAACTCTCACTCTTTGCTGACAATATGCTATTATATCTAGAAAATCCCAAGGATTCAACCAAGAGACTCTTGGAATTGATAAACAAATTCAGTAAAGTCTCAGGATATAAAATTAAAGCACACAAATCAGTGGCATTCATATACACCAATAGCAGTCAAGCCAAAAATCAATTCAAAGTTGCAACACCTTTCACAATATCATCAAAGAAAATTAAATATTTAGGGATGTATTTAACGACAGAAGTGAGAAATATATATATGCATATATATACACACACACATACACATAGCATGAACTATGAAACATTGAGAAAAGAAATTGTAGAAGATGTAAACAGATAGAAATCCCTACCATGCTCATGGATTTGTAGAATCAACATTGTTAAAATGTACATTCTACCTAAAGTGAGCTACAGAATTAATGCAATCCCTATCAAAATACCACCATAATTCTTCACAGGTTTAGAAAAAATAATTCTATGCTTCATCTTGAACCAAAGAAGACCTTGTATAGCCAAAGCAATCTTAAGCATAAAGAACAAATTGGGAGGCATCAGTCTGCCAGACTTCAAACTTTACTGCAAGGTTATAGTAACCAAAACAGCATGGTACTGGCAAAATGACAGAAATATAGCCCTTTGGAATAGGATGGAGATCCCAGATATAAAACCATCCTCATATTGTCATCTAATCGTTGACAAGGCAGACAAAAATACACATTCGGGAAAAGAATTTCTATTGAATAAGTGGTCCTCGGAAAGTGGGATATCCACATGCAGAAGATTGAAACTGGATGCCCTCCTCTCGCCTCTCACAAAATCAAATCATGATGGATAACAGACTTAAGCTTAAGGCATGAAACCTTAAGAATTGTGGAAGAAAATGTTGGGAAGACTCTTTTAGACATCAGCCTAGGTAAAGAATTTATGAGGAAGACCCCCAAGGCAATCACAGCAACAATAAAAATAAATAAATGGGACCTGATCAAATTAAAAAGCTTCTGCACAGCCAAGGAAACTATCATTAGTGCGAATAGACAACCTGTAGAATGGGAGAAAATATTTGCTTTGTACACATCCAATAATCAGTTGATAATAGAAATCTAGATAGAGCTTAAAAAAATTGAGAGGAATTAGCTACACTCCCAGCAAAAGTTCAGGTCCCTTAGACAGGGGTTGTCGCAAAGGATGAAAAAATAGTAGGAAACAAATAAAAATAATACACAGAGGCAAAAATATAATTTATAAAGTAAAGATTTATGAAGATAGGCCAAGGAGGGTACCCAGAGGGTTACAGATCTTTCCCATCAGAAATGCAACACTGACTGAAGTATTACATGGGTATTTATAATGTACAGAGTTTCGGTTGCCAGGGTTAACAGGGTTTACATAATAACAGGTAGTATGGTTTAGGTTCAAAGTCTTCCAAAAGGCTTCTACAGATCCTTTAACTAACTCTATCTAGGTGAACAATTGGTTATAAAAACTTCTTAGGGCAAACTTCTAAATTTTAAGATAAAGCTATCACTTTAGCAAAAACAGAGACATCGTGGCTCTGGTTATTATGTATTAGAACATAGATTTCAGAAGTGAAGCATGAGCTGTCCCTTATGCTATTTACTTTAACCTCATGGTTCTATCTGGGCCCCGGCTCGGGCAGCATATCTTATTGATCTGCTTTTATCTCTGATTAGCTCTCATCTCCGGCAGCCTGTCTTTGTTAATCAGCTCCCCATCCCGTGGCTCCATGCAAGACCTGCTTTGTCTTTCAAAGTAGGTGAGAGCCACAGGCTTGAGACTGCAGCTTCTCCTTGGAATGCAGCTGCTACTGACCATTGAGATGCCCTGCTAAGGCGAGGCAGCTTTTGATATGTGAACTAACACGTTTACCTTTTCCTTTATGGCAAAGCCTTGCAAGACTCGTGAAATCATTTCTGTTTCTAAAAATATAGGGGGCCTTTCTATAAATTAATATTTCTTAGGCTCAACAAAAAATCAACAAGAAAAAATCAAACCACTCCATTCATAAATGGGCAAAGGACATGAACAGAAACTTTTCAACAGAAGATAGACTAATGGCCAGCACATGTAAAAAAAAGTGCTCAACATCACTAATCATTAGGGAAATGCAAATCAAAAATACAATGATATATCACCTAACTGCAGTGAGAATGACCTTTATCAAGAAGACCCAAAATAACAAATGCTGGTGTAGGTGTGGAGAGATTGGAACACTCTTTTTTTCACTGCTGGTTGGACTGCAAATTAGTACAATCCCTGTGGAAAGTAATTTGGAGGTACCTCAAAGAGCTGAAAATAGACATACCATTTGATCCTGCAATCCCAGTACTAGGCATCTACCCAAAGGAAAGAAAGACATTCTATAATAAGGACGTCTGTACTTGAATGTTTATAGCAGCACAATTCACAATTGCAAAGATGTGGAAACAACCCAAATACCCAGCAAAACACGAGTGGATTAATAAAATATGGCATGTGTATACCGTGGAATACTACTCAACTATAAAAAACAATGGTGAACTAGTATCTCTTGTTATCCTGTATAGGGATTGAGCCCATCCTTTGAAGTGAGGTATCACAAGGATGGAAAAACATGCACCACATGTACTCGCCATCAAATTGGTACTAAGTGATCAACACTAAGGTGTTCACATTATAGTTAATACTCATTGGATGTTAGTTGGGAGAGAGAGGGGTGAGGGGGCAAACTCACAGCTAATGGGAGCTGAGCACACTGTATGGGGGAAGGACACACTTGTAGCCCTGGCTTGGGCGAGGCAAACACATTACATGTAACCAAAATGTTTGTACACCTATAATATCCTGAATTAAAAAAAAAAACTTTAAACATAAAACATTTTTATTAGACATCAAAAATATGATAAAGTAGAAAGAAAAACATCACAGTGATTGAGATTCAAGAAGAGTTTTATGAGAGCTCATCCTTTGTGAGGCACCAAGAACCCTTCATCAGCTCAAGAGGTGAAGAAATTTTTAGGAGGAAAGATATAATTCTTAATTACTCAGAAGAGCATGAGATGAAGCTTCTAAAAAAGATATCAAATGACCTAGGCTAAGTGGTTCTAAACCAGAGGGATCACAATTACTTGAGGATTTTTTATTTTTTTCAAAATTTCCAGGGCCAGACTCTACTCAAGAGTTATAAATCTGAAAGTCCACAGGTGAGGCCTCCAAGCAGTTGGATTTTAGGGAAATTTCCACAGGGAATTCTGATGCATATTCCTTTAGTTAATAATCTCTGACCTAAGTTCTGTATAAATTAAAATGTTAAAGCCCCTTAAGAAGTTTTGAGAAAGAAAACAGTCAAGATGGCAGACTAGAAGCAGCATATACAGTACTAATCTCAAGGAGAGGATAAAAAGTGGTGAATAGATACACACCTTTGGGTCATTTGTCTGAGTGACATCACTTTGAATCCACAGAGAGGAGGTCGGAGTGAAGTAAACAAGATAGCAGTGGGATGATCTGCTTTTGCAGGACCAGAGGTAATTAGGGAAGGTACCCACACATGGGAATGGAACAGAGGAGAAAATCCTGAGCTTCATACTTCCCCAAGGATACTGCAGCCAGAGTGGCAGGAGAGCCTCTCCACTATAGCAGTCCTCTGGAGTAATACAGACACCTAACTGGAGGCTGTGCAGCTGCACTGCTCAGGGGAGAAAGCATGGCTTGCTTGCAAGCCCTGGGTGCTGCAGCTGATGCCATTATAACATCCCAATTTCTGAAAGCTACTTTTGCTTAGGGGTCAGATCTGTGACTATTGCCTCCTGCTTCTTCCTGACAGGTGGGGAAGGATTGGGGAATCCTAGCACTAACATGCGTCCCATGGGCAGGTGATGTGCACCCGCTGTGCCACCATGTCCTGGGGCCCTAGGCAGAGCAGATGACCAGGGGCCCTGTTCCTGCTGCTGTGACCTGCATGATCTCAGCTGTACTTGTGAACCTGGGTAGAGCACATGACTGTAGCCCTCAGTGCCCACTGCCAGAGCACCTGGACCACTATTGATGCTGCTGTCTGAAAGGTCCCAAGCAAGATGAAAGCCAGTGAAACTGGGGTCCTTGGATATCAGTGGACTGCATACCACAGACCTGCACCATCCTCAAGCACCCTGCATATGCCCAGCCCCACCCACACTACCTGCCCTACAGCTGCGCCACCCATAGGTGTGAATGTTGTACATTATAGACCTGTTCCATCCCATGTAGGCACCCTGCTTCGTGAGTCCACTCCATCCAGGGTCAACACTGTCCTACACAGTGAGCTGTGACCCGCTGGAGCACTCTACACCGGGGTCCTGCTCTGCTCCATGCCCTATGGGCCTGCAGTGCCTCCATGTACTGCATACCTGCTATGTGCTATGCCTCACCCTGCATTGACCTCACCCCACTCATGTGCCTGGCACCTTGGCCACCCAGGCCCGCATGTATGTGTGCTGTGCCCTGCGAACTTTCCCCATCCTGCATACATGCTGCGTCCTACCAGCTAGCACCACCTCACATGCATAACTAGCACCAGGGGCCAGCCATGCCACAGTTGCCCATTGACAAACACAGCAAAGTGGGGAGACACAGAAGAGCAGCAGTGTTAAAGGCTCAGTGCATCCACCCCTCTCCTGCCTGGTCAACCTTGTGGAGTAGAACCTAAGCACACCATCCAGGGACCCATCCCTATCTTCACCAAGCAACAGAGGTCCCAGCAGAGAAGAACAGGAATACACTATCTGCTATATGTTTCAAGCTGAGAGAAGAGGTCCCAGATGAGAAGAAACCAGCATAAAAACTCTAGCAACATAAGAAAACAGGCTGTCTCAACACACTGAAAGGATCACAATAGCTCTCCAGCAATGAATTCCAACCAAATGGAAATTTTTAGAATGACAGATAAGGAATGCAGATTATGGATGGCAAGTAAGATGAATGGAATTGAAGAGATGGTGGAAAACCATCTTAAATAAGTCAAAAAATACTAACCAGAATTCAGGACATGAACAAAAAGTTCACTAAACGGATAACATTAGAAAAGAGATAACAGAACTTAAAGAAAGGAAAGATTCAATCAGGAATTTCAAAGTAGAACAGAAAGCTTGAGCAACAGGCTAGATCAACCAGAAGAAAGAATATCAGAGATTGAAGACAAGCATTTCAAATTTACCCAGTCAGTAAAAAGTGTGAAGAAAAAAGGGGAAAATGAACAATTGCTGTGAGAAATATGGGACCATACAAAATGAACAAACATAAGAATTATAGGTATCCTTGAGGGAGAAAAATAAGAAGCAATGAGCATGGAAAACTTATTTGGGAGAATAATAGAGGAAAACTTCCCTAGTATCGCTATAAGTTTTAGATATCTACATACAAGATGGTCATTGAACACCTGGAAGATTCATAGCATTTAAGACATCACCAAGACATAGTAATCAGCCTGAACAAAGTCAAAGTGAAAGAGAAAATCCTACAAGTTGTGAGATGAAAACAACAATTATGAAATGTCTGATTTCGCATCATAAGTGGTTTATTATATCTCAAATAAGAAGCAGTACAATTAAAGTATGCACCTAAACTATCAACACAGTTTTGTCATCTTAACTGTATCTTGTTTATGCCAGCAGCAATGAATCCTGGAGAGGTAGTGGTTATGAAATCATGAAAGGTGTTTTCCAAAGCTTGTTGAGAATTGAATATTTTTCCTTGCAAGAAGTGGTCTAAAGCCTGGAAGAAGTGGCAGTCAGTTAGTGCAAGGTCTGATGAATACAGTGGATGACAGAGACTTTCCAACTCCAGCTTCTGTCGTTTGAGCGGCGTTGTTTGTGCAACATGTGATCAAGGATTATCTTGCTGGAAGATTGGCCTGTCTCTGTTGACCAATCTCAGCTGCTTAATCACAACCATCCTCATTATTTCATCCAATGGTTGCAGTAGACATCTTCTGTAATTGATTGACTAGGTTTCATGATGCTGTAGTGGATAATACCAGAAGTAGACCACCAAACAGACACCATTAGCTTTTTTTGATGAATATTCAGTTTTGGACAATGTTTTGGCACTTTGCCTTTATCCAGTCATTGTGCCAAATGCTTGTGGTTGTCACAAAGAATCTATTTTTCCTCAATTGTAACAATATGGTATAGAAATGGTTCACCTGTAAGATTTGACAACAAAGAAAGTCAAGCTTCGAGACAATTTCTCTTCTGATGCTCATTTATTTCATGCAGAACCCATCTATGCAGCTTCTTTACCTTGCCAATTTATTTCAAATGGTCCAATATTGTTGGAATAGTAAAGTCAAACCTTGCTGCTAATTCACACATAGGTTGAGATGGATTCACTTCCACTACAGCTTCCAGCTCATTATCCTCCTTGGTCTCAGGTTGCCCATGTAGCTTATGTTCAAGATTAAAGTCGCCATAATGTAACTTCTCAAATCATCGACACAACTGTGCATTCATTAGCCACATCCTTCCCAAACACTTTTGATATTTCGAGCTGTCTGCCCTGCACTGATTCCATAATGGAACTCCTATTCAAAAGTAATACGAATTTTAACTTATCCATTGTTTCACAAAAATTGCTCTTAAAAAGAAAGATAATCACAAGCCCAGCTGTGTGTTTGAAAGAATGAGGATGTACCTTCACAATAAAAGTAAAAAAAGAAGTATCAGAGTGAAATGTCAGATGTATCAACTGTCAAACTTAGTACTTAAGGAAATCAGACATTTCTTGCTTAATATCCTAATAGTTATTTACAAAAGAAAACCCATCAAACTAACAGCAGACTTCTGAGCATAAACCTTTCAAGCCAAAAGGGATTGGGATCCCAGGTTTAGTATTCTTAAACAGAGCACCTTCCAACCAATAATTTTGCATCCTGAAAAACTGTTTCATAATGAAGGAGAAATAAACTCTTTCCCATATAAGCAAACACTAACAGAATTTGTCACCACTATACCTGCCCTACAGGAAATGCTTAAAAGTAGTCTATACATGGAAAGGGACAACCCATGTCCACCAATATAAAAACACCCAAAAGTTAGAGCTCACAACTCTTATACAACCATAGCACAAGGGAGAAAAAAAGCAGGTAGGTATTCAACATGATGAATAGAACAGTATGTCACATATCAATACTAATATTGAATGTAAAGTCTTAATGCTTCTTTTAAAAGATATAGACATACTGAATGGATGAAAAAACACCCCAAGTGTTTGCTGTCTCCGGGAAACCCATCTAACTTGCTAGGATACTCACAGACTCAAAGTAAAGTGATGGAAAAAAAATATTCCATGTGAATGGAAACCAAAAGTGAGTAGGAATAGCTATTCTCATATCAAATAAACTTTAAATCAACAATGGTTAAGAAAAGACAAAGATGATCATTATATAATGATAAAGGGTGCAATTCAATAGGAAGATATAATAATCTTCAATATATAAATATATAAGCACCTAGCACAGGAGCTCCCAGATTCATAGATCAACTATTACTACATCTAAGCAAAGAAATAAACAACAAAATCATAATTGCTGGGGATTGTAACACTCCACTGACAGAACTGGAGAAATCATTGAGGGAGAAGATCAACAGAGAAACACTGGACTTAAATGGGACTCTATAACAATTGGACCTAACAAACATCTACAGAACATTCTACTGACAAACTGCAGAATATACATTCTTCTCATCAGCACATGGGACATTTTCCAAGATTGATCATATGTTAACCCACAAAACAAGTCTCAGCAAATTCAGAAAACTTGAAATCATTCCATATGTCTTCTCAGATCACAGTGGAATAATGCTAGAAATCAACTCCATGAGGAACTGTGAAATTTACACAAAGTCAGAAATTAAACAACCTGCTCCTGAACAATCCTTGGGTCAATGATGAAATTAAGATGGAAATTAAATGATTTTCTGAACTGAATGACAATCATGACACAAGCATCCAAATCTATGGGAAGCAGTGAAAGCAGTGGTAAGAGGGAAATTCTTAGCCTTAAATGCTTACATCCAAAAGACATTGAGATCACATTATCAACCTGATGTCACATCACAAGAAACTAGAAAAAACAAATCAAACCCAAAGCCAGTAGAAGACAAGAAATAGCAAATCTCAGAGCAAAACTGAATGAATGAAAACAAACATACAAACAAACAAACACAAAGGATCAACAAAACAAAAGTTGGTTCTTTAAAAAGATAAATTTGATAGACATCTAGCTAGGTGAAGCAGAAATAGAAGAGAAAGGACCCAAATAAGCTCAATCAGAAATGAAAAAGGAGACATTACAACTGATACCACCAAAATACAAAATATCATCCATGAATACTAAAAAAATCCCTACACAAACTAGAAAACATAGAGGAAATGGATAAATTCCTGGAAACATACAACCTTCTGAGCCTGAATCAGGAAGAAATAGAAATTCTGAACAGACCAATAATGAACAGTGAGATTGAAGCAGCAATAAAAAAAATCTCCCAACAAAAAAATATACTGAACTCCTGGACCACACAGATTCATAGCCTAATTCTATTAGACCTACAAAGAACTTGTACCTATACTTCATAAATTATCCCATAATATCAAGAAGGAGGGAATCCTCCCTAACTCATTCTGTGAAGCCAGTATCACCCTGATACAAAAGTTAGGAAAAGACGGACACACATAAAAACTACAGACCGATATTCCTTATGAACATAGATGCAAAAATCCTAAACAAAATACTAGCAAACTGAATTTAACAGCACATCAAAAGGTAATTCACCATGATCAACTGGGTTTCATCCCAGGGATACAGGATGGTTTAATACACACAAATCGATAAACTTGATTCATGACATGAACAGAAGCAAAAACAGACCACATGATGATCTCAATAGAGGCAAAGAAAACACCATTCAATAAAATCCAGCACTCTGTTTTATAATTTTAATTTCAGAATATTGTGGGGTTACTAATGTTTTGGTTACATAATGATTTTGTACTGTTTGAGTCAAAGTTATAAGTGTGCCCATCCCCCAGATAGTGTTTATTATACATGTTAGCTGCGAATTTACTCATTCCTTCCTCCCCCCCACCTCCTTGATTTCTGATGAATGTTTTAAATATTCATGATAAAACACTGTCAACAAACTAGGCATAGAAGGAATATACCTCAAAATTGTAAAATCCATGTATGACAAAGCCACAACCAACATCATACTGAATAGGGAAAAGTTGAAACCATTCCCCTTAAAAACTGGAAGAAGATAAGGGTGCCCACTGTCACCACTTCTATTCAGTATAGTACTGGAATCTTAACCAGAGGAATAAGGCAAGAGAAAGAAATAGAGCATATCCAAATCAGGAAAGAGGAAGTCAAACTATCCTTTTTCACTGATGATATCACCTTATAACTAGAAAACCCTGAAGTCTCCACCAAAAGATTCCTAGAATTGATAAATTAAACAAAGTCTCAGGTTACAAAATCAATGTACACAAATCAGTAGCATTTCTATACACCAATAGCAGTCAAGCTGAGAATCTAATCGAAGACTCAGTACCTAATAGGTATAAAGAAAATAAAACACTTAGGAATATACTTAACCAAGGAAGTGAACGATCTCTACAGGGAGAACTACAAAACACTGATGAAAGAAATCATAGATTACACAAATGGAAAAATGTCCCATGTTCATGGATTCGAAGAAGCAACATTGTTAAAATGTCCATACTGCCCAAAGTGATTTATAGAGTCCATGCAATTCCCATCAAATTAATGTCATTTTTCACAGATATAGAAAAAAATCACCCTAAACTTAATATAGAACCAAAAAAGAACCTAAATAGCCAAAGAAATCCTATGTAAAATAACTCATCTGGTGGTATCACTTCCCTTGACTTCAAATTGTGCTACAAGGCTATAGTAGTCAAAAAGTCATGGTACTGGTTTAAAAGCATAAACATAGACCAATGGAACAGAATAGAGAAGCCAGAAATAAAACCATCTACCTACAACCAACTGATCTTTCACAATGCAGACAGCAATACACACAAAGGAAAGAAGCCCTGTTCAATAAATGTTGCTGGGAAAACTGGATAGCCACATGCAGAACAATGAAACAGGACCCTTCTCTCTTACCATATACAAAAATTAATTCAAGATGGATAAGAAACTTAAACATAAGGCATGAAACCATAAAAATTAGAAGAAAACATAGGAAAACTCTTGTACACATCAGCCTAGGCAAAGAATTTTTGACTAAGACCCCAAAGGCAAGTGCAGGAACAACAAAAATAGATATGGGATTTAATGAAATTAAACAGCTTCTGCAAAGTAAAGGAAATAATCAATAAAGTCAGTAGACAGTTTACAGAATGGGAGAAAGTATTCACAAACTATACATCTGACCAAGGGCCAATATCAAGAATCTACAAAGAACTCAAACAAATCATCAAGAAAAAAAAAATAAAACAATATCGTTGAAGAGTGGACAAAAGAAAAAGACATGAACAGATATTTTTCAAAAGAAGATAGACAAATGGCCAAGAAACATGGAAAAAATGCTTAATAAGTGAAATGCAAATTAAAGCCCCAATGAGATACCACCTTACCCCTTTCAGAATGGCCCTTATTAAAAAAAAAAAAAAAGCAGTATATGTTGATGCAGATGAGGTGAAACGGGAACACTCATATACTGTTGGTGATAATGTAAATTAGTACAACCTCTGTGGAAAACAGTATGGGAATTCCCCACAGAAGTACTTATAGACTTACCATTTGATTCAGCAATCCCACTACTCAGTATCTACTCAAAGGAAAATAACTAATTTTATCAAAAGGGCACCTATACTTGAATGTTTGTTGCAGCACAAATTACAATGGAAAAAATATGAAATCAACCTAAATGCCCATCAGTTCAATAAAGAAAATATGTGTGTGTCTGTGTGTGTATGTGTGTGTGTGTGTGTGTACACACACATATACACATACGTAAATACACACACAAATACTCCCCCATGGAGTACTACTGAACCATAAAAAGGTATGAAATAATGTCTTTTGCAGGAAGTTGGATGGACTGGAGACCATTATCCTAAGTGAAGTATCTCATGAATGGAAAAACAAACACCACATGCACTCTCTAATAATTGAGAGCTAAATTATGGGCACAAAGAGATGTAAAGGACATTGGAAATCAAACATAAGGGAGGATGGGAGGGGGTGAGTGGTAAAAACTTACCTGTCAGGTACAATGAACACTATTCTTGTGATGAGCATGCTAAAAGCCCTTACTTAAGCATTATACGAGGTATCCATGTAGCAAAAACATTTGTATCCTGTAGGGAATTAGCTATGCTCCCAGCAAAAAATCGGGTCCCTTAGGCAGGGGTCATTGCAAAGGATAAGGAAATAATAGAGAAATAAAAGAATACACAGAGACGAAAGTACAGTTTTATAAAGAGATTCATGAAAGGGGAGACTCGGGAGACCCCACAGCATTCCCGTGAACTGTGAGACCCAGAGTAAAGTTTCACATGGATATTTATAGGTACAGTGATCGGCTGCCAGGAGTAACATATTTATATAATAACAGGTAGTTCTCTTTAGGTTAAAAGTCTCCCAAAAGGTTTCTGGAGATTCCTTAATTAACTCTGTCTACATGAGCAAATTGTTAGAAAATCTTTCTAAGACAAACTTCTAAGTTCTGAGATAAAGCAATCACTTAGCAGAAAAGTTAAGCAGAGATATAGTGGCTCCATATGTCTTTATCTAGTTATTTTGGATTTAGACAGGCAGTCAGGAGTCAAGCAGCAATTGTCCCTTTTGCTAATTGCTTTTAGCCACAGGTGTCTGTCTGTTGGGTGGGCACTCTTTGATTAGCACTCCTCCGGTGGCTCCATGCAAACCTGCTTTGTCGTACAAAGTAGGCAAAAGCCACAGGTTTGAGACTGCAGCCTCATCTTGGATAACAGCTACCACTGACCTTTGAGATGTCCTCCTGAGAAGAGGCAGCTTTTGATATGCAAACTAACACATATTCCTTCAGGGCAAAGCCCTGCAAACTCCTGAAATCATTTCTGTCTCTATATAGCAATATTTCTATGGGGCAATATCTATATAGCAATATTAATCTAGGGAGCAATATATCTATGGGGCAAAAGTATCCCCTTAATATTTTGACAAAAATTTTTAAAAAAAAGAAAATTTGAGGGGTGGAGAAGATCTAAAGGCAAAAGGATTTTTCCAATCTAGGAAATTAGGGTCAGCTGAATCTTTGACTAGATTTTTGGACAAATATATATTAAGGAAGTGTGTAGAAATATTAGAGGACTTAGCCAATTGATGGACATTGTTAAACAAATTTGACACATGCAGACTTATACAAAATAACTATTTGTCACATGTCTGCTGTATTTGCTTGATAAAGAAGAACGTATTTTTTGTGGCACACTTTTCACTTGTAATGAGTAATAGCTTCCACAAGGTGGCAGTAGAGATACAATTGAGAAAAAAACGTGGAGAGAGTGGAACCACTAATCAGGTTCTTAACCTTTATTGTGCCATGTCCTCGTCTCAGAATAATGTTTTCAAATGCAAAAAAATAAAATACATAGTAATATATGAGATTCCTTAAATTTATTAAACAACAATGTGTAAAAATAGGTCTAATAACTACCATAATTTTCAAGTAGTCATAAATGTAAATATTTTGAGATAGTCTGCAACTGTAATGTGATGTCAAAATATCTTTGATTTCTATTGGTGACAAAATCTCAGGTACTGCTAATGCTATTGTGTTTTGTTGCCTGCATTCATTATTGAAGAAAATGTCCATTTTCAGTTAGAGCTTAGTGAAGATAAAGACAATATCCCTCATCCAAGTTAACAGATCACATAAGTTCTATCACAGACCCACCTACCCCTTCCCCCTGCAAAAGGATAATGGGTTAAGAATCTCTATCCTATGGAGAACTGTATTACCTGTTCTATCATGAGCAGTGATTACTTATGAATCTGGTGGTTTTTAAAAATATATTTGGGGCCGGGCGTGGTGGCTCACGCCTGTAATCCTAGCACTCTGGGAGGCCGAGGTGGGCGGATCGTTTGAGCTCAGGAGTTCGAGACCAGCCTGAGCAAGAGCGAGACCCCGTCTCTACTAAAAATAGAAAGAAATTAGCTGGACAACTAAAAATATATAGAAAAAATTAGCTGGGCATGGTGGCACATGCCTGTAGTCCCAGCTACTCTGGAGGCCGAGGCAGAAGGATCGCTTGAGCTCAGGAGTTTGAGGTTGCTGTGAGCTAGGCTGACGCCACGGCACTCACTCTAGCCTGGGCAACAGAGTGAGACTCTGTCTCAAAAAAAAAAAAAAAATATATTTGGGGATAAAGTTGTATATAGGTATGTCATACTTTATAAAATACTTCTGAAAAAACAGGTATAAGATAAATCATTGTATTCAAATCTGTTTCTCCCCTTTGTTTTCATTATAAAAGTGGAAATTAAATTCTTCTATTAAAAAAATGTGGCTCCCAAATGTAATAAAATCAATTTTAAAATGAATCAGATTTTGCAAAACATATTTATAATTAAAAAATTCTGAAAAAGTATTTTATATTATGTCACAAAGTAAATATAAAAATAGTTGTCTTTTGCTTGCTTACCATTCCCAAGGTATTTTATACAGCATTTTATATACATTATCACATTTAATATTAAAAACAATTATATGAGACTGTTAGTACTCTAATGCTTGTTTTGCAGAAGAGCCTGGGTGGTCATGCTGGGGTCAGAAAAACCTGGATTCAGTCCTACCTTAACCACATATTAGCTGAATGACATTGGTCAAGTTACTTAACCTGTCTAAATTTAAATTTCCTTATCTGTAAAATGAGGATAATATACCTCATCTACCTCATGGTGGTATTAAGAGATAATGCATAAAAATAACTTAACATCTTGCTTGACACACAGTAAGCTTGTCAGGATCACCATTGATCTACACATTGCCAAATCCAGAAGTTGATTCTCAATCTTCATCTTATGCAATCCATCAGTAACTTTTAATACAGGTTAAACTCCCTCTTACTTGAAATAATCTCTTCACTTGGCCTGTGGGGTATTATTTGCTCTTGGTTCTCTTACCTCACACACTGGCTTTCCTCCTCTGTCTTCTCTGCTACATTCTCCTAACTGTAACCTCTCCTAATCTTATTAACCCAAAGGGCTCTTTCCTTGGGCCTCTTCTCTGACTCTAGATTATCTCATATAGCCCATAGCTTTAAATGCCATATATAGGCTAGGACTCATTTATATGAGTGTAGGCCTCCTCTGAACTCACAGACTTATATTCCTAGCTGCCTACTCAACATTTGTACTCAGATGTTTAGTAAGCAATTCAAATTCAACATACCCAAAACTTACTTCATTTGCTTTCCCCCAAACCGGCTCTCACCTTTTTCCCTGTCTCAGTAAATGACAACTCCATTATTCCAGTTTCTCAAGTTAAAGAGTCTCTCTCAAATGGCATAGTCAATCCATTTAGGAAATCACGTCCATTCTCCATTCAGAATTATCCAGAATCCAATTCTTTTTCACCATCTTCACTTTTGCCACCCTAATTAAAGCCCTCAGAATCTCATCTGGAGTACTGTAATGACTTTCTAACTGATCTCCATGCTTCTTCCTTTGTTCCCCTATAGTTTCTTCTCCCCATAGCCAAAAGTGATCTTTTTAAAAACATAGCATCATGTTACTCCTCTACGTAAAATTTCCCAGTACCTTCTCACCTCACTTAAATTAACAGCCAAAACCTTTACCATGGCCCTATGTAACCTAGCCATCCACCATCTTTCTGATCATGTTTCCTAACACTCTCTCACTGCCTCCCCCTACCCCACACACCATATCTTGTCTACTCTGTTCTAGCCATATTGGTCCCTCAGACATGCCCAGGGTCCATTACATTTGCCATCTGCTCATCCTGGAATGCATTGCCCACCAAAATCTATAGGGGACACATCCTCTTCTCCTTTAGTTATTTGCTCAAATATCACCTTCCCAGAAGGCTTTCCCTGGCTGCCCTGTTTGAAACTGCAGATCACCCAAGCATTCTATATATCCCCTCCTGTTATATTTTTCTGTATGGCACTTACCACCATCTGATATGTATTTTACTTAATTTTATTGTTTAATCTCACCTAGCTCAAATGTTAGGTCCATGTTGGTAGAGATTTTTATCTGGCTTGTTCAATGCTGTATCCCTGGTACCAAAAATAAATGTGTTAAGTGACTAATTTTTTTTTCATTTTAATACTTTATCAGGTGCTACACAGTTTATGCCTGACCCCAAGCTCATGGATCACGGGCAGTCCCATCCAGAAGATGTAGATATGTACAGCACTAGAAGCTGAAGTAGACTGCACAGACTGCATAGAAACTACAAGATGTGTGAAGTTGCAAATTATGATTCGAAAATCATGTAATGAGTAACTGACACATAGAGTATAACTTAAATCAAGTTTTTCAAAATCAGGTTTTTGAAAACTTGATTTCAAAATCAAGTTTTAACCTTACATCTTCAAATGTGCAGTTTGACCAACCACATAAATGATTAAAACACTGAATACAATCTAAATAATATTAAATGATTGATGAGGAGACACAGCTAGAAGTATTAGGTTGCATGTGATTACTTTTAAGGGCATTTATTAAAAAAACAGAAAAAAAATGAAGATGAACACCAATGAAATTAAAATCTGAAATACATATGTGTGTATGTATACATATTTATACATATACACATACATATGTGTTCTAGCTTTTCTCAATTAATGTCAGTTAAATTAGAATGGTATGTATGTGAAAAGATGTGTTCCCCCATTTTTTTCATTTTCTAGAGCTGGAATAAAAACCTATATTTCATGGCACTTGGGCTTGGCTTTGTCTCTTTGTTTTGTTAATGTGTTAACTCCTCTTAAATGTCTAAAACATCTCTAGCTATTTAAAAGGCCATGTGCTACACAGGCACCCTAATACTGCTTAGCAATCCTTCTACCTATTCTCAGTGTTTTACTGTTTCTGTTCCCTAGACAAGGTGATACAAACCTTTTATTCTCTTCAAGCATCCTATACCTGCTAAAGTTGACTGGGCCTCCTATTTCATGAAGAAAAAAAGTACATTGTTAGACATGGCCATTCCCATCTCCCTTCAAGACCTAATTCTATTCATCCATGCATCCCTCTTTTCTAAGGCTAATGTGTTCCTGATCTCATTCCTTCCCATCTTTCCCAGGACCAGATTCCATCCTGTGTAATCTTTAGTCTTTAGTTTCTCTTCTCACTGGGTTTCTTTCCTCAATCTCTAAATAGCTTCAGGTCTTCTATATCCTAAAGCAACATTAACAAAAACAAGACCACAACCTTTCCAGAACTCTGCTGCTTCCCTCAAGCTGTCTTTTCTCCTCCTTCCTATGATTGCTATACCTCATTACAAAGTAATTATTGTCCCTTTCTTCCCTACTTTCACTTCCTAACTTGTGACATCCTGGCCTCTATATTAACTCTTCACCACTCCCTCCTTGAAACTCATTCCTTCCTTTGCTTTCTGTAATTCCTATGTCTCTGGTTATTCTTCATGATTCTTCTCTTGCTCTGAATCCTTTAAATGCTGAGGCTGCTCAAGTTGTATCCCTGGTTCTCTGTTCTCATTCTATATGCTGTCTCATTTTCATTTAACAGACTTCAGTGACTCCAGCCACCATTTATGTGTTGTTATTCATATTTGCAGCCCCCATATTTCTCCAATCCTGGAGACCTATATTTCTAATTATTTATTAGTTATATTCACATAATGTCCCTATGTCAGTATGCCCAAAACAAAATTTTCTCTACTCCCTACTCCTTATTTCTTATTTCTCAAATCTATTCTACCTTCTTTAATCTTATTATTACTCTTGTTCAAATCTTCATCATCACTTTCCCAGGTTACTAGTGTAGCCTCCTGGCTAATCTGCTCACCATCAATCTTGCTCTCTCTCACTTTAGAATGTGTTCTGCTTGCAAGTAACAGTAAACTAGTTAACAGTAGCTTAAACAAATAAGGATCACTATAAAGCCAGAAATGAGGCAATACAGGGTTGGGACAGTGGCTTATTGGTGCCATCAAGGACCTAGACTTTCTCACTTTCCACTCTGTTGTCTATTTCTGTGGTTTCCAATCCCCAGGCCATGGACCGATACTGCTCCGTGGCCTGTTGGGAACCAGGTCACAAAGCAGAAGGTGAGTGGCGGGCAAACAAGTGAAGCTTCATCTGTATTTACAGCTGCTCCCCACTGGTTGCATTACCACATAAGCTTCCCCTCTTGTCAGATCAGCGGCAGCATTAAATTCTGATAGGAGTGCAAACCCTACCATAAACTGTTCGTGCAAGGGATCTAGGTTACATTCTCCTTATGAGAATCCAATTCCTGATGATATGAGGTGGAGCTGAGGTGGTGATTCTAGCACTGGGGAGCAGCTACAAATACAGATTATCATTCACAGAGAAGTTTGACTGCACAATAAATATAATGTACTTGAATCATCCCAAAACCACCCCTTCCAGACTGTGGAAAAATTGTCTTCCATGAAACTGGTCCCTGGTGCCAAAAGGCTGGGGGCTACTGCTCTATAGCCTGCTGGTTTGTTACATCATCACAAGATGGCTGCTATACCTCTGAGAAGCACATACACATGCAAAGTAGGAGGGGGCACAGAAAACGTGCACAACATGTTTCTGAACCCCTTTTATCAGAAAAGTAAATACTACCTTTTTTTTTTTTTTATTGAGACAGAGTCTCACTCCGTTGCCCTGAGTAAAGTGCCGTGGCATCAGCCTAGCTCACAGCAACCTCAAACTCCTGGGCTCAAGCATTCCTCCTGCCTCAGCCTTCTAAGTAGCTGGAACTACAGGCACATACCATGACACCTGGATAATTTTTATTTATTTATTTATTTTTTAGTAGAGATGGGGTCTTGCTTTTGCTCAGGCTGGTCTCAAACTCCTGAGCTCAAGCAATTCTCCTGCCTCAGCCTCCCAGAGTGCTAGTATTACAGGCATGAGCCAATGTGCCCAGCCAGTAAATGCTACCTTAAAATCTCCTCAGAAGACTTCTGTGTATATCTTGACAAGAACTTGTCATATTGCCATATACTTAGCTCAGGGGAGGTAGGGAAATCATATTTTTCTTTTTCTGGGTTGAGGAAGGCAAGGAGTAAGAGGTTGGGAATGAATGTTGAATTTAAACTAACATACAGTGTCTGCTATCCTATTCTTCTAACCCATTTGTCATACTATTATGACATAGCTGTTTTTCTGACAACTATTATGAATAGTAGTCTTTCTGAAATCTTCAGTGGCTCATATTGCCTACAGAATCAAATCAAAATTCCTTAGTTTGACATACAAGGCCATTCATATCTGATCCCAGCTTACCGACTAATTCTATCTTCCCTCTCCCTATCCACCCTACTATCAATATATGTTATATTTATGACATACCACTTGTTTCTTGAACATGTTTTGTTCTTTATTGCCTTTTTCTCTGCCTATGCTAGTGTCTCCTCTTAGAATGCTCTTCTATCTCATTCTGCTCCACATTCTAACTTCCTAACTATCCATCAAATCCAATTCCAGTGTCACCTTTCTCAATTCTCCAAGGCAGAATTTAGATGTTTGCTTTTCTACATTCCCTTGTACTTGGTATTTATAGACATGATAGCTCACAGAATTTTTTGTAATTAGTATTTTCTCACAGACAAGGCTCCTTGTGGTTATGGCTGGATCATCTTTGTGTAGCTTCCATGCCCGTGAAATGCCTAGTACATAGTAGGAACTCACATGTTCTGCCTTGCTGGTTGCATCACAGGATACAAAAATAGTTATTAATATAATTCCACCAAAGGGCTTATACTCTGCTAGGAATGAGAGAAACATACACAAATACAGTGTTGTGTGTGGTATCTGCCCTAATATGAGTACAACCAAAAAGCTATAGATGTTCACAGATCAAATATAGTTCTGGGACAATGTCAAGGAAGCAGCGGTACTGGAGATACTCAAGGTGGGGAAGCAGTTCACGTGTTAGTTCTTTATAAGTAAACTCTTCAGAATTTAGCTCTGGTGTTTGAAATGAATTTGTTTTACCTCAGATTTGTTTATATCGAAACACACCCATATTTCATCAAATCTAAGACACATCACCTAGCTTTAAGAAAAAAAAATATTGCCAGTTGATAATTACAGGTATCCCAATTTCAGATATGTTAAAATGTGAAAAAATAAGCATCTTAGATTTGATTAAATATGGTAGGTAAAAAATAAACAGCCCAAAGCCAAGTATATGTGATTTTTGGATTATCAGCACTGCTACTAACCATTAGTATATTAGTTTGGATAATGGAGAACTTGACTGGATCTGCAAAATCTGTTTCAAAGTAAAAGATCTACTCAAACAAGAATATAATGATCACTTGCTGTATTGTACAACATTCAAAGTCAAACTGCTGTTAGGTGACATTCAAATGTTGGAGGCTAGGTTGGGACAAGTTGTTATGAGGCCTTTCTCATTCTTCCCTTGCCATGTCCATGAGTTCTTCTCTGTTAAACCTGAACAGATGCCAGCCCTCTTCAGAGGAAAGGTCTAAAGCCTCTCGACAAGTGTAGTACTCAACAGAAGCCTCGTTCAAATGACGACAAGAAAGTGCATGCAAGTTACATTGGCTTCTGATGGCTATCTGTTTAAAAACAAACAAGCAAAGATTACTTTTATTTGAAAGTATAGACTTCATTAACACATTTATTTTATTGAAGGTCTATGTGCAAGGCACTATATTTGCTCAATACTTCCAAATAATAATATAGTAGTTACAGTTTGGACTCTCTATAGCTGTAAAAAGAAAAAGTCCCACGGTTATAAGCTTTAAAACCTCTCTATTTAAAAGCCCAAAACTGATTGGCAAATCTTTATTCTATAGAAAAAGTTTGCCTAAAAGAACACATGTTCTTATATATTTGCATAATACAAAAGGATCTTGCTTTTATACTCTTCTCACATTCATACTGTGGACCTATTTTATGGATAAAATTGCTTTCTAATCTCCATCATGCTTACTTCTACTGGATAGCAAAAAAGGGGTATAATCTGGTTGTGGATTATATATAAATCAATTTTTAATTAAATATAACTCACATTTATATGAGTATCTGATTTCAAAATCTAGTTTAATTTGAATAAAAATTTGAAGTATGTGTTGGGGTATATTCAAATGATGAGAATAATAATTTATGCTCTGTTAAATCATATTTGATGAAGAAAAGAGGCCGGGCGCGGTGGCTCACGCCTGTAATCCTAGCACTCTGGGAGGCCGAGGTGGGCGGATCGTTTGAGCTCAGGAGTTCGAGACCAGCCTGAGCAAGAGCGAGACCCCACCTCTACTAAAAATAGAAAGAAATTATATGGACAGCTAAAAATATATATAGAAAAAATTAGCCGGGCATGGTGGCACATGCCTGTAGTCCCAGCTACTCGGGAGGCTGAGACAGGAGGATCGCTTGAGCTCAGGAGTTTGAGGTTGCTGTGAGCTAGGCTGACGCCATGGCACTCACTCTAGCCTGGGCAACAGAGTGAGATTCTGTCTCAAAAAAAAAAAAAAAAAAGAAAAGAATAATATATCAAATAGCAATATTGATTATAATACATACCTGACTTATCCTCTCCAGCATCTCAGCTCCAATACCTAGACCTTTTAAATAGATAATGCAAAATGAAAAGCACAAATTCCACTTAACTAGTTATTTGCATTAGTTTAAAAGAAATAAGATATAAAACCCTGTATGTGATTGTTATATATTCTTTTTTTTGACCAGATTCAATGTCTTTGTTTATTGAACAATGTGGAATAAAAGATGATATCATCAGGTATTAATATATTACCACTGACAGAATCTGCTTTCTTTTTTTTATTTGTTATTGATACATAATAATTGTACATATTCATGGAGTACATGTTATATTTTGATACAAGCATATAATATGTAATGATCAAATCAGGGTAACTGGGACATGATTCACCTGAAACATTCATCACTGCTTTATGTTGGGAGCATTTGAAAGCTTCTAGCTATTCTGAAATACAATAAACTATTGTCAACTATAGTTGCCCCATTACCCCTTCACCACCATTTCTTCATTACCCCTTACCACCACCCTAACAAATCTTTAGTAGCCACCATTCTATTCACTACTTTTTTTAGTGGTGATCATTTTTTATAGGTCCCATATATGGGTGGCTGGGTGATCATTTTTTATAGGTCCCATATTTAGTGGAGATCATTTTTTATAGGTCCCATATATGAGTGTGAAAATGAAATATTTGTCTTTCTGTGCCTGGTTTATTTTACTTAAAATAATGTCCTCCAGATCTATCCATGTTTCTGCAAATGACAAAATTCCCTTCTTTTTCATGGCTAAATAATATTCCATTGTGTACATACACCACATCTTTCGTATCCATTCGTCCTTTGATAAACCCTTAAGCTGATTCCATATTTTAGCCATTGTGAATAATGCTGCAATAAACATTGAAGTGCAAATATGTTCTGGTTACATTTTATGTCTTTGCCTCACCCAAGCGAGGTTTAGAGGCATGCCCTTCCCCTCTACAATGCTCACCGTGTCTGTGACCCTTTGTTGTGAATTTGTCCCCCCAACCCCCTAATCCCTGGAGAATATTACTACCATGCGAGCACCATAGTGTTGATCAGTTAGTACCAATTTGATGGCAAGTATATGTGTAGACTATTCCTCCAATCTTGTGATACCTCACTGCGGATAATGGGTTCAAGCTCAATCCAGGAAAATATAAGAGGTGCTAGATCACTGTTGTTTCTTATAATTGAGTAATATTCCATTGTATACATATACCAAATTTTAGTAATCCACTCATGAATTGACAGGAACTTGGGTTGTTTCCACATCCTTGCAATAATGAATTGTGCTGCCATAAACATTCAGGTGCAGATGTCTTTATTATAGAATGTCTTTTGCTCTTTTGGGTAGATGCCTAATAGTGCTATTGCTGGATCAAATGGTATTTCTATTTTTAGCTCTTTAAGATATCTCCAGATTCTTTTCCACAGAGGTTCACCAATTTGCATTCCCACCAGCAGTGTATATTCTTGATAGCTTGTGGAAACACAACTCATAAATATTTTTCCTAATTCAAATGTGGTACCAAAGGTAATAGAAAAAGACTTTGGGTTTACTTTAAAGGTCACTGAAGAACAAATGAGTCCCTTTACTATTGTCTTATAACACAGTAACAGGGTATTTTTCTTATCTATTTCTACTCAAAACCAAACTAAAATGTAAAAGCATTTTTTAAAAGTAAAAATATAGCTATGATATCTTGGCTTATTGAAACCTTGATGGGAACTTATAAGAAAATATTTTTCTGATCTTTGATTGAGTCTTCACTGCATTCAAGAGTAACTAAGATCATGATCAGGCTCATGAAATAGAAACGAGTCACCTAAAGTAACTTAAATACCATACTTATAATAAATCCCTATCTCTACTCCTTTAAAATATGTCATTTTAATTTTTAAAGTATTTATAAGTAGGCCGGGCGTGGTGGCTCACGCCTGTAATCCTAGCACTCTGGGAGGCCGAGGCGGGTGGATTGCTCAAGGTCGGGAGTTCGAGACCAGCCTGAGCGAGACCCCGTCTCTACTAAAAATAGAAAGACATTATATGGACAACTAAAAATCTATATAGAAAAAATTAGCCGGGCATAGTGGCGCATGCCTGTAGTCCCAGCTACTCGGGAGGCTGAGGCAGTAGGATCGCTTAAGCCGAGGAGTCTGAGGTTGCTGTGAGCTAAGCTGACGCCACGGCACTCACTCTAGCCTGGGCAACAAAGTGAGACTCTATCTCAACAAAAAAAAAAAAAAAAAAAAAGTATTTATAAGTAATAAGTTTAGTTTTACCTTGGTAAGCTTATATGACATAAAAGTCCTCTAGGTGAAGTAACTTGCCAATCCAAGGGTCATATGTAAAGTAGTACATGGAAAATCCAATGGTCACTTTGCCAAGGAAGAGAGAAGAGAGGATACAAAGAGGTTAAGGCTTTGAATCTTAGATCTTTATCCCCAAATGGAATATCTCTGGTGTTTGTTTGTTTTGACTAATAAAGTAATAAATGCTCACCGAACAAAATAATGATACAGAAATGTAGAAGGTTTAATTCCCTTATAATGCAACCTTTAAGAGATTAGTCCTCTTTTTACAGTGTGGTATATATATATATTCTTCCCACCCCAAATTTTTAATTTTTTTTGGTGTTTTTTTTATTCTTATTTCAGCGTAGTAATTATATGCTATATAACTGTACTTTATTTTCAAGATAGAAAAAAATATGCTCCAGATTAAATTGGAGAAGAAAGATTTACTTTACCTGCTGGTTTTTGTTGACTGTATACTTCGGCAATCAGGCAGTAGAAAAGGGAATTTTTCCCAAAGCCGTCTCTGAGTAAATCTGAAATATCAATTCATTTACAATATGTGAGAAAGTTTACAGCAGTGAGAGGGAAGATGGTGGATAGGAAACACCAAGAACTTGTCTCTCCACCTGGACAGCAATTTTACTGGCAGAAACTGTCTGAAGTGAATATTTTGAAATTCTGGAGTTTATCTGAATATTTGCAACTTCAAAGAGACATCCTGGTTGGTAAACTGTAGTTAATTAAGGTAAAATTCATTCATCAGTGCGGGCTCCCTGGCCCTCACCCCTCCTCCAGTCCCATGGGAGGCAACTGTGGGGATAGCAGTGTGTATTTCTGGAGCAGTTTTCTGGAGCAAGGGTGGGTAATAAGGATCTTGTCCTCAAAATATCGGAATTCTGTGTTCTGATTGTGGATTGTTGCTGTGATCACCAAGGTGAGGGCTTGGAGGTGGCTGCCATTATTCCAACCCCCACCAGCTGAGGTGGCTTCCAGGAGATTAGAGGAGCTTCCCTGTTTCATTGGACATTTGGGGGAAAACTATATATACAGGGGAATTTAGAAAGCCACCATACATGACCAGAGAGAGACACAGGCTTAGAAAAGACCTGAGAATACATTAAGCCTTAAACTCAGACTGATCCCTGACACAGAGATACTCTACAATGATCAAAAAAACAGCAAGTCCTAGGGAAGGGGGAGAATCTTATTTTCAGAGTTACCACATTATAAGAATCAACAATTTTCTACAAAAATTTGCAAAGAAACAAGCTATGGTTCATTCAGAGTGACAATAAATTAACAGAAAACACACCTGAGGAAACCCAGATGTTGGGCTTACTAGACAAAAAGTTTAAAACAACTTTCTTAAAGGTGCTCAAAGAGCTAAAGGAAGGCATGAACAAACATAGGAAAAAGATGTATGAACAAAATGATAATATAAATAAAGAGATAGAAATCATAAAAAGAACTCCCCCAAAATTCTGAAGCTTAAAAGTACAATAACTGAAATGAAAAAATGCACTGGAAGGGTTCAAAAGCATATTTGAGCAAGCAGAAGAATTGATGTACTTGACAATAAGACAAGCCAACTTATTGAATCTGAAAAATAGAAAAAAGATGAAGAAGAGTCAACAGAGCCTAATGTGTCTGTTGAACATCATCACCACCAAATGGAGCAACATACACCTTGTGGAACTCCCAGGAGGAGAAGACAGAAGGAAGAAGAAAGGATATTTGAAAACATAATAGCTGAAAACCTCCCCAATTTGATGCAAGGCATGAATCTACAAATCCAAGAATTTCAACAAACTCTAAGTAGGATAAACCCAAAAAATCCACACCAAGACACATTATAATTAAAGTGTCAAAGGCTGAAGGCAAAGAGAGAATCTTAAAGCAGCAAGAGAAAAGCAAGTTGTCACGTATAAGGTATCCTCAATTAGATTATCATCTGATTTCTCATCAGAAATCTTGGAGGCCAATAAACAATGGAGTGATATTTCAGAGTGCTGAAGGAAAAAAAAGAAACCTTTTCAACTAAGAATTTTATACCTACCAAAACTCCTTCAAATATCGGAGAGAAATTGAGACATTCCCAGATCCCCCCCTAAAAAAAAAGAAAAGGGAGGAAGGAAGGGAGGGAGGGAGGGAAAGAAGAAAGAAAGAAAGAAAAAGAAAAGAAAAGAAAAGAGAGAGAGAGAGAAGAAAGAAAGAAAGAAAGAACGAACGAACAAACAGAAAGAAAGAAAAAGAAAAAAAGAAAGAAAAAAAGGAAAGGGAAGGAAGAGAGGGAGGGAGGAGGGAGAGAGAGAGGGAGGAGGGGGGAAGGCGGGAAGGAGGGAGAGACGGAGGGAGGGAGGGAAAGAGGGCAAACTGAGGAAGTTCATTACAAGACCTGCCCTGCAAGAAATGCAAAAAGAGTCCTTCAGTTTGAAATGAAAGGAAGCTAAACAATAAGTCAAAGTTACATGAAGAAATAAAATCTCTGGTAAAGGTAAATATATGGGCAATTATAAGGGCCAGTATTGTAATTTATTTTATACAGTTGAGCCTTGAACAACATGGATTTGAATTGCACAGGTCCATTTATACACAGATGTTTTTCAACAAAATGCACATTGAAAATACAGTATTCATAGGGTGGAAAACCTGCATATATGAAGGACCAACATCTTGTATACATGGGCTCAGCAGGGCTGATTGTGGGACTTGAGTATGCATGGATTTTGGTGTATGTGGGGAGGGGTCATGCCCTGGAACCAATCCCCCATGTATACTGAGAAATGACTATAACTCCATTCTTGTTTTCTACATTGTTTAAAAGACAAATGCATAATAATTATTAATGTATGTTATTGGGCACACAACATATAAAGATGTAATCTCCGATATAAATAATAGAGGAATGGAGCTATATAGAAAAGTTTTTATATGTTATTAAACTTAAGTTAGTTTAAATTCAAATTACATTGTTATAACTGTCAAATGTAATCCCCATGATAACCACAAAGAAAACATCTATAGCATATACACATAAGGAAATGAGAAGGGAATAAAAATATTCCACTACAAATATCAACAAAACACATAAGAAGGTATTAATGGAGGAAATGAGGGACAAAAAATCTGTAAGGCATAGAAAAGAAACAAAAATGGCAGAGGTGAATCCCTCCTTATCAGTAATTAAATGTAAATTCATTAAACACTCTAGTCAAAACACTGAGATAGGCAGAATGGATTAAAAAAAATTACTCAACTATATGCTGTCTACAAGAAACATACCCTAGATCCAAAGACACAAATACGTTGAAAATGAAATGACAGAAAAATATATTTCATGCAAAGAGTAACCAAAAGAGAGCTGAGGTGCCTTTAAGTCAAAAACTGTTACAAGAGAAGGATGTTATGTAATGATAAAAGGGGTAATTTACCAAGAAGATATAGCATTTATAAACATATGCACTGAACATCATAGTTCTAAAATATATGAAGCAAACACTGATAGAACTGGAGGGAGAAATATACAGCAATATAATAAAAGAAAGAGAGTCCAATACCCCACTTTCAGTAAGGTGTAGAACAACCAGATAGAAGATAAATATATGACTTGAACACTATAGACCAAGTCTACCTAACAGACATATAGAGAACACTCTACCCAACAACAGAATACACATTTGTCTCAAGTGCACATGGAACTTTCTCCAGGACAGACCATATGTTAGGCCACATGCCAAGTGTTAATAAATTTTAAAAGATTGAAATCATACAAAGTATCTTTTCCAATCACAATGGAATGAAACTAGAAATCAACAGCAGGACAAAAAAAAAACACAAATTAACAAGTATGTGGAAATTAAATAACACACTTGTAAACAACCAGTGGATCAAAGAATAAATCATAAGAAAAATTAGAAAATACTTTGGGATGAATGAAAATGAAAACACAACAAACAAAATCTTATGAGATGTAGTTAAAGCAATGTTCAGAGGAAATTTTATAGTTGTAAATGCCTACATTTTAAAAAATAAAAAGGTTCTCAAACAATAATCTAAAATTATGCCTTAAGAAACTAGAAAAAGAATAGCAAACTAAACCCAAAGCTTATAGAAAGAAGGTAATAAAAATTAGAGCAGAGATAAGCAACATAGAAAATAGAAAAAACATGGAGAAAATCAATGAAAGTTTACTATTTGAGATCAACAAAATTGACAGCTAGAATGAGAGAAAAGGAGATGCAAATAATTAAAATCAGGAGTGAAAGTGGGGACATTATTACCAACCTTACAATGATAAAAAGACGTATGAGAAAATACTATGATTTATACACCAACAAATTAGATAACCTAGAAGAAATGGACAAATTTCTTGAAATAAATTATCCTGAACCTATTCAAGAAGAAATAGAAAATCTCAAGAGACCTATTATAAGAGTTTGAATCAGTAATCAAAAATTTCCCAATAAAGAAAAGCAAGGAACCAAATGGCTTCACTGGTGAATTCTATGAAACATTTCCAGAATTAACACTAATCTTTCTTGAGCTCTTCCAACAAAAAAAAAAAAATGAAGAGAAGGGAACACTTCCTAACTTATTCTATGGGGCTAGCATAGCTCTGATACCAAAGGCAGTTAAAGACATTAGAAGGAAATTACAGGCCAATATCCCTTAATAATGTATATGCAAAATTTATCAACACCATATTAGTAAATTAAACCCAACAGCATATTAAAAGGATTATTCACCATGACCAAATGTGATTTATCCTAGGAATGTAAGATTGGGCCAACTTAAGAACATTAATGTAATACATCATATTAATAGAACAAAGGGAGAAAGCCCACATCATTTTGATGAATGTCAAAAAGGCATTTGACAAAAACTCAGCACTATTTTATGACAAGAGCTCTCATAAAACTAGAAATAGAGAGAAATTCCTCAACATGATACAGTGTATACTATGAAAAATTCACATCATGCTCAATGGCAAATGAAAGTATTCCTCCTAAGGTCAGGAGCAAGACCACAATGCCCATTTTCACCACTGCTATTCAACATTGTACTGCAAGTTATGGCCAGAGCTATTAGACAAGGAAAATAAAGGGAATCTATATTAGAAAGGAAAAGGTAATACTATCTCTATTTTCAGATGACATGATCCTATTATTAGAAAATCCTAAAGAATTTTTTAAAAAGCTACTAGAGCTAAAAAATGAATTCTGAAAAGTTGCAGGGTACAAGATCAATAAATAAAAATCATTGTGTTTCTATAAACCCGCAAAGAATAAACCAAAAAGTAAATTAGGAAAGCAGTCCCATTTATAATAGGAATAAATCTAATCAAGGATGCTAAAGACTTGTATACTGGAAACTACAAAACACTGCTGACAGAAACTAAAAAAAGACTTAAATAAATTGAAAGACATCCCATGATTTGGGAGAGGAAGATAACATTGTTAAGATGGCAATACTACCCGTAATGATTTACATATTTAATGTAGTCCCTATCAAAATTCCAACAGCCTTTTTTACAGAAATAGTAAAGCTGATCCTCAAATTCATGTCAAATTCCAAGGGGCCCCAAATAGCTAAAACAATCTTAAAAAAGAATAAAATTGGAGGACTCACACTTCCTGACTTTGAAACTTGTTACAAAGCTACAGTAATTAAAACAGTATGGTAGTGGTAAAAGGACAGACATAGACCAATGGAACAGAATAGAGAATCCAGAAATAAACCATCATGTATCTGATTAACTGATTTTTGACAAAGGTGTGAAGACCATTTGTGAAGAAAGGACTGTCTTTTCAAAAAATGATGCTGGGGAAACTGAATATTCACATGCAACATAATGAAATTGGACCCTTACTTCTCACCATATACAAAATTTAACTCAAAAAAGATCAAAAACTTCAGTGTAAGTGCTAACACTATAAAACTCTTAAAACATGGCAAGTCTTTAAGACATTGGATTTGGCAATGGTTTCTTGGGTATGACACCAAAAGCACAGGCAATAAAAGAAAAAATAGATAAATTGGACTTCATCAAAGGACATGTAGGGTACAAGATCAACAAACAAAAATCACTGTGTTTCTAAACACTAGCAAAGAACAAATCAAAAAGTAAATTAGGAAAGCAGTACCATTTACTGCAGGAATAAATCTAATCAAGGAAGTTAAAGACTTGTATACTGAAAACTACATTGCTGAAAGAAACTAAAAAGACTTAAATAAATTGAAAGACATCCCATGTGCATGAAAAGAAACTGTGAAGACAGTAAGAAAACAACCCATGGAATGGGGAAAAATATTTGGAAATCACATCTGATAAGAGATTGATATCCAGAATATATAAAGAACTGCAAATCAATGACAAAGAACACAGTTCAAAAACGGGCAAAGATCATAAATAGATACTTCTCAAAGAAGATTATACAAATGGCACATGAAAAGGTGCTCAACATCACTAATCATTAGTGCAATCCACATCAAAACCACAGTGAGATACCACTTCACACACATTAGAATGGGTATTATATTTAAAAAAGTGTTGATGAGGATGTAGAGAAATCAGAACCCTTGGACATTGCTGGTGGGAATGTAAAATGGTACAGCTGCTGTAGAAAACATATGGAGAGCCCTCAAAAAATATAAACATAAAATTACCATATGATCCAGCAATTCCACTTCTAGGTATGTGCCCAAAAGAATGAAAGCAGGAACTCAGACAAATACTCGTACACCAGTGTTTCACAGCAGCATTATTCACAATAGCCAAAAAGTAAAAATAACCCAAATGTCCAATTGATGGGCGAATAGATAAACAAAATGTGGTGTATACATACCATGGAATGTTAGCCTTAAAAAGGGATGAAATTCAGACACAGGCTGCAACTTAGATGAACTCTGAAAACATGCTAAGTGAAATAAGCCGAGGCATGGGAAAAATATTATATGCTTCCAGTCATATGAGGTACCTAGAATAGGCAAATTCATACAGACAGAAAATATAGTGGTTACCAGAGCCCAAGGGTAGGGGGGACAGCAACGGGGAGTTATTGTTTAATGGCTACAGAGTTTCAGTTTGGGATAATGAAAAGTTCTGGAGATGGATAGTGGTAATGGCTGTACAACAATGAATGCATTTAATGCCACCAAATCATACACTTGTGAATGATTAAAATGATATGTATATTTAACCAAATTTTATAAAGTTTACAGTTAATACATAAGAGTAAAGAAAGTATCTAATCTGACTCTATACAAGCATACAAGGACTTTTTAAGATAAAAACAAGACAGTAATTGTGAAATTATTGCAATTCAAAGATATACTGAAATGCAAATGCAGGAAGTTGGAGTATACAAAGTATTTTGTTGTTTTTTGTTTTGATTATTGTTGTTTAAGATTAATTGTTACAAATTACCCTGAGCAGTATTTTCCTAACTACAATGAAATAATGTAAGGGATTTATCTCAACATAATATAGGTTGAGTATCCCCTATCCAAAATGCTTGGAACCAAAAGTGTTTCGGATTTTGGATTTTTTGGGAGGGGGCAATTTTTAATATCTGCATTATATATTTACTGGTTCAGCATCCCTAATCCAAAATCCGAAATGCTCCAATGAGCATTTCCTTTTGGGTGTCATGTTTGTGCTCTAAAAGTTCTGGATTTTGGAGCATTCGGGATTTCGGGTTTTCAGATTAGGGATGCTCAACCAGTAATACAGTTTTAGTTTTAGTACTGCTTTCATAGAGTATCCATTACTTTCAACTTTGTATTTCTTACTATTTCCTTTAGACCAACAAAATTACTATTTAGTTAGCATTCTGGTGGTGTTAATAATCAAGTATAAGGGTATAAGAATTGTCACATGTGATAACTTATCCATGATCCATGCAGCTCAGCATTCTATTTCTGACCTAGGCGCTAAGATTCGTTTGTTAGGCACAAAAGATCACACAAAACATCCTAACTTCCTTCTGAATCTGTACCCCAGTATTATAGTGAAGCCATTTATCTCCTTGGTAGAATGTTCTCAGTTTATTACATACATTCTTCATCTTCAAGGAGTTATCCTTCATCATACTCTTCTAGGTTTTAGTAAAAACTCTCTTTACCTAGTCCTTGCCATTTGTAATTTTATATACTCTAGTGATCTTTTTTATTAAGTTTTCATATTTACTGCCTAAAAAGTTCTAATTCATCATAAATCACTAGCCTACCCCATTAATATTGCTGGCTATTGAAATGTAGTGAATACTTTGAAAATATTTTAAATCATTTTGTTTTTATCCATTCCATTCTATCAAGCTAATACCAACATACTGGATGTTAAATTATACTTTTTTGATCAATATTACTTCTCATTCTACATTCTGAAAATCAGTTCAAGTCTATTATAGCTGTAAAGTTGTAAGAGCTTTTAAATGCCAATTTCATACTAAAAACGGGGGAATTATAAAATAGTGGAACACTGACAAAACTATCAAATTGATGTCCTGTACATGTAGATACTATTAATGACATTATCTTTATGTACCAAATATAGCAGCTTCCACATATCTAAGTACAAGCAGTACTGTGTGTTTCTTAGGCTTGCTCTGAAAACACCACAAAATATCTTACCAGTTGCTGTTAACATCACTTCATCTAGCATGTCTTCACAGGCAGCCAATTCCTGTCAAATTACAGAAAACCTTCAATTCTTAAAATGACAATCATCATGAATTTTTTATTGAATTTTTATTGACATATGATGTCCTGGGTAGTGTTAAAAGTGAGTCAGACTTAATCCCAATCATCTAGAAACTTAAAATCTGAAACAGCAGTGCAATAGAGAGAGAGGGAGGGTTAACTATGTTGATAACTAACTCATATAAAGGTCAATTATCCAAGTTACTAGCCTTGAATACAACCAGAAACTGAAGTAAAGCAAAAAAGGTTTTTGAACATTCACAGTCAATGCCATAAAGTTTATGTATTATGAACTCATAGACTTTACAGAAAAGCCTATCATGTGTTTGCCTGTGAGATGTTTTTGCCAGTTTAACTGTAGACTTTTTTAATGTGGCATTTTACTGTTATCATTTTTTACATATTCAAATTAATTCTTCATGATTTGTATGTTATGCTTGGAAAGATTACAAAAATATTCTCTCTTATTCTCCTCTTAAATTCTTAATATTAATAATTGATTTGTTTGGATTTTTTGGTATAAAAAGTGAGGTGAAATTTCACCTTTACATTTTTTCTCAGTTATCCCAACACCATTTATTGAATAACTCATCTTTTATTCACTGACTTGCAATGTCCCTTTTATCATATACTACATTCTCATATACAGTCATCCCTTGATATCTGTGGGGGATTCTTTCCAGGGCACTCTCCCACACAGTGGATACCAAAATCTGAGGATGCTCAAGTTCTTGATATAAAATCATGTCATATTTTCGTATAACCTATGCACATCCCCCTATATACTTTAAATCATCTCTAGGTTGCTTATAACTTATAATACTTAATACAATGCAAATACTATGTAAATAGTTGCTATACTGCATTGTTTATGGAATAATGACAAAGCAAAAAATATATACATGTTCAGTACAGATGCAATAATTTTCAAATAGTTTTGATCCTCAGTTGGCTGAATCCACAGATGTGGAACCCATGGATTCAGAGGGCCAACTTCATATTTAAGATAACTTCTGTACTCTCCTTTCCGTCCCATTGAACTATCTCTGCACTAGTTACCATAGTATTTTAATTACTTACAGCTTTATGGCATGTGGTATAGATCATTTCCTCACATTACTCTTCTTTTTAGCGTTCTTTCATTTTTCCATGTCAAAATTTGGGGATTTTGTCTAGAATTGCATTAAATTTATCATGGAAAAGAGCTTTAAAAATACTTAAGTAGGACAGCAAGGGCCAGATTATGTAGAGCCTTGGTAAGAAGTGTGGATTTTATTCTCAGTGCAACCAGAAACCCAATGGAATTTTAAACATTTTGTCTACTATGTAGAGAATGGATTGGGCAGTTAGGGCAATAATTATTTATGTTCATACCTCCCTTAAGACACTGCAAGCTCCTTGAAGTGCAGAAACTATAATTCAATAATCTTTATATCCTTTACAGTACTTAGTACATGGCCTTCCCCTAATATTCATTTAATGTTTGCACAAAGAACAAAAATCAAATATTAATACTACCCACCTCTCTTCTGTGGATCACCAATGGCCCAAAACCACACTTTGAGAACCACCACAATAAAAGACTTGAGATGGCAAGTCTGGTAAGCATGAATTTATGGCTGCCTATCTATGAAATGACTAGATCCCCCAATAATGCTGTGATGTGGTGATTGAGAATAGTATAAAATTAGTGCATACAGGCCGGGCACGGTGGCTCATGCCTGTAATCCTAGCAGTCTGGGAGGCCAAGGCAGGAGGATCGCTCGAGGTCAGGAATTCAAGACCAGCCTGAGCAAAAAAATGACCCTGTCTCTACTAAAAAAATAGAAAGAAATTATCTGGACAGCTAAAAATATATAGAAAAAATTAGCTGGGCATGGTGGTGCATGCCTGTAGTCCCAGCTACTTGGGAGGCTAAGGCAGAAGGTTTGCTTAAGCCCAGAAGTTTGAGGTTGCTGTGAGCTAGGCTGATGCCATGGCACTCTAGCCAGGGCAAAAGAGCAAGACTCTGTCTCCAAAAAAAAAAAAAAAAAGAGAGAGAGAGAGAAAGAGAGAGAGAATAGTATAAAATTAGTGCATACAGATGATACAGAAGAACTTTAGTGCCAGGACAGTAAATAATTCTGGAATATGTTCAGCTAAGGAATTACTGTGAAGGTAAACTCTAATAAACTTCTTTGCAAAGAGAGAATGTTTTGCAAATTTAACCATGAACCAGAGTTAGGATAAATGGACATATATTATTGAGAAGAACATAAAACTCAAAGCTAATTAATCACTACATACAAGTCTGTGAGGCAGAGTAAGTACTTTAGTTTTCTATTATTATTCTACAATGAATAATCACTAAAATTACTCCCAAGAAACTTATGATGTATTTTCAGGTACATGTGGAAAATTTAAAAGTAAATGTGGTCAAGAACTCCACAGGTAAAGGTTCATTGAAGTAGGGGTGTCTAGTGATATATTTTTCCCTTGGTTATGGCAATAGGCATTGTTTGGAGAGCTAAGAAGGGTACATTTGTCCAGGTAGAGAGAATCATTGCAATTCAATAATAAATTTATTAATTGCCAACCAATGGAACCCTATGGTACCAGCCTTGGTTACCATCTCAAGCTATTGCCTCCATGGGGGATCTTGGCCACTTGGCACTCCCCTACCCACCTTAAACTCTACATGGGCATAGGGAATGGGGAGATGTTGGTTAAAGGGTACAAAATTTTAGTTACACAGGAGGAATAAGCTCTGGAGAGCTATTGTACAGCATAGTGACTATAATTAATATTAATAATATTTAGTATACTTGAAAACTGCTGAGAAAGTAGATTTTAAATGTTCTCACCACAAAAAAAGTCTGTGAGGAGATGGATATGTTAATTAGCATGATTTGATCATTCCACAATGTATACATATATCAAAATATCAGTATACACCATAGATATATATCAATTTGTCATTTGTCAATTAAAAAATAAGTAAAGAAAACAAAAAATACAACTCTACTTTTTGACATATTGAGCTTCTTTCACTTCCTGAGCTCAGGGCCTCTCCTCTTATTCAGGCAAGCCTCTCTTCTTTTTATGCTCTTATCCATTTCCCAACCCCCAACTTTCAAATGCCTAGTTAATTCTTACTCATTGTTGAAGTCTCAATTTAGACATCACTTTTTGCAGATGTCTTCCTTGATGGTCCTTAAACATAGTTGCCCTCCATGTACTCCCCATTGCACCCCATTCTTCTATAAACTGCCAAAAAAACCCCACCCACATCAGAACCACCTGGGGAGCTTATTAAAATGCAGGTTCCTGGGATCCACTCTCCAGGTATTCTGATTTAGTGGCTTTGGTGTAGGTAGGGCCTGTCTGCAAATTTAGCATGCATCCCAAATGATTCTCATGCACACACTAAACTTTAAGAACCACCTTCTCTCATACTGCTCATCACCTTGTATTAAAATTGTATACTTGTCTCTTCCCTCTAACATGTAATGAGAGCCAGGACCCTTTTTGTCTTGCTCACCATTGTATTCCCTATGCTTATCATATGGTAAGCACTCAATTAATGTTGGAACAAATAAATAAATATATGAAAACATACAAGGAAAGAAAATGTTTCCTAAAATGAGAAGAACCATATGAACTCTGCATGGCCCTTTGAACCCTGCATATAAATGATTACAAAGATACATGCTCTAAGAATATACACACTAAATGCAAAACATTTACCTAGTCCTGGATTCGCTGCCATAATAACCTCCAACTATGATTTAATAATAGTCTTTTAATGGAAATTGTAGATAATTTTTCAGAAACAAAAAAGACAGGTATACAGCACAGCAAACTGTTAACTCTGGTTACCACTGGAGAGTAGGACTGGGGGGGGAGATAAATGATTTTGGGTTTTATTTTATATACTTCTGTATTTTTTAAAATTAGGAGTATATATTATATTTGAATTTTTAATAACCAAAAATAAATTAATTGTTTTTAAAAGTCAAGGGCTATGTTATTGACTCTATGATTTATGAATATGCTAGCCTATAAAAATGTATTTGTATAGTTTACAATCCAACTTTCTCCATGATAATTAGGGATTGACATGGAACTGTTTGGTTTTGGATATTTTTTTTATTCCTTTCTTCTGTCACTTTTCAGTATGGCCCCAAGGTACATCTTTTACATCATTGATTCAATGGAAAAGTCACATTAAGCAGACATTGAAGCAATGGAGTAGAATGAAGAGCATTAGCTTTGAAGTCAAACTGTCCTCAGTTTGAATTCTGGTACTGCCATTTAATAATTCTGTGATGTGAGAAAAGTTACTTAATCTCTCTGAACTTCTGTTTCCTTATCTTTAAAATGATGCTAACAATGCCTTCCTCACAGAACTATTATAATGAGCAAATGTGAGTTTATGTGTAAAGTATCCAGCATGGGGCTAGGTGTTCAACAAATCCCAGCTTTCTTCTCCACTTTGTTCATTAAACAAATATGTACTAAACACCTATGTGCTCTGAAGCAGCTTCTCGAATAAGGAACCCCAAAGGAGAACTCCCACTGCATGGAGGATAGCAAAGATAATGACTATGCCAAACATCAGGAATAGAAGTCTAAACACTTCTGCCCACTGCATTTTGGCCTGCAGTTTTACTAATTGCCTGAGCCCAGTGAGACAGAACATACTCATATGCAACAAGTTATATGAAGCAGATTTATTGCTTACAGATAGGTAGCAAGGGACAAAGAAGCCTAGGTTCCATTGTGGGCTGGTCCCTCAAGGCTCAAGGCAGCTGACTAAGGCAGATGGAGTCTTGACTGCATGTACCCCACTTGCACCATAACTGAAGGACTCCCAAAGACAGTCTCCACCAGGTTTTATACCTTAGGAGTAATATGAAGGACATCTTGCTTCCAGAGGAGAAAGGAACCAAGCCCAGGCTCTCATGGCAGTTTCTCCCTAACTCAAGATGCTACATTCTGAGAGAGCTATTTCTGGCAATTCTTCCCTAACTCAAGATATTGCATTCCCAGAGCATTCTGCAGTTTTCTGACATCTACAGGCAAGAAAAAGAGAAGGAAGAGACTGGGTCAGCCAAGGTTATCCAGGGACCATCCAGCATGTGCCAGGCACCATTTTATGTACTGGGATACCCTGGTGCACAAAGTAAACATGGTAACTTCCCTCATAAAGCTAGCAATATGGTGACAGAGGCAAACACTAAATTATAATATATATATGAATCTACCTAGTGAAAAAGATGTGATAAGTACCATAAAGAAGAACCACAGGGTTCTATGAGACAGTATAACAGTAGTATCTAACTTGTTTTCATTTTTGTTTAATGTGGAAAGATGGGTACCTCCTTGGGAAGTGACAATTAAACTGAGTAGTAGTTGGCCAGGAAAAATGTGAAAGCAAAAGCAAAAAGAACACTGCATTGCTTTAATCTTAAGCATGTCTTTTCTTCCTTCTACTTGAAGATAGAAACACATAGGAAAGTTTGTGTGTGTGTGTGTGTGTGTGTCTGTGTGTGTGTGTGTAGGGAGAGAAGAGTGATAGGGGAATTGTCCCTTGACTTACGTAAATGGTAGGTATCACTTCTGAACTCTGAACACATGAGAACACATCTCAAGTTGATCTGTAACAAGCCCATAGGAATTTGATAATTGAATACCTATAGTACCATAACATTCACTGTACAGATTTCAGATGAAAAACAAATTTTATATATATATGTGAAAAAACCTTGATTGAATGCTCAAGAACTTTTTAAATATTTTTCTTAGTAAACTATAAGTTTTCTTTACAGTGTATCACTATCATGAAACTTACAATAGCAAAACTGTCCTTCCACAATTCATTCTTGAATTATTCCACTGAAGACCTCACCAAACATGTGATCCACTGCTAAGCAGTGTCTTAAATTTCAATATTTAATTTTTTAAAAATTTCTAACTGCCCATTGAGGCTATTTAGTCAATCCCAGGGTAAAGAATTGCATGCCCAGTGATGGAGGTCAGGGAATTCAAAGATGCTTCAGTCATTGTAATCCTGTGTTACCATAACCTGGTCCAGAAGATCTCTTCATGACCTTCCCCCACAAAAAAAAAAGTTTCAGGTCTGTTTTAGTGCAAACCAGGGATCTCTAAATAATCTCAAAGATCCCAGAATTGTCCTAGCCTCCCAAGAGTTAATCTGAGGATCAATCCATGACCACAGTATGTTTCAGGCTCTCCCCCCTCTTCATTATCTCCAATCCATTACCAAAGGAGCCCATACTTCCTTTGAGTTTTATATCCATTACATGTTCCCCATCCTGCATGATGCCAGCCTGGATTATTGCAACAGCTTCTCATTTGGTCTCCCTAGCTTCAGCCTTTCCCACCGACTCTAGTCTACCCTTCTCATGAATCCAGGTGATTAATCATTTTACTTATGTTTTACTTATGTATAAAGCATTAGGTACCTAGAATTGTTCTAAACATTATAGACATGGTAATTCATTTAATCCTACCAATAATTCTATGATATAAATAAAATTGTTATCCTCATTTTACAGGCGAGGACTCTGACGCATAGGAGAGTTAAAGTAACTTTCCCAAGGTCATAGTAGGTGGTACAACTGAGATTTGAACTTAGGCAATCTAGCACCAGTCTATGCTTTTAATCACTACCTCATACTACTGCTCTCAGTATAATGAGACATTCTCCAGCTACTCCAACTCTACAGATCTTCTTTTCTGTGAATTATAAACTACACCACTTAGTACTTAAGCTAAATGTAATTGTCTTATGCCTATTGATTTGGACAGTCCAACCAGGTTATGAAATTCTCAAGGAGCAGCAACCACATCTTATCCAAGTTCTGTAGCCCTCAGAACCTCCAGCATAGGACTTGAACCAGCGGCTAGGGGTTAAAATACCAAACAATTGCCTTTATTCCTTTCATCATAAGTTTCAACCTCTTGTTTGATTAAGCCAATATATACCATTGTAGGAAACTTATTCACTGTAGTTAAAATGACTCATGAATCAAAGTTCAAAGTTGTTGTGAAACACTAGACAACTGACTCGGGGAAAATTTTAATTTATCAACTCAATTTCCTCAAAGTCGGCCATCATATAATTTTTAATGAGTTATTTTTCAAAAATGAGAGGATAAAAATAAAGTAAAAGCTACATTTTTGTCACTGACTTGCTGATTCAGATTCCTTTGCAGTATTTTTGTGACTTAGTGTATAATTTAGGGTCAAAAGACTTGAATCGCTTGGTCTCGAAGATGGCGGAGTGGTGGTGACTGCCTGGATCCGTGCTCCCGGTGAGGAAGACATGGATCCGGACTTGCCACAACGCTAGAGGACCGTTCCCACACAGGAACAGCGGTGTGAATCCACGGAAAATCAATGTGGGACAAACAGAGCGAGTGAGGTCTGAGGTGAACGAAAATTAGGATCGCGGGATTCTGCAGAACGCGGGACAGACAGTAGCCAGCGGAGCGCGGGTCGGCTACACCCGCCCCCAGGTGGGGCGGGTGCAGCCGCTTGGGAAAGCAGCTTGCTCTCCTCAATGACCTCCACTCCCAATTGATTAGAGACCTGCCTAAGACCAGTGCAGAATCACCGAGGGAGACGTGGGGCATTGCAGACAGAAGGCATTTTCGGGAAAATAGCTTAGAACCCGGGGGCTCTCAGCTAAGACAGTGCTTGGCGAGGAGGGATGGACCTGCGCCAGGGCAGAAAAACACAAAGGATCCCCAAACAGCAAATGACATTGTGCCTCCGTGCTGCTTTTTTCGGCGGTTCTCCATCCGGTGACCCCCAGTGCACATCCTTGCTCACCAGCCCCCCAGCAGTGGCGGTCTCTGCCTGCCGGGGAGCCGGTCCCCTCCAGCCCCGGAGCTCTGCGGGTGCCATCTTGAAAGCGAAGGCAAAACTGCTCGGGACCATAAAGTGCCAAGCGCCTCTTTCTGCCTGGCACCCTCCGCTGGTCTCTGAACCAACGCCAGGAGTGTGGGATATGCATGAGCATGCTGGGTAGGAGACAATAAAAGGTGAACAGCTTGGACCCTGGGGGAATCTCCGCCCAGTCTGCGCTCGGCGTGAAGGGGCGGAGTTATGCTAAGGCGTTAAAAAAAAAAAATAGGCTCGCCGAACTATATATTTTATTCTTGGTGAATTTTTTCTGGTTTTTTTTGTGGCGGCTCACGAGCCGGACAGCCTCAGTGGGCACCTTTGCCCTCCGGGCCTCTGGCTGCTGTGCCTTTTGAACGCGGAGGATAGATCCCCACCACCCCCGGAGCTCTGCGGGCGCGCAGACGCCATCTTGAAATCAACAGCGAAACCGCTCGGGACCCAGCCGAGCAGGCATGAAGGGGTAGAGCTGCGCTAAGGCATAAAAACAAAAACATTGAATCGCCACTCGGGACCCAGCCGAGCGGGCATGAAGGGGCGGAGCTGCACTAAGACATAAAAACAAAAACACTGAGTCGCCGAACTATATACTTCAGATTTGTGTATCTTTTCATTTTGCAGTGTGGTGTGGTGTTGTGTAGTTTTGTTTTTGTTCTTTTTTGTTTGAGTTTTTGGTGTTTTTGGTTTGGTTTTTCTGTTTCTTTTATATATATATATACATTTTTTTCTTCTTTTTTTCTTTTCTCTTTCTTTTCCTTCTCTTTCTTTTCTTTCTTTCCTCTTCTTTTCTTTTCTTTTCTTTTTTTTCTTTCTTCTCTCTTTTTGCCTTCTAACTGGGGAGCCACGGTGAGCTTCAGAATGGGGAAGGCCCCGGGCTCTGCTACATACCGAAACCTGAGTAGTCACCCCCAGCGCCGGTGATCTGCGGGCGCGCAATTGCCATCTTGGGGCCCACAGCCAAGTCACTGCAGAGCAATAGGGTGCCAAGAGGTTCCCTGGATGGCCCCCTCCCCTGGTCCACGGACCTTACATAGGGTCCCCGCCCATGTTTAAACACTGAATACTTCTCCAGAAGCGAGAGTGTGGAGCCTGGTCCCCAGGGACATTGGGCCAAGGCAGACTTTTGCCCGTGGGAGCTGCAGCAACTGGGGCGCTGAGCGAGCGAGGGCACCGTCCACTCCCCATAGCTAGTATCTTTCCTGCGGATAGAGACAGAAACCACCCCTACAGAGGAAGAACCAAAGGGAAACAAACAAACAAACAAAGAGAATATCGGTCTATTACTAGTGTGGACCCTGCCTGCCTTCTGAAAGACTACAACACAGTGTCCTAACTCGCCAAAGTGGTCTTGGATCACTCCAATCCTCTAGGATTGGACCCATCAGAAGCAGTCCCCCAACTGAAATAGAAAAATCTCTAAACAATACAAAACAGTCTCCTCCTCTTGCCAAAAGAAGCAACATACCTAGACTGCTTCACAGCCTAAGAATAGAGCACAAAGAGTGCTGTTTAACGAGACTAAATCTATAAGAAAAGATCCAACAATAAATCTAGATGGGAAGGGCCCAGCGAAAAAACATGAGGAGCACAAAGAATCAAACGGAAAGCTCACCCCCAAAGAGAAATACCAGCTCTCAACCATTTGACACAAACCAGACTCAAAACACCAACATGTCACAGGAAGAATTCCAATTATGGATCATAAACAAGCTGAATAATATACAAGAATCAATGGATAACCAACACAAAGAAACCACAAAAAAAAAATACAGGATTTGGAGGAAAAATTCACTAAAAAAATTGAAATATTGAAGAAAAACCAAACTGAACTCCTAGAAATGAAGAATTCACTCAGAGAGCTACAAAACACTGTGGAAAGTCTCAAGGGCAGGGTAGATCAAACAGAGGAAAGAATCTCAGAAATTGAAGGTAACTCTTTCCAACTAAATAAGTCAGTCACAGAGATAGATCAAAGAAGTAAGAGAAATGATCTGAGTCTTCAAGAAATGTGGGATTATGTGAAGAAACCTAACTTGAGAGTTATTGGCATTCCTGAGGGTGAAGAAGATAATAAGCAAGGGTTGGACAAGCTATTTGAAGACATAATCGAGGAAAATTTTCCAGGCCTTGCCAATACTCTAGACATACAGATTCAAGAAGCTCAAAGGACCCCTGGGATATTCATAGCAAATAGGAAAACACCACGCCACGTAGTCATCAGGCTGACCAAAATATCCACTAAAGAGTCCCTTCTCCGAGCTGTAAGGAGAAAGAAACAAGTAACTTACAAAGGAAAACCCATCAGAATTACGCCAGATTTCTCAGCTGAAACCTTACAAGCGAGAAGTAGTTGGGGCCCCATTTTCACGCTTCTGAAACAGAATAATGCCCAGCCTAGAATCTTGTACCCAGCTAAGCTAAGTTTTCTATACGAAGGAGAAATTAAGACATTCTGAGATAAATAAAGGTTGAGGGAAATCACCAAAACAAGACCAGCCCTCTAAGAAGTACTCAAAAGAGAATTACACACGGATCAGCACAAGAAAGATCCATGAATGTAAAACTACTCAAGAGCTAAAGATCAAATTCCAGATACCACAATGGCTCAGGAGAGAAAACATCGCAATGAAGTTCTACCCAACAAGCTGAACAAAAAACTGTCTCACTTATCAGTTTTCTCAATAAATGTGAATGGCTTGAATTCCCCGCTCAAGAGACATAGACTAGCCCAATGGATAAAAAAGCACAATCCAAGTATCTGCTGTCTTCAGGAAACTCACCTAACCTGCAAAGATGCATGTAGACTGAAAATAAAAGGATGGAAATTGATATTTCAAGCAAACGGTAACCAAAAGAAAGCTGGTGTGGCAATCTTAATATCCAATAACTTAGCTTTCAAACCAACAAAAATAATAAAAGACAAAGATGACTACTACATACTGGTTAAAGGCACAATTCAACAAGAAGCCATGACTATACTCAAAATATATGTACCTAACCTAGGTGCACCTAGATTCATAAAGCAAACCCTACTAGATCTGAAACAAATGATAGATAACAATACTGTAATAGCTGGAGACTTTAACATCCCACTGACAGTACAGGACAGATCCTCTAAACAGAAAATAAACAAAGACATAATGGACCTAAATAGAATGCTAGAACAAATGGGCATGGCTGACATCTATAGGACATTCTACCCAAAGTCCACAGAATATACATTCTTCTCTTCAGCTCACGGGACATTCTCTAAGATTGACCATGTCCTAGGACATAAAGCATGTCTTAAAAAATTCAAAAAAATAGAAATTATACCTTGCATCTTCTCAGATCACAGCGGAATAAAAGTAACAATGAACACAAACAGAAACCCTCACTCTTACTCAAAGTCATGGAAGCTAAATAACTTTCTCCTGAATAATTCTTCTATAAAGGAAAAAATCAAGATGGAAATCCAAAGTTTCTTTGAATTAAATTACAAGGGAGATACAAATTATCAAAATCGATGGGACGCAGCTAAAGCAGTCCTGAGAGGAATATTCATATCCATAAATGCCTATATCAAAAAGACAGAAAACCTGCAAATAGACAACCTAACAAATAGACTCAAAGAGCTGGAGAAAGAAGAACAGAACGACCTCAAACCCAGCAGAAGGCGAGAAATTACTAAGATCAAATCAGAATTAAATGAAAAGGACAACAAAGAAACTGTAAGGGAAATTAATAAAACAAAAAGTTGGTTCTTTGAAAAGATAAACAAAATAGACACACCCCTGGCTAGACTAACCAAGAGCACAAAAGTAAAATATCTAATAACCTCCATTAGGAACATGAAAGGAGAAATCACAACCGATGCTACAGAGATACAAGATATCATCTATGAATTCTACAAAAATCTTTATGCACACAAACTGGAGAATGTGGAGGAAATGGACAAATTTTTAGAAACACGTAGTCTTCCCAGGCTCAATCAGGAAGAAAAAGAGTACCTGAACAGACCAATATCAAGAACTGAAATCGAAACAGCAATAAAAAACCTTCCCAAAAAGAAAAGCCCTGGACCAGATGGGTTCACACCCGAATTTTACCACACATACAAAGAAGAACTGGTGCCCTTCCTACATAAACTATTCTCCAATATTGAGAAGGATAGAATTCTCCCCAACACGTTCTACCAAGCCAATATAACATTGATATCAAAACCAGAAAAGGACGCAACAAAAATAGAGAACTACAGACCAATTTCTCTCATGAATATAGATGCAAAAATTTTCAATAAAATACTAGCAAATCGAATCCAAGTACTTATCAAAAAAATAATCCACCACGACCAAGTGGGCTTCCTCCCAGAGATGCAGGGGTGGTTCAACATACGTAAATCTATAAATGTAATTCACCATATAAATAGAAGCAAAAACAAAAACCATATGATACTCTCATTAGATGCAGAAAAAGCATTTGACAAAATTCAACATCCTTTTATGATAAAAACGCTTAACAAATAGGCGTAGATGGAACCTACCTAAAAATGATACAAGCCATATATGACAAACCCACAGCCAACATCATTCTGAATGGGGAAAAATTGAAAGCACGCCCACTTAGAACTGGAACCAGACAGGGCTGCCCACTGTCCCCATTACTTTTCAACATAGTATTGGAAGTCCTTGCGAGAGCTATCAGGCAAGAGAGCAGAATCAAGGGAGTCCAAATAGGGAAGGAAGAGATCAGACTCTCACTTTTTGCTGATGATATGATGTTATATCTGGAAAACCCCCAGGATTCAACCATGAGACTCCTGGAATTGATTAACAAATATAGAAAAGTCTCTGGCTACAAAATTAATATACACAAATCAGAGGCATTTATATATGTCAATAACAGTTGATCAGAAAACCAAATTAAAGACTCAATATCCTTCAAAATAGCAACAAAGAAAATAAAACATCTAGGTATATACCTAACTAAAGAGGTAAAGGACCTCTATAAGGAAAACTATGAAACACTGAGAAATGAAACAGCAGAACTTGCAAATAGATGGAAAAATATACCATGCTCGTGGATCGGAAGAATCAACATTGTTAAAATGTCTATACTACCCAAAGTGATCTACAGATGCAATGCAATCCGTATTAAACTACCAACGTCATTCTCCACAGAAGTAGAGAAAATAATTATACACTTTGTATGGAACCAGAGAAGACCCTGTATAGCAAAAGCAATTTTAAGCAATAAAAACAAAATGGGAGGTATTAATTTGCCAGACCTCAAACTATACTACAAGGCTGTGGTTCTTAAAACAGCCTGGTACTGGCACAAGTACAGGGACACAGACCAGTGGAACACAACAGAAAATCCAAATATAGAACCATCCTCATATAGTCACCTAATTTTTGACAATCAGGAAAGAATATACTCTGGGGACAAGAATCCCTATTCAATAAATGGTGCTGGGAGAATTGGTTAGCCACTTGTAGAAGACTGAAACAGGACCCACAGCTTTCACCTCTCACAAAAATCAAATCACGATGGATAACAGACTTAAACCTTAGGCGTGATACAATCAGAATTCTAGAAGAAAATGTAGGAAAGACTCTTACAGACATTGGCCTAGGCAAAGAATTTATGAAGAAGACCCCCAAGGCAATCACAGCAGCAACAAAAATAAATGAATGGGACATGATGAAATTAAAAAGCTTTTGCACAACCAAAGAAACAGTCACGAGAATAAACAGACCACCTACAGAATGGGAAAAAATTTTTGCATACTACACATCAGATAAAGGACTGACAACAAGAATCTATTTAGAACTCAGGAAAATCAGCAAGAAAAAATCAAGCAACCCTATCAAAAAGTGGGCAAATGACATGAATAGAAATTTCTCAAAAGAAAATATAAGAATGGCTAATAAACATATGAAAAAATGCTCAACATCCCTGATCATCAGAGAAATGCAAATCAAAACCACAATGAGATATCACTTAACCCCAGTGAGAATGGCCTTTATCAAAAAAACCCAAAACAACACATGTTGGCGTGGATGTGGAGAGACAGGAACACTCATACACTGCTGGTGGGTCTGCAAACTAGTGCAACCCCTGTGGAAAGCATTATGGAGGTATCTTAAACAGATTCAAGTAGACCTGCCATTTGACCCAGCAATCCCATTATTGGGCATATACCCAAAGGAAAAAAGGTCATTCTGTAACAAGGACACATGTACCCAAATGTTTATAGCAGCACAATTCACAATTGCAAAGATGTGGAAACAACCTAAATGCCCATCAATACATGATTGGATTAGTAAGCTGTGGTATATGTATACCATGGAATATTACTCCGCTATAAGGAATAATGAAGATACGACATCTCTATGGTTCTCCTGGAGACAGTTGGAACCCATTATATTAAGTGAAGTATCCCAAGAATGGAAAAACAAGCATCACATGTACTCACCAGAAAATTGGTTTCCCTGATCATCACCTAAATACACATCTGGGAACGACACCAATCGATATCAGACTGAGGTGGGGGTGGGGGAGGGGATGGGTGTATGCCTACACAATGAGTGCATTGCGCACCGTTTGGGGAATGGTAACGCTTGAAGGTGCTGACTCGGGAAGGGGGGGTGGGGAAGGGAGGGATATATACCTACATGATGTCTGCAACGCTCACTATCTGGGGAACAGACACGCCTGGAGCTCTGACTTTTGGGGAAAGGCAGTACATGGGCAACGTATGTAACCTGCAATTCTGTATCCCCCATAACAATAAGATGAAAAAAAAAAAAAGACTTGAATCCTAGTCTCAATTCTAATACTGTACTAGTTATATATCTTTAGGAGGTTACTTAATCTCTCTACCCCTACTCTCTTCCACCTCACACCACCCCACACCTGTTTTCTCATCTATAAATTGGGGATAATATTTGCCTTATCTCAAAGATGATTTTGAGGATCAAAGAAGATTATACCCTGAAAGTACTTTTTAAACTCTAAAGCACTGTACAAATGTAGGTTGCATTATTATTCATAGTATCAGGTCTGAGAACCAAAAATGTTAGTTTAGATTCTAGATCTGTCCCTAATCCAAGCTGTCTGATTTGGGTGAAGGCATTAACTTCTCCAGACCTCATTCTCTCCATTTTTCAAAATGAAGCAACTTACTGTTTTAACATTTTGTGATCTAATTATCTTAAATTCCTCGAGATCCTGTTAGCAAATAACAAAAAATCTGATAAAAAATCTGAATCGTTACTAGATTTTTCAACCCAACTGATTACCAAGACCATGAAGTATTAATAAATTATTGTTTATCTCTTCTGCCCCCATTTGGACACCCTTGATTTCCACTCTTCTCTGATTGCTCTGGCAAGGACTTCCAGCACTATGTTAAATAGAAGTGGAAATAGTGGGCAACCTTGCCTGGTTCCAGTTCTAAGCGTGAATGCTTTCAATTTATCCACATTCAGTATGATATTGGCTGTGGGTTTATCATATATGGCTTTAATAATTTTGAGGTATAACCCACCTATGCCCATTTTGTTAAGAGTTTTTATCATAAAAGTGTGCTGAATTTTGTAAAATTATTTTTCTGTGTCTATTGAATCATATGGTCTTTGTTCTTGCTTTTATTTATGTGGTGTATTATATTTATAGATTTGCGCATGTTGAATCATCCTTGTATCTCTGGAATAAAGCTCACCTGGTCATGATGAATTATTTTTTGATGTGCTGTTGAATTTGGTTTGCTAAGATTTTGCTGAGAATTTTTGCTAGAGCCCATCCTTCAAAGTGATTTATCACAAGAATGGAAAAACAAGCACCACATGTACTCACCATCAAATTGGTACTAACTAATCAACACTTAAGTAGAAGTAATATTCATTGGGTGCCAGGCAGGTGAGAGGGAGGTGGAAGTGATGGGTAAACTCATAACTAATGGGTGTGAAGTGCAGTCTATGGGGGTTGGGCATGCTTGTAGGTCTTGCTTGGACAATGCAAAGGCATTATATGTAACCATAATGTTTGCACCCCCATAATATTCTACATTTTTTTAAAAAAAGAAAATAAATAAATTGAAAAAAAATATTTTTAGCATTGCCTTGTATTGCCACTTAGTAGTTACATAACTCTGTTGTGTGAATAAATTATTTTAATTACTCATGGTTTCTATAGTCATAAATTATGATACATCAAATGCTATATACATACTATCTTACATACAAAAGAATAAATTCCTCTCTTGGAATTCGCCTATAAACTGAAAGTAATACACATTTTATGGAGCTCTTAAATAAAATTATTTTGCACTAAGAAGCAGAATATTTCTTCTATGCTAAGAATTAAAGTTTCAAAAGTATATGAACTTTAATTAATGAATATTCTATTCCAGTAATAGAATATTATTCCAATAATAACAACATAAGGCATCTACAAATATATATGCTTGTGTGTGCATACATATATATGTATATATACTTTTAAGTTTATTGTCGTTTGAAACCTCCAAGATAGAAGTCTTTAAGACACATTAAACTGAAAATGAGAAATGTCTGACTCTTGAGAAAGGGAAGGCATGAATGAATGGAGGAGAATGTAGAAACTTGGAGATTAGATTGAAGGAAGGGGGAAAGCATTCATTCACTTAAGCATTCATTTAAAAAAATTATTAGTCACCTACTACATGCTAGGCACTGGGGAGAGGAAGATAAATAGATAGATCTCTATTCCCAAAGGTTTCAGTATTGTTGGAGAGACAGTATGTGTGTGTGTGTGTATGTGTGTATAGTGTACATAGTATATATGTACACAGTACATGCATATATATATATGCATATATATAGCAAGTCAATGTAAGTACAGTGCTAGAGATATGCAGAAGGTGCCAAAAGAACAGACAGAAAGAACATCTATCTCAAACTGAAGGGTCAAGTAAAGCTTCCTGGAAGAAGTGGCAGTCTGAGCTGAGTTTTAAGTGAGAAATAGAAGTTATTCATGTTAAAGGAGAGTAGAGTCTATTCCAAATAGTATAAGAAGGATTACACAGATCTGGAAGTTGTTCAGCACTCACAGTATGAAGAAGAAGTATCAATAGATGAAGCTCAGAGGTAGGCAAGAACTAGATCTTGAAAGGACTTGGTATGCCATGCTAAAAAGTTTGGCTTTATCCTGAAGATGATTGAGGCTAATCAAAGGAATTTAAACAGAACAGTGACATAACTTTTGTGTTTTAGAGCAATAAATCTAATGAAAATGGGGCAAAGCAAAACCAGTTAGGAGGTTGTTGCTTTGATCTAGGTAAAAATACATAAATAAATAAATAAATAAATAAGAATGAAAAGGAGGTTCTGAAGCAGTGTAGGTAAGAAAGACAAGGATTACATTCAAGAATTATTTAGGAGGTAGACATGAGGAGACTTTGGTGACTAACTACATGTGAAGATGAGGGAGATGGTAGGATATAGAAAGGCCCATAGATTTTGGGCTTTAATGAATAGATAGATGAGAGTACAATCTAATGAAACATAGAATATAGGAGAAGGAGCAGATAGGGAGACAAGATTATGAGTTCCGTTTCAGTCATATAAATCATAGATGTCTTTGAAATCTTCAAGGAGAGGTGTTCATTAAGTAGTTGGATATCTGGCATGGAGATAGATTTAGGCATACTTTCAGAGAGATGGTAGATTAGGACACAATCACAGTGAGGTTCCTCAGCAGAGAGGACAAAATGTGTTATCAGAACCCCAAGGATAAAGTCCAAAGAAGTGCCAATTTTTATGGACTAAATGGAAGAAGAGGAGCACCTGAAGAAGACTGAAAATAATTGTCTATAGAGATATGGGGAAAGGCAGGAAGGTAATGGTGTCACAGGATGCAAGAGAGTAGAAAGTCACCAGAAAAATAGTGGTTATAAGTGTCAAATGCTGCGAATGTTCACATACAATAAAGATGGAAGAGTTCCCACTGCATTTAGCAACTAGTAAGTTATATATAACCTTGATGTGTACAGTTTCAATTTCAGTAAGGTGAGGGAATAGAATCAAACTGTAGTAGGCTGAGGAGTAGATAAAAAGTGAGAGAACCTAAGGACATTTTTTTTGGCAGTCCCACGAACATTTTCTTTGGGGAGCCCATAGCAAATATTAAAGTGTACCTATGTCTCATTATATATAACTTCTCATTGTAGCATTTATTAAAGGATTTTCAGGCAAAAGATTGAGGGAGTGAAGGCAATAAGTGAGTATTACCGTTCCAACTAGCTGTGCTATGAAGAAGGAAAGAGAAATAGTGATAATTGAATGGGCAGTGAACTCGATGGAGGATTTTTGGGGGGTTTACTCCCTACCCCAACAAAGACTTGAACGTGTTGTGTTTAAATACTGATGGGAAGGAGCCAACAGAAAGGAGGAGGTTGAAGATCCAGAAGAAAGTGAATAATCAATGGAACAGGGACCATAAGGAGGCAGAAAATGATGGGATCAGAAACACAAATGGTAGAATGGAATTTGTTAAGACTGGGAAACACCTCTTCCATTGAGTTGGAAATGCAGAAGTTAAGGATGGAAACCAATGCAGAGTTTATAGGTGAGGGCTGAATGGCAAGAGCCAGGAAGTGGAGAAGTTCTCACATCATAACCTCAGTTTTACCCTGTGAAAAATTGTATTTAGAGTAGTTAAGTCTGAAATAGTAGGTGAAGGTAATAATAATTAAAAGAGATGACTAAGGTTAAGAAGAATTCCTGGTGAGTCTAATGCTAGATACCAGGAATATGTCATGCTCTTCACCTCTATTTTTATATCCCATTTCCATCCATCAAGAAATTCTGTCAACTGTAACTTCAAGATATACCCAAAGTCTAACAACATCCTAGTCTGAGCCATCAGCATGTCTCTCTTTGATTATTGTAATAGCTTTCTCCACCCCACCCTAACCCTGCTCCACTCTGGCTTCTTTCAAGATTTTCTCTTTGTCTTTGGTTTTCTGTAGTTTAAATATGATATACCTAGGTGTAGTTTTTAGTATTCATCCTGCTTAGTGTTCCCTGAGATTCTGGTATCTGTGGTTTGGTATCTGTCATTAATTCTGGAAAATTCTCAGCCATTAATACTTTAAACATTTCTCCTGCTCCTTTCTCTCTTTCTTCTCATTCTGGTGTTCCCATTATACATATGTCACACCTTTTTAATTATCCCATAGTTCTTGCGCATTTTGGTCTTTTTTTTCTCATTCTCTTTTCCTCTTTGCATTTCAGTTTGAGAAGTTTCTACTGAGATATCTTCCAGCTCAGATTCTTTCCTCAGCCATGACCAGTCTACTAATAAGCCCATCAAAGACATTCTTTGTTTCTGTTACATTGTTTTGACTTCTAGCATTTCTTTTTTATTCTTTTTAGGGTTTACATCTCTTTGCTTACGTTACCCATCTACTCTTTTATATTGTCCATTTTTTCCGTTAGAAGCTTTAGCATATTTTTTTTTTTATTTCATCTTATTGTTATGGGGGATACAGAATTGCAGGTTACATACGTTGCCCATGTACCGCCTTTCCCCCCAAGTCAGAGCTCCAGGCGTGTCCGTTCCCCAGGTAGTGTGCGTTGCACCCATCATGTAGGTATATGTCCCTCCCCCCCACCCCCCCTTCCCGAGTCAGCACCTTCAAGTGTTACCATTCCCCAAAAGGTGTGCAATGCACTCATTGTGTAGGCATACCCCCATCCCCTCCCCCACCCCCCACCTCAGTCTGATATCTGATTGGTGTCATTCCTAGATGTGTATTTAGGTGATGTTCAGGGAAACCAACTTTCTGGTGAGTACATGTGATGCTTGTTTTTCCATTCTCATGCTATCAGTTACTGTTTCTAGCAGTTAATGGCTCCAGTGGCTTCTGCTCCAGATAAGCTGATCTGGACTATGATTATCTGCATAACAGAAGCAGTTTCATGAGAAGTTTGATGCAGTGAGTTCAAGACAAAATAGGGAAGAAATATTGGAAACAACATCTCCTTTGATGAGTTTTCCTGTGAATGACAGTAGAGAAAAATAGCTGAAGGGAGACGTAGGGTCAACGATTTTTTATTTGTTTTGGAGATGAGAGGAATTAGAGCACATTCATTAATGGCAATGATCCAATGGAAAGCCAAAAATTCTAATATGAGAGAGAAAGGGAAGAATTTCTGGAACAAAGTCTTTAAGTAGGTAAGAGGAGATGAGAGCCAAAGCATAAGTTGTTTAATATTAAATCATTAAAAATGTTATTGTTACTTTGATTACTATTTTTTCTTTTCAGTACAAATGTTCAAATGCCTTTTGGCTTGCCTGACTCATGTGAAACTGTTTCTACTGTTCCATATAGAATTTTATAGCCATTTGCTAACTACCATCATAAGCAGCCTTTCACTTTCATAAATCATAGCTTGGAGAACAGAATACAGTCTTAATCCTACCAGTGAATAAGAGTCCCTAAGCATTTGGGATGAAGTTTTAAAGGGAGGAGTGCCTAGAATTTATGATAATAGCTAATACTTATATAATATCTACAATGTGCCAAGCACTGTTCTAAATACTTTATATATATAAACTCATTTTGTTATCACAATAACCCTATGAGATAGATTCTACTGTTATTCCCATGGTATTGATGGGGAAACTGAGATACACAGGTACTAAATGGGGGAGTAAAGATATGAACCCAGAGTGTTGGGCTCTGGAGTGTATAAATAACCCCACCACAAATTCTTCCCCTCTTCTGAGTAAGATTTCATTTAAGGCCTTGATGATGATCTCAAGGTTCACTAAGCTCAATTTAGTCTCTAAAGAAAAGAAAGCAAGCTGAATTCCTTAATATATTATCTTGAACAATACTTACAAATCTCAGAAAGACCTCTCAAATTTATCTCATTTTCTTATAGCTCATTATTTATGGATTTGCCTTTGTCCATAAACAGGTAAAGTCAAATATATAATGCTTTATTCAAGGTAAAGGATCTCACTTTAATTTACATTGAGCTTGTCATACTGTTTCTATGAGCAACCCCAACCCCCCTTTTTAAAATAGCTTTAAAATAAACTATTACATTCAGGAAAGTACAAAACTCACAGTGCACAGTTAGATAAATTTTCACAAATTGAACACACCCATGTAAGTAGTACCCAGATCAAGAACCAGAATATTATCAGCAGCCCAGTGTTCCCCTCTTGCCAACTATAAGTCACTACCTTCCCAAAGGTAACCACTACTTGCTTTGTAAGTTTTTGAACTCAAATCCAACCTATTTTTTAATTCATCCCTACTCCCATTACCAAGCTACATATCTCCTTCCTGATTTTGATGTTTTCCAACACTTTCAAGGAGGAAAGCTAAAATTATATCATGTTTTGTTCACCTAAATGACCACATTTGTGTTCTGAGTTTTTAGTTGAACTACATTTATGTCATAAAATAATAAATAGAAACAGTAATAGTCATACTTATTGAGTGCTTGCTATGTGCCAGATAAGTGCTGTGTTACTTGTTTAATCCTCATATCAGCCCTATGAGGAAGGCACTATTATTATAATCCACACTTTTTAAAAGAGGTCACTGAAGCACAGAGAGATTAGGTAACTTTCCCAAGGCTACATAGTTATCAAGTGGCAGAATTGAGGTAAATATTTGTTCCTATTAAATAGTATGTTTGGACATATCTAGATCAGGTAATATATTCCAACTCATCTAGATGCACTCTTGTTATTATAAGATTAATTTTACTGAATTATTTGAGTACACTTGTTCATTAACATGTAATTATATTTTAATTGCAGTCAACACTGAATTCTCCATTATACAATGACTTCAAAATTTAGGATCCATAGGGTTGGTGCAAGATGGTCAGAGACCAGAGAGTAAGAGCCAGAGACCACCACAAGCCAGAGCATCTCAGTAAGAAGGAGAACCTTTAGATGAAATAAAAAACAAGCAGACAAACATAGATTGGATGAGGGTCTGAAAGAAGAGTGCCAGAACCTACAGGAGACTCCATGGGAAGAGGTTGCAGAGAAGAACTGGAAAGAGAAAGACATCAGATGAGATTACACCTCAGAGGCTCCGAGACCAGCAAGAAGGGTAGGTAGAACAGTTAGTTTCTCCCTTCCTGGCATCTCGGACTATTGGTGGGCTCCTGAGCTGTTGGACAGACCTTCTGCACACACAATCCCAGATAATGCTGCCGTTAGTGAGCTGGGAGCTTCTTGCTGACAGGGCACCAGGCTCCCAGCCCCCCCAGGGCACCTCCCACCACACAGATCCTGCCAGATGACAAGTGCCATATTGCTTCTCTACCCACTGTACACCTCTGTATTCCCCAGAGGGCTTCAACTCCTCAGGTTGCATCTTGCTTGTCCTGACACAGACATTTCCCAACTGTGGCCCAGACTGCAGGAGCCACAGGAGTCCAGTGGGTCCCAGGTGATCTGCATGGCTCCAGAGCCCAGTCACTCTGGGCAGACTGCCTCCTGGAGAGAGGGTTGGAGACAACCAGAGTGCAGACTTTCCCCACCTAGATTCTTTTGATCCCCTTCCCCTCACCCACCTGCAGCTGAGAGAGATGATTGAGCCTACCACAGGAAGTGGGGCTCAGACCTTTCCTTTTGCTGGTAGAAGACTGTGGCGTGCATGGACTGTGAGCTTCCTGCATGCTGGCCCTTCCTGGTGCTGCTTTCCTGGCAGCCACATCAGAACAGTCCATGCCATGAGACAGAGGGAAAATGAACCAGCTTGGACACCCCACGGGTGACTCGGGACCACCATGCTTCTCCCAGGCATGGTCAAAGATTGATCTCCAGAGTCCTGGGGATAGGCCTGCAGGCCAGATACCATATGCCCAGGTCTCGATTGTGTTCCCTGCGGGCACAGAAGGATTATTTGTAAATTAGCCTTGGGAGGTGTGGGTGCCCAGAGGGGCAGATAAGAGGGGAGAGTGCAGTATGGGTACTAGCTGTGGTGTTCTCATGGGGCAGCCCTCCTCCCACAGAAGGGCTGTGCTCCCAGCTCAAGGCAGGATCCTAAGCAGGGAACATCCTGCCTGCATCACAGTTGTAGGGGAGCTTGACTGGCTTGAGGTCCTGCCTACCAGCAGAAGCCCAGGGGAAACTGCAGAATAGGGCAGGGAGAAAGGAGCAAGTCCTGCTCTAGACTGCTGGATTGTGGGTGTCAGACAGTCCATCTCCACATGTAGACTTTCTGGTTGAGTGAGAGGGGCCATTTCAGCCTCTTCCTAGCAGTGTTGCCCACAGGTGGAGAATGGACCTTTGACCACTGCACATCCCTTGCCAGCATTTGTAGAGCTTGAGGGCAGGCTCACCCAACCCACGTCCACCTAGTCTCACTGCCACTCCTGCCTCTGCTGTTGTGGAGGATAAAGGACTCACCTGGAAGTTCCAGGATTCCACCTACCTCTGGGGCATTAGAGTGCTTCTCCTGAGGAGCTAGAGCTGGTCAGAAGACCCAAAAACAACATTGCAACTTGTTTCTTCTGCCAAGCACCACCTACTGACAGGAAGGTCAACTTGCATACACTTTTCAGCATTTACTGACTCAATTGTAGAGGGTGTGGCAGATTCTCACCCACAAGGAGCACCTATTGCCTCAGAGATTAAACTGGGCATGTCATTATCTAAACAAAAGAAAATCCAAAAGTAAGAAGCAATGGCTGCTCCAGATGAGAAGGAATCAGTGAAAAAATTTTAGAATTATGAAGAATCAGAGAGAAAGGTCACCCCCAAAAGGGAAAACCACAGTCTAGCAATAGGTAACAACGAAAATCAGAATATTGAAATGACAGATGAAGAATTTCAAACATGGATTGTAAGGAAGCTTAGTGAAATACAATCTTAAATGGAAACCGGAAACCCAACACAAAGAAATCACAAAAACAATGCAGAACTGAAGGAAAAATTCACCAAAGAAATTGAATTATTAAAGAAAAATCAAAAGGAACTTCTGGAAGTGAAAAATTCATTCAAAGAATTACAAAACATAGTGGAAAGCCTTAAGAATAGGTTAGATAAGGCAGAAGAAAGAATCTCAGAGCTTTAAAAAAACACCTCTGAAATAAACAAATCAGTCAAAGAGAGCAGAGAAATAAGAGGAATGAGAAAAGCCTACAAGAAATATTGGATTATGTAAAAAGGCCTAATATAAGAATCATAGGCATCCCTGAGGGCAAAGAAGAAAATACACAAGGATTGGAAAAACTATTTTAGAAAATAATTGAGGAAAATTTCCCTGGCCTTGCTAGAAATCCACATATTCAGGTACAAGAAGCTAAAAGGGATCCTGGGAGATTCAGTGGAAAGAGGCAAACACCACAATACATAGTCATCAGACTGGCCAAAATAAACAAGAAAGAGGCACTCCTACAAGCCAAAAGGTGAAAGCATCAGGTAGCTAACAATGGAAAATCCATCAGACTAATTGCAGACTTCTCAACTGAGACATTATAGCCAGAAAGGATTGGGGCCCCATTCTCAGTCTTCTCAAACAGAATAATGGCCAGCCTAGAATTCTGTATCCTTCAAAACTAAGTTTCATATAATGAGGGGGAAATAAAGACTTTCTGAGACAAACAAACACTGACAGATTTTGTCAAGACAAGACCTGCCCTGCAGGAAGTACTCAAACCTGCATTACACATGGATCAGAACAATGGACAGTCGATGCAATATTACCCAAAAGCTAAAGGTCAAAGCCCAGACACGACAATGCCTCATGAGATAAATCAACAAAGTTCTACTAAACAGGATGAATAGAAATCCATCACAATTATCAATTCTTTCAACAAATATGAATGGCTTGAATTCCCCACTGAGGAGACATAGACTGGCTGAATGCATAAAAAAAGTACAAGCAACGTATCTGCTGTCTCCATGAAACACATCTAACCCACCAGGATTCATTCAGCCTCAAGGTGAAGGATTGGAAAACAATATTCCCTGCAGATGGAAACCAAAAATAGCTAGTGTAGCAGTTCTCATATCAGATAACATAGCCTTCAAATCAACAAAAGTAATATAAGACAAAGATGGTCATTATATAGTGGTAAAGGGAAAAATTCAACAAGAAGATATAACAATTGTAAATATTTCTGTACGTAACACAAGTGTGCCCAGATTCATAAAACAAACCCTACTTGATCTAAACAAAATAATAAACAGCAGCACTGTAATAGCTGGGGATTCCAGCAAGCCTCTGAAAAACAGGACAGATCCTCCAAACAGAACATAAACAAAGAAAAAATGGACTTAAATAGAACTCTAGAACAAATGGGTCTAACAGACATTTACAGAACATTCTATGCAAAAAGAACTGAATAGACATTATTATCATCAGCTCATGGGACATTCTCTATAACTGATCACATCCTGGGCCACAAAACATGTCTCAACAAATTTAAAAAAAAAAAATAGAAATTATACCATGCACCTTCTCAGACCAGAGTGGAATAAAATTAGAAATCAACTCCTCCAACATAAGCACTCACCTCTACAAAAAGTCATGGAAACTAAATAACCTGCTGCTGAATGATAGTCAGGTCAGGGAGGAAATTAAGATGGAAATCAAAAGGTTCTTTGAACTAAATGATAAAGGGGACACAAATTGTCAAAATCTGGGAGATACAACTATAGCAAGCCTGAGAGGGAAATTCATAGCCTTAAATGCCTACATCCAAAAGACGGAAAGATCACAAATCAATAATCTAACAAATTAGTCTCAAGGAACTGGATAAGGATGCACAAACCAATCCCAAACCCAGCAGAAGAAAAGAAATAACCGAAATCAGAGCAGAACTAAATGAAATCAATAATAAAAGAACTATACAGAAGATAAAGGAAACAAAAAGGTTGTTCTTTGAAAAGATAAAAACACTTGACAGGCCTTTTGCTAAGTTAGTCAGAAGCAGTTAAGAAAGGACTCCAATAAGCTCAATCAGGAAGAAAAAAGGAGAAAAAACAACTGATACCATGGAAATACAAAATATCACCTGTGAATGCTATAAAAATCTCTATGCACATAAACTTGAAAACGTGGAGGAAATGCACAAATTCTTAGAAACACAGAGCCTCCCTAGGCTCAATCAGGAAGAAATAGAATTTCTGAAAAGACCAATATCAAGTACAGAAATTGAAGCAGCAATAAAAAATTTTCCACAAAAATGTCCCGTACTAGATGGTTTCACACTCAAATTTTACTAGACATTCAAAGACGAAGTGGTACCTATCCAGCAGAATTATTCCATAACGTTGAGAAGGAAAGAATCCTCCCTAACACTTTTTATGAGGCCAACGTCATCTTGACACCAAAGCCAGGAAAGAACTCAGCAAAAAAAGAAAACTACAAACTAATATCCCTTATGAATATATATATAGATGCAAAAATTATCAATAAAATCCTTGCAAACCAAATTCTGAAGTTCATTGAAAAAATAATCCAGCATGACCAAGTGGGCTTCATCCCAGAAATGCTGGGATGGTTCAAAATATGCAAATATGTATATGTAATTCACCTCATAAATAAAAGTAAAAACAAAGACTACATGATCATCTAAATAGATGCAGAAAAAGCATTTCACAAAATTCATCACCCTTTTATGACAAGAATGCTTTACAAAATAAGCAAAGATGGGACTTACCTGAAAATGATAAAAGCCATATATGAAAAACCCACAGCCAACATCATACTGAATGGAGAAAAATGGAAATCATTCCCACTTACAACTGAAACCAGAAAAGGTTGCCCTTCATCACCACTTCTATTCAACATAATGCTGGAATCTCTAAACAGTGCAGTCAGACAAGAGAAGGAAATCCAGCATATTCAAATTGGGGCAGAAAAGGTCAAAGTATCATTCTTTGCTGAGGATATGATCTTATATCTAGAAAATCCCAAAAAGTCTGCCAAGAGACTACTGTGTCTGATAAATACATTCAGCAAAGTCTTAGGTTCCAAAATCAATGTACAAAAATCAGTGGCATTCACATACACCAACAACAGTCAAGCTGAGAACCAAATCAAAGACACAATACTTCTCACAATAGCAACAAAGAAACTGAAATACCTAGCAATATATTTAACTAAGGAGGTGAAAAGTCTCTACAGGGAGAACTATGAAACACTGAGGAAGGAAATAGCAGAGGATGTAAACAGATGGAAGAATATACCATGCTCATGGATCAGCAGAACCAACATTGTTAAAATGTTTATACTACCCAAAATGATCTACAGATTCAATGCACTCCCTATTAAAATATCAAAATCATCTTTTGCATATCTAGAAAGAATATCTCTATGCTTTGTATGGAACCAGAGAAGACCCTGTATAGCCAAAGCAACCTTAAGCAAAAAGAACAAATTGAGAGACATCAATTTATCACACTTCAAGCTCTACTACAAGGCTATAGTCACCAAAACACCATGGTACTGGCATACAAACAGAAACATAGACCTATGGAACAGAACAGAGAACCCAGATAAAAAACCATCCTCATATTGCCATCTGATCTTTGACAAAGCAAATGCAAACATACACTGGGGAAAAGAGTCCCTATACAATAAATGGTACTGAGAAAATTGAATAGCTATGTATAGAAGACTGAAACAGGATCCAGGCCTCTCACAAAAATCAACTCACGATGGATAACAGCCTTAAACCTACGGCATGAAACCATAAAAATTCTAGAAAAAAATATTGGAAAAACTCTTATACACATCACCCTTGGTAAAGAATTTATAAAGAAGAAAAGGGATCACAGCAACAATAAAAAGAAATAAATGGTACCTGATCAAGTTGAAAACCTTCTGCACAGCCAAGGAAACTATCACAAGAGCAAACAGACAACCTACAGAATGGGAGGAAATATTCACATGTTACAGATCCAATTAAGAGCTGATAACTAGAATCTGTATCGAACTCAGGAAAATCAGCAAGAAAAATTCAAACAACTCCATTAAAAAGTGGGCAAAGGACATGAACAGAAACTTTTCAAAAGATGATATACTAATGGCCAACAAACATATGAAAAAATGCTCAATATCTCTAATCATCAGGGAAATGCACACACAAACGAGAATGAAATATCACTTAACTCCAGTGTGAATGCCTTTTATCAAAAAATCCCCAAAGAACACATGTTGGCATGGATATGGAGAGATAGGAACACTCATACACTGTTGATGGGACTGCAAACTAGTACAACCTCTATGGAAAGTAGTATGGAAATATCTCGAGAACTAAAAATAGAGCTACCATTTGATCCAGCAATCCCACTACTGAGTATTTACCCAAAAGAAAAAGACATTCTTTAAAAAAGACATCTGCACTCAAATGTTTATAGCAGCACAATTCACAATTGCAAAGATGTGACAACAACCCTCGTGTCTATCAATACATGAGTGGATTAATAAAATGTGATATATGTATGCCACGTGGTACTACTCAGCAATAAAAATAATGGCGAACCTCTCTAGATGTATATTAGGAGAAACACATACCGAGGTGCACCCAAAACATGTGCAAGAATGTTCACAGCAGTATAATTTGTAATAGCCAAAAACTGGGACCAACCCCAATGTCAACAGTAGAACAGATAAACAAATCCTAGCATATTCATACATAGGATATTTTGAAGCAATGAAAATGAATGAACCATTGCTGTGTGCAATAGCATGGATGAATCTCACAAATTGTGCTGATAACAGAGGACTACATACCTCTTGTGTTAACCTGGATGGAACTGGAGCCTATTCTTCTAAGTGAAGTATAACAGGAATAGAAAAACAAACACCACATGTACTCATCATTAAATTGATACTAATCAACACTTATGTGCACATATGAAAGTAACATTCATCAGGGATTGGGCAGGTGGCAGAGGGGAGAAGGGGATGGGCAAATTCATACCTAATGGATGTGGTGCATGCTGTCTGGAAGATGGGCACACTTGTAGTTTTAACTCAGGTGGTGCAAGGCAATTTATGTGACCAAAGCGTCTATACCCCTATAATATTCTGAAATTAAAAAAAAAATAGGATCCATTGTTAACCTTCTTGGATTTAATTATGTCTTGTTTTATGCATCAGGTTGTTAGGTATTGGTCCCAATTTTTTTTTGAATTCAGAATATTTACCTTATAGCCCTAGAATTTTTTTAAAAGCCATTTTAGTTGATTCATATTATTGTCCCTTTTCATTATCATGCTTTATCAGTTAGAATACTTTTGGCTGCAAGTAACAGAACACCCAATTATGCATAGTTTAAACAGCAGAGGTTTATTTATAAATCTCACATGCCAAGAAGTCTGAGGTTAGGCAATCCCAGGCTTGATTCATTAGTTCATTGAAGTTATCAAGGACCAGTTTTTTCATCTTTCTACTCTGCAACCTCCAGTGTATTAGGAAGTCTCTACTCATGGTTGTAAGATGACTGCAGCCATTGTAAGCATCATATCCTGACACAACTAAGTAAGAATAAATAGAGTTATGAGGGAAGGCAGCCCTTTTCTTTTTATCAGGAAGAAAACTTTCTGAGGTGTCCCAGCAGACTTCCCTTTATGTCTCATTGGTTAGAATTGTGCCACATGGCCACTCCTAGCTGCGAGGCAGGCGGGGATAGCACTGTTTGGCACTTGCAAGCTCTGTTAGGAGAAGAAAGTTGTTTGTTGGGCTGGAGAGGAGCAATTTGTTGTTAGATATGTAACTACCATTGTGTGTTTCACATAGATAATTTATAGCTAACCATAATGTCTCAGAAAGGGTACAGATGAAGAAAGGTGATATTAACTACACCCATAGTAAACTGGATATGTGAGCTGGAATGTTCCCTTCATATGACTTGTCCCTCTGATAATCTTAATGCTACTGTGTTTATGAAGTCTCGCCATAAGACAGGACTTTCTAAGTGGGCCACAGTGAATTTGCTTCATAATGGCTGGAAATTTCAGGAAAGTAGATTTTGGTTTAATAGAAAGAAAGATATTTCTGAAAGAGCTATAAGATGGCTGCTTTCAGAGAGTCTGGGGTCACCTATCACCAGAATTTTTAAGCAAAGCACTTTAGTGACAACAATAATCTATAAATTCTGAACCAAGAGAAACTGAGCCTCATGATAAAAGCCAGTGGAATTTTGTAGAAAGAAATCATGTAGAGGTTAGATAGAGAATTAGAGTTAGACTCTATCTGTGATTTATATCCCTTTGTATCTTATTTCTTACTAAATAATCAAATAAGGACTTAGTTCCCACCATAATAGAAACAAATCTTTAAAAATTCCCATTTTTCAAAAATGGCATACATATTCTTATAACATCATACTAATACCATTGAGTACATATTTTACTGGTATGGTATAATTCTTAGAATAAAATAGAATTATTGGTGATAAATAAGTCACACTTGTGGATCAAGGTGAGCTAGGCAGATAAAAAATTATCTGATTTAACATATGGAATGAAGGTTCATCTCATGAAACTGCCATTTTATTGATGGCAAGAAAGGAGAAGTGAAGGGGATAAGACCACCGGGGCTTAGGGACCCCATTTCTGTGGGAGAAGAGGAGGTGAAGGAATGCTGCCTGAGCAGGAGCCGGAGATAAGAACAGAAGTTAACTGCCTAGTTGGGGGACATTCCAGTGATCTGGGAATACAGCAAAGCAGACTCCCACCTTAAAACTTGAGGGGCCTGATGCCTAAAATCCACGGAGTGGCTTGACATAAAAGCCACCCACAGCTGTAAAGGAAGATTGCAAAATGTCAGCCCAGGAGAAGGGACCCAGGCTCCAATTCTTAAAAACACCAGGTTGATCTCCTTCCGTCCCTTTTCTCAGTAGAATGCCTGAGTTAATGGGGAACTAACCTTCTGATAAGAAGTACTAATCTCTTTGTTCCTCAATCAAATGGGCCACAGCTGCTGAGTTCAGAGATACTATCTATACCTACCTTAAGGCGTAGTTGTGCTTAGTAACGAGCTATATGTTCCTGCTTCTATAGATAAAAGAGTAATTAGCTAAGACAGCTTGTGAGTATTAGGGGAGACTTGAAACTTCTACACCTTGTAACCCACGAGCTTTTCACGTGAAATCATTGTAATCTATAGCGAAAAAAGAGAATAAAAACGGGTGCTAGATTTCAGTCAGGGCCACCTGGTTCACAGGAATGCTGGTGGTCCCCTGATATTTCCTGCACCCTTCCACCTTACATTTTGGGCCCACGTCTTTGTCTCTCCCAGCTCTTGCAGCGCACACTGCCCAAGAACCCAGTTATATCGGGGGCGTTGCCAACCCCTGATAAAGAAGGGGAGAATAAAGTACAATGATAGACATAAATTAAAGGCAGGAAGTAGTATAAAATATACTTTCCAGTAGGTGGGAGAAATAGTGGATTTTGAGACACACAGTGTTGATGATAACTTGTCATGATGACCTAGAGGGAAAATATGTAGCAGATCTGATCAATGTACCATGAACTGACATCCTGACAAATGTGGACTTGAGGAGACAGAGCAAGAGCAAGAGAGAAAATATCCTGATGAAAGCCTGGTGTGGAAACTCTCCTCACTTCTTTTTCTCTCTTTCTATCCTCTTCTGTTTCCTTTTCTTATCCTTTCTTCATATCTTCTCCTTGCCAATGATGTCTTCAGATTATTTCTCAGCAATCCAGGTGGCTGTAAGGTCAGAGATCTCTGATTTTGAGCAGGTTGAAAATGGCATTGGTAGAAATATGTTTCAAGCAAAGTTTTTCTTTGGAAAATAATAAAACATTACGAAACTTAGCACAAAGATGAACAAATAGTTCTTGGAAATAACAAATAACTGTGACTAAACTCAAGCAGTATAAAACTCATAAACAATTCACGTATGTTCTGCATACAGGAAGTATAGATGTGGGGAACCAACAAGTGTACAACCAAAAAGTTAACTAGTAATTTATATAGGTTGGAAGGGAAGAGTTAAAAATCTATGCTCACTTATCTGCTATATAAACTACTCACAATCTCTGCTTGCTGACTGCCTCTCATATTTGCAGTAGTCTTTTAAGTGTCGTTGTCAGGACTGCTTGGGTTTCTTCTGCCTTACTCTTAACAGTGATGGATTGCATGTTTATACTGACTCAAATTCTGGGGTTAATCTCTTGCTGTTTTCTGACTGTACATTGTGGACAACGTAAGAAAAATTTTAATTGCTTTATTTCTATAGATTTAAGATATAATGAATTAATTATACTTTAACTAGAGAGGTTATCAATGATGTGGTAGTATCCAGGCCTAAGGAACTAGAAAGTATTTCAAGCAAAAGTTCTGTTTTTTAAAATTTACAAACTGAAAGTATCTGATAGTTTAAGGTGTTTATTTTTAGAAGGGCTAAATAATTTTTTCTCTTGAAGCTAACATGTTTGTCTCTGATCTCTGAGATAAATATGAAAAATTCTGTAGGCTAATAAATAATTTTTTTTTACTTCTTCCAATATTAGTGATTGTTTTAGGTTGTTTATATTTAATTTTGTTTTTCAAAATATATAAAAGTTATACCTTATTTTAAAGAAAATTTTCAATCTGAAAAGTGTTCAATGCAAACATGTATTTGATATAATAAAAAATGTGAATCTCTGTAAAAGAAAAGAGATAGCCAAAGAATAAATGATATAATAACATCTATGTATAAAAAAGAGCCTATAATTTTTGCCATTCCAAGAAGTAGAATTCTTTTCCTAAACATTGCCTGTTGAACACAGATGTGACTTCAATTTCTCTAAAGAATATCATTTGGCCCACTAATTCTGGTGAGCGATTTTTGAAATGCTGGGTAGTTAGATGGTCAGTGGAGCATTTTGGTCAGCTAAAGTTGTTTCCATACTCAAAAATGAAGAGTGAAACTTTTAAAGTACAGTATTGTGATTTTGCTTTAAAACTCCATCATGTTTTCTGATGTCGCCCTTTTGTTCCTTTTAGCAATATGTTTATGTAGTAAAATCAGTGTATCATGTTTTACATTAGCAAAAAATATGTTCTACACAGGGCAAACAGATTCCTTTTGGGTCCTATAGACCTGATCTAATCAAAGACATTTCCCCTTCTTGCCTGTCACCTCCAACCCCAAACAGATACTCAGAGGTCTGGGATTCAGACAATCTGAAATCCTACTCTATGGAATCTCTTCTTTGTGTTTAGGCTACCGGAGGGTCAAAATGGTTCTTGCTTTCTTGGAATTACAGTTTCTGTGAATGTTTATAGGTCCTGTAACTCGTAAGAAACTTTTCTACTCATTGATTTTGAGACTTTAGAAAACTTTTTCTCAGTTCAGAGTGGGGAGGGGACACTGCAGCCATATTATTGGCAGAATGGCTCTCCATGGTGGCCTTGGAAATATCAAAAATCATTAAGAGTTGGGGCTGAGGTACCAGTTATCCTCAGTAGCCTACTAGTAGGCTGACTATTTATCTGTCTAAATAAGGGCACTTTTGGAATGAAGATAGCACTATTAACAATTATTCCAGGAGAACAGTCAGAAACTAGAACTGTCCTAGCAAACCAGTATGTATGTTGACACTATATTTGGGTACTGTAAATTGTTTTGTCTTCCATTAGCCAGAAAATGATACTTAAATTTATACCAAAAGAACTTTATTTCAAATATTACATTTTTGGGGGGCTATAATGCTGTGTACTGACTTTTTAAAGCCATGCTGTGATAATCATAAGGTACAAAATAATGGTAAGAAAACATGTTTTGATATTCATCTTGATTTTTGAAGAGTAGTGTTTGATATTATATTTGAACATTCCCAAAATACCACAGTTATTTTCATTTTCATATTTTAAGATTCCTTAGCATAAAGTTTTTCTAACACATAGAACTTTTCACATGTGTATTATGCAAGTTTGAAACATTTCTTCTATGTTGTTGAGGGATTTTTAAATTTTGTTATTTACAGCCAATTGTACATCTGTGACTGACTTTGGTGATTGCCCATGGAATATAACAGATTTCTGTCCAGAGAATATCATTTGTGCATGCAAAGATGGAGAGCTTTTTTGCAAGTAAGTGGTTATATATGCTGTAAAAGCAGAGCAAGCACAATATATTGTAAATAGTAATTCATTTTGTTTTTATTTGTTTGCTATATTCAAAAATGCAATATTTGTTTATAAATATTTTAATCCAAAATGGCTCCTATGCACATGGCAGTGCTGTTAGTCTCCCTAAAACATTTTGATCTATTGTTTTAAAATCAGTATTCTAAAAGTTTAAAATTTTTTTTTGTCTGGCAATAGAAAAGTTAATATTAGGATTTAGGTGGGTTTTTTTTTTTTTATTTCAGCATATTATGAGGGTACAAAAGTTTAGGATACATGTATTTCCCTTGCCCCCCATCCTCCCCAGAATCAGAGCTTCAAGCGTGTCCATCCCCTAGATGGTGCACATCGCACTCATTATGTATGTATACACCCATCCCCTCCTCGCCCCACATCTGCCCGACACCCGATTAATGTTATTTCCAAATGTGCCCTTAGGTGATGATCAGTGAATTCAATTTGATGGTGAATACCCGTGGTGCTTATTTTTCCATTCTTGGGATACTTCACTTAATAGAATGGGTTCCAGCTCTGTCCAGGATAATACAAAGGTGCTATATCACCATTGTTTCTTATAGCTGAGTAGTACTCCATGGTATACATATACCACATTTTATTAATCCACTCATGTATTGATAGGCACTTGGGTTATTTCCACATCTTTGCAATTGTGAATTGTGCTGCTATTAACATTCGAGTGCAGATGTCTTTTTTATAAAATGTCTTTTGTTCTTTTGGGTAGATGCCCAATAATGGGATTGCTGGATTAAATGGTAGGTCTACTTGTATCTGTTTAAGGTATCTCTATATTGCTTTCCACAGAGGTTGCACTAGTTTGCAGTCCCACCAGCAGTGTATGAGTGTTCCTATCTCTTTGCATCTGCGCCAACATTTATTGTTTTGGGACTTTTTGATAAAGGCCATTCTCACTGGAGATAAGTGATATCTCATTGTGGTTTTGATTTGCATTTCCCTGATGATTAGAGATGTTGAACATTTTTTCATATGTTTTTTGGCCATACATCTGTCTTCTTTTGAAAAATTTCTATTCAAGTCCTTTGCCCACTTTTTGACAGGGTTGTGTGATTTTTTTTTCTTGCTGATTTTCCTGAGCTCTAAATAGATTCTAGTTATCAGTTCTTTATTGGATGTGTAGCATGTGAATTTTTTTCCCATTCTGTAGGTTGTCTGTTTGCTCTTGTGACAGTTTCTTTGGCTCTGCAGAAGCTTTTCAATTTAATCAGGTTCCATTTATTTATTTTTGTTGTTACTGTGATTGTCTTTGGGGTCTTCTTCATAAATTCTTTGCCTAGGCCAATATCTCTAAGAGTTTTTCCTACTTTTTCTTCTAGAATTCTAATAGTTTCGCACCTTAGGTTTAAGTCTGTTATCCACCGTGATTTGATTTTTGTGAGAGGTGAAAAATGTGGGTCTTGTTTCAGTCTTTTACGTGTGGCTATCCAGTTTTCCCAGCACCATTTATTGAATAAGGAATCTTTCCCCCAGTGTATGTTTTTGTCTGCTTTGTCTAAGATTAGATGACTATATGAGGGTGGTTTTATTTCTGGATTCTCAGTTCTGTTCCACCGGTCTGTGTCTCTGTCCTTGTGCCAATACCAAGCTGATTTAATAACCACAGCCTTGTAGTATAGTTTGAAGTCTGGTAAATTAATACCTCCCATTTTGTCCTTATTTCCTAAAATTGCTTTTGCTAAATGGGGTCTTCTCTGGTTCCATACAAAGCGTAAAATAATTTTTTCTATATCTGTGAAAAATGATGTTGGTAATTTAATAGGGATTGCATTGAATCTGTAGATCACTTTGGGTAGTATAGACATTTTAACAATGTTGATTCTTCTGATCCACGAGCATAGTATTGTTTTCCACCTGTTTAGATGCTCTGCTAGATGATTTATATTAACTTTATGAGGATAGCACCATTCAAAACTGCTCTCCTTAGACTTTTTATACATAAGTTACATATATTCACAAATAAATTGTTATACTGTTCTAAAGAAGAAGAAAAATTTCAGGTATGCCTCATTTTATGGAAAGCAATAATCCTGATATGTATGAAAATAAAGTTTTTTGTAAATCAAGATATATATTAATTGTACTATGACTCCCCCTCTTTGTTTCTAGATTAATTTTTATGACTATATTCTTGGAGTCATAGATAATTCTTTCTGTTAAAAATTAGGTAGATTTTCTAATTTTTCTAACCTAAAAATCAGAATGGTTGGGTCAAAAATGAGAGGAAGATTTAGGGAAAAATGATAGTATGAGAATAAGAAAGAGTACATATGTTAGAGAAAGACAGGATAAGTGGGGAGGGGGCAATAGGGAAACGTTTTCCAAGGTCCATGTCTCTTGAACAGAATTTTGAAAACTGATAGTAAAATAACCACGTGTAGACAAAGGGATCAGTATGGGCAAAGGCACTGAGGTGGGAGAGCATTTTGTGTTTGCAGAAATGCAGTTTGCACACCACTCTCTGGGCATACTGAATGACAGTATTTTCAGTTCCCCAGCTGTACTATTTTTTCTCTCATCTTTGAATGTCTGCATATGCTACAACTTCTCTCTATTGCTCTTCATTCCCCTTCCCTCTCCAACACACCTCTTCTTCCCTTCACAAATTCCTACTTGATCTTCAAGACTAAGCTCCATCATATTGCTAATATAACACTTAAACCACTCTACTGCAATGTCTTTGAAAGTAGGGTATATGTTTTCTCTTCAAGAGCACCAAAAAACTAATAATTTAGTCTTATTCATCTCCAGCACCTAGCACAATGCCTGGCACATAGAATGTGTTCTGTCAGGGTTTAATGAATGAATCAGTCATTCAGTGGTATTCATTGCTCAACAGTGCAAAATATTGAAAGAATATTGTAGAGAATGAGAAGTGATAAAAAGCCACTGGATTTAGCATTTAGGGGTTGTCGGTGATAGCCTTTAGAATATTGACCTAAGATTGATGTAAGGATAAAAGCCATATTGCAAAATTACATCCAAGTAAGTAAATGCAATACAGCAATGAAGAAACATATAAATCATTTGACAATTTTAATACCCATGGTTGTAAACTCAATTTGTAAACTCATAGTTGGAGGAATTCTAGAGGCATCTAATCAACATTTTGACTAATTACCCTTTACCTATCTTCCTAACCCTTATTATACTTATTTGCCTCATTTGTTTTATGTCTTTACAATTGTTAATTACCATATCACATTAACATTATGCCTATTTTGAAGTATTTATCTATCAAGTTGTTTTAATAGCATTGCTGAAATTGCCTAAGGACACACATAACACCATTACCACTCCCACCCTACACATAGATAACACACACACACACACACACACACACACCCCACAGATGTTCCAAATAAATAAAATTAAAAAAGAACTAACAAAAGCCAGATTGTAAATATATTTAAAGTTAAACAACTTAATAACATTGGCCAAACTAAGAACACATGCCCAATATATACTTCTAGTTGGAACAGTTAATATATCTTCTAAACAATGTTCACATTGCTCATACACCTACTGGTTAGTGAGAATAAAAATGTGAACAACATTTTAAATGTATTTTCGTATAAAGGTTTTATTTCATATTGATTATTGGAAAAAACAATTTTACATACTTTCTAGGATTGCTGTGAAAATAAAATAAAATAAAATATTTAAAGTTCCTAGCATAGTAATTGGCTTAGAATGGTGCTCCAAAAAGTTAGTTCATTTCTTATCCCCAGCCTGCATGATGCTATGGCCAGTGGTCCATTCTCAGTCCTCATCTTACTTAACCCATCAGCAGCGTTTAACACAGTTGTTCACTCTCTCTCCTTGAATTTTCACTTGACTTCCAGAACATCTCTCTCTTCTCTAATTTTATTCCTTCTGCCTCACTGTGTCAACTTTTCAATTTCCTTTGTTAGTTTCTTCTCTTCTCCCCACCTACTTAATGTTGGAGTGTCTCAGGGCTTAGTCCTTGGTCCTCTCTATTTATACTCCCTCCCTTGGTGATCTATCCAGTCTCATGGCTTCAAATACCATCCAAACTGGGAAAATTCATCCATCCTTCCATTTGCTTACTCCAAAAACCTTGAAGTTATCCTTCACTCATTTTTTTCTTGCACACCCACTTCCTGTCCATCAGGCAATCTTATCGGTTCTGCCTTTAAAAAGATAATCAGAAATCAACCATTCCTCATCCGCACTTTTACTGCTATCATTCTGTCCAAATACCATCAACTCTTGCCTTGATTATTAAACAGTTTTGTGACCTTTCTCCCTGCTTCTACTTTTAGCCCCTACAGTCTCTTTTCAGTACAAAATTCCCATGACATTTTTTGCAGAAATAGAAAAAAAAAGTACTAAAAGCTTTATACAATCACAAAGGACCCTGAATAGCCAAGTAACCTTGAACAAAAAGAAAAAAGTTAAAGTCCATATAATGACCTAAGGTCTTTTGTGATCTGTTCTTCCTACTTCTTTGACCTAACTTTCTACCATACTTTCCTAACTCACTGTGCTCCAGCCACACTGGTTTCCTTGTGTTCTTCAAACATGCAGGGATACTTCCTCCTGCTTTAGACCTTTTGTATTTGCTGTTTCTTCTGCTTGGAATGCTCTTCTCCCAAAATATCCTATGGCTAACTCCCTTACCTCCTTCAGTCTTGATTCAAATGTTACCTTCTCAATAAGTCCTGCCCCTTACTACCCTATCATATCACTGCAACTTGCCCCACTACCCTGCCCCCTACACTGCCAAACCTCCTTACCCTGCTCTAGTTTTCCTTATTCCATAGCATTTATCAAATTTAAACATTATAGATATTAATAATTTACTAATTATACTTATTTTTATTGTCTGTATTCCTTTGTTGCATTGTAAGCTACTTGAGGACATGGATCTTTGTTTTATTCATTGGTATATCTCAAATGCCTGGAATAGTACTTGGCACATAAGTACTGTTAGGCACCCAGTAAATGTTGAATGAATGAAATATTATTGTATAATAAACAATTCCTTTGTGATTTATTCCTAGGCTAAACAAGAAATATACTCTTATAAAAGTCTTTTTCCAGGAAGAAATCTGTAAGGTTGAATAAGATATATTTGAAAAATATGCTCTGACCTCCTTAAATGAATGACAGTGTATTATATATTAAAAGCCACATCCTATTAAGTAGATTACCACCATTTGAAGCTGGTAGATGTATTTTCTTACAGAATCCTAGACAATTGGTTATATAAAAGTTATATTAATAGTAATCATCTAACTAATTCCTTCATGTCAGCCATGGCAGTATCTCTTTTTTTTTTATTCTTATTTCAGCATATTGTGGAGGTACAAAAGTTTAGGTTATATATGTTGCCCTTGCCCTCCCACCCCTCTGAGTCAGAGCTTCAAGGGTGTCCATCCCCCCGACAGCGCGCATAGCACTCATTATGTATATATACACCCATCCCCTCACCTACCCACATCTGCCTGACACCCGATCAGTGTTATTACTAAATGTAGCTCTTAGATGATGATCAGTGAAACCAATTTGATGGTGAGTACATGTGGTGCTTATTTTTTCATTCTTGGGATACTTCACTTAGTAGAATGGGTTCCAACTCTTTCCAGGAAAATACAAGAGGTGCTATATCACCATTGTTTCTTATAGCTGAGTAGTACTCCATGGTATACATATACCACATTTTATTAATCCACTCAAGTATTGATGGACACTTGGGTTGTTTCCACATCTTTGCAATTGTTAATTGTGCTGCTATAAACATTTGGGTGCAGGTATCTTTGTTATAGAAACATTTTCATTAACTAATGATTGGGAAATCTTGACAGCCTTCTGCATGCTAACTCAATGTATTCAAACCTGTAGGTTGCAGAGTACTTGCTCAAGTGGAAAATGGGACACTATAAATCTCTTGAGGGCCTTAAAGAGAAACCTCATGAATGAGTAACAATAAAATATATCATTCATTCAGGGGAAGCCATTTGTTTTTTCCCTATTAGTAAGCTTTTTCTATTTCTATTATCTCTATTTAGATGTCCACATTTCAGAGGTCAGTGGAAAAATTTTTGGTACATGGGGTCCAAATGTGACCAACTTTGGAGTACTCTGGACCTGATTTTAGTAGCAGTATTGCCTAGTATAGGATTGGCTTTAACAGTTGGTGTAACAATCCAGATTATTCACTACTGGAAAAAGAAGTCAAAGAAGAATACAGATGATCACAGGTAAGAAATTCCTCAATACCACTGAGAATGAAATCTCTTGTTAGATCAGCAAATGAATCAAAAAATAACAAATATCATTTATTATGCATACAGCTGGTATGTTCTCTTTCATATTCATCAATAGTTTAATTAACTTCAAACCAAAGTCAGGTTAACCCTACCAAAGCAGACATATTTTGTTCAGGATTTAGATAAAGCAAAAAGTGGAAAGTCCCTTCCCCAGATAAAAGCCAAGTGTAATTCACAAAATTATTGTCCTACTTTAGTGCTTTCCTTCCACCAAAGCAGTATTCATGTGCACATACACTATCCTAATAGTGTGGGGAGGCTACTGTACCAATATCTCATACCCAGCCCTTAGTCCCAGCAACAATGCAGAGAAACGGAAAGAGGAATCCAATAGACTTGACTCTAATCTGACTCTGTCTTGGGTAAGTCTGTTCATTTCATTTGGCTTCAATTTGCTCATCTATAAAATAGAAATGGTTATAATCAGGCCTACCTACCTATCGGAGATGGTGAGAAAGATACTGAAAGCAGCAATCATTTATTGAGGGCTTATTATGTATATCAGGCTGAATTATAAATGTTTCACACCTATCAAGTCATTTAATCCTCACAACCCATAAAATACTGATGAGATTACTGAGGCACAAAGAGATGAAATAACTTGGCCAAAGTTACAGGGCTAAGTCTGTACTCAGTCAGTCTGGCTACCAGGCCTAAACTCTTAAACCCTATGCTATGCTAATGGATATAATGAGATAAAACAGTGCTTTGAAAGCTGTAAAGCCCCATTGCATTCTTTGTTTAAATGCAAACCGTGCCCTTTATATTTTGCACTATCTCTGAATGATAAGAGCTATGGAGGAGATACCAGTATAGTAAAATCTCATCAATTTTATATCAGTTAATTTAAATTAGCATCTACTTTAAAGTATCACTCCCAAGTGATAAGATAATATTGCCCTCTACACAGTACAAGAATAGTTTGAAATATTACTTTAACATTGAAATTGATTCGTGCTATGAATCTCATACCCCTAAGAATAGACTTATAAATTGTAATAAAATCAACAATTTGAACAGCTTTAGATATTTGTCTCTGGGAAGAGTGAGATAAATTCTCCAAACTCATTGTCATTTCAAAACCCTAATCTTTGTTTGCACCATAATTCCATATTCTTTAAAGTACCATGTGATATATGTATATATGCATAAGATCAATGTAAATAAACGTTACTTTTGTAAATTTAAATTAATGGGGAGAATTTCATATCACCATTTGACATAGATTGCAACCCCTGAGATATTAAAGAATCATTATGATTAGAATTCATACCGGTAAGCATGTTACTATTTAAGTATTCTCAATAGCTTTCCTACTCCAAAGTTTTCTAGAACACTGGATTTATATTCCCGTCCTCTCTCTTCTGCTAATTGGCTATGATTTTGAGTGGATCACTTAGGCCCTGTTTCCTCCTTTATCAGTAGGGAGGGGGTAATGCATATCCTACTTCCCTATGGTTGTGAGATTCAAAAGATATAATTAATGGAAAATTACATTAAAAAACAAAGGTAAAATTGCGTTGAAAAATAAAGGCAAAACAGAAAGATTATAAATCAGGGCAGTAGTAGTGTTCACAAGCATTTGGGGTTATGCATAGCCTTTTGGGGTAAAGAATAAGATGCCTTATTTTCTTCCAGTTAAAATGCAATTTAGTTTGAGCTCTTTTTTTCCCCATTTGCCATTCCTTGAATTGTGAATTAATAAAGTGACTCTAAATATACTTTGGGAGATTTCTTAATGTAGTGGAAAAAGTATGGACAACGGAGCCAGACAGAGTGGGACTCAACTCTCTGCCCCATAAATCATTGACTATGTAGCCTAGGGAATTTTCTTAAAGTTTCTCAACCTCTGGTTTCTAATCTACAAAATGAAGTTAAAAATACATATCTTGCAGGCTTTTTATAAATATTTAAATAAGAACGTAATTTTTTGTGAAATATACTGATGTCTGCAACTTACTTCCAATTGTGTCAAAAATAAGATGGATTAATGGATGGATAGAGGAATGGATAGATGGACAAATACATGTTAAAGCAAGTATAGTGAAATATTAATGGTAAAATAGAGGTGGTGGATATATAGCCATTCACTGTGAAATTTTTTCAACTTTACTATGTGTTTGAAAGTTTTTATAATAAAATGTTGGGTAAAATCAGATTATATTAATTAAAGCACCTTGAACACAGAAAACATTCAACAAATTGTAGCCAATATTATTGCTTTCTCTTGCGTACAGTCTTAAAATGGGAGCATTCATTCTGTATTGTCAAAAATAGAGTTTATCAAAAACATGATTTCTGACCAATAAAGCAAATGCCCTGTCCTATGTTGTGTTTTTCTTTTTTCTTTTTTTTTTTTTTTTTTACTGTGCCAGGGAACAGAGGCATTCATCAGGACTCCAACCTGAGCATAATTTTGCACATGCTTTTGATACTGATATGAGGCCTCCACATCCTGATCAAGGCCAGGTAAACACTGAAACTCATTTGTCAAATAAACTAAGTTTACAGAAGACACCAAGCAGGGAAATGCCTTGCAGTAACAAAAAGAACTTTGGGTGATTAAAGCAGTAGTTAGAGACAACAAAATGAAGCACTATCAGAAGATCAAATTCACAAATATGGGATGGTTGATGACAAGTAGATCAGCATAGTACAGGCCAGGCCTGGGGCAATTACACTGAGATTACTCTCTACCTCTCCTCCTCATCATTTGTTTCCAGGTAAAATCAAGCTAAAACACATTATCACAGGGGAAAGGAAGTCACTAAAAGAGGGCCAGAAAGATATGGATAAGAAGACAAGGATTTGAGCCATATATATATATATATATATATATGAATGAAAATATCTCCTCATCTAACACTATGTTCTCAGTAGCACAGATCCTTTGAAAAAGAACACTTGTGGGGATCTCTTTAATTCATTGTATTTTAGGAATAGCTCTGAATAAAGAATAAAAGGGGTCTGGATGTCATATTAGACCACAGATATCAGAAACAGCAGCAATGCTTTTATTGTTTTAAATCAAACAGATCACAAGTAAAATACAACAAAATCACTTTTATTATGGCATATTAAGTCTTAGAATATGCCCAATTATGATCTCTATTTTTTAAGGAAGTAAGACCTACATTGAGATTAAAGAACTATCAATACAACCTCAGCATAATTCTACATATGTTTCTGTTATGGCACTATCTTCATAATATCAAGGCCAGTTAAACACTGAAACTCATAAAAACGTTAAGATAAAGGGTGATGAATCAAGAAGAGTGGTCAAATACTTTCTAGTTGAAGTAAAAACAATTAAATATTGGAACTTAAATTATAGTATGAAGGGTTTGAGATATAGCATTTTTCTGGAAAACCCCCAGGATTCAACCATGAGACTCCTGGAATTGATTAACAAATATAGCAAAGTCTCAGGCTACAAAATTAATATACACAAATCAGAGGCATTTATATATGCAAATAACAGTCAATCAGAAAACCAAATTAAAGACTCAATACCCTTCAAAATAGCAACAAAGAAAATAAAATATCTAGGTATATATCTAACTAAAGAGGTAAAGGACCTCTATAAGGAAAACTATGAAACACTAAGAAAAGAAATAGCAGAACTTTCAAATAGATGGAAAAATATACCATGCTCGTGGATCGGAAGAATCAACATTGTTAAAATGTCTATACTACCCAAAGTGATTTACAGATTCAATGCTATCCCTATTAAATTACCAACATCATTCTTCACAGATGTAGAGAAAATAATTATATACTTTGTATGGAATCAGAGAAGACCCTGTATAGCAAAAGCAATTTTAAGCAATAAAAACAAAATGGGAGGTATTAATTTGCCAGACCTCAAACTATACTACAAGGCCGTGGTTCTTAAAACAGCCTGGTACTGGCACAAGTGCAGGGACACAGACCAGTGGAACACAACAGAAAATCCAAATATAGAACCATCCTCATATAGTCACCTAATTTTTGACAAAGCAGGAAAGAATATACTCTGGGGACAAGAATCCCTATTCAATAAATGGTGCTGGGAGAATTGGTTAGCCACTTGTAGAAGACTGAAACAGGACCCACAGCTTTCACCTCTCACAAAAATCAAATCACGATGGATAACAGACTTAAACCTTAGGCGTGATACAATCAGAATTCTAGAAGAAAATGTAGGCAAGACTCTTACAGACATTGGCCTAGGCAAAGAATTTATGAAGAAGACCCCCAAGGCAATCACAGCAGCAACAAAAATAAATGAATGGGACATGATTAAATTAAAAAGCTTCTGCACAGCCAAAGAAACAGTCCAGAGAATAAACAGACCACCTACAGAATGGGAAAAAATTTTTGCATACTACACATCAGATAAAGGACTGATAACAAGAATCTATTTAGAACTCAGGAAAATCAGCAAGAAAAAATCAAGCGACCCTATCAAAAAGTGGGCAAATGACATGAATAGAAATTTCTCAAAAGAAAATATAAGAATGGCTAACAAACACATGAAAAAATGCTCAACATCCCTGATCATCAGAGAAATGCAAATCAAAACCACAATGAGATATCACTTAACCCCAGTGAGAATGGCCTTTATCAAAAAAACCCAAAACAACACATGTTGGCGTGGATGTGGAGAGACAGGAACACTCATACACTGCTGGTGGGTCTGCAAACTAGTGCAACCCCTGTGGAAAGCATTATGGAGGTATCTTAAACAGATTCAAGTAGACCTGCCATTTGACCCAGCAATCCCATTATTGGGCATATACCCAAAGGAAAAAAGGTCATTCTGTAACAAAGACATATGTACCCAAATGTTTATAGCAGCACAATTCACAATTGCAAAGATGTGGAAACAACCTAAATGCCCATCAATACATGATTGGATTAGTAAGCTGTGGTATATGTATACCATGGAATATTACTCAGCTATAAGGAATAATGAAGATACGACATCTCTATGGTTCTCCTGGAGACAGTTGGAACCCATTATATTAAGTGAAGTATCCCAAGAATGGAAAAACAAGCATCACATGTACTCACCAGAAAATTGGTTTCCCTGATCATCACCTAAATACACATCTGGGAATGACACCAATCGGATATCAGACTGAGGTGGGGGTGGGGGAGGGGATGGGTGTATGCCTACACAATGAGTGCATTGCGCACCGTTTGGGGAATGGTAACGCTTGAAGGTGCTGACTTGGGAAGGGGGGGTGGGGAAGGGAGGGATATATACCTACATGATGGGTGCAAGGCGCACTATCTGGGGAACAGACACGCCTGGAGCTCTGACTTTTGGGGAAAGGCGGTACATGGGCAACGTATGTAACCTGCAATTCTGTATCCCCCATAACAATAAGATGAAATAAATAAAATTAAAAAAAGGTTAAAATTCTCTATCGAATATGCTACTCTGAACATTGTTGATGTTGCCAAAAGGCTAAACTCTAAGACTGTCAAATGATTTGGGTTGCCTGATTTTCCCTTGGAGTGACCAATTATTTTGTAGATAGATCCTAAAAGTTAGAGAAACGAACAGGTAGGAGGCACCTTTCCTTTTGTAAGGATTCATTTATTCTTAGCCTCCCTAGTTAATTCTGCCACCCACCTATTTTTCACATCTCCAAGTTGATCTCATCTTTTCTTCTCTCATCATCTTTTTCTTACTCAATGCTATACAAACTTTAATTGTGGATAAAATTCATGAGGAAAGCCAAATAAAATGCCTATCATTTATTGGCTATGCTCAATAAATATTACTCTCCCTTTCCCCATCTCAATCTTCCTGTTGCTAAATGGCCGCTACATTTCTTCTTACACTTGAATACTTACACTGTGGGCACTTTCTCTTCAGTGCTGTAACTATTTCCTAAACTTTCCTTGACTGGGGAAGCCACAAGTGAACCACAAGGCCTGTCTCAATCTAAAACATTCTTCTTTCAGATTGTTTCCTAATGTCTGGAGAATTAGAAAACAGAAATGGACTACAGGTTAACAACTTAATAGAGAAATAGGAGACTTTCAAACTGAGTTAAACTGTTTCGAAAGGTGTCCAGATGCACCGTGCTCTGAACATACATCTAAAATGTTGACTTTGGCAAGTAATGACTTTTCAGAAGCTAAGGCTCAGATCTGGTTTCCACAGAATTAAATAATGCTTTTTCATTCAAATTCATCACTGTTTTCTTTATTCATCTAGCTCACATACACAACCAGGAACTAATAAACAGAGCTTGAATTCATTTTTGAATTGTCAATGTTAATCTTTTCTAATTGACTTACCAATTAGGTTTGAGTGGGTAGAAGTAAGAATATATATTTGCTACCTCTTTCTCACCTTATCCCCACCTCTACTTTTACATTTAGCATAAAGTAGTTTATATCTTTCAAAGTTGTTACAATCCTAGCATGAGCCTATAATTAGAAACCCCAATATATTCTGTAAATCTTTGACAGAAAGATGTGCTGCATAGTTTGGTCCTGTTAGAAGAATTCACCATTGCCTTTGTTGGCTATTTTTCATTGTTCTTATAAATAATTTTCAAAAATTTACCTGCCTTTAAAATGAAGCTTACATGGTTCAGTATTTTCTACTGGATGAAACATGTTTGAATTGCTTTCACCTGGTGAAAATATACAGCAAGTATGTCAGGGGGAAAAGAAACTACATTTTTTAGAGACCCAAGTAAAGGACATATTTTGAAGAGTATAAAAATTAATACTAGTATAGCTTAAAAAGCATAAAAAAGAAGATTTAACCATATAGTAGAAGCAAAAAACATGGGGAAATGCTCACTGAAAAGGAATAACATTGTGACTAACAATCAGATTTTCTAAATTTGGCAGTGATAATGACAAATTTACCAAATTGTTGACTTTATTATATTTTCAAATAGAATAAATTGAAAGTAGGAGGAGACAATGGCTAAGCTTAAATTATCCATTTACTAAATACAGGAAATTATTCTTCCTAGATAATAATATGAAAATAATATCTAATTAAAGTATTCTTTCCATACCTGAGAGTATTATAATTTAAAAATTTTCTCATTAGAATTTTTTAATATTATCCTCAGATGGTTAAATAGTATCAAACAATGCACAGTAGATAGCACTGTGCAAATGTGATAATCTCCAGACCATCACTACACTTTCAATATGCAATATCACTGGATATATACATTAACTCTACCTGTAAGTAAATGATTAGTGACTGTTTTATGAATATTAGTATAGTTAAATCTCTATTTTACATCACTTATGTAATTTGTGAAATGAGTTTTTCCAAGACAACCAGTTATGTAAAGTGTATTAGAAATTAGCAAGGTAGAAATAACATCTTTTACCATGATTACTTTTTTCAACAGTCCAATGTTTTGCTTTAAAATATATTAAATTGGCCAGAAACACTAAAGGAATCTTAGTGTTATCACTTAATTGAAAAGGAAATATTTTTCTGTGGCATGATGTCTTTGCTTTCTTCACATCAACAGTGAAATATGGAAAATATTAGTTTAATTGGTTTAAAAGATGATTTAAAGTAATCTATGCACTGATGAAAAGCAAATAGTATATCTTGTGAGCTTAGGCTAATGTCCACAGCAGGAAAGAACAATTAGCAAAGTCACGAATTATCCTTCTGCTTTCATGCTCATTTAAAAGTCTTTGTTTTGGTTTGTATAAAGCCAGGTTTCATGGCTTGAGAAAATCATGAATTTTTATATAAATGTGTTAACTGAGTTTGGATTCTACTGTAAAATGCAAAACCTTTGAAAGTCAAACATTTATGAAATGCAAATGCACTTAGTAGTAGTTTTTAATCAAGAAACCATATTTAAGGCCAGGCGTGGTGGCTCATGCCTGTAATCCTGGCACTTTGGGAGGCTGAGGCGGGAGGATCGTTTGAGCTCAGGAGTTCAAGTCTAGCCTGAGCAAAAGTGAAACCCCGTCTCTACTAAAAGTAGAAAGAAATTAGCTGGACAACTAAAAATATATAGAAAAATTAGACAGGCATGGTGGCACATGCCTGTAGTCCCAGCTACTCAAGAGTCTGAGGCAGAAGGATTGCTTGAGCCCAGGAGTTTGAGGTTGCTGTGAGCTAGGCTGATGCCACGGCACTCTAGCCAGAGCAACAGAGTGAGACTCTGTCAAAACATACAAACAAACAAACAAACAAAAAAAAAAACAAAAAAAAAAACCCAAAAGCAAACAAACAAACAAAAAACAGTATTTAAAATAAAAAGAAAGAAGTTAGCTCTTTTGTTAGAAGTCTAGATGGAATCATTTGTAGATTTGATATTTTTCATTCAATTGTCAACATTGCCTGAAACAAGCACTGGTAATACAATAGAAACTAAATAAATGCTTGAATACATGAATAAATGCATGAATGAGCAAATATTCCCCATGAATTTTATTTTACTGTGTGTATAAATTGTCATATGTTGTTATGTGTGTCATATGTTGATGATCTGGTAACCAAAAAAGGTGCTTGTAGAGTCAAGAAAATCATGCATAACTGGTGATTTGAAACTAAGAAATACTGATAGAATAATAGGTGCTCACGGTTATGAGCTATAAATGCAAGTCACTGATTACAAGGGGACCAGACATGAGAATTGGCATAAATCGGTGTAAGCCTATTATTATTACTGTATTGTGATCACAAGATAAAAGGCTGTTTAAAAGTACATTAGTGATCTAGTTAGAACTAAATGTATCTTTTATTGTTTGTTATTTATTTTTTAATCTCATAAGATTGAACCCATGGAGAATATTGAAGCTTAACTGTGAATATTTATTTTTATAATAGCATCAACACATTATTTAACTCCTGTATTTTCTCATATCTTTATTTCAAGGATGTTACTAAAGTACAGTTAATGAATATATAATTGTAATTTGCAACATCATTCAAATGTTTTCATAATTAAAAAATCTTCCCATTCCAACTCTTCTGCTCAAACTATAATAAGAAAGTCTGTTTTCTTGCTTATACATATAAAAGTGTAAATACCCTAAGCCTGAATAAACAAGAAAGTGTCTCTAACATTCAGAAACTTTACTCTTATTAAAGATTCCTAAATTAAAAGAGATATTAGAACAGACATTATTCTTTGTCTAGATTCTAAAAAATGGGGATAAAACTCACCCACCTTGGGATAACTATGTACAGTACCAAAATATTCATTAAATGAGGGCTATAGTTAGCATTCTCTTGCTTATGAAATGAAGAATAAAGCCTCTCATAGGTATTTCTACATGCTCTGCTCAAAAGAGGATTGTATTAGGTAAACAAAGCCTCCCTCGTGTTTTGTGAGCATTAATGTCTAGATTGCAGGAATGACTTAGACAATCTTCAAGTCAAGAAATGGCTCTAATGGTGAGATCTTCTAGGAGCACTATGGCAGGCTGAAAGGATATGTAATTTTGTACATAAATATTTGCTCCTGAAATCATACCACTCACATTCCTTCTGAAGAGATTAATGTGGCCACAATGTCCTGAATTTTCCACTTTTACGTTAAAAAGTAAGAAAGGGAAATTATCAATGAATTATCTTATATCTCCTTTCCTCCAAACATTCTGGAACTTTTACTGGGAGAAAAAGGAAGTCTACATGTGGATATTTACATAAAGAGGATATATGCATGTATGTTGAAGGTGTGTGTACAATGTTTAACCATAACATTCATTTACATAGAGATTTATTACAAAATATTTATTGAGTATCTACTACATGTTAGACACGCTACTTGGTACTGGGGATGTAATGTCAAATAAAACAAACAGTTGTGCCTATTATGGAGCTTCTAGTCTAGTAAAAAAAGACTGCTATACAGTAAATATTTATGCAAATGAATGTGAAATTGTTACTGCAAGAAGTCTTTAAGAATGAAGGCAATCTGGTGCTAAGAGAGTTCAAATGGTAGATGTACTAGAACAAGGTAAGAAAAATGCTTTCCTTTATTTTATACCTCAAATGTTCTGCCATTCCTTAATTTCTCCTGTTCTCCATGCCTCTTAGATTGATTGTCTTAATTTAAGGCTTGTGTAAGCATGTCTTACTCAAAATAAATACATACATATATGAGTCAACAATAAAAAATAAAATACAACTTTCAATTGCTACCTTGTGTTAAACTACTGTTAATATATTGCTTAGATTGTATGGAATCATAGATAATGGTAAATCTAAAAAACCTGGTTACAAAGTTATTATCTGGTTTGGGAGCAGTAAGTTTAGATTAGTTTTGTACATCTTTAAGATGCACCTTGATATTGAAAAGCAAAGCCAAAAGAAAGAACATTTTGTTTTGACTAGTCCTAAGCTTTCTTAATTTTTACTCTTCTTTTTCTTGCCATGATAGTTAATATCATTATGTCCCCAAATTTTCTGGAATTATTATTTATTATTTATTTATTTATTTATTTTTTGGAGACAGAGTCTTGCTCTGTTGCCCGGGCTAGAGTGCCGTGGCATCAGCCTCGCTCACAGCAACCTCAAACTCCTGGGCTCAAGCAATCCTTCTGCCTCAGCCTCCCGAGTACCTGAGACTACAGGCATGTGCCATCATGCCTGGCTAAATTTTTCTATATATTTTTAGTTGTCCAGCTAATATCTTTCTATTTTTAGTAGAGACGGGGGGTCTCACTCTTGCTCAGGCTGGTCTCGAACTCCTGACCTCCAGAAATGCTCCCGTCTTGGCCTCCCAGAGTGCTAGGATTACAGGAATGAGCCACTGCGCTGGGCCTGGAATTATTATTTACAATATTTTTTGATAATATCCACGGCGAGGACGTCACTGGATGAAATTCTCCATTTTTAACAGTAGATGGCAGTGATTAACTTTTATATCGTTGTTTATGTTTTCTGTGTCTTGAGGAAGAGCCTATTTGTGAAAATTCAAAAGAAGGGCCAAATTATTTAGATTGTACCAGCAGTATCATATTATGCTGGTTATTATAAAATTTCAACTGATTTGTGTCTCACTGAAGGCATTTTTAAAGAAGACTCAAAAAGTAAAAAAATAGGAAACTATGAAATTGTAGGTGTTGAAGGAGAAAAGCTATCCTTTTCACTAAAGTATACATAAATTAAAGAAAAAAATTACCAAGGTATTGACCACATTTTTCTTTAGGTTGGAGACTATAGGTGCTTTTTTTCTCCCTTATTTCAATTTTTCCATGTTTTCAAAATCCCCAATTAAAAATTATTTTCTCTCCTCAAATATAAAAAATAAATAAGAACTTCAGAAACAAAAGAAATAAAAAGCTTCATAAGAAACAACTTTGTTAAACTCTCTAAATATACATTTTAAAAGATGAATTAAAAATTTTGTTGGAAACTGTAACTATCCCCTGAAAAGATAGTAAATTTAAACAGACTAATTTGCATGGGACTAATAAAGTTACAAGCACATACACACAGAACACTAGGCCCAGCAATTTCAATGAGGAATTCCAATATTTAAACTGTTTCAGAGCAAAATAGAAGGAAACTTCCAAATTTTTTAATTGAGTATAACATTAATACCAAAACCTTAAAAAGATTGCATTTAAAAAAGAAAACCATAGACCAATTTCTTTTATGAAGATATACGCTAAAATCTTGAATAAAATATTAGCAAATTGTATCTAGCATCACATTAAAAAATAACCCTTCATGACTAAGTGGGATTACCCCAGGAATGCAAGGCTATATAATTAATCATATTAATAAATAAGGAGAAAAATTATATACCATCTCCACAGATACTGAAAAGGCATTTGACAAAAATTACCACCCATTCATAGAAAAAGTCACTCAATAAAAATAGAAATGAATAAATATTTCCTTGACATAATAAAATATGTCTCTCTCAAACCAAAAGTCAGCAACAGTCATAAGAAACATAGATGCAATCCCTCTAAAGTAAAGAACAAGACAATGATGTCTACTAACACCATTATTATGTGAGAGTATTTGAGGTACCAGCCAAAATAACTAGACAAGAGAAATATGAGTTAAAAAATTAGAAAGGAGGAGTTAAAGCTACCATTACTTATGGATAGTAAAATCATGTATATGGAAAAACCAAGTGAATTGTGTACAGAATCAGTAGCTTCCATATGTACAAATAATAAGTTTAGAAGATATAATAGAAATTATTCTATTTATAATGGCAATAAAAGGACCAAATACCTAAGAATATACTTAATAATAAAAATATAAGACCTATATGGATAAAACTTTTAAACATTATAAACATAAAAGAAGAAATGAACAGATGGAAAGACATTCCATTTTCTTAGACAGTAAAAATCAAAATCATATATAAATTCTCTCTCAGCTAACTAATAATATTAACATGAATTCAATACAAATGCAATAGATTTTTAATATTTGTTTTAACTACACAAAATGATTCTAAATTTCATGTGGAAAAAAAACAAGTAGAAAATAAAATCTGAAAAAAGAACAATGAGAAGATACTAGTCTTATAATATTCTAAATTATAAAGCCTTAACAAAAGCTGTGTGGTACAGAGGCATTACTAGATGAATAGTCCAATAAAGCAGAATAGAAAGTCTAGATGCTGACTAGACATGAGAATTTAGCATATTGTATATGAGGGAAAGATGAAATAATTATTAAATAGTGTTGTGATAAATAGGACGCCATCTCGAAAAAAATAACATTGGATCTGTGCCTTACACCAGTGTTTTTCAAAGTGTGGTTCAAACCAGCAGCATCAGCACCATCCTGGGAACTTGTTAGAAATAAAATTTGTTGCCCCCCGCCAGGCTTACTAAATTAGAACCTCTAAAGTGCAGCCTTGCAAGGTATGTTTTAAAAATTCCTCTAGGTGATTCTAATGCATACCCAAGTTTGAGATCCCCTACCTTAACCTACACACCAGAGGAAATTCAAAATGGATCAAATATTTATATATAAAGAATTGACACCGTATCACTACTAGAAGAAGACATGAGAGAAATCTTTTATAACATTGGAGTGGGGAAATTGTTTCTAATTATGATTCATAACACAGCAGCCATAAAAATGACCAATAAAATTTTACTACATTAAAAACAAAATAAAACACGTCTTCATTGTCAAATCACCATAAGCAAAGACATAGGACAAAAGCAGGAAAAAACATTTGCAACTCATATTGTACTAATCAGGATACCAGGAAGAAACAGATGGAACATGAAGTCAGGTTACTTCAAGGAGAATTTAATAAAAGGACCATGTAGAAAGGTATGGACAGGGTAGATAAGGGGACCACAAGAATAATGTAATACCCCAGAGCTAGTAATATTAAGGCTATTACCACCGCTAGGCTTAAAATAATGAGGAGAGGGAATGGTTACTGGAACCTGGGAGGAAAGAATTATGTGGAGAAGACCACCTTAGAGTCAAGGGATGCAGTCATCTCAAGGCAATCCTGCAAAGAAGGAGCTGAAGGAATAAACACTTCAATCTCATTCTCCTTCCTCCCTCTTATCTCCTCATGAGACTCCCCACTGACCAAACTTAATTGGAAGTCAGAGGCCAAGAAAGCCCATTAATAATGATCTGGGTCATTATTACCATTCCGGGGATAGAAAGCAGGAAGACAAAGAGAGAGAGTAGGTCCAAAGGGGCAAACATAAGATCCCTAGCATAAATATTATAAAGGGCCAATTTTCCTTAATATAAAAAGAGCTCTTCAAAATTGTGAAGTAAAGGATCATTTGGGAATAACACCAATTGGGTATGGGACTGAGGTGGGGGGTGGGGAGAGGGGATGGGTGTATAACTACATGATGAGTACCTTGCACACCGTCTGGGGAATGGTCATGCTTGAATATTGGGACTCGGGGGGATGGGGATGGGGGTGGGGGGATGGGATGGGGTATAACTACATGATGAGTGCGTTGCACACTGTCTGGGGAATGGACACGCTTGAAGTTCTGACTCCGGGGGATGGGAGGGACATGGGCAGTGTATGTGGCCTGAACTTTTGTACCGCCCATGATGATAAGCTGAAATAAAAAAAAAAATGGGCAAATTCGAAGAACAAACAGTTCACTGAAAATGAAATTCAAATGACTCTGAAACATATAAAAAGATGTTTAAATTCCCTCATAATAAGAGAAATGTGATTATAATTACATTGAAGTACCATTTTTGCCTATTATTTTGGTAAAGATACAAAATCTTGATAACATATTCTATTGGCAATGCTGTGAGGAAAATGGCTGGTGGGAAAGCAGTTTGGCAATTACAAATGCATGTATCATTTTACCCAGCAATATTACTTCTGGAAGTCAATCCTACAGGTTACATTTCCACAGGTGCAAACCAATGTATTTGCAAGACTTTTATTGTGGCATTGATTGCAATAGAAAAGAATTGGAAACAACACAAATGTCTATCAAGAGGGCCTGGTTAAATAATCTATTGTGCATCCATACAATGGAATGCTATGGAACTTTGCAAAAGAAAAAGAAAGTTCTCTCTATATTGATACAAAAAGCTCTCTAAGATATGTTCAGCAGAAAAAAAACATGGTGAAAAGAAGTATATATGATATGCTTCCTTTTGTGTAAGAAAGGGGAGGAAGTTAGAATATTTATACACATATTTGCTTATATTTACATAAAGAAACTTTACACAAACAATTATAAAAGTGATTACTGTTGGCGGGTTAGGGGTTGGGGGACAGAAGTGAAAAAAACTTTCACTGTTTAAACTGTTACTCATTCAGAAAATTTTCAAAGAGTATTTTGCTTTTGATAATGGAATAAATAAAACCACGTTTTAAAAAAACAATCTGGCAGACACCACCATAACCATGTGATCAAGGTTAACATTACTAGTAATAAGACATATCAACATCATATAACCACTGATATGATGCACTAAGAGGAGCACATCACTTCTGTGGTTTTCTTGCAAAAAATGAATAGCCTTGATATAATCATGAGAAACCATTATGCAAACTCATTTAAGGGGCATTCTACAAAATAACTGGACAGTATTCTTCAAAAGTGGCAAAGTCATGAAAAACAAAGAAAGACTGAGGGTCTGTCAACAAATTGGAAGAGACTGAGGAGAGATGAGTAAATGTATTGTGGGATTCTGGAATGGATCCCAGATCAGGAAAAGTATATTAGTGAGAAAACTGTTGAAATTCACATAAGGTCTGTACTTTAGTTAATAATATTGTGGCATTGCTATTTTCCTGGTTTTGAAAATATACTATGGTTACATAAGATGTTAACACTAAGGCGAGCTGAGTCAAGGTAATACCAAAACTCACTGTACTATTTTTGCAACATTTCTGTAAGTCAAATTATTTCAAAGTTACAAAGTTATTTGAAAATAAGCATTTGTTGCAAACTTCTTAAGTTCCCATCCTTTGTTGGGATGTGGGGGAAGACAGACTAGCATCGTTATCCTTGGTATCCAAGAATATGATAAAAATCTGTGAGAAAATAGACAAGTCTAGGTCAGGTTCCTTTGTTAGACACTTTTGTAGAAAGATATTTCTCCCTTTGTAACATCTCATTGTGCAACTATATACTCATTTGGGTGGTTATTTTTAAATGCCTTCTTTCCCTCCACACACTAAGTTTAACAGAAGCAGGAAAAGTGTTCTGAACATATTATACATGATCGGTATTGTATTAAAGCATTAGTGTATGGGTAGAACATTTATTATGGATTAGGCATGTATTAAAGTATGGATAGTGCATTTATGTGGAAGACAGATCATATTCATTTTGCATAGTTCCAAAAGGCAGAACCAGAACTAAATGTGGAGATTACAGAGAGACAAATTTTAGCTCAATGTAGTGCATTTAGTTTCTAACAATTGGAACAATCAACAATTAGATTATTCTAGTGAGGCAGAGCACACCTCAAAACACCCCCTCAAAACTGGAAGTATTCTAGAAAAGGGTAAGATGAAATAGAAGGGATATCTTCAGGTCGGAGAGCAGAATAGATGTCAGCTAAGATTCTGTGATAATCAACTCTAAGAGTCTATATCCTTTTCAGCATATCACATTTTGAATTTGCTTTGGCTTCCTTCTCATTTAAAGAATCAAAGGAACTCTTGTTTTGTTTTTGCCATCCTTCAACTCTGTGTTCTCAGTATGTTAAACGCCAAGGTTATTCTTTGAAGCCCATTTTCTAATAAACAACTTTTAGCTAGTTGAAGCTTATCTGCTGAGCTCTACTCGCTCACCCAGCCTTGGGAAATCTCTATGCAGATATACTTGTGAACTCAGCAGTTCATTTCCAAGAAGGTCAGCATCAGATATTAGCCTGGAAGAAATTTTAGAGACTATCTATTTAATGACAGAGTCTCTCTAGCCCCATGGTGACCTAAATTTTAAAGATCCTTCCTTTGGTGTGGAAACTTATCAAAGGATTTGTTTGTTTTGTTTTTGTTTTTGTTTTTTGTTTGTTTGTTTTTGCTTTTTTTTTTTTAAAGATATGGTCTCACTATGTTACCCAAGCCGTTCTCGAACTCCTGGAATCAAGCAATCCTCCTGCCTCAGCCTCCCCAAGAGCTGGGACTACAGGCACATAATACCACCCTACTTGATTTAGTCAGTCATAAGTTTTCTTTACAGAAATCACCATTGCTTTTACCTTGTAAGTTATGTTTTCCTTAAGGATTTGATGATCTTTGTTAATCTACCACCTCAATCATTATGGAAGAATAAGAATTACTGGTTTATAGTTCTCAGGACTCCATTCTTATAGACTGGAGTTAACACAGTGGCCATTTATAACAACATATAACACTTCTTGTTTATCTATTCTACAATTGCAACTTTGAGTTCCTTCAAACTTTTCAGGAGATGCTTTCCAGCCCTTATAATTCTCCTATACTTATTACATTGATTAAATCTTGACTGATGATTTCAAATAGAACTTTCTGCAATAATGGAAAATGTTCTATAAATCTGTGCTGTCCAGTCTGTTACCTGCAAGGCACATGTGGCTATTGTGGACTTGAAATGTGGCTAGTATGACTAAGAAACAGATTTTTAGAATTTTCATTTTATATTAATTTAAATTTATATGTAAATATCACATGTGGATAGTGGCTACTATATTGGACAGAAGAGATATAGACTATTCTACACATTTAAAATTGCTCACACAATTCACAATTGCAAAGATGTGGAAACAACTCAAGTGCCCATCAATACATTAATGGATTAATAAAATGTGGTATATATATCCCATGGAGTACTATTCAGCTACAAGATACAATGGTGATGTAGCACCTCTTGTGTTATCCTGGATAGAGCTGGAACCCATTCTACTAAGTGAAATATTCCAAGAATGGAAAAACAAGCACCACATGTACTCACCATCAAATTGGTTTTAACTGATCAACACCTAAGTGCACATATAGGAATAACATTCACCGGGTGTTGGGCAGATGGGAGTGGGGAAGAGGGGATGGGTATATACACACCTATTGGGTGCGGTGCGCACCGTCTGGGGGGCAGAAACACTTGAAGCTCTGACTTGGGTGGGGCAAGGGCAATATACATAACCTAAACATTTATATCCCCATACTGTGCTGAAATAAAAAAATAAAATAATTTGCTCAATACCTCTGACCTAATTGACTAAACATTTGAGACAAGTGTTATTCTTAATATTTCCCTCAGCAAAAAATCAACAAAAATAATTCATGAAGTCTGTTTTATAATCTTTTTTTTAATTCTAAGAGTGGTTTTTGTGTCTGTTTCCTCATTTCTCTCTTTGGATTATAGCACAAAAAGATCCAAGTTTGGAAGCATGTGATTAGAGCCTGAGAAATGGTTCAGTGACCTTGATTCTTTCACTTACTGAATTTATTAAATCTGAATCTGTTGAGTCATGGTCATCAAGTAGTTTCAGTGGTTTTGTTCTCCAATCAACCATCCATTTAACATTCATTAGCTTTTACTGTGAGCTAGGTACTCTGGGATGTAATATGAATAAAGTAATGGAATGGAGAAGAACTACCATTTATTGAACATCTACCATCTACCAGGCATTTTCTTAGTCATAGGGTATCTATATCATAAGATTTCTATTTTATGACTTCCCTGCATAGTCTTATTACTGCTATTTTTTAAAAGCAAGGGAATCAAGGGTAAGATAGGTTAAGTGACTTATGTAGGGCTATGGGACTAAGAAACAGAGCCAGAATTCAAAATCATGTCTTTGAACTCTAAGTTCAATCTTCTTTACACTAAACCACTGCTGCCTCCTGAGTAATTTAAAAAAAAAAAAACAATAATAATACCTAAAATAGTTTGAACACTCATGTACCAGGACATATGCTAAGTATTATACTTTATACACATTACCATTTAATCCTCACAACCCTATGAATTTTACAAACAATGAACTATAAAACAGAGGTTAAATAACTTTAAGTTAGGAGGGTCAAATGCTTTAGGGAGGTCAAGAAGGATTTAATGAATCAGCTCTTCTACAACTCTCATTTTTCTTTAAACATAATAACTGCCTGTCTTGAGGGCCCCTTTATATTTCAATTTCAAAATATATCTTAAGTGTCCATCAAGTACAAAACACTATACCAGACTGGGAGAGAGTGGGCAGATTGCAAAGATACATAAAACCATGTTCTTGTCTTCAAAAGTCTTTTGCTCTTCTATTCTCTTCAGTGTCTCCTCCCTGCCCTATTCAAGTTCTCTATACAGTCACACAGCAGGGATATATTCTGAGAAATGCATCATTAGGCAATTTTGTAGCTGTATGAACATCATAGAGTATACTTACACAAACCTAAATGGTATAGCCTACTACACACGTAGGCTATATGGGATAGCCTATTCCTCCTAGGGTATTCCATATGTTACAGTACTGAATACTGTAGGGCAGCAGTCCCCAACCTTTTGGCACCAGGGACCATTTTCATGGAAGGCAATTTTTCCACAGACCAGGGTGGTGGTGGTTTCAGGATGATTCAAGTGCATTACAGTTATTGTATACTTTATTTCTATTATTATTACAATGTCACTTCTCACTCAATGATAGGGTTTTGAAAGGATTCTGCAAGCAATTGATTTATTATGGTTACTGTCCAGTCAAACCTTTCTGCTAATGATAATCTGTATTTGCAGCTGCTCCCCAGTGCTAGCATCACTGCCGATCTCACAGGAGGTGGAGCTCAGGAGGTGATGCAAGTGATGGGGAGCAGCTATAAATACAGATGAAGCTTTGCTTGCTCCCCTGCCACTCAGCTCCTGCTGTGCAGTCCGATTCTGAACAGGCCATGGACCACCAGTCCAGGGCCCTGGGGTTGGGGACCACATCTGTAGGAAATTAGAACACAATGGCAAGTATTTGTGTGTCTAAACATATCTAAACATAGAAAAGGTACAGAAAACATACAATGTTATAATCTTATGGCACCACTGTTGTATATGTTGTAGGATGTTAATGAAAACATAGTTATGTGGTACATGACTAGAATTTATCAAAGAATATTCAATCTGAAAACCAAGTTAGTGATATATAATTTTCATTTATTGCAAATTTGGTTTCTGACACAAGTTGTATTCCAATTATATTGGGGTAGGCAGGGCCAGGGTAGGAGGTTGCTTAAGGTTGTTAATACTGGACTCAAAATTACCAATGAAGCAAGAGGCTGCTTCTTGTTTATAAGTCTCTGATCCAAGTTTTCCATATTGTTTCATCACTTAGATTTTCTGCCTTGTCCCATGCATTTCAATGTTCTGCTTTCATATTTTGAAATTTTTATAATATTCAAAAATGTAATCGTAAACATTTTCAGGAAGCCTATAATGAATTTTTCTATTCTCTTTAATTTCTCTTCTTTGCTATAGGAGACATTAAGTACAATCTAAGTGGAAAGATTAGAACTGGTGCTGTCCAAGATCATAAAAAATCATTTGACAAGAGAAGAAAAAAATGTAATTTGAAAAAATAACAAGTGAAAAATAGCTGAGTGTAATATGTGTATATGTGTATGTGTATATATACATACTCACACACCCATACATATATGTATTCATTCCCCTCCTAAAAAGAAATATTGAGAAAATTCACTTAAGTGAATGCCCAGGAAAATATTGCTTTTCTCCCTTTCTTTTTTTGGTAGACCTTTCCTCGTTCAGTCTAAGGAGGAACCAAAGGATAATCTAAATAAAGTCCAGAGTGATCAAAGATGCCTACTCTGAGAGATGAGACAGTTCCCAGATTAACCTAGTATTTCAGTTTTACTTTGAAGGGAGCTGGATGATTCAGTATAGATCAAGATCTCTGGGAACATTCCAGACTGCTCCAGAGCAGACTCAAATCCATCTTGCTGCGGGGGCGGGGGGAGAGGAGTCAGATTTTTTTGAGTCTTAGTCACCAGGCCCTCTCCTTTAACTCTGAAAGCAAAACTTGAATAATCTGCAAAATCAAACTCTTAAATCATTTCAAAGGTACTGATCTCTCAGAAAGAGCATAGAGCCATGAGTTAGGCTATGTGACCAACCACAGTCAAATCACAACTCTTTATATTGATTTCATCACTATGAAAAAGAAGAGAAGATGAGCCATCTCTGTCTCAACAAGTCTGTTTTAAATATTCAATGAGATAATAAAGGTAAAATGCTTCAAATATCAAAAGTTGTCATATAAATTAATATGTTATAGGGAAAGAAGCAAAATTGTTCTTTTCAGCATTAAGCACTAAAATAATATATTCATTTTTAAGAATTTTTGTACATTTAAAATATACCTTTTAAAGCAAGACTTTTTCTAAAGTTCTGAACCTTTTAAATTCTTTTGTAAGCCTCTAACCCCTACTCTATACTTGTAAAAATATATCAGCTCATAATTTGAATAGTTTCTAGTTTGTTCATCTAAAAAATACTGTGATTCAGTAAAAATTCTCTGGTACACTTTTAGCATGTTCTACCATTTATTATTTCTTTTGAAATAAATTTTTACCTTTCTTGCATGTAAAAAATGCTGTATGTAAAAGGAAATTTGACTATAGCATATACATGAAAATGCAAAGAATGTGTTTTAGCCAGGTGTGAATAGAGTATCCTGCTTTTTGTACTTTCCATAAAATAATTAACTGCTAAAGTTTCAAGCTAGTGTGGGTTTAAAGATCCTTTTAAATGTTTATGAATGAGATGAGGTGTGGGGAAGTGCAGGGACTTAAAGAATTTGGGAAGAGGTAAATTGTATGTGTGTGTGTGTGTGTGTGTGTGTGTGTTTTATGGTAAGAAGTAAAAATAGTTAAAGCTATGAAAGAAAATCTCTAAATGAAAGTAATTGTTAAATAATTAGCTATGACTTTTTTATGTAGAGATAGGTTTCTCAAGAATGTTTGCACATGCAAACCACATTTCAAAACGGAGTTATTATAAAATATTTGGAGGAAATATGTTCATTACTTTTCTACTTGGATTGCAAATTTCTTAACAACCAGGATTCATTCAACTTGATATTCCTTCATGCTTATATTAGTGCTATATACCCTGCGGATGTTCAACTATTATTATTTAATGATGATAAAGAACAGAGATATCTAGTAAATAGTTCTCCTTTTCACTTCTCACTTCTAGCTCTTGTACTGTATTAAAAGCAAAACATCATCTACATTAATGTGTGGCTTCCAAATTAGCCACAATATCCCTGGATTTTGTATTTCAGTTTATATAGTGAATTTTTGATCACACAGTTAATTAGCTCATCAATGCAGCAATATAATTTAGCCATTGGCATGATCAAAATATAACAAATGATTTCATATTCCAGTCTTTCAGTCGTATATGCCAAACACGGAAACTGTGAAGTTCCATTTCTTTTAGTTTTGCTGGAATGTTCTCTTTGAAACTCTGTCTCTGGTACTATAAGCATGACTTCCTAGACAACTTGCTGCAAAGGAGATTTCTTTTGGAAGCAGACAAGATTTTGAAGTGGCAATATCACTGTATTGGAAAGTCTTCATCCAGGTTCCAGCATTGAAACATGGTGAATTCTGAATTTGTATAGAACAATTTTGGGCTTCCCCATAGTTCAAGGCTTAAATTTAATCACATAAGATCTCCTAACAGCTTCATGGCACCCAAAAAGTGAGACACTTTCCCCTCTCAGATAAAAGTTCTCTGTGGAATCGATGCCAATATCCACTTGAATCATACGTGAGGTTTTCAGAATCAGGTACAGCAAGACATCTATAATACAAGACTATGAATGTTACTTGGCAGGACTTGATATTCAGTTGGTATATATTTCTCTAATATGGATATTGCACAGTTGGGACCAGATAACTGCTATTTATACAGCATGGTCAGAATAGCTAATGAGAGCATTCGATAAGTAAATGCACAAAGAAATCTCTTGTCTCTTCTTTAATAATTTCCTTGCTGATGAGTTCTAATTTATTCCCATACCAATATATTACTAAATTAAAAAATATGATTACCAAGCTCCTTTTCAGAAATGTAAAATCTTAAAAATTTGAGTATTAATTTATTCATGTTCTTTTATTGGATTACAAATAAATATAATGTTCAATCTCAGCCTTTATTATTAACTTTATTATAGTTATTGCAGTTAGATATTTAGTAAAATTACTTAAAAATGTATTTATTCAGAAATTATGGCCATAGCACAGCTACATTTGACCAATAGTGCCTATATTTTTTATAATAAGCTAAGGACAATATAGTCTAGGTTGTAAGAAATAAGAGAAAATTAGAAATAACAGAAATAATAATTAGTATCTCAAAAATGTTTTGTCTCACCAGGAGAATTTTATTCTAATAAACAATATCCTATCCAATAGAATTTCTCCTATTTGAATAAGTTAAAGTCATTATCTGACATAAATTAAAATAGCAATAGCAATAATAGTAATAATAAAAGCTCATGATTATCTATGATGGTTAATCCACACAATTTGGCATCTAACCCTGGTGGATAAAGATTATGGTCCCATTTTTCAAGGAATTCAATCTAGCTTTTATTATTCCACTAATAGGCAAAATAATTATTAAGATTAATTGTTGGCAAATGAACTGTCAAAGAATTATCGACATGAATGGTAGAATACCTTATATAGTACACATTAAAATACATACTAGATATTGGGACAACTATTCTGCTGTTTAATAAAATTAATAAAGAAACAGAGCTTACATATTTAGCAGTTTTATTTGTGTTATCACCAGACCCTGTCATTTATTCACAAGATAAGCAAGTTCACAATTCTACTATAAAATAATGAGGCCAATTATCAAAATCTAAACAAAAAAATAAGCCTCATTATGTTATTATTGCAGTCCTATTGTGACTATGGTAAAAAAAAAAGTGGCAAGTAGCATTAACTATGGCCAATAGTGTTAGTACAATGTCAATTACATAGGCAATTGAATAATTTCATGTACCCTAGAAGCCAATACTTCTATACACATGATATTTCAATAAACCAATTCAACAGTTCTTTTCTTAGTTTTATTTTATTTCAAATTGACACATAATAATTGTACATATTTATGGGGTATAATGTGATGTTTCGATTCATGTATATATTGTATAATGATGAAATCAGGGTACTTAGCTTATCCATCACCTCAAACAATTATCATTTCTTTGTGATGAGAACATTCAAATTCCTCTCTTCTAATTATAGGTGACCCTTGAGCAATGCAGGGGTTAGGGGTGTCAATCCCCTCGACAGTTGAAATTCCATGTATAACTTTTGACTCCTCAAAAACTTAACTACTAATAGACTACTGTTGACTGGAAGTCTTACTGATAATATAAACAATAGATTAACAAATATTTTGTGCATTAAAGAGACCTAGAGTGAGAGTAGCTTTTTCTAATGTTTTGTTTTAAAAGGGAGTTAAATGCACAGCATATACTTATAAATTTCATGTAATTTATTTTTATTTTAAAATATTAAGGGGGGTACAAATGCTTTTGGTTACATGGACCACTTTTGTAATGCTTGTGGCACAGCTATGAGTGTGCCCATCACCCAAATAGTGTCCATTGTGCCTGTTAGATAGGTTTTTACCCATCCCCTGCCTCACCTCTCCTGCATGCTTGATTTCCACTGGGTTTTACTTCCCTCTATGCACATGTGTGCTCATCAGTTAGTTCTCATTTAATAGCGAGTACATGTGGTGTGTGTTTTAACATTCTTGAGACACTTCACTGTGTGGAACTGGTCTCCAGTTCCATACAAATTGTCGCAAAAGGTATCAACTCATCCTTTTTATGGCTGAGTAGTACTCCATGCTCTACATATAACGCATTTTGTTAATCCACTTATGCATTGATGGGCACTTGGGTTGATTCCACATCCTTGCAGTTGTGAATTGTGCTGCAATAAACGTTTGAGTGCAAGTGTCTTTTTGATAAAGTGACTTCTTTACCTTTGGGTAGATACCAAGTAGTGGGATTCCTGTATTGAATGATAGCTCTACTTTTAGTTCTTTGAGGAATCTCCATACTGTTTTCCATAGAGGTTGTACTAATTTGAGGTCCCACCAACAGTGTATAAGCGTTCCTTTCTCTCTGCATCCTTGACAGCATCTCTTGTTTTTGGACTTTTCATTAAAAGCCATTCTAACAGGGGTAAGGTGGTATCTATTTGTGGTTTTAATTTGCATTTTTCTGATGATTAGTGATGTTGACCATTTTTTTTCATATGTTTATTGGCCATTTGTCTATATATTTTGAAAAATTTCTGTTCATGTCTTTTGCCCACTTTTTGTGGGTTTTATTGTTTTGTCCTTGCTGATTTCTTTGAGTTATTTGTAGATTCTGCTATTAGCCCTATAGCTTGTGAATATTTTCTCCCATTTTGTAGCTTGTCTATTTGCTGTGAAGAAGCCTTTTAATTTAATCAAGTCACATTTATTTATTTAGTTGCTCTAATTGCCATTGGAACCTTAGTCATATATTCTTTGTCTAGGCTGATATCTAGAAGAGGTTTTCTTACATTTTCTTCTAGAATTCTTCTGTTTTCATGCCTTACATTTAAGTATTTTATTCATCTTGAATTAACTTTTGTGAGTGGTGAAAGATGTTGATCCTGTTTCATTTTTCTGCATGTGGGTATCCAATATTCCCAGCGCCATTTATCGAATAGGGCTTCTTTTCCCCAGTGTATATTATTGTCTGCTTTGTCAAAGGTCAGATGGCAATAGGTGGATGGCTTTATATCTGGGTTCTCTGTTCTGTTCCATTGCTCTATCTCTCTATTTTTGTGCCAGTATCATGCTATTTTGCTTACTATAGCCTGTAGTTCAAAGTCTGGTAAGATGATGCCTCCAGATTAATTCTTTTGCTTAAGACTGCTTTGGCTACTGGGGATCTTTCATGGTTCCAAATGAAGCATGGAATTATTTTTTCTAGATCTGTGAAATATGACATTGCTGTTTTTATGGGGATTGCATTGAACTTGTAAATCAATTTGGGTAGTGTGTATATATTAACAATGTTGATTCTACCAATCCATGAGCATGATATATATCTCTTAATGATCATAGTATTTCAGACTGTCAACAAGCGGACACATCCAGGCTGTTAGGCAGCAGCTGTGAACTGCCTTGCCCCTACAGCATCTACTGAAAAAGAGCCTGCACATGGTATGTTACTTTCCAAAATAAAACTGAAAGTTAGGAAGCAACAACTGATCCAGATGGGAAGGACTCAGCAAAAGAACTCTGGAAGTATGAAGAATCAAACGGAAAACAAACACACAAAAAGGAACACCAGCTCTCTAGCAATGGACATTAACCAAATTCAGAACACTAAAATGACAGAAGAAAAATTTCAAACATGGATCATAAGAAAACTCAATGGTATCCAAGAAAAAATGGATAACCAACACAAAGAAACCACTGGAAAAAATCCAGGACTTGGAAGAAAAATTCACTAAAGACATTGAAATATTAAAGAAAAATCAAACTGAACTCCTGGAAATGAAAGCTTTATTCAGGGAAACACAAAACACAGTGGAAAGCCTCAAAAGAAAGGTAGAACAAACAGAAGAAAGAATCTCAGACAGTCAAGATAACACCTTGCAATTAAATAAGTCACTCACAGAGACAGAGCAAAGAAATAAGAGAAAAGATCAAAGCCTGCAAGAAATGTGAGATTATGTGATGAAGCCTAACGTAAGAGTTATGGGCATTCCTGAGGGTGAAGAAGATAATACACAAGGGTTGGATAAGCTCTTTGAAGATATAATAGAGGAAAATTTCCCAGGCCTTGCTAAAAATCTATATATCCAGGTACAAGAATCCCAAAGGACCCCTGGGAGATTCATTGCAAATAGGAAGACACCACGTCATGCAGTCATCAGACTGACCAAAATATCCACTAACGAGGCCTTTCTTTGAGCTGTAAGGTGAAAGAAATGAGTACCATACAAAGGAAAGCCCATCTGAATAACGCCAGATTTCTCAACTGAAACCTTACAAGCAAGAAGAGACCGGGGCCTTACTCTCACTCTTCTGAAACAGAATAATGCCCAGCCTAGATTCTTGTACCCAGCAAAGCTAAGTTTTATATACGAAGGAGAAATTAAGACATTCTCAGATAAACAAAGACTGAGGGAATTCACCAAGACAAGACCAGCCCTCCAAGAAGTACTCAAAACAGAGTTGTACACAGACCAGCATAAGAAACACTCACGAATGTAAAACTACTCAAAAGCTAAAGACCAAAGGCTGGATACCACAATGGATCAAGACAGAAAACTTAGCAACGAAGTTCTACCCAACAGGATGAACAGAAATCTTCCCCACCTATCAGTTCTCTCAACAAATGTGACTGGCTTGAACTCCCCACTCAAGAGACACAGGCTGGCCCAATGGATAAAAAAATATAAGGCAAGTATCTTCTGTCTCCAGGAAACACATCTAACCTGCAAAGATGCATTTAAACTGAAAATAAAGGGGGGATACAGATATTTCAAGCAAATGGAAGCCTAAAGAAGGCTGGTGTGATGGTTTTATTTCAGATAACTTAGTTTTTAAATCAAGAAAAGTAATGAAAGACAAAGATATTCACTATATAATGGTGAAGGGCACAGTTCAACAAAAAGACATAACTATACTAAATGTGTATGCACCCAACTTAGGTACACACAGATTCATAAAGCAAACTGTACTTGATCTAAACCAAATGATAAATAGCAACACCGTAATATCTAGAGACTTCAACACCCCACTGACACCACAGGACAGATCATCCAAACAGAAAATAAACAAAGAAATAATAGACTTAAACAGAACGCTAGAACAAATGGGCCTGACTGACATTTACAGGACATTCCATCCAAAATCCCCTGAATATACGTTCTTCTCATCAGCTCATGGGACATTATCTAAGGTTGACCATAACCTAGGACACAATGCATGTCTTAAAAAATTTAAAAAACTAGAAATTATACCATGCATCTTCTCAGATTACAGTGGGATAAAAGTAGAAATAAACCCTAACAGAAATTCTCATTTCTACTCAAAGTCATGGAAGCTAAACAACCTTCTCCTGAATGATTATTTTATAAATGAAGAAATCAAGATGGAAATCAAAAGATTCTTTGAACTAAACGACAAAGGAGACACAAGTTATCAAAATCTGAGGGACACAGCTAAAGCAGTCCTGAAAGGAAAGTTTATTTCCATAAATACCTATATCCAAAAGACAGAAAATTCACAGACAACCTAATGAATAGACTCAAAGAGCTGGAAAAAGAAGAACAGACCAACCCCAAACTCACCAGAAGGAATAAAATTAATAAGTTCAAATCAGAACTAAATGAAACAGACAACAGGAAAACTATACAGAAAATTAATAAAACAAAAAGTTGGTTCTCTGAAAAGATAAACAAAATTGACATGCCTTTGGCTAGACTAAGAGCAGAAAGAAAGATCTCTAATAAGATCCATCAGGAACATGAATGGAGAAACTGCAACTGATGCCACCCAGATACAAGATATCATCTATGAATTCTACAAAAACCTTTATGCACACAAACTGGAAAATGTGGAGGAAATGGACAAATTTTTAGAAACACAGACTCCCTAGGCTCAGCCAGGAAGAAATAGAATTCTTGAACAGTCCAATATCAAGAACTGAAATGGAAAGAGCAATAAAAAAGTGTCCCAAAAAGAAAAGGCCCGGACCAGATGGTTTCACATCTGAATTTTACTACACCTATACAGAAGAACTGGTGCCTATCCTATAAAAGTTATTTCATAACATCGAGAAGAACAGAATCCTCCCCAACACATTTTATGAAGCCAACATAAACCTGATACCAAAACCAGGAAAGGATACAACAAAAAAAGAAAACTACAGACAAATATCCCCTAGGAATATAGATGCAAAAATTCTCAAAAAAATCCTAGCAAACCGAATTCAGGTGCGTATCAAAAAAATAATCCATCATGACCAAGTGGGCTTCATCCTAGAGATGCAGGGATGGTTCAACATATGGAAATCTATAAATGTAATTCACGACATAAATAGAAGCAAAAACATATCATATTCTCAATATACACAAAAGAAGCATTTGACAAAATTCAATGCCCTTTTATGATAAGAACGCTTAATAAAATATACATAGATGGGACTTACCTAAAAATCATATAAGCCATATATGACAAACCCACGGCCAATGTCATACTGAATGGGGAAAAATTGAAAGCATTTCCACTTAGAACTGGAACCAGACAAGGTTGCCCACTGTCTCCACTGCTATTCAACATAGTGCTGGAAGTCCTTGCAAGAGCAATCAGGCAAGAGAGCAGAATCAAGGGTGTCCAAATGGGGACAGAAGAGATCAAACTTTCACTCTTTGCTGATGAAATGATATTATATCTAGAAAACTCCAAGGATTCAACAAAGAGACTTCTGGAAGTGATAAATGAATTCAGTATAGTCTCAGGATACAAACTCAGTACAAACAAATCAGAGGCATTCATATATGCCAATAAGAGTCAAACTGAGAACCAAATGAAAGACTTAATACCCTTCACAATAGCAACAAAGAAAATAAAGTACCTAGGAATATATTTGACTAAGGAGGTAAAAGACCTCTACAGGGAGAACTATGAAACACTGAGGAAAGAGATAGCAGAGCACGTAAACAGGTGGAAAACCATACCATGGTTGTGGATCGGAAGAGTCAACACTGTTAAAATGTCTATACTATCCAAAGTGATCTACAGATTCAATGCAATCCCTATTAAATTACCAACATCATTTTTCACAGATATAGAAAAATAATTTTATGCTTTGTATGGAACCAGAGAAGATTCCATTTAGCAAAAGCAATTTTAGTAAATAAGAACAAAATGGGAAGTATTAATTTACCAGACTTCAAGCTATATTACAAGGCTGTGGTTTTTAAATCAGCTTGGTATTGGCACAAGAACAGAGACACAGACCAGTGGAACAGAACTGAGAATTCAGATATAAAACCATCCTCACATAGCCATCTAAACTTTGACAAATCAGACAAAAAGATACAATGGGGAAAAGAATCCTTGTTCAATAAATGATGCTGGGAAAACTGGATAGCCACATGTAGCAGACTGAAACAGGACCCATACCTTTCACCTCTCACAAAAATCAAATCACAGTGGATAAGTGGATAACAGACTTAAACCTAAGGTGTGAAACTATTAGAATTCTAGAAGAAAATGTGGGAAGGACTCTTATGGACATTGGCTTAGACAAAGAATTTATAAGGAAGACCCCAAAGGCAATCAGAGCAACAACAAAAATAAATAAATGGGACCTGACCAGATTAAAAAGTTTTTGCACAGCCAAAGAAACTATCACAAGAGCAAACAGGCAACCTACAGAATGGGAAAATATTTTTGCATGCTTCACATCCATTAAAGGGATCATATCTAGAATCTATAAATAACTCAGGAAAATCAGCAAGAAAAAATCAAACAACCCCATCAAAAAGTGGGCAAAGGACATGAACAGAAATTTTTCAAAAGAAGATAGAATGGCCAACAAACATATGAAAAAAATGCTCAGCATCTCTAATCATCAGGGAAGTGCAAATCAAAACCACAATGAAATACCACTCATCCCCAGTGAGAATGGCCTTTATCAAAACTCCCTTAACAACAAATGTTGGTGTGGATGCAGAGAGATAGGTACATTCATACACTGCTAGTGGGACTGCAAACTAGTACAACCTCTGTGGAAATCAATATGGAGATACCTTAAACAGATACTAGTAGAACTACCATTTGATCCAGCAATCCCATTGCTGGGCATCTACCCAAAGAATAAAAGGCATTCTATAAAAAGACATCTGCAGTCAAATGTTTATAGCAGCACAATTCACAATTGCAAACATGTGGAAATAGCCCAGATGCCCATCAATCCATGAGTGGATTAATAAAATGTGGTATATGTATACCATGGAATACTACTCAGCTGTAAGAGACAATGGTGATATACCACCTCTTATATTTTCCTGGATAGAGCTGGAACTCATTCTACTAAGTGAAGTATCCCAACAATGGAAAACTAAGCACCACATGTGCTCACCATCAAATTGTTTTCAGTGATCATCACTTAAGAGCACACTTAGGAATAACATTAATTGTCTGTTGGGTACATGTGAGGGGGCAGGGAATGGGTATATACATACATATGCACACCATCTAGGGGATAGACACTCTTGAAACTCTGATTTGGGGCGGGGAGGAAAGGGTAATATATGTAACCTAATATGATGAAATAAATATATGTAACCATAATATGCTGAAATAAAAAAAAAATTTTTCTGCAATGTTCCCCTAAATCACCTGCACTGTAGGTGAACCACTCCCACTGCCTCACCCTTAAAAAAAAAAAAGAATTTCAGACTGTCCAAACTCAACAAAAACATTTCTGAAAAAATTAACATAGAACTTGAAATTGTAAAGATTGTGATAAAAAATTTCCTCTTAATGAATTATGGGGCTGCACATGTAGTAATTAATATACTTATACAATATATTACATGATGGTGAACTTTCTTCTTAGAAAAGTGAAACATTATAATAAATAATTAGAATAATAAAAATTTCTCAAAATAATTCTCACTAAATATGCCTTAGTGTAAATTTCTGCTAGACACTATAACTCTATGGGGAACTTTACGGAAAATATAGATGAACCTACTGATTTCGTTCCAATGGAGTATAAAATATATTAGATTATGTGACTCAAGGCTGAACATCATACTGTCAGATATAATTTACCCCCATAATGATTAAGAATAGCCAACAGAATAAACGATGCTAAACAAACAAACAAACAAAATGCTATTTAAAAGCAAGCTATTTTTAAAAAAGCTTAGAACAGGGAAATTAAATTAGGGTAGAATATAGGAAGCTTCTACTAGCTATGCCAGAATAATTTTGGAGGGCAGGTCCACACTGATCACCCAGTAGGGATTTCAGTGACATCAAATCATGACTGGTTCCTCTATTTTCTAAGCTTATAAATGTTGTTGTTATTATTATCAAAACCACTTAGCACTGAATTTAGTCCTCTGTGTCAGGCACAAAAAGGTCCTATCTGGTATATCACATGGTATACCTGCGGCAGGTGGACTGCTCTTCCACTAATTATTCAATCAGTAAATCCTAGCTCATCATCCAGATATCAAATCCCAGAAGAATATAAGATAAAACAGATAAAAATAAGGGGCATTGGCCGGGTGCGGTGGCTCACGCCTGTAATCCTAGCACTCTGGGAGGCCGAGGTGGGTGGATCGTTTGAGCTCAGGAGTTCGAGACCAGCCTGCGCAAGAGCGAGACCCCATCTCTACTAAAAATAGAAAGAAATTATATGGACAGCTAAAAATATATAGAGAAAAAATTAGCCGGGCATGGTGGCGCATGCCTGTAGTCCCAGCTACTCGGGAGGCTGAGACAGGAGGATCGCTTGAGTTCAGGAGTTTGAGGTTGCTGTGAGCTAGGCTGACACCACGGCACTCACTCTAGCCTGGGCAACAGAGTGAGACTCTGTCTCAAAAAAAAAAAAAAAAAAAAAAAAATAAGGGGCATAATTTCATGGCAATTATCTTAAAATTACTAAGGAGTAGAACTGAAATGTTGCTGCCACAAAGAAATTATGAATACTTGAGGTTATGAATACCCCAATTACTCTGATTTGATAAATACACATTGTATACCTGTATCAAAACATCATGTGTATTTCATGAATATATATACCTATTATGTACCCATAATAATTTAAAAATACAAATAAGGAAAAAATACATTAAAATACATATTTTGTATACTATATTTTTACAATAAATGAGTTAGAGAAAAGAAAATGTTATTAAAAATCATAAGGAAGATAAAATATGTTTACTATTCATTAAGTGGAAGTGGATCATCATAAATGCCTTTATCCTCATTGTCCTCTCATTGAGTAGGCCGAGGATGAGGAGGAAGTGAAAGAGTTGTTCTTCCTATCTCAGGGGTGGCAGAGGAAGAAGAAAATCCACATATAAATGGACCTGCACAGTTCAAACCCATTGTTGTCCAAGGGTCACCTGTATTTTGAAACATGCAATACAATATTGTTAACTATAGTCACCTTACTGTGCAGTTGAACACCAGAACTTATTCCTCCTAACTAACTGAAAACTTTGTGCCTGTTGACCAATCTCTCCCCATCCCACGTTCCCCACTACCATCTCCAGCCTCTGATGATCACTATTCTACTCTGTACTTCTATGAGATCAGCTTTTTAAAATCATGCAAATGAGCGAGATTATGTGGCATTTGTCTTTTTTTGTGCCTGGCTTATCTCACTTAACATAATGTGCTCCAGGTTCGTCCATGTTGCAAATGACAGGATTTCATTCTTTTTATAGCTAAATAATTATCCATGTGTATATATACCACATTTTCTTTATCCATTCATCTATTGTTGGAAACTTAGGTTGATTCCATATCTTGGCTATTGTGTCTAGTCCTGCAATAAACATGGGAGTGCAGATATCTCTTCAACATACTGATTTCATTTCCTTTGAATAAATACTCAGTAGTAAGACTGCTGGTCACATGGTAGTTCTATTTTCAATTTTTTTTAGGAACTTCCATATTGTTTTCCATAATGGCTAATTTTCATGCCTACCAATGTTGTATATGGGTTGCCATTTCTCCATATCCATGCCAGCATTTGTTATTTTTCATCTTTTTGATAATAGCCACTCTGACAGGTGTGATGTGATAACTCATTGTAGTTTAACCTACCCAACATTTCTGTGCTGCAAGATATGGAATGAACAAGAAGTTCAAGATATATTTCCTCACCTCTATGAGTTTATAATAAAGTTGGAAAGACCAAAGCATCATATGTACATTTAAGTACCATTGAGAACTCACCTGACAATAAGAGCATTAGGAGCTCAGAGAAAAATCAGTATTGTCAAGAGTAGTTATTTTAACCATGGTGAAGTTAGGACTTGAGTTGGTTCTTGAAAGATCACAGACAGATGTGCCAATAATCAATCATTGTAATTTAGTTGGCAAATGGTCCAGATTAATCTGTATAAATTAAAATGTCAAATGAATATACGTGGTACTTTTTCTTTTCCTAAATTCAGAAAAATTATAGTGTCAACCTGAATAGTGCCTCATTTGAGCTTTCTCTGTTTCCATCTTAGAGACTAATATAGCAAATAAAAAAGAGAGGCACTCCCAGCCTAACAAGATAAAACTTGAAATTATGTACATGTAGGCCCAGAAGAAAAATGATATAGCAACATATATAAGGCATGCTTTACTATCATGTGAAAAGTTTAAACCAAATGTACATTATGTGACATATGTTGACATCTGGTCATAAGAGAATTGCTAAAGTATTTAACTGAATGAGAAATCAAGGTCAGTATTACAAGCATAATGGGGTGATGTTATTGTTTCCTGGCAAACATAGTTTTTCAGACTCAATTGAAGTCAATTGTTCCTTTTTAAAAATGTGAATGTAACACTTGAGGTTCAAAGAATAGGAACATGATGTTCTCCAGTATTGAAGCTGATGATCTGGGCACAATGTTGTGGGATCACTAGGTGGCCAAGCCTTGACTATAACTGAGGGTTATAACCTTGTGAAAAATACCCCTATGAAACATTCAGCCTGGCTTCTGATGCATATATACAACTGGGAGAAGTCAGTGGCAGTGCTCTTACCCAAGAGGTCAAGTCTCTGGCACTTATTCAAGATATGTGAGAGAATATAGAGAATGGTGATTTATGGATTTGTTATTGTGTTCTCTCTTCTACATTCCCTGAAACAAACTAATGGCTCTGTTATCCTTTAAACCACCTGTTCAGGAATCTTTCAACATGTGATACAGTTGGCCCTTGAACAACATAGGTGTTAGGGTTGCAGAGCCTCAGTGTAGCCAAAAATCTCTATATAACTTTTGACTACTCATAAACTTAACTAATATTAGCCTACCATTTACCAGAAGCCTTACTGATAACATAAACAATTGATTAACACATATTTTGTATGTTCTATGTATTATATACTGTATTATTACAGTAAAGTAAGCTACAGACAAGAAAATCATGAGGAAGAGAAAATATATTTACTGTTCATTAAGTGGATGTGGATCATCATCAAGGTCTTCATTTTCAGCATCCTCACATTGTGTAGGCTGAGGAGGAGAAAGAAGAAGAAGAGTTAGTCTTGCTGTCTCAGGGGTTGGCAGAGGCAGGAGAAAATCTTCATATAAGTGGACCTGCACAGTTCAAACATGTGTTGCTTGAGGGTCAACTGTGTATTTACTATAAACACCTAGCAGTGTTTAATAGTAGATATACTTCATTATTCTTATGGCTAAATAATATTCCATTGTATATATATAACACTGAAAATTCACTCTGTCTCAATAAAAGAGATCATCACCCACCTGAATTGCCCAAGCCAGAAACATGGACTTGATCCTTGAGTATTCCCTCTTCCTCACTTGCCATATCAATTACCACAGCCCACCTGCTGGCTCTTCATGTTTCTTAAATATATCAGTTGTCTTAATCTCTATTGCTACTGTCTTAATTCAACCAGTCTTGATCTTTCACCTAGTCTTTTAACATAGCCGTTTAACTGAACTATCAGCTTCCGTTCTTGCCCTGTCACAACCCCCATCATCCATTCTCCATAGTGAATCCAGCATGATCTTTCCAAAACATAAATCAAATCATGTTATTTAATATTTTCATGGCTAAAAACTTTTTAATGGTGCTCAGCAACCTATAGGATAAAAACTGTATTGCTTAGGATGTCTTATAAAGCTTTTCCTGATTGGCCCCCTGCCTTCTTGGCCAATCTCATTTTCTGTGACTTCCCTTCTAACCATCATCCCATATTCTAACAATTTCAAGGTTCTTGGAGTTTCACAAACTCCCCCTACATTTTCATACTTTCCACACTTTGCATGTGCTCTTTTCTCTACCTCTAATGTCCTCTCTTTTCTTTGATCCCTATTCCAACATACCTGAAAAACTCATACTCATTCTTCAAAGCTTAGATCAAAAACCGTATTCTTTGTAGAACCCTTCACTGATGAACTCAAGCAGTCATTTTCTTTGTCCCCTTGTTCCCACAGTACCTCATATGCACTACCCCTATAGTGCATACCACATTGAGTTATAAGGATATAAACCTATATTCCCCATTAGTTTTTGAGCTATTTAAGGGCAGAAACTGTTTCATATTGTTTTCTTTATCCCTAGTGCTTAACAGAGTACCTAGCACCTAGTATAGGCACTTAAAATTATATGTTATATGATTTGTTTGACTATTTATAGACGACACTTGGTAAATGAATTACAAACAGTATACCACAAATAAAACACTTATGTGTAACTTAAAATCACATACAGAAGTTTTAATCTTAACTATATGACTCCAGTCTACTGTACTCTTGACTCTACTCTAAAATTAGAAAAATCAAAACTAAGGATAATATAACAGTTTTAGTTAAAAGCAAGCCATGTTTGTGTCTATAGTGGGAGTTATGTACTTCTGGAAGATATGCAAGTGTAAGGAGATAATTATACTCTATATTCCATATGATTTATTTGACAGATATTGACTGAGCACCTAATTGATTACTGGCACTGTACAAAGTGATAGAAATAAAGATATGATTATAACACAGAATTCAAACTCACAGTCTAATGGGGAGAAAAAAATGTTGACAGTACAATGTGACCAATACTGTAATGAGGAGGTATTCACAGGATGCTATGTGAATTCATGTGTGCCTAACCCAAGGAATTTTAAGGAAGGCTTCTCAGAGATAAGTAGGAGCTACCCATGCCAAGAAGAAGAATAGATAATCCAAGTAAAGGCAAAAATCCATGAAAAGGCATGAAAGTGACTGAAAGTGTGCCTTATTTGAAGAATTGCACACAATATATGCATGTTTCAACATATCTGAAATATAGAGGGCATATTCTAGTCAAGATATTTCTAAGTCATGATAAGGGATTTTATTCTGAAGACAGTGGCAAGTGGTGGAGAATTGAGGAAGAGAATTGAAGAATTTTAAATAGAGAGTTCCATGATCATATCTGCATTTTACAAATATCACTCTTGTTACTATGTGCAAAGTAGTAGAAGAAACAGTTGACAAGATTGGAAACAGAGACACCAGATATAGAATATTTAAACAAAGAATTGATAGGTATGATAGAATATGTAGAGGGAGGGTCCAGACTAAAGTCTTAGGTTTCTGATTTAGATTACTGGATGTTTGGCAGTACCATTAACTAAGTCTGAGCATAAGAAAGGAAGAACAGATTTGAAGACGACAGTTTTGATCCCATTAAGTTTGAAGGACTTGTTGGTCATGAGGGTGGAGACACACAATAGACAACTGAATATAAAGATCTGCACCTTCGGGAAAGGGTATTAGCTATAAATCTTGATTTGTAAGCCATCATCATAGAAATGGTAGTTAAAACCATAGGATTAAATGACTCTAGTATCCAAGACTTTTCTTCTGGGGTCTAGAATCAGAGTGAGCACGTATTTTCAGTGGACAGGTGGAGGACAGAAGTGAGATAGTAGTAAACTGAGAAGAGAGTGGGTGATAAAGAAGTGAAGATAGTGTAGTCCACATTTTTAAGATTGAGTATGATGAGATAAAAAATAATCTTATTCACAGAGAAAATTTGGGATCAAAGAGTTGATTAGAGGAGGTGGGACTCAGAACAAAGAACATATTTTAGATTAAAAACTGGAGACAAAAATTAAGGATGGGTCTGGATAAAAATAATGTTGTCTGTGGGGGCTCAGAATGCTAAAGGCAGAACTGCATTTTACAAAGATCACTATGACAGCATGTGAAGGTTGAATTGGAGGTAGTTGAATTATTTCATAAATGTGTGCATTCATCAATGCTGGAGGGGAAACTCAGGGTTTTAGCTGTTAAAGGAAGAAGCAGATTTCTGCAAATGCCCACTAGCTATGAAGTTAAATGTAACTTCAGGTTATAGTGAGCCTATAGTTGAAATTGAGCAGGATGCAAGATTAATATACAAAAATAAATTGTATTATCTACACTAGCAATAAACAATCCTCAAATGAAATTAAGAAAATAATTTCATTTATGATAGTATCAAAATGAATAAAATACTTAGAAATAAATTTAACAAAAGAATTACAAAACTACAAAGTACAAAACATTGTTGAATGAAAGTAAAGAAGGGAGGGTGGCAGTGTAAGATGGCCAAATAGAACCCTCCAGTGATCATCCCTCTGCACGAACACCTAATTCAATAGCTATCCATGCAAGCAAGCATCTTCAGAAGAACCAAAAATAAAGTGAGCGATCATAGTACCTGGTTTTAATATTATATCAAGGAAAGAGGCAGTGAAGAGGGCAGAAAATACAGTTTTGCATTGCCTATGCCACCCTCCCCACATCCGCCAACAGTGCTATGTCAGTACTCCAGTGGAGAGAGAATCTGTGTGCCCAGGGGAGGAAGAGTGAAGTGATTATGGGGCTTTGGATTGAAACTCAGGGCTGCCCTGTCACAGGAGAACACAGCACAAGGAACAATTCTGCTGGTGCCCATGGAGGGAGCATTTGGACCAGCCTGGACAGAGGGAAATCCTCTGCCCCCAAGCCCAAGTTACCACTATCCCTGCCACCAGCAGACAAAGAGAAGCCTGGAACCTAGACTAAATTATTAAGGCAGTCGGACCACAAGGGCTGCAGTCATTGGACAATTCCTGTAGCTGTGCTGGCTCAGAGCCAGTGGACTTGGGGTGCACATGACCAAGTAAGACACCAGCAGTGGTGGTCAAGCCAGTGCCAAAGTCACCCCTCCCCCACTTGTAGACAGCAGGGCTCAGGGAGAGTTTTCTGCCACTTGAGGTAAGGAAAGGGAAGAGCTCAGAGAACTTTGTTTTGCAACTTGGGTACCAGCTCAGCCACAGTAAATAAAGTACCAAAAGACTCCTGAGGCCCCAGAGTCTAGGCCTTAGTTACTAGAAGGAATTTCTGGACCACTCTGGGCCAAAAGGAAACATGTTGCCTTAAAGGGAAGGACCCACTCCTGGCAGAATTCAATACCTGCTGACTAAAGAGACCTTGTGCTTTAAATAAACATAAGAGGTACACAGGCAACAGTCACTGCTGGCTTTGGGTGAGAATGGACTGGCTTCAAAGGTGGCCTGGTGCTGGTGGCCATGATGAAGTGCCTATGTCACTCCTTCCCCAACTGCAGCAGCCCAGCACAGAAAGTGAAGGAAGAGCGTGAGAGACTTTGTCGGATAATCCACAGAATTCTCCCATATCTTACCCAAGTTTACCAAGGCAGTACCACCAGGAGTCTGCAAGAGTCACAGCATTACCTGTCTTGAAATGCCCCCAGTACTGTTATGGCTGTAGTCACTGAAGATTTAGATCACAGCACTCAATTCCCTTTGAGTATCCAGAAAGCCTTTTCAAGAATGACAGGTTCATTTCCTTCCTCAGTGTTTCATAGTTCCCCTGTAGAGGTTGTTTACCTCCTTAGTTAAATATATTCCTAGGTACTTTATTTTCTTTATTGCTGTGAAGGGTATTGAGTATTTGATTTGGTTCTCAGTTTGACTGTTGTTGGCATATAGGAATGCTATTGATTTTTGTACATTGATTTTGTAACCTGAGACTTTTCTGAATTTGTTTATCAATTCCAGTAGCCTCATGGCAGAATCTTTGGGGTTTTCTAGGTATAAGATCATATCATCAACAAAGAGAGATAGTTTGACTTCTTCCCCCACTTGGATGTTCTTGATTTGCTTCTCTTGTCTGATTGCTCTGGCTAGGACTTCCATCACTATATTGAATAGAAGTGGTGAAATAGCAGAGGATGTAAACAGGTGGAAAACCATACCATGCTCGTGGGTCGGCAGAATCAACATTGTTAAAATGTCTATACTACCCAAAGTGATCTTCAGATTAAATGCAATCACTATTAAAATCTCAACATCATTTTCCACAGATATAGAAAAAAATTTTATGTGTCATGTGGAACCAGAGAAGACCCCTGTATAGAAAAATCAATCTTAGACAAAAAGAACAAGTTGGGAGGCATCAATTTACCAGACTTCAAATTATACTACAAGGCTATAACAACTAAAACAGCATGGTACTGGCACAAGAACAGGGACATAGACCAATGGAACAGAACTGAGAACCCAGATATGAAACCATCCTCATATAACCATCTAATCTTTGACAAAGCAGACAAAAACATATACTGGGGGAAAGAATCCTTATTCAATAAATGGTGCTGGGAAAACTGGATAGCCACATGTAGAAGACTGAAACAGGATCTGCACCTTTTTCCTCTCACAAAAATCCCTTCGTAATCCCAAATGCTAAGAGATCAATGAGCAGCTACTGACAATAATCTGCATAGTTCCTTGTGAAAGGTCGAAAGCTAAAACTACTAATCCAAATGCTGATAAGAAATGCTTGGGGGTTTTAATATGTTTACGTGCAAGCTGTTTCCTTGGATCCTGCCTATGCTCGTACAACATGTTTGTCTTTGGTCCCATTATGCAGTAGTGAGGGACACAGAGTGATTTTCCCAGCTCATGCTTTCAGATTATGGGTGAGCATCCCATCTTCAAATTCTCTGGAAACCCCTGTGAAAGTATGTAGTTGCTGCCTAAGAGAAGCAAGACCTAGAGAGTTGCAGTGGTCACAGGAGTTGCAGCATTTATGTAGAGTTCTGGATTAGAGGTTTGTTTATTTTAGTTGCTTCATGAGTTTCTCTATTGAAACGAGGTCAAAGAGAGAATAAAAAGGTGGGAGGAAGGTCTTTGATTTTCTCTTCTAATGAAGGCACTATTAGCATCACCTGTAAGTTTATGTTAGTGAATTTTGACAAAGTGCTCAAAGATGAAAGGAAAAGGACAAGCTGCAAAACTAACATGACCATTGGATCTTCCTTCTTTGTCCAACTGGTAGAGATAATACTATCTGCAATAATAATCCATTCACACATTCCACAATAATTGTGTTCTATTCTTTGTTGGAAGGACGTTTGGAAAGAAAGATAATGATTGAATTAATTTTATATTTTAACCTGTTATATTTGTTTATAATATGTCATTTATAGATTTAGCTTTCTTCACATGCATTTTGGAACTATCAACTAATTGATTTTAATGTATTGTATATATTGTATGAATTATATAGTTAAAACAATAAAGATTGTTGCTAAGAATCATAAAAACCCTTATATGTTAACTGAATAAGAAGTACATAAAGTCAAATGAAAATTATATGTTATCATATAGGTAAAATATGTAGATGAAGAAAGACTAAAAAAGAAAATAAAAATAGTAGCATCAATTATGCTTAAAAGAGCTGTGTTTTTTTAATTTAGAAAAAGCTTTCTCTGATGTTATATGGCTTTTGCAATAAAAATAATAGTTCACATTAGTCATGTTGATCTGTAAGTTAATATTCAAATTAATCTACTATAATTTCCTATCATCATAGTTCATCTATGAAACTAGGACAAATAAACAGTCCCTTAAATAAATACAAAATATCCACATGATCATAAAAATGATTAGCTGGCTATATTAACTCTAAAACACTCATTGTATATGTATGGGAAAAAATTCAAAAGCAGAAAATTCACTGTATTGCTTGCATTTTATAAACCATTATTTTTTAGAAAGCGACAAGAAGGTATGTTTATGATAACAATCTTCTTAACCATTGCTACATTGCTTTACCACCCACTAACATTGCTGTCATAATTTTTTTTTAAAAAAAGTTCAACATAAAACTCAGTGTTAAATCCTACACAGGTTACCATCCCATCTCCTACACACCCATTTCTTGCTGTGCACCAGTTTCTGAGGAGGTTACTTTGGTAACAGCTAGATGCTTCTGGATATCTCCTGAATGTGTCAAATAACTTCCAAATTCTTCTGTGCCATCCAGGACAAAGTACACATGTGGATACCAACATAATCTTCAATCCTCCCTGAGGCTGCTGATTTTCAGCTAGGAGTTGGATTTGCAGAATTAGACAATACATGCCAAGATCTGTTATGACATCAGCTCTCATAGAACATTTATGTATCTTGGCAGCTTAGCAAAGAAATCCTCGATTTCAGTGAGATCAACAGAACCATTTTTAGAAAATCACTGCCAGACCTGAAGCTAATTTTCTCTAATTCTACAACATCTGTAAGCCCTGTATGGGAGTCTGGATTTTAATCAGCCCTGCAGCCTAACAAATGGCTAGTGATGCTTAAAGAATATAAACACCAAAAAGCAATTTGACAGGAAAACCACAAAATATCATAAGGGAGCAATATGGGGTACAGGCTCAAGAATACCTATTGTTTTATTGACAACTTTTAAGCCCTCATAAGCAGTTGATTTAAAAATAGGAAAAAGTTATGGGACTTTTTGATAAAGGCCATTCTCACTGGAGTTAAGTGATATCTCATTGTGGTTTTGATTTGCATTGTGGATATGGAGAGACAGGAACACTCTACACTGCTGGTGGAACTGCAAATTAGTGCAACCTCCGTGGAAAGCAATATGGGGATACCTTAAACAGATACAAGTAGACCTACCATTTGATCCAGCAATCCCATTATTGGGCATCTACCCAAAAGAACAAAAGACATTCTATAACAAAGACATCTGCACCCGAATGTTTATAGCAGCACAATTCACAATTGCAAAGATGAGGAAACAACCCAAGTGCCCATCAACACATGAGTGGATTAAAAAAATGTGTTATGTGTATACCATGGAGTACTATTCAGCTGTAAGAAACAATGGTGATATAGCACCTCTTGTATTTTCCTGGAAAGATTTGGAACCCATTCTACTAAGGGAAGTATCCCAAGAATGGAAAAATAAGCACCACATGTACTCACCATCAAATTGGTTTCACTGAACATCACCTAAGAGTGAACACATTCAGGAATAATATTGATTGGGTGTCAGGCAGATGTGGGTGGGGGAGGGGATGGGTGTATACATACATAATGAGTGCGATTCTCACTGTCTAAGGGATGGACAGGTTTGAAGCTCTGACTCGGGGGAGTGGGGGGGCAAGGGCAATATATGTAACCTAAACTTTTGTACCCCCACAATATGATGAAATAAGAATTGAAAAAAAAAAACAGGAAAAAGTGTTGATACCACAAAGAAAATCTTCTTCATGAAAGATTATTTATTTATTTTACTACTATGAAAGACTACCAGTGTAACCACTGGGATCCCAACACATAGATGATGACATATCACAATGGAAAGAAGTGATAATAGAGGAAAGGACAAAATGCAAAGTGAATTCGTGCCACAAGTGGCAGCAGAAATGATGGAAGTTGAATAGATATATTTTTTCAAGTTTTTAATTCTAGCAAATTTCCAAGGTTTGCTTTCATTTATCACTTCAAGCTAAATGGAATGATCCCTCAGCAACAATTAATCCATTTTCAAAATGATCATTATCATACAACTTCTCATTAAGTATAGAAGTTTAGGAGGTTGAAAGTAATAGCATCAACATTGTCCAAAAAGCCTTTCACAATTTCAGTGTGATAAAAATATTGGTAGGAATAAATATGTTTGCTGTGGAGCCATACTCGTGAAAAGGATAAGAACGAAGCATTTGGGTGTAATGAATCTAAAAGTAAACATGTTATTACTAAAAAAAAAAAAAATCAGCCCACAGTGGATAATAGACTTAAACCTAAGGTGTGAAACTATAAGAATTCTAGAAGAAAACATTGGGAATACTCTTGTAGACATTGGCCTAAGCAAAGAATTTATGAGGAAGACCCCAAAGGCAACCACAGAAACAACAAAAATAAATAAATGGGACCTGATCAAATTAAAAAGGTTCTGCACAGCCAAAGAAATTATCACAAAAGCAAACAGACAACCTACAGAATGGGAGAAAATATTCACATGTTCCACATCCTATAAAGGGCTGATAACTAGAATCTATTTAGAACTCAGGAAAATCAGCAAGAAAAAAATCAAACAACCCTATGAAAAAGTGGGCAAAGGACATCAACAGAAACTTTTCAAAAGTACATAGACTAATAGCCAACAAACATATGAAAAAATGCTCAATATCTCTAATCATCAGGGAAATGCAAATCAAAACCACAGTGAGATACCACTTATCCCCAGTGAGAATGGCCTTTATCAAGAAAGTCCCCAAACAAGAAATGTTGGTGTGGATGCAAAGAGATAGGAACACTCATACACTGATGGTGGGACTACAAACTAGTGCAACCTCTGTGGAAAGCAATATAGAGATACCTTAAACAGATACAAGTAGACCTACCATTTAATCCAGCAATCCCATTATTGGGCATCTACCCAAAAGAACAAAAGACATTTTATAAAAAAGACATCTGCACTCGAATGTTAATAGCAGCACAATTCACAATTGCAAAGATGTGGAAACAACCCAAGTGCCCATCAATCCATGAGTGGATTAATAAAATGTGGTGTATGTATACCATGGAGTTCTACTCAGCCACAAAAAAAACAATGGTGATATAGCACCTCTTGTATTATCCTGGACAGAGCTGGAACCCATTCTACTAAGTGAAGTATCCCAAGAATGGAAAAATAAACACCACAAGTACTCACCATCAAATTGGTTTTAACTGATCAACACTTAAGTGCACATATAAGAATAATATTCATTGGGTGTCAGGAAGATGAGAAGGAGGAGGAGGGGATGGATATATACACACATAATGAGTGCGATGAGCACCGTCTGGGGGATAGACACACTTTAAGCTCTGACTTGGGGGGGGGGCAAGGGCAATGTACATAACTTAAATGTTTGCACCCTCATAATATGCTGAAATAAAAAAGAAAAACAAAGGACAGGTTCAAAGAAACGCAGACTCTGAAAATTAAAATAAATACCTAACATTTCCATGCCCAGATATGGAAAAACATCCACAAGCAACAAGAACATCCAGGAAGACATGACTTCACCAAACGAACTAAATAAGTTACCAGTGACCAATCCCAGAATCATGGAGATAGGTGGCCTTTCATACAAAGAATTCAAAATAGCTGTCCTGAAGAAGCTTGATGAACTTCAAGACAGCACAGAGAAGGAATTCAGAAGCCTATCAGAGAAATTTAACAAAGAGATTGAAATAATAAAAATAAATCAAGCAGAAATGCTACAGCTTAAGCATTCAATTGACAAACTGAGAAATGCATCATAGTCTCTAAACAGTAGAAGTAACTTAAGCAGAAGAATTAGTGGGTTTAAAGACAGGCTATTTGAAAATACACAGAAGAGAAAAAAAGGAAAAAGAATAAATAAGAATGAGGCATACCTACAAGATCTAGATAATAGCCTCAAAATAGCAAATCTAAGAGTTATTGGCCTTAAGGAGGAGGCAGAGAGAGAGAGAGATTGAGGCAGAAAGTTTATTCAAAGAAATAGTAACAGAGAACTTTCCAAACCTAGAGAAAGCTATCAATATTCAAGTACAAAAAGGTCACAAAACACCAAGCAAATTTCACCCAAACAAGGCCCTCAAGGCATTTAGTAATCAAGCTCCCAAAGGTCACAGATAAAGAAAAGGTTTAAAGGGAAGCAAGAAAAAAGGAAAAAATAATATATAGAGGAGTTCCAATACATCTGGCAGTAGAATTCACAGTGGAAACTATACAGGACAGGAGAGAGTGGCATGACATATTCAAAGTGCTGAAGGAAAAAATCCTTAACTCTAAAATTTTATATCTTGCAAAAATATCCTTCAAACATGAAGGTCAAATAAAGACTTTCCCAGACAAAACCTGAGGGATTTCATCAACACCAGACCTTTCCTACAAGAAATGCTAAAAGTAGTCCTTCAACATGAAAGAAAAGGATGTTAATGAACACTCAGAAATTTTCTGAAGGTATACAACTCACTGGTAACAATAGGGACACAAATACAAAATACTCTAGTAATGTAATTTCTGTGTATAAACCACTTATATTTTGAGTAGGAAGACTAAAAGACAAAACTATCAAAAATAACAACAACTTCTTGAGAGATAGTATAAAAAGATATGGATGGCAACAACAAAAAGTTAAAAAGTGTGGGGGGATGGAATTAAAGGGTAGAATTTCTGTTAGATTTCTCTTTGCTTGTTTATTTTTTTGTTTGTTTCTTTGTAAGCAGAATTGTCATAGGTTTAGAATAATTAGTTATGAAATGTTTTTCCACGTCTCATGGTACCCTCAAATCAAAAAACCTACAACAGATATACACAAAAAGCAAGAATTTAAAAAACTATCAGAGAAAATCACTTTTCACAAAGGAAGACCAGAAGGAAGTAAGAAAGAAAGAAAGAACCACAAAACAACCAGAAATCAAATAATAACATGGCAGTACTAAGCCTACCTATCAATAATAACATTGAATGTGAATGGACTAAATTCTCCAATAAAAGGCACAGAGTGTCTGAATGGATAAAAAAAAAAAAAAAAAGATCCAACTATGTGTTGTGTGCAAGAAACACACTTTAGCTACAAAGACACACATAGACTGAAAATAAAGGGATGGAAAAAGATATTACATGCAAACAGAAACAAAAAAAAAGAGCAGGAGTAGCTATACTTCTATCAGATAAAATAGATTTCAAGACAAAAACTGTAAAAAGAAACAAAGAAGGTCATTATATAATGATAAAGGTGTCAATTCAGCAAAAGGATATAACATTTCTAAATATATACCCACCCAACACTGGAGCACCCAGATATATAAATCAAATATTAGCTAAAGAGAAAGACCCCAATACAAGCATCATTGGAGACCTCAACACTCCACTTTCAGCATTGGATAGGTCATCCAGACAGAAAATTAACAAAGAAACATTGGATATAAACTGCACTATAGATCAAACGGACCTAATAATTATTTACATAACATTTCATCGAGCAGCTGCAAAATACACATTCTTCTCAGCTCATGGATCATTCTCAAGGATAGACCATATGTTACACCATAAAACAAGTCTCCAAAAATAATTTTAAAAACTTGAAATCATACCAAGTATTTTCTCTGACCACAATGGGAGTCCTAGAAGTTCTAGCTAGAGCAATCAGACAAGAGAAAGACATAAGGGGCATTCAAATTGGAAAAGAAGAAGGCAAATAATCCTTGTTTGCAGAAGATATAATCTTATATCTAGGGAAACCTAAATACTCCACCCAAAAACTATTAGAACTGATAAATTCAGTAATGTTGCAGCATGCAAATCAACATACAAAAATCAGTAGTATTTCTGTATGCCAACAGCAAACAATCTGAAAAAAAAAGAATGTAATCCTATTTATAACAGCTACAAATAAAATAAAATACCTAGGAATAAACTTAACCAAAGAAGTAAAAGATATGCATCATGAAAACCATAAAACATTGATGAAAGAAGTTGAAGGGGATACAAAATAATGGAAAGATATTTCATGCTCATGGATTAGAAGAATCAATATTGTTAAAATGTCCATACTACCCCCAATCTACAGATTCAATACAATCTTCATCAAAATATCAATGACATTCTTCAAATAATTAGAAAAAATAATCCTAAAATTTATATGGAACCAAAAAAGAGCCAGAATAGCTAAAGCTATCCTGAGCAAAAAGAACAAAACTAGAGGAATCACATTACCTGACTTCAAATTATACTGAAGAGCTATAGTAATCAAAACAGCATGGTACTGGCATAAAAACAGACACACACCAATGGAACAGAATAGAGAACCCAGAAACAAAGCCCCACATTTATAGTGAACTTATCTTCAACAAAGGAGCCAAGGACATACAGTGGGGAAATGACAGTCTCTTCAATACACGGTGCTGGGAAAACTGGATATCCATATGCAGAAGAATGAAACTAGACCCTTATCTCTGTCCATAGCCCAAATCCAATCAAAATGGATTAAAGACTTAAATCTAAGCCCTGAAACTATGAAATTAAAGAAAAAATTGGGAAAACACTTCAGGACATTCGTCTTGGCAAAGATGTCTCGAGTAATACCCCCAAAGCACAGGCAACCAAAACCAAATTAAATTGGACCAATAAGATCACAGCAAGCTAAAGAGCTTCTGTGCAGCTAAGGAAACAATCAGCAAAGTGGAGAGATTACCCACAGAATGGAAGAAAATATTTACAAACTACCTGTCTGACAAGGGATTAATAAGTACAATATATAAGGAGCTCCAACAACTCAATAAGAAAAAATCAAATAATCCAATTTTAAAGTGAGCAAAGGATCTGAATAGACATTTCTCAAAAGAAGACATACAAATTGCCAACAGGTATATGAAAAAAATTCTCAACATCATTTGTCATCAGAGAATTGCAAATCAAAACAACAATGAGATAGCATCTCACCCTAGTTAAAATGGCTTTTATTAAAATGACTGGGAATAAAGAATGCTGGTGAGGATGTGGAGAAAGGGGAACACTCATACACTGTTGGTGGGAATGTAAATTGGTACAAACACTATGAAAAACAGTATGGAGATTCTTCAAACAAGTAAAAATAGAACTACCACATAATGCAGCAATCCCACTGTTGGGTATATATCCAAATATGGGAAATCAGCATATCAAAAAGATATCTGAACTTCCATGATTATTGCAGCACTATTCACAATAGTCAGATTTGGAATCAATATAAGTGTCCATCATCGGCTGAACTGATAAAGAAATTGTATATACACAGAATGGAATATTATATAACCATAAAAAGAATGAAATCTTGCCATTTGCAACAACATGAATGGAACTGAAGAACATTATGTTAAGTGAAATAAGCCAAGCACAGAACGGCAAATTTCCCATGTTTTCACTCATATGTTGGAGCTAAATATTAAAAACAATTGATCTAATGGAGAAAGAGAGTAGAATGATGGTTACCAGAAGCTGGTAAGTGTAGCACAGGGAGGGGTGATAAAGTAGGGATGGTTAATGGGTTCAAAAATATAGTTAGTTAGATAGAATGAACAACATTTCATAGCACAACAAAGTGACTGTAATTAACAGTAAGTAACGGTATACTTTAACTAAAAGGGTGGAATTGGAATGATCCCAACATAAAAGGAAATGTTAAATGCCTGAGGTGATAGATAACCCAATTACCCTAATTTTATTAATACATATTGTATGCCTGTATCAAAACATCCCATGTACCCTATAAAGATATACAACTATTATATACCCATAATTGAAAATAAAAAATTTAAAAAAAAAAGAAAGTAAAAAAGACCTTAATGTATTTGTTGGCCATTTGTCTATGTTCTTTTGAAAAACTTCTGTTCATGTCTTTTGCCCACATTTTAATGGGATTGTTTGTTTTTTCTTGCTGATTTGAGTTCTTTGAAAATTCTGGATATTAGCCCTTTATCAGATGTACAGTTTGTAAATATTCTCTCCTATTTTGTAGGTAGTCTATTTACTCTGTTGTTTATTTTGTTTGCTGTGCAGAAACTTTTTAATTTAATTAAGTCCAATTTATTTATTTTTGTTATTGCTCTATTTGCCTTTGGAGTCCTAGTCATAAATTCTTTGCCTAGGCCAATGTCTAGAAGAGTTTTTCCTACATTTTCTTCTAGAATTTTTATTGTTTCATGACTTATATTTAAGTATTTTATTCATCTTGAGTTAATTTTTGTATATGGCGAGAGATGAGAGCTCTCCTTCATTCTTCTTCATGTGGCAATCCAGTTTTCCCAGCACCATTTATCGAATAGAGTTTCTTCTCCCCAGTGTATGTTGTTGTCTGTTTTGTCAAAGATCAGCTGGTTGTAGCTATGTGGTTTTATTTCTGGGTTCTCCAATCTGTTCCATTGCTCTATGTCTCTACTTTTATACCAGTAACATGCTGTTTTGGTTACTGTAGCCTTATAATATAATTTGGAGTCATGCAATGTGATACCTCTTAGAAGAAAGCAGGTGTAAATCTTTGTGACCTTGGTTTAAGTGATGATTTCTTATATATGACAGAAAAAGCACAACTGACAAAGGAAAAAATGGATAAACTGGAAATAGCCAAAATTTAAATCTTTTATGCTTCAAGATTTTAAAAAGATAGCCCAGAGAGTGAGAAAAAATATTGGTAAGTCGTATGTCTGATAAAGTTCTTGTATCTAGAATATATTAAAGAGATTCTACAACCCAAAAATAAAAAGACAAATAATTCAACTAAAATTTTCATGAAGTTTTTTTATGGCTGAGTATTACTCCATGGTATACATATACCACATGAATTGATGGGCAATTGGGTTGATTTCACATCTTTGCGATTGTGAATTGTGCCTTAATAAACATTCCAGTGCAAGAGTCTTTTTGATAACATGACTTTTTTTCTTTGGGTAAATACCCAGTAGTGAGATTGCTGGATCAACTGGTATGTCTACTTTAATTCTTAGAGGAATCTCCATACTGTTTTCCACACAGGTTGCATTAGTTTGCAGTCTCACAAACAGTGTATAAGTGTTCCTTTCTCTCCACATCCATGCCAGCAACTATTGTTTTGGGACTTTTGGATAAAAGCCATTCTACTGGGGTTAGGTGATATCTGATTGTGGTTTTGATTTGCATTTCTCTGATAATTAGTGACATTGAGCATTTTTTCATATGTTTATTGGCTATTAGTCTATCTTCTTTTGAAAGATTCTGTTCATGTCTTTTGCCCACTATTTAACGGGGTTGTTTGATTTTTCTCTTTGTGACTTGATTGAGTTCTTTGTATATTCTGGTGATTAGCCCTTATCAGATGTATAGCATGTGATTATTTTCTCCCATTCTGTAGGTTGTCTATTTGCTTTGTTCATGTTTTCCTTGGCTGTGTGGAGGCTTTTTAATTTAATCAAGTCACATTTATTTATTTTTGTTGCTGTGATTTCCCTTGGGGTCTTCATAAATTCTTTGCCTAGACTGACATCTAGAAGAGTTTTTGCCAAAATTTTCTTCTAGAATTCTTATGGTTTCATGTCTTAGATTTAAGTCTGTAAGCCATCTTGTATTAATTTTAGTGAGTGGTGGGATATATGGATTCTGTTTCAATCTTCTGCATGTGGCTATCCAGTTTTCCCAGCACCATTTATTGAATAGGGATTCTTTTCCCCAATGTGTATTGCTGTCTACTTTGTTAAAGATCTGATGGTAATATGCAGATGATTTTATATATGGGCTTTCTGTTGTATTCCATTGTATGAATTAATATCTTTTACAATAATCTGGATGGAACTGGAGACCATTCTCCTAAGTGAAGTATTGCAAGAATGGATAAACACCACATGTACTCACTATTAAATTGGAACTACTTGATCAGGGCTCATGTACACACGTGGAAGTAAAATTCAACAGAAATCAACCAGGGGGGAGAAGAGAGGGAGGAATCATACCCAATAGGTACAATGTGCACTATAGGGGTGATGGGAATACTTATAACTTTGACTCAAGCAGTACGAAAGCAATCCATGCAACCAATATATTTGTAGCCCTGTACTATTCTGAAATAAAAATAAAATAAATTAAAACTTTTTAAAAATTAAAAAAATGTGACAACCAGGATAATTTGACCACTAGCTGGATATTTGATTATATTAAGTTATTTCTAGTGTATTAATAGCATTGTGGTTATATTATTTATTTATTTATGTTCTTTCCTTCTTTCTTTTTTTAACTAATCCCCTCAACCAGTAGATGTGGTTATGTTTTTTCAAAGAATGTCTTTTAGAGAAATATTTACAGATGAAATGATATCTGGGTTTTGCCTCACAATATTGGAGGAGTAATGAGGGAAAGTAGAGTTGATACAAGACTGTTATTGAGTTTATAATTGTTGAAGATGGATGATAGTTTCATGGGGGTTTATTATACCATTCTCTCTACTTTTGTATGTGTTTGAAATTTTCTGTAATAAAAAGGTTTGTAAAAGAAAAAAAAATTGGTAAAGTATCTGAATAGACATTTCTCTAAAGAATATATGGGAGAAAATATTCACAAGGTACACAACTGATGAAGGGCTAACAAACAGAATCTACCAAAAAAACCCACAAAAAAACCTCAAGCAAATCAGAAAGAAAAAAAATAAATAACCTTATTAAAAAGTGGACAAAAGGCACAAACAGAAGCTTCTCAAAAGAAGAAAGATAAATGGCCAATAAACATATGAAATAATGATCAATGTCACTAATCATCTGGGAAATACAAATTAAAACTACAATGAAATATCACTTTACCCACTGTTAGAATGGCATTTATCAAAAAGTCCAAAAACAATAGATGCTGACATGGATACAGAGAGAAAGGAATGCTTATACACTGTTTGTGGGACTACAAATTAATACAACCTCTGTGGAAAACAGTATGGAGATTCCTCAAAGAACTAAAAGTAGACCTACCATTTGATCCAGCAATCCCATTATTGGGTATTTACCCAAAGGAAAAATAGACTCTTCATCAAAAATACTCTTGCACTGGGAGGTTTATTGCAACACAATTCACAACTGCAAGGATGTGGAATCAACCCAAGTGCCCATCAATTCATGACTGGATTAATAAAATGTGGTATATGAATACCATGGAGTACTACTCAACCATAAAAAAGATTTATTAATACTTTTTGCAACAATCTGGATGGAGCTGGAGACCATTATCCTAAGTGTCTCAAGAATGGAAAACCAAACACCACATGTACTTGCTATTGAATTGGAACTAACCAATGAGCACACATATGCACAGAGGGAAGTTAAATTCAGTGGAAATCAAGCATGGGGGAGGGGGAAGGTGGGGCTGGGAAAAACCCTACCTAATGGGTACTATGAAAATTATCTGGATGATGGGCACACCTTTAGCCAAGACTAAAGCATTACAAAATTGATCCATTTTTACCCCCTTAATATTAATATTTTCAAATTAAATATATATATATATATATATACACACACACACACAAATGACCAATAGGCACGTGAAAAGATGTTCAACATCATCAGCCATCAAGAGAAATGTAAATCAGAACCACAATAAGATCATGCTTTACACTTACTAGGGTGATTACAATAAAAAAGACAGAGAGTAACAAAGGTAGTGAGGACGTGGAGAAATTGGAAACCTTTTATGCTGCTGGCAAGACGTAAAATGGTGTAGCCACTTTAGAAAACAGTCTGGTAGTTCTTCAAAAGTGTATAACATAGAGCTACCATAAGTAGCAATTCCATCGCCCACAATTCCACTTCTAAGTATTTACCCAAGAGAATTGAAAACACATGTCCAATCAAATCTTGTTCATGAATGTTTATAGCAGTATTATGCATAATAGCCAGAAAATGGAAACATTTCTAATATCTATCCATTGGTTAATGCATAAACAAAATGTGGTATATTCATACAATTAAATACTAGTTGGTAATAAAAAGGAATGAAATACTGATACATGCCACAAGATGAATTATCCTTGACAACATTATGCTAAGTGAAAGAAAGGCAGTCACAAAGGATTAAATATTGTATTTATAATGAAATGTCCAGAAGAGGAAAATCCATAGCCAAAAAGTAGATTGATGGTTACTTAGAGTAGGGGTGGGGAGTAGCATTTGGGGGAAAGTGAAGAATGACTGCTAATGTGTATAGAGTTTCCTTTTGGTGGTGATGAAAATGTACTACATTTATAGTGGTGGTTGCCCAACCCTGATTTACTAAAAACTATTGAGTTATACACTTTAAGTGAGTGAATTTTATGGTATATGAATTTTGTCTCATCAAATCTTCTTTAAAAACAGAAAGTGAGTAAGTATAAATGACCAGGAATCTCTTACTGTTGTTTTGCATGTCTCTTTTTTAAAGTACTTCATGCATGTTTGCCCATTTGATCTTCTCATCATCCTTCGGAGACAGAGACAAGACTATTTACTCTGTCATCCCTTACACCCAAACTATAATATCTATGTCTTGCCTATCTCTGTGTCCAGATGCTTAGCACATAGAAAGTGCCTCAATTAAAAAAATATATGGCATAAGTAGTTGAAGAAATTATATCCCTATGTTAAAGATTTTCTTTTAGACAAACCCAATGAAAATATGTACCCTGTCAGCCACTGGGCTCAGCACTTCATATGCGTTATCTCATTTAATGCTCATAATAGAAACGTATGAGGTAAATATTATTATTGCTATTATTGTTCTCATTTTAAAAATAAGGAAACTGAGGATCCATTAGGTTAAATAGCACATAGCTGGTACTCAAACCCTGGGAGTGTATGTTATCATCCAAAGAGAGCATATGGATTTAAAAAAAAAAAAAAGGAATGATGATAGAAACTTTCCCATAATCCCCAGGCTCATTCCTCTGAATTTTGTGTTCTCTGACTCATCACTGATTCATGAAGGTATTTCTTTAAAATGAGAGGCAATAAATGAATAGTAATTACATTTTCTGATCTAAAAATTAGGATATGTGAAATAAAAAGGTTTTTTTTTTAAAAACACCTGGGTATTTATTTACATAAAAAGTTTTGCGTGGGTATGAAATCATATTTAGGTAATACATTTAGCAAATTTCCATTATTAAAAAAGTGACATAAAATCAGTGCTGTTCCTATAAATGCTTAAGATGTGTGGTCTCTCTATTAGGTGGAATGCCAATGGGGAAAACTGTGAGTAATGAGTCAGATTCTCTCAGAATTTAAATTACTCAACAGTTGTAAAATGTGCACCTTTGGCAGGTCCGTTCACTTTTTCTGGTGTACAATACCTCACGGTACTCTTTCATGTAACTAAATGGAACTCAAAGGAGGTAGCTACATTTTAATGCAACTTTTAGCACATTCACATAAATATGAATCAGTTGTGAAGTGAATTTTAACTTGTGTGTGCCTGTGTGTGTGTGTGACTTAAATCAGAAATAGGAAAAAGTTTTACTTAGGGTTATAAAATACTTAATTTCGTTAGACTTCTGTGCTTCTGGCAAGAGAGAATTTAAACATAGCACAGGAGAGTGTTAATTAACATGAATTTTGTCAGGAGATTCCAGCTCTATTTTGCTAGTTTCAAAGGCCCATATTTAAGATTGTGTTGTGTGTTAATATATACCTGATATGTTTAAGTTATGTTGTCAATGAGTTATTTTAATTCCATTTATATGTACTTTCTATGTATTTATGGATGAGGGTTTTTCTTTTCTTTTCTTTTTTTTTCTAACTTTTCTCTGAGTTTCACCAGCCAATCTGGCATGCATTAAAGAACACTGAGAAAGTTAAAATTCAGTTCACAGCTGATCCAAAAGAGCTCAAAGGGGATCTAGAGCCACTGTTTTTAGTGGATAAGGCTATTATCTGGAGCAGAAACAGGAAAAGAAATGGTTACTTTCTCATTGTTGGAGTAATCCTAGAGTAGGAGGTTTAAGACTAATTACCTCTTTATTTCTTTCATTTCCTTGACTCACCCCCTGGTTAGGTGAACACTATTCACCACATCCTGAATACCCAATGCTTAATTATCTTTCATTCTGATCAAGAAGTGAGAATAAAGGAAATGTGTATATATTAAATCTCCAAATAAAAAAATTAATCAGATTTTCTTTCAGAATGTTTTCTACCAACCTTTGATTAAAGCTACTAATGAGAACCAAACTGACTAGTTTGAGTAACAAATTTTATTTCTTATTCTTATTCTCCTTATGAGGGCACAAAGGTACCAAAAGGCAGTCAGTCAGAAGGATAGGGAAGTAAAAGGATGCTGGATAATCAGTAGACTGGTTTTGATCAAAAGTCCACTATGCCTTGCCTACTGCTCAGATTACTCCTTATCTGTGCTTGGTGTTTCTCAGATAGATATTTCAGGAGGCCATTAAAATACAGGGTCACAGCATAGGGATTACAGATTCTATAGAAGGAACCAATGTTATTGCCTTTGGTCCTGGGCATAAAAATGCACTCAGTAGTTTTCACCAGATATCATTATTCATTGATTCACTCAAAAAAATTTACTGAATGCTTACTATAAGCCTATAACTGCTCTACAAACTGGGGCACAGTGGTATCTGAGATTAAATCTTGTCCTCATAGAGCTTACACTTGAGAAGGGAGAGGAGGTAGACAATAAACAAATAAACAATTAAAAATGATAGGGTGAGATTGTTAAAATTGTATAAAATAAAACAGGGTGATGTAACAGTGACTTGGGGGTGGGCAACATTAAATGGAAAAGTTAGGGAAGACTCTTTGAAGAGATGATATTTGAATTGAGACTAAAGTTTGAGAAAAATCTTTCCATATAAAAATCCAGGGAAAGAACTTTCTAAGAAGAGAGAACAGCAAGTACAAAAATGCTAAGGCAAACATGGGCTTGATGCATTCATAGAAATTCAACATGGCTGAAATGTCGATGAGGCAGATGTGTCATTCTGGGCTTTGTAGGATATGGTAAATATTTGGTTTTGTTGTCAGTTCAGTGGAAAGTCACACTGGAGGAATTTCTCCATGGGAATGCTTCTGAATGTTGTACAGAGAATGGTTTAGAGGGGACCATGACTGGAAATAGGAAAAAAGAGCTCGGAATCTGAAAGAAGTCCAAGAAAGAGACAATACTGTCTTGAACTAGTGTGGTGACAGTGGAGTTAGAGAGAAGTGGACTTCAAGCTCTATTTTAGAAGTAGAACAAATAAAACTTGCTGACATGACAGACTGAACGTGGGGCATGAAGGAAAGAGAGGAATCAAGGATGACTCCAAGGATTTTGGTTTGAGCAACTGGGTGGATGAAGAAATCTGGGGGAGTAGCAGGTGGGGGGTGATGGTGAGGAGGGATCAAAAATTTGGGTTTTGACATGTTTAGTTGGAGATGTCTATTACACATCCAAGTGGAGGTATTGAGTAGGAATTTGGATAAGTGAATTTGGGTCTCAGGAGACAAGTATGGACTGAAAATATAAATTTGGCAGTTATCAGGATATGGGTTCTGTTTAAAGTCATGTTATTGGACTTGCAGCCGAAGTATAGATACAGAGGAAAGAGAGCTTAATAACAAGCCTTTAGGTGCTCCAACATTTAGAGGTTAGGTAGTAAAGGAGAAGCTGGGCTGGCAAAGGAATTAGAGTACATCAGAAATAGCAACAGGAGAACAACCCAGAGAGAATGATGTCATGGAAGCAAAGAGAGGGAAGAAAGTATTTCAAGAAATAGGGAAAGGTCCACTATATTAAATGGTACTGAGAGATCAAGTCAGATGATGTCAGAGAAAGAACTCTTGTATTTGGCGATATGGAGGTGGTTGATAATCTTGACAAGTACAGTTTCAGCAAAGTGGCAAGGACAGAAAACAAGCCTGAAGTGAACTGAAAACTGAAAGGGCGTGAAGGAGTAGTGACAAGGAAGGTAGACAACTTCTTTGAGATGTTTTACAGTGATATGAAGCAGAAAGATTATACAGTAACTGGGAAAAAATGTGGAGGTAAGAAAAAGTTTATGTAATGCACATCTGTATGTTAACAGAAATGATCCAATAGAGAGGAACAGAGTGTTACTATAGGACATAATGGGAATATTTGTATGAGTAAGGTCCTTGGGGAAGAAAGAGGAAGAGGGATCCTGAGTACATTTGGAGGGTTGGTCTTTGATATAAGCAGGACTCTTTACCCATAGCAGAGCGTATGAGTACTGATGCAGGTAGGTTGGTAAATTTGGTGCTAAGAAGATGAAATATTTCTCTTATGATTGTTTCTATTTTCTTAGTGAAAAAAGACATCAAAGTCATCAATGGAAAACAAAGAATATGAAGGAGAAGCTTGAGGTTTAAGAAATGAGAAGGTGGTGAAATAATTGTCTCAGAGAATGTGAAAATTAATTAATTGGGGAATTGTAGGATAGGCTGGGCAGTGTGGTTGGACCTCTGGAGATTTTTTATCATAAATTTTAAAACCCTAAATTTATGTGAGAAACACAGATCTAGCCCTCCATTGTGCAGTATACTCCTGGTTCTGGGTATTGCTGCCCTAGATGCAGCCTTTTTTCTGTAACAACTGGAAAAACTTCACTGGCATTTGGGAGGAGAATGAATAGTGCAACTACTTTGTCTGTGACTTTCAATACATGGGGCGCCTAGTCAGGCTTTTCCAAATATATTTGATGTTTTTCTGCACACAAATTTTTTGCTCTTTGGAATGTCATCAGTGAGTTTCAGAAATTTCTCTTGATTTCATTACTTTTCTCAACCCTCAGATGATGTTTTGCTCTTTTATCATGAATTTAAGTGAGAATCCGCTGACTTTCCTACATTTATATCCTAATGAGCCTCTCCACATGGCTTTATGTTTGTCTTTCGAAAATGTCAATCTGGACCATGGCTTAATGCTCTGCTGAACACATCTGTCCCACAATCTCACAGTGTCAACCTCACTGTGGGTGTGGAACAATGGAATCCCTGATTGTGCCAATGTGATACCAGATAGGGTATGTCAAGTTTTTCTGAAATAAGATATGGAAGAAGAATTTCTTTTGATAGAGAAAGTGGAGGCCACATTGACTATGTTTTTGGAGAACATGGGAAGGCTCGGCTTTGGGTCTAACAACAGGGAATTCAAGGTAGGGTGACCAGAACAGTCTCAGTATCTGCCTATTATTTCAATGTAAATGTAAATTTACAATGTAAATGTACCAGACCCTACCTCAAAGATCTGATACAGTCATTAATTCCAGAGAAAAGTGCCTTCACTAAGTAGATACTATTCATAAGAGTGGAATGTTACACTCCTATTAGCACTACCATCACTATTATCCCTGGGAACTGATCTCAAAAATAAACTTACTATTTCAGTTCCCACCTTGCCCTGCCTCCTATTATATAATTTTCTACTCCTACGTTTTGGTCAAACAGTTTTCTATATTTACCTAGTTGGATCAAGGGCTAGGTTTAGATTAGTGATTTTAAATTAGGCCAACACTGGACAAAGGGGATGTACACAGCAGTTCCTCTACATGCTGAGCCACCCCTATTGCTTCCTAAGGGATCCTTCTCCCTAAGGATCCTTCCTATCCCTGAAGTTAGATAATCTGCATTTATGGCCCCCAAATCCAAATTTTAGATAGGCCTCTTTTTATCCCATCAGATATACTACTCCCTCTTGCTTGCTTGTGGAAAGAGGCCTGGACCAAAAAAGTTAGGTTCACCATGGAAAGAAAGGTTATCCCTTTAAGAGCTGAGACATAGAATGGTCAGGAACCCTTGATCCTGCCCACTATGACATCAGGGAACAGAGATCAGAAGGACTGGCTACGGACACAAGTGAAGCTTTCTTGCCAAGCTTTATTGGTATTGTACTTCAAGAGTCATGGTTTTACTTTTTTGTTTTGTTGTGGTTTTATGTTTGATTTTAAAGAAGATTGCAAAAACAAAGCAGAAAAGGAAAGCCCAAAGACAAAAGAAGGATATCTAAACAACAGAGGAAAAATATTGGGTCTGTCTCATTCTTCCTGTTTCTATCGGTTTGTCTTTCCAGTTGATACTTAACCTCTATCTCATCCCTGATATTATTATCAATCCAAGATTGATAATACCCTTCAAGAGTGGTTGTGGGCATTAGCTGAAACTTAAGGATGGGCCATGGTGTATATTTCCCATACTATTTAATCTTTTAAAATCAAAGTACAATGGATTATTTTATAGACTACATTTGTTACCATGTGAAAATAACTGTATCAAAGTGGCTATGTAAAAATATCCTTGATTTCAAAATTGCTCCATCAAAATGGCCATGTGACAATAAGTATATGTACACATATGCAATATATATGTGTACATACAATACATATTGTATATATACCTACCCATAATTACTATGCCTATGAGAATAGGCTCTGTGTAGATCTGGTTTGGATCCATTATTATATGCCTCATGTCTATATTAAAGTGCCAATGTGCCAATGTCTTTCTTCAGTACCCACATTACTATAATTTAGACTTTGCTTATACACTTACTCAAAGTATGGTCTTTAAGTATCAAGTCTTTATCAGTTGATTTGTATGGATTAGTTTTCCTCCAAAACTTTCTACAGTATGCTGTGGCTGTTTGATGCTGCGGCTCTCTGTATTCAATCTAAGTATTTGCTGTCTGAATTATTTTCGTCAATTGTGTTTTCTCTGGGGATAAGTGTTTTATACACATGACAATGGGAAGAGGGATTTAAATATAATACTTTGGGTTGGAAATGTACTTATAGCTTACAGTGGTGGCTGAAATGTTATCTTCAATTTGCACTTCCTCTTCAGTAGGCCATTCTCTATCCCTACATAGATGATAGATAGATAGATAGATAGACTTGCTAAATTGTCTATAATATGTAAACATTTTTCTTTTAGGAATTACTTTTGTTTATTTGTCATTTTTTTTTTTTAGGATCAGGCCTGGAGTGATCTTATCATGTAAAATCAATGTGGGCTATTATATATTATATTCCAAATTTCCATAAAAATCATGGCCAACTATTACCTTTCTCCATTAAAAAACCAACGTGCAGAATCCCTGGAAATCATCCCTTCATAGGGTCCTTCCTGGAAGCCTTGCATCTCCGTCACCACAGTTCTCAGGAAGAAATTACAAGTAAGCTATATCTTTAAAGGGAAGTAAAAGCATGTAAATACTGAAAAAAGGGAGAGCAGGATATTATTTGGGAAAAATTTTAGTAGACAGTTTGAATGTATGTATTTATCTTTTGGTAGGAGGTAGGGTTGCAGAAAAGGGGGTGTAGTCAAAGATAACAATGTTTCTAACTGTGAATATCTACATAATTATGTTTACACCAGAGTAGAAGATAGTTCTGTAACACATTTTCTGAGAAAAAATTCAGCACTGACCAAAATTAATCTGTAAGATTGTTAAAACTGTACTTTCTTCATTTATCTAAGTATCATAGTAATTTCTCGGGCATTTTGAGAAAGAACATAGGAAGCATTACCTAACAAAAACCCTAGTTTGAGTAAAAAATAGAATAAAATGAGAATGGCTTAGATCTTTCAGTTTCATGAGGATGCCATTATTTGATTATATCTTCTATATCAATCTAATGTGACTTCTGAATGATTTCATTTACTTGCTTCCTACAGAATATAGTCATAATAATCTATTTCATCATAACACTTAATACCACATGTTTGATTTTTAAGTATGCTAAAATATTGATGGTTTATTTTTTATTTTAAAATAGCTTTATGATTCATGAGCCCAAAGAGGACAATCTTTACAACTATCCATCTTATAATTGGGATGACTCTCAAGGAACAGCAAAACCCAAAGCAAATTATGGGAACAAATATTCTTCAACCATACATATGAAGCCACTCTTCGTATGTATTACACATCTCTATTTCTATATATAGTTATCATCATAATTCAAATAAAGGTAACAAAATAAATACTAAGACTCCACTATAGCAAATTCATATGACAGAATTAGTTGAGATAAAGGTTTGGGAAGTTTATTAACAGTTTATTGATATAAATAAACTTTTATTTGTATCAATAAACTGTTAATAAACTCTATCACTAGTATTTCTTTTTGTAAAATTAGATTAGGAAATATAAGTCAAAGGCATAATATATATAATAATATGTATTAATATATATAAGTATACATAATATATATTCTTAAATTTACAATCTTTAGAAAATAGATTTCATGTTAAAGAAAGACTGGTTAAATGCCATGATACTAACTCAGAGGTGAGAATGGTCTTACATTACCATAGTCATTAAATTGCCATGATTTAAGAAGGAAATTGCTATTTTGAGTTTTAGTGTACTTAAGTAATACATTAAATAGTACATTGCTCAAGCTAATTCTGGAAAACTACCTAATTACTGATCATTAGTTATAAGACATATTGAGAATTAACAAAGTATTAATACAATTGGGTTTCATTGTAGCAGTGTTTAAAAATAGCAATCAGGGAAGCAGTCAAATGGATTGTCAAGTGAAAGTCATCTTTAAGAATTTTCTTGACAAATGCAATGAATTATAAAAAAAAATGCAACTAGTTCACCAAAAGTGAATACCTAGTGTTTGTTAACATGATGAGTTGTGTTTTCTTTGGGGGGATCATTTTTGGTTGACAATGTGGTAAAATAATATTCCCCCCAAAGAAACCCACTGTGGATTGATGAATGACCTCAGATAGGTAAATTAAGAAAATGTAAATGTGGATTTTTAAGGATTTTAATTATACAATAAGAGAAAATGCCAGTTGTATGATTGAATAAAAACTAATTTTTCTAATGTGCTTAGCACAGATTAGAATAGATGTACCATCTATGTGAACCAGTGATGGAAGACAGAACTGGAGGAAAAACTAAGAACCTTTAAGGGGCATGTGAAATCAGAAAGAGAAGAATATAAGAGAGAATGGTACTGAACTCATTGTAGATTAATATATGTGGAAACTCAAGAAGAGAAAACCTGAGTAACAAAAGAGGAAAGGCTAATATCGAGAATATGGAGGGGAAACTGGCTGAATGCAAGTGGCATCAGGATAAGTTTTAATTTGTGTATTAGTTCTTTATTGTTGCATAACAAATTATCACAGACCTAGCAACTTGAAACGACACATATTTTTTATCGCACAGTTTCCTTGTGTCTTAGTCAGTTTTTGTGTTGCTATAAAAGAATACCTGAGGCTGGGTAATTTATAAAGAGGTTTATTTGGCTCATAGTTCTACAGGCTGCACAAGAAGCATGGCAGCAGCATCTGCTTCTGGTGAGGCTTTAGGCTGCTTCCACTCATGGCAGAACATGAAAGGAGGTTGGCATGTGTAGATCACATGGTGAGAGAGGAAGCAAGAGACAGCTGAGGGAGATGCCAGACTCTTTTAAACAACCAGTTCTTGTGGGAACTAATAGATTGAGAACTCACTCACTACTAAAAGAATGGCACCAAGCCATTTATAAGTTATCTTCTCCCATGACCCAAACACCTCCCACTAGGCCTCATATCCAACATTGGGGATCAAATTTCAACATGAGATTTGAAGGGGTCAAATATCCAAACTATAGTACAGTGGGTCAGGAGTCTGGATATGGCTTATCTGGGTCCTCTTTTCAAGGCCTCACAAGGCTGCAATCAAGGTATCAGGCAGACTATGTTCTCATCTGGAGTTTGGGTCCTCTTTCAAGTTCACATATTTGTTGTTCATGTGAAGCTTCAAGCAAGCTTCATTCCCCTTGTTTCCTTGCTGGCTGTCATATAAAGGCCACTGTCCATTCCTAAAGGCCACCTGCAGTTGCCATGTGGCCCTCTGACAGACCCTCTCACAATACTGCAGCTTACTTCTTCAAGGCCAGCAGAAGAATCTCTAGCTCCATTTTCAAGACAGTAACTATCGCATTGATATGCCCTATCATCCTCTCCATATTCTATTGGCTAGAAGCAAGTTACACGTTCTTCCCACACTCCAGGGGAGGGAGTTATACAAGGGGCATGACTCACTGGGGATCATTCATTAAGGTGTGTACAAATAAATAGCAACTTATCCTTTAAAGAGGACTAAACTGGAATAGCTCAGCTTTTCACTGGAAGACAAGGTAAATGGGAAAAAATAGTGATCCTTAAAGGTTATAGGATTATAGGAAGCCTGGGACAGATAGATTAATCTTTTACAAGTGAATGAAGATAATTGAGTTAACATGGCATTTTTCATCCATTCAACCAATTGGTTGAACCAACTAGTGCCTATTATGTGGCAAGCACTGTGGTAGTTAAACAGTGATGAAAGAAGATTTATTGTCCCTGCCCCATTGATCTATGATATGGTCAGGGAACACATACTAAACAGGTAAGCATGTATAGAATTAAAATTGTGATAAGTGATACAAAATAAAAGTTCAGAGAGTAGTGAGAAAGAATAACATGGGTGGTACAATTATCTACAGTGCAGTGTGTCTATCAGTATTACCCTTAATTATAGCCACCAAAAGAAAAGCAATAATGATACAAGAAGTAGACAAGAGGCTCCAAAGAAAAGTGAGACATAGCTGCTCTTTGTGGCTACTATATTCAAAAAGTGGTGGTAGTAAATTCCAAGAAGCAGTGGCAGGATTGGAGATTAAAGAGGCAAGGTGAGAAAAAAATTGAAGTGACATGAATACTGATAAGGGGAAGATAGTGCACAAGCCAAGAAAGAATGTGCCCAGAGCTCCTTACTAAATAGCTAAGGGAAAATTTCATCTCAGTCTCTGCTAACTTACTTACCTTTTTCCCAAGAAATCTCTAATTGTACTGTGATTTAAGGGATACATGGAAACTAAGCTCAACATTATATTAAACCACATTATTAAAAGTGCTCTTACTGAGTATACCAGTAATATGATAGTTGTCAAATCCAAAAGCCTATTTTAAGACTTCACCTTACCTGACCTCTCTATAGGCATTTGACACTCACTGCTTCCTGAACTCTTCCTTTGCCTTTCAGGCCAACACTCTCCTGGTGGTCTGCCTACCTTTCTGACTATAATTTCCCAAAGTCCTTCTAAGACATCTCCAACTCTGTCCAGAGCTTAAATGTTATTTTCCAGGGTTCTATCTTGTTGGTGAATTTCAAATCTAATTTCAACTCATAAGAGTCTAGATCTCTCTATATCTAGACCAGTGATTCTAATAGCCTACAGGATAGTTGTACATTTATATTTCTAGCAGGCCTTTTAAAGACAGAAGTCATATCTTTTCATCTACTCAATCATATAAGTCTGAATTCTGTGAATCCTAGGAGAGAGACTCTTTTTTTTCTTTTACTGCTCTTCCTAAATCTAATCATGCACAAAGTCATATGCAGTTTTAGTCCTAAATTTCAAGTGACCAACTCATCCTAGTTTGTTTGGGATAGTCCTGGTTTTCAAACTGAAAAATCCAACATCCTGGGACCCCTTCAGTCCTGTGAAAAGATATTCCTTCTGCTACAGACTTAGTTCAAGTCTTCATTATGTCCCTTCTAAACTACTACTAACTAATTCTTCTGCCACCTGTCTCTCCATTTCAGGCTTAACTTCACACTGCTGCCAAAGTGATCATCCTACAGCCAAATCTACTTGATCCTTATTGCCTGTAGATCAAAGTCAAAACTCTTCAAGAAAGCATAAAAGGCTCTTCATATTCTAGCCCCTCTTAGCTCTCCAGCTTTATCTCTTGCTGCTCCTGAACTAGTATCCTATCCCAGCTATTTTAAACTTACTGTTTCCCAACTATATGGTTCCCAAACATTGATGGTTCCATGCCTGAAAACCCCCTAATCCTCTTAAAATACCTGCTTTAAATATTATTATATAATATATTCTTCATGAAGCCTTTCCCAAATCTCTAATCAGATGCAGTGATCTCTCTTCTGCCATCCCAATAGCATTGTGTCATTGCCTTCACTGCTTACTATGGTATCATATTATAATTATTTGTTTACTTGTCTATTAGTCTATATCCCCCACTTGATTTTGAACTCATCCAGATCAAGGTCAATCTTTTATTATTCTTGTATCTTCTGCACCAAGCACAATGCCTGCCATAGAGTGATGGTCAACAAATAGATATTTTTAATTTTTTTTTATTTCAGCTTAATATGGGGGTACAAAAGTTCAGGTTATATATATTGCCCATGTCCTGCCCATCCCCCCGAGTCAGAACTTCAAGCGTGTCCATTCCCCAGACAGTGCGCATTGCACTCATGTAGTTATACTCGCAGCCCCTCCCCCCTCCCCATCCCCCCGAGTCAGAACATTCAAGCATGACCATTCCCCAGATGGTGCGCATCACACTCATCATGTAGGTATACACGCATCCCCTCTCCCCACCCTCCACCTCAGTGCGATACCCAATTGGTGTTATTCCCAAATGTGCACTTGGGTGATGATCAGGGAAACCAATTTGCTGGTGAGTACATGTGGTGCTTGTTTTTCCATTCTTGGGATACTTCACTTAATAGAATGGGTTCCAACTCTCTCCAGGAGAACAAAAGGGATTCCATATCACCGTTATTTCTTATAGCTGAGTAATACTCCATGGTATACATATACCACAGTTTACTAATCCACTCATGAATTGATGGGCATTTGGGTTGTTTCCACATCTTTGCAATTGTGAATTGTGCTGCTATAAACATTCAGGTGCAGGTGTCTTTTTTATAGAATGACTTTTGTTCCTTTGGGTAGATGCCCGATTAATGGGATTGCTGGATCGAATGGTAGGTCTACTTGAATCTGTTTAAGATACCTCCATAATGCTTTCCACAGGGGTTGCACTAGTTTGCAGTCCCACCAGCAGTGTATGAGTGTTCCTGTCTCTCCACGTCCACGCCAACATGTGTTGTTTTGGGACTTTTTGATAAAGGCCATTCTCACTGGAGTTAAGTGATATCTCATTGTGGTTTTTATTTGCATTTCCCTAATGATTAGGGATGTTGAGCATTTTTTCATGTGTTTGTTAGCCATTCTTATATCCTTTGAGAAGTTTCTATTCATGTCATTTGCCCACTTTTTGATAGGGTTGTTTAAGTTTTTCTTGCTGATTTTCCTGAGTTCTAAATAGATTCTTTTTATCAGTCCTTTATCTGATGTGTAGTATGCAAAAATTTTTCCCATTCTGTAGGTGGTCTGTTTATTCTCGTGACCATTTCTTTGGCTGTGCAGAAGCTTTTTAATTTAATCAGGTCCCATTCATTTAATTTTGTTGTTGCTGTGATTCCCTTAGGAGTCTTCTTCATAAATTCTTTGCCTAGGCCAATGTCTGTAAGAGTCTTGCCTACATTTTCTTCTAGAATTCTAATCGTTTCACACCTAAGGTTTAAGTCTGTTATCCACCGTGATTTGATTTTTGTGAGAGGTGAAAGCTGTGGGTCCTGTTTCAGTCTTCTAAATGTGGCTATCCAATTTTCCCAGCACCATTTATTGAATAGGGATTCTTGTCCCCAGAGTATGTTCTTTCCCGCTTTGTCAAAGATTAGGTGTCCATATAAGGATGGTTCTATATTTGGATTTTCTGTTGTGTTCCACTGGTCTGTGTCCCTGCACTTGTGCCAGTACCAGGCTGTTTTAAGAACCACAGCCTTGTAGTATAGTTTGAAGTCTGGCAAATTAATACCTCCCATTTTGTTTTTATTGCTTAAAATTGCTTTTGCTATATGAGGTCTTCTCTTATTCCATACAAAGTGTATAATTATTTTCTCTATGTCTGTGAAAAATGATGTTGGTAGTTTAATAAGGATTGCATTGAATCTGTAGATCACTTTGGGTAGTATAGACATTTTAACAATGTTGATTCTTTCGATCCACGAGCATAGTATATTTTTCCACCTATTTGCAAGTTCTGCTATTTATTTTCTCAGTGTTTCATAGTTTTCCTTATAGAGGTCCTTTACCTTTTTAGTTAGATATATTCCTAGATATTTTGTTTTCTTCATTGCCATTTTGAAGGGTATTGAGCCTTTAATTTGGTTCTCCGATTGACTGTTATTGGCGTATATGAATGCCTCTGATTTGTGTGTATTGATTTTGTAACCTGAGACTTTGCTGTATTCGTTAATCAATTCCAGGAGTCTCATGGTTGAATCCTGGGGGTTTTCTAGATATAACATCATATCATCAGCAAATAGTGAGAGTTTGATCTCTTCTTTCCCTATTTGGACTCCCTTGATTCTGCTCTCTTGCCTGATAGCTCTTGCAAGGACTTCCAATACTATGTTGAAAAGTAATGGGGACAGTGGGCAGCCCTGTCTGGTTCCAGTTATAAGTGGTAATTCTTTCAATTTTTCCCCATTCAGTATGATGTTGGCTGTGGGCTTGTCATATATGGCTTGTATCATTTTCAGGTAGGTTCCATCTATGTCTATTTTGTTAAGCGTTCTTATCATAAAAGGGTGTTGAATTTTGTCAAATGCTTTTTCTGCAACTATTGAGAGGATCATATGATTTTGTTTTTGCTTCTATTTATGTGGTGAATTACATTTATAGATTTACGTATGTTGAACCACCCCTGCATCTCTGGGATGAAGCCCACTTGGTCGTGGTGGATTATTTTTTTGATAAGCACTTGGATTCGATTTGCTAGTATTTTATTGAGAATTTTTGCATCTATATTCATAAGAGAGATTGGTCTGTAGTTCTCTATTTTTGTTGCATCCTTTCCTGGTTTTGGTATCAATGTTATATTGGCTTGGTAGAACGTGTTGGGGAGAATTCCATCCCTCTCCATATTGGAGAATAGTTTATGTAGGAAGGGCACCAGTTCTTCTTTGTATGTGTGGTAAAATTTGGGTGTGAACCCATCTGGTCCAGGGCTTTTCTTTTTGGGAAGGTTTTTTATTGCTTTTTCGATTTCAATTCTTGCTATTGGTCTATTCAGGTACTCTATTTCTTCTTGGTTGAGCCTGGGAAGGCTATGTGTTTCCAAAAATTTGTCCATTTCCTCCACATTCTCCAGTTTGTGTGCATAAAGATTCTTGTAGAATTCATAGATGATATCGTGTATCTCTGTGGCATCGGTTGTGATTTCTGCTTTCATGTTCCTAATGGAGGTTATTAGAGATTTTTCTTTTCTGCTCTTGGTTATTCTAGCCAGAGGTGTGTCTATTTTTTTTTTTATCTTTTCAAAGAACTAACTTTTTGTTTTATTAATTTCCCTTATGGTTTTTTTGTTGTCCTTTTCATTTAATTCTGATTTGATCTTTGTAATTTCTTGCCTTCTGCCAGGTTTGGGGTCATTCTGTTCTTCTTTCTCCAGCTCTTTGAGTCTATTCATTAGTCTATTCATTAGTCTATTTGCAAGTTTTCTGTCTTTTTGATATAGGCATTTATGGATATGAATTTTCCTCTCAGGACTGCTTTAGCTGCGTCCCATAGATTTTGATAAGTTGTATCTCCATTGTCATTTAATTCAAAGAAACTTTTGATTTCCATCTTGATTTCTTCCTTTGTAGCATAATTGTTCAGGAGAAAGTTGTTTAGCTTCCATTACTTTGAGTAGGAATGAGGGTTTCTGTTTGGGTTCATTATTACTTTTATTCCGCTGTGATCTGAGAAGATGCATGGTATAATTTCTATTTTTTTGAATTTTTTAAGACATGGTTTATGTCCTAGGATATGGTCAATCTTAGAGAATGTCCCGTGAGCTGATGAGAAGAATGTATATTTTGTGGACTTTGGGTAGAATGTCCTGTAGATGTCAGCCATGCCAATTTGTTCTAGCATTCTATTTAAGTCCATTTTGTCTTTGTTTATTTTCTGTTTAGAGGGTCTGTCCTGTACAGTTAGTGGGGTGTTAAAGTCTCCAGCTATTACAGTATTGTTATCTATCATTTGGTTCAGATCAAGTAGGGTTTGCTTTATGAATCTGGGTGCACCTATCTTGGGTGCATATATATTAACTATAGTCATGTTTTCTTGTTGAATTGTGCCTTTCATCAGTATGTACTAACCATCTTTGTCTTTTATTACTTTCATTGGTTTGAAAGCTAAGTTATTGGAAATTAAGACTGCCACACCAGCTTTCTTTTGGCTACCGTTTGCTTGAAATA